>NC_080557.1:37420000-38677500 GCF_030253575.1 Rhododendron vialii | reverse complement strand
GCATTCTCAGTGCTTATATCAGTATACATATCACCATTTATGGGAGGAGCAACAGGATTTCCCAGCACAACTGCACCATCTGGAACTGCTTCAGGAACCGATTGCCTGGCAGTGTCATCAGTAAACCCATACCTTCCGGCTAACCTTCCTTCCTGCCCATTGGATGCAGCAGCTGCAGCGGCAGCATGTGAAGCTGCACTGGTCGTCTCAGCAGCAGCTAGATCTTCAGCAACAAGTAGGTCGTCAAGTAGCACCCCTGCAACAAAAAACATTTCAGAGTCTAATTCCTCGCATAGAATCAACTGAATAATTAGTAAGCTTTACATAAAGAAATGTACTGAGAGTGTGGTTGACAAAGCCTGGTTATCTCTTGTGTGGATGGTGTTCATGAGTTTTGTTCGGCTAATAAGCTAAGTTGGAGAAGTGGGAAATCAAGACTTGGAACAGAGAGGTTGGAAAAGTAGATGTAAACATAGCCAGACCATTGGAGGACAACAGGTTGCCAGAAGCAAAGAGAGTTTAGGGGTTGTCGGAGGAGGAGAGGAAGAATCGGGCATATAGAAAAGCTGGAGGTGGGTAAAGGCTCGTGATTTAAAAGGTGGTTAGTTGTAAATAGCAACCCAGAAGGATTGATAAAATGGAAGATTTAACTTCAAATTACTTAACAATATAGCCACTGCTCCTACATGGTCAAATGATATTGGGACCATTAAACACTGACGGGGGAGGTGAAGAATAAGGAGATAGATTGATAAAGAAAAAAAAGGAATAAGGAGGAAGGGATAGGAGGCAGTGTGATACTTATTACAAGCGTCTACAGAGCTAGATGCCTGGAGACTTTTTAGACTTTTTCTAAGGAGTGGATATTGACACCATTTGAGTAGGCTAGAGACTGGTTGGTCCGCTGGAGAGACCATTCTCCAAAGAGGTAGTGGGAGGTCTGAAGAGTCGCAGGACTCACAACAGAGAGAGATCCCCAAGTCCAACTGGTTTTACTCGTCCTGCTTCCAGAGCTATTGGAGCATTTTTGCGCAGTTGCCATATTTTCTTACTTTCTTTTCTTTTTTTTCAGTTTTCAGTTTTGAAAAAGATCCATAATACTTTTATCCCATTATTCTTATCATTGAAAACTGAGGCTATCGAGTTTTAGAATTTGAGACCTATCAATCCAGTGGGTAATCCCTATAACACTATATCCGAAGTCCTCAAGTAGAATAACAATGGGGATTGGGAAAGTGATTGCAGAGAGCCAGAGTGCTTTTGGTGGAACTACCGATTTCTGGTTGCAATTCTAGTAGCTGCAAAGGCAGTGGATCCTAGGTTCGGATTCACATGACAAAAGAGTGGCGATTGGAATTCCTAACGGTGTTTCCATTTTCTTGCCACACCTAGGGTGCTTGAGGCAAGGACTATATGATGCGATCACTTAAATGTGTAAAATACCTTTGCCAGATACTTGATGCTTGGATAAGGCCTAAGGGTACAGAATACGCCCCCCCCCCCCCCCCCCTTATTTATTTGAATATCAAGCACATCTAACAATTCGACTTTTTCATATAATCATATTATACGTTACCTTTTCCTCTACGTTGTATCCCCGTGTCCTTAGATAGGGGAATTAGATGATTGGACACATGGACACAAACCCGGTCTGATGCCATACTCAAGGCGACATAACCTAAGGCAATGGGATACGACCATCTGATCCTAAGCATTTCCATACCTCAATAGGGCTACCATCCGACCCTAATGCCTTGCCGATTTGATTGTCCTCACTACACCTTCCACCTCAAACTTCCTTATTCTACAGTAGAACTTGTATTCGTTAATCTCATCACAATTATCATCGTCCTGTTCTATTTTTTCTAGATGCTTTTCTTCTTTTATTCCTAATGTGAACATTTCCTTAAAATCTCATCACAATTGTCATCGTCCTGTTCTATTTTTTCTAGATGTTTTTCTTCTTTTATTCCTAATGTGACTTTTCACATTTCCTTAAAATTTTCATCCCCAACAATACCCTCAAGTCCTCAATTTTCGCACACTTAACAAGATAAAATTGTTATTTTCTTCTCTTAACTTAACAAGCTTATAAAAGTTATTTTCTCCATTATTATTGTATAATCTAACATTTAAATGGCCAAAAGCTTTTAACTTAGCATCTCTAACCCTCTTTGCTACCTTTTCTATAAATTTTCCAAAATTTCCTCATTCTTATCCTTTTGCAACCCTTTTTTGTCCGATTATGGCTTGCACCTCATCAATCCGCCATTCCAATCCACATCTTATTATTATTGTTCCCCAAATCCCACATTGATTCCTTAACCATCAAAATCTTAACATTTCTAATGCAATGAACCATACATGACAAGACAACGGTACATACCAATACTACATGAGGCATCAGAATCCCAAAAAAAAAGATCTTAAAAGGCACCAAAGCCACATACAAAATGTGCCAATGAGTGTTTAGTTATGCATTCATGTCTTACCGCCGCGTAAACCACCGTATATAAAGATCAAATCACCAATAGCAGCGGCAGCATGCCTGCAGCGCCTTGTCAGTTCAACTGCAGCATCTCCACCAGCAGCATCAGCACTGTACCTGCCTGTCCTGGGACTAGTAACAACAGCCTTTGTATCACACCAAACTCCAGCTGCGGTATCCAGAACTACACACAGAGGAACAAGCCTTCTGAGAGAGGTTTCAATCAAAATTGATCTTTAAATGAAATTGGTTTTAGCGTATTATAACATGCACCAACTGTGTAACAAATGTAGTTAGATTTATTGATCTGAGACAGAAAGATGATCTATCTCCGTTCCCAACTGAACTAAAGGTACTACTGAAATCTCAGATGAAATTGTCACTGGATCACCAAGGTCAGAAGTTATAACCGCCACAAAGCAAAGCCATAGCATTTCCGCTTTTCAGGAAATTTAAAAAAAAAAATCCACAACACAGACAGCTCCCCATATTTGGTTTTGAAGGAGTCTCACTAGCTTATATACTCCATAATCTGATCAAGAGGATGTGCATACAATCTAAGTTTAGATTAGCAACACCAACAACAAAAACCATCTGCAACATTAGAGGGGGGAAAAGGAAAAGGGGAAAAGAGAATGAAGAAAACACCTGCAACACTTGATGAGTCCTCCACCATGCGTCCACCACCTAGTGCACCACCAGACACATGGAGCCGTGCATTTACAAAAACCTGCATGAATGAAGTATTTGTGGTTAATTTATTCTCAAATAAACTTAGATCGGGTCTTTTCCTTTTTCTCAATTTTTTTGGTTTGTCGGGAGTTTAAGACAACTCACAGCTGCATGTTGGTATCTAGGAGAGGGTGAAACACCAGGAGCAATTGCCCATTCCCACCGACCGTCTCTATGTTTAGCAAGTCCATATGCACTGGCCAGTGGCTGCGAAAGTCATTTAAAGAGGATGCAATAGGTAACCATGCACTACAATGAAAGCCTAGCATCTTAACCTCAGTACAGAGAAAAATCATGAAGAACAAATCAACCTGCAGCACATTTTCCCATGAAACACTACAAAACCAACCAAAAATATCTATGCACGCATCAGACATCACTCTGCTGAAAAATTCAGTAATCGTGGAAGGATGCGGACAGAACATGCAATTTTAAAAAAAAACTAGACAAAAGAATCACCGATGCACCCACCCACCCCGCTTTTGCAGGTAAGTGATTTAGTGGAGTGTGCAGGAAGCAGAACCTAGGCAGCAGGATTGCCACAACTCATTAAACTTGTTTGATCCTCCAAGAACACCAGGAATGTAGGTATCAACAATTGTTTGACTCTCTAAGAATGCCAAAAATTGGAAGAAAAGAAGCTAAGCTATTATAAATTGCCGAGAATCACAGAATGGCCATTAGGCTACAAGGCTATTCATATTAAGCTAAACCTAATTCTTGGAGATCAACAAACTGATTAAACAAGGAAAAGCAAACCATCTCAAATCTGGGGAGGAAAAAATTCTAGACTAGCTATTCTAGAATCTAAAAATCGCAAGGTTTCTTTTCGATACCAATTCTAAGATAACAAAAAAAAAAAATTAGTATGGAATGTCCTCAATTATTCCTGCATGAATCATCCCAAGCTTGAGGAACACTTATCCTTGATTATCCATTGTGCAAATTTTAATGTTTTCGAATAATGGAAAGTATGTCCAACTTACCACACTGTTTGCATCCCTCCCACCACAAAGTAGAAGAAGCCCGTCAGAGCGTGCACTTGCCGTTGCGTACCTACCCAAAGCAAGAGGAACCAATAATCGGTCAGCTAAAAGAATACAAAATAAGCTATCTTACCAATGGGAACTAAATTCACCCAATTGAACAAAATACTCCAGCAACCTCCAAAACTAAAGCATATAGGCAACTTGAGTATCAACTTCTATACAGACTCCAGAGTAACAACTGCTATTGATCCAGAAAAGGCGAAACCACTAAATGTAAATCCTTTGAGTGGTGTGCGCATTGGTGCTGGTGTATGTGCCTATCAACATACATCTGCTATTGATCCAGAAAAGTCGAAACCACTAAATACAAATCCATTGAGTGGTGTGAGCATTGGGGTGTATATGCCTATCGACGTATACAACATTCAAAGACAGAACTGAGTGTTGACTAGCGGTGATCTATAAGTAATCATGGATAATGTCCACAGACTCCACACAACTCAAATGCACAACAAGAGTCTGGACTAGCAATTAACAAAAGCCATCATAAATCAAGAAAACATATGACCAAGCATACATGTCTTATGCACATAATACGTTCATACATATGACACATTCAAGCAAATCTTTTGAACAAAAAACGGACTGCAAAATTATCATTGCAATGCTCTTGTAGTCTAGTTCATTCAATACCGTAAGAACTGTTCAGGTGACTACAAGAATCCAGCTAATTAACTTTCAACCAAGCCTTAAATTTTAAATTGCTCAACAACTACGACCATACAGCATACTGAACTAGGAACTGATGATTTTGTTAATCAAGATACACAAGTGATCACAGAGCTGCAAAACCTCAAAGTAACTATGACCAAGACTATAATTCTTTTGCCGAGCAAAAAAAGAGACTATTAATTCTTTTCATTTCAATATGCTTTCCTGCAAAGTACATAAAGCATAACACTAACTTAGGAACCAAGAGAAAATTGGATTTCCACGTAGCAGATGAACCTGCATAACTGGGTAATCAAACTTCTGTGCAACATACGAGGACTAGTATTGAGTATCTGTACATAGTGGAACAATCCACAACTAAGAAATCAATAGCAGGAAGGAAATGTAGTGATTGCAAAGCAAAGTTTATTTTAACTCAAATTCACGACCAGGGGACAAGAGTTTCTTTTTTCCTATTATTTCTAAGTGGCATCCCAAGATTTAATGACTCAACCATTTACAGTAGTTCAAACAGCTAACTTTTCATGAGTTGTTTGCACAGTGTAATCATGCTAATTTCTCCATTACAAAGAAACAACCCATAAGCTAGTGGGGAAAAAAGTACATGCACAATGAAAATAAACTCAAAACAAATCATCCAAAGTATATATCTCAGATATTATAAACTGCTAAAGTGTGCCAACGATTAAAACAAGAAAAAATGCATCATTCTACACTTAATTTAAGTAAACAAAAATACATTTTTACACTAACAATATTTTAAAACAACCGTAAAATTCAGTAACAAACACCAAAATATAAGATAATGAGATGGAGAAGACATATATAAGAAACAAAAGTAGAAATTTACATGCATGGAGGGGGACCTTCTCCTTCTGGTTCCAATTTCCGCCATTCATATGGCTTGGCAGCTGTGTCCAGGGCCCATACATCAGCCAAAGGTCGCTTGCCTGGAACCATGCACCGAATTATGCACAAACTTGAAAACATACTCAAGCAAAAAAGATGAAGCAGCTATGCAGGGGACTCACCATCATTACCACCAATCGCCATAAGATATCTTTGCCCTACCAAAGCCATGACATGCCCATAACGTGGACCTGGTCCAGGACCTTGGACCACAACCCTAATTGAGGTTGACATTAGTTTAATATATGTACAAAATGAATACCTACTAGTACACTACAACTGCAAGTACCATGTAATGTATGTTAAGGTGTCTATACGCATAATAAATCGTCAAAGACAAGCTTCCGGAATCTAACCTATGCCATCGTGGCCGTTGCTGTGTGAGATCAAGCACATGAAGGTCCTCAGCAGACAAACCAGCTGGACCAATTCCACCCTGGGTTGATTTGAAAGATCCGAAGATTAGTTACAATTTACCAACTAAATGAAATAAGAAACAAGACAACCAAAGCATTAAACAAGACAAAGTTCTACATTTTCAATTTTTCATCTAACCTGAATAACCACCATAGTACCTACAGCAGTTGCCACATGAGCTGCCCTTGGTGTGGGAGGTTCTCCAAAGGGTGTAATCCTGAAAAGAAAGTTCATTTAAACACTAATGGAACTACAAAACAAACAAATAAGCCATTGATGAAAACTCTAAACTCTAGCATTGCCATAGCTCTGTCCGGGCTTACCTAGTCCACTTATTTGTCAACACATCATAGCAGTGCACATCAGCAGTGGCCCCCGCTAACCCTACAATCCAAAATACCTGTTAGGATCACATCGGTTTAAAGCAAACACCATTCTTATTCTAAAAGTCTAAGAATTAGTGTGACGTAAAATAAACTTTAGCATTCTTCGTTTTACAGACTTTACACTAGTCAGTTAGCAGAATAATTGAGGACGCAACCCCAGACTAGGTTTGCACGAGCGCATGTGAGCACTTAATCAGGGGGCACGCCTCCACTGTATTTATACAAAACCAAATATGTATCCAAGGATGAGAATTGAATTGTCGCACTTCATAGCAAAATTAAGACTTCTAGATCATTATAAAAAACAATTACATGCACTAAAGTAAGCGAAAATGCTCCGAATTACATGGGTTCAATTGGACCAACGTTTCAATGCCACTTGAATCAGATGGACTTCGAAATATAGACAAGGGAACAGAACAGCCAATAAGAGTCCAGCAATATTTAAGTCATTTGGCATGATATCAAGGTCTACAACAATCCCATTACGTTCATCGAGCAAATAGCTTTCCTTCTGTTGGGTTTGTGAAGCCTAATTAGCACTGATGCCTCACCATGCGTTTGCAAGATCGAACTGGCTATGTTTTGAGTACTGAGGGCATTACGATAACTTGTTCAATTAAACCCTAGCTTATATAATGTTTGCTGACCTAGCAGGTGATATACTACAAATCCTCTTCATTCGAGAATATGTTGGGAACATTCTAGTCGAACCACTGTCTGTCTCGTGATTTATTTTAGGAAAATGCTAACCACAGTCCTTAGGGCAGTGGATAATGTGTAAAAGTTGTATTGATATCCAAATAAGTTTATTAACATACCTGAAAGTGTATAAATATCCATGAGATGTGTATTAAAATTCAAACTTGTTTGGCATTTTATGCATATTATCAACCGACTACAGAGACCCTTTACGTTATTATTATTCGTGCCGGTGTGTGCATTATCTTTGGTTCGTAGGTCAACAGTTTCAAGCACTTTAATTGCACCCCATACAAATCTAGGGTTCTACACAAGCAAAGCAAAGCAAACAACCAAGACTCAAAACCATTCAATCAAAAAAAAACACAAGAGTAAGAACCACATACTTATTCCAGCACTTCCAGCAGAGGTTGGAGTCCCTGAACCCGAACCCGGACCCGAGGCCGCCCCGGAGTTCCCCTCGAGAGCCGTGGCACCACCGAAGAGAATCAGGCGCGGCCCAATGTACCCCGGCGCCCCTTCCTCCCCCACCGCCGTGACCGCCGTCAAGGTGTGCCCGCACCTTGGCCCCGGCCCGTCCTCCTTCTTGTCCATGGCGGCGTTCACTACCGAGTAAGTCGGCGCAGTCCTTGGCCCCACCACGGGGCTCTGCGGGGGCTGCGGAAGAGATCCGGGAGCCGCGGCCGCCGGGGACGGCGGCTCGAGTTGCTCGGACGGCGACGTCGCGGGGCCGTTGTTGTTCGGGCCCGCCGGATCGTGATCGGGCTCTGGCGCCATTGAGGAATCAACATCCATGTCTCAAACGCTAGATCGAGGCTCCAATCAAAACAAATTCACATTCCTGATCAGCATACTGGAAACAGGAACCCGGAATTCCCAATCCTGCAATAGGAAACCCTAGCTAGCTTCGTTTGATCCAATTCAAATTTCGAAAAAAAACGACGGGAAAATGGTTTTTGGTAGAATTGACTGAGGGGAAGAGGAAGAGGAAAAAATGTTTGGTCGTTGATCTGAGACGGTCGAAGGGTAAAAATGGAATGGGGGAGAAATATCAAAGACGGAAGAGACCACCCAAGTGTACCAATCACTGTCCCGCTCTCTCTCTCTCTCTCTAGTTTTCTCTCTACCAATCGCTCAATTTCTCTCTCTCTCTCTCTACGCTGCGCCAAAATCTATGTTTCTCTCTCTAGAAATTATTATACTCTCTCTCTCTCTTTCTCTGGGCCCAATATCTCCAGCTTTCTCTCACTATATGGTATATATTGGTACTTCCAACTTTCTTAATCAATCAGTGTATGTATCTAGGCGTGTACGGCCGTGACTCCAAGTCCGACGGGAGGTACTGAGCGACGGCGCAAAACGGAAGTTGTAAACGGAATTATAGGGGACGTGCTTTAACTGATTAACGCCTTAACGGTAATCGCCGGTTCCACTCCCCAACGGAGCTTCGCCGTTTGGTAGGAGTTTGTTTGTTTCTACTCTCATTTGAAATGATATAGGTACCGACCATGGAGGAGAGAAAACGTACCGACGGCCGCCGGCGGGCCGTCTCCGGCCACCGGACGGCCGATCCGAGCCGTCCAAAAATTCTAAAAAAAAAAACCGATGGGGCCTGCGCGAGAATTAATGGCATCCGAGGTGTGTAAAGTACTTGATCCGAGCACCCTTTTTTCTTGTATATATGTATATACGTGTATATACACACAAAAAAAGTGCTCGGATCAAGTACCCTACACACCTCGGATGCCGTTGATCCTCGCGTAGGCCCCATCGGTTTTTTTTTTTAGAATTTTTGGACGGCTCGGATCGGCCGTCCGGTGGCCGGAGACGGCCCGCCGGCGGCCGTCGGTACGTTTTCTCTCCTCCATGGTCGGTACCTAAAACGGAGAAATACTACTACTACTAAACTGTTTTTTAATGGGCTATCACTTAGGTTTAGTGTGATTACAAAAAATTCGAGCCGTTAAATAATTTTAAAACACAAAACCGAGTGGACAATTTAAAAAATTAGCTTAATCCGATATGTGTAAGTTCACGATCCAATCGTTCAATTTATCATCCAATATTCCCATTTTTTTCGTTTTTCAAAAATGAAAAAATTGGATCGAACACCTACACATATCGGATTGAGCTGATTTTACCCTATGCCCACTCAATTTTTTTTTAATTATTGAACAGCTTGGATTTTCTGTGCAGGACCTATAGTGGGCCCCGCGTGGCTGTCGATATCTTTTCCGTTGGTTCCTTTATCATTTCCGAAATCTGGTACTCTCCACCTCTAATTTCGTTCCCCTTCAAACACCGGTCTATAGCAACTGATATTGGCCAATACTAGACTACTTTTTAAATTTATTTTATGCTTTCATTTCCAAACAATACAGGTCGGTACCGGATAAAAAAAAACTACTTTTTATTTTTATTTTCAACAAATGTGTATATTTTACTAATAAATCCTTTTATGTAGGAAAATAACACTAATAGTGATAAATCTGAAACAGTCTCCGGTATTCACCGATACAGTACCAGTAGGAAAATCGGGACTTTAGCCAGTACAGTATTCAAAACCTTGGTTGTATTCTTCAGTCGTTGTAATAGAAGAAAACGTTTCAAAATAAAGTGTCAAAACTAAGGGGGCGTTTCTGCTAACCAATAAGTTTTGTTGTCCAAAAATATCAAGTTGTTTCCACCCATCCATAAGTTGTAGATGGTACATGGGTGAGTTAAAGGAAAAAATAGAGGAGAAAAATAGAGGAAAAAATAAAGAGAAAGAAGTTGTGGGTTAGTGTGAACTAACATGATAAAATGCAATAACTTTAAAACCAAAACTTTTAGTGAAAACGCCCCCTCACATAATACGCGTGAAAAAAAAAAGTGTGAGCGAGAACGTGAATTGCATTTCAAAACCTCCCAAAAGTAAAAATTGAGAATGAGAGCGTAGAGTGAGGATTGACCGTGAGAGCGAGAAGTCTTATCGGAGAATTACGTAATGTAAGTCAAAATCTTGAAATATGGATTTTGGGTCTTCGGAGTGAGTATTGATTGAGAATAAAAATTTTGAGAGTAAGGTTGAGAATGAGAGCTTAGAGCGAGGATTCACGGTGACAACAAGAGTTTTGTCAGAGAATTATGTAATGTAAGTCACCAAAATAGGGTACTTACCAATATATATATATCAAAATAGAGATTTTTGGTCGAAGCCAATTTTTATTCTGTCACGGACATGCCATTTTTTTATGACTTGATGAAAATATATTTTTCAGTGCTTTACAAAAAAAATAAAAATAAAAAACTGGTACAAATTCAATAAAGGTATATCATGGAGATCCTCAGGCGACATTTGATATGTTTGAAGTCTCTTTCATGGAGATGAAAACGACAATCAAATTCCCCTTTTAAGTTACGTGGTGGAAATGGACAGCACAATGGAGTTCTTTGTATGTAGCGGCCATCCTTCACTCTCAAACCAAACATGGAACCATGAGAGATTCAAAGACAAAATGTGGGATAATGTACTAGCATAAGTCTTCCCGCTATCACGCGATCCTCCACCCATCTCCACTAGCGGAGAGTTGGGTCCGATATTGTAACTGAGCGACTTTTTCCTTTCGTTTTTTGTTGTTTCTGTGTTTTAGTTTTATTGTATTTATTCTTGTTTTGATATTTAATATAGGATGATCTTCTTCGTCGAAAAAAAAAGTCTTCCCACTATCCAAACAATGGAGTGGAACATTGAGCATGTCTAAGGCTTGGAGGGTTTTTTTTTTAATAAGCAAGTGTCCGGTGTTAGCTTACAAACACCTCAACTAATTCTTAAAACACCTCAACTAATTCTTAAAGACCAATCACACCATTCACTAGCGAGGGCTCTATTTAAAGCTAGAGTAAAGTTTTGTTTGAACTGGTCCCAAAAAAGTTGATAGCACCTTAGAGATTTTGCACTCAAGACCTTAGGAGAGAGCAAACCCTTAAGTCACACGTCTTGATCACATTGAGACTTAGAAGTTTGCTCCTTCCGAAGTTATTTGGTTTGAAACCTCAAGTGCTATAAGCTCTAATGGGGCCAGACCATGCTATAAGCTCTAATAGGGCTAGACCTTACGAGGCCTTGTCTGACTTTAATTGGACCAGTTGAAGATAGGATTAGTTTTTCAAAATTAATCGAACTGCGTGTAAGTTAACCTAAACATGCATTATAAAAGAAAAAAAAGTTTGGGAATGTGATTTGGCATCTTCTTGTCTTGTTTAAAAAGAATGTCTTGCTCATATGTCCTGTTTAGTGGCAGACACTTCACAAAATACATCCTCACAAGTATAGTCCAAAATGCCATGTGAGTATCTTCCCCCCCCTTCACCCAACAACCAGAAATAATCCCCCTCTTATCACCTGCTTTATGCTACATAAGGAAATCCGAAAACACCTCATCCCAGTTCAATCCCATTGACATAGGCGGCCTGAACTGTAACTTTTCATATTTTTAACAAAAGTATAAACGAGACTAGCTAAAACATCTTTAACACATATCTCAAATGAAAGCTAGTTCAATATCACTCATCAGAATAATTTGTACTTAATTAAAAAAAAAAATCCCACTTTCGTGCGTACTGTTGCCTCCAATCTCCTTCACGGCGTAGACTCGAGCCTACTTTACAACTCTCAACAATCCAAGAATGACGATACACAAGCAAATGGCACTTAAATAAACATACGACAATAAAAATTTATTACAACAACATCAATATATCTTCAACAAAGCCATCCCCGCAACACTGCCATAGGGGCGCCCAACCTATCCGGGAAACGTGGAGCACTCGAATATGTACAGTTTGGCAAGGCAATACTTTCACAGCTTAGCAGTCTTTGAAACAGATTGGATTGGATTTACATCGTGTCCATCAGGCTTGTATCCTTTACAGGCTTCTGTGAAGTAGGAGTCCTTTTTACAGCAATTCTACCAGGTTGCTTGGTACTTTGAGGTCGAAGCCCTTGCCCTGGTCAGATAACCAAAAGACAATCAAATGGACAGACAAAAGTTGCTTACTAGACAAGAAACTCCAAATTTCACAATTGGGAATGGTTTTAAGCTCTTCGTGGGCAGTTCCTGTTACATTAAGTCTTAAAAGAAACCACACAGACAAAGGAAGGAAGCAACAACTGTTTGACCTTGAACTTGTGAAATTTAGAGAAGGCAAAAATGTACATAAAGCAATGGTTACGTGTCGACATCCACAACCTTAACAAGCAGAACTTTGGATTTCATTTGACTAAAATGACCAGAATTGATCCCATGCCAGCAAGAAAATAGCTGTAGCACTAAGGGATCTTCACTTTTAAGTATATACAACTAGCGAGCATACGTTAGAGAGAGAGGGGGGAGGGGGGGGAGGCAGAGGGAGAATTACCATTATTAGGAAGAGAGAGCCGCTTCTTTGCTTGCTTTTCTGAAAGAGCAGATCTCTCTTTAGGATTGCTGTGAGATCTTGACCCTATGCCAGGTCTTGGGCCAGTTTCTCCAACCAAATCTTCAGTAGGTGGCTTTGGCTTAGGCTTTGTAAACTGTGTCGCAGTTGCCTCTTGCATGCTTGCGGACTTGTTGGGTGAAGAACTACAGGCATCGGATTGAGGCGGACCCATTTTATGACTTGAAAGGTTTGAAGAAATGGGTTTCTTTCCCGAAGATTTAAACAGGGTACTGGTTCCATTCTTTACTTCATCAGATCCATTCTCATGAATCACAACTCCATCTTTTGGATGACTGTCGAGAAAGCGATTTTCCCATGGACGAACAGCCATCCATCTCTCCAACCAGTTCCAGCCCCAGTTGTTTGTGTCTGGTTCAAACCCAGAGGGAGCTTGCTGCTGCCTTGATCCTGCCTGCCACTACAGTACAAAATAGATACAAACCTTACTTTGGAGCCAGCTATAGAGAGTAACAGACAAAAAACCCTATAAAGCATGTCTAATCAGCACTAGCCATATATTTGTTCATATCTGCCATCATCTGACAAGCACAACATGCATCCAGAGAGAGAGAGACCAAGTATACTGTACAACAGATTAAAATCACCTAAAACTATTTGGAAAATGTCATAGACAAGAGACTCACAATAAATAGACAAATTATATTTTCAACACTAATATTTTGCGCCGACAGGATCTTTATACGATATCCCAAAAGTCAAGATATGTCTTCTTAAAGAGGCTAATTTGGTAGGAGGTCTTCACAAGTATATATAGTTTTAGAACAATATATCGATAACATCTCAAACACAATATATGCTATCAATCTTAGCATTGCAATAAAAATCCGGAATTATCTAATCTATAGATACCACAGGATAACTTGAGCAGTTTGTATAGATTAGCATCATTTATATAATCAGTGTTTCAATCTTCAAATTAACGAATTGTGGACGTTACTAACATCAGTCTATTTCCATCTTTGTTCCAATCTCATCTGGACGCCATTTCCTGATTCATAGAGCTAAATCTTCTCTTGTTAGAATTTAGAAACAAAATGTCCTAATACATGCCCTTGGAAAAAAAGCCTATCGCATTCTTACCTGGTTAGCTAAAGCATATGCCATAGCCCTTTCACGCTTCGCAGCCGCCTCCTGCCTCTTTAACAACTTTGCATGAATCTCTTGAACAGATCCTACGCGGTCACACCACCCTTGCTGAAACAAAACAAGTGAAATGCACAACTTAGCAAGTGGAAGAAGACCGGCCAAATATGTATGTACAGATATGTCTCTTTAAGCAAGCAACATCAAACCTTCTCATAGAACAAAAACAATATTCGCTTAAAAAACCACATTCCGGCAAGACTAATCCCTTATACTCCACCTAGATTATTCACGATTCAAAAATATTGCTAAATAAACAAGTCTACCTCCCACGTTGAACAGGTGGTTGACCATGTGGCCCGAATTCAAATTTTAGCACTCTTACAAATTTGATGACAAATTGGAGAAAAGGAATGGACAAAAAAGCTTTAGGAGTATAAACAAACAAGCTTACTACGAACTAGTTTAGAGCTTACTAGTTAAGGGACCAAGTCAACTAGTTTAGAGCTTACTAGGAACTACACTAGTATCAATCTTGAGAGTCATAGCAGTTCAATTTTTCTGGTACAGTCAAAGAGTTTTTTTTAAATCTTTTTATATCTCAAACCAAGTGAACATTTGGTCATCGATGCTTTTGCTATTGAAAACTTCAGAAAATAACGGCAAGATAAAATCATGTTGTCTTATATCAATGACATTATCAAAATGTAGGAACATGTTGGGGCCAAGTGCCAACTACACTAGTATCTTGAGACTTGAGAGTAACAGAAGTTCAATTTTTCTGGTCCTGTCACTAATTTTTTTTGACTTATTATATCTGAAACCAAGGGAAAATTTGATCATGGATACTTGTGGTATTGAAAACATCAGAAAATAACAGCAAGAAATAAAGATTTTGGATTAGATCAAAGACATGGTAAAAATGTAGGAACATGTTGGAGCCATACACACACAAAAAATTGACATATAGTTAAACATGAAAAAGAAAACTTATAGAGAGAAACGGAATGTGCTTACCTCAATATCTTGAACACGAGCGTCCTGTTCAAGTTGCTGCTGATGATTTTGTTGTGCTGTTTGACTTTCCAACGCCAAACGAACACGCCGAGCACGAACACGAGCCTGGACCCTCACTAGAGCTTGCATACAACGAAGAGTTATTGCTGCTTGCTTCCTCACAGCATGGCCCCTAACAAGGGCTTGAAGTCTTACCAAACCTTTCAATGCTCGTAAAGCTCGCCTAGCCTGAGAATTATCACCAAATATTTCGCTTGATCCAAATTGTAAAATGGAGTCCAAGTAGCATTTGTACTTTCTTTAAGTAGTTACCAGTTATTGACAGACAAATACATTCAGGTACAATGGATCCTAGTCTGAAATGAGATGTCAGATGAAATTGACAAAATGTTCGATTTGCCTAGTAAAAAAATAAGTGTGACAGAGTTTTGTTCATCTTAGCTGTATACACGTATGGCTGAGAATTGATAAATTTCAGTAGAACAGAGTAAAGAAGTCGGAAAGAAAAACCAAGGCCTAATTGGGGTTACCTAAAAAGTGAAACGAAACTGTTACATTACCAAAAATCCTCTAAAAGCTGTTTGGATGCGGGTGGCGGCCCATTCTTCACTCATATTCTGTTGAACATGAGCTGCATCCTGCACTTGAAGCGAGATAGAAGGCGAACCAGAAGCATCTGCATCTGGACGGATGCTTGCATCTACAAATGGGGGAGTAGCATTCTGATTGAACTCGTCTTGAATTATGTCGTCACCAATCTCAACTGGATGCTTTCTCCGTTGTCTGACATTTCGACTTCTCTGCAAAGTCCACCAAGGCACAAAGCCACAAACTATGAGATGCAATATGTATGCTAATTTACCTTAGACAATTACTGTAATTAAATTGGCAACAAAGGGCCAGCGAATAAACCCTAAACCAAACCAAAAAGAGCCTGAAGTCCCAACCAATTAGGGTTGGCAAACTTGGCTACATGAATCCATTTTTTTCATTTAGCTCTGTTGAGGGCATCATGTTCCATGATATTCACAAAAATCAATATCCTACCACTAGCACATCACCACCACCACCACACACAATTGTTGCTGCCGCCACCATCACTACCACCAATGCACCACTACCGTCAGCACCACCATGTTTCGATTACCCTTAGCGCTGTCACCAAAACCTCCCAACATACTACTGCAACAACACAACTGGCACACCATACCCCACAATCACCTCTGCCACCGCCACCACTGAGACAAAAAAAACTCACCTTAGAACCACCGGCACCACTGCCAATGTTGTTGCCATCACTAGCACCGCTATAGAATTAGCCCACCACCACTACAGATGCCACTACTAACTCACTCTTCCACTCGCTGCCACCACCACTTCATCACCACAATAGAACTAGTGGATGAGAATGCTACATAATAAATATAATCCATTGCTTAAAATTCTTTTACGTATCAAACAAGTTTGACTTCAACGGTATTACTTTAGTGCATCACACCAAACCAGTTTCAGCTTGAAAATTCAACATTCAGTTTCATCGAACAGCAAATAAATGAAAGAAATTGCTAACATTAATTAAAAAAAAATAGCCAACTTTTTCAATGCTCCACAGGATTACCACTTAACAGTTACAGATATGCATATAACACAAAAAAAACTATGCAACCACGATAATTGACATGTTGTCCACACGAGCCCAACAATTTTTCATAATTTCTTGTACAATGTGCATATGTACATACATACTGGACTAAATGTCCAATGTTGGCAGTTTGTCGATATTCTCCTTTCTCGAAGCTTATATCAAGCTAAATGCATGCAAACAACTCAAAAGTACCCGTTCAAAGGGAAGCACTTCTAAAGATGTAAGAAGAACGAAACAAACTTCCCCACCCCAAAAGAGAAAGGTTAAAAAAAAAAAAATAGCAGCACTTCAAAGCAGATGCTCTCAGATATAAGATGGGAGATGTATTTATCATCAAAAGGAAATAAGGAAGGAAGATGAGAGTTAAAACATCATATTCTAAGTATGTAACCGTGTTATTTTTAGGATGCGTCACAACAGAGCCCACACTTAAGAAATGGAATAAAGTCGTCCTACAAAGGAAAAGATAGAATAGTAAAAATGAATACCCACATTTCCATCCTTCTCCAAAGACTGTGACTTCTCTGATTTATTTAAACCAATCAATGCCTTGATCCATTTTCCAGAGACACCCATGGTGAAATAACTCTTGTTGTACCAGCTTCAGACCTGCCACAGCAAAGATTCAAAAACTCAGTACATGAACTGTGCTTCTCATATGTATACCTAGTTAGTAGCTGAACTGCGAAAGAGAAAAAAATAAATACAAACAGTGGAATGACAGATAATAAAGCTTCACAAAAGCGCCCTACATTGTGGTTAAATATGTTGCTCAGATGAAGAAAAATAAAATTACTTTGATGAAGCAGATGAAATCTAAGTTCCTCAAACACGGACAAAAGGTGTGAAACCAACAACTAATGGTTGAGGCTCATTAGTTCGATGGGAAATAATTATACCACAAATACTGTCTATTGTAATCATCAATCACACCACACAAATGCCTGGTTTCAACAAAAAAAAAAAAAAAACAGATGACCATTGAATTACTGGCAAGAAGTCTCATGAAGATTCAAAACCTCTCATACCCCTAAGTTCTTCGCTACGTCACGTCAGAGTTGTTACTAAATCTAGATCTCCCCAGCTTCTAAACAACCTGCACCTCCACGCATGCCCTACTCAATTGTCACCCTTAACAAATAGACTGTGTTTACAAAATTCTAAAATCCAACTCTAAATCTGGCTTCAGCAAGAAGGGAAAAACGTTTTAGCAAAAGCATGTAAAGCAACAGAAATACATGCATATCGACTACAAAATTTTTTTTGATAAGTATTTAAAAGTTATTGAAAAGGCATCAAGGGGAGCCACCCATGTACAAAAGAAAGCGAGGAAAAAAAGAAAAGGTCAGAGAAAAAAGGACCTATACCCGAACGTAACTTCAAACATAACTCGAGACCGTTAGAAGTCAAAATACACGACAAGGAACTCAAACACGGACTCTACAAGCCGACATATTAGAGGCACGACCATCAGCAAATTTGATGCAAAATCAAGATGGGTCATGACTCATGCTAATTTCCGCCCACCAAGAGTGTTCAATACCCTCTCAAATAGTTATATATACTTTCCACATATTCCAATAAACTTTTTACACCTTAAACACAGCCCAAAGTGGCTGTGATTATCATTTTCCAATCAGGATCTATCCCTTAGTGGAAAGGCAAATTGTTCTCAAACCCATGTGCACCTCAAACTGTGATTCGACAAAACACAATTACTCTTCCTATAATAAGGTCCAGGACTACAAATCTGGAAAATTTAAGGTTAGTTTGGATCATGAGTTCACCGTACTTAAAGAACTACCACATATGTATACTGCTCAAAGAATCATAATCCCCATCATCAGTTATCCGCAGCTCAAAGAGTATATAATATGCTAATAAACATGATTGCATTTCAATCACGGATTCCTCAAAATGTAAATTGAAAAATCGAGGCCAGCTAAATCCCAAGAACTTGAACAACGCAAATCGACAGATCATGGAACGGAAACCGACTATACACAAAGAAAAGCATCACATTATCTCAATGACGAGCATGAGCATAAGCACACGCAAGAACATTAGTCGATTCACCTGAATTGCCAGGCGCAATGAGAGCACCTTTTTCGATCAATCAGTCGAAGAAAAAGGGTCGCATCGAAGTCAGCATCTGGAGCTCATCTTTCACGACTTCGATGATCCGATTCGAATTGATTGGTTACCTGTTTTTCTGGGTTTCTCACTCTAAAAAACGCGTGTGTTTTCCCTCTCATCACCAAACTTTCGGGATTGATGAAGCTGATGGAAACCAACACAGAGGACGCAGGCTGGTGGAGTAATGAGTGAGAAGAGGGCCGACGGCGTCGTTTGATGCGTGTCGGTGTCAGGTTCTTTTAACGTTTTGATTGAAACCGTTTTTTCCTTGATTTGTGTGGACTTTGGCGACAAGCATTCGTAATGCACGTACTTTACCGAATATCGCGTTAACAACAATCAACTACTCTTAATTAAAAAAGATAAAAAGATAATGACAAAAATATTTTTATTGGTGCTAAAACTCTAGTGCACAAAAGTTTTGTACTATGTGCAATGTACAAAATTTTTATGCATTAGAGTTTTGGCAGCACAAAAATTTTGTACCATGTGCAATGTACAAAATTTTTATGCATTAAAGTTTTGGCACAAACAAAAACAGTTTCGGTATTAGAAACATCCACCGCCGTGTAGATAATCGCATCTGTCATCGTTTAGTCTGCTTTAGTTTTCCTGGGATTATTTATGGAGTTATTAGATCGAGTAGGGTGCATGTCTCTTTGTGTTTTTTCAGTGTATTAATCTTTTTTTAATATTAATGATAGCAATCCGAGTTAAAGTTTCATCCCCAAGTGCCACTGCTTTTAAGTTTTCATCCTCCATATTTTTTCCACTTATGATTTCATCCTCGCTCTTTTTTTATGCCAATAATGCCCCTATATTTTAGGCTATGTATATGTATACATAGCAACGAAAAAGGGGACAAAAACTTAATTCCTCCCGTCCCACGATAACCCAGCAATTGGTTCCCCGGAATTTCGCATGCCAATCCCAAAATTGTTGCCAGAAATCCCCATCATCCTCATCTAGTTTCCTAAACCAGTAATGGAAACCATTTCAATTTCGGATGCCTCAAAAATTCTAGAGCAGTCCGCCTGTCCTCTATCGTTGCAGAATTCGGAAACGAACAACGGCCCATGCAATCCCCCGTTCAATCCGAATGGGGTTTTTCCGGAGAATCCCAAAACGCCACAAAATGATCCAGTCCTTCTTTGCTAAAAAACCGCCGGAGAAGAAGGGGACGAAACCGGCATGGCTAGATTTCGCAAGTCTTTCCTTCAAACCCACCGTAATTTTTTGGCTTCATTGTTTGGTTTGTCTATTGGAGCATGTTTGAGAGTATTAATCTCAGCAGATATGTTGTTGATTCTAATAAGTTCACAATTGATGGGATACTCAGCTGGAGGACTGACGTTCCATGTATATGGAAGTTTTTTTTTTTTAATTGTGTCTTATTCTGTTGTTCATATCTCTATTCCATGTTTTATGCAAAATATGTCATGAATATTAAGCATATTGTATGGTAGTTGGTTTATTGTCACGAGATAGGTCAAAATTCAGTTAGTTTATTGTTTTGAATTATGTCATGTTTATTAACAGGACTTGAGACCCTCTTGTTCTGGCAGTTCATGGTGGCCTACTCTGTCGCCGGAGCAATTGAGTACATGGCCATGTTCCTAGTCGACACCCTCAAGACCCGTATGCAGACCATTGGGCCGTTTGCTAGGCTGTATCGCGGTATTGCTACCATGGGCCTCGCATGCCGGATCATCCCACACTATTTACTTCTCGGTTTACAAGTGATTCAAGAAGTCTTTGAATTTTTCAGATGGTGATTCATTTGGTAAATTATTTGTAGTTATACTGGGTTTTCAATCATTTTATGGTAAATTATTTGTACCATTTTACCATGAAACATGTTTGAGCATAACTTGAAATTATTAAAGTGGTTGTGTATGTTGCACACATGTTGCTTGCAATATTTACTAGCAATTGTGACTTCAACAATATTGGATCATGGTCAATTGATCACAAATTTTATAAAATCTTATAATGAATTATGATTTGCAACCATATTTCATGGAACATGGATTATTTTTCATCAAAATTGGAATTGGTCAAGATAACATGATAAGTTAATCATGTTTTTTTCATGTATCGATCATCTTCAAATGTTTATGTATTTTCTACAAAGGTGGTGTGGAATATTAACTAGCCCAGTATAATCAGTCATCAATGGATCATGGTTAATGGACTGTAATTGTTATAAATACTTTCTATGAAATATTTTTTTCAATTTTATTTCATGAAACATGGTTAAATTACCATCAAAGCAGGTAGTTTCATGAAAGAAGACAACTCTTTGGAGTATGACTAAACTCCATAGTTGGAATCTTATATACCCCTTTGAACTTAAGATAACGTTTGCAAATAATGGAAAGAGAAATTAAATCAGTGGGATTTATTTATGTAAAAGTTTGAAAATTCTCCTATTATATCTCCCTTAATTATTGATGCTTTCATATTCATCCGAATCCCCTACATTTAGGAAATAGTAAAAATCTCTCTCTCTCTCTCTCTCTCTCTCTCTCTCTCTCTCTATATATATATATATATATATATATTTGAAGAATAATAATGGCAATTCACATGTTAGAAGGATGAAAAAAGAGCAGGATGAATACTTAGAGCATCCACAATGTAATAATCAAAATTGGATAGCTAAAAATTGTCACATAATCTTTTAATTATTCATTTAAATGTTAAAGTTAGCAATATCAAGTTCCGCATTATTTACTTTTTGCCCATAATAAAAATGGATTGGCAAAAATTTAAATCTAACGATCAGTTTTTTTCTTCTCAATCTAATGGTTTACATTGAATGACATTCTAGTAAAATAAGTGAAAGTGTAGAGCATTTGTTAAGATTCATAAAATGATCAATATTGTTAAATGCACAACTATTTGCTAAAGTGGAGAGTGAGTTTTACTCTTTCATAATGGTTGTATTTGATTGAGAAGATGTGAGGTCCAATAAATTTGGTTATTGGTAAAAGTTGCTAGTTTTGATTATCCAAATGCCAAAATTTGATGAGTTGATAAGAGGTTGCTAAGTTTGGTTGTTGCAATGTGAGCACTTTTTTGAGCATCTATTGCTAACTTTAACAACATTTTCCACAATGGGTGTACTAATTAGTGTGTTTAATTGCCATTAAAAAAAATAGTGTGTTTAATTGTGTGTTAAGACTTAGCAAACAAAAATAAATTTTTTGTGTCATAATGCTTGCATTAGTTTGTGTGCTAGAGTGTGTTAAATCTTATAGTGTCTACCGGTGTGCCAAGTTTGGCAACTATGCTAGCAAATAATAAATGGGTCCCACCTTTATAATTCAAACTCCAACCATAAAATATAAATGTCTATTACTCCTAATATACATTTGTGGGACCCATTTTTATGCGAACACATATTTTAACATATAAATTTACCAAATTCATTGTAGATGTTCTAATACACTCCTATGTTAATAATGTCTAACACACACTTGTGAGACCTCTTTTTATTTATTTATCTTAATACACATTTTTAACATACAAGTAGATCAAACCCCATTGTGGATGCTCTTACATGACATGACTAAAAAGAATGATTATTTAAAAACTCCTAAAATATACTATATATAGGGTAAATTTTGCTGACACCCCCTTGAGGTTTGCATTATGTACAGATTCTTCCTCTAGTATAAGAAATGACTTTCCACTCCCTGAGGTTTGCATTAGCATTTCAATTACCCCAATCGGTTAATTGACCGCTAAACATAGCAAATTCATCCCTTAGAGATAAAGAACCAATAAAAGAAGAGAAGGTGTCCGAACAGTAACTCGGTAGAAGTGATGAGTTACCGAGGGTTTTAGATAGGCTGCCTGATTTAGGGACTTTTTTTGGCAAAATAGCTAAGATTCCCTTTTGGCTAGTTTATGGTGCTTGCCCTTAGCATGCTGGCTTCCGGTGGCGGAGCTATGTTGGAGCCCGACACTCTGAGCACCAGAGTTTTAAAATTTTTATTTTGTATATACTTGATTTTTAATATTATTGAGTATTTGTGTATAACTACTTATCATCTTAATAATTTTGGTTTGATTTGATAAAAAGTCGGTTATTATACATTTTTATTTCTCAGTTTCTTTCATAAATGAAAATAACCATGTAACAGTTGAAGTAGTCGAAAGAAAAAATACAAAATAATTGGTACTCTATGATATAATAACTGCATTAGGCTAGAATTATTTTAATGTACAAATATAATATATTAGAAAACAAAAATTTTATGATTATTATACGTTCCGATAAAAAATATACGTCTACTAAACCGATCCCCGGATTCAAAATCCTGACTCTACCACCGCTGGCTTCTATCATTTTGTCTTGCTCTATTGTTTGGTCTAGCAGTACTTAACTTTGCTAGCTACAGTATTTGTTTGATGCTTTTGTTTCTTTGTTTTTTGTTTGCTTGCTGCTAGTTTATAGAGATTCTAGGGATGCTCCTTTAATGATATCTTAATAAAACTTAAATTACCAAATAAAAAAAAACTAACTGTTCCTCGTACTTTAAATTTCTACTTACAAAACATTTTCTTCTTTTGTCATTCTTTTAAGTTTCCAAACCCCTTAGTTTTTCCATCACAAAGAATTGTTAGATTTGTTGAATTTCGAATAACCGTGAGTAAATTTCCAATACAAAATGAATGAACGGAGAGTTTTTAAAATCAACAATATTGCTATGATTGACCACATTTTAGTGATCATGTTTTGGGTACTATGTATTTGTATAGTATACTTCATTACATGACAAATGAGGCTCATTCTACTAATAAAATGTTAGACTCGTAACATAGTACTCACAGAATGATTACCAAATGCGGTCACCAAACAATCGGCTTAAAACAGGAACATCAATTCTTGTTTTCTGGGCCAAAACGAGCTGGATTATAAATTTGCAAGAATAATTTGAAGGGAATTGATTTTTATACTCTATTTTTTTTACAATTCATACTCCCTTTTTCGTCTTTATCCACTCGAATATACATCTTGCCCTTTGTTCAATACACTTTTTCGCACATTCAAGGACAATATTATAAATTCATGTGGATAAAAATAAAAAAGGAATGTGAATAGTTAAAAATGGAGGGTGAAAATCATTTTCCTAATTTGAAACCTTCTTCAAAAATTCATATTTTCACCTGATTGAAACTTCGTTTTTTTTTATTTTTATGAATTACTGTAATTATTTGTAATTTTCGAACTTTTAGCGGCAACAAACACGTCTGTGGGCGGGTGGGCTCTAGTGGTTAGCGTAGGCCATGTCCGACCCTGGAAGTTAAAATCTCTCTCTCTCTCTCTCCATTTTACACCTCCGAATCGTCACTGCGGAATCGACATGGACGCAGTAGCATTTCGGTTCGCGCCTTCAGTTGTCGCGCTTGGATTCAAGCCACGGACGTCAAAAAGTGCCGTGCCGTGGTTCACTTCCCTCCACTCATCCACATTCTTCTCCCACCTCCGTTCGGCTCCCAATCGAGAAACCAAAGGAACACATAACCAGAGCACGCAATTCTCCGAAGGCTCAGAATAGGGCTTCTTTAACGGTATGAGAAGGTTTTGATTTACTCCCTTTCGCTATGCCAGGACTTTGAATTGGTTACTTACTCCAGATAGTAGACATAGCCTACTATTTGCAAGCGACGGTCGATCGTACATGCATTTTTCGTCTCAGCTCTACATTGTACGGAGCGTTAGGGTTTTGGATTTGTTGGCTTGTTTTTACCATTTGATTATGGTTTCCATTAATTACCGTGCAGTGTGTGCATTGCATTGTCTCGTGCGTGCGCGTCTTGTGTTTATATCTCATAAATGGATTGATGAATCTGTGGTAGTTTACTTCTACTTCAGTTTGGCTCCCGATAAACCAAAGGAAGAAAATAATCAGAGAAACCAAAAACATAATCAGAGCAAAGAATTCTTAGAGTAGAACTTCCTACCGGAATTAGATTCTTTTGATCCCTTTTCATTGCCGCGATAATCAAATTCCATACTCGAGATATAGTAGATATTGACTTTGATTTTTTAGCCAGCCTGAATCGTGACTTATTTTTCCATTGTCTGGGCATAGATTTATTGTTTGTACCCTACATTACCTTTGTGTGTGCACATATTGCGTATATGGTGAGATGAATATGCAACTAGTTATATTTTCCAGGGTTTCTGATATGACCTATGAATGCAGATAGTGAATGATGTTGTTAAGGTCAATGGTGTAGACACATTGCCTTATCCGGTGGTGACTGGCAAGCCTATTACCTTCGCCATTAGGACTTCTACTGGTAATTTCTGATGTACATGCCCCAGTTTTTATTTGCTTGTTGCTATATATCTCCTATGATTTGTGTGATACATAGATTGAATGGTCATAAATTCGGTTGTCTAGTACTCTCTTTGATTTTGTAGCTTCCTTGTCTATAAATTGCTGTATTCTATTTCGCTTTTAAAGTTGTACATAACCTAGTGTATTACCGTTACTTTTATTTTCAGAATGTAAAAGGATATTGTAGCCCTGTTCTAGATTGAGTTACTAAGGCAGCTCGTTTTTTCCCTGGTTGTTCTTGAAGTCATCCATCAGTTAAAGTTGGTAGTTGTAAGTATCGTGAAGGTTTGAAGTATATTGCTTGTAAATGTGTCCACCATTCAGAAGCAGAATAAACCGAGTGCAATTTTGTTCACCATCCTTAAAAGAGGGTGAACATTACCCTCCTTCCTATTGGTTGAAATGATGTAAATCCCACCACAAAGTGATGTCATACTTACCATGCAATACACTTTTTGGTAAGCATGACATTACTTTGTGGTGGGATCCAAACTATTTCAACTAATAGAAAGGAAGGTAATGTTCACTCTCTTAAGTGGAGGGTGAACAAAACTCAACTTGAATAAACCTATAGTTTAGATTTGAGTTGAGTTGAATTTAGACACCCTTGCTTCTTGAATGTAAACCTTCCAATATTGTTGATATGTTTGTCAATCACAGAGGTCCTAATAAGTTTTAGACGGCATGAGTAAATACCATATTTGGTATTAACAAACAATCAAGATGAATAGTTCTTGTTGGGCCGGAGTGCCCCATGGATTTGGTTGCACAATGCAAAACTCCATGTGACCGCTCTAAAAATAGATTAACAGGTGTGATATCGAATGCAATAAAAGACTTAATTTAAACCCTCCCTTGCACCAATTGGTTTTAGAAGAGATGGTAGAAAAGCGGTCCGATAGTTCTTTTATGAAATAATATAAAAGCAAGACTACCAATGCGCTTCCCAGAGTAATATAGCTAACATATTTCGTGCTTGAAAAAATATTATATATAGCGAGCAAAGTTTGCGTTTGGCCCCTGACATGAAGTTCATCTAATTTTTTGATCCGTTTTGCCGAGTCTGCTTATTCTAAAATTTATCCTAACACTTAAAGTTGTTTGTGTTCCACTCCTTGCCATGTAAACAAGATTAGTAGCATTCCAAGAGCTTTTCCCCACTGTCAAACATCTTGCTTTGATCAACCTATGTTGCGGCTGAAGTTTCTGTAGTCGTTTATCGTAATTCAAAATAGAATTTTCTGGTAACAGGGGATCCCTTGTGAAAATGTACTCAAAACCAAAAAAAATTCTTACATCCATTGCTGGTTATAATGAGTGATAGTTCTACTCTTGACATCTTTCTTTTCAGGAGCTAAAAGTATTCTTTTAGGTGTGTTTATGTGTGGATGAATGGGTAAGAGGAAGATGATGGAATCAGTATCGAACCGTGATTTTGAAAGGCAAAAGATAGTTCTATCTCGATACCTCAGACTCAGAGTCTTAGACAAATTCCCTGTCCATTTATCATGCATGTCAAGTCTTTGCTGGAGGGAAATACGCTCTTGAAGTTTCCATATTTAGGGGTAAAAGTCTTTTCCATTCAAAAAAAGACATGTTGTCCTGTATCAGTTGGCAAATTTGTGCTTTCTCATTCGGAAACTTAACCTGGAACTTGCCCACCAGTAAGTCAAAGATTTCTTTATGCTTTTTCCCAAAATTTTAACTCGATACACCAAATTTGTCAGTCGGAATTTCTACTGCTGATTATTAGTTTCACTGCTTTTCGATTCAATATGTCAAGTAATTTGCATTTCCCAGGTTTTTGATCAATACACTTGTTGTTTTCATTAGGTGAATGTTTTACTTAATTGAATTCCAAACGGTTTCACGTTCATTAGAAATCTTGTGTTTTTTCTATCCTACGATGTACATCAATATCTTCTGTGTTGCATTACAACTACATCAACTTGTATGTAGTGCAATAGCTAGTTTCATTTGGTTTTGTGCAGGTATCATGACCTCATTTGGAACAAGATTTTAGTACCTTGCTAGTGATTTTCTTTTACCTCATTTCTTCATCTCTGATGGTCGCATCAATCACGACAATCTTTTTTTGTTGTTGTTGTTGTTGTTGTTGTTGTTGTTGTTGTTGGAGTTAATGGGTCTCTTGTTTGGTGGCAGGGGATTTCCATAATTTATTGCATTCGATTTCCCTTCATAATCTTCAATTTGTCCGAATACTCATATCATCATAATAGGATGATTCAGTTTGCTGGGTTCGCTCTGCAACATTTACTTTCCATATCAGATAGTGTTCAAATCTAGTAGCTAAATTGAGGAATCCTGAGATCATTCTTTGCATCTTGGTAATTCTTGGAGGCTGAAAGTTATTTTCCCAACATATTCCTAAAATCAATATCTGTTCACTTGGCTATCTACCACTACTCTTGTTTGCAGAGCAACCTCGTCATGTGAAGAGGCCAACAGATTGAACTAAACAGGGTGCATAACCAGACATACACAAGAGTATACAGTAACAAACCTAAATTAGACTTCACCCCGTGCCTTGTGCAAAAATATCAAAAATTTGTTCTCCCAGTTTTTTGCTAATAGAATTTAGGGGGGAAAAACTTTGAATTGTTCTTCTCAATCTGTCTCCACTTTTGAGAGACCCTTTAAGTTATGTATTGGCAGTGTTGGAATAAGGAGTTTTCTCCTCTTTGTTTTCATTCTACGTCAGCAATTCGCATTGCAATTTATGTTCGATAATATCACCATCCCTAGTCCAAGATGTTGTATACAATTGTTCATGTGCTCTAATTTTGTCACTCAAAAGTGTTTGGTGTTTTCAGGGCTGTAATCTCTTAAGATGACGATGGGAAATTACTCTAGCTTCAACTTCAACATTGGGCTGTACAATCTTTCTCCTCTTCTAGATCTTCCAGGTACTTCACTATAGAGCTTTCACCTCCATGTATATTTCTGTGTCATAAATAACTCTGTTAAAAGTTTCAAAAAAAAAAAAAAAACTCTGTTAAAGACTCGGTTAATTTTCACTACCAGCGGTTTTAGCCGGAAAGAATACATACGCTGTGTGTTATATGCTTGTTGCAGTACCTTGAGTTCCAAATAGTTATTTTGGTTACTTTATGCATAAATGATTTTCGTAATATATTATGGAATCAACAAATTGCCATAACAGTAAAATATTACGGAATCAAAATCTTGGCAAACGATCTAGTTCCTAAGAGCCAGAGGTGGTCACCACGAACCCGCACAATTCACAAAAGGCAGGCATTGTTCCTCTTCAACCACTGCGAAACGCACTTTCCTTCGTGCAGATAGAACAAGGCTAGGGACACTCGTACCGATCACAAACTCTTCCAAAAGGATTGCATACTCACAGTCTAATTGCTCTTCCAAAAAGTTTGTATTGCGTTAAATGCTCAAAGTAATCGCTCTGAAGCTCAAGCCTACAACGAATGCGCTTCAAGGTTTTTTACCATAGTGTGTTCAATAATAAAAACTTTAAATCAGATTTTCTTTGAAGGTGTACGGGTACCTAACCTAGCCCCTAGGTATCTGTACTTAGAAGTTCCCAAGGCATCATTAATGTATACTGTACAACAAGCTAATAGAAATTCAGGAACGAAATCGTCCTCAAAATTAAACTCCATTTACGAACGAGATCTACTTTTATATGTGACCATCAGGAAACCTAAACCCAAAAAGCTCGGTAAGACACCAACAAACAGGCAAAAACCATAAACCAAGTCCCATCACAAAACTAGAGGCCATAGCACCAAAGACAGAAATTAATGAAACTGTATGTGACAAAGACATAGAAACCCCATTACAAAGTCATTATTCTCAGTTCATCAGAATCCAAACTTCATCCCTCTAGTAACAATCGTAACGAGTGCAATCGAAAGGTATTACTTACATGACCTCGTCCCACAATGGAAGTGCAGAATTGCTGATCAAAAGATCAGGACATTGTAGAATCAAAATCTCGGCAACTCCATTTCAATCCTAAATTATGGCGAGACGGAGCTCGTGGTCCGACACAAGGGGCAGGCATCTTTCCTCTCCAATCACCGCGAAACGCACCTTAGATGTTACACATGAAAACAAGGCAATCGAGTGGTGCTCGAACCCGCCATGAACTCCTCCAAACAGATCGAACACTGCTCCTTCGCATCCCCCTTTTCGTAACACACCTCCTCCAGCCCCGTCGTATCGAGCTATCCGCTACTCACCTGATCCAACCCCTCCTCTACCTCCCTATGCCTCCTCCTCTGCTCCATTATCGCCCTTTTATACTCTTCCACGAAACTCGCTCCGCACGGCTGCCTGGTCGTAGTACCAGGAAGTCCACTCCGCGAACTCCTCTGCCGGTAGGGTTATCTCCTGCAAGATAGTCAACCGCACCAACAGTTCTGTCTGGCCAGCGTTGCGGCTTCCAAGTCGTGAAGGAAGTCCGCCACCCTGTGGTTAAGCTCGTCCTGGTCGGCCAAGAGGCAGGTGGATTGGACTCCGTCGAGTGTTTATGATTCCCAGTGGATGTTGTCGACGAGGCAACGGATGCATTGTGGAGAGATGAAGTCGGATACTGCAGAGTCGAACGTGTAGTTTGTTGGAAAAGGGGTCTGCTCCCACACGGAGAAGCCTTGCACGATGTAGCCAACTGTGGGGTCAGAAGAGCGGAAGTTGGCAATGGCCTCGAAGAGGATGCATGGTGATGAAGAAGTCGATCCGACATCCCATCGGCATGAGCTGGTAGTGGAAGAACGCACTGATGGGCGGAGACGCGGACGGTGGAGGGGTGGTTTGGGGAGTTGAGGGGTGGCACTGGCGGCCATCTTGGTTGTGACATCTTTGATAGAGAGAGAGAGAGAGAGAGAGAGAGAGAGAGAGAGAGAGAGAGATGCAGAAAAGGAAACGAAGGAAAAGGTTTTTTTTATTATTTATTTATGGGTTTTTAGTGGTGCCCTAAGGCAGATGAGATACACTTTCTCATGGCCGTGCTATGAACAGGGTGTTTACGGTGCTGCGCAGTCTCAGCTGTCCATTCGTCCAATCAATGGCTGAGATTCGTTTTCAATTATAATCAGTCACAGAAAAAAGTTTCATTAAAATCTAACACTTTTGGACGACAACGATTCACTTTCGTACACTTTTTTATTGGAGTTTCCGTGAAAAAGTTTTTCTCAAGGCAGATACTACGGAGTATATATGTAGACTAGTGGTACGTATGTAGTCCTGATTAGGAAAGGTTTGAGGAAGCTTATACTATCTGGTTCTAATAGGAAAGGGTTTGCTTCTGGCTCAATTAATCTGAGTAGTTTCCTATTTTGGGGGTTAGCTGGGATTCATGTTGCGAAAATCAAGGAGTTTAATTTCTTTTAGGTTCCGTTTCGCAAAAATTTTTATTTTTTAAGTAATTTTTTTAACAAGTCATTCTCTCATAATACATCACATGTAATAAAAAAAATAAGTAAATATATACTTGTCTATACTATATACTAAGTAAATGTAGTTTCCAAAAATAAAATCAAGCTCTCTTCTTAATTCTCTCTCCTATGTGACATTTTCTTAATAAAATTTATTTTTTCTTTTTTTTTTCCTAGACTTTTCAAAATACCACAAGTTAAAAAAAGCTTTTCAAAATAACAATACAGAAAAAGAAGGGAGTCTGTGCTTTCAGGCTTTTAGGTGTTGGGGCTTTGTTCCCATTGGGTGTGGCCTTGGTTGGCATCTTGCCAATCAAGAGCTTGGATTTCGGATTGAACTTTTTGTTCTCTCTTTGTCCTTTTAATCTTTGTAATATTTTGAAGTTTAATAAAATTAACAATACAAACCTACCATTGATTTGTCCACAATCATAGGTATTTCCATGACGATAAAACATTTTTGTGGAAAAAAGTGCTACACATTCTCTGGCAAAAATATTAAACAGTGGCTGATAAAAATAAACTCTCCCGAATAAAAATCTCGGCAACCCTAGTTCTTGTATAAACTGTACAACAAGCTAATAGAAAATTCAGGAACCAAAATTGTCCTCAAAATTATACGCCATTTGCGAATTAGACAAGATCTTCTTTTATACGTGATTATCAGGAAACCTAAATTAACCGAAAAAGTTCGATAAGACACCAACAAACAAGCAAAAATCATAAACCGAGGTCAGAGTCCCATCATTAAACTCGAGGCCTTAACACCAAAGACAGAAACTAAGTGGAACAAAGTGCAACTGTGACAAAGACGCGGAAACCCCATTACAAAGTCATTATTTTAGTTTCATGAAAATCCGAACTTCATCCCTCTGGGAACAAACGTAAACCCCATTATTTCGGCAACCCTAGTTCTTGTATAAACTGTGCAACAAGCTAATACTAGAAATTCAGGAACGAAATCATTGTCAAAATTATACTCCATTTGCGAACTAGACAAGATTTAATTTTATACATGACCGCCAGGGAACCTAAATTAACTGAAAAAGCTCGGTAAGACACCAACAAACAAACAAAAATCATAAACCGAGATCAGAGTTAACACCAAAGACAGAAACTAAGTGGAATAAAATGCAACTGTGACAGACGCGGAAACCCCATTACAAAGTCATTATTCTAGTTTCATCAAAATCCAAATTAACTTCCATCCCTCTAGGAACAATTGTAACGATTTTCCATCTCTCACTAGTGCAATCGAAAGGTATTACACGACATCGTCCCGCAACGAAAGTACAGAAAATTGCTGATCAAAAGAACAGGACATTGCAGAATCAATATCTCGGCAACTCTATTTCAAACCTTACGTGTGGTGAGTCGGAGCTCGGCAACACGGTCCGACACAAGGGGCAGGCATCGTTCCTCTCCAACCACTGCGAAACGCACCTTAGATGGTACACATGGGAACAAGCTGGCAATTGAGCGACGCTCGAACCCACCACGAATTCCTCCAAACAGATCGAACACTGCTCCTTCGCATCCCCCCCTTCGTAACACACCTCCTCCAGGTCCGTCGTATCGCGCCATCCTCTGCTCACCTGATCCTCCAACCCCTCCACAGGATAAATATCAGGTGTAATGACGCCTAGGGCAAAGCCCACCCCCCTCTCCCTCCTCTGCCCCATAATCGCGGCTGCAAACTCCATCTCGAAATTCTCGTCCGATGCTGCCTGCTCGTCGTACCAGGAAGTCCACGCCGCGAACTCCTCTGCCGGTAGGGTTATCTCCTTTACGATGGTCAAATCCACCGAGAGTTCTCTCTGGCCAGCGTTGCACGGCGCTGTTTTCAGGTCAATAAGGAAGCCCACCACCCTGTGGTTGAGCTCGTCCTCGTCGAATAAGGGGGAGGCGGATTGGACCAGGCCGTCGTGTGTTCGTGCTTCCCAGTGGATGTCGTTGAGGGGGAAAGGGATGCAGTCGGATACCGCGGAGCCAATCATGCAGTAGTTTGTTGGAAACTTTATTTCACTCCGCGAGGAGAAGCCTGGCATGGTGCGGCTGTCCGCAGGGTCCGAAGAGAGGAAGTTGGCCGTGAAGTTGACGATGATGATGAATTCCGACCGTCCATTGGCGACGGTGTAAGCTGGTGGTTCAGAGGGCGGCAACTGATGGGCGGAGATGTGGACCGTGGATGGGTGGTCGGGGGAGTTCAGGGGTGGAACTGGCAGCAATCTTGGTTGTGACATCGAGAGTGAGAGACTCAGATGCAGAAGACGAAGGAAGGAAGGTTTTTTTTTTTAATGAGATTTTTAGTGGTGCCTAAGGTAGATATATATGTATGGACTAATGGTAGGTAGTCCTGATTAGGAAAGGTCCTGAAGGATTTAGTTTAGGAGGGTTATCTGGTCCTATCCTAATATGGACTAATGGTAGGTAGTCCTGATTAGGAAAGGTCCTGAAGGTTTTAGTTTAGGAGGGTTATCTGGTCCGAATAGAAAAGGGTTTGCTTGTTGATTAATTACTCAATCAGTGGTTCTGGAGCATTACAAATCCATGCGGGCCTCAAAAGTTAAAACTAGATATTTGAACACCGTGTGAATATATGATCAAAGAAAAGAGATTTGGGGTGCCTCAAGACCACCCAATAACTTTTCTTGCTTGTGGCTCAATTAATCGATCGAGTAGTTTCCTATTTTGTGCATGCAGTTTGGGGTTGGCTGGGATTCATGGGAGCTTATTCTTCAGACTGGTAGTTATTTTGTTTGGACAAAAAGGTATTAAAATATGTAGCAAATAAAAATACTATAAAAAACAGAGACGAAATAAAGATTCCTTGGCTGATTGGGACACTTTTATCTGGGAGTTGGGTCCCAGTTTATGATTTTCAGATGCTAATTAAAGAGAGAAAAGTTATTCACGGTGGAGACGAAAAATAATAGTTGAGAATTGAGATATGTTTTTAAACTATTACTGATAATAATTGTGCGCCGTAAATTTTATTTACGGTTCTCATAAATAAAATGATCTCGCGATCCTCTTTATCTATTACTGTACCTCACCATGCGCAATTATTTCTGGCGATATGATCTTACTGGTAATTTGGATTTCTATTTTGTGTGATCACTTGTATATTGCATATTTTTAACAATATACATTGAGAGATATAGACAATTAAAAATGATACCCGCAGAATCGTAATGAACATTTAAAAAGGGGCAGACGGAGTATGTAATTGCCTGTTGATTGATAGAAAAATAAAAATTTGCCACAGTGACAGGTAAGCAAATTCGAGAGTTGGTATGAAATTTTGCTTCTCCTTGGAGATGCTCCATCAAATGCCTAATTCGCATTGAGATCAAAACGAAATACACATTCTGACAACAAAATTGCACAAAGGCCGAAAAAATTAAACACTCCCGAATCAAAATCTCGGCAACCCTAGTTCAAACCTAGGTCATAATCCTTCAAAAGGGTAAATCGGGCCGCTCTCAATACTTACTCTACCCTTTTGCTTTTGTCATCGCATGTCAATCATCGCTTTCAGTGATGTTTTCGAAAGAAGTTTTCACGTTCCCCTCGATCTCGCTTCCACTTGACTTATGTCCAAACCCTGGGTAGGGGGAGAGAGGTGGGCAACTAGTTCCCGACACAATGGGCACGCATTGCTCCTCTTCAGCCACTTCAGAACGCAATCTCCATGGTAGAAATGAGAGCAAGTCAATCGAGCCACTCTCGAGCCCACCACAAACTCCTCCAAGCAGATCGAGCACTTCTCTTTTCCATCACCACCTTTGTAAACCACCTCCGGCAATACCCCTCTCTCCTCCCCCCTCGGCCTGCTAATTGCCTCTTCGTACTCTCGCTCAAAGCTCTCGCTTGACCTCGCTTGCTCGTCGTACCAACTAGCCCACAATGCGAATTCGTTGGCCGTTAGGCGCACCACCTTCTCGATCGCCAGAGTCACGGCCAGCACTCTCCGGTCTGCATTGCACGGTGCGGTTAGCAAGTCCCAAAGAAAGTTCGAAAACGTCTCCTTCAATTCATACTCGTCCTCTATGGGGCTCACGTGTGGTTCCCCGTCGATCCTCTGTGATTTCCAACGGATCCTGTCTAATGGAAACGGGGCACTGCAAATCAGATCAATCATATCGAATACCACGTTGGCTAATGGAAGATGGAAGGATGTCCAGACAGAGAGGCCCTTGATTGTTCGTTCGTCGACTGTGGAATCTGGAGTCTCTGGAGGGAAGAAGTTGACCCTGGTATTTACTCTGATGAAAAACTCATGCCCTGCGGCGGTAGGAGGTGGTGGTGGTGAGGAGGAGGAGGAGGAGAAGGAGGGCGGAGGATCGTACTGATTGGCGGTGACGTGAATGCTGTAGCTGTCGTGGGCGTTCAAGGGTGGCAGCCACATTGGTTGTGGCATCTAGAGAGAGAGAGAGAGAGAGAGAGAGAGAGAGAGAGAGAGAGAGAGATGGTTTAGGGTTGATGAGAGCTTTTATATACAGTAATACTCATAGTTTTTAGTGGTATCTAGCAGTAAGGGGAAAGAGTTTTAATTGTAATCCAAAAGGGTATATATCCTTGTTGCTGAAAGTTACTTACTTTCCTATTTTGTGCAGTTTCCTATTTCAAAAAGGGTATCCGAAATTTAGGACTTTCCATTCAAGTTAAAAATTGATTGTTGTAATGTATTTATTTGCTATCCATGACTCTGTCACAGCCATTTTTCGAGGTCCACGGATCTAAATGGAGCATTTAGTATCTATTTAGAAAAATTTTGAATACGAAAGTCTAACTAGTAACTTTGCAGAAACAAGTTGAACATCTTCTAATGTTATGTGAGAAATTAATTGAGCAAGAATTGAAATAATATACGTGAGAAAGGTTTTTTAGGCCCAATTTGGGCTGAAAAACATACGACAAATAGATAAGTTTGAAAAGTTGGTTGGATTGCGCATTTGAAGATAAAATTTTATATGCTAAATTGTTACATGAGCCTTCAGAAAAAATTGACACCCCCTTATCGGAAGTCAAGATTGGAGATGCTGTTACTCGCTGTCTTTGTTCATGTACTATGCCTTTTTAGAATTCTAAGAAAAAAATTTGAATCAAGACAGGGAATGCAACAAACCACCATTGATGGCCTAACTTGTGTAGGAACAATATCAATACAAATTAACCTGCCATTGATTTGTCCACAATCATAGGCATTTCCATGACGATGAAACATGCATTTGTGGAGAAAGAACTGTACATTCTGATAACAAAATTACTCCACATAATAGCTGATAAAAATAAACATTCCCGAATCAAAATTTCGGCAACCTAGTTTTTTAAAAAATAAAAAATAGGCAACCCTAGTTTAAACCTAGTTCACAATCCTCCTCCCCATTCTTAATTCTTGCTCTACGCTTTAGTTCTCAATCAATTCTTACACGAACTTTTGGAATTTGTGATGTTTTTAATAGACGTATCACTTTCACATTCCCATCGTGCCCCCCACATGGCTCCGGTTCAAACCCTAGGTGGGGAGAGAGAGGGAACATGTGCCCTACACAATGGGCAGGCATTGCTCCTCTTCAGCCACTTCAGAACACAATCTCCGTGGTAGAGATGAGAGCAAGTCAATCGAGCCATTCTTGAACCCACCGCAAACTCCTCCAAACAGATCGAACACTTCTCTTTTCCATCTTCACCTTTGTAAATCACCTCCGGCAATACCCCTCTCTCCTCCCCCCTCGGCCTGCTAACCGCCTCTTCGTACTCTCGCTCAAAGCTCTCACTCAACCTCGCTTGCTCGTCGTACCAACTATCCCACAACGCGAATTCGTCGGCCGTTAGACGCACCACCTTGTCAATCACCAGAGTCACGGCCAGCACTCTCTGGTCTGCATTGCACGGTGCGGTTAGCAAGCCCCTAAGAAAGTTCGAAAATGTCTCCTTCAAGTCATTCTTGTCCTCTATGAGGCACCTGTGCTGTTCCCAGTCGATCCTGTGTGACATCCAATGGATCCTGTCTAGTGGAAACGGGGCGCTGCATATCAGATCAATCATATCGAATACCACGTTGGCTAATGGAAGATGGAAGGATGTCCAGGTGGAGAGGCCCTTGATTGTTCGTTCGACTCTGGAGTCTGCAGGAGGGAAAAAATGGACGCTGGTGTTTACTTTGATGAAAAACTCATGCCCTGTGGCGGCAGGGCGTGGTGGCGGCGGCAAGGAGGAGGGCGGAGGAACGTACTGATTTGCGTTGACATAGATCCTGTAGCTGTTGTGGGCGTTCAAGGGTGGCAGCCACGTTGGTTGTGGCATCTTGAGAGAGAGAGAGAGAGAGAGAGAGAGAGAGAGAGAGAGAGAGATACGGTTTAGGGTTGATGAGAGCTTTTATATACAGTAATAATACTCATAGTTTTAGTGGTATATATCTAGAGGTAAGGAGAAAGAGTTTTAATTGTAATCCGAAAGGGTATACTTGTTGCCGAAGTAACTATTATGTACATTACTACTTTCCTATTTTGTGCAGTTTCCTATTTCTAAAAGGTTTAATAACGGTTATTTGTGATGTCTTTCTCACATGGGGTCAGACCCACAAATACATGGGACCCACAACATATAAGAGGGGGTTACAAATAACTAGGGGTGCAAACGATCCGAGCCGAGCTTCGAGCGGCTCGAAGCTCGGCTCGGCTCGGTTCGAAACACAAACGAACGAGCTCGAGCTAAAATGTTGGGCTCGTTTCATAAACGAGCCGAGCTCGAGCTTGTCGAAACTCGGCTCGAATTGGCTCGCGAGCCCAACTATATTATATATATATATATTTATTTATATATATATATATATATATATATATATATATTTGTTTCATAAACGAGCCGAGCGAGCCGAGCTCGAGCTCTGTAAATATATATATTTGTTTCATAAACGAGCCGAGCTCGCCGAGCTCGAGCTCTGTAAATACATCTCGAGCCGAGCTCGAGCTCGAGTCCTGCAGCTCGTCACGAGCTCGAGCCGAGCTCGAGCCAACTAAATTTTTGGCGAGCCGAGTTCGAACACTCTAAAACTCGGCTCGGCTCGGCTCGTTTGCAGCCCTACAAATAACCATGGCAGCATTGAAACTTTTTTCAGGTTGCCCGTTCGGACAAATAAGCCATAGTGGCTTATTTTTTGTCCTTATTCAAATTTTTTTCGTATCACTTGGCTTATTGTCATTTTTTTGGGGATTATTGCATCCTCACGACAAGAGGAATCTAAAAAGTAAAATTTTTTGACCGAAATCCAATTTTTTTTGAATAAAGACGAAAAAATTGGCTTATTGATTTACTTTCGTCTTTATTCAAAAAAAATTGGATTTTGGTCAAAAATTTTTACTTTTTAAATTCCTCTTTTCGTGAGGATGCAATAATCCCCAAAAAAATGACAATAAGCCAAGTGATACGAAAAAAATTTGAATAAGGACAAAAAATAAGCCATTTTGGCTTATTTGTCCGAACACCCAATTAGTCTACTTGCGAAAATAATTAGTATTACCTTTTTTTTTTTTTTTTTGCGTGCAGTGGAAGAAAGTGGAGTTCTCCTTTGCCGAATTGGAATACTTCGACTAAAATTATTTTTTGGTGGGATACTTAAAATATTATGTTTTAATTAGTAGTAACTTTTAAAAATTTCAAGTTGAAATATTTCAATCAAACTTAAATATTTTTAGAAGTTCGTTAATCTTCCAAATAAGGTTTGAGTGTTCCCACTTTCTCTGTCAACTTTTATTTTTTTTTAAATTTCAAGTTAATTGAGTGCTGTTCGATGAAAGTTTGCTCATTACCCTTTTACATATGGTAGTCATTACCACAATTTTATATCTGGAGTTGTGTTTTTAAAGTCGTATTCTTAGAATTTTTGTAAGTGAATTGGACTACTTGAGTCTAAATTTCGGATATAACTTAGTATATTTGGTAGTTTTCTCAGTCCCTAGTCGAAATATTTGACGGCATTTAACAAAATTGAAAAGGGAGGACTAGCGAAGATTCTTTTTATTTTATTTTATTTTATTTGCTTGGCAAAAGATATATTATTATAGCTCGAAATGGTACATGGAGAAAGAGCACCTTAGCATAAAGAGCTAGGATACTCCGAAAAGGAAAAGACAAGCATCCAACAAAAAGTTGGATGAAACACCTTAGAAAACGTTACAATTTTAATTTCCGGATACCGTCTAACTTGGTTCTTTATACATTTTTATCGTCTGATCGTAAATTTTAATTTTTTGTGTAACAAGGTGCGCGCGAGAGGCCCAATTAAAGAGTACATGTGAGAGGCTTTAAAGTATTAACTTCTTTTTTTTTGGAATCGGCAAAAAAAATTATTGAGGAGAAACTCGATAAGGATCAACCTTAATTTGCAAGATACTTTGAAGCGCTTCAATTTTCAAGCATGAAATAAAACAAAGATGAAGCTGCTATTTCCTCCAATTTAAGATTACAGGAATATCCAATAATTGACAATTTAACATCAGTCACTTTGTGTTTCCTACGCTGTGTGTACTGTGTCTGGAAACTACAAAAGCCACAACAAATCCAGTTCAAAACCCTAGACAGAGAAAGCTAGCTAGGGAGGCAACATGCCTCCTTAAACTCAGATATTCTTGAGGTACCGTCACGTGGTACTCGAAACACCCTTCCTTAACCACAAATTCATCCAAGACCCGAGACTCTAGGTATACGAAATTCGCATGAATGTATGATCATGGAGGGTGTTGTAGCGCCACGCACAAAACCACTGAACAATTACGCAATATGCCCACACAGCGGGCAGGCATTGCTCCTCTCATTCCCCTCCAAACCATAGTTCCCGTCGGTTGCCTCCTCCATCACCTCCGTCTCATCGCTATCTCCTTCTTGATCATCTTCTTCATAATCGATCTCCACCTCCTCACCGTCCGGGAAGTCCCTCACGGACCCAACTGGCAACAACCTAAACCCTACCAAAACCTCCTCCGCCAACTCCACCCCGCTCCTCGGCGTGCTAATCGCCTTCGCATAGTCTCTCTCGAACCCCTCGCCCGCCTTCGCGTTGTGGTCGTACCACCGACACCACTCGCGAAACTCGCTGACAGGCACCTGCACCGTCTTCTCCACGCGCAACGTCACGGCACCGCACGGCCCTATCGCCGAGCCGCAAAGGAAGTCCTTCAACGCGCCCTCGAGCTCGCCCTCGCCGCCCATTTGCCACGCGCAGCGGGGCCCACCGATAGCCTGCGATTCCCACAGGATGAAATTATCCAGCGGGAACTGGATTTGAAGCTCAGAGACCAGGTTGAAAGTTTTTATGCGGTCTGGATGTATGGCGAAGGATTTGGAGAGGGAGAGGCCGCGTAGGGTGCTGTCCGCGCACAGCCCGGCGAAGAAAACCACGCCAACTTTGGCTTCGATGGACAAGTACCCAGGCGGCAGTGGCGGTGAGGAGAGGGAGGGTGGAGCCTGGTGGGCGGAGACGCGGATGGTGTAGTTTTCGTGGGCGTTCAAGGGTGGCAGCCATGTTGGGTAAAACATCTTCATTCTTCAAGCAAGAGAGAGAGAAAGAGTGAGAGGAGAGAGAGAGAGCGTATGATATTTGGTGAAGCAGGACAAGAAAAGGAAATTGTCTGGGGAGATTTTTGGTGATGCCCGAGTTGATGCTCTGCTAGGGATACTTATAGGGCGTGCATGTAGTCACTCAGTTTCCTAATCGGGATAAGAAAGGGTAGAATCGGGAATGGGTTCTCCTTTTGGAAATAAAATAGAAAAGTTTCCTTTTTCTCTTTGGGTACAGCAAAGACACAGGTTGGTCAAGAGTCCCACTTTCCATATGCTAAGTAGTTTCTTGTTTTGGCTGGAATATAGAAAATCTAGATTCTTTGCTTTGCAAATCGAATTCGTGGGACTAACAAGATTAATTTGTGCCATGGGGCCATTGGGAGTAATGCCCGGTTATTATCTTCAGAGCCCCTGAAATTAGTCGAGGTACGCTCAAGCTAGCTGACCCGGATATCCAGTTATCAAAAACAAGATTAATTTGTGATTGCGCTATTTGACTATCGTACATGATCTAGTTATGTGGTAAAAGACTACTGTAGTGTTAGATTTTCTAGTCGTGTTACTGTATGAGTCTGTACATTCAATAAGTCTAGGTACACTATCTCCAATTACTACACCATCAACTACATTTTTTGTAAGGTCCACCTCGGGTCCCAAAAAAATACATAAAAATATTCATAAATTTTAAAATAATATATTATGGGGTCATGTAAAAAATCAGCTTCAACAAATATCGATAAGTATTATTTCTTGATTCATAGGGGCAAAATTGAACAGTTGAGCAGTTTCGCCCCTACAAATCAAGAAATAATACTTACCGATATTCGTTGGAGCTGATTTTTTACATGACCCCATAATATATTATTCTAAAGTTTATGGACATTTTTCTGTATTTTTTTGGGACCCAGAATAAGCCCCACAAAAGATGTAGTGGATGGATGGTAGTGTATGTAGCATCCCTCCGAAACATTTGTGATGACGTGGTGTCGCTGTCGAATCTAGCAAGGGGATTTATGCTTAATGTTGAAAAACAGAAGGGCCTTCATAATTGATGAATTCAAAACTCCCAGTATATATAATAGCCCCATCCAGAAACAAATCCAAGTTAATTTAGATAGAAGACTTTCAATTAATGGTGCTAAATAATGATATGAAGATATTAAATGCTCATCTAAATTCCTAAATAACAACCAAATTTGATTAAGACTTTCTATTCATGTTAAAATTGATAGTAGTAGTGTATTTATTTTTTGTCCATGTCTGTCACAGCCATGTTTCGAGGTCCACAAATCTAAATAAAGCCTTTAGTATCTATTTAAAAAATTTTGAATACGAAAGTCTAATTAGGAAATTTGCAGAAACACGTTGGACACCTTCTATCGTTATGTCATAAATACAATGTAATTGAGCATGAATTCAAATAATGCAACTAAGGCCATCCACAGTGGTATAATCAAATGTCAATTTAATTTTAAAGTTAACAATATTGTTGCAAAAGATCGCTCACAATGGTATAATCAAACTTAGCAACATCCTTAAAAATAATCAAATTTTAGGCTTTGAATAACCAAAACTAGCAACCTTTTTTAATAATCAAAATTTGTGAACCCTACACCACATAAGTTAACTAGTTCCAAAATTTGTATACACACGTGTTTCAACTGATATTTTCTTTTTCTCTTCATCGCCTACTCTTTTTTTTTTTTTGGTAAAAAAAATAAAATTGAAGAATAAAAATTTTATGTAGCCAAGCTTCTTCGCCTACTCTATGTCTTCTTCACTTCACCCACAAACTATTTCTCTTTCTTTTCCTTTAGAAGTGAAACTCATATTTCTCGATCATCTACAATTCAACTCATCGTCGCTGGATTAAGGTGTTTCACTCTTCTTTCCTGTTTCAAATCCCCCCCCCCCCCCCCCCCCCAACACACACACACACCCCACCAAAAAAAAATTCATAATAGGAGGGAATGAAGTCACCGATTTTTTTTCCAAAATTAAAAGAGGGAATCGATATATTTTAACCCATAAAAACGTAAATGGAGGGAAGTGAATGACGGAAAATAGAGGGGGATAGAGAGTGAAATTGTAGTGGACCCCATATTTTGGTTATGGACTAGAAGTGACCATAGTGAAGCTTAACATTGTTAAGCTTAGAAACCTCTTAAGTGAATAATCAAAAGCTGATGTGTCAACTTTTGATTATCCTTTTTTGATTATACTACTGTGGATGGCCTAAGAAAGGTTCTTTCGGCCCAATTGTCCATTTATATCGGACTTAAAAATTAACTACTCGAGATCAGTTTCGTGAAAGTCACGTGGAGATCAGCCTAATAGTAGTAGATGGTTACACCTGACCCACTTCCAAGCTTAAAGCTGAACCAAACTGGAACCCAGGCCCGTCCTTTAATTAGTCCGGCCCGGTATAGACTTGACCCACCTCTAGGCTAAAAAACCTAACCAAACTCCAACGCCGACCCAAGCCCTCAACATTCCAAAAACAATAAAACTAGGGAACACTATTTGCCGTAGGCGCCCACTGAAGACATGTTCTGTGAGATCCACTTCGAAGCCTCGTATAGATGATTGGAGCTGTTTTATTTGTATATAATATTTTTTAAAGAAAAAGTTTAGTAAAAAATTACGGTCGGATATCAATAAAGACTTAATTGATTTTATATCTAATTTGTTGAAAAAAATTAAATAAATAATTGATTAAATCTTTACCGATATTCGACCGAAGAGGTTGAGGTGACTTTTTAAAGAATCCTGAACAATGTTGTAAATGAATAGAAAAGCTACGTGCACAACAGCTTGTACACAACAGCTGTGCACAGATCCCATTTTCTTCCGGCTCGGGTCGCACAAAGATGATCGGAGCCGCTCATGTTGTTCTAAATATGTCGTTTAAAATCTCTGTAAAAAATGAGCTTCGTTCGATATCGTTAGAGGCGTTAACAAAACACCCAAAATCACTTCAGAATTTAGGATGAACGGCTCCGATCATCTTTGTGAAACCCAAACTGGGAGAAAATGGAATCTGTTCACAGCTACTGTGTACAAGCTGTTGTGCGCGTAGCACAGCCCGTAAAAGAATTGAACTGCTCAATCTATTTGCGTGGAATTCTGCAGTGGGTTCCAGGGAACTCGATTTACATTTGGTTTACCGATAGCAGGGATAAAACAAAATAAACGTGGACGTCCTCTGCGTTCGCCGACCTCATCTTCCCCAATCTGTCAAAATTCAAACCAAAGTTCCACCAAGAGAGGAAAAACACACAAACACTCAGTGAAAGGAAAAAATCAGGTAAGGTACACACCGAGAACACTTACCTGCGTTTTCGATTGCTTAAATTTTTCCCGGCCAAACTTTTATGGTTTCTGTTGTTAGGTATTACCCACCTTGGATTGTACTTCTTTAGTGTCTGCTTTTTGGAGCATTCGGTGGATTTGAGCCAATTTCTAGGGTTTTTTTTTGCGACTCCAGTTGTTATTAGCGTGATGTGTGGCTTTGTGGCTTCATTGATGATTGAATCGACTTCGCCGTATCAATTCAACCATACACCTGTTAGTAATGCTGCATACACGATCATGGATATGCGCGTATTTTTCGTTTGTGCATTTTCGTTGAAATTTGGTGCGACTTGTGGTTGATGGATTAATAGAATTCCTGTACACTGAAGAAAGCAACGTATATTTGTGAAATTTGCTTAGCAACGTATGTTATCTTGAAACGTTGGAAAATTGAGATATATGTTAGTTTGCTAGGAAGAAAAGAAAGCCTCTAAAAATCTTCAAACTTATTTCCGATAGCAAAGAAGTCATCTTCCCATCATTGGTCAGCAATTGTGGCAGTATCTTCTTCCCCCCCCCCCCAATGAGTTCTTTTTATTACTTACCAAAGTTCTGATTTTTGAGTTTGGAGTCCTTTACCTTTGTGTTTTGAGCATGTCTGTAGTCGGTCCTTGCAATTTTTTGTGAAGCTTGTTCTTTCATGAAATGGTGATCTTACGGGTTTGTTTTTGGCTACGCATTCTTTGTCTTTAACTTATCATACCCTCGTTGAAAGTGTTTGGTGTTCTTTGTCTTTTTTGATCCGGTTTAGGCAATTACCAGGTGGATAATTTTTCCTATCAAAGTTTGATTATTTTTCCCCTTCTGTGTTATATTTATAAAAAGTTATGGTATTTTCCCCACATTTATTTTCATGTTATCAGGAATCAAAGTCTCATTTGGGTTGGTGTCTATTGAAGTTGTTCAAAATAACATTGAAGAGATGAGACGGCCGGGAGGCCCCGGACACTATGGTGATTCAGGTGGCAATGCTTATGTCAATGCTCAGCTGCAGCATATGTCTGGTCAGAGGATGGAACACAAGTCGGAACATTACCAAGGACGGCAAGAGCCGATGACCTCGGATAAGGGGCGTTCATACGGAGCTTCAAAAGCAGAGGGACAATGGAGATGGGAAAGGGACGGATCAAAAGCACCAAATGCGATGTCATCCCAAATGTTTAGTGAAGGCAAGTTGTACAATTTTGTCTCTCCTTTTCCCTCTTATTTTCATGGTTGAGATTTGCCTTCGAGCCGAGATTAGTTACTCACATGACTTGTGCATTATGCCCCTTCCCTTGTCAAGATAACACCTTAAGAAATAAGCATTTGAGTTAGAAACTGTAGTTGAAAATGCCATGCACCAGTGTTCTAAAATAAGGAATTAATTGGCAATTAATCGCTGGCAGGGCCTATCCGATTAGGTTCGACTAACGATTAATCACCGATTACTAATATATATGCACCGATTAATCCGATTAGTTGCTCGAAGGTGGCTGACCACCTGAGTAGCGCCTAGCGACTTTTAGAACATTGCCATGCACTGTAAGAAGTTACTGGTTAGGGTGCTTCACTTATCCTATGCTTCCCAATCTGGTACTCATTGGGCTGGGAGATAGTTGCTTTTGTTAATAGGGGTGCTTTGTTTTTCCAGTATATTTATTGTGGGCATAATTTCCTTTTCTTGTTAGTGGAGATGAGCTAAGCATGCTTACGCTCTTATTCTGGTACATACTTGCTGTCTATTGCTTGAACATGTTCTCTGTGTAAGAAGGGTAAAGTTTATTCTTAAGTTGCTTCATATAGGTGTTGACCTGAAAATGACCTGCTGTGGAGCGGGAATGCCTCTTTGCTAATACTGCCCGAAATCCACCTTGCTAAGCCACTTAGAATGTATATGTGGATGCAACTTGGTTAGTCCAGCCCCAGATGACCACTGTAAACCAGTAGCAGTAGGTTCCTGTCTGGCTGTTTAGAATTTGGTTGTTTTCGAAGTTGAGTATGCTGTATATTTGAACTATGTTCAAGGCATAGTTAATGTCTTCCCGACATGAGCTGTTTGCATAATTTACATCTTTGCTGCTCCTTGCAGTCCTTGGGCGTGATATGTAGAATGAATTATCTTGAAGTGTTTTCCTTTGCAGAGCCTCTTTCTTTGTTTCTGATTGATACACAAAGTACCTCATCACCATGTCATATCCAGAAAGAGTAACTTAATGGAAAACATTAGAAAATTGATAACCTCTTCAATCCTCTCGTCTTAGTTGAGGAGAGTGAATATCTATTAGTAGCTGACCTATAGTGACGTACGTATATTAGAATTCGACTTGTTATCCTACAATAACCACTTACACTACTAACAAATCTAGGTTTTTCCCCAATTCTGTAGCTTGTTTAGTCAAAGACTGTATAATTAAAAGTTCAGCTCGACTGTTGCACGATTCCTTATTCTTCTTGATTGCATTTGGAATCTGATGACTAAAGACGAAAGTTTTGAGGTTGATTTTTTTCACTCATTTTGCTTATGACTTTGGAAAAGAAAAACCAATTTAAATCTCTGTAAAGCTGTTTCCCTCATCTTCCATTTGAATTTTTATTCGTTTGTCACTAGCACCAGCGAGGAATGCAAATTACATGAGAATTGTTCATTTCCCACTTAGTTTGGTTGGTTTTCACTTTCATATCTTTATTTTCATTATGTTTCATTTCAGTTTTTGGAGAAAGCATCCAATCATGTTCTCAAATGAATCTGTTGGGCTGGAAGAATATTGTTTGAATAAGTTTGCAGAGAATTGTATTTATACTGTGATTAGCGGATCTCTTCATTGTGGAATCTTGTAACATGGTTTATGCAATGAGATAGTTAAATTCAATTTTGGAAAGTAGTTTAATTTATTTTTCAGAATTCTGATCTGGGATTACATGTGATGTAAATTGTTTGAGTCACAGGTCAAGGGGGTGATGCACCTAGAGCCTATTACCAAGGTCAAAGGCCAGATTCCAAAATGGCTTCGGAGAAACAAGGCAACCATGATCCTAGATCTCTGCCTCCTGAAGAAGATATGGACATTGGTTATGAGGATAAACACTTGTCCCAGAATTTTGAAGGTCTTGAGAAGAGATTCCTTGATGACATCACGAAATTATCCAAGGAACAAATTGATGTGGAGGATGCAGAAAATGCAAGGCATAGGGAGGTTAGTTTCTACACTTAAAATTCCTTTCGTTCCGGAAGTGTCTAGAGAACTCATCTTTTCTAGTACAATAGTTAACTTTACTTTCTGCTTCTTTTATGAACATTTGAAGTTGGGTTTTATAAAGACAAATCAATTTTTGGAGGACAATCTGTATCAGGGTCTTGCTGCTAAAAACAATAACATGTTTGATTTTTTCTCTTTGCTTCATGTCATAATTTATGGATTAAACAAAGTGGATAACCTGATTTTCTTTGTTTGAATTTTGGTTTGAGGAACATTAATCTTTATTAAGTGCGACATGGGCTTGTGAACAATCTATTATCTCTTTGTTTTTATTTTTTTGTCCATTTTTTTAGAACTTCTATATTTGAGTTTTCAAGTAAATTATGTATGTTGAATCCACTTAAATTTACTTTATATTTCTATGAACAGTCAATAATGCAAACTGAAATCAAACTTCATTTAATTATAATTGAGTATATAGAACCAATACATGAACATAAATAAATACACAAATTTAGTCAATATTTCAGCCAAATTGTGGTCGTCGTCCCGGCGGATCTATCTGCATTACTCCGTACCACAATTGGAGGCGTGCTTCATAAGGATGAGCCCATCCGTGTGCTTCATCCGATACATTTGGCACCATATGATGATGGGTGGTACAGGGTAATGAGGGTATAGGAAAATTTGCACGAAGTGATTGCCATTAACACGGTCAATAGCTCCACGCTGTGAATGGAACTGGATGGGAGCTCAACGGCAAGTGAGTGAGACAACTCAAAGCAATCATATCGAATGTATACAGTACAACGTTGTACGTTGATGCGATGACAAGTCCCAATGGTATAAAATCCATCCAATGATCCTCTGGTGCCGATGGCTGGAAGCAACGAAGTCTTTGTAGCACCTGGTATTCATAATCACATTCTGGATAAAGTTGATCGTACAGGATCAAATTTTGTTCAATCTTTTGGATAAGGTCCTGTCGTACTTGAGCCCATTCATCTTTAGAACTAAAGAGTTGCGCGGCTATTGCCCTGAAGCCACATTGACCGTCGGATCGAACGTCAACACAGTGGGAAATATAATGCTGATATTGCTGAGGAAATTTCAGAACGAGGTGATCCCTCCCATTGCTCCTTCGCAATGTTGGAATACGTGAGGCCCGAGATTCTAAAGTGGATACTGTGAAGGAAGGTATGCGACCTCTATTCTGCTCATCTCTGCCTGTAGGTCGACCCCTGTGTTCTGTGTTGTATGCTTGGGGTCGAATTGTGCAACGAGATGGATCTGCCATATCGAGAAACCTGTCCATCATAGACTCGATTGTTGGAATCCATTTCATTTAATCTTTCAATAAGCTGAGCTGCCCTGTTGGATCGTGCTCCCTCGACAGTATGCCTTTGGACGTGCATGGACAACGTACTCCAGTGAGGGTGGATAGAGCTTAGCAAAATTGGTCTGTCCACAGAACGGTAAAGTGCAATATCGTGAAAGCATGGCAATCCGTATGTCCTTTTGATTTTACAAAATCAAAGGCCGGCTTTGTTATCAGTGCGTTGTGCCTACTTATGGATCAAGTTCATTGCCTGTAATGAAACGCGACCTCTGATTTCACTATAAATGCCTTCATGTATATGTATGTTTCGTGAAATGTTGAGAGATTTCTAGAACGACTCCTGAATATCCCCGAACTGACTGGTCAACATCTTTTCTATTTTCTGAAAAGATGTTTGAAGCGAGGACATGGTATCTCCCAAGTATCGTTTGAGCCTCACATGCGCAGACTCTGCCCTGCAGTTTAATAATGCACTGTGTTAAATAGGAAAGTTACATAAAGTATTCTTTAGTGCAGTACAATAAATATACAATGATTATAGGAAAGTTACCTTTGGCTTGAATTGCTCCCGAGGTGCATAAATTGGTTTATATATGCTGCAATAAATCGCTCTTTGTAAGGACCTAACCATGCATCCCAAAGGTATTGTATGGCATTGGAGTATTGCTCAAACTCTTCGTACATGGCATTCCACCTCTGTTGTGAAGACATTGGTGTCGATGAATGAATAAGCAACTGCCATGCATCGGAAAACTCGTCCCACCTCTTACCAAGCATAGGGCTGCACTTCTTCATTACACATTGGTTTATGTGCCAAATACAAAAGATGTGTTGTGCGAAGGGGAAACATATTCCAATGGCACCAAGAAGTGCCAGATCCCTATCTGAAACCATCACCGATGGCATCGCTGCCCATTTTTCAACCATCCATCTTTTTGAGGTATCCAACGCCCATATCAGTCGCTCTTTCGTCTCATTATTCAAATATGCAAACATAAGAGAGTAAGTTTTCATTATGGATGTGATACCCACGACTTCCAAGAGTGGTATCCGATAGTAATTACTCTTGTACGTCGCATCAATAATTAACACGGACGGAAAGTTGAGAGATAGCTCTAGGCTTCTAGGATGAACCCAAAGAATAGCCGTGATTTCGTTGGTGTGTTCATTTATAAGATAGTCATAAATGTATTTTTTCTCGTTTAATTCTTTGAAGATGTATCCAATAGGAGATAGACCCCCCAGTTGCACTTTCTTATATAGTGCCTTCACATTGTAAATACTCTTGATTCATATACTAATTGATGAGTCTTGTTGCTTCAAGAAACTAAGAATTTCTCGAGGCACGGTGCTGCTAGACATGTCACGAATTAATTGCTGCTGGATTGGGGTCAGCCTTGATGGGTACTCATGTCCCTCAAAACTTTCAGCTGGTTCATGGTTATGAAAACCTTTAGCAACCTTCAAACTCCACATGACACCGTCTGGAGGTTGTGGTACACCTCGCAGCTTAAACGGGCAATCACATTTTTTAGTTCCAGTAATCCTTTGCATTGAATGCCCTTCCGGTGGCGGTTTGTGCAATCCTCCCCTTTCACAAATTTGAATGCACTTCGGCATTTTGTTGCCCTTTATACTAGCAGATTTATTTATTACAATCACACAACCATTTTCCTTACCAACTCTCCGTGCCCAATCTAACATGCTCTCTCTAGTTTCAAATATTTATAACAAATAAAATGAATACGTATAAACACAACATTATGCAGCCTGCTTTCAAAATTAGTAACAAATATGTATAATAACAACAGTAATAACTAATCTGGTCAGTTGTAAATTCGGTTGTGTAATCACGCCCAACGTAGGAGCTGCTCTCCCCACAAGGAATATCATTCGCAACATCGTTCCCAACTGACCAACTATCCAAAAATGAAAAATTGTACTGATTCATAATGTTCTTTTATGAATTACGAAAATAAAATGAAAGTTGAGGAAAATTGCGAGGATGTGATTACTCAAAAATTGCTCTCAATCTCAATGTATGCAAGAGTACATCATCAGATTATATAGCCAACGAAAATTAACGTCGAGCAACGGGCAATTGTTGATAAGGTGCTCAACCATAGGCATATTCAATGCTTTGCAATTTCCTGCATCTCTAAATTTGCAGCTGCTCTGCAAATTGATAAGGTGCTCAACCATAGGCAAGTTGATAAGGTGCTCATCTTTAAATTTTTTTTTCTCTGCAGGATAACTGATTACTCCTACTTTCTTCTTCATTGTCATCCAATGTTTAGTTTATTAAATTATATCAAGTGATGCTTAGTCTCAAGCCCCAATTCACCTATGTGCTCCACGTCCAAAACTCTTCAAGGCTCACATGCACACAAAAGCACCACGTGCACTACAAGGCACCGATTGCCTCTCTTTTTTCTTTTTTGTTTTGTTTGAACCGGTGGAAAAATTTTAGTTTTTTGATCATTTTATCATAAATGATCATAACTAAATTTTGACTCTAGGGCTCTCGTTGATTAACCCTAAGAGATATTTGATTCTACGACTTTCTTAGGGTTAATCAACGAGAGCCCTAGAGTTTAAATTTAATTATGACCATTTAGGATAAAATGATCAGGAAACTAAAATCTTTCCACCGGTTCAAACAGATTGAAATTTAGAACACATTTTTCAACCTCTTTAGACAGTTTAAACTATGGAAAAAATATAATTTTTCCGTTTTACATTATTTCACCATCAATAGTAGGCTCGTTTGATAGGTTTCGTTGAGTAGATTTCAAAAATATAAAATTTATTTTAAAAAAATACGTGAAAAAAAAGTTATCAACATTTAAAATTTTATAACAAAAAAAATCAAATTTGGGAGTGGGAGAGACAGTTCGGGGGGGGCGGGGGGGGGGGGGGGGGGGGGGGGGTGGGGGGGGTAAAGTGGGGAAGTATCGGCCGTGTCAGGGTGAGGCCTGACACAGGGGGGGCGATTAGTAGTTTGCTACTTCTGTCTACCTTCATGAAAAGGAGTTGCAAGTCTCCTCAACTTGAAACTAACTGTGTTGAAGCAGACTAGCAATTTAAGCTACCTCAGTGTCTGAGCTGCAATTATTGGGTGGAGCAACATGCTTAAGACAATGCAGTCAAAAAGCATCACAGACGCTCGATTCTTTTCCTTAGACATTAATGCCTTGTTTGGATGGTGTTTTGAAAATTTTTGAGTTTGGTTTTGGGTAATGAGTGGAGAGAGGAATTAGGGTAATAATTGGAGGTATGGGTAATGAGTGGAGAGAGATAGAGAGAAAAATGAGGATAATGATTGGAGAGAGGAGGAAGAAATGAGAGTAATGATTGGAAGTAGGGGTAATGAGTGTTTTTTGAGTTTGATTTTTTTTTTCAAAATACCATCCAAACAAGGCATAAATTTGCTGGTGTAGGAAACAGAGGAACTTGAAGATGTAGGATCAAACAACTTCAAAAAATCTAGGGCCTAGGGCTGCCTACGTATATTTATGGTGGAATCTGGATTCTAGAGTCAGACTTCTATCAGAAGAAGGAATAGTTTTGTGGTTTTGCAGAAGGTGAAGTGCTTCAATTAGGTCAATCTCATAAGTTGTCGGTTCTTGGACATTAAGCTTTGTTATCAGAAGGCCTAGACGATAGCCCTATTTTCTGGTTCTTATTTGTTAAATTGATGGACATTTTGGGATGCTACTGGGGAAGGTTGGGGTGTGCTGAGGACCAGCCAGAATCATGCTGAGAGTTGGCCAGGCCCGATCCCCCAGCCCAAGGTCCTCAACCCTAGCCCAAGCAGTTATTGGGCTGGTGGTTAACATAATTGAAACGGGTTTTTATTTTATTCTTTAGATTCTGGCCTTTTAAGATACTTATCCAATCCCGTACTCTATATAACTTCTTTAGAAAAAGATTGCTCTTAAAATAGGTCAATCTTCAGAGTTGCTCTCTAACCAGTTGTTGGCTGCTGGGAGAAAAACCTTCACTTTGTTCACTTACTAGTTTTGAGAAAAAAAAATTACTCTATGCACTGTTCTCAATAAATTTCTCTATCTATCTCTCTCCACTCATTACCGCTCATTACATCAATTTTTTCTTTTAAAACTCAACCAAACAAAGTATCGTAAAGAGTATGGATGCCTCGTGCATTTGCCTCTGGTAAAGTGCCCCAATGAGTATTACTGCATTAAAGCTCTTTCTTCACTTTATTTGTCTCTTTTTTGTTTCAAATATGGAAGTCAGACTAGAACTTGCAATGAATAACAATTGTACATATGGTTAATCTAATCATAATGCAGTTTTGAGGGTGAGAGAAAAAAATATCCAATTACAAAGAACTTAAGTTACCCGATCTTTATTAAGTATAAGTTTTCTCTCTGTTTTACATAAAGAAATACGTTGAATAACTCCCAAGATTGGAGTAAAACAAGACATAAAAGGGGATCAACTCAGCAAGTCCCCCCATTCTTTGCTATTTTCCTGTTTGTGGATCTACGGCGAAGGTTGAAAGCTCCTTATCGTTAACTGTTTGTCAAGCTCTCCGTGATGAATTAGGATTGCCTCCCAGAACCTATAATTGCGTCAACAGATCCCATGTACAACTTGGGCTCAAGTGGGGAATTTTTTTCGCAAGCTCAGACTTAGGTTAGAATTCATATGGTCCAAAGCCCCAACTTTTCCCGGCTGGCCTTGGGTTGTTCAAGTTGGGTCTACTCAAGGTGCACTGTGATGCTCATAGGTGGAAGAAGGCTTTGGGCTTGGTTAGAGTTTTTGATTGGGAAGGTTTCAGAGGTTGAAAATGGAGCTCTTCTAGAAGAAGAAGAAGAAGAATGGAGGCACTTCACCTTCACTAGGGTTGGACTCGTTAAAAGCTCTCAAATTGAACAATTGGCAGCAAACAAAGTAGGATCCTTTTGCTCTGATACCAAATAAATGTTGGACTAGTGGAAAACCATAGAAAACTAGGTTCCCGATCTTTTATTATGGTTCAGATTCTTCAGAAGAAGGTCTTCCTCAATACGTATTCTTATTTTTAACTGATGTCTGTCATGTAATACCAATGCTAAATTGTATTTCAGTTCATATATCATGGTAGTCGTAATCATCCTTTAAACCATATGATCTTACAGGTGTACTCTCAGAGAGTTGCCACCTAAAGGTATTAGAAGGAAAGGGTTACGCAAAGTTTCCTCTTATCTTCATATAATTTGAATCTATTTTTAATTTTTTGGCTCATCTTCTGATTTTCATCTGAAAAGCACTATTTGCAACTCTGTTTCAGAAAATAAACACAATCAATACTCAATATCAAGAACAGCTAGCAGCACTTAGAGCTCGTCATGCCAATCGGCGAGATGAGTACCTCCGGAGGGAATCCCATGCACGACAACAGCAGTACCAGCAAGCCATGATGGACCACTACCCCAACAGCGGTATGGGCCCCAATGATCCTCATGGGTATGGCAGAGTTGATGCTGCTGCTGCTGAGCCAAACCGAGCCTATAACGGAGATCAGTATGATTCCTACAGAGAGCGGGCCCGATTTCTCGGGGGTAATAGGGATCACCATGGCTTTGAGCCCAGAGGACCGTATCCTGGTGGCCGTGTTTATGACACTGGCTCTCGCTATTACTAATACAAGTTGAACTTAGGTTTTTTATTTATTCCCTATTGTTTTTCTTTCCCTTGGTCAATCCCTTCATAAAGCACGGATTCAACACAGCCTTAGGGTTGCATATAATCTCTTCCTCATATTGGGCGGGAGTGATAGGATGGGCTGCTTTATTCCCGTCTGTTGGTACTCTGTCTTACTGTATTCTTCGTCCTTTTTTTGGGATGTTGGATCTGTAGTACGAATTTGAATGTCTAGTTACCCCGAGTTTCTGCTATTGATGCTGTTTGTAATTGTCGAGATTTTGCATGTTGATTTTTTGTTTTACTTTCATTTGAATGCATGGTTTGCTAGCTTCTTTGAGATCGGAAGGGTTTCTGGTGTGTTTCGGAACTACATGTTGCTTCTTTTCCTTCAGAATTTCACTCTTTTTGAAGCTATTTAGTGTTTAATGTTTAATTCGAAAATAACTTTTAGTTGTTCAGAATTAACTTTTGCATTTGTATCCTTATTAGCTTTAGAGTGGTTCGTTACATTCTTTCAGCTGAATTTCAAGATGAAACTCTTTTTTTTGGAGAAAAATGAGTATTCAAATGAAGAAAGAAATCCAGGTCTTGATTAAAAAGAATTGGAGTAATCCAGGTGATGTTTTTGTTGACTTGCATTCAGGCCTTTTGGAAAGAGCCGCTGATACAAGTTCTCGTTTAGGTGCAGTTTGTTAGCGGTATTCAATTTTTGTTTTGTGGTGCTGACATCGTCGTCCTTATAAGGTGGTGGAAGTGGTGGTTGCATTTCTGATGGTGGGTAGAAGTGGCTAATGTCGTGGACCCGTGGTGGGGTAGTGACGCTTGTGACGATGGTAGACGTGGTGGCAACGGTGGTGGTAATGGTGGTGTAGTGGTGAAGATGGCTTGGGGGGAGGGTGGTGGTGTTGAAGGAGAGGAGGCAGCTATGAGGATGGTCGATGGTGATGGTGTTGGTGGCGTTGGTGGTAGGTGATTTCGAATGCAACAGAGGTGCTGAGATCGTAGAGGTGTATAATGTATGTGTGTCGATTGTACGACGGATTAAGTTGGCTAGTTAAAAATTAATTAATTTCTCTCAAATTTTCTTTGGTCAGGGACATTCAATAAAAAATCCTTTCACTGGAAAAATTGGGACCGACTCTCTTTGTTTACCAAAAGTTGATGGGGGACTGGGTATTAATTACAACTCTTTAACCAAGCTCGCTCTATTAGCAAAACAGAGTTGGAGAAGCTTTGATCATCCAAATTGTCTTTTCTTTTCTTTTCTTTTCTTTTTCTCTCTCAAAATTCTGCCATTCCATGCCTTTCCTTGAAGTTAGGCCATCTGCCTCTTGTTCTTGGGCTTGGAAAAGCATCCTTTATGGTAGAGATGTCCTCCTTAAGGGCATCAGATGGCAGATTGGAGCTGGCGACAAAATCTTTATTTGCAATGACTACTGGCTTCCATCGATCTCCACTGCCCTTTGAACTGAATGGTTGTCTTTCAGATGATACTCCTCTCAGTTCTTTTCTCCCTCTTAAAACTCTTAGAAATGCCACTGTTGATAAGCTATTCTTGCCTGAGAAAAAAGAGTGGAATTATGTCAACCTGGTTACCTCACTCTTCCCTTCTGATATTTCATCTTTCATCTTGTCCATTCCTTTATCCCAATTTGGCTTTGAAGACAGGTTTATCTGGGGTTTCTCCAAGAATGGAGATTTTAGTGCTAGCTCAGCTTATTCTCTCCTTCTAGCCCTTAAGCACCAATGCTCTTCCTCATCTCCAGGCCCTTCTGTCCATTTCTTTTGGCCAAAAATCTCACTTGGGACTTCATTTGGTCCCTTCCTATTCCCCACAAAATTCATTTTTTCTTATGGCAATTGTGTCACGAATGCTTACCTGTCGGAGATCTTTTAGTTAGTAGAGGTTGGAAGGGTACCTCAATTTGCCTTTTTCGCTAACAACATCCTGAGAGCCTGGTTCACCTTTTCCTTCAATGTGATTTTGTTAGGCCTGTTGGTTTGGATCTGATCTGGGTATATGCATCACTTCAACTCCAAATCACTCCATTTCCTTTTGGCTAGGATTGTTACATCACATTGGCCTCATCATGTCTCTGGTAAACCGAATTTTTTTTTCTCAAAAATCTCGTGCATTTTATGGTGTATTTTTTTTTTGTTCCGGTCAAACAGAAATTCATTTTATGGTGTGGGAGTAACCTTTAAGGTTCCTTTAAGGTTAACTCTAGGATTATGGGATCTATTTTCAGAAGCTCTACTTCTCAAAAGGATTGCACTCCTATTATCCCTTTAATTGAGGCAATGAGTTGGGCTTTAAAATGGCATTTGTTTTATATAAACATCTATACTAATGATTCTTCTCTTTTTCAACAGTTGATAAGCCTTAAAGGAGTTTTCACCTATTGTAGCCCCCTTACTTTTTGACTTCTGCTTCCTTGGTCAGTCTGTTCATATCTGCAGTATATCTCTATGCGATCGTAGCAGAATCTATCAAGCATATTTTTTGGCAAAATTTGCGGTATCTTCTAGGATCCATTCGGAGGCTGATACATCTTATCCATTCGACAACGGATAGGCTTCGCAATGGTTCTTTTTGCTTTGGAAGTTGTATCTCTTTGTTATGCTTGATGTACCTTTTATCATGTAATATTGTCATTTCTTGTATTTCTGAACATTGGGCTATAATGACTTTTATTGATCTATGAAGTTCTCTTTGATGCCCAAAAAAAATATTTTAATTAATTTTCCCTCAAATTTTGAACGGGTATTGCTGGTGGATGATATTCTTATAATTCTGAAAATTGATTTTGACAATCCACTTTTAGGTATTGGCATTCAACTTTTTGTTCTTTTTTTTTGTTTTCCCTATTTGAAATTACAATACTTTTTAAAGTAGATGAATACTAACAAAATAAGGAGTAATTGGTAATTTTATATAGGATAAAGACAAAAAGTGGAGTGCTAATGGCTAAATATAGAGTGCCAAAATCACTTTCCATTCTTATAATGCCAAATAAGTTAAAATTCTACTCCCTATGCCCCCAAACAATAATCTAGTATTCTATTTTGGATTGTTTATTAATAAGTGTCCATTTTGAAAAGTTAATAAGTAAAGTTTGTACAATTATTATTTTGTCATTTTGAAAAGTTAATGGGTAAAAGTTGATGTGAAATGTGTAATAATTATATCTCCTTAATAAATTGAAATTACGAAGCTGAACATTTTAAAGGGGACTGAGAAAAGTAAATACATATTTCACAGATATCAATAAAATTTCATATGTATCAATACATTTTTTTGGGATATCGAGACATTATTTACATACTCCATCTGTCCAAAAATAATGATCCATTTTGCTTTGTTTTTTTTGTTTTGTTTTGTTTTGACAACATGTGTTGGAGACCACTGGATGCAGTCATGAGACTACTCACATAGACTTTTACCTTTCAACTGATTGGCCTACCCCAAGAATCGTACTCACACTTCCAAGATGAGAGCGAACTTTCTAAATTAGCGGAGACAACCCTGGTTGGGTATTTTTTTTGCTTATTAAAATTTCCCCGTCTTATTACTTTTCCCTGCACATTTGAGTCGCGGTCCTTCTAGTTTGCCCTATGTCTCAACTTGGTCCCCGGTGTTTTAAATCGTTAACCCCAAATCGAAAAGAATTGGGAGTACGAGTAAATTTCTTCCACTCCTGCAATAATTTCTTCGATATAAAAATGGAGATCACTAGCATCCCTTTGGAATGGGACAAAAAGTTCGAGAAAGAGATAGTAAAATTGAAGTTCTTTCACTTGTTCGGTGAAATTTAGTACTCCTAGTAAGAAACAACATAAAATAATAATGAATAGAGAGAGAGATAGAAAAATTTTATTGCGGATCATGCGCAGAAATTTAAGATCCAAAACGAACAAACCCTTTATTCAAAATGTCTCTTTATTTTTCATATTTTTATCTCTTACGTATATTCAAATGTCTAAAAATTCTTTTTTTTTTTTTGCTATTTCTTACTACCATTCAAACGGGCCATTAGAGCTCACTAGCATGTAAGAGGTGAAAAGAGGTGGCATTATGAATTCTATGGGGCTGGTCTGGTACTTGTCATAGACTTGAGATTTGGGAATTTATTTGTTCCAAAGTCTTAAATTTGGAACTTCCTAATTGCAAACGATTCATGTGGGGCCAGTTCATACAGAGTGTTATTTCGACTTAAATCAATCTCCCAACAAGTAGATGGTGAGATTTTTTTATCGGTTATAAAGATGGCATGAGATTTTTTTTCCTTTTTAAATTGGAGTAGAGATAGAGAGAGTCCTGTAATAGATCACACAAAATCCTGTGTTCGATTGGTGTACCCATAAAGGGTTTTTTTAGAAATCATGGTCCTCTTCTACCACTTGAAAACAATAACTTTTTACTCTGTTCGGTTGCTAGTTTAGTTTTAGTTTTGTTTTCAATCATTACCTTATATCTTTCTCCAATTATTTTCTTATATTTCAAATTATTAATTTCATTTCTCTCTCTATCTCTCTTAAATTATTATCCCTCTCTCAAATCATTACCATATTTTTCTCTCCACCCACTATCAAAATTAACTAAACTACCAACCAAACAAAGCCGGCTCATACGTAAGTAGAGAGATTTGAACTCCTTACTTTGCAGTAAGATGTAAAAATTTTGACCAACTGAGAACTTGAAAATCGGAAAAGATCTATTCCTAGTAGCATTGATGATGGGGTCGGCAACTGAGAGAAAAGGTTACGTCTCCTTTGTTTGTCTTCTTTCTTTTTGTTTTTTTTGAGTTTCACAGAGTGTCTGGATCAGTTTATGTGCACTTCAAATAATTTCTCATATCCGATCGAAGACATGCACGCCGGACCCTGGTCAGAGTAAATTACTTTTTATTTGCAGCCCGACTCCAAAAACAAAATCTTAATCAATTGTGTGATAAGCAAACACACAAAAACACCAACTAATCGGACTAATCTTCGAACTTGTTTGGTCCCCTCCCTCCCTATCAACCATGTTGTGTTGAGTGACAGGACAGGCAATCCAAACATGGTCTAAAGTGAATGGCACAACTATCTTATCGACATGACACCCACAAACACCCCCCCACTCGAATCGCTAAAAGCCAAGCAAACCAATAAAGATGCCAAACACTTTGATTTGACGTTTCAGATTCTACAATGCCCACCTTTTCCAACACCAAAGAAATCACTGACACCCCCCCCTCTTTCTTGGGTAAGTTATTGAACGGTCCATCTAAACCCAAATTGCTACTCCTTCCTTCCCAAAATCTTTGCTTTTTTTCGATATTCGTGTCATTTTTTAAATTTTTATATCTCTCAATTTGTGATATTTTTTATAATTTTAAAAAATTTGTATTATAGATTTAACTATCAAATAAAATTTATATTGGCCTTTCAAAAAAAAATCTATATTGTATATTTTTGGAGATTTATATTAGAAAATATAAGAGTTTAAAGAATAACACAGCTATCAAAAAAGTTCAAAGATTTTGGGACGGAGGGTGTAAATAATTACTCCCTTCCGCGGTGGTTCATGTGTTTTTTTGGAAGAACATCAAGAAATATATAGACAACGCAAACAATTTACGAGCAAATACAACCTGCGGTAGTTCATGTTGAAAAAGATACTCCTTCCGTCTCTTATTTATAGTCCGGTATTCCATTTTGGACTGTCCCTTAATAAGTGTCCATTTTGTAAAGTTAATGGGTAAAAGTTGGTGAATTGTCTATTTTGTCCCTAAAAGTAGATTCCATTTTAAAAAGTAAGTGAATAAAAATGTAATGATGATGGGTAAGTAGAGAAAGTGGAGGAAAAAGTTGATGTGAAAGATATAATGATGATGTCTTTTTAATAAGTTGAAATTACGAAGCAGGACACTTAAAAATGGACGGAGGGAGTAGTAATTACTACTATGGTAACAAAGAAAACAAATTGAAAAATGTGTATTTTGCTCCAAACGTTTTTTTTTTTCAATTACTCCTATTCGCTTTTGTTTGTGTCTCTTGGAAGAACATGCACTTTTGCAGACGGAAAAAACATATCTCCGTCGATGTTTTTTAAAAGGCTTTATCACAAATAATTTTTTTTTGGCTCAACTAATGTACAGTATATCCTTTGCCTATTGAATGATTACTGGCAAGACTGCTCAACTAATGCATATTCTTCGCCTATTGAATGATTACTGGCAAAAAAAAAAAAAAAAAGAATGTAAAAAAAAATGATTACTGGCAAGACTTTATTTTATTTTATTTTTGAATGAGAATGATATAAGGACAGTAATAAATTTTCCTTTTCTTTATACAATTGCAATAAGTTTGTAAGCCAATATGTGGAAAAATAAGAAATGGGAATGTATATTGAAGAAAAGAAGTGTAAAAATAAATCACTACTCCTTCCGCTCGTAATTGTTTTTATCAATATAGGGAATACAACTTTTTTAGGGGACACAACATCACAAACATGCACCTGTAATTGCTCAACTTTTCAAAAGTTATGGTCCAAGTTTTATAAAATGGTTACTTTAACTCAAATAATATTGGCAAAAAGGGAAATTGAATTTATAGGTATGGAGGGAGGGAAATTATTTGTTGTTAAATGGAACCCTGATACTAGTTGTTGAATTCAAAAGGAATATAACATATAATACCATACTAGCTAATTTCATTTTGTATCTTTCAAGATGAATGGAATTAATTTTACTTATAAAAAAAATTGTAACTAGGTGACCCCGTATCTCTCTCTTCTTTGTTCTGAAGTCGAATCTACTTTTAGCCACATGCCCATTAATACTTCTAATCTCATAGGATTAATCTAGAAAAGAGCCTTTGAAGTGGCAACTAACAGATAATTTACCCATTAATCATCTTTTGAAGTGTTCGCTTTTCTTTTTTTTTTTAAACTGATTTTCGCGCCTCCACAGTTATCGTCCACACTCCTCCTTTAATTTGTTTTTTGATCCATGTGAATTCACTATATTATTCCTTGATGTGTGAAAAAACAAACCTAGGAGAAAACAATATGGTAATTTCACCTGAATTAAAAAAAAGAAAAAAGAAAAAAAAAATAGTGCGGACGTTAGAAAGAAAAGTGCAAAATCACTGCCCTGATCTGATCGATTATGATCTGAGCACTGAATGTGACGGGTCAACCCATGAACTGTTACATCATCCACCACCACATACATGCATGCCATCCATACATGCATGTATATATATATATGCCCACACACTACGCCTGTATGTATTTATATCATTACATGCACCTCCACTCTCTTATATCAGACAATTGTTCCTCACTATGACAAATTTTTAATTATTCAGTGTTCCCGATCATGTGGCATTTTTTTAAACATAATATTAATTAGAGTGTGTTCCACTAATTAAAATAAGTATTTATTTTTTAAATTAATTTTTCTAGGCAAGGAGCAGTGATTTCATTTTTGTCAAAGAGTAACCCGTATTGTCTGTGTTTTAAGTGTATTTTTTTTAAGAGAGGCATACAAATGTCACATAATAGTGTGTGAGTATTTGATAACTCATTATAGAGGTAGAGCTGCAAAAGAATGGAGCCGTTTGCGAACAGCTCCAAATTGGGCTAACTATGAGCTCACTCTAGATTGGTTGTTTAAACTTGACTTGTTAAGTTAATAAATAAGATCGAGCTATAATTTTATGCTTGTTTCGTAAATGAGCTAGACTTGAAGTTAGCTGAAGCTCAGGTACTCGAGTAAGCTACCCAATTCAAACTTAGTAGTTTAACCATTTATTAATTCTTTCTTAGAAAGTTTGAGTTTTGAACTCAAGCTTGGCTCGTTTTGTATTTGTTTGATTTAAGCTTGAGACACATAAACACTAACGAGCAAGAGCTCGAATTTGACTATTTGAGCTCTCATCTCAAGCTCAAACTTCACGTAATTTTATGAGCCAAACTCTAACACTTCCAGGCTCGACTCAACTCGTTTGCAACTCTAATCATTGGTACCGGGTGGAGTTTGGAAGCCTTTACAGCATCTCAAGAGATGTTTAATGTGTTGGTGTCATTTTGGGAACATAAAGTGAATGCACATGATCATATAGACTTGTTACATCATGGTCAGATTTTGTGTAGGATTCCTCGTTCTATTTCAAAAGGGATGTATCAAAATTACAGTTATTATTTTAGGCCTTTCACTCTTCTTCATGTATCAACATCATGATGCGGGTGCATCTAGAAACCCCCAACCATTTGCTACTTCATTGCCATTTCTCTTGGTTTGTTTGGTCTCAAATTTTGGATTGGTGGCATATCAATTGGGTCAATCTATCTTCGGTAGCGAACTTCATGTGCTGGTGGTTCGACAATAACTTCCGTAACTTGGAAAAACATATTTGGGAAGTTTTTTTCTATGCAACAATCTGATCCATTTGGATGATGCGGAATGAATGTATTTTTAAGAACGCGACTGCAAGCTCAGAGGAGGTGGTGGATATAATTAAGTTTAGGGTGGCTACGTGGATTAAAGTCAAATTCAATATTAGGATGTACACTGTGGAGGATTTCAAAAGGTTTTTATATCCGTTTGCTAAAATTTTATATGTTTTGGCGTTTATCATTCAACTTCCTGTTGGATGATTCTCATCTCCCCTTCCCCTGGTTGAGTTTGAGCATTTGTGCTCCTCAGCCTCTCCCTCTCGATATATCCTTTTAAGTTGTATAAAACTTCATTTTGCCGAGGAAAAAAAAAACATCATGATGCGTGTGTCTTGTCCCTTTTTGCTTCCTCGATGTATCATTTGTCGAGTTTCTAATAAAATCTTTTTGCCGTTTCAAAAAAAAAAAATAATGTTATTATTTGTGCTGAATTTTGAGCGTGCATGAAAATAGCACCGTGCTATTTCAGTGCAAACCGGAGTATGTTTCTAACTTTCTGCGCATTTTAGCATTACCGCATGCACCAAATGCTATAGCGGCTACGCTCTTACATACATGGCTCGGACTGGAGATATAGATATTGTTAATTATCTAACTCATCTAAAAAATTAAATATGTCCGAGAGCAATAGCGAACTTACCAAGGGGCACGTGGGGTCACGTGCCCCCACTCAATTCCATACTATTTTTTTCAACTATAAATTTTTTTCTTGTTTGATTTAGATCTGCAAAGTATAATCCGCACATATATCGATGTTTTCCTGATGATCCAAGACATTTAAAACGTAGAGATTGTCAAATGGTTTGTCCACTCAAACAATCACAAGTTGATCGGACACCTATAATAACTTGATAATAATATTTTATTTGTGCAAAAAATGGTTAGACAATGTATTTTTTATGAGTAAAAGTATTTCGATGAAGTTTTACTTAAAGTCTAATCAACATTTTTGAAATGACAATTTATTTGATGAGCCCTATTATATGAGCGGTTCAAAGCAATGAGTGGAGATATAGCTGTGGACAAATTGCACTTGCAGGAAATCAAAGTCCTTTTATTAAGTTAGAAAGTAAGAAAAATAGACTGCCCCAAGAAGAACAAAACAATAAAACAAAATTTTGCAAAACACATTTCGTTGCTTCATGACCACTTGGTTCACTGAATTCTTTCAACCTTCAATGTTAAATAAAAACAGGTTTTTTATTTTCCTTTGTTAAATGGACGCGTCTTAATGAAAATTTTTAGTGGTGAATTTATATTTGTGGATATGTTTTTTTTTTTGTCAAAGTTTAGAGCTGTTTTCATTGATATGAAAACAATTCATTGAGAATGGGTATCCACCCCTAAGGAGAGAGAAAAGCAACCATAAAGGAGGCCTAAACTCACAAACGAACATTTAGAACCTCACACAGACAAGACACATCACCGATCACGAAAAGCCATCAAGACGATCGACATAGAAAATCCACCACAAAAACACCCACAAGGAGTGAGAAAGTCCTACGCAGGGGAAGAAAATCAACAAAATACAGCAATAAAAAACTAAAGCAAAACTTGCAAGTAAATAATAGATCCACACTCCTAAGTCCAGCCGCCCAAAAACGCCGATCAAGACCCTCACTACCGCTGCCACTGCTACCACAAGGGAGGTTGAGACACAACAAAAACCATGGAACGGAAACTTGATTACCACAACAGCCACACCCCACTATATAATACCACCAACTGCTACCTCCATCCCAAGAAACTACGCCCTCTCAGGGCGCGAACTTATGCGACGCCCAGAACGACAAGAACAGGGCCGGCATGATAACGTCAATGGAACTGCAAGACGATCAGAAAGAAAAGCACACAGTGAGGAAGGTCGGACAAAGGAACACGCGGGCGGACTGTTTTGACGACGATCGGCTCCGTCGACGTTGGGGCTTGCCAAAATCAAGGAGGATAGATCTAAAGTAGAGAGATAGAGAGAGAAAAGGAAGGGGGGGGGGGGGGAGGATTGTTGGAAGCTGCCCCTCCCCTAGGAAACCCTAAGCATCAACACTCTTTGGGAGAGAAAAAGTTATGGATATGTATAATAACTTTTGGAATGATGAAATTATTTCAGGATATGAATGATTATGTGCCCCACTATAAGCAATACCTGGGTCCGCCACTGTTCGAGAGGCTCTCATTTATAAGCATGACATATGGTGCAACTATTGAACTATAAAGATGAGCTGATATTTGAACATGAAATCTATTGCACACAAAGGGACATTAGAGAGAGAGAGAGAGAGAGAGAGAGAGAGAGAGAGCATCACAGTGACTGAAACAAAAATATGTGCATTATTACAAAGAAATAAACAAAAATATGTGCATTATTACAAAGAAAGAGAGCGAGCATCACAGTGACTGAAACAAAAATATGTGCATTATTACAAAGAAATATTATTGCTACCACAATGTTTGGAGCTCAACATCAATGCAATTACAAGGATGAAAAACCAAAAAAACGAAAAAAGAATCCAAGAAGTTCCGGCAATTCAAAAGGATAAAATGTGAAAATAAAACAACATGATATAGGGATCGATGCTAAGGTTTTTGTAAGGGCCATTCAAATATTGGGTTATTATAGGATAAAGCTAGATCGAATTGATCATGATTATCAACCTCAAAGCTTAGGTATTTTATCCCATGCATAAAAGAAAATAACCAGAGATCAATTTATTAATAATCGCACCAATTGTCTCATTGGTACGGTAGCCAATTTTAGTAGAAATTAGCAGAACCAGAGTCTTCATGATCAGGAGTCCCATTTGCTGCAAATGATTGGTCTAACTTTGCTTTTTTGTTTCCATCCAACTTTAGCCCAATGTGGATGTGAGGGAAATGTGCCCACTGCATTGATACAAGAATCACCTTCTTAGCAAATATCATTTAAAACCTCTGTATCACGCAAAATTCAAATCTACGAAAAAGACAGAAAAATACTGAATATAGTCAATTTTATTGATTTGAGAAATTATGGTTACAATCTCTGATGAATTAAATTTACATGCCTACATCCTCCACGAGCTAGGTAATTAGAGTATCCACACGGCATGCCAAAAATGGAAAAATTCCTCCAAAATGTCAAGAGAAATGACAAATTGACGGATATAAACCCACAAGCAAAAAATTCTCTCATATTTGGCAAAATGCCAATTCCTTTGTCATATATAGCAAAATTAATGGCAAAATTTCTTGCCGTTCCTCTAAAATGTCGAAAGAAATGACGAATTGGGTGATATAAACCCACAAGCAAAAAATTCTCTCATATTTGGCAAATGCCAATTCCTTTGTCACGTCATGTACAGCAAAATTTATGGCAAAACTACCATTTTTGAGGTTGAGGGAGAGATTTAAAGAAATAGCAATGTACATATGGGTGCGACACTTTTGCCATTTTGTTTTTGGCAAAATAACACGGTTTGTTGTTTAAAAATGACATTCATATATAGGTGTGGATGCTCTAATTGGGGGAGGGGGGGAAGCAGGCAAATCTATTTGGTGAAATTCAAATAGAATATATTGCAAAGCGAAGATGCTAGCACTCAACGGCATGGAAAACAACGGTTGATTTGCAGAAAAAAAGACTATGGGGTAAACGATAAAACGAGTATTGAAAAGTACGTAAATATATTACATTGTCATTACTCATTAGGAGCAAATTGCGTACGAATTATCGAAGTGTAAACTCTTTTACGTTTCGGGTGGCTTTTTGCCGATGTGTCATTGATCCTTTTAATCTTTGTAATCCTTTATAAAGATTAATAAATTCTTTTTCCTTAGCCAAAAAAAAAAAAAAGTGTAATCTCTTTTAATCGGAAATGTGGCATGTACAATTTATCTTTGGGATTTAAAACGAGACCCACTCATCGTGTTCAATTAATCTTCTCATCGGTTCTTCCCAAGATTAATAAATCCATGTTTTCACAGTTTAAAAAAAAAAGAAGGAACAGCTCAACTGCCATATCTTGAGTAAAAATAATTTGGCCCTATATGTAGAATTATTCTTTTTTTTTTATCGGAAAAAATATATATTAAAGAGAACTTGATAGGATACATCGAGGAAAGGGGGAGATAGACATCCAACCAACGGTTGAATGAAGAAGAGAGAAAAAAAAACAAAAAACAAACGGCACAACCCAAAATATCAAGGAAAACCAACAGGATATGTAGAATTATTCTTTACACATATGTATGTAGAGTTTCGATATATATTTGGCTAAACTTCGAATAGGCTTTATAAATTAAGGCATATATTATAAGCAATGGATGTTTTCTTCCAAAGGTTGAATACATTGTATGAGATTTATTTGGAATAATTAAAAGTGCATTGGTGAGTGTTCCGGATTTAATCCGGAAAATTCACCTATACACTTTTAATTCTAAGTAAATCTCGTACAATATATTCAACTTTTGGAAGGAAACGTCCATTGCTTATATATGTCCTAATTTATTTATTTTCTTATTTCTCCTTTCGCCCTCATACTATGCTTCAATCTTTGTGGCTAGTACTATTTGGTCTTCCTATTGATGTACCATCTGTCGATCGAGTTTTAATAAAATTTCGTTGTCGATAAAAAATAAAAATAAATGTGACTTACGTTTTTAGCTGCTGTGCTAAAAGCTTCCCGGTGGCTAATCTCAGGATTTCGGGCCTTTATCCTTTGAATCTCCTCTCTGTAAAAGTGGAACAATTTTGTAAAAGACTCATTTATTTATTATACATTTTATTTGTGGAAGGAGAATTAGATAGAAAAAAAGAAAGAAAAAGGAAATGTATTTTCCTAACTATCTTACTTAATGAATCGATTATAAGCAGAGGGAACACGTTGTCTCTTCTCCGGGGCTGCATAGCTCAAGATAACCAATTAAAAGATGTTAAAACAATCAAACATGAAAATTTATAGAACATGAAAATCCAAAAAAAAATTATCAGAACATGAAAATGCCATTTACCTCATATAGAACATGAATGTGGTAACAAGCACTAGGCAAATTTGGTATTCCGTCCAACCTTTTATTGGATGCTTGATGTATATACCCTTTGTCGAGTTTTAATATATAAAAAATTTGCCGGTAAGAAAAAAAAGCACTTGGCAATTTTTTTCTTCAGATATGAGGTACAACTTTATATGCTTATTGTTAGCATAACATTTGTCCAACATTATGCATGTTACCAAATTGTGTACATTTATGTTTCGGCCTATTTAGACTTGGTTAGTATTCACATATACGATTCTCATATTAGTCTAGGTTTTCTGATTATGCATGTTTTTTTAATTTGTTTACCCTTTTTAGTCGCCAAATTTAGTAGCATATGCAGAGACATGCTAGAGAGCAATGTTTTTCTAACATGGTAACAGACCTTCTAACACTTATAAGTAGTGCATTGAAACACCTTGTATGTTTAGGCGGTACTTGGAGCTAGGTTCCAAATGGATGCCAATATTTCTATAATTCATCTTTGTATTTCAGACACCAACGACAATGGTCATTGCTTGGAAATGAAAGTGTAATGGAAATGAAAGTGTTATGAAATGGGTTAATAACATGGATGAGAAAATTCTTGTGCGTCAATAGAATCCGGAGATGGTGCAAAGGTTTTTTTTTTTTTTAAACAACCTTCACGTATCGAAATTCATGACCTCAGATACCATTATTTACCCACATTGAATTGCGCATGACGTTGATTTCTATCCCGATAATTCAGTATCGACATGACATAGCAAGTGGCAATGGAGTGATGTGCGACGACACTTTTAGCTAACAATATGTAGATAATGCAAAAAAAAAAAAAAATTTACTCCTAGAATGTTTATTTTAATTTATGTTTATATATAGTATTTATTTCAACTTCCTACGCACTTTGATGGGCATATTTTTCTGGCCAATGGGATTGTAAAATTTTGATTAGACGTTTCCATTTCAACTTTTACCTGTTTTGTGAAGACACTTTCTTCCATATTTATATGTACAAACAAAGCTATATTCGCGTCTATCTTGTATGTAGTCTTGTACGTCATGAGTTATGCATTTGGAGAGAGAGAGAGAGAGAGAGAGAGACTCACGGCGAATGGGAGGCATTCTAGGAGGTTCGAGTTCAGCTGAACTGAATGCACCAAATTTGCTACATTTAGAAGATGATCCTCCACTGTCCTTGCTTCCAGATTCAAAGCTCGATTGTTGTTTCTACAAACCAAAGAAAATTAAAAAAAAAAAAAGCATGCATATTTTAACTAACATAAGCCAAACAAGTCCTTGTTTTTTTAACTATAGCAAAGTTTAAGATTATAGGGAAAAGATATAGATTCATATTTAATTGTTTTTGGATGATCAGTTTTATTAGACTCAGGCAAGTTAGTTAGAACTCAATGACTCAAATTAAAGTAAACAATAATAGGCCCGTGTGGTTATAAGAACTGTATTGTTTGGAGCCTGGCCCTTAGGATGTGTTTGGGCTTAGTCCCAACAGTGTTTTTTTTCCACATCACCCCTTGGTTGGATTTCCCTCCGCCCCCCTACTTGATGTGTACCTCAAGTTTTTTTTTTTTTTGCTCGGCAAAGACGAACCGTTTATATCATCTCGAAAGGATACATCGAGGAGGCTCAAGCACAGTAAGAATACACACCTCAAGTTTTCCTTAATAAAATATTGCTTTTGTTTTGATTAAAAAAAAAACATAACGAAGAAGTTTAGCCAGAAGCCAACTACTCCATTAAAAAAAAAAAAAAAGACTAATGATGGTTGATGTTTTTGTTTGATAACAATGAAAGGCCCATATATAGAAAACCCACATCATTTTTTTTTGAACGGCAAAAAGAAATTTCTTTAATCTCTAATGTTGTTTCAAAGATTAATAGGATAAGGAAATACCCACATCGTATTGACATGGAATAATGTGCCAAATTCAATATTAATTTGTAGAGAGCATAATGGAGTATTTGGTTGGGGAAATTAAACCTCAAACTTGTTACCATTTGACCATGAAGACCAAAAAGAGAGGTGGCATGAAAGTTGTTTGAAACAGAAGTCTTTAATATGGACCAAATATATGAACCAATTAAAATCATAGACAACAAACTACCGAAACAGCAACAGTACTCTCTCTCTCTCTCTCTCTCTCTCTCTCTCTCTCTCTCTCTCTCTCTCTCTCTCTCCCCCCCAAAACCATGTTCCATTTTGAGAAATTACATTGGCATTGGGTACCATTCTGAAGTCATAGGATTTGCTATTTTTTGGGAGATTTGAAAAATTACGAGAAAATATGGGGACCACAAATTAAAGTAACCACCTGAGGAGGGTCTTGAAGAGGAATAGTCTGAAGCAAAGCTCCCATGTTGACAGACAGCAAATTTGCACAATGCCCACATCTAACTGTCACAATTGTCAACATGTTGTTGCATGGCACACTGACCTGCAAAACCAACTTAATTATGAAATATAACCCTAATTACATAATATTCTTTCATTTTTGTTTAGGGCCTCCCCCCTCTTGTTTTATTTTATTTTTTTTATCAGCAAATTATTATTTTTTATTAAAACTCGACAAATGGTACATCGAGGAGGCCTACTCTAGATACAAGGAACACATGAAGCATAGGAAGGCCTGAAAAATGAGATAAGAAAAAAAAAATGTACATCCAATTAGAAATTGAATGAAAAACCTAAACAGATGAAAAAGTCTTCCCATGCTCCTATCAAGCAACTCCCCTCTTGTTCTCATACACATTATATGTGATGGGGTCACATAGAAATCTAATGCATAAATGACGGTGAGAACTATGTTTTTTTCATGAGCGTTGAAGCCAATGAAAATTACGAAAGACATTCCATTGGTGTAAAATATAGTGAAAAATTTACGGAGAGCACTATTCATTGAACTACTTCGGGCGCTCATTTTGTTTTCACTCGGACGCTAATTACTTACATTTGAAATAACATAAGGTCCTGTTTGGAAATATGTGGATTTCACGTAAAAGGATTTAATATTAATTTACACCTAATTATGGATTTAGTTATAGGTGGTTTGTGGAACTAGAATGGAAGATGAATTAAGAGCAAAAATGTACTTCCTCCGTCCTAAAAATGATGACAATTTTTGAAACTTATGTCATTTTTCATCGCTTATATCTTTTAATCTATAATATTTTTTATGAGTTTGAAAACTTTGTATAATAGAATTAATCGAGAACTATCAAACAAGATCCATATTGCATATATTTTGATATCCATATTGAAAGATATAAGGAATTAAAATTGACACGAATATCAAAAATTGACATCCAATTTGAGACGGAGGAAGTAGTTTATTGGGATAAGTGCCGAAATGTGCAGATCTAAGCCGCCTAATATATATATTATTTTTGATCAGCAAATTTTTTTATTAATCACCGAATTCGATAATTATAGAGATTAAAAGGATAAGGGCACAAGAAAATTAAAATTAATTAATCTCCATAGGTTCTCGAGACCTAAGTGCTAGCCTAATTTATATTTGTTAATAGCCCAGTTCCCATGTCTATTTTTAATCAGAAAAAAATTATTAATAAGTCAAAAGGTACTAGCCGGACTGGACTTGGATTTGGAAGGGTGATGTCAATCCCTGAATCAAAACTTTTTTGAGAGGGGAACCAAACAAAGGCAATGTAACTTTTTTTTTCTCAGCAAAGGAATTTATTAATCTTCAAAATGTTATGTGCAAAAATTTAAGGGATCAATGGCACAACGGGATCACAACATAAAGCAAGCATCCCAATGCAATTAGTGGCAGCAAATTAATTGACCTATCACCAATCTAAAAATTCCAAATAGAAAATAAAAAGAAAAGGGGAAACTTCAAGCCATTGATTTCATGAGCATCACTACTTAATTACCAGTAGGGCTGCAAACGAGCCGAGCCGAGTTTTACTATGTTCAAGCTTGTTTATTAAGTTTTTAACGAACATGAGCTCGAGCTCGAGCTCAGTGAAAATTTAACGAGTCGAGCTCGAGCCTAGCGGGCCTTGACTTGACTCGAGCTCAAGCTTATTCACGAGCCTCAACGGACCAACGAAAAATGTATATATATCCTCGCATAAGTCTAATACAACCAAAAATATTTTGATTGTGAAGGTATATATATCTTTTATTTTCCTATGGAGGGATGGTGTGCTAGTATGTGTGTACTATCGCCTCTCTTGGTTGATTGAAAACTGAAAACGAAAAGAACAAATTATGAAATAACAATAAAAATTCTAAACTTAAGTGTATATACCCTGGCTCACGAGCCGATTCGAGCCGAGTTTCTTCTAGCTCGAGCTCGGCTCGTTTATAAAATGAGCTGAAAAAATCGATTCAAACTTGTTCGTTTAACTTCCAAGTCGAGCTTGAACGAGCCACTAATGAGTCGAGCTGTGAGCCGCTCGCGAGCGGCTCGGTTCGTTTGCAGCCCTAATTACCAGTGAAAACAAAGATTCAAAGGTTAGTAATGACATGTGAAGAATTAGGGATTGTAGGACTAAATAAGTCACTTTGCTTATTTTTTTTGTATTTATTTAAAGGTTTTTTTTGTATTTGTTAGTTTTTTGTCAATTTTTTGAGAATTATTGCTTCTGCATGACAAGATAAATCTAAAAAGTAAAAAATTACAATTGAAATTTAATTTTTTTTTAATAAAGACGAAAAAAATGGTTTATTAGCTTATGTTTATCTTTATTCAATAAAATTAGGTTTCGATCGTAATTTTTTACTTTTTAGATTCCTCTCATCATGCAGAAGCAATAATTCCTAAAAAATTGACAAAAAACTAACAAATGCGCAAAAAATCGAATAAGAACAAAAAAATAAGCCAAGTAATTTATTTAGCCGAACAACCCACAATTAAGAAAGTAGTAGAGTAATGTGTGCATACTTTTCTCTTTCTCTCTCATATTGATACGTAAGAAAGTGTTCTTCTTTGCTGGCCATTTCTCGGCCCGTATATCAGTGATATTAACAGACCTGACTCATGGGTAACGTTAAAAGAGAGGCTCTTTCCTTTCGGTGGTCCTCACTTTACACAGCAAGCCAGGAGAGAGAGAGAGAGAGACGTGACCAGAAGGAAACCACATTAGACCGAACGAAGATGGCTATGCTATGAATAAAGGGGGAGAGAGAGAGAGAGAGAGAGAGAGAGAGAGAGAGATGTGAAAAAAATCATGGAGAGATGTAATAATGCACTCTCTTTTTTTTCACTTACCCAAAAAATAATGCACTCTTTTTTTTCAGTCACTGTGATGATCTTTCTCTCTCTCTCTCTGTGTCTAGATCTTCTTTTGTACAGTATGTAAGATCGCACATCACAATATTTTGATTCCTCAAAAAAGAAACACTCCATAGGAGAGAATGCACTCAAAAGGGGCTAACGCAAAAGAGGCCTTGTTATCATGAGAAAAGGGTTTTTTGTAAATAAAAAAAAAGAAAGAAAATCATTTCTCAAAGCCATAATTTCCTTTGTCAAAGAAACCAGACATTAGCATCTCCAACAGCCTAACCATTTTTTCTAGCTATTTTGACTAGGAAAAGTGTCTTAGCTGGCCACCAAATAAGTGTAAAACCCAATAGTCTAGGCATTTGCCTCAACAATACCATACGCGTATATACGCATATATATATATATATATATATATATATATATATATATATAACCATTAAAAATTCCAAAAATCCCACCATTGTTTTACTCGAACTCGAAGAAACTTGCCAAGAAAATTTAAAGTCGAAGCAAACTAGCCAGAGAAACTCAAACTCGTAGCAAATGAGATTTGAATCATCAGAGAAAGTCGCTGGGGTAACTCGAACTAGACGCAAACGAGATTTGACTCACCAAAGTACCTCGAAGCAAATGAAATCTCAGGCTTCGACAAACCACTCAAGTCTTCGTGAACTTGGCTTGAATCGGATTTGGGTCGTGGGTGTTGGACGAGGACGAATCATTTTTATGACACTGGCGCCTTCACGCCTAAACTTCCATAGTAACCACCACCAGCCATACCCACCTCTCTCTCTCTCACACACACACAAACACAAAACCTTGTCAGCGATCACATCTCCAAAACCCGAAAGCAGAAATCGGCGATAGATGACGACGAAGATTGTTTGCGGATCTGGGGGGGGGGGGGGGGGGGGGGGGGGGGTGGGGTGTGGCAAGTGAAAAGTGGCTTGCTCCCTCTGGCGAGGTACTAGAGCAACAGAGATAATGGCAAGGTAAGAGGTTGTTGGGTGTTGATTTTAGGTGGTTTGGCTCGGCCATTTCCTCTTTTGGGGGTTTTGTTGAGACTGTTGGGGATGCTCTTATATCTAGGTCTGAACAATATAACCCACGACAGAGAGAGAGAGAGGAAGAGAGGAAAAGGAGGAGCATGGTAATGGCATCTTTGATTAAAATGGCAAAAAATTGTACAAGTCCTTATGAGTTAGTAGTTCTGAGCAGAAGTACAAATGTTGAGGGGAAAAAATGATGAATAATTATTGCTGAATTAAATTAAAAACACAGCCAAAGTCCTTATGAGTTAGTAGTTCTGAGCAGACGTACAAATGTCGAGGGAAAAAAAATGATGAATAATTATTGCTGAATTAAGTTAAAAACACAGCCAACATTGGAGAGAATTCAATTCAGAAGAGTGTAGGATCATAGGATGAGACATGAAACTGGGTAGCTAGTCTCTTCTGAAAAGGGCAAAAAGGCTTATTGTTGACTTTATTAAAAAAAATTACTGTATTGACCTGAATATATATATATATATATATATATATATATACACACACACATACACACACACTAATAATTTAAAAACCATATGTGCAGCCCTAATTTAAAGATTCAGTGTGGAAATTATAGGGCTTTCCATGAGTTTAAAGCATTATCTAATTCTACCGTTATAATGCATAAATTCATGCGTTAATATCTGTTCAAAATATGTGCTAATTAATTTGGTGGATCGATCATCAAGATTTAAGATCAAACGGACTCTGATTTAAGATCAAACGGACTCTGATTTTCCACATCATTGTTCATCCTTTGATCTTAAATTGATCGATCCACCAAATTAATTAGCACATTTCTTGGAAACAAAAAAACTTTGTTCATCCTTTTCTTTGGAGTTAATTTCAATTGGTACACAAAATCTTTGAATATTTTTTTCAGGCTTTTCTGCGTAAACCCACTTCAGATTTACATGAAATATAACTTATAAGCTTGAATCTTAAGCTAACTCCCGTAAATCAAGAATTTTTTGTCCATCGAAATAAAATCAAAGGAATTTGTTCCATCAAGCGATCCCGAAACATTTATCAGTCATTCGTCGAGGGTAATGATTATCAGAATTTTCTTACGTACCGTGGTGGCATGATCGCCGCATAATCGCGGTGAACGACGAATATGGTTTTTACGGCGATTTCCGCCGGCCATTAGATATTTGGAGCTCAATTGAAAGACAACAAAAATAATTACGGCGCGAAAGCCACGAAAGCAGATCGAGAAAATTAAGTGAAATTCATGGATGGAAACATATACCGCTAGAATCGTGTTGCAGAAGTTGCAGTGGACGTAACAAACGCGCTCGGACGCCATGTCCAATGACATTTTTCTTAGCTACTAGCTCAGACTATTTGTGTAGATAGATCACCACACCAGATCAGATCAGAGGAATTCTTTGACAAATTCAATAAAGCCGTAGCAGCTGAAATTTTTTTGTGTAGATCACAAAATTACTCATCAGAAGACCAAGAGAAGCCAAAAACACACATAGATAGATAGTTAGTTACAGAGAGAGAGAGAGAGAGAGTACAAGTGATCGACGGGACTGGACTGGTCGGGATAGTGGTGGGGGGAGAGAGAGAGAGAGAGTGAGTGAGAGAGTGGGAGTACGGAGGAAGGGTGTGAGTGGTATTGTGATGTGGGTAGAGAGGAAAAAGGCGGTTTTTGCGGGAAGGTGGATTGTGGATTATGAGAGAGAGAGAGAGAGAGAGAGAGAGAGAGAGAGGGAGGAGGAGGAGGAGGAGGTTGTGTTGGGTTATGAATTATGATTGAGGGAATGAGTGGGTGGGAGTCACTGCCCCTACAGTAACCAGTCCAGTCCACTGTAGCCTTCCGTGTAGCGGACGAGGAGGGGGTGTGAGAGATGGATAGAATAATTAATGCCCCTTTGGCTTTGGAATGTTTACTAGGGAGATTATTCCATGTCCCTCCGGGTATAACATGGAGGTGCCCAAATTCATTCTTCACAACACATTTGTATGCGATATAAAAGGGTTTGGGGTGCCATAACGGTACTCTAAGGGCAGTGAATAGTTTTTCTTAGTAGTGGTAGGGATGAGAGAGAGATGGCCACAGCTTTGCTCTTGATTTTGCATGATGCTAATAGCCTACTAATGCTATATGTCGGCCTCTATGTATAATAATAGTGGAGGATGTTTTTTTTTCCGAGAAATTTATTAATCTTTGAAAAGATACAAAAATTAAAAGGACAAAAGCATCTGAAGAAAAAATTACTAACCTAAAGCTATCCGAGACCGAAAACGTTGGCAAGAGACCAATAAAAAAGACCAAGCCCAAACCCTAAACATCCACCTACACCCAAAAAACAGCCGCCAAACAAAGAGGACACTTACAGACACAGCCATACCAAAGAAAAACAACCGTCACACATAGGAAGACGGAGTGCCGGGAAAACAGCAACAAAATAACCTCAGCAACAGCAAACTACGTCTGATCAACAAAACAAGCGAAAGATCAGGCAAAGCAAAACCGGTCATACAAGTAACCGAAACAAAACCCCAACAACCGCAACAGAACACAAACAATAGGCTAGCAGCAAAGACAGCACATAAAAACCCAAAAAGAATAGAAGACATAATCAAAACTCCACAGAGATGGAGGCATCTTCCTACAAATCATCAAAGCCATAAAAATGCCATCAAGCTCCTTATCCGATACCTCACCTACCTCCAACTCAATATATTTTTTAATGTTCTCTCTCTCCCCATCATAATACGTAATGCCAAGAGTAGCTTATATCCATACACTTATGAGCTTGCTTAATTAAGAGGGAGTTTCTATTGCATATGTCATGCGAAGAAAGAGAAGAAGCAGGAATCTTCTTATATTTCTTTAACATCTTGGCCTCCTTAAACCCAAATTCGGAGAGAGATTTTTTCTTTCTAATCTTCCTTCTCGATCTATTCAACCTTCTCTCTAATTTTTCAATAACTTGGGAATAGATTTTTCTTCCAAGATACTAAGATCATCACACGATTCACGCCTATCATTCACATCACTCTACCCTTCACAACGAGCCCCAAAAGAGGAGCAAGACTAGTAATAGATTGGCACTGTGAGAGGGAAGAGTTTCTCAAAGAGACCAATCCATCAACCATCCCTATATGAACATCACGATTCTCAGTAGCATTATCTTTCAATAGTGGAGGATGTTACTGCATGGTTAATTTCGTTCACTAAAAAATCATGGTTCATTGTAGCTAGGTGGACAAGCGGACCATTTTTTTTTTTTGGTCAAACAATAATTGGTGATATTATAGATTCAATAAACAGTACATCAAGAGAAAGTATTTCATCCCTAAACAAGGGATCAAGAAATTAAATAGGAGAGGACTCCATCCAAAAACTACACCCAACTCCAATTAAACCCACCGCTCCAAACAGACGGAACACTTCAGAAAACAACTAAAAACACTCACATAGAAGTGATAGAAGTCCCACACATGGAACACCAAAGAAGAGAACCAAAAAAAGAGAGAAAAACTGGTAACAAAACCGGACGGAGTCCACCATACCAGAGCAAACTTTATCCACCAACCTAGATCTCCCATTCCGGTGGAGGGAGGACGCCTCCAGCGACCACGACTTGCACGGCACTACCTCCAAAAGTCATCGAAATACATGGCAAAAGAGGCGAAGGAGGGGTGGCAGATGGTGGTTTTGGGAGGATGAGGATGGAGATGAAGGCGAAAGGAGAGAAAACTACCGAGATCTAGGATCAGGAGATGGAAAAACCCCACGAAGGGGAGAAATCTCTCTCCTCCCGTCACCCATTGGGACGTAAAACCCTGGAGGGAGGGGAAGGAGGAAAATGGAGGTTGCAGCTTCTTTAGGGTTAGAGAGAGAATAGAGGGGACTTCTTCTTACACCGTGCTTACGAGGTCCAATTTCTGACAAGTGGACCTGATGTGCCTTTAATCGCACTCCTCAGGAGCTTGAAAAAAATAATCTAAAATGTTTCACTGTGCTTAGAGGTAGACGCTAACAACAAGCATGTAAAAAATCAAATCCATCGGACATCAGTAAATTATTGATTGAATCAAATAATCTTGCCCGAATTCAAGGCACAACATATTTCTGTGTCCCAAGGCACAGCAGGGCCCAATTTTTTCGTAGTAGGAGAAATTGCATCAGGCTCACACCTTACTGATGGTCACCTAAACGGGGTTAACGGAAAATGAAGTTATAATTAACCTTTTAGTTTTTTTTTTATAAGCGATAATAAATTTTATTAACCCATAACACGAAGTTACAGAGGAAATAGGAAAAGAACCAGTCCTTTCAACAATGGATAACACTGCCGTTTACCCAAGGATTAAAGGAATGCAGTCTTATTTACCCTTGATCTTGGATATCATTAGTGTTAGTAATTTATTTTAATCAACGGGTATCTGTAATTTTAACGTGGGGAAATTAATAAGTATTTAATATCATGGAACTCGTAATATAATTGAGATAAGGACGGGAGTGCAATTATAATTTTGTAGTGGGGTGAATTATAATTAGTGAAATAAGAAATATAAGTTAAGCGAATAGTCTCAAGTTAAGATGTTGATCAAGTGAGAGATTGTTAGTAATTTATTTTAATCAACGGGTATCTGTAATCTTAACGTGGAGAGATTAATAAGTATTTAATATCATGGAGCTCGTAATATAATTGAGATAAGGACGGGAGTGCAATTATAATTTTGTAGTGGGGTGAATTATAATTAGTGAAATAAGAAATAAAATCCTGGCAGGATTAGTTTTTTCTTATTTACATTAGGAGCCCAGACTTATTACTCCTTAAGGTTCCTATCAGAGCCCTATATATACACGTTATGCACTCTAGGTCAGTTTGAAGTTTTTCTATTATTCAGTAAATAGAGGCAGACTTAGAGAGAGCAAACAGATCACGAAAGAGTCCACACTTGGTTCGTGTTCTAGACATGCAGGGAAATACGATAAAAGATCATAAGGTACGGTAAAGCAGTATTCGTGGTTTATAGCAAGACGTGCTATAACAAGTTCAACCAGCGTTTGTGTCGCAGAGAGTTGAGGTAGAACCCTAATTCCGCTTTATAGGGTTTTATAATTCTTATTGTCTAATCTGTACGCGTTATTACTGGGTCTTGGGGATTCAGTTTCCTAACAATTAGCCCATTGGCCGGCCAACATTTGTTATTCCAAACGGATGATCAGAATAATTTTATAAATGAACTGTCAAACAAATCTGTCTTAATAATGTGAGTAACAAATAATGTCCGATGAACTTGATTTCAAGTAGTAGTGTTCAGCAACTTCTACGAAATATTGAACACTTTAGATCACGATAATAAAATCCCAGTAAAGTGCACCGATCATAATTAACGCGCGCACTACAGCGAGTCGGAGACTCCTTGTCCGGAAATAAACCAACAAGAGTAAAGACAGCAAATTCTAATACTGCTATTGATCAAATATTGGTACCCCGGCCCTCCCAGTGATGCAACTACAGCTAGCCTTCTCCGTCTCGTACATCTCAAGCCCAAACAGTTTGGATATGGCCATCTTAATACCAAAGCTAATCAGCTCCGGTCAATGGCAGATGCGGCCGTTTTAGCTTCAAATAAATTCAACCATTTTCTTCATGCATTCACCTTTCTTGCTGGCCCATAATTATTCAGGGGTCCAATGTTTTTTCGCGTCAAAAAATGCTTTTTCCGTACAACTGAGTTATCAGAAAATGCCAATAAAATTCACTATGTGGCAAACAATGATTTTGTTAATCACTGAAACAATGGATACAACAATTAAACAGGCGGCCGGCCTGCTTAATTAATTTTCGGTATTATAATGATAAATTTCATTATGCTGAACAAAGTTTTCATACATTTTGGGTGGTGGTTGTTTTTTCCTTTTACTTTATGAAATATGTGTATTTACATACATATAACATCGTGTATGTATACTTGTGGGAAAAATCTATGGAATCCCCCCTCTAATTGTGTGAACAAATTAAACATAACATGGTATGTCTTTTCATAGCGAATGTTATACTCCCCATTACGAAAAATTTGTACTACGTGCTTTATATCTGAAAAAAAATGAAAAGGAAACATGGTATATAAACCATCACTACAACACTAAGTAGCCTATAGCCAAGTTTGAACCCAATTAAGACCTCCCAGTTAGAAGGGTCAAGGAGGTGTCATATTGCCATCAAGGCTAGAGCACATTTGCTCGTATGTGTTAGCTTATATGAATTTTTATTTTTGGCCAAAGTTTGGAATAGTTCCATTGATAAGTAAAGAAAAACAGTACATCAGGAAGGGCAACCATTCCCATAAAGAAGATATACAAGTCACTGCATTTTGAGCTATACCTGCGCCACAAAATTGTCATCATTTCAAAAATTCACTACCGTCACACTAAAACACTCTACAAAAACCCTAACGAGATGAGAGAGTTCCGCGAAGAGGAAGAAAAATCCACACAAGAGTAGGACAAACCAAAAAACGACGACCTCCCACTAGAGGTCCAACAAAACAAGAAGAAAAATCCTCCGGAAAGAAAAAAAAAGCTACCATCCGAGAAAGAAAAAAGTAGCAATCAGTCAATAACTAGTAACAAGTTACCCGATTAGCCGGCCAGTTAGTGCAGTAAGCGATGTTAATGTACAAGAAAAAAATCCCAATAATAAGTAAGATGGGAAATTGGAAGAAAAATAGCCACGTGTGGGTCGCAAGACGGCCAAATAAAAAATATCGCAACCCCGAAATCAATTGAACCGAATCCGAGACAAATAATACTAACAGCAATGAGTGCGATTGACTAGTGACCACTGTTGACCCATAGTCCTTTTTTTGGTGCATGTGGGAGGTAGCTACCGGTCTAGAATTCATAAATTATTGTCTTTTTTTATAAACAAGTATATGGGTTAACTTATGTGTAACTCAACTAATTTTAAAATACTAATTTCATCATAAACTAGAAAGGTCCTTTTTTCCGTCAAAAGGTGAGAAAAAAATTTATACATCTGATAGGTAGAGCCTAAATATCAAAGAGATTAGAACCCCCATGAGGATAAAATGGACGTCCACAGGCCGGACATGCCATTGGAAATGACTTTTTGAGTACAAGCACAACAGTGCGCAGCCCTATTACATTCACTTTTAACAAAACAAAAACCACAAGAACTGAAAGATTTCTTCTAGACTAAACAATCATGAATAACTACTGCTATGTCAGAGGGAGGGTCTTGATCATCACTGCAACTCCTCACAATCGCCTCCGCGTCTGATTCAATATGCATCTTAGGACACTTTAGAGCAATCCCCAATTTAAACCCATTTTGAATGGCCAAAACTTCAGCAATTATGGACGAGTTGATCCCATCATGAACAGCCAGAAAAATACCTATAACCTGACCATCAGCTCTTCGAGCCATTGCCTCTGTGCCAATAGTATTTGAGCTCCTTCAAACTACCGCATTGATGTTTATCTTCAGCACATTCATCTTAGGCCGCTGCGACACCAAGGTCCCCGTGAAAGAGGAACTCGAGGGTGGATGGAGAACCCTAGTGTTTGCGTTTTGAAATTCATAAAAATCACCTTGTACTTTCCTACTAACAGCATCTGTTGCCCAAACTTTTTCGTTGAAAATAAAGTCATTCCTTACTCGTCATATCCACCAACAACAAAGTAAAGCCATACCTAGAAAGGGAGAGGGTAAACGACACGGTATGATACGATCGTAGATGCATTCCCATCAATCAACCATGTGCCTGCAATCGAGCAATTCCTCAGGTCTTAGTCGAAATGGAGAGTGGATCCAAACTTTGATTGTAGAGAAAGGGCCATTTGGATTGCTATTTTCGTTGGCACCTTGCCGGCTCTTTTCGGTGGTCTTAAGTGGCTTATGCCAATGTGCTTTTGTTCCGATTAATCTTTGTAATCGCTTATAAAGATTAATAATATCTTTTTGCTGAAAAAAGAAGAAGGGCCATTTGAATTGATTATTCGACCGTGCGAAGGAGATTACTATTGGTGGGATTTTTTCTTTTGTCAAGGTTTAGAGGTATTTTCATTAATATGAAAACAATACATCGAGAATGGGTAGCCACTTTCAATGAAGGAGGAAAGCAATCACAAAAAAGGTCTAAACTCACAAATGAATATTCAAAACCTCACACAGATAAGACTAATCTCTGACCACGAAAAGCCATCAAGACGACGTAGAAAACCCACCACAATTACACCCACAAGGAGTGCGAAAAAGTCCCAAGCAAAAGAAGAAAACCAACAAAAAAACAACAAACAAAAACAAAAGCAAAACCTGTAGGAAAACAACAAATCCACACTCCTAAGTCCAACCGCCCAAAAACGCCGATCAAGATCCTCACTGTTGCAGCCACCGCTACCACAAGGGCGGCTGAGATACAGCAAAGACCACTGAATGAAACCTTGATCACCACAGCAGCCACACCCCACCATACGGCACTATCAACTGCTACTTCCGTCCCAAGAAACTACGCTCTCATCAGGGTGTGAACCTATGAGACTCCCATAACGACAAGAATGGGGCCGGCTTGATTACATCTATGGAACTACTGGACGATCGAAAAGAAGAACACACGCGCGGTGAGGAAGATCGAACAAAAGAGCACACAGGCGGATTGCTCTAGCAACGATTGGCTCCGTCGACGTTGGGGCTCACCGAAATCAGGAGGAATAGATCTGAAGTTGAAACTCTTAGAGAGAGAGAGATGACAATGGTTTAGTGGCCCTACTATTGGTGAGATCAATAGTACTTATTTCTCATTTTAAAAAACATGTCATTTTCTTATAATACATCATATTTAATTCAAAAAATAAAAAATAAATACTTATATAAGTTAGCAAAACAGGGCCATACTGGTTATCAGAAAAACACATTTTACTGTCTAGATTGGACATAGAATTGACCACACTTTCCCTACCTAACTTTACTTCTAATTCCCTACGTTTGCAAGCTGAATTTCACTCTCGATTGTCTTTATGCTAAAAAAGCAACCACCTGAAGTAAAATAAATCGTCACAAAGAGAAATCAAAAAAATATAAAATATGTACCAAATTCCAGAAAAGGTGACTAAAAAGGCAATAAAACTGACTTATTTGAATTTTATTTGTCTTTAATGAATTTTATATAGCTTTTGGTCTTAAGTTTTTACAATTTAAATTCCTACAAAAGGCTAAGTCAAAATAATTGAATGAAGTTTTAACAGAAAGATACTTGGCTTAAATAACGATATGGAGACATAGAGCGGTAACGGTTGAGGTATAATGGTATCAGTAGTATCGAACATTCGAACGATACATAACGGGAATCAATTGTTGCAGTCATCAATTTTTAAAAATCGTTTTTGAGGAAAAAAAATTTACTGCTTAAATCATCCTCGACAGTGGGAGACCAGACAAAAATAAGGAGCTTCGACTAGACAGATCTTCAGATTTACTACAAGAGGTGAAAGCACTACGTTGCTACTGGCTTTCAATCTAGATCTGCCAACAGTCAATTATGCTAGCTGGTTCATGATGCTATTGCTGTTTGGAAATGTTGCTTTTGTTTTCTACAGCCTCCCTATGGAATTTTTGCTGATGTCTACTGATACTTCACGTGTTGTGATGCTGCTGTCATTGGTGCTGCATTGGATGGACTGTTTGAAGATGCTGAGAAGTGTTAATTTAGCCCTGCTTTGTTGGGGCTGGTTTGTGGATGCTATGAAGTTTGATCTTCTACCTTTGTTTATGAAACTGGTACGGGCTATTTGGTGATTTTTGCAAGCTGACGAATGGTTACTGCTGCGCGCTATTCGGAGCATTAATTGGAATGATCTTGTCTGGCTTTTGGATGGATCCATGTATATCTCTTGTGGTTTCATTGATCAATTTTGTCGAATGTATTTTTTATTTCTTTTTTCTCCTTTTCTTTTGGCTTTCTCTATATATGATTCAAGTTTGCCTTGCATCTAGAGTTGGTTACCTCGATGTACCATTTGTTGAGTTCAATAAAATCTTGTTGCCGATAAAAAAAAATGATCTAGGTAAGACGCATTGCTTCTTTATCCGTATTTAGATTTGCCTTGCTTGGTCAGGACTAAGCCATAAGCGACTAAAGAATCTGCCTTTATCAGCCGTTACGATCCTACATCAATCGGAAATGGACTGATATGTCACTGAAACCGGCCGATACGCATGCGAATTTTCCTCCCACCAGTATATTGGGCCGGGGTATAACTGTATCGGAAGGCAAAAAACCGTAATGTATCAGCTGTTACCCTTACCTAACGTAACAGCTGGTTTTTAAAATATCATTGAACTCACCCTTTTTTTTTTGCTCGGCAAACGGAACATTTTTATTAAAACTCGAAAGGGGTACATCGAGGAAATTCAACCTAAGCCTAAGCTTGGCTAAACCCAAAATTACAAACACATCCAACCAACAGTTGGAGACTCTCTTTAGAACTGGGTTACAATTTCAGTTTGCGGATACCATCTAAGAAAATCTTGAACTCACCCTTAGTTAGTCCTATATATATGAATACTCTTTCTAAATTTTTTATGGATGAATAACTCAAAATTCTAATGCCTTGTTTGGATCAAGATTTGAAAAAAAAATTCAACTCAAAAACACTCATTATCCATACTTTCAATTATTATTCTCCACTCATTATCCTTATCTCTAAATATTTTTCTCATTTTTCTCTCTATCTCTCCCCACTCATTACGCTTACTTCCAAGTATTACTCTCAAAAAAAAAATTCAAAAATTTATCAAAAACTCATCTAAACACAGCATAAGTTTGCTGTTACAGAAGGATCGACTAAAGCAATATTAATTAGCAATTAATGGTATTTTAATTTTGTTGCCTGCATTTTCTCTAGAAATTAACTCAAATTCGAGATTGGATACATAAAAATTGGATTTCTGATGCAATAGATGCATGGGTACATCTCATCTTTGGAGTAACAATGAGATATTCCCTGTTTTGTGAGGTGAAAGTGAGCTTTAAGCAAGAGCATATATATATGGAGTATATAAAGACTGCTTGTCTAGACTTTTAGTTAAAAGTCAACATCAATCGGGTGAGTGAGAATAATTGTTTTTATAAGTAAGCAATATTCTATCCATTTAAAGCAACTCCATGTGCAAATAATGACAATTTAACTAAACATTTATATCTCATGGTAACTCGATCCGCAGTAAAATGCTCCTATTATTATACTGGTACGTGGCTCCTGCATGGATGTTCGGGTCAATTTATGCGTACTTCAACTAATTCTAAGATTTCAATTTCACTATTCACTTTGTGGGGAGCCTAATTAAAGTCGGAGCAAAGTTTCGTATGGACTAGCCCCAAAGAAGTTGATCGATCACACCTGAAAGGTTTCGAACATAAGACCTTGTGAGGGTGAAACCCCTAAGTCTCACACTTTGACATTTTTTGTGTCAAGTATAAAAAAAGGGAAGTGATTTTCACTTTCTCCTTTTTGATATCCACATCCTATTTGTATTTTCTAGTGTTGAAAGTGTTTTTTTTTTTTTTTTGCTAAAAGACAAAAAAAAAAAGAAGAAGAAAGAAAAGTGAATAAAAAAAAGGGAGTGCAAAAATCATTTTAAAAAAAAATTAACTTGTGGGTGATTAGTTACCAGTATTTGTGGCTTTACCCTTCATAAATAATTCAACGTGAGCCTCCTTGGAGAGGGTTCTTCAGCAGCAAAGAGAAAAAGTAGGGAAAAAAATTGTAGAAAGAATGAGTTTGGCGTTTAGCTAATCCAAATAACTGGGACTTAAGGCTCGGTTTGGTTTGGTAATGAGTTTGGCGTTCGCATCAACCAATTATTTTTCAGTACTGCAATGACACTTAAATTTTAGCACATGCACTACTAGAATCTGATGAGATTGAAAGATTTAAGATACATTTTCTGTGTGCACCCTCTGAAGATTTCAGATTACATTTTTTGTTTGGGCAATTTACTTAGGGTTTGCATATGGATTCAGTTCAATAAAGATTAATTCCAAGAAATTTAAATAAAAGGAAGAAGGAAATGAAACCTTGCTTCGTCGCTTTCGCGGGGAACTAGAGTAAGGAGTAGATCTTTTTATATAGGAGTTTTCTCTGGAATTTGAAAGTTAAGAACTTCCCTCGTTATCGCAAGAGCGAGAGAGGGTTTTTTATTTATTTATTGGAATTACGAAGCGCGCGGTTGCTAATGCTTGTAGCTTGCTTCTTTCTCTAGCCAAATTTGGACTCAACTATGCCAACTGCCGTATGTTTTTTTGAACTAATGACCTCCGCAGAGAATTTCGAGTTTAAAGAATTGAAGATGATGTATTGAACAGAAATGAAAAGCACAGATTATGTTGACTAATTTAGAATAATTGTGCCACGGGTTAGGTAATTCTTGCATTTATGTTAAAAATTGGCAGAATCCAAAATAATGAAAAAATATGCTTTCAGATTAAGCTTTCAAGAAGTTGTATGATAGCTTTTACCTCAACTTTTGTATTCTTATAAACTTATTTTTCTTTTTCATTCTGTGTATTTTGTTCGTCTTTTTTGAATTTTTGTTAGATTCGCGTCATATATTTTGGAGTAATTAGAGGAGTTTAAAAAATAAAAAATTATGAGCAAAAGCGAAAAATAAAAAAATTAGCAAAGACGAAAAATACCAAACAGCTGTTTTTTTTTGTCTAAAGTGTCATCTTATATAAACTTTTGTTAACATGGGTCAATGTTTTTATACTTTTCTGATTCTTCTTGTCGAGACGAATGATAAATTCCAAAAATTACGACAAAAAGCACAACAAAAAATTGTGAAATATATAAAATACCGAAGAAAGTCTTAGACAAAAAATTTTAGAAGAACGCCAAAAGTTCTAATTCTGAGAACTTCCAACGCACCCTAGTTGTGCTGTGCATTACTGCTTTCTTTACAATCCATCCCCCCAAAAGGCCCATTGCTCAGCCTCATGGGCCTGATGCTTTTCATTTAGATCCATACCTATCCTCTCGCACCAAAACCCTAATCAAGCAGCCTGGCCCATATGAAGGCTCGTAGCTCCATGAAACGGTTAATTACGTAGTTGATCAAACCAATGTGTCTATTCGGCCACTCCTTTTCGTACCTAGCTAGTTTGTTTCGCAACGTGTATAATCGAAAGAAATTGATATTCGCGCTCCATTTTTTAGTTTTTACTGAAGGCGCTCCATTTTGTTTATGAAGTTACTAGTAACTTCACATTAAAATTAGAGTTCCATCAGTAAAAAGTGGAGCGCGAAAATCAATTTTCTAATCCAATACGTATATTTCATAAAAAATTAGTCTAAGGTCCACTATGGCATATTTGTAACCCACCAAGTCCACATCTCAAGTTTGTAACCCACTAGGTCCACTCAAACAAGGGCCTTGTTTGGTTTAGACTAAAAAATATATTTTTATTCTCTTTCATTTTTTGTGTTGCCAAACTAGGCTCTTGTCAAGCCAAAAAGGAATTAATACAAGACAAAAATGTCCTTGCCTGCTTTTTTTCATTTTTTTTTTCATTTTTTTGAATTTTGGCAGCGCTCTCTCTCTTCTCTCTCTCTCTCTCTCTCTATCTCTCTCTCTCTCTCTCTACATTCCAGATCTCACCTGCTCTGTCGCTACACAGATAACATTATATATTCAAATCTGTTAGGCCGCTGCGCGAACCAATTCATATAAGGTTGTCTATGGTTATGGTAACATATATGGTTATATGTTCATGCATATACATGTTCAAGTTTTAACATTATATGTTCAGATCTGTTAGGCCGCTGCGCGAACCAATTCATATAAGATTGGCTATGGTTATATATGGTTATATGTTCATGCATATATATGTTCAAGTTTTAACAATTAGTAACAATCATTGAAACGATTACATCCGCCAATCAAAACATCTGTGTTCAAAATAAATAAAAAATGGATTCAGAGTCTGCTATTGTTCAACTATATAGTTATAAATTTGATCGATTGATCTACAAAATGGATTCAGAGTTTTCTGAATAGCAATATGAAAACACGATAAAGAAATTACACCAAAAAACTTTAACCAAATTAAAATTCTAAATCTAATGTTCTTAGCTGTCTTGTCAGGCTCAACGATCCTAATGTGCCCCTTCAACACAATCAGGTATCTTTGATAGAAAGATTTGATGTGAAGGGCTCTTCTGAGGTTGGAGTTCATTCTAAACTCCATTATCACGGTATCATTGTGTTGATACTCCAATTTGCAATAAATTGGATTAGGAACTTCATGAAACCATACTCCTATTTCATTTGAATTCGTCATTTCTGCACATTTAAGAAAAAAGTTAAACAAATGGAAACATATAGCTTTATATGTTAAAAAAATGATTCAAGAATTCGTATATTACCATATATGTTTCATGATATCGGCTGTCAAACGAAAACCTAAATGTTATATGTCTCATGATACACTATAACAGAAAAAATCATATATAACCATATATATTAGGAATGATGGCATAATACAGGGTACATAATTGAATATATAATCATATGTGTCTCATATACAGAGAACATACCATATTTTCTTAAAATATGATTATATGTACAAATAAAACTAATACATTTATACATGAAAACTAATAAAACTACTAAATTTATCTTATTAAATTGGTCCGCGCAGCGGTCTAATAGTTCTGAATATATAACCATATAATCATATTAAAGCAGTCCACATGTAACTATATGATAACATGATATAGGGTACATAATTGGATATATAACCATATATATTCACAGAATAAAATGACGACCAGAACAAATGATATAAATTAACAACCAAAATGAGAATATATAACGTCATATAATATTACGCGATAACATGTAACATTACAATGTTATATGTTATAACCTAATGTTATATGTTTACATTTGAACTCATATATATATATATGTGTGTGTGTGTGTGTGTGATCACAGACCTGAATATATAACCATATATGTTACTCAACAGTAGCTTAAAAAAGTACAAAAAACATTCCAAAGTCAGCAAAAAAATCAGTTTCAGTGCAATTGGACTACCATTTTTGAAATAGGAAGTCATTAATAAAGCATCTAACTCCACTTCAAACGACTCTAGTCATTCTATAGATAGATAATCACATATGTTAAACAACCCAAATACTAAACTTTATATGTTCTCTATTTTTGAATTTACAAAGTACAAAGACTCACATATAACCATATGTGTCACTTAAACAATCAAAACGCTACTCCATTGTCCATTACCTATATTGAATTGGTCCGCGCAGCGGCCTCATTGACTGACTTCTATAACATGTAGAGAACAAATTTGGATATATAACCATATATGTCAATTAAACACACAAATTAATCGAGTAAAAAATAAATTACATAGATATGTACATATAACCATATATGATGATTCCATTATTAAGGATGCAGACAACCTTCAGCAGTGGTTTAGCCCGGGAGTGTGGGGGCGGAGCCCCCACAGCACAAAGTGCCGCAATTCGGGGTGCGACTTTAGGAGCATCCCGAACTGCAGCAAAAACGATATTTTCAAAGACTTGGGGTGTAATTTCGGCCATAGAACTTGACCTAATTATATTACAATCTGTACGTAATTAGGGTTATATGTTAAAGAATCCAATGTAAACATATAGTATCATATGTGCTTCCACTGCAATGAAAATGATTTCAAAAGCTCATATATAACATTATATGATTCCATAAGTTCATTCAATACCCTAACCAAATCAGATCTGCACAAACAGTAACAAATAACCTTATATGTTCAACCCTAAACTAAACTTGACTTACTTGTTTGTGTTGAAAACAACGGTGACGATGGGAACAAAGTCGACGGTGGGAAAAGGCGGTGGGAACGAAGCCGAGGTGAGATCGGGAAGGTAGGATGGGATGCGATGGTGACGAAAGGTGGGTGGCGATGATGACGGCGACTGGAAGTGACGGCGATGGGTGCGATCGTTGGTATCGTTGGTGAACGAACGCGACCGACGCCGACGACAAAGAAGGCCGACGACGAAGAAAGGCTGATGACGACGAAGAAGGCTGACCACGAAGAAGGGCTGCCGATGACGAAGAAGGGCGACGACGATCTAGTGAGGTGGAGGAGCAAATCGCCTAGGGTTTCCCCAGAAGAGTCTGGTTCGTTTTGAAAAGGGGGGGGGGGGGGGGGGGGGATGGGTTTTGTAATGGGATAAAAATGAATCTTTTTGAAATAGAGGAAAAAATGAGACAAACTGTTTTTTTGAAAGCAGAGGTATATTAGACTAAGCAGGGTTATTATATCATTACTAATAGATTAGTGGACTTAAGGGGTTTTAGAATTTATAAGTGGACTTAAAGGATTTGGAAAGTGCTATAGTGGACTTTTGCAAAAATCTCCCTATATTTTACTATGGGGAAATGACGGCTCAGAACACTTTGGAGGCCCAAATTACCAAAAAGAATGAGTCCATTTCCAAAATTTATCGAGTAGAAAGCTACTCACTAATCCTTACTAGTTATTAACAGAAAACCACGTCCTTACCGGTCATTAAATTTAAATTCTAATCCTGAGTCGTCATTTTTCCAATTATTAATCGTATCATGTCCTGTTATAATACTCCGAGCCCAACTCAACCCATGGGCAGGCCACAATTTGTCATTTTGTGCATGTGTCACTGACCATATGGATGAGTGATAGTAGCGAGTATTGAGTTAAAGTCACACAACTCACATGCAGATGCGTGAGTGAGAGTATAAAACGTCTTTGAAACACATTCAAAACTATTTAAATTTGCAAGCATGAATGCAGTGCGAGAATTGAGAGTAATAGCACAAAATATTTTCAAAGATTACGTGATTAAGGTGTTTGGACATCTAGAGGTGTCAAACAGGCCAGTTCGGTCCGTTTACTTAATCATGATGTGTCATGTCATACCGTGCCCATGCTTGCCCATCTCCAACCGAGTTTTGTCAGGAAAAAAAAAATTGTGTAACAACTAACTTATAGTATTCGTTGTGCTGTACTCCATGCCTATGCCCTTTTGTATCCGTCTAGAACCATGTCATGTTTGGCCCACTTTTATGTCGTGTTCGTCTAAGACCTTGCCCATACCCACACCCGTGCCCATTCTCGTTCCTGGTCCGTTTAAAACCGTACCCGTGCACATGTCACATTTAAATGTGATGTGACGTTTCTCGTTCCTGGTCCGTTTTAAAACCGTACCAGTGCACATGTCACATTTAAATGTGATGTGACGTTTCTCGTTCCTGGTCCGTTTTAAAACCGTACCAATGCACATGTCACATTTAAATGTGATGTGACGTGCTCGTGTTAGCTTGACCCATTGGACACCTCGAATCACACCATTGGCACAGGCGAGTGGCGATACCCACAATTTTATGGAGAATTTTTTGGTGACAGATGAATATATCTCATATGATACCTGCTCGACACATCCACACTGTCCAATATATTTTTAGACGGCTCGGATTGAAACTCTTTTCCCTCTCACCCCAATACTCTCTCTCCTTATTCTTTCTCCAAATTTGAGTAATGGACAGCTCGGATGTACCAAACGGCCACCACATGATACCCATCCGACACTGAAATATTTTCCCCATTTTATGAGGTGCAAAGGACTTTATCTGCACGGCACTGCGCGCACACTCTCTGGGGGTGTTCCAGGTAACCTTCTTTTTTTAAAACTTCTTTTTCTTCAATTTTCAAACTCAAATATAATGAAAATGAAAAATAATTTTTTGATTTTTCTTGCACCGTATAAAAGATATCTCAATGAAATCTATCAAATAAGATTCATATTAATAAAAAAATTATTTGCATAAACAGATAATTTTTAGGCTTAAAATTACCTTTTTTTTTTCAAAACATTCTTTTTGTTTGGTTGGAACACCCCTCTCTCCCCGGGTTTACAGTACGTTTCCTACCTACCCATCTCACCGGCCCCACAATTACCAAGAAGGCAAGACTGACCAAAATCAGGGACCTCACAATCTTTGATCAATAACGTTTTTACTACCGACCGAACTTCCCTACAACACTCCGACCAAAACAGAGCCCCATAACCCTACTCAATCCACCGTACCTCCAACACTTCCGGCAATGAAACCGGCCGGAATCCTCGCTGGGATTTTCCTCCTCGTAGCACTCTACTGCGGGACCGACCCCTTCAACCACAGCGCAATCTCGGACTTCCCCGACTTCGAGGCCTACAAGGTCGAGCTGCCGCCGTGGTCGGAGGTTCCCACGGAGAAAGACGCCGACAACCTGCTGCAGAAGTCGGAGATCAAGTTCCTGAACCAGGTCCAGGGCCCAGAGAGCATGGCCTTCGACCCTCTGGGCCACGGGCCCTACACCGGGGTCGCCGACGGCCGCGTTTTGTTCTGGAATGGGGACGGGTGGACTGATTTTGCCTATACTTCGCCCAACCGGTGAGTTTTGTTTCCCTTTGACGTTGTGGGTTTTGCTCTTCAATAATTCTAGGACACAAACACCAACCACAGCCGCCTACATAAAGATGCAAGGAAGGTCTATTCCTCTGCCCGCAGAAGCCGCCTACATAAAGATGCAAGGAAGGTCTATTCCTCTGCCAGCAGAAGTATGCTACAGCATGATGTGTGTTTGCAAAGTAGTTTCAAAGTGGTTGTTCTCCCATTACCAATCATGCAGTGCCGCATAGGCGCATAGGCAGGTGTGGTTGGTGATGTGGTGGAGTGTTGTTTCCCTAGCATTATTGTTGGGTTAATTGCAGCACTATACCTATTTTTCAAGAATATTTCACTTTTTCTCTCTTTTAATTAGAGCTGCAAATGAACTGTCCCAGGCTCGACTCGTTAAGAGCTTGGCTCGATTCTTTTGGTAAACCTGAGCTGATCTTGAGCAAAGTTTTTGGCTCATTTACTTTAGCCATGGCTTGGCTCGTGTAGATAAGCTTTTTGTTTATGCCTATGAGCTCAAGTGGTTTATAGAGGCTGCCGATCTCAAGTTTTGGATATGTGAACTGAATTCGAGCGAGCTCACTAAATGTTTTAGGAGCCGAGCTCGATCACCCTAAAACTCGGCACCGCGTGTGTGCACCTCTACTTTCTAACTTAGAGCTCGCTAGGGAGATCAATGTGGAGATTATTGAAATTATAGGAATCACTTATCATTTTTTCTTGGACTCATTGTTGTTGAGAAAAGTTGTAATTGCACCAAAAACTTCTTTTGCAATGCATGCTATTTGACGGAGATGAAAACGAAGGTTAAAACTGACGAAACTGGAGCTATAGGGACTAGAGAGGAATCTTGCTAAAACTATGAAGACCAGTGATGTAATTTTCCCTTACGCCGTTCTGGGTCCGATTCATTCTCTTTTCTTTTAAAGGATGTGTTTCTCTTGTTCTTTAGCTACAGCTTCCGGCTGTTATTGGTTTGGTTCTTCCTTTGTTTGGATCCTTCTTTGTCTTGCCCTTGTTGTTCTTCTGTGAATGTAAGCTGAAATCAGTAAATGCAGCTTTGCTCGCGGATTTGATTGGGTATGGAGGCAACCCACCCTGAACATATCAAAACAACGTTCTTGAGTTCGTACATCTTAACGGAAGAAGAAGAGCCCCGCTCTGTGGCCGACTGATCCCGTTGATCATATAACTAGGAGGGTCTTTGAACGACTAGGAAAACCCCGGGCAAAGCTACAGATAAAAGTATTGATTCAGATAAAAGTATTGATTTATATTACTTTTAGAAACAGTTTGAGGAAGATAACTTAGGATACAATGCCATCTCCGGTGCTTATTCAAGCTTTTGCTATACTTTTAATAAAATCTTGTGTAAAATGCTGCAGTGGACAAACTGCATTAGTTAATGGGATACAACATGCCATCACAAACAAAGAAAGTTGAGAATAGTTAGTAACGTGCTTCACCTACCAATTACATGCTGGAATGAGATATGAGAAAATGGCGGGAAGTGAACAAATTGAGATCAAGGAGAATCCTTAATTTTCTGCATGTGAAAAGATTTGAAACTGATCTGTTGTTGGTAAGTGCTTTCTTCATTTGCTGAAGCTATCCCATTGATAATCCTTCTCTGACAGTACTCTCGTCGTTTTCTATATATTATTTGGAATGCAGGTCGGAACTATGTGACCCAAAACCATCACCTCTGAGCTACCTAAAGAATGAGCACATATGTGGAAGACCTTTGGGCCTTCGATTTGATAAGGGAACAGGTGACTTGTATATCGCAGATGCATATTTTGGGCTGATGAAGGTTGGGCCTCAAGGCGGACTGGCTACATTACTTACAAATGAGGCAGAAGGGGTTCCATTGAGGTTCACTAATGATCTCGACATTGATGATGAAGGAAATATTTATTTCACGGATAGCAGCACCAAATTCCAAAGGCGGTAGGTTTCACTTACGTTCCACCATTTTGGTTGCAGATCATAAACACAAAAATGTTCAATTTGCAAATGATATTTGCCCAAGTTTTTCTGACGCTTATTGACATATGGTTGTGCACGTTTGGCCCACTATACAAGCATCTTGCTCTGCTCCTGTGGACTTGGTCCTTGACCGTATTTTTGTATGCAGAGTTGATACCCGTGAATTCAACCATTCAACTTGATACCTGCAAATTTCAGAGCGCTGCCCTTAATAAATAATTAGGTCATTTCAAGTAGTTGTTTAGTACGCAACTGCTGTTGGATGCTACTGCTTTATTGCGAATAGCTGAACACGTTCTCCTACTTTTAATGCGCTACTTGTTTTCAGGAACTTCATGCAGTTAGTTTTCTCTGGGGAAGATAGTGGGAGGGTATTGAAATACAATCCTGAGACAAAAGAAACCACTGTCCTTGTTCGGAATGTCCAATTCCCAAACGGTGTGTCGCTTAGCAAGGATGGCTCCTTTTTTGTGTTCGCCGAAGGGTGTCGTGGCAGGTAAAACTCTGCTGTTTATTTCAACTTCTGTGTAGGCACCCAACAAGCTAACATTACTTGTTACATATATAGCTGTAAGTCCTGCGGAAAAATCAACCTGGATTCCTATTTTGTCATGCTTATTGGTTTTATTCTTTTTAATTTTGTATCTAAAAAAAGTTTATGCGCAACCTATTTTCTTGTCTCAGTTCAGTTACCAACATATAGATATAAGTAGGGAAATAGTATCCGGTGGTAAGTTGAAATGGATATGTAATTGGAGAAAGCCAAATCTATCCATCGTTTCAAGATGCAGCTGGCAATTGGACGGTGGATAAAACAAGAGTACACTCTCTTATCGGCTTTGCAAAAACTATCCCAAAATCATTCGAGGAATGCCCAACACAATCATTGGGACTCAAATCTTCCATTAATTTCACATGCTTGAAAGCATCTCTTTCTGACACAAATCCTCAGGAAGACAAGTCCAGGCTTTCACCCTACTAAGTAAAGGACCATTGTGCCTTGGCAGAGTTACAGACTTTTCTTAACCACTTGAAATCAAGAATCAAATTTTCGTTTCAGTTTGTTGTTCCAGCTTGCACATGAAGGGAAACATTTTTAGATCAATACACTAAATTACATGAAGGAACAATTGTGTTTACAACAAATCAAAATTTGTTTGGTGGCATCAAGTACCTTTTCTTATCACATACAAGAGTATGTAACTTTCCAAGTGCATAAAATCCCAACAAAATCAATTTTTGAACTTCCGTAAGATAGTAAATACATTTCGCTCGAGTACTTCAAATGATTCTTTTTAATGTTGTGTCCTCGTGTTTTGAGGTTTTTCATAAAATTATGTTGCATATCAATGGAAAATAAGAGCGCATTATTCCGCTGGTGTTTCGATTCAGTCTCTTAGGAAACGGAAACGTTTCTACCATTTCGATGGAAACCGGAACGAAATTTTGCTCCTTGCTTGAAATAGCCTCTGGGAATCTTTCTTTACCTTATTTCTGCTGATGCAGATTGCTGAAGTACTGGTTGAAAGGCGAAAAGGCAGGGACAGCGGAAGTCATGGCCATCCTCCCTGGATTCCCAGACAACGTGAGAACAAACGAAAAGGGTGAATTCTGGGTGGCTATCCATTGTCGCCGCACAATGCACGCTTATCTATGTGGTTTATACCCTAAAATAAGGAAATTATTGCTTAAGCTTCCTATCTCGGCAAAGATTCATTACCTGCTCCAAATCGGAGGGCGACTCCATGCAGTAGTGATTAAGTACAGCCCAGAGGGTAAGCTGTTGCAGATATTAGAAGACAGTGGTGGGAAGGTTGTTAAAGCGGTGAGCGAAGTGGAAGAGAAGGATGGGAAGCTGTGGATGGGAAGTGTGTTGATGCCTTTTGTTGCTGTTTACCAATTATAATAGGGTTGAGGGCTGTGTGTCAGCATTTCAAGTGGCACGCATTTGAATCTCCGATAGTACCTCTCCGGAATTAGGGTAGGGCTGTGTACATTTTGCCATCCCCAGACCTTGCTCTAGCACGGCCCTGTGCATTGGATTTGCCCTTTTTCTTTTCGGCGGCTGCTCCTTTCACATTCTGATCATGTTGAGTCTATTTCGGGAGCTGTGACTTGAACCGTTTACTAACTTGTAGTAAACGTTATAATAACGTGCTCTATAATAATACCACTAGTAACTGGTTTCCTTCACTGGAATTCTGTGTTTTGATATTGGACTCGTGAAAGGGGGGTTTTTTGTGTTTTTTTGTTTTTGTAAAAAAACAAACTTGAATTTGTGAAGGGAAAAAGTAAAAAGTTGGCAAGAAATTAGTTTTTTCTTTTTTTGGGGTAAATGGGAATGAAATTAGTTATACTTCTATGCATAAACATTTTTTCACTGAAGCCAAAGAAAACCATGAAATTCCAGAGAGATTCTTACCCGTCATTTTATTTCATTTATTCCAATTCAAAAAATGAAAAATACTTTTAGCTTCTTCCCCTGCTTCTTCGTGGCATGTCTTTGCTCTATTGTTTTTCATTCCCACCACAAATGAAAAATCCAAACACGTCGTTGGAGTTTTGGTATTTACTTCGAAGATGATTGTTTTCTTTCGTGTTGTTTCGTTTTGATTTTTTTTTTTTTTTCAGTTTTTTTTTTTTACTCTTGTTTCTGAAAATATTTCGTAGTAGCAGAAGGACATTTGAGGCCACATGAAGTGAGAGCCAGTTTTTTTTTTTTGAATTGCTATTAGTGTCTTTGCAAAAAAGAGTTTGGAACTCATCCTTGCGAAGCAAAAATAATTATGTTGAAGTCCTTTTGCAAGCGAGGCTGAGAAATTTATGTTCTGCGTAACAATGACTTTTCGTAAAAAAAATTAAAAATTAAAAATGACATCACTCCTAAAGGGCAATGAAAAATTCCTCTAAACAGGGACATTTTTTTTAGGGTTCTTGAGGCTATCAAAGAGACAAGTTCTGGCTCTATTGAAGAGCAAACCTGGCGCAGCAGTAAAGCTGCCATATTGTGGTCTCAGGGTTCAGTTCTTGATCACAGCCTCTTATAGGGTAAGACTAAGTTCATCAACCTTTCTCCGGATGCCACATATACGGGATCCCAAATCTAAGTAATGCACAAACTCAGAGATTGGTTTTCAACCAAAAATTAACATATCCGTGATCCGTCGACAAACGTACTAAAAGTGCAACAGGCAAAAGAGAAACGAGAAAAGAAGCTACCAAGCTACTACTTTCTTGATAGAAACGAGAGTTGTAACGTCAAAAGGCCAACATTACGCAAGGACAATCTATTTCCGAGAAAGTTCAATGGTACATGCCTGGGCACCCCTTGGGCATGTTACGAGATGCCTGAGAAACTCAACCTCTTCTTCCACATGCAGCTAAATTGCAAGTGCTAATTGCCATCTTGATCAACACCTTTGCATTTTCCAATAGATACTTAATTAGATTTAAATGATAAATCTTGCTCGTAAATCCTGAGAGTCCTATTTCTTTAATGTGGAGCAACAAACAAGTTGGTGTCCCTTCTGGATCTGGTTCGATCCAATTTGGTTCCGCAGTGAGACCATGGTTGTCAAGTTCAACGTCCTGGAGAAATAAATCAAAACAGTTCAGAAATAAGAGAAAAAGACGCAACTACATATACACATATACCTTAATACCTGTTACGTTTGAACTCACCTTCTTAATGCAACTGAGCAAGTAAGTTAGCCGTTTCCAGCAAAATGAATTGTGAACACGTAGCTCCAAACGGGTTATATTGGGGAACAAGAAAGGCACGTTATTATCATCGGCATAGTCTTGCCTGAAAGAGATTGGATTATAAGCATAGTAATCATCTAATCCATATTTGATAAATCAAGGAGGTATATGGTAATGACAGTATACTTGGTAGAATTTAAGAGAGAGAGAGAGAGAGAGTTGAGTTTCTGTGTGTAACTCCTTCAATATTTTCAGTGATAGTGATGGTTTTCTCTCGGTGGAGCGGGCATTCTGAACAAACCAAGTTAAGAACTCGTTTCTATGTCTGTGGAATCCCTGATACCCAACAGTCAAAATGAAAGGCAAGCTTACCCCCATGGTACGGGATCCTAGAGTAAGATACTCCACATTTTTTTTGGTAAATGATGCGTTTTATAGCCAACCAAACAAGAATCTCAGGGGAGAACCCCTTATACAAACAATCTTTACAAAGAGAACCTACTACACACTACAAGAATCAATCAATCTAGCAAACTAGTAGAAATGCGCCAAAGATCACATAATCTTTGGTTCGTTACAGTTTTAGGGATGTTCCTCCTTGTACAAATTCTAAGTCTCATATTTTCTGTTATACAAGCTAAAATACGATCTGGATTCTTTGGGTTCCCTCCAAAAACACGAGAGTTCCTCTCAAGCCAGATGAAATATATCCCAGCAGCAAGTGAAAGCTTGAACACAAGAGCACGGAATGAATTCCCTTTGCAGAGGCTAATGGCATAATTCAGCTCATTCTCCCATTCACAAGCTGGTCTAAGAATCTGAAATTTGTTGAGAATAGATTCCCATATTTGTCTAGAATAAATGCAGCCAAAAAATAGGTGAGAAACAGTTTCCTCTTTCTGCGAGCAAAGAATGCAGAGAGGGTCTATTTGCATGCCCCATTTCATGAGTCTATCTTTTGTCGAAAGCTTCTTAAGACAGACAATCCAAAGTATAAATGCCCACTTAGGAACGTTATTAGTGAACCAAACAAGAGAAGACCATTGAACCTTGGGATATTTGTTCCGAATTGCTTCCCAAGTATGTTTTGTTGAGTAAGAATCTGTGGGAGAGATTGTCTAGGATATCACGTCTTCACTATCCCCTAAAGTTAAAAGAGATGGAGGGGTAGAGGCCTGAATGCGTTGTATAATCCTATTCCTAGGTCTTGGCCAGTGCCAAACACCATTCAAAATGCAAGAGCTGACTTTATCATATAAAGAGGATCCAAGGCTTGATATAATCCTGTCATCAAAGAGTTTGTATAGGGGCCCACTTGGATGCCAATTGTCAAGCCATAAGAAGGTAGCTTGCCCATTACCTAAGGTATGTCTAACGAAGTTCTGCGCGAAAGGCCTTAATTTCAGCAACTTTCTAATTGTCCAAGAACAGTCATGAGGGATTGGCATGTACCAAAGATTGCTGCTTTTTTATGATGTAGCTATGAATCCATTGGACCCAAAGGGTGTCCTCCTTTTTACTCAATGCCCAAAGGTGACGCATCATGGAGGTCTTGTTCCAAAGTTTTAGAGACTTGAAGCCAAGACCACCTTCAGATTTTGGAGAGCAAACGTCCATCCAGCGAAGGCCAAATAAGAGATGGAAAGATCATTGCACTTAGGATGGAAAGTGAACTGGCCTTGAGATATCTTCTTTTGTACGATGGCATAAAACCCTTCCATTACCAAAAGAAAGAGGTAAGGGGAGATTGGGTCTCCTTGTCTTAGCCCTTTTTCTCCTTTGAAGAAGCCCTCAAGTTCCCCATTAATGACAACTGAATACATTGCAGATGAAATGCAAGTCTTGATCCCCATGATAAATTGAGAGGGAAACTCCAAAGCTACCATGACATCAAAAAGGAAATCCCAGTCAACCAAATCAAAAGCTTTCATTAGATCTATCTTTATGGCACATCTTGGATGGCCACAATCTCTCTGATAGTTCCTCACTAACTCATGCATTAAAAGAATATTATCTGAGATTGATCTCCCTCTAACAAAGGCAGCTTGAGCTTTGTTGATAATGAGAGGAAGGACAGGTTGAAGTCTGTTTGCTAACACCTTAGTAATGGTTTTATACAAGGCATTGCAACAGGCAATAGGTCGAAACTCTTTCATTGTCTGAGGGCAATGAGTCTTGGGAACCAAAGTAAGGGCTGTGGCATTAACATCTTTAAGGAGACAGCCTGTTTGAAAGAAGTGAACCACAGCAGCAGTCACTTCATCACCTACTAGACTCCAGTTGGAGATTCCACGTTGGAGATTCCTTTGAGAAGCTCGATCGTATACTTGATTTGCACGTTGTTCCAATCCATAATCTTCTATGCAAGAAAGCCCAGCATCAATGTCTGCTCTGACTAATGAGGAAATTCTTTAGCCGATATATATAGAGCAAAGTAATCATCTTTGAGTGTAAGATCGATGTTCAAGAATTGGTGCATTGATAACAAACTCACTCTCTGACTACTCAATACGTACCCTGATATTCAAAGAAAGCTATCTCTAACTTCTTTAGGGAAAGAGTGGAGCCTTGGATTCCCTATTACCTATAATTCCTCCTGTGGAGAAATCTACAAGAACAGGGCAACTACAGAAGAGCTTATGTACCTCTTCTTCATCTGGGTAATGAGCTAACACATGGAGGACCCTAAGATTCAGAAAAGCGAACTAAGCGAGTGATATCCATTTGAAGCCAACAATACAGTTTTAAGACCACCAGTGTGTTGCTAGTAAATAGAGTCGGCGGCAAGATAACGCAATCGCTGGTGAACCGAAGATCGATATGAAGTTCTCGAACCCCACGTTTGATAGCAACATTTACCCAAGTGTTCAGACGGTTCATATCAACTTTGTCACTTTCTAGAAAGAATCTCTGAATACGTGGCAATTCGTGAAAGAAAAGCACGCGATCAATGAAGTCTGCGAACTAGTAATCATGCCGATCCCTGAAGAAAAAAAGCAGATTGGGTACAGAAGCCCAGATGTGCTTCCACGTAGTCGAGAGAATGCAGGTTCTAACTGCATCTTTTGTTGGAAGGAAAGAGAGAATGTTTATTAAAACCAAGTCCGGCAAGCTAGTGATCCTATCTCCTCTCATGCGATGTTGTTGTTTCGCATTCTTCAACAATTTCCCATAATTTGAGTTGAAGTCATTGTTCCCACTGATGCATTCTTTGCTTGTACCTGTAGATGTTGCACAATGTTACAGAAGGATTACAGGCTCGGGAATCTTTTCTGTGTTAGTTTGCTGGCGAAAACTTTAGAAATCAAAATCCCAATCCAAGCCCCCCAAATCTCATTACAGTTTAATTTTGTTTGGGTTTGTGAATTGTGAATATTAATGGAAGTCAAACGATGGTCAGAAGATACTTCATCTGAGACTGAAACGAAAGCATGTTCTGAGTACACTCTCGTGCAATCTTCGGGGAGAAAAGTCCAGCCTTTCAAGCCCTACTGATAAGTAAAGGGCGATAGTGCCTTGGCAAGGTTACTAGCTTTCCTTAACCCGTTGAAATCAAGGCTCAAATTTCGTTTCAGTTTGATGCAGATTACTGAAGTAATGGTTGAGAGGCGAAAAGGCAGGAACAGCAGAAGTCATGGCCATCCTCCCTGGATTCGCGAACAACATCAGAACAACCGAAAAGGGTGAATTCTGGGTAGCAATCCATTTGCATCGCACAATGCACGCTTATCTATGTGCTTTGTACCCTACCATCAACTGTTTTTTTTAGTTAAACTGTCTACAGCCGTTCATTTTTCCATCTAAAAACTCAACTTTTGATATACCTATCGATATCCGGACAAGCTAATTTTTTGCTTGGATACGTTATTTTACGGGCCCAACGAGATGCACGATTTAGATTATTCAAGAAAATGCGCAAAGGGAGCCCACGGGGTGGCGGAAAACCCCCATTTTCCAGCTCATCCGGAAAGAATGTAAACTGAAAACAAAAACGAGAACTTGGATTTGGATTTGTTAAGGAAAAAAGCAGAAAAGTTTGAATCAAATGGAGTAGCATACTTTTGTGCATGAGCACAAATGAGCACAAACGAGAACTTGGATTATTTATTCCAATTCATCAAATGATAGTAAATACTAAATACTTTCATCTTCTTCCCCTTCATCTTCATGTGATGCCTCTAGGCCCTTTACTCTATTGTTCTTCGTTCCCACCACAAATCAAAAATCCAAAAACATCATTGCAGTTGTGGTATTTGCTCTGAGTGTAATTTTATTTTATTTTTTTTCCGTGTTGTTTCACTTTGGTTTTGATTTCAGTTCTGGTTTCGAAATTGTCTTCATAGTAGCAATAGCGCAAAGCCGGTCCTGAGCTAAAGCTTGTGTTGCGGCCACTTTAGACCTCCGAAAAATGTTGAATTTCAAGGGCCCATCATACTCTTTTACCCCTTAATAATAGTCCGACAAAAGGGTCTCATCTTTGATTTTCGCTTTAAGCCTCTGAAAAGTCATGACCGAATCTGCAATAGCATAAGGATTTGAGGCCACATGAAATGAGAGACAATTTTCGAATTGACGTGAGTGCCTTTGCAAAAAACAGACTTCAGAACTCATCCTTTGGGAAGCAAAACTAAGCAGTATGTTGCAGTCCTTTTGCAATAGAGGCTGAGAAATTTATGCTACGTGTTTAAATGACTTTCCAAAAAATAAAAAATGATCTCACTTCTAAAGGGCAATGAAAATTCTCTGAATGAAGATTTTTTTATGGTTCTTGAGGTGTCGGCCTTATTCAGAGATACAAGTTCCGGCTTTATTGAAGAGCAAACTTGGCGCAGCTTCACTTGGCGCAGAGGTGAAGCTGCGGTATTGTAGTCTGAAGGTCATGGTTCGATTTTTGAAAACAGCCATTTGGGTGAGACTAAGTTCATCCAACTTCCGCCGCATCCCACATAAATGGGAGCTTCGTGCACTACACGGCCCTTTATTGAGAGACAAGTTCCAAAAATAGCATTTTTAGGACTTTTATGTACCTGATGCAACAGGCTACAGACCATGTGTGTTATAAGGACCACAAACTGAAAGAAAGATAGCATAGGAAGATACATTAAGGGATTCCAAATCCATAGTAATGCACATTTATGTGATAATCGTATTTCAAAACCGGCAACTACATCAGGCAATCATAGACGTAAACTAAGAGATTGGTTTTGAACAAAAAAATTGACATCCATCAACAAAGGTACTAAAAGTGCAATAGGCAAAAGAGAAACGAAGATAAAGAAGCTACCAAGCTAGTACTTGCTTGACAGAAACTAGAGTTGTAACGTCAAAAAGGCCAGCATTATGCGAGGACAATCTATTTTCGAGAAAGTTCAATGGTACATGCCAGGGCACCCCTTCGGCATGTTACAAGATGCCTGAGAAACTCAACGTCTTCTTCCACAGCTAAATTGCAAGTACTAATAGCCATCTTGATCAACACTTTTGCATTTTCCAGTAGATACTTAATTAGATTTAGATGATAAATCTGGCTCGTAAATCCTGTGAGTCCTATTTCTTTAAGGTGGAGCAACAAACAAGCTGGTGTCTGTTCTGGAACTGGATCAATCCAATTTGGTTCCGCAGCGAGATTTAGATGGTTGTGAAGTTCAAATTCCTGGAGAAGTAAATCAAACAGGTCAGAAAAATGAAAAAGAACCACGGACATGTATATGTTACTTTTGAACTCACCTTCTTAGCGCTCACTTCCAATACCAGATTTTCCAAATTTGGCATGCAACTGAGCAAGTAAGTAAGCCGTTTCCAGCTAGATGAATTGCCAACACGTAGCTTCAAATGGGTTATATTAGGGAGCAGCAAAGGCAGGTTATTATCATCGGCATAGTCAAGGGCCTGAAAGAGATTGGATTACAAGCATAGAAATCAAATAATCCATATTCAATAAATCAAGGAGGGAAAATGAGAGAGTGAGAGAGAGAGAGAGAGAGAGAGAGAGAGAGAGAGAGAGAGAGAATTTTGAATTTCTGTTTGTGTAACTCCTTCAATATTTTCATCGATATTGATTGTTTTTCTCCACGGAGCGGGCATTCTGGACCTTGGTTGCACGAAGCGGGAGTGGGTGCGAGAGCGGAAGCAGGGGCGGGAGACGGGGAAAGGGGGAGCAGGGGAATACAGAAGCTCCCAAGGTTGGGAGTGTGTACATATATTTTGAAAATAATGTAGCATAGAGTATCCACTTTAAAAGTACAATCATTTTAGAAAGTAAAAATTTGGGCCAAGTCCTCTACAAGTGTAAGAAATGGGCTAGTGTTACAATGTATGGCTTTCTTTTCAAGATATCACGACTTATGCTTTATATATGAGTTCGTCAAAGACAATTATTAAAACCAAGTGATAAGTCCCTGTTTTCCTATACAAAAGCTCTCATCTTCGTCAAGAGCGAGCTCGCATCTCGATAGGAGCCGGCTCCCGTCAAGCTCCTAAGTTGGAAGCACAAAAGCGCGCTCTCAAGGTGGGAGCGGCACCACTTTAGGAGCTCCCTGCAACTAAGTTCTGGACAAACCAAGTTAAATACTTGTTTCTATGTGTTTGTGATACCTGATACCCAACAGTCAACATGAAAGGCAAGCTTACCCACATGGTACGGGCACCTAGAGTAAGATACTCCACATTGGAGATTCCTTTGAGGAGCTCGTATACTTGATTTGCACGTTCTTTCCATCCATCAATTTCTGTGCAGCCAACCTCAACCCCAACATCAATGTCTGCTCTGAATAATGAAGACAAATTCTTTAGCCGATATAGAGCAAAGTAATTATCTCGGAGTGTAACATGTTCAAGAATTGGGGCATTGATAACAAACTCATTGTCTGAAAATTCAAAACCCTGAACTTCATTGAAATCTATCTCTAACTTCTTTAGAGCAACCGTGGAGATGTTGAAAGCCAGGGCTTCGCTATTATCAATGTATCCTCCGATGGAAAAATCTTCAAGAACAGGGCAACTACAGAAGAGCTTTTGAATCATGTCTCCAAACGGGAACTGAAGGGACACGTGGAGGACCCTAAGATTCGGAAAACGAACTAGGCCAGGGATTTTCATTTGAACCACAGAACGTAGTTTGAAGACCACCAGTGTGGTGCAAGTAAATAGAGTCGGCGGCAAGATTATGCAATCACTGGTGTACTGAACATTGATACAAAGTTCTTGAACTCCACGTCTGACAGCAACACTTACCCAAGTGTTCAGACGGTTCAGATCAACTCCAGCACATTCTAGAGAGAATCTCTGAATACGTGGCAATTCGTGAAAGAAAAGCACGCGATCAATGAAGTCTGAGAATACAGAACAATGCCAATCCTTGAAGAAAAAGTGCAGATTGGGTACAGAAACCCAGATGTGCTTCCACCTTGTCGAGAGAATGCAGGTTCTAACTGCGTATTTTGTTGGAAGGAAAGAGAGAATGTGAATTAACACGGAGTCAGGCAAGATAGTGATCCTATCTCCTCTCATGCAATGTTGTTTCCCCCTAAACAATTTCCCATAGTTTGAGGTTGAAGTCATTGCATTCTTTGCTCGTACCTGTAGATGTTGCACAATGTTACAAAAGGATTACAGGCTCGGTAATCTTTTCTGTGTTTGGTTGCCGGCGAAAACATTAGAAAACAAAATCGTAATCCAAGCTCTCCAAATCCCATTGCTGTTTAATTTTGAGACTGAAATGAAAGCATGTATCCGAGTACAATCCTGTGCAAATTAGATAACACTGATATTGCAACTCTACTCACATAAGATCAAGAAGTGATATCACTTTAAGGAATAATGGAAAATTACGAACGGTTAAACGAATCATAATCAACTACCACCAAAAGAGTATGGACGGAAACTCCGATTACCAGGAACATGCAATGTTCTAGGTTTGTACTACTAATTCAGGCAACACTGGAATGAGAACGTGATTACAAGAAATTTGATTCGATAGTCTAACGTTGTTAGGCTTGTGAAGCCTGATTTGAGTTGAGCAGGGTTCGGAGGCGCTGCACCCAAAACCTAGACATGGGTATTAGGGCAATCGGTGATGTAAACCCTAGTTTTTAAATATTTGCAATAAGCAACAGCCGATTTAACTTGGCACTCTCTCCTCATTCGATACATAGTAAAGGAGCTGGTGTGAGTGGTGCATGTACTCAACTAGTCAACTCCACAGTTGGGAAATCGTGTCAAAAACCGCGTCTTGCTTCCTTGTTTTTCTGTTCTTGATTATTCTTCGCGGCATGTGTTTGTTGGTTTGGCCGATTTCTCAACAACCCTAAGCCTAAGTGATCTTATCCAAGTCTTTCCTCTTTCTTTGTCTACACACTTACTCGTTTTTTCCTCTATGGATTAAGCAGCAGATTAATATGCGATCAGTTAGTTCGCATGGTGGTTTTATCACATGCATTGCGTGTGTGCCTAAACCTCTAGTACGCAAGAAGTTAGTTGTAAATGCTAATGTTGGATCGAAACGACGACATAGTAGAAAGCTAGAAAAATACTGTAGTAGTATTAGTAAAGAACCTGGTCCGTCTTTTGAGGTTGATGATGAGATTCAGAAAAACCTAGGTTGAATCATCAAAAGCTGAAGAGGAGTGGTGGGGCTTGTCCTCTCCATCGTCAATAAACATGGGTAGTACGATAGGAGCACTAGATTTCTCCCTAGGATAGAGAAACGATAAAACGGACATTGTGACTTAACACTTGGGGCTACGATTTAATCTGGGCCGTCGGATCATTCCATTAAGCTTTTTTCGAATCGGATCATTCCATTAATAAGGTGGCATGTAAAAGTGTGGTAAACATGGGGAGGGATATGTTCTTTCATATTTCTCAGCATTAAATTCTATCCGTGGAACCAGAAACAATAGTGTTTTTTCGCCACCCGCTGTCGCGATCGCCAGAGGTGTGGCATTCATCAATTACATTTGTTTTTATAATTATTTTATAGGGTCCATCAAATAGTATATTTCAAAAGAAAATCAGCTTAATTTTTTTATAAAATGAATGATCGATCATTTTAAAGTTAGTTCAATTGTCCACGGCGTCCATCTCATAAATCAAAATTTTAGTATTTTTGACATATTGATTCATGTCTAATAAAACTTATTTTTTGCGTGAATATATTGCATTGGGGATTTTATAAGGATTTTATAAAATAAACAGTTCAAATGATTATCATAAACGTACGATCGGACTCACAAGTAGCAGTTGGGAAAGGACTCAGATCCTCTGCCCCAAACCCACTGTTCCAGCTCTCTGTCCCAACCTCAAAAGACGACACGTGCCCCTCTTACCACAAACCAAAAGATCATGCCACACTCAATCCCACCCCCTTCTCCCCTGCTACCTGCGCATCCTCAGTTTCTCCAGCTCCACCATCTGCCTCTGCCTCGCCTCCTCCACCCTTCTCTATCGTCTCCGATCCTTCCCCCTCCGCCTCAGGCCGCTGCCACAGCCGCTGGTGCCAAGAAATTCCTCCTCACAATCGCCAAAGACAGCGCCAACACCGGCCGCTTCGACCAGGGACCACGGGAACCGTCTAGTGAGGCAGCTCCTCCGGCAGTTGGGGCAGCGAGGGTTTGTAGGAGGGACCAATGAGCCGGTCGAGTTGGAGAAAGAAGGGCCAGTCGCACTAGACGTTTTTCTCGATCTTGTGCTTCTTCTTGAGGGTGTCGATTTGGTTCTTGCATTGGACGCCGGAGCGGCGAGCCTTCCTGATGTAGAATGCTAGTTAAACTTTGCTCCCTTCTGCTGCAATAAGATTCAGTTTTGTCACTGAGAGATCTGATTTCACTTGTTCGTTGTGGGCCTTCGGGTATGGTTTTGCCAAAGGGAGTCGCCTTTGTTTCTTAGTATATCAATAATCATGGTTGAGTTTTGCGGATGTATGAGAGTGCAACTGAGCCAATAAATGGAAATCTGGTGTTACTACCAAAGATGCATTCTGTTTAGGAAGGGGCCAGAACTACTGGAACTCGTTATTCTGCCCATACGCTTACTATCACATTACAAACAATGTTCAACAAAATGATTTGTAGTATTTTAGAGTGCAATTATGGCCAATGCCAACATCAGCCGTAAAATATGCTAGGTAGTTTCTTATTAGTATTTATGTTCTACAGACTCCGACTGTATATGAGGTAGCCGTATCAGATACTTTACTATCAAGGGAATAAGTGTCAGATACTTGCACAAGATCCATGTATAACTTAGATCCAAACCAAGCATCAACTGAAACTTGAAGCAAAAATACTTCCTAAACCTGGATATATTGGCATTAACAACTCGAATGACACATTACTGAAACTAGAACTGCAAATGCACCAAAGCCTAGATCTTTACTCCAAATGTTCTGGAAAATGAAACCTAAGTCTCGTGTGAAATATTACCAGTTCACAAAAAATACATGAAATTTCATGAAACAGAAATGTTCTCATGACCAATCAAACAGACAGATCTATTAAAGTACGATTACTCAACTAGCATACAAAAGCAGGTATATATAATTACATAACTATGTGTACGAATAACTTCATGAGATATAAACAGATTTATATTCAATAGTGAGGTCGCTGTTTAGATATCCAAATTTAGAGCGCCTGTCTCTCTCTACTCCATTTATTCTGTATAACATAACAATTTCCACATGTAAAAAGTGAAACAACCGGCCCAGGAGAGAAGTAAAGCATCCATACAGCTGAAGAAAGAGTCTACCTGGCATCAAAGAAACAATTTTCCTCTGGTAAGTGCTTTCATATCGGTATTTAGCAATACTAAAACATCATAAACAAACGATAATAGCAAGTAAAACCCAATAACCGAATGAACCAGAAAACGTAACGACTTTCTCGATCAAAGAAATTTGAAATAATTTTCAAAAACTGAACTCTATTAGTCACACCATGATACTACCCCCAACATCTCTTGGTCACAAAAATGGATCGTGCACTAAATGGACCTAAAACCAACGTCTCCATATTTGTGCATCCATTACTTCTACATATAAGCTGCGGTAATCTCTACAAAACACCCAAAATGCTCAATAAAAATACAATCCTTAAGCTGGAAAAAAGGGATTGTTTCCAGACTATGGTAGTCACAAGCACATTTATAATTGGGTTCTTTGGATTGGTGTTTGAAATTTTTTTTGAAAAATAGTAGGGGTAATAAGTGGAGAGAGATAGAGAGATAAATGTTGAAAGTAGGGGGAATCTAGGGGGTATCTTTTGAAAAATTCTTTTTGAAAAGGGAAGAGAGGAAGGCATAGCCATCTTCATAGTCTCCTTTCAAAGTTCATGACAACTAAAAATATCTACAGCAAAACCAACAGCTAGTTTCATGCTCTGATTGTGTAGTTCTCACCTTAGTCACACGAAGCGGGAGTAGGGGCGGGGACGGGGGAGCGGATGATCACAGAAGTGTGGGAGCGCCATTGGGAGCGGTTAGGAAAAATTATTAAAACTATAAATATATTTTGGAATTTTATATTGTTAAATGTCAATATAAAAATATTATTCTACCACATCAAATATTACTATTAAAATTATAAGTTTCTAGTTATATTTCAACATTTTTATTGTAGCATATGATTACACAATAGAGCTCTTGTGCATATTAAGTAGGCGTAAAAGTTAAAGGCATTAATATGACTCTAGAAGGTTAATATCAGATGTGCTCACCAACAAGATCAAAACAACTTTAAAAGGACCAATTGCAACTTGAATCGTAAGTCTCTCAACCGTTTTTTGGGTGAAAGTTCCCGTATAGGTAAGGAACGAGTTCCCGTCGTCATTGGGACGGGTTTCTTGGAGTTTCATTTGACAGGAACGCGGAAACGCGTTTCCGTCGAAGAAACGTAGGCATAGTTGAAGTTTCCTACAACTAAGGTTCTCACTCAAATAACAATTGAAGGAGTCGAAGCAAAGAACGGCAAAACTTAAAAAGGTGATAATTTAACATGGAAATCACAATTCACAAAGATTGACTATAGTAACCTAGCCACTCCTTCGAACAATGGTACGCCCTCAATTCACTCACATTCACCCTAAGAGGTATCAGGCAACTTCTGAGTTGTTATGTGGAATATAGAGACACCATCCTATTAGATAATCATAGCCTCCTTGAACAGCAATAGAAATGTTTTCTGGCTTAAGGGCCCAGTATGGTAATTCTAGGGGCATGGAATAGATGAATAAACTCAATTCTATGACTTCCAATGCAGGAACTACATTAAAAATCCGATTCATAAGAAATTGACAAGCAGACTCAACTCAACTTCGATTCTCAAAACAGCATGCCCCACAATTAATCTTCTTCAGCTGTTACCATTATTCCCACACATCAATGGTGCCATATGTAATGATGTACAATCTTTGTTGCATGGAACTGGATAGGGGTATTTGGGTGTATGTAAATATTTAAGTATTCAATTCTTCACATTTCACTGTCCAAGTACACCAGGACGGTAGATTTTATATTTCTTAATGCCCTCCTTCCATTTTCTACGATAAAGTCGTTCTTAAACGATGACTCATATCTGTTCTTTTTTCTTTTCTTTTTTTTGGATAAGTATGACTGATATCTATTCACTTAACAAGTTAATGCGTAGACAAGTTTCTGGCCTTGGAACCCCCACTTGGCAGCCTAGCTTATAAATGTACAAAATATACCAGTAAGACTGAGGCTAGTTCACAGTGCAGCATCGTCTCAAGCCTCTCCCCCAACCCAACTCTATAAGCACAGGCATGAACCAACTAACGATAGCAATAAATTGAGAAATAATAGTCCAATTTAAGAAGTCTTTATCTTCACATTTCACAACTATATCTACACTCCAATTAACTCCCAAAAATATCAGTTGGTTCCAATGCAAGAGAGGCCATTATTTGCTAGAATGATGAATGTAAGGCTGTCAAATTCTAGAGAAGCAGTCTACAGCAGTAGACTGTATTGTTTCGATGTCGAGTTCCCAAGTGACGTGATCATATGAAGAGTACCAATAAATGTATTCCAGAAATCAATTACCAAGGTCATGAATTTGCAGTTTTCTTTAAATCATTACAGGCCAACAGATATTGCCATGTATCATTTTTGTTTCTTACTCGAGGTCTCCTTCTATTTACCCGGTAGATGTACTTTATTTTCAATCAATAAACCGAGACTGTAACATGTGGTCTTGGGAGTAGGGCTAAGCTGCGGGCATGGCAGGACAGGTACCATTCAGCCACACAAGAATTTTGTTCCAATAGTCCCTGTGCTAGCCCAAACACATCCAGACCCACACAAGGACCAAATTAGCTCAGCCCAAGGAGTTGGTATTCACCATTCAGACACAACCTTGTCACACATGAGAAAGGAAGTTGATCATTGATTGCCAATAAGACTATTGGATATTAAGTACCTGTCTTCCTTTGCATGAAATACAAATATTTCCTCTCTTTGCCTAAGAAAAGGTATTCCTTCTTAATCAAATCGCGTGTGGAAGTCAAGCCAAATAGGAATCGATTGGTAGAGTTTCTATTTTTAATTGATCATCAATTGATTGATTGATTAATCACCGATTCACCAGATATGGGTTAGACCCAAGATCTTGGACCTATGAATGGGGATATTCCTGCGGAGGGTGTATGGTTGACCGACATTGCACATGGAATTGTGATGTGGATCTTTGGGATAGACCAAGAACTCTCCTTTAGAAAAGGAGATAGAGACAAATGCCACCAGTGTCAATGAGTTGCATAAGGCTTGGTTGTGGGTAATAAGTAACACACGAACAAATTTCCAAATCTAGCCATGAAGAGCGAGATATTGTTCCAACAGAACCAATGAGGTTCAGACACAAAAATCCACAAGTAAATTTTAGATGCAGTAACAATTTAAGGTCAAGACTAACCTTTAACTAAGAAAACTCAGCATGGTTCCTCAAAAAGCGCCTAGTTTGCAGCAGATCCTGTGGCACATGAAGTTTGTGTACCCTCATTCACAACATTGTTACAATCAGTCACCGGAATCTGCTGGTTGACCAGATCTGGAACTGAGACATCATGTAAACTAGTAGATTCATCAGCAGTGTTGGCTTCCTGCGAACTACTTGATCCAGAATCAGTGTTGGTTCTGCTATTGTCTCTTGTCTCAAGACGCTCCATCATGCCTGATACAGTAGAAATTCCTGAATTGCCCTCTCCCTTTACTTCAGAACCAATATCCGTCATGTTAGTGTTGCGGGAGAAAAGTTTCTCCTTCCAACCCCTTGTGCTCTTTGTAATCGACTCTTTATATCTTTACAAAACGACAAGAGGAAATCATGAATAAATGAACATGTTGAAATGAGGCATTCCCTGATGTACATAACCAATATACATTATATACCACAGCTTCCGTATACCTCATTGACATTGCATTAAATCGGGATTTTAGAGATTCTGAAATGGATTGGAACTCAGATGGTCCTGCCTTATCATGACTATCAGTGGGAGACTGAGTAGGAGACCTATATGATAACAATCATATAAAATGTAAATAAACAGAGTAAAAGCAACTGAAGGATAAAAAAAGGTGAGGCGTAAAAAACCTTTCCCTGTGCCAAAAAGAAACACCTCCTGTGAAGGTAATCAACTGAGAAAATAAATAGACTAAAGGTCAAGAAAGGTAAATACTGATTGTGCGAGGAAGTTCCATGGTGATTGGAAGCAAGAACAGTTGATCTAGATGCAGAGGCATAAATCTGATCAGCTTGACTAGAACGTGGAGGAACAATTTGTGTGGAATCTTCTCCGACAGTTATAAGAGAAGTCGGCTCAGCTACTGCTGCTGAAGAAGCTGAATCACTTTCAATGCTCTGAGTCGGAGAAGAAGACACAGAAGCAACAGGCGGACCATTGGAATGAGTTGAGAACACGAGATAATGGGGACGACCCTGAGCTGATGATCTATTCCTCTGACCTTCCCTCCTAGCAATATGGCGGGTCCTCCCCATGGCAGCAGCGGCAGCTAAGTGCTGAATAATACGCTCTTCGAGTTCAGCATCAGTTCCGCCAACTGGTAACTGTAGTGGGAGGCAAAAAGTGGCTTACCCGTATCACAATTACAACATTCAAGGGGTATACAATATACTCATGAGAAAATCTAGGATAAGTAGATTACGAACATGCTGTAATTCGAAATCCCCCAGGGTCGGATGATGAAATATCGTGGTATTTCTACGTGCATTGGCTCTAAAGCTCTTTTCCTGTTCTATAGCGTCAAGCAATTCCTGGCTGCCAGTACGACTAACGTTAACAACTCTCGCGAAATCAAATATCAAGCGATTAAGAGAAAACAGAAAATAAAAAAAGGTGGAAATAAAGAAATGTAACCTGCTGGGATCCTTCAAGCTGATGGGTTGCCAACACATTGGGCACTGGGAGCTTCTCTGACACCTAAAGCATTAAGTTTCATCAGTACCGTGGACAACTGAACAAGCGATAATAGGTCCTATGCCGTCCAAGCTTACTCATAACCATACTATGAAGATATTCCCATAGCCCGTGGTGGCAATATGTAACATCATGGGGGCTGGTATTACATATCTCCACCCCCCGACCCTCTCCTTTTCAGGGGTATCATATCCCATATGACAATCTAAGGCCCTGCACGAACAAACAAGCAACGGATAAAAAAAGCAGGGGCAACACATGGGCACTGTGTTTTTTGTATCCGGTCAACCTCCTTATCCCCTCCTTATATCCATCAAACAAACAGGCCCTTAGTCTCCCTCTGCCGTCCACTCAAATTATCATGCCGCATATCAGCACAAATATGGCAGACCATTTTTACAATAAAAAGTTCTATAATATAGTACGTTGGACGCAAACATTATTCATTTTAAAACAAGAATTACAAGACTACCATTCAAGAATGCACTGAAGGTGAAACTCATGCTTGCAACAAGTCACCTGCAAGAGGAAAGATGCAGTTAGCTATGGGGAAACTAATTCAATCCATGAAAAAGACAGTCTCCAACGTGTATACCGTCGATGGTTCACTTTCACAAAATGCTTCAAGGCATATGCTGCAAGAATCATCACAGGCTTCTTGAATTCCACCTTCCACAAAAGCTGCAGCCGATGTCAAATGGTTCTCGGACTTTACGCCCTCTTCCATCTTTTCAACCTTCAATAAGAAGAATAAAGTTCACTACAACAAACTTTCACATGATCCCAAGCAACTAAATTCCAAATAATTATATGTGCCACAATGAGAAAAAGATGGATCCATAGCTAAGGCGAGACAATGGCGTGTACAATAGGACAGTTATTTAAATGGTAGTACATTGGTTTCGTGACATTTGATAGTCCGTAACAGCCCCACATAATATATCACAGACGGTACTTAATTTTACCAAATATTACATGACCAAAGCAGGTCCATCTAGAACCATGGATGGAACTGCTCTCTTTAGAAACTAGCGAGTTCAAATAATTCACTAACTTATCAGCATCTCATTTATGAAACTAGCGAGTTCAGATATAGGTCAAGATGTAATCTTACAGTTTCTCATGTAGAATTCACAAGCATAGGAGGTTAGCTTTCTAAATAAGAAGTAAAAAACTTTTCAGAACACAGTCCATACAAGGCTACCTAATTAGGTCAGAAAATTTGTGGTGTGGGAGTAAACTAATTGTGTGGAGCATTGATAAGCAAATTCAGTTAGTTGAGTGTTACATACATATATGTATGTGTTTGTTGATGTCTAGTGTGGTGGAGAGAGGGGGAGAGAGAGAGAGAGAGTGGGGGGTGGGGGGAGACCCCATGTGGGGTTCCACCCACCCAATGGATCAGTGTTCTAAATGGCGGCCGCCCGGCACCTAGGCGCTTGGAGGTGCCCTACCACCATGACTGTACCCCTAGGCATTTTATTTGGCGCCATGGGAGGCTTGGCCGGATTTGGCGGCCACCTAGGTGCCCTTGGCGGGGACTAAATGTGATTTTTTAAATAAGAGGGCTTAATATGTAATTTTACAAAATGATATATATATATATACACACACACACACTCTACAATTATACATTATACCTCATTTCAAAGGGCTCAGTTCCATTCGGCTTCCACGATCGAAGCCCTAACTCTACCAGGCAGCGAGAAGTTCTTCGAACTCCTCTCTCCGTCACGTCGCCGGAGTTCGCCGGTATGTCTCTCTCTTGTCTCTCTTCTCTCTCGCGCGCGCGTATCTCTTCTCTCCCTCTCGTGTCTCTGTTTTCTCTCTCGCGTCTCTCTTCTCTCTCTCTGCTCTGCTCTCTTTCGCGTCCGCCTCTCCTCTCTCTCACTTGGAAGTTGGAAATTTGGAACCCCATTTAGTTGAAAGTTGGAATTTTGTAGTGCGGACTGGGGAAAAAAAAAATGTTACTTATTCAACTTATTTGCTACTACTTAATTTCATTTGGGTTTGTACTTGGAAGTTTGAACATTAAACTTTGCATTATGGATTCATGGAATGTAGATTGATTGGATAATGGTTTGTTAAAAAAAAAAAACTGCCGAATTGCTTGGCGCTTGGAGGTGGGTCTCTGCCCGACTACCGCCAAGCACCATTTAGAATACTACAGTGGATAAGAACAATTTAGTGACGGATAGAGTGATTTCATGTAAATCCAGACACGTTTATTGTGCAATTCATGTTTCTATAGCACGTGATTAATAAAATTGATTTGTGCTTTTGACGTAATTTTGAATCCTTTCCCACCCAACATCTTCCACAATAGGAAAGAAGATTTTTTGTTCACGAATTCACCATAAATACCAGCATTCCATTTGGTGGTGATCAAAGGCGAGTCTAAATATTCTAATTTATGAGTGCCTTCTGGATTTTGTAAAGTAGCCTGCAACTCCTTCACACAAGGTATCACCCAGCAAAGTAAATTGAACTTTTTTTGAAGATTAGGCTTAAGCCTCAAGGTCACAGTTACCTTGAACTTTTTAAATCAAATCACTCACGAGGGAAAATGAATTATGATCAGCACCAGACAATACGAACATGTCATTAGCAAATATGATATGCTGGCTCTATTAGTTGAAATCCTTTATAAGAAAGCAATTAGCAGTGAATGTCAATATTTTCGCACATGAAGCTTGAAGAAGTGCTACTTGCTAATTGCAACACACACGGACACTGTTTGATTTGCTGACCCTATGAATCTACAGCCCTCATAGCATAGCTCGTGTCGCTAAATCTACCTAATAAAACAACTCATTTTTCAAAAACGTCCTTGAAACCTAGGGACTGGATTTCGAATTCTAGCTGAAATAGCAAATAAACCATGCATCAGGAAGACAGGAACTACAAAAGGGGGAAGAATCAATCATCAAAATGGGGAAATTTTAAGCAAACAACACAACATATTTCGAACATATCCCGACCTTTAATAGGATTGTATCAGTCCATCACTGGATACATTACGGTAATCAACCACAGCTTATTTCTGGAACAAATTACCCATTTTTACAGGAGCAAAAACCCTACCCATAGCTTTAAGAGTTCAATAGCATAATTTACCAAAATCAGCCATTTGCGGATAACATAACACCCCAAAAAAATTGAAGTTTAGCTGCCGAGCAACTTTTTTTATAATAAAAAAAAAAAAAAAAACTTGAGCGAAGAAATAAAACCCTACATAATCGGCAAATTAAGTCGTACCCAGAAAGGCAGAAACGAACGGTGAACAATTCCCTAAAATCAGCCCAATTTCAGGGAACCAAAAATCGGTATTAAACAAAAAAGGAACACGCCCGTGTAATTACATATGTGTGCATATACGCAGAGCTTGAAATTAATCGGAAAAAAGATTTTGGATTTTACCTCCATGGAAATTGCACAACGATCTTAGGTTAATTCTGACAGATGCTGCGATTAGAGGAGAGAGCGAGAGAGAGAGAGAGTGAAGGATGGATGGATGGATGGAGAGGAAGATAAGAGAGGAAAGGTGAGGAAGAAACCCTAGGCTGCAAAGACGATGACGCTGATATTAATGTTGGAGAGAGAGAAGACTTTCGTCTTTGCAGTTTGTCTTTCTTCTTTTTCTTTTTCCAGTGCTTTTTTTTTTTTTTGGACGGTGAGCCCACGCAGAACAACCGGACAGAGGGAGCGTGCTGTGCAGCTTGTGCTGCACAGCGTGCTGCACAGTCTCCGGCGAGGCTTTTCCGGCATCGGTCCGACGATCGAAGACGTTCACCGCGTAGAGTTCGTCGAGTTCTACATGTGGACCAAAAATCAGCTTGATCAAATATCGTTAAGGGCCTCATCCGAACATATATAACTTGAAAAAAAATGAATCCTAATGGATACGAAACACTGGATCAAAACTACTAAATTCATTTTTTTCAAGTTATATATGTTCGGATGAGGACCTTAACAATATTTGATCGAGCTGATTTTTGGTGCACATGTAGAACTCGACAAGCTCTACGCGGTGAACGTCTCCGATCGTCGGACCGATGCCGGAAAAGCCTCGCCGGAGGCCGTGCAGCACGCTGTGCAGCACGAAGCTGCACAGCACGCTCCCTCTGTCCAGAACAACCGTAGCTCAGGTTGGAAATTATCGATAATGATTTTCACGCGTATGTTTTTCACAAATCTTGCACATACATATTTATATTTGAGGGGTCTATATCGGGGTCCCATAAAGTAATTCGAACTGCTCATTTCTTTTAAAATATTTTTTGGAAGGTTTCTATAAAAAATCAGTTCCAATGAAATCGGTAAGGGCTTTCTCAAAAATCAAAGGGTGAATTCTAATTCTTAAAAAATCAATTCCAACGGTTATCGATAAGGTCTATCTCAAAAAAAATTGAACAAAGATTAAAAAAACAGTTTGTCTCATTTAGCTAAAGTAGGCTTAATTCTCAATTCGAGAATCGATTCGGTTGTCAAGATTGTTACTACAGCGTATTCTTTCCTGAAGTATAACCAATGAATTATTCGTATGTCCTTTGTTGATAAATATAAGTTAAAAAATAAATAAATACTTTTCTTTCCGAATCTGCTTTTGAGAAAAAAAGTTTTCCAGTAGAAATTAAAGTTTCAAAAATATTAATTTTTACATCCTTTCTCAATATTTTCACCCAACACTTACTTCAAATTTGAGAATGCATGTCAATTTTTTTTTGAAGGCTTACGTGGCAATTTGACATTTTCAAAGTGTCCAGTACTTCAATCGACATGTTATTAAATTTATAATTTTAGGAAATAGGAGTAAAGTAATGGAAGAAAAATTTTGACGTCGAATATCAAATTTGACATGAGAGAGTGGATGCCAAATAAACATATGCATTTGACATTTTTGTTGGAATTGTTTTACATGTCAATTTCACTTGACATGACATGTCACATCTAACATTCTTGGTTGGAGGTACTCCAATAGAGCACCAAATAATTCTCTCCGTCTCTCCCCCATTTTCGTAACTTCAACTAGGTTTGGCCTAACGAGTTCTACCAAACTTTACTAAGTTTTCAGTATAATTTTTTATTTTTTAAATTTATTTTATTTAGCTAAATTAATGATTCACAAAAATTTAACGCAGATCTACAAAAAAGCTATGCCAAACCCCACGTCTCCACTAATCATATAAATGATACATGTAATTTTTCCTCCAATATTTACCTCGACTTGAAAATTTCGTCCTGATTTTTAATCTTCCAAAACTGCCCTCATGCTTACAAAAAATATGTGTGATGGTAAAGAAGGGGTAAGAGACACCCAGTTAATAGGAAGAAGTCCTCTACAAGCAAAGGCTGCTACTGAGTGAGCCGGGTTTTTTTTTTTTTTTTTTTTTTTTAGCAGAGTGAGCCAGCTTGTTCCCCCTATACGGCAAACCCAAATGAACTTCGAACCGCATGAAAGACCCAGATTCCGAATATCCCATATTAGACGAAGCACCTCTCAAGAAGGAACCAATTTGGAGACGCTGAGAAGAATGACCTCCTTGAAAATTTCGTCTTGACTAATTCTTTAAGCACCAGTAACACTTCATCTCGCGTTTAGGAGATAGTATTTATAAGGTTACCATAGGATAATAGCACGTAGAACCAATCGACGATATGCCTTCTGTTGTCGTGCAGGTAAACTTTTCTTGTTTTGTTTTGTTTTGTCATTTGTTAATTATAATTTATAGGGACCTTTTGTTTTTGTGTTGTCAAGCCTCGTGGATCGAATTAAAGTATTACTACTAGTACTACAATGCATAGATTTCAAGGCTCATTCCCACCTTTAGGAATGTTTTTGCTATGTATCCATCAATAAAACAGAAATGATCATAACGGTACATACATAAAATCTGTACCAGCGCGTACAAATTCTTTTTTGGCCTGTTTTGGATTTTAAAAAAATGATCGGAGCCACTCATTTTATTTAAAACACGTTGTTTTATGTTATTTGCAAAATATAAGCTCAATCTGATATCAATAAGAGCATTTACAAACATCCAACTTTCCTTTAGAAATTCAGGCATGAATTCTGTGACAAAATTGGATGTTTTGTAAACGCCCTTACAAATACCGGATTGAGCCTATTTTTTGCAAGGACCATAAACAAAATGAGTGGCTCAAATTATTTTTTTAGACCCAAAACAGACCCAAAAAGGATTTGTACGCGCTGGTACAGATATTAAATTTGTACGAGTAGCACTGCTGGAAACACAATTTTGAATAGAACTGCATTCGAGGTCGTTTGATGAACGTGAATCCAATTAAATCGAACGGCTCCGAATACAATTATGTCTGGAAATTGTGTTCCTAAACCAATTTTTTTGTTATAATCTAAACCCTGTAGCCATATAATTGTCTACAGTAAGTCTGTCCACACAGACAAATAGCGCACAAATTGTGCAGAGATTTTGTTATGGGGCCCATCACGGATTTCACACAAACGATTTGAACCGTTCATTAAATGTAAAACATTTTTCAAGAGTTTCTGAAAAAAATTAGCCCAATCCGATGCTTATAAGTGTTTGATCAAATCATCTAACTTTTCATTATTCGAAAATCTGAATGAAAAGTTAGATTATTGGATCGAGCGTCTATAGGTATCGGATTGAGCTATATTTTTCCGAAGACCCTTCAAAAGATGTTTTACATTTTAATGAACGGCTCGAATCGTTTTTGTGGGGCCCACCCCACAATAAATTTATGCACAATCTATGTATGATTGTCTGTGTGGTTAGCAGCGTTGGATCGTCTAATTGTCTCATCCGTACGGCTAATTCTGCAGTTGCGCGTAAAGCAGGAGAATTTTTTGGGTGCCGAGTGGTTAGCACGTGGTGGACTGGCGGTACCTTGCACGCATTTCAATCGTCTAAACATGTTTTGAACGACCCATATTTCTACCCTCTCTCTCCCCTCCCCCGACTGCTCTCTCTTTTATTTTTCTTTCTCTAAAATTTTGACCGTCCAAAATACGTTTGGACGGCTGGCATCACGCCAGCTACCACGTGCACTATACCTGCTCTGTCACCTTAAAATTTCCCTCCGCAGATTCATGCATCATCTACCAGGGTCTCTTGAGCCATGCAAGTGGGGGTGGGTGGTGGTCCCCTTTAGATTAGGTTAATTTACACTCTTTGACTCTCACCATTCACGTTTACATTGAATATTGTTCCTCCGCAAGACCGGAACGACGCATTTAATGTTGCACGACTACTGTCCAATTACGGAGGGAATTAAGGCTCATTCTCCCCAACTTTTTGATCTTTTTCGTTTTGGAGTATAGTTTTATTCATTTTTTAAATTTTTTGTTATATTCGTGTTATATGTTTATGATTAATTATTCGTCTTGACGAGAGGAGTTTCAGAAGAAAAAAAAAAAACACTAAAGAGCTCGTCTTATATAAACTTTTTTCAATGTCGGTTTTTATTTTTATACTTTTCTGACACTTTTTGTCGAGACGTAGACGAAAAACTAGACAAAAAGTAAAAAAAATATCAAAAAATAAAATACTACTAGGCAGAAAAAGTTAGGAATAATGGAGCATCTCCTTTGAGGGTACCCCATACTTCAGCTTCCGTACTTGGACATTCAGAAAAGGGGTGCTGATAATGTCAAAATCCTTTTTGTTTCTGTCAAAATTCTTTTTGTTCCTATCAAAACTCAAAATGTACTTTTGATTGCATGACTTAATTTTCCTCAATTACACCACTTGCTTTACAAAAATGCTCTTTCAAATTCCAAGGCATTACACCTCCGTTGTTCACCTCCCATTTGATGGGGTACAACCTAAAAGAAGATTGGAATTGTATAGCTCTCATATTCAAATCAGAAAGAATAGAAACAGCATCAGGAAATTTTACAAGGCAACGATCAATTGGTAAATTTGGATATAGGATCTCGAAAGTTCACACTGTACAAGAGATTGAGATCTAAAAAATATTCATTGGACAAGGTTATGCACTTTGCCTGTTCTATTCACTCTACAACTCACAACTTATATTAGGGAGAAAAATCTTCGCAGAAAACGAGAATCATGTGGTTCCATTGGGAAAATTTCAAAATGAGACACCTGAACTTAAGTTTATTTCAATTAAACACCTGTGCTAACAAAATTTCCAAATTTAGACCCCCGCCGTTATACTCCGTCCCAAAAATTGCTGACATGGTATCTCTAACCCGTTTAAGTTGCCTTATTGCACATGTTTCTAACAAGGGACAATGCACCCAAGCGAAACCCATAGGCAGACTTCAGGTCTAGGGTTGAAGTGAGGGAGATGGTGAAACAATAGGCAGACTTCTGGAGAGAGAAATGGAGGGAAATCAATTAGGTTAAGGTTATTTTCCCTCCAAACCATATTTTTTTGCCCAAACCCAGTTCTTCTTTCTGCTCGGCATACTTCTAATGATGGGTTTCGCTTGGGTGCATCGTCCCCTGTTGGAAACACGTGCAATGGGGCAACTTAAACGGGTTGTAGATGCCATATCAGTAATTTTTGGGACGCAGTATAACAGCGGGGGTCTAAATTTGGAGATTTTGTTAATACAGGTGTTTAATTGAAATAAACTTAAGTTCAGGTGTCTAAATTTGGAGATTTTGTCAGTACAGGTGTTTAATTGAAATAAACTTAAGTTCAGGTGTCTCTGTGACATTTGATACAAAGTTCAGGTGCCATTTTGAAATTTTCCCAATTCCATTTGGTATTTCAACTTTACTTTACATGGCTTCAATTGCCCGTTGTTTGGGATAAGTTGCTTTGCACTTATGGGATTTTATGGGATTTGAAGGTTGATTGTTGGGAGAATTTGGTTTGCTGCAGATGTAATGTACGTTGTTATTTTTTTCCTTCTTATTATTAATTGGTTATCTGAAGCATTTTATCAGCCCATGGGATTTGAAGGGGCATTTTTATAAAGTAAGTGGTGTAGTGGAGGGCAATTAAGTCATGTAATGAATTGTACACTTTGAGTTTTGGCAAGAACATTTGTGAGTTTTGGCAGGAACAAAAAGAGTTTTGGCATTATCAATTCTCTTCAGAAAATTATTAGTTTTTTTTTTGGCACACCACCGTTTAACGTTCGAGAATTGTTAAAACCGTCACGTAGTGTACTAACCCCGTACCACCATGTGTGGGTACCACCGTGATCACTCAAGTCTGAATATATCACTTTGTGCCAAGAAAAATAAAAATTATCAACCATTCCATTCGTGACAATGACACTGCCCATAGACTAATCAAAGAGGCAAGGACGAACACAACGGTATTTCACTTTGAACATTTACTGACCCAATCTATTTTCATTTACTGGTCCTTGAACTTCCAATAGTGTTGAGCTTCATCGGTTCTTCCCTCCTGCCCATGTTCCACCCTTTTTACAACACCTTAGACAAAGTACCAACAAAATGTAAGATGAATAAACTGGCGTAGAAAAATTGGCCTTTACTCTCTTTTTTTTCAACTTTTTGATGAATTTTTCTTACACAATCGCTTGGAACCTAGGGAAAGAATAAGAAAAAAATAAAAAAAACTCCCTTTTTTTTCATTTCTTTCCAAACATGGGAATTCATTTTCCTTCCCCGGCCTCTTCGCCTTAGGAGCGCTTTAGGAGTGGGGCTACACTTGACATACTGCTTGATTGACATAAAAAACAAAAAATATTCTCTCCATACCCATGATCCAAACACAACATAAAAAGAATATTAAGGCTCCGTTCTGCTAAGGAAAACAAGTAATGTATTGTGAGAGAATGACCTATCTCATAAAAAGACGGAACACGACAAAACGATGGCTTAAAGAAATACACATGGATAAAAGTGTTTGCAAATTCTTCATTCTATAAATCTTGGTCCAAAATGTCCAGGTAATAACAGACCTTACACCAAGCAAGAAACAAAATGATGGCCTCCAAAGTACAAATCCCTGAGCCATTTCCGGCAAAATCTTTCTCATTTTTCGCTATCATCAACTGGTAAAAGTACCCACCAATCCAACTGGGGCACCAAACGTGTCATCAGAATCATTCAATTGTCACATCCAAAATCAAACCAAAACCAAAACAATATATACACCATTTCGCCTGCTAGTGGACCCCGCTGCCACAAATCCGAGAGCGCACTCAACTCTTGCCCAAAGCGTCACCGCACCCTCTCCTGTTATCGCACCATAAAATTCCCACGCAACAAATCGGAAAATTATTCAATATCCTTGGGGCACCGAGTTTGGAGCAATGTTATGTGTGGCCAATCGGACTTTCATTTCGGCATGGACAATGCGGATTTGATCAAGGGCGTGCAGATTTGATCTGTCCACTCTTTGAATTAAAATCCGACCTGTCTTGCCGGTATGGACGGCCCGATTGGTCACTACAACACTCCCAAATCCAAATCAGCGGTGCACCAGGGGCATGGAATAATTACTCTAACAAATCACGCCTCCTTCTGCGAAGTACTCCTCCAGAACCCGCCCCCGTAGAACCGGTCCAACATCTCCGTCTCGAAATCGGCCGCCGAACCGTCCCTGTCGTCGCCGTCCGATAGCCCGACCTCCGAGTCGTCGAAGCTCGACCAGGTCCCGCCCTTGGACGACGACGACGTCGTCGCTTCCAGCGGCCGCCCTTGTTGCTGCGGCGGCTGCTGCAACAAGGCCGCCGCCTTCTTCTTCTTCATCCTCTGCCGCTGCTGCTTCCTCCAGGCCTTCTTGCACAGCCCCGTGGGGACCTTGTACACGGCGAGCAGGAGCAGGTCCATAACCGCGCACGGACAGCAGCAGCAGATCGCCGCGCACTCCGCCGCCGTCCCTCCCGCCACCTCCCCTACCCCCCGCCTGTCCTCCTTCCCCGCTGTCGCCATCGGCGTTATCTTCTCCCCCAGAAGCGGCTGCCTCCGGCTCCCGCTGACTGGCTTCTCCAGCACTATCTGCCGCGTCATCCGCTCCAGGGTTTTAAATAAAGCCCGCTGCGTATCGTATCAGCTATTGAGCTTTTCGACCAATACCGTTAATAAAGACCACTGCGTATGGTACGAGCCAATGAAATTTTCGACCTCCGATACCGGTATTTGCCTAAGACCAATACAGCCTGACAGATAACAATACCATTATGTTTTTTCGATACCGCGCGATTGAAAACTCTGATGATTGCAATCCGAGGTGAAATTTCGGGGAAGAACTATGTACGGATGGAGCGTTTTGATTTGACTTTTGAGGGGGGAGATTGGGATTCTTTAGGATTTTTAATGTGTGGGGACTTCGAGGAGACGAAATTGTCAACGATTCCGATAGGGAATCACGGGGAAAAGCGGTTGATCGGCTCTTTATCTCCTTTGATCAATTCACGGGATCCTTCAATTTCGAATGGTATTCGAAAAAGCCCTAACTGGTGAGGAAGAGAGAGAGAGAGAGAGAGAGAGAGAGAGAGAGAGAGAGAGAGATTTAGGAGGAGGAGGAGAGGTGCTTGTGGATGCCGTAAATGGCGGAAGCGGAACACGGAAACTGAATTTCCGTTTAAAATGGAGATAAAAAAACCGATGTGGGTGTGCGTGTACACACACACATATATATGATGATGATGTGCAGTGTAGAGTAGTATTTTTCTCTTGTCCAGGGGAAGAAGAAAGGGAAACGAAACGCTCAACGACGAGTGGAGGAGGACGTGTCAATGACGAGACACGCGTCATCAGTTTGTCGCAGAGAGATTTTCTGGGTACAAAAAATCGGAAAAAATCTATGGTGGGACGGAAATTGATTTGACTGGTCTAGCTTTCACAGGGGACGTGAGTTTTTTTCCAATGAAATTAAATTCTTTTCAGGCGGTAGGAAATACCATTTTTTTACCACCATCTTTTCCGATCTTACTGTGTGTTAATTGTTTAATCTGAACTGTTCATCTTGTAGATCCTACATAATAGTGTATGCATGAAAAAAATAAACTTGATCGGATACACTTGATCAGATATAAGAAATGAACAATTTTGTACGAATTTTCATTTCTACATATACATACATATATATATATATATATATATACATAAATTGAGTATTTATAGTTATCGGATTTAGCTGATTTTTCGCAAAGACGCTTGAAAAAATATTTTACATTTAATGAACGACTCGAATTATTTTTATGAGACGCGCAATGGACCACATAACATAATCTTTGCAAAATCTCTACACTATTAACTGTGTGGTTGGGTGAAAATAGAGGTTCCGTTCCGCAACGCTAAATAAGTATTTATTTTTTAAGAAAACAATTTCAAGCTCAAAAATAATGAGTTTATTAAAATCTAAAAATATGCAATATGAATCTTGTTTGAAAAATGTCATTGAGATTTTTAATACGGTAAAATAAAAATTAAAAAATTATTTTTTATTTATATTATTTTTAAATTTAAAAATATAAATAAATATTTATTTTTTAAAAATGTGTTCTGAAACGGACTCAGAGTCAGCCAGGCCACATATGGGATATGGCCTACGATGAAACGTGCGAACCCACTATATGTACTTCAGAGTTTCGTACGCGTGAAATTCGAAGAAGAGGCATTTAAAGTGGTGAGGTGACATTCGAAAATCCAAATTTTGTTCCGATGCGGCTATGCTATGGACCACCTTCCACCGTCACATCACATGGTTTTTTTTTTTTTTTTTTTTTTACGAATTTTCATTTCTTATTAGGGTAAATTTCAGTTTGACCCCTCGTGGTTTGGGCCGGATACAGATACACCCCTCCCCCTTTGAATATCACCACATAACACCCAGTGGTTTGTGGACTGATATGCACAGTTAGAGTTCCCATCTAATTTAACGGGAGGTGTGATTCACTCGCCTATTTTGAGAGTGATTGTAAGTATGACAATAATTTTAAAACAAAACACCCTAACCTATCCCCAAAATTACACAAGTGCCATCCTACCCACCTCCATCTTTTTCATCTAAACCGGTGTAAACCCAAACCCTTGCCCCCATGGACCAACATCCACCAGGAATCAAATCTTAATTTGTGAAACCCTCAGCAACCTCTCTACGGGTAAAAAGATAATTTCTCTCGTCCTCGACTTGAAGCCGACCCACTCGACCATTGACCCTGCTAATTATTAAACCCCAACCACTATATTTGACCGATTGAAACCCTTTGCCAGCGCCTTTACTCACAATCCCTTCATCTACTATCAAACAGTCACATAACCCCTTAATCCACCATCAAATCAAACCAACATTCCGCTCCGCTATCCTGTTCTTCACCGTCTCTGTTTACTATCACTTTCGTGAGAAGTGATTCAAGCTCAAAGAAAACAGCTCGAGAACCCTCTTCACCTTTTTTGGTTTGGTTAGTCCTTTCTTTTCTGACTAAATGGAATATATAATCACTCTAGAGATGAAGCTCAAGAAAGTTGTGGAAAGGCAGGACAGGATGTGTAAGAATTCTGCGTCTCGTTGTTATTATGGCTTCTACTGTTAAATTTTTGATCCGAGAAGAGGGCTTTTGAATGAATGGTATTTGTTTGGGTTAGAGTTTGAAGATTGGTACCTTCTACTGACGATTTGGGTTAGAAAAATACAAAAAAAATGGTGGAATCCATGGCTGCCCGTTGAAGGGTTGGGTCAGGAGATGATGATGGTGATGAAGAGAGTGATCTGTTGAATTCAAGAAATTGAGACAGTGGTGTGGATCGGAGGAGCAGACTGAGTTGAGGAGAGAGAGAGAGAGAGAGAGCTGGGGTACTAGTGGGATGAGGAAGAAGACAAGGGCATTATAATCATTTTACAAGTTCTGTTAACAGAGTTAGATGTGCACATCAGTCCATAAACCACATGGTGTTATGTGATGATATTCAAAGGGGAAGGGGTGTATCCGCACCCGGCCCAAACCATGAGGCGTCAAACAGAAATTTACCCTTCTTATTATGCATATATATATTCACATAAAGGTCATGAACTTTGAGGATATCAAAACACAACACTTTCGTTTTGGGATTTTAGATTTAGATTTGTAGGTAATGAGTATAGAGAGTAATAGAGTAATGATTAAAAATATGAGTAATAATTGGAAAGAGATTGAGAGAAAAATGAGAGTAATAATTAGAGAAAAATAAGGTAATGATTAAAATCTAAAATTCAAAATCCTTAAACGAACGGGATCGTACGGGTACCGACAAGAAGAGGACCAATCAATTGTGGGGCTCGTTTTCACGTAAATGATTTAAATCGTTCATTAGTTTTTTAAATATTTTTTTGGGTACCCTTGAAAATTTTCACCTCTAAGATAAAATGTAAGTTCTTGATCCAATTTTTCTTTTTCATTTAAAATTCAAGATCCTAAACTCTGAAAGAAAAATAAATGTTAGATCCAAGTACTTAGGCCCCGTTCCGGAACGATAAATAAATACTTATTTTTTAAGAAGGCAATTTGAAGCTCAAAAATCATGTGTTTACGCAAATAATTTTCCTATCACTATGGATCTTGTTTGATAAATTTCATTGAGATCTTTAATACGGTGCAAAAAAAAATTCAAAAATTAATTTTTATTTATTTTATTTTTGAGTTTGAAAATATAAAATAAATACTTATTTTTTAAAAAGGTGTTCTGGAACGGAGCCTTAGAATTATTCAATAGAACTGAAATTTTCTAGGGCTAGTTGAAAAAAAATTTAAACTACAATTAACGGTTTGAATCATTTACACATTTACGTGGATTTTGAAGTGGACCCCAAAATTAAATTGAACCCCGTGGGTACCCATAGTCCGACGGGTGAGGATAGGTGCATCTCCAACTTTTGTTCCCATCCGATCTTCCAGGACCATCGCGAATCAGCTGTGGCTAATGCCCGGCTGACGAATAATTATTCAGGTGGTTTTGGTGAAAGGTTCTGAATATTGTACGGGTTAGAGAATCGATTTTTTAAATTGTATAGTACGTACTAGTATCAGTAGGATACTAGCTATCAATTTGAATTTATCGCTATTAGTGTTATTTTCTCACATCAAAAACTTTAGTACATATATATTTATTAAAAAAAATTAAAGTAGTTCGGTATTGATCGGTACGGACCAATACTGTCCAGTACTTACCGACAGCGCATGAGAAAAATAAATTTAGAAGTAATCATGTACTATCTAGTATTAATAAATACTGATCGGTATCGATTGGTGAATAAATCTTCACAGCTACATATTTACGTGCTTTTTTCATGATGGGGTTTGGGTATAATACTGTGTTGGTGCCAAATTACAGATTTTTAATTCTTCTTGCGCTCGTAGGTTCGATAATTGACACCCCAAATTATATTTTATGAAAAACAAGGAGAATGACTTTTCCATTTTCGTGTCATCTTTTCTTCTTAGTGTCTTATCCAGGATCAGCGCACGGGAAGAATCGTTGTCCAGCTGAGAAAGCTTTATTATCTGGGTATTATTTTTTTTATTTTTTTTGCATTTCTTTTTTTTTAGCTGCTTCAATAGTAGGAGTGTGCACGGGTCGGGTGGGTCGGGCTTGACCCGGATCCGACATGTTGGGTAACATTATTTTAGGCCCCGAACCCGAACCCAAACAAGGGATAAGAACCGTCCGCGAACCCTATTTTTTACGTCTGGTCAGGTTCGACCAAAAACCGAATTTAATCTTTATGAATTGGTCTGGTCGGGTAAGAAACGCACCACCCCGAACCCCGAACCGAAATTTGATTTTTAATAGAAAGTGAACCCGTACCTGACCGAACCACATGTTCAACCCTGCCTGAGACCCTTCCGGTCCGATCGGACCCCGCGGGTGAACGGATTTTTTGCATAGGCTTATACAGTAAGATAGGAAATGAGACCCGCCGTCGCCTGGGACATACACAACACAGAGTGCAAGCGGAATCCAATACTTGTAGTGCCTTACTTTTCTAAAAGCTGGAAGCACCGCATTCTTCTTATGATACGAATACAAGCTGCTTGCTTCTTTCTTCGACTCATTGGCAACCGGAGGACTCAGATGAAAGGAGCTATCTTACACGCGCGAGGAACCGAGACAATTTCTTTCTTTCTATAGATCCGATCATTCGCTTCTGTATGTGTTTTCTTTCTTGGGTGCAATTTTTGTTTGTTTAAAAACATTTCATGCAACATATTCTAGGGTTTGACGGATTCTCTTCAAAAATCACCATATGGCCCTCTTCTTTTTAGCATGATTTGACATCTCCAAATTTGACACCTACATTAATGTCAAATTAAACATACTTCTTACAAACATCTATTTTTTAATTTTAAAAAGGCCAAAATTAAATTTGGCACGATGAGTCAAATTTGAAGCAAATGATGTGCAACCAAATTCATGTAAGATTTGACATTTCGTCTGGTATTAGGGGTGGATCAACGAAGAATGCCAAAAGTTACCGTTTCTACTTGACGTAAGATTTGATACCATGGATTAGAGATACAATAATAGGCTCTCTATTTAAGCCTTCTAGGCAAAATGTGTACTCAAACACACTATTTACAAATCCAACCGGCTATTTAAGAGCATCCATCTATATTTCTTCAAAATAGAAAATGAATGTGACATATTTATGGAATATTTCATAATTTACGCCCTCTTTGATTCACTTTTTGCATTTTTTTGGGTGAATTTTGGAGGAATCCATCGTTCTTTTAGAGATTTGGTCTCCAAAATGGGATGCAGTCTCTAAATTTGAAGACTACACCCCATTTTGGGGACCAAAATTCCTAAAAAGAACGATGGGTCCCTCCAAGTAGAAGTGTTACAAAACCTGAAGGACCGAAAACCCCCTGGAAAAAACCGACCGATCGGTTCAGTTTTCGGTTGGGGTGATGGCGGAATTTTTTCGGACTGGACAGGATCGAACCGATTTTTTCAGTCTCGGTTTCCTGAAATTTTTGCCGGATTTAACTAAACCGAACTGATCGACTATATATTTTATATTATATATATATATTATCTTAAAAAATATAAAATATTAATATATCTATTTTACATATATATACTTTAAAATAAATAAAAAATTTAAATTGCTGGCGGACTGAAATTCCCGACCGAACCGATCCCACCCCGAACCGAACCGAACTCAACTCCAGTCGGGATTGATCCTGGAAATATTTTGACCAAACCGAAGAGATCTTCGGAAATTTCACCCCAAACCAAACCGAAATCACCCCTACTTCCGAGCCTCCAAATAAAATAATCTGAATTTTCATTAGAGTGTTGGAGATACTCTAAAGTTTATCATTGATACCTTCAAAAAAGAATAAGAGAAATGGTCATTGACAAAACTGATTTATGTTGCAACTCGTAAGTAATAGTTACTTGGTCAAGATGAGTTTTGAATTTTTTAAAAATTATGGGGTATTGTCAGTTGCTTTGATCGTTTATATGGAGTTTGAAATTATTCCAATTCGATGTCCGTATCTAACCCAAAAACGGACTGCGCCAGAAAAAAATAATTATTATAAAAGTTAATGGAAGTTTGTTTGTATTTTGACTGCCTGATCACAGCCGTGTTGAATTCTTCTTGGTTTTTTACAAATTAAGTCAACAAAAGTACTTAAGCACGATACTTAACACTAAACAATTTTTTGAGTTTAACTTTGATAACTAAAGCACGATAAACGTGTAGTACTTCGTTAAAATTCTTACGGGTTGAATAAAACATCTATCGGACATCTACCTCTTTTATTGAATTGCTAAGATTGTCGTGCGTTCCACTTTGGGACTGATTGTTTGATTTGAACTATTAATTGTCCAATAGGTAAATCGTGTAAAAAATCAAATTGAGTAATTATCAGTAGCTATGGGATCAAAACAAATTTGTTTTGCAAAAAAAACCAAGCTAGATAGAATGTTTTTGAAAATGTATCACCTAAATCCCTCGCTTGATGAGGAAAAAAAAATTAAATAAATCACCCTCTCAATGAGAAAAAAATTTAAATAAATCACCAATATTGTCCACTGTTTACCGACAGTGCATGAGAAAAAGTGTGAATGATCGTGTGAGATTCGTTGTAACATTGAGTTCCAATAAGCAAAAAATGAGTTTTGACCTCATTCATTTTTTTCATGTTTATTAATTTTGCACCATTCTTTATCTTAAAAGTGGATATTTGTGAAAATATATGTGAAAAAGTAATTTTTGAGGGTTTTTCGATTCCTCTCGTCAAGATGAATTAATAACCTACAAAAATTTGGCGCAAAACTAACAAATACAATTTTTTTTAAATAAGGACAAATTTTTCCAAAAATCCTAAAAGTTAAACAGAACTCAATCTAAATATTAGGTGAAAATAGAGGCGGCCAGGCCACATATATATGGCCATATATAAAAATTGCGTTTGTAGGCCACTTCGCTTAATTTAGGAAATTTGTTTTTATTCAAAAAAAAATCGCGTTTGTTAATTTTGAGCCTAATTTTTGTGGTTTTCCAAGATTAATCGAAAGTAAAAAATTATGACTTTTACCAAAATATTTTTTGAAATATCAAAGACAAAGCCGGCTTTTTGAGTTTTTTGGGATTTTTTTGGCTTTATCTTGAATATTATTTCAAAATATTTGAGTAAAAATCATGATTTTTTACTTTTTTGATTCCTCTCATTGAAACAAATCAATAATTCACAATTTTTTTTCGCAAACTAACAAATGCTAAAATAATAATAATTAATTAAGAACTAAAACAAAAAAAATTAAAAAATCTCTTAGCGGAGCGCCACCTTAGGCCCCGTTCAGTTGCTAGGAAAGTACATGAAAGGATGGAAAAATCAACTTACCTATGATTTTTGTAGTGTTCAGTTGGCAGGAAAGTAGTGGGAAACATGTTTTTAAATTTTCCTGCAGGAATTACTTTCTTGCAAAAGTGATCCTGCAAAAAACACAGGATTTTGCGTCGCGGGAAAAGAAAAATGAGTGAACACTCACAAAATTTTCCCGAAAGTTTTTTTTGCCTGACAAATGAACAACTAAACCTTAATTATTCTTGCAAAATTCTTTTGTCAAATGAACACTCACAGGAAAATAATTTTTTTTTCTTTTACTTCACCTCACTTCACTTTTTCTGGGAACCAATTTTCCACGCAACTTTCTCGACAACTGAACGGAGCCTAAGTATTAGGTGAAAGAGTAAGTTTGTCCACACAGACAAATAGTGCACAGATTGTGCACAAATTCTGTTGTGTGGCCCACCAAGAGTCCCACACAAATGATTCAAGTTGTTCATTAAATGTGAATCATTTTTTTAAGGGTTTTCATAAAACATTAGCTCAATCCGATACTTAGAGCATCCGCAATGTAATAATCAAAAGTAAATAATAAGAACTTGCCATGTCAACTTTTGATTATTCATTTAGAGGGTTGCTAAAGTTAGCAATATGAATTTCCACATTGTTACTTTTGATTATTCAAATGCCTAAATTTGATTATTGGTTAGGAAGTTGCTAATTTTGATTATTACAATTTGAGCACTTTTTTAAACACACGTTGCTAACTTTAACAATCTTTTGATTTTGATTATTACATTGTAGATGCTCTTAGAGGTACTTGATTTAATCATCTAACTTTTCATGATTTGAAAATCTGAATGAAAAGTTAGATGATTAGATCGAGTACTTATAGTTATCGGATTGAGCTAATTTTTTGCGGAAACCCTTGAAAAAATATTTTACATTTAATGAACGACTCAGATTATTTTTACGAGACCCGAAATGGACCACATAACAAAATCTTTGCAAAATATCTGCACTATTATCTGTGTGCTTGGGTGAAAATAGAGTCGACCAGGCCATATATGGGATATGGCCTACAATGAAATGTGCGAACCCACGATATATACTTGAGAGTTTCTTTCGTGTGAAATTCAAAGAAGAGGCATTAAAGTGGTGAGGTGACATTTGAAAATCCAAATTTTGTTCCAATGTGGCTATGCTATGGACCACCTTCCACCGTTACATCACACGGTGTATTTTTTACTCAAAAATGCTACTACAAACACAATAACTCCCACACAACAACTCACACAACCGCTGACGCTATGATGACGTCAGCTCAAAACGACGTCGTTTTGATAATTTAAAAAAAAATAAAAAAAGAAAGTCGCGGAACAGTGCTTTCCCTTTCCATTCCCTTTCCCCTTCCCCTTTCTCCCTTCTCACGATCAAAATACAGACCAGAGAAAAGAAGAATACAGACCAGAGAAGAAGAGACGGGCTCCGACCACCACCACCACCAGCGACCATCACCCAACCCCAGTGCTCCCCCATAGCCGGCAACTGCCACCACCACCGGCTTCTGGGCACCCGACGCTGTTGCTTCCACCACGAGGTCTGTCTCTCTCTCCCTCCCTTTCTCTTTGTCCTTGTTTCAGATAGGATATGACAATACCTTCATCAATTTCCTTTCCAGGTTTTCAAAGCCCTAATTTTCGAGCAACCCTAATATCAGAGCAAAGGATTTTTTTGAAAAATTGCGGCAAACTGATTTGTATTAAAATCAAAGAAGTCTCAGGAAGAAACACAAAATGGGGAAGATTAGTAGGAAAAAATGAGTGATTTATAACTTCGAGATTTTTACCTCTTCAAGTTTCATTCGATTCGATTTTGTTGGAGAAAGTGTAACAACGGTCTTGAGAGAGAGAACACCTTCGTGGTGGAGGTAACCAGAGGCCGGTGGTGCTGTTGGTCGCCGGCGATGGGGTTCGGGTTGTGTTGGTCGCTACTGCTGGTGGTGGGAGCCCCTCTTTCACACCTCTTATCTGTATTCTGATCGTGAAAAGGGGAAGAGCGACTGATCTGTTCCGCGACCTTTTTTTTTTTTTTTAAATTATCAAAACGACGTCGTTTTGAGTTGACGTTGGCGGTTGTGTGAGTTGTTGTGTGGGAGTTGTTGTGTTTGTAGCATTTTCCTTTTTTACTAGAGTTTTTACTCAACATTCTTTGGGGATATTCCCGATAGTGAAAAATTTATAGACTTTTATTTGTGGTTGAGAAGTTAGATATTTTCAGTAGTAAATAAGTTATTGAGAAATATCAAATTGTTTTTGATAGTGAATAAGTTGTTGATGGATTTGTGAGTTAGAGTTACTGTAGGAAAAATAATTTTTGTTGACAACTTTTTTGTTAGTGAAAACAAGATGATAAAATGCTGAAACTTTTTTGTTATTAGGAACGAGATGGTAAAATGTGTTAAGTTTGTAGTGTTTTTTTTGTTAGTGGAAAACCCCCCCTTATTATACATATTCACATAAAGTGCATGAACTTTGAGGTACCGACTGGAAGGAGACCGATCAATTGTGAAAAATTTCACCTCTCGGATAAATGTAAGTTCTTGATCCAATTGTCCAATGTTTCATTCAGGTTATTGTGTTCCGCTAAGAGTTTTTAAAAAAATAAATACTTATTTGTAATTTTCAAACTTGGTCAAGATGAGTTTTGAATTTTTAAAAAATTATGGGGTAGTGTCAGTTTCTTTGATCGTTTATATGGAGTTTGAAATTATGCCAATTCGACGTCCGTATCTAACCCAAAAACGGACTCCGCCGTTTAAAAAAAAAAAATTTATGAAAGTTAATGGAAGTTGATTTGTATTTGACTGCCTGACAGCCGTGTTGAATTCTTTTTGGTTTTTTACAAATTAAGCAGCTTATTTCACATTTTCAAACTAAAAAATAATGTAAATGAAAAATAATTTTTCATTTTTTTTTTGCATCGTGTAAAAGATCTCATCGAGATCTTTCAAACAAGATCCATATTGCATATTTTTAGATTTCAATAAGTCCATAATTTTTGAATTTAAAATTATTTTTTTAAAAAATAAAGATTTTTTTTTTTTGCATTCTAGAACAGGGCCTAAGTCAACAAAAATACTTAAGCACGATACTTATGACGCAATTTGAGTTTAACTTTGATAACTAAAGCACGATAAACGTGTATTTCAAACTCCATATAAACGATCAAACAAACTGACAATACCCCCATAATTTTTTAAAAAATCATTTTGACCAAGAAACTATTACTTACAAGTTACAACATAATGATCAGTTTTGTCAATGACCATTTCTTTTAGTAGTAGTACTTCGTTAAAATTCTTATGGGTTGAATAAAACATCTATCGGACATCTACCTCTTTTATTGAATTGCTAAGATTGTCATGCGTTCTATTTTGGGACCGGTTGTTTGATTTAAACTATTAATTGTCCAATAGGTAAATCGTGTAAAAATTCAAATTGAGTAATTATCAGTACCTATGGGATCAAAACAAATTTGTTTTGCAAAAAAAAACAAGCTGGATAGAATGCTTTTGAAAATGAATCACCTAAATCAGCCGCTCGACGAGAAAAAAAATAAAAATAAATCACCCTCTCGATGAGAAAAAAAATTAAATAAATCACCAATACTGTCTAGTGTTTACCGACAGTGCATGAGAAAAATAAATTTAGAAGTAATAATGTACTATCCAAGTATTGACAAATACTGACCGGTATCGGCTGGTGAAAAAATCTTCGCAGTGACATATTTACGTGCCTTTTTAACACAATATTATACCCAAACCCCGTTGTTAAAAAAAGCTTTATTATTTGGGTATTTCTTTTTGGCATCCCTTTTTTTTTAGCGGCTTCAGTAGGACAGGAAATGAAACCCGCCGTCGCCTGGGACATACACATGCAACACAGAGTGCAAGCAGAATCCAATACTTGTAGTGCCTTACTTTTCTAAAAGCAAGAAGCACCGCATTCTTCTTATTATACGAAGAATACAAGCTGCTTGCTTCTTTCTATAGATCCGTTCATTCGCTTCTGTATGTGTTTTCTTGTTTTCTTTCTTGGGTGCAATTTTTGTTTGTTTAAAAACATTTCATGCAACATATTCTAGGGTTTGACGGATTCTCTTCAAAAATCACCATATGGCCCTCTTCTTTTTAGCATGATTTGACATCTCCAAATTTGACACCAATAAACCTTTATCTCCAAACATTAATGTCAAATTAAATGCACTTTGTACAAACACCTATTTTTTAATTTTCAAAAGGCCAAAAATAAATTTGGCACGATGAGTCAAATTTGAAGCAAACGATGTGCAGCCAAATTCACGTTAGATTTGACACTTCGTTTGGCATCACGGATGGATCAATGAAGAATGCCAAAAGCTACCGTTTCTACTTGACGTAGGATTTGAAACTATGAATTGGAGATGCACTAATAATAGGCTCTCTATTTCAACCTTGTAGGGAAAATGTGTACTCAAACACACTATTTACAAATCCAACTGGCTCTTTAAGAGCATCTCCAACCCATCTATATTTCTTCAAAATAGAAAATGAATGTGACATATTGAGGGAATATTTTATAATTTATGCCCTCTTTTATTCGCTTTTTGCACTTTTTGGAAGAATTTTGGAGAAACCTATTGTTCTTTAAAGATTTTGGTCTCCAAAATGGGGTATAGTCATTTAGACTACACTATAGAGATTTCATAAGCCTACAAGTTCACCTATTAGTTTTGAAAGCCCACAAGTCCACCAACCTAAATCCAAGGGTACCCTATGAAAGTGTTTAAATCACTAAAACACTATAATAGGAAAGTGCACCATAAAACCCTATAAAAATGTCTAAATCCTAGGGTACTCTATCCTATAATAGGAAAGTACACCCCAAAAACCCTATGAAAGTGCGCCTATTATTTCTATTTTTATTACAATGTTGGAGATAAAGTTTCCCATTTATAACTTCAAAAAAAAGAAATAAAAGAAATGGTCATTGACAAAACTTATTGTGTTGTAACTTGTAAGTAATAGTTTCTTGGTCAAGATGAATTTTGAATTTTTTAAAAATTATGGGGTATTGTCAGTTTGTTTGATCGTTTTTATGGATGTTTGAAATACAAGTTTATCGTGCTTTATTTATCAAAGATAAACTCAAATTGCTTTAGTTATCGTGCTTTAGTGTCATAAGCGCCGTGCTTAAATACTTTTGTTGACTTAATTTGTTAAAAAAACCAAGAAGAATTCAACACGGCTATCATCCAGTCAAATACAAATCAACTTCCATTAACTTTCTTCTTTTTTTTAATTACTGGTGGAGTCCCTTTTTGGGTTTAGAGATACGGACATCAAATTGGTACAGTATAATTTTTTATTTTTTATTTTGATCGGCCATCGAATTGTTATATTTCAAGAGAACCACAAATTTAGTGGCAGTGCTTAGTTAAAATTTTTACGGGTTGAATAAAACATCTATCGGACATCTACCTCTTTTATTGAATGTACGTTGTTATTAATCTCATCACTGTTAGTTTATGAGCTTGGAACAAGAGTATGTGATAATGCCAAGATTGTTGTGCGACCCACTTTGAGACTAGTTGTTTGATTTAAACTATTCATTTTCTTTAATTGTCTAATAGGTAAATCGTGTAAAAACTCAAATTGAGTAATTATCAGTAGCTATGGGATCAAAACAAATTTGTTTTGCAAAAAAACCAAGCTAGATAGAATGTTTTCGAAAATGAATCACCTAAATCACCTGCTTGACGAGAAAAAAATTTAATGAAAACACCTGCTCGACGAGAAGAAAAATTAAAACGAAAATGATATTGGTCGTCGGTACCGAAATCGTAGGGATGGCCGCGCTAGGCCATCTCCGGCCACCGGACTGCCGATCCGAGCCGTCCAAAAATTCTAAAAAAAAAAACCGAGGGGGCCCTCGCGGGAATCAACGACATTCGAAGTATGTAGGGTGCTTGATTATACATATATACACGAAAAAGGGGGTGCTCGGATCAAGCACTCTACACACTTCGGATGCCGTTAATTCCTGCGCAAAGCCTTCTCGTTTTTTTTTTTTAGAATTTTTGGACAGCTCAGATTGGCCGTCCGGTAGCCAGAGACGGCCCGGCGCGGCCATCCCTACTATTTCGGTACCGACCCCGTCGGTACCAATAGTGCTACTCAAATTAAATGGCCCAGATTAAATAATCCGGCTTAGAGAAGACCCGATATTAATTGCACAATACGCCCTTAATTAAACCCAAGTACACAGCAGACCCCTATTGTCCAGTTGAGCCTACCAGAAATAAAAGTTATTTAAGGATTTTTATATGATTATTATTGCACGGATTTTGAAATGTTAAGCCAATCATTGAGCATTCTTTAATTAGGCCGGCACAATGCAAACCTAAATTCAACAAATCTACGGGAAGCGGGGCTACTATGAGCAAAATACAATAGTGTATAATCTTACCGTCTAAAAGTATTTTTAACGGTCCAAATTTTAAAAGAACTATTCCGAAAAAGAGTTCAACTCAACTCTAAAAGAGTTTTTTTTTTTTTTAAAATCCAAACCATAAAATGCCAAGACGGACAATAAAATAAGGCACAGATGCGCTGTGCGCAAATAGCGCACAGCAGCCCCCTTCCAAATCTACGTAAATGAAAATTCAGACTATTTTTTTTTCCCATTTGAAGAGATAGTTTAGGCAAATGGTATATCTCTCATTTAAAATGATTGTTTCACTGTAAGTGGACTAACTAGGAGGATATGCTTCAGGATCCAAGGGTGCTGTAGTGCACCCCATGTAGTGCACAAGGTAGCACACAGCCGTCGATTTCATCAATCAACAGTTTACATTAAAAATCAATTATGACCAATAATAAATGATTCTTACTGGTCATAATTAAAAATCACATCTCAACCATTCATTTTCAATATCGATCGCCCATGCGCACCATACAGGGTGCCTTGCAGGGCCTTGCGTCATAGATCCCCACTAACCAATGAAATAATTAATAATATTACGAACGTGATGCATGATTGGAAGCGTTTCATAACTTAGAGCTACGACTTTAATTTTTAAGGATTAAGGTGGTTTCATATCAATCTATTTGTATTATCTACCTGGTACTGAAGTAGTCTATGTGACGCCTAGATTATGTACGTGTATAATTGATTTTTTAAAAGATATTGAAAATTTAGAAATTACTTTACATCACCTTCTAAATAGGGTTGCAAACGAGTTGATTGAGCTTTAGAAAGTTCAGGTTCGTTCTTTATTTTTTGCAACTCAAGCTTGAGCTAGAACGAGCTTTGCCTAGGTTCGATTCGAACTCGAACTTGTTTCAAACATTTATCGTAGTACATCTTTCTCAGCCGGAGGTTGAACTTGATTCAAGCGCCCAAGGGTTCGCTCACTGCTCCCGCTCTAGCTTCCAATGTAGCCTAGCCAGTGAAGGAGGATTGCTAGAAGGATCATAAGCACTGCCAAAACCATGCCAGGTTTCCCCAGAAGACAATCTTTCGTCTTCCTCACATAATCCAATCCTCTCTGAATCCTATCTGCCCATCGCATCTGCAACACCATTTATTTTGAAGACGAACAAAGAAAAGATCATAGTCTGATTACATAGATCTAAACAGAAACTGGAAGCAAGAAGTCATCAAGCAAATATTCATCCCTCGCAGATGCGGTCATCAAGCGTTGGATTCCAAATTACCTCAAGACCAAGTACATCCATTGTAACAGAAACATTTTATTTACTATGAAGAAAGTGGGAAGAAGAGCTCTTCTTAAGGGCTGGAATAGGCATTGTGCAGCTTTGGTTGATATGTGAATTCCAACAACTATTCAGTATAGGACAATCAAACTTCAAAAAGTTGTATAGAAATGGATGTACAAACCCATTTAAAGTAAAGGGAGGAAGCCTATTCTAAATCCATCAACTTTAGAAATGGGCGAGAAAATGAGTAATCAATGATCTAATTTTCTGTTCATCAGAAAGTTGAGAAGATAATATTAACCACTATGAACAACTGAACTAGTCACAAGTCTCCAAGTCACATGAAGCATAATTAGGGCAAGAACGTACCATTTCATCCAGGTCACCTGGTGACAAGGACGACATGGCTTGTCGAGCATTTTGTACATCCTCCTGAGAAAGCTTTGATCGAAATTGTTCGGTCATGTTTTCCACTATTTCTGGGGTCAGGTTTCCAAGCATTGAAGTGTACATCTGGCAATTGGAAGCATTTAAAGATTCAAGGACAGGTATAGATAAAGATCCATTCACCACATGTTAAGCGAAAAATGAAGCACAATTCCATCTTTTTTTGCACAATTCCATCTTTTTTTATAAGGGTTAAATATTGTAACCGAAGCTAGAGTCATTACTAAAATATGGCCCATCACTGAAAGTTAGAAGCAGTGGGATGATGGATAGAAAGTCACAATGACTGATGGAATCATCACTAGAAATAACCATATATTAGTTAAATCATGTGATTTCTTTTTCTTTTTCTTTTCCTTCTCAATACCTAATTAGGTTTCTTGAGTGACTTAATTTGTCCTACAAGTGACACAAACATGATGTTCTCTGAGAAACTTATTTCAGCTTGGTTAATGTGGATAAGAAAAACAGAATGATAACAGGAACACAAGCTTGTCCAAACAAGTAGTTAATATACCTGCCGCCGCATGGCTGGATCATTCATTTGGTTTCTCATTTGTTCTTCAAATTCAGCAACTGGGTTAGCGGAGCTTGATTGAGGGGTAATTCTTGAATTTGAAAACCCATGAGCAGAACTACTTTCACCAGCATTATCTCTCTTATCAGCATACTTTTCTGAAGTTTCAGCAGGTTTTGATTCATTGTCTGAACCAAATCCGCTAGGATCTGATGCCGCTGTCATCGACTCTGAATCATTCCTCAATGAAAATGTTGCCATTTGAAACATTTTCTGAAGCTCTTCTGCTGGCATGTTACTCATCATCTCACTCGCCATTTTAAGCATGTCAGGGGTTACATCAGGGGGAATAGGCCCCAGTCTGAAACTGTTGGAATCAGAGTCTGACCAATCTCTGTTCAGATATGAGTTCTCCCCGTGGAATGAGGAAGCCAATTGGAGCATTCTTTGAAGTTCTTCAGGAGAAATATTGCCTATCACATTTGAGGCAGTCTTAATCATATCAGGTGATACCCCATCAGCCTTTCGACCGCTCATAGCAGCTAGAGTTTCAGGATCAGTATCAGACATGAAGCTTTGGAAGAATCTATGGCCACAAACAATAGTTTGGCAATTAGGCTTGACAAAAGTACTTTATGGCGCAACAACCGTCGAACAAAATGAAAAGACAAAGTGGAAATAAAAAGACGAGCAGGGAAAGTGGAGAACAGGTACCAAAGACAAACTAAAAAACAGAATAGGAAAGCTACTTACAATTTTGACATCATCACAAAAAAAAAAAGCACTTACAAATTGCAGGCTCCATGGTGCAACCACGATCTTCAAATTATTTACCCAAAAAAAACACCATGATCTTCTAATTCCATATTAGGCAACGGTCTAAAAAGACTTTTTCTTTCACTATTCACATGTCAGAAACAAAATACTTCTCCTTCCATCCCATTGTGAGTGTCCATCTTTCCAATTTGGGATGTCTAACATACATGCCTCATTTGAAAATTCAGCATACAACTTTTCGATTTCCCAAATATATTTCCATAAGGCTGTAGATACTTCTAAAAGTGGGGGCAATGTTGGAATCCAAAACCGTTACATTTAAATTTGAGCAAATGCACATCCCCTTCAAAAGTTGGAACTCCCAACAAAAACTAACATTGTAGTCAGGGAGTAGGATTTCAAAAAATAATAATTTGTTTGCAGAATTCATAAAATTTGCGGTAACATAATACACTCTCAGACTCAGGTTATCCTATGTGTATCAAAACCCTCTCATTGACGTAATACTATATCACTACAGTAACAAATATTTCACTACGACTTTCAAATTTCATCGTCCCATAACACTTCAATGATTTAAGAACCTTAAGTGGAATACGAAGGATCGAATTCTCAACAGCTGGATGAAGGGCTCAGAATGTGACATATGCACACTGATGCCAAGTTTCTTAAACAGTTTCCGAGTACGCAGTTGGAACAAAACCCAATCCATGCTATAAAGGTGAAGGATATTCATAACCACTCAACACTTCTTCAAAGAGGACATTGAAACCCTATCTTCCTACCTTCTGCTCATGCTTATGCATGCATCTTAAGAAAACCATAGATGTTATAATTGGAGACTCAAAATTAGTAATAAAAAGACAAAAAAAGAAGTGGAATAAAAGCAGTAACCTAACAAACTCAGGCAACTTTTGGATGACATCTCGATGTAGCAGAAGAAAGGACAAGGTACCAGAAAAGGTGGCACGAGAAATGAAATATAACAGCATGGTAAAAGGATTTACTACTTGAACTTTTGAAGAATTCTAGCATTGATTGCAAACGAACCTGAGAGCTTCCGGATCATCCTTCATAACCTGGACATACTGTGAATTTGTTATTGAAGGGGGCTCAGTGCTGATGTCGGGCTGATCGTTAGAGCTGCAACTGTTTTCTTGTGGTTGTGAGTCTTGTGACATGGAACATTCTCCAGTTGATCTTTCATAATTATCTGATGATAATGCATGCTCTTCTTCAGTTATTTCTTCAATAGCCAATTCTCCTGAGAGAAAAAAAAGAGAGTAAAAGACTAGGATAGCTGGAGGTTTCACAATTATGCTGTTCTGGGAAAAGATTCAACGTAAATTCAACATACTTCTTGATGTACTACCTCCCCCTTCTCTCTCAAATCTTTCCTTGGCATCCCTGTATAATTTGAAGGCATTAACACAACATGCCAAATGAAAAACCTAGTCTCGTACTTGATATAAGAGTCAGAATTATGACAGTGGCCCGAGCCTAAACAAGGGAAGGCGAGTCTTGTAGAGATATAACACAAACAAGGCACTTTGAAGTATAAAATAAAAAATAAGTGGGTGTGATCCGTCTGGATATCCTTAATGTTAACACACTAATCCGATCAGAGAACTTTAGAACAGAAAAATAGCAAAAAATGCTTAATCCACTATGAAAACTAGGATAAATAATAGGTGATAGACTCACAAGCTGAATACTCCACTTTTAACCGATGAATACAGACCTTCACTGCTTCAAAAGCAACAAAAGAAAGCAATGGGAAAACAGTCCACAAAGGATCATCCAAGTAATTTATTGAAGCAGTAATACGCTGGCTCAAACGAAAGAGACCCCAACATACGTGCCACATATCTATGACAGGGCACGACAGAGTAAGAACTTCCCCAAGCAGTTGGGCCAGTGGCAAGTTGAGCTGTATAAGCACCTCAGGATGCAGGTCACAGGTTCAAATGGGAATACCCTGGCCTACGCCCGGTAATTACCCAGTATGTGTGGGGCCGAGGGATGCATGAATCCAGGGGATTAGTTGGGAGTCAGGACAAAGCCTCAGATGCCGTCGTTACAGAAAAATTAGAAATTCCGCAGAGGCACCAAATACAATTTCCCTACCTCAAGACATCGGCAATAGTTTCATCATCAGGGGAAACTTTATGTGCTCTACTGAAGTCCGAGACCGCAGCCTAGTGTATTCCATCAATTCATAAGATACCGCAACATGCAGATAATTGCAGAACAGCAGAAAGAAGCAGAACTATGAAACCACTCCAAACAGTCACACTGGTGCATGGATACTCACTTCTGATAACCCTAGTTCTTTATAAGCTTGACCCCTCCGGTAAAGAGCTTTGACATTGTTTGCATCATGTGCCAAGACCTGTAATCATTGAGACACGTAGCTGATTCGTTTCTCAAGAGATAGAAAACAATTGCACTGATAATCAACAAAAGAATTTAACTATGTGTGGTTTCACACTGGAAACCCTGCCCAAATTTTTTTTTATATAAAAAAACAATTAAGTTGAGACATCAAGATCTGACAAAGTAGATCACACTCGTAATGGCACCAGAACTCAAATAGACTGCCAATACCTCAGTTCCTTCTTTTATGCACTCCTCATACTGCCTTGTTTTCAAATAACATGACATCATGTTACGCGAGCATGCCAACAAAATGGTTCTGCCTTCGGAGGATGGAGCATCTTTCAGGTTCTTCTTTGCCTAAAGATGTTTACAAACCAAATAACATAATAATAGAGGAACTAAAACTTAATGGTTGTAGAACTCTAAGATGTAAACTAAGAAATGAGTTTTCTTGTATTTTTTCCGCACAAACTGACAACTGAAATATATAATGGAAACAGCACAAATGCTGCACTTACAAGCAAGTATTTCTGCAAGGCATCATTGTACATGCCCTGGTTGTGAAGCTCATTCCCCTGCCATAATGAGAAAGGACGTATAAAGACATGGTACATGTCAATACACCTAGCAAACAGACTTATTTACAATAGTACACCAATACCTAGGTCTAGATGATCATATGATAACTCAAGTGAAACTTAATTAGAGAAGGCACCAAAGAAAGATATGAGGCGGATGGTTTGGGATGAGCACTTGTTGCTTTGGCGCAAAAAGTCAACATCAAAAGTAACATCTATTAGCGCATTCCAATTGAATCCTCTTTTTTACATTCTCTTATTTATCTGTACTCAGTGTCTGAACATTTTTAACATGTGCATCTGTTTTCAATTGTTGTGAGTAATGTCCCAAACTCAACCTGTTTGAAGCTCATAAACCTGTTCACAAACCATCAACTCAAACTCAACCCTTTTATCCCTGTGTACTTCGTGCTTACTCTGTTTTCTTTAAATCCTTATATGAATACAGCTCAAATTACTGGATTTATAGCTGCCGTTTTTCTAATCTTAGAATCTTTTCCCCATTTAGTGTTCAGTTCTGAGCTCTGACCACAAATATATGAGCTCGTATTAATCCACATCTTATCGTAGCTTTTGAACTTCGATTTCATTAAACCACTACCTACCATCAAGGGGCTCTAACAAGTTTCTAACTCTGCTGTTTTGTATTTCCGAGGCTTACAAGAATTAAAAGTAGAAAAGAAAAACTCAAGAAACAAGTATGCAAGCTTGAATACCTAGAAGACGAGTGCAGTAGACATTGGTCAACTAATTCACACACATTAAAAATCATTAACTTCCAAAGCCATAGCAAAATAGGCATGGAGAAAAAACAAGTAAATAAAGTACGACAATATCACCACCCTATGACGGTATCAATTGCATATAGCAGTTTGTAGTATGATTAGATCATTGTAAAGGTGCATTAGAGAACGTGCTTTAAAAATATATATCATGTGGGCGATACTTTAGATGGTGATAGCATACCTGCTTCTTCAGCATCTGAGCTGCATTAATTTCATAAGTGCTTTGTGCATGAACATGTGCACGCATTGCAGCTATCTCTTCTGGGGTGGAATTAGCCATCTTCTCACCAATTTCAGTCATTTGCTCCGGGTGAGCATACTTCAGCTGCTCAGCAGCACTCCTTAAGTCTTCAGGCCTCGTGTTTTTCATGCTTTCAGAAGCCATTCTCATCAACTCAGGATTAGACATAATCTGAAATCTCAGCAGTGCAACAAGACCATCAGAAACAAAGTTTCTATTTAGATAGAATGCACAAGGATCAAAACATGGCCGAATCAACATAATGCTAAAATAAAACTTGGCATATATATTCCATGCTTAATTGATGCATGGAGGCTAATTGAGAACACAAGTTTGACAAAGTTTCAAGGTTCAATTCCCATAACCACTTACCCAATATTTTCCTCCGGAAGATTTAAAACGAATTATCGAGGTTTAGTCACTCTGTAAAGTATGGGCCATAAGAACTAACAAACTAAAAGAACCTAAAGTTGTTGCTTGCTGGGTAGAACCCACAGTTATCAACTTCCTAAGATTGGATCACAGAAATGGTGACTATTAATATTTAAACGAATATAACATTTTACTGCAATATTTAGGTTCCCCAACTCTCTAGGATTTCCACTACTGGTGACCATATCACTTTTTCATACCATTGCATCTTGTAGATGAAGAACACCGTCCCAAGATGTTCTCTTTCAACTTATTCTACACCTACCTTTTGATGAATGGTATCCTTCTTAATTCTACAATTTAATTACACATTCATCTGCACATCCTGATCTCAGCTACATTATGTCTCTACCGTAAAGTGTAAGTAGCCCAAACACCATCTCCAACATCATCCTTCTAATTTTGCCAATACCTGTTAAATCAAACTATAGATTACAGTCTCCCACCTCTCCATCATTATTAATAATCAAGCCATAATGAAACTATTCGATTTGGGGTATCTCTTATCTAATTTTTTGAACAGCAGGTATCTCTTATTCTTAATCTTCTCCCAAACATCCACTTATATTGTAACTAAGGTCACTTCTACAAATTCAGTTCAGTCATACTTATTTCGCACCCTTGGCACTTCTCTATATCCTACATATACATTTGAAAACCAGGCATAACTCAATTGATTCGACGTTGTTGTAGCAAGTGTGAAATGAAGCTCAATTACTCCTCCAAACATATTGATCGTATGTCTAAGACTCTGAAAAACATAATACCTCTATTCTTACAATATGTGTTATTAAATATATTTCCAGACACCAACCTTCTCAACTAGACATTTTCAGGCCTCCATACAGATATCATCCGGTCCTAAAGCCATACCTAGTGAAATAAAGTTTCTGGAACCTAATCATAAGGGAAAAGTGCATTGATATATGTGGAATGTGTATAGATATCCAAAAAAGTGAATTGATATCTGTGAGAAAAGTATATTGAAACTCTAACTTTTTTGGCATTAAGTGTGGATTCTACTGCCAGAGGTTTGAGGTTAGCCAAACCGAATCCTAAATAAGGATCCTGGCATCTTAGGAAACTACAAAATTAAAGATAAATGGAACGCCAATGGAAAACAAGGGTATAATACCTGAGTTGCTTCGAATGCAGCCATATCAAATTATGCACAAAAACAACCCAAATAACGCGCCAAAGCAACCCATCTTTAACCAAGTTATGAGCTAAAACCACCAAATAACAGAGCATACACTTGACATAACTACTACGTTCAATTGCCCATGGATTCTCCCAACAGTTAATATTTCCAAGCGTAATTGAAATCGAAATTATCACAAAGAAGACCAGTCGGAAACCTGTTGCTGAATCCTGGCCAAATCATCGGGCGACATGCGACTCATCTGCTCTTGAGCGAGTTTGATCAACTCAGGATTCATCATGCCGCTAGAAAATTAACAGACACTTTCAAACAGAAGACTTAGTTCTGCCGATCGTTTAGGGTTTATATAATCGAGGAATCAGAAAGTTTCTCGAGTTTGAGAGAGAGAGAGAGAGAGAGAGAGGGTTTATTGCATGGGGCAACGGATACAGATGGATATATACGTACACCGCACGTGCAATGTTTCGCAATATTTCTAATGCCAGACAAATTTTCACTTTTAAACCTTTGTAAAATGTATTTTGCACCGCTCCCAGGATTAATCTGGGCGGTGGATGGGTTTGCTCCCCAAACAATTGATTTGGGTTCGTTTCTTAGAGTTAGGCCACAAATAAGTAATTTCTTGCAAATTCTCTAATTTCGGGATGGATGATCTGTCTTTGACCAGACATGAAATGGAATAAGTTTAGGACGTAAGCTGGCCGGAACCCTGACTTGTCGGAAAAAAACTATTTTTCCACATTATATCCAAACAGTTTTAGAGCTTCTTGTTGTAATCCAACTTTATACCCTTAAAGATTACTAATCGGAAATATTAGTAGAAATAGAATTATCTGCAATTTTTATTTTTGCCTTGAATTCCCATATAAAGAACACGAGGAGCATACAACCCAACGCTTCGGCGGAACACACCATAGGTATTTATTTTTTAGATGCATAAGGCCCAGTTCTGCGAAGGTTCTTGTTTTTTAAATACTTATTTTTCGTTTTACGAGAGGTCGTTCTCTCACAATACATCATCTTTAATTAAAAAAATAAACATGTATAATTAAATAAGATCTTATTTCCCTTGGCACAACGTGGCCTACGTATGGAAAAAAAAAAAAAAAAGTTTATTAAGTGAAAGGGAGAGTCCAAAAATCATTTTTCTTTCACAATTATCAACTAAAAAAAGAGTCCAAAAATCATTTTTCTTTCACAATTATCACCTAAGTAGGCAACTTCTTTGCCATCTAAAAAATGGGACTACACGGTTCAGTTTCTCTCTTACGGACTCTGTGTGAGATGGTTTGAGCCGTTCATATTTCAAAGCTCGCCGCCAAGTGAAACATGCACAAATTCAAATTGAGAAAAGCAGTCTGCCAACTTTCGTAAAAAAAAAAGACATATAGTCCCGTTACGTATCTAGTAAATGAGTGGAGATAGAGCACATCGTTTGCATATATATGAAGGTGGCGGGTATGCCATTTACCCCTGAGCTGAGAACAAGCAAAACTCCGGCCATCTTGAAATTTATTCGTCAACTAATTCACCGACCAGACAAATGCGGCCACATGCAAAAACATCCGCAGATCCACCCCAAATTCCAACTACGATTCTGCAACAAAAATTAAACCTGTACCAGTTTTGACACAAAGGGCAGGGCCCAGGGGCAGAGCCATGTCGGAGGTTACCTCCGATAGGGCTGGTACTTGGATCCGTTTCTTGCAAAAGTACAACAAGCCACACATTCAGTCTCAAGCTACTAACACAATATGTAAAGATTTGGATCATACTAAAGAAATCTCCACGACTCGAGAAGCTCCGTGCTAAATGCTTAATATCTATTCCCGAAATCCAGAGAGATTGGAGAGTTTCAGACCAGTAGTGACGAGTATATTTGGCTCAAAGAAACTCGTGCTACATCAAATCTTGATCCTTATCATCTGCTACAATCTTGAACCATATTATTTGTGAAAGAAGTCATGGCAATCTTAAGTCACCACAAAATTGGCAATGCTGTTAAGCATAAAAAGTACTTATAGTGGGCAACCATAGCAATGTCGGAGAGAGAGCAGCAGCAGCCAGCCCACACTTTCTTCTCGAGTTTTGGCAGGAGTAGTTATTTCAAAAGAAGCTTTCCTTCCCCACCCCTCTTTCAATGTTACGAGATCTCGTCGTTTATCCTTTTATGCCGAGCAAACAAACCACCACATCATACTCCATCAGAAAACCCCTTAAGAGAGAGTCTGTTGTTTCGGCCTTAACATTATTAGACCAATGGGTCAGAGAGACAAGTCGATTGCACAAGTTGGTATGGAGCCTTGGAGCAGCGCACTGATGGCAGGTGTGGAGGCAAGGGGCCTTGAAGGAACATAACCTTCAAATATCCGATCCTTGCCATTCCACGGAAAGACAGAAGGAGTTGGAGCTATGTGTGGTCGGGCGCAGGCAAGAAGTAGTTTTATGTCCAGTGCATTGCGAACCCACAGAAATCTTTTTATAGAGGACCATGCTTGGCACAATGTGGTTCTCATAACATAGGTCAATTGGGCAACTGCGTTGCAACCAAGCTGCCACTCCAAACCCATCAATCAAATGGTATTACTAGAGGCTAGCCCACGTCGGGCTTGTTTACCCTAGCAACAACAGGATTTATGTACTACAGTGGATGTACACCTTCTATCATCCATGTACCGGTTGGTGCCCTTAGGCCTCAAACAAAACAAAACCAACTCTCTAAGAAAAAAAGTAACAAAACATGAACAAATCCTACTTTGGAAACAACTTATACAGGTGCAAGAACAACATAGAATACACATAAACAGCTGACAAGATAAAATCTAGAATCCACATAAACCATATAAGAAAATTTGAGTATCAAGAGTGCAAAAAAAATTCCACCTTAATACAGTTTTCCAACAATGCAAAAGGGTTTAAGGCCACGTACCAAAATGATGAGGCTCCAAGCCACTTGAAATTAAGTGAAGGTGATTTTAAGTATACAAATCACTACAACATTATTTTTAATGCATCACTACAAGAGTAGGATTGAACGTTAGCATAGAGTCATAGACTAAGGATAACACAAGTAAATTGAGATGTTACTAAATTGCTGTCAATAAGCAGGATTACGAACACAATATAGCCAGTTTGATTTGAAATTACCATGATTGGCTTAAAAGTGCAAAATCTGGTGGCCCAATGAACGATTCAACTTGTGATAAGTTCAATGCTTAAAATTATGGTTTGCGACTTTCCTTCTCCTCAACTCCTGATTGTGAAAATCTTTGTCTAAGGACTTGCAAAACCTCTTCTGCTTTAACACCTCTGAGCCCCAACAGAACCATGGCATGATAAAGCACATCTGCCATTTCTGAGGCCGTCCTTGACTTGTCCTCCTTTTCCTCCAGTGTTCGGCACAACTCATCCGCCTCCTCCCTGTGAAGAATATTTCAGACTTGTAATCATATAAAGTTGAATCTCACCCAGAAGACAGAACTCATAAAAGCTACTAAAGAATTTTACAAGATGACTTTTATTAGTACCATATTTGCTCTAATAACTGTCTTCTTTCTAGAAAAAATGTACGGCTTCTGACAAAAAAAAAAAACTGGAGTAGGGAAAAACTGATTTAAATGTCATATATCAGTCATGATACCGGATTTTTGAGCACAGCAACTTGTCGTCAGTCAAAAGTCGTTTTGTCCACGATGGTTTCCCTATTTGTGGTTCTGCTAGTTCTGCTTTCCGTTGGGAGATTGTAGATTCCAACGAGTACAAAGTTGTTAAAGCCATCTTGCTTTCCCCGACCTACTATACCCAATGGAAATCAAAATTTAATCAGAAAATATAGAACCCATCAATTACTTGAAATTACGAAATCCGGGTAAAAGAAAGTAAAACAAAAGAAAACCTGTGAATTTTTCAAGAAATCAAAAGCTGATGTGTAATAGCAAGTTTCTGCTCCGGTGTGGCAAGTAGGGCCATCAGGCGTCCCAAGGTATATTATCTGACAATAAGTTCCAAATGAGACGAAATAATATAAATACAGGTGATAATAAGTTTTACTGGAAGTGATCAGAACTTACAGAGTCACGGTCGCAATCAAGGAAGACATCATGAATATTAATGAAATTCATAGAACTCTCCCCCTTTGTCCATAATTGTGACCGTGACCTGCTGTAGAATGTAGCTTTCCGAGAAGATATGGTTGTTGCTAGTGCATCCCTGTTCACAAAGCCTTGCATTAAGATGGCTCCTGTGTCAACATTTTGGGCTATTGCAACTGCCAAACCTTTGTCATCCCACTTCACATTGTCTAACAACATACCAACCTAGAATTGAATTTGTTAGATATTTCATCCATTTAAAAAAAGAAAAGTCGAGTCATCTGACAAGGGAAAAAAAACAAAGGAGAACGAAAGCAACAACGATTGGTCATAAACTCTCAAATATGATGCCAAGAAGACTTCGTGATAAGCCTTTCTTGGTGAAGTCGGGTGGTGATATGATCAAACAGCAATAATTGAAACAACCAAAAACTGGCCAACAAACATCATATAAGCTTCTCGATTAGGCATTAAACAGAAGATATAGGTGCAAAATATAGACAAACCTTCCAATTACTTCACGACTTTCAACAAAATGCAGAAAAGGTTAATGATCACGTAAGGGTACTACTAGAATGGAAACAAGCAACCGAAACCCTAGAGAATGAATTTCTAGGCTCCAATTCATAACCACCCTTCTCCCAAAAAGAAAGACAAATGCTAAATGGACCATCTGTATGCTATGGTGTCAGGACACAGAAAGATGGGCCAAATTGAAACCCTAAATTCATTACCCAGCTCAAATGCATCCAGACAAAGTAATGACTTTGTCCTCTCATGCCAAAAGCGAATGACATACCATTTTCTAAACTCGTGTTTGTATTCGGAACGATTTTATGCAAGATAAATTTCAAAGTCATACATCTCGTAGAATCCGTTAAATTCATTGTATATGATGACAGGATCATGCCATCTAGCAATGTAAGTATTTGGGTTTATCCACGATACACCATTGTATTACCAGCAACTGCATCTTCCAATGCATATTAACTCAAGCTACGCAGTAGATCAGATATTCCTCAACTTGTATCAATCACACAGTATGTATAGGTCCGATATCTCAAGTGCATCCCTTAACAATTCTATAGCTTCAAATGTTTCCGACTATCATACAATCAACATCTTATTCTCAACATACCTGTAACTTTAACATCCACTTCGGATTGTGAGAAAGGGTGTGATTAGTAAAGCAATCCCTTTCTCACCAAAACCTCACCATTTCGACGACAAAGGAAAATGAGGCAATCAAAAAATATCTTCTTCTTCTTTTTTTTGCATTTCTCACCAAATCACTCAAATCTGGTGTGGTGAGAATATCTACTCTTTCTGTTCTTTTTTTTACCAAATCACTCAATCCAAAGGGGCTAGAATCCAGCAGCAAATTACTCAATGCATATAACCCAATGGGTTGGCCTAGTGGTCAAGGCCCAGAACTTAGGGGTTTGCTCCCTCCTAATGTCTCAAGTTCGAAACCTCTCAGGTGCTATCAACTCCTTCGGGACGAATCCATATGGAGCATTTGCTCTGGCTCCAAGTGAGGCCCCGGCTAGTGGACGGTGGGTTTATGATCCCCAGGATTAGTTGAGATGCGCGTAAGCTGACCTGGACACATGACTATCAAAAAATTACGGATGGCAACGGGTACGTATGGGTCGGGGGACCCTATTCCACCTTCGATCCCCAATGTGAGAACTCTTCCCCATCCCCACCTCCATACCCAAAAGGGACAGTGGACAATCCACCATACCCGTCTCCGAAGGAAGATCGGGTATATTCGGGTAACACGTATCCAAACTACTTCAACAAGAAAGAATGATAGGATTTGAAAAAAAAAAAAAAAAACAATTCATGTGTGCTACAAGAACATAAAAGTACTACTTAAATTTAAAAAAGAATAGAAGGTCGCAAAAAAAAAAAAAAAAAACCATTCACAAACAAATACCATCCATGAATATTTTTTTCACCTCTAAGTATATACACACATTACATATGTGTACAATCTACATCCACTGATACACATATGTTATCGGAAATGGGGCGGATACGGGTATTCGGAGATGGGTATCACACAATCATACCCGCCCCATATTCGAGCGGGGATTTTTTAAGTTCCACCATATCCGCTACTAGTGGATAAAAATTTGGGTAATATCCACCTCCAAATAGGCGGGGCGGGTACCCATCGGATTTGTAGAGAGTTGCCAAATAATTACTGAATGCATAACAGAAAGCTTATAAAGAAAAAGAGATGGTAGCAAAAATTAAGAATCGAGTACCTCAGGTGATGCAAGGGGAAGATCTTTATGCAATTTCGGAGTACAAGCAGAGACGATGCAAGGTGTGTTCTTTTCGAGGATTCGAGTCCGGTACACCCTCCCGGAGGAGAAAGAATGGCCTCCCGGATAAACTTTGAGAGATTGGAGGGAGGGGGAATGCATGAAAGAAGCCATTATGCAAATTCGTAACAAATACAATCCTAAATCTTCTCCAAAGTGGTCGCAGCCCAAATCTGATTCACCGGAGGGTGATGATGACCGTGAGCGGCGGCGGCGGCGACGACGACGGTGGGGTGGGGGGGGGTTCAACGCTAAGCCCCCTCTACTCGGTTTCTGTCTCTGTCCTTCAGCTTGGAGAGACAGTCAAAAAGGGTTTGACACAGTGAGGCAGAATCTATTTTCATAAAAACAAATTCACTTTGATCGTCTCTGATTATGTATCAATCGGCATTCGATTCAAATGATCTTTGACATTCTTTATCTTCTTGACAAGCTCTAAAACTAAAACAATTTCGATCATAGGGAAAAATCGAAACCAGATCACAATTTTGACGAATTCCCGTTGCAGTTCCGGATAAACACGGGGGACATCGTTTTCTCCTAAACCACCTTTCTCTCTCCGTCTCCCTCTAGCCGAACGGGGTTGATACTGTGTGGCCAAGTTTATTTTTGCAAAAACAAATTCGCTTTTATCGTGTCCGATTATATGTCAATCAGAACTTGATTCAAATAATATTTTCACAAGATTTATCTTCTTAATAATCTATGCAACATGAACAGTTGTGATCATAAATATAAACCGTAACGAGCTCGCAATTTGACAAAATCACATTTTCAATAGACCTCGCAGGTTTAAGATGCAAATTATTATTTAGTACGAGCGACGTCGTTTTTGGGAAACTTCCGGTCAACGCCGTTTTGACAAAGCTCACGTCTGTCGTGTGTCATGTGCCTTGGTGCCTTCTATATTTGTTTTGGATTTTGACTTAATCGGAGCGCAAGAAGGCTCCATTCTTCCCGACTCTAGTATATTTCTGGTATTTTATTTTTTATTTTTTATTTTTACTTTTTGGCAGACTTTTTGTTTAGCTCATGGTCATAATTTTAGAATTAATCATTCGTCTCAACGAGATAAATTTAAAAATATAAAAATGAAAATTGATATTGAAAAAAATCAAAGATGTCACTTCAGACAAAAAAGACTTGGATATTTTTTGGTCTTCTGGAATTTTTTTTGATTTCGATCATAATTTTTTACTTTCTAAACTTCTCTCGTTGAGACGGGTAATTTAATCCAAAAAAATAAGACACAAATATAATAACAATTCAAAAAATATGAACAAAACACACAAAAACAAAAAGGGCAAAAAAGAAAAAGAAAAAAGGAAGAATGGGAAATTGAAAAGATGTGCTCTCCAAGTTGTAAGTTAGTGTGTCAACCCATTTTGTTTCTATATAAATCTGCTTTCACCACATATTAATCAATATCCGATTAAGTGGGTTTTTTTGCGTGACGAAGTTTGTTATGTGAATGAATCTGATCATCAAAATGAACGCAAAACGGGGTCAAAGCTGTTGTAGGGAGATGGAGGAGTAGGTCTTTCATCGGTGAAAATTCACTCTTCAAAGAAAGGCTTTTGAGATAGGTGTGTGGTTGGTGACCTAGACACCTGAGTTATCAAAAAACTAATAATAATACACGTGTTGACAAAAAAAAGATGACGCAATGACCACGGAATAGTTACACCACAAAAGCTACATAAACCATGAACAGAAGGTTCAGGTACGCTTATAAACATCAGATCACCTTGTCTAAAATGTTATTTCCCTCTTCTTATCAATATGATAAGAATCCAAAAAATGGCAGAGGAGAATTTACCCATCTACATCAAAAAGAAGTTACATTGCCCAGCTCATCAGTGCATGGCATTCTTAAGAAGAATGCAGAAACTACCCAGTTTGGCTCACTGGGTGAAGACAGCGAAAACCAAAGTTTCAACATTTCAGGTCCCAAGTAATGACTTCAACTCCTGAATTGACATCCTAATATCTTGGATCTCTTCCAAGCATGACTCGCACCTCACGAACCCCAAGAGTTGGCTCTTCTTCTCATTAGCTTCAGCCTTTGCTTTCTGTAACTTTGTTACTCGGTCAAGTTCTCGCTGCAATTCTTCATCCAAGATCTTTACCTCTTCCTCTTTCAAATCTGCTTCAAATGTCCTTTGATGGTACTCAAGAATCATATTTTCAGCTTCACTGCTTCCATTCTCCTTCATCTCCAACACCATCTCTTTTTCTTGAACGACGGTCTGAAGCTTGTGCTCCATCTCCTCCACAGAATTCAAACCCTTTTGTACCTCCGTTTCAACAACCTGCATTTCACTCTCCACTTTCTTAAATTTCCTGTTCAAGTCTTCACTTTCCTTTCTCATGATTCCAAGCTTTTCTCGCGCTTGTATCATCTCAATTTGTGCCTTGGTCTTCTCTTCCTCAGACTTGAGTAACTCAGTAGCCTTACCACTCAAATGCCAGTTTCTTTGAGACTGGATAACAGCTGTTTTCTCAAGATTATCAATTGCAAAAAGAACCTTTTCATTTTCTCGTTTTAGGTTCTCCTCTTCTATTTTTGAATTCAAATGCGCAATGTTGTTTGTCAATTCATCTTCAAGCTGTCGGAACTTTTTCTTAGCATCCTCAATTTCATTCTTACGCGATTGAAGACAAGCTAATTCCTCTTTCTTGCGATCCAAGTAAGACAAAGAGGCATTGAATCTTTCCCTTGTTTGAACTTCACGCTGCTCAAAGTAACCAACTGAAGAAGAAAAGCTCGATAATGAGTATTTGAGAGCCATCAATTTTCTATCAATTAGATCTCTTCTTTCGTGCGTATCACAAGAAATAAGTTTGAGGGATGCATATTCCTGCTGCTTCGTCTGAATGGCATCTTCTATAACTTCAATTTCTTTAGATAGATCATCAACCTCAGCAATTGTCTTCTCAAGTGACACAAATGAACTGAGAGTTTCTGCGGAATTTAGAAGTTTCTCTTGGGCTATGTCCAGCTTCATTCTAACCAAACCCAAATCTTCAGACACCTTTGTCATATTGATTTCCAGGGACTTCTTTTCTGAGTCAGAATCATCTTCAACGTCCATAAGATCATTCTCTGTATCTTCCCGAGGATCTTCATTGCATGGGTGGGACCCATCCTGTGCATCCAAGTTGGGGAAATCTGTTTCCTGCATTTCACGTTCATCTGATGTGTTGGTTTTCTCTAACTCAAGAGTTCTGCCTCCATCCACTTCAACAAGCTTTTCAGGGCAGCTGAATTCTCCTTTAGTTTCAACGATATTTTGTCCTCCAGAAGAAAACATTCTTTTGAATTCATCCCGTTCTTGCATGGCTTTCTCATACAGTGCCAATAATTTCTCATTCTCTTCATGCATTTCCATAAGTTGATGCTCTAAGTTCTCAACTTCTCTTTTCCCCCCTAGCTCCTTCTCTTCAGCAAATTCACCGAAATGATTACAGTGATCTTCCTTGTATTCCTGACTGTTCTGAACTTCATCCATGCCTTTGTCAGCTCTCTCAGAAACTGCGTGTTCATACAGTTCTATCAGTTTGTTGTTGTCCTCAATTAAGACCTTAAGCTTCATCCGCAATTCTTCATTTTCTTTGGCCAAGATAATTGCTGTTTCATGAGCTTCTGCTTCTCTTTGGCTTGCACCTGAAATGGCATCAACCATCGTCTGAAGCTCTATGTGATCATTCGGAGCAATATTGGGAAGCTCAAATTGCGATTTTTGTGTATCGTCCTCCTGCGGTTTTGAAGATTTCTCTGCTTCTAGTTTTGTTACCAGGTCGTTAACATTCCTGCAAGTTTCTTAGTTAGAGAACGTGGCGGCCATGAAGAGACGGATCATTTCATGTATTGTAAATCCATAGAAAACTAAAGAAAGAACCCAACATTTCCTTTTCTTGATAAAACTATTTTCGGTCTTAATAGGGAAGCATCATCGAGTTTAGGAATAAAAGGCAAATCTATATTACAGAGACTCTTCCAAATTTGTTACTTATTCGTGTCAGACACGACACTAATTCCGACACTAATCAAGGTTCTGAAATATGACTCACTAGTCCAGTTCACTATACCTAAGCATTTGACTTGCGTTTTAAACAGGAGACTCGGTTGAATCTGACAGTCAGAAACTTAGAATTGCATCCCCAGCAGTTACGGATACCGAATTTACGCAAAAGAGACAGAGGGAGAACAGGTAGAATAATCATTCAAAGATTGAAACTCGGAAGATTCCAAATAAATGGGAACTATTACCTTTCCAAATTGTCTTTCTCTTCAAGGCAGAAGCCCAGTTTCTTCCGTAGCATGTCAATCTCTGATTGGTTTTGAATAGCCTGTAATGGAGCTCCAACGATTGTAAACGAAGTTTGTCGTCGGTGAGACAACTAATATACAACCATGTTCAAAGTTGTAAACAAACATAACTTTGGTTCAAAGCAGATTACCTGCATGCGGAGGAACTCATTTTCGTCATTCAGGCGCCAAGGTGATCCTGCCCCCTGTTCAATATAAACAAATAATAAAATGAAAAGAGAACAATTGAGAGTACTTAAACTTGACAAGTAATCAATATTGATGCCCATCGACAGTGAAGTAAAAACAAAGGCGAATGATAATATTGTGAAAACAAGCTAAAATTGAAGCCTGCATCCACATGATAATGTAGCAATTAGAAGTAATGTAGGTCAATAATCATATTACAGTCAAAATCCAAATTCAAATGATAATCTGCCAATCATGTTGACACATGGCACTCCTTTAACCTGCAGTTTCACACACCCTATTCTTTAGACATATGTCTACGCAATGTTTATCTAGATAGTTTCAATCTATTCAATATTCTTTGGTTTCTCATCCATCCAAAAGAAAATAAAAATGAACCTAATTTTCTTCGATTTAGACTCTTAACGACATTGTGTTCCTGTTTTCATCACACAGTCTGTCTTTTGATCACTACAATTCAAAATTATTGGCAATGGCTACTGGATGGATGGGAAACCAAAATTAATTCAGTCTGTCTTCTGAGTTTTCTTGACTGTTTCTGTTATTTGTTGATACTTAATAACTGAATTACCTGTGAGGATACCAGTAAGTTACCATCTCCATGCATATCAGTTGCCATGTTTGAATTTCCTTTCTACAGCCAGAAAATGTCGATAAACAATGATAATTGATAAACAACATACAAACTTCGCCAAAATTAGATAAAGATCCATCTTCTCGGTATCTAAAAGAGCTTGGGAAGAACCTGAATGATGGAGGGCTCTGATTCATGCATAAGTTTCCAATCGAGGGCTTCTAGCAACTGCAAAATTAACTCTATATGTAAGCTTCGTAAGCAAAAACCATGGCCATATAACTAATGAGAAACAAGTTTGAGGTGAAAACAGGAGCAGGGAAAGGAATGTTGTTTTATCAATTTCGACACCTTATTCTGTAATATCATGATCTGCTCATTCATCCTCTCCCGTTCACCTTCTTCATAAAAAGACTTCACTCTGCATGTTGGCTCATGAATTTGAATTAGACAGTATAAACGTTTCACATTTTCAAGCTAATGTGAGCCCATTAATGATTATACTAGTGATACCATCAATGGGTTCATTAAAACACACCAAATCAAGACCTTGTTGTGTTAGGTGTCTCCAAGTGTAGCGATGGGTGTGATTTCATGGTTGTATCATATAATTCTTGGAAGAAAACTAATATGAGAACTAAAATTACATGCCTTTTGATTTCTTCTTTTAGCCGCAAATTTTCCATGGCAAATCTGGTCACTTCCTGGTTCCTGTCTACCTGGGAACGTAGGACCTCTATTTCCTTCAAGTGCTCCTCCTTTTCTTTTAACAAATGTGTCTCAGCCGATATCTTTCCGGAAGCAACTGCCTCAAGCCTCTTTATCCCAGATTCTCGAAACCGCAATCTCATTTTTAAACCTTGTATCTCATCTTCTCGCTGTTTGGCCTGATTTGGAAACGGGGAAAAAAAAAATGTGGAAAAGGAAGATTGTCATGTTCTAATGCCGCATGCTGTGTAAGCAAAAATAAAAACTAAGATGGCGGATGGCTGCATGATACACGTGTATGAGCCAATTATTTCTCCTAAAGAAAGAAGTACCAAGATCTTTCTGTCACATATTAAATTCTTTGAGTTGAATTATGTCTTGAAACATGAAGTGTCAATTCTTTTGGACGTACCAACTGCATAGCTGCCTGATGTTGAGCAGCCAAAGCTTGCAAAGCAGTGTCTTTATCCTTCTCCCTTCGAAAAGCACCAACAAGGGCTACTTCATATTCCTTCTTCTGGAAAAGGTAAAGAAAACTTTTTATACCCAACATGTCAGAAATGTTTCCTCAATCTTGACAAAGGACAGTATATACCTGTGACACCCGTTTATCAGAAATAAGAGGACTGAGTGATCCATGTAGGCCTTCCCACTTAAAGGATCCTGGAGAACCTGGAAAGGATACTGTCAAGGCTTCACTTTCATGGTTTTCAACTTCACCGTTGGCTAGACCTCTCAGCCGAGATACTTCTTTCTGCAGATAACACAGATCAAGGATAAACAAACATCTTCAAATCAGTAGAAATGGTATAAGATAAAAGTGATAAACAAACATCTTCAAATCAGTAGAAATCTTCAAATCAGTAGAAACGGTATAAGATAAAAGCTTTTGAAGTTGGCTATAACTTTTTTATCAGCTCTAAAATCTGACACTATAACTTTCTGTTGTGGACAAAATCTGACTCATGAAATAAATCTTGAATAAACGTCATTGGGCATTGTGATAAGCACTTCCAGTAGCATCATAAGAAATTAAAGATCTAGCATGCAAAATCATGTCAAGACTTTGACAAATAACCATGCAAAATCATATTTACAGTAGTTTGAGCATGGAAATATCACTAGAAAGCTGCAGATGTACAAAACTCAGGTTACATCAAAATCTATGTGTATGATGTTTGTCTCTTAGTCACATAATCCTTCAGTAGACCCTCCGCTCTCACCTTCAATCCTCGCTTTGAGATCACGCTATCAACCGATGCTCTTGCAAATTTTAGTAGTTTGGGATGTTTTTGAAAGAAGCATTCACTCATGCGCACGCGCATTATGCGACTTAGGTTTGTCTTGGACACAAAACATGGGCATAACATGGCATTTGAGCGATGGAATGTGGCTAACATGCAAACCACTCGAGATGTAAATGTCATGTACAGAAAAATTGAAACAAATCCCACGTTTTGAAGGAAATTTAGATATTATGTTGCTTTCGGTAGATTGTTAATGTACCTCATTGGCCAATTTGCAAGATTTGATCAAACAGTTTATTTAAGCATTGTATCTTAATAAAGGTTACATGGAAAAGTCAGACTGCATAATACCTTAAGTTGTTGGATCTGCACCCGCATGGCAAGTACATCACCAGAAGCATCTTCATTCACAATAGCCTAAAAGAGAAAGCAAATCTTAATTTGTTATAGCTCCACAAAAATAAGTAGAGGAATAAATAATCAACAGTTGCGAAGGCAATATAGTTAGAAGACCAAAAGCATTCTCCTGTAAGCCAAAAGTTCACAATCAATCACAACTGAGATCCAAACCTCAACAAAACAGAGGAATCAAAAATTGGACCTGAAATACATGTTCAAGGGGTTAAGTTAAGTTCATGTATCCACTCAGACAGGTATTATTTTTGTAGGGCCAAGTAACTTTCCATCCAATCTTGAGATGGTAAGTGAAACAAGTGGATATAAAATGAACTGGTAGAAATAACATACATGGTTCTTGATGAATTTAGCCCGTTGTGCAAACTTCAATGTGCTTAGAGTCTCTAACGAACAGCTGCAAGGACCCAAGTAATAGCTCATTAGGTATGTGGTTATCGCACCAATAAAGGAAGAACCGAACTTCTGAAAACAAAAGATATGGTTGTAAATGAGGCTTGCCAAGTTTACAATTTTGGCAAAACTACAATTCCTTTAGAGTCTAAAGTTTTAGATTGAGTCAGCAGAAGTTTACAGAGGTTTAAGAAAATGAACCAATTAAGCATATGAGGTCAAACAATTCATCCATAAAAAATTGCTTGTACCATTTGGATGGATAGCAAAGCCAGAGGCAGAAAAAAAGAAGCAATATAAAACAGGAAACACTGACCAAGTAGATGGACTAATATTTGCAATTATACTTGTTTTTGAGTTCCCTCCCAGAGAATCCTGAAACGAAAACAAGAAGTTATTGTTTCTGAAATAGCCTCACGACCCATGCCACATCTGATGATCGTATACTTCCTAAGTAAAACAAGCAAGTTTAATACTGACAAGATTATCTAGGACAAGTTTCATTTATTCACCTGAAGCAAAAATGTAAGCTTTGAATCGCGGTAGGGAACATGGAGTGATTTCCCATTAGACATATTCACAAGGTTCATAATAACAAGCCTACAGATCCCAGAATGAGAACAGTAAGACACAATTTAAGGGGAAAAAATCAATTAGGCTGAAATTCAACATCAACATTCAAAAAGACACATGATTTACTTTAAATCAACTTCAAAGAGTATTAATGAAAAGGACGGAGAACAAACCCTAATGTTGAAAGAGACTTATTGATATTTGTAGCTTCCTTTAGACGTTCCCCTTCAGCACCAGAACTTTTCTGCCTGTGATTTTACAAAAGGTTGACGATTTTGTTAACCAACTGTATATGATTCAATCAAGTTGTCAACCACGAATGCTTTATTCTCAATTAGTTAACCCACTTTATTCAGTGTTGTTACCTTTCAGAACCGGCTAAGTCCACAAGATTAAGCCGAGCAAACCTATGATGAGTTACGCCCTGAGATTCCCACTAAACAAGAAATGTTGATTAGAACCACAACATCCAAGGAAAACCCATTGAAGAAATAGGGACATCGAGAATCTTGGACATTACAGAGAGGAAATAAGGGAGATGATGATTGCTCACCTTACTTTCAATGATGCATGTAAACACACTATGAGAACGACTACTTGCATGATTCATGTTAGTTGCAGCCACCTTCCTGTTTGCTGCACCCTGAAACATGATTGTATTATAGCATGAGGATTGTTTGTTCCTTGAAAGACAGATATAATACTACAAAGTTAGTCCAACAGCATGTGGAACATCCACAAGAAAAAATAAACTTGAAAATGAAGAGCGTTTTAAGTTTAGTAAACTTCAGGGGGGGCTTGTGATGACAAAAGTTGATAGTCAACATATTATATCGAGATATAAAGAGAGCCTAGAATTTAATTTCAGCTCACTGTTTTTGAAATCAACTTCACCTTAGGACATTCCTGTTTAAGAGCGAACCAATCAAACATTAGCCACCTTTATTCTTGCAAAGGTTAGGAAACAAGTTTTTTTTGGCTTTCCTCCACCTGATTTTGTTTTCCAACAAGCAGCTAAGGCAACCTCAAGAGTGATAGTCAATTTGGCTGTCCACCCTAAGCTCTTATCTGCTTGAAGACAGACCGTAATGAGCTCCAGCAGACTTTTCATTCTAATCAGTCCTTAAAAAATGAACAAGAGACCAGATGTAGATAGATGATCAATGACATACGGCCAGGTCAAGATGCTGCAAATCCTCTAAAGCATCAGATTTCATTTCATTGTATGGTAGAAACTATAGCCAGAGGCTATAAGTATCCCTACTACCCCAGATAAAGTAATTGGTAAGATGGAGGAAAAAAAGTTAATGACTTGTTGGAGTCATGCATGAATGGAAGAGCAAAATAAATGATGCTAATTGCATACTTGTACAAGTTGTTGAATCACATCTCGAGCCCTTGAAACTTCAACCTCGGTGAGATTATCCACATAAACCCCTTTCTTGGTGTCTTCTCTTATCTATGGTGGAGAGAGAATTTCGAGTTGTCATTTCCATGAACAGAAAACATAGTATGTGCATGTAGAGCAATAGAAAGAAAATTACAAAGAAACAGAAGAAAATCTCCACAGTTTAGTGATTAGTACCTGTAAATTGGTGGATGATGGATCTAAAAGATCGAGAATGTGTTCATTATATATTTCTAAGAAAGAACATTTGCACGTGAATTTTAACTTTTCTTCCCTGCGTGCCTCCTTTTCCTGTTACAAAACAATGGAAATGTGAAAGTTGGCAATAAAATCTTGGCATAAAACATATAGAAGCTTGAGCAGTTACCTTGATTTAAAGGCCTCAAAAGGTGAAAGATGGGTTGAAAAAATGGTACTTTGTTTGAAAATTACTATTAATGTGCCATCCAAAAGTCTCCACGCGCATATAGCCATATGTGCCGTATTCAAAAGCCTTTTATTTAGACTTTCTAAAGGCCTGGTCTAGGAGTGGAAGACAGATGTAACAGATTTATGCCAAGGGATACCACCAAACTTAACAAAAATACTTTAGGAGATAGAGGGAAAGATATCTTCTCTATCATGGGAGAGGTATAGTCCCTATGCATCCTCATAACACCAGGATGAATGTATCATCAGAAAATTATTCCCCACAATGGAGAACTACTTAATATTAATTTCGATCTAAATCTCAAGGTTTCTTCTTCACAACAACCAAGAAGAGGATAACAATTAGAAAAACACCATTCTAAAGAAATATTTCTTCCCATAAGACACTCAGATTTTTTATCCGTTTCAAATTTGAAGTGTATTTTCAATCCAAGCAACACATACCTTTTGAATACTAGAAAACAAGTATTCAAAGACTCGGGGTGTCATCCCACAATTGACGCTGTGCCTTCCGGTGCCTCCCTCAATGTCCCCAAGCATTGTGTGAGTCTTTCCACTTCCAGTCTACAGTAAAACAATAAACAATGGAGCGTCAGAATGCTACTCATCAAATAAGTGATGATGTGAAAAATGTATTGTCAATAAACGAGAGAAATAATACACTAAACAAAGATAACCAAAGCAACAAGACCACGCTCAAAATACCCCGACTATCGCAAAGAAAAAATCCACTTCCAAACTCAACTCGATAGAGGAAATTTCAACATATATAAAGAGTCCCTTGACCATACGAAGAATAAAAATAAGACTAAATGAAAAACCAATAAGAAATAAAGAGATAAGTGAGGTCACTGACTTGGCCATAGGCAAACATGCAGCTATTGTAACCTCCCATGCAGTTCTCCACCATAGGCACACCAGCCAATTTAAATAGCATCTCCTGATAAATCATAAAAATGAAGCCTGTGAAATATAAAGTTCACCAACTAAAAAAGAATAAAGGCAATTAGAGTTTACCTGGCTAACATTCTCATCTGCAACAAGATCAAAGGTAAAACGCGATTCCGGATGCCCAGTCCAAGTAATTGTCTGGCAGCTATCTTGTCTAACACATCTGCTGTATCCTTGCACTGATATCTCAGCACTACTCAAGGGACGTATTCTTATTATAACCTGCAAATCAAACAAGTACATCAATCGAGTAAAAAATCAACAAGATTGAATTACTTTGGTTCAAATTGTGACAAATTCTTCAGACCATGAAACCTAAACAAAAAAATTACTAAGGAGCTACCAAATTCTTCCAAATTAGAAGCAAACATATTACATATGTGCAATTCCAGTCATGCTTGATGAGAGAACGTTATATGACAAAGCATACTATACCATATGAATCATAGTTCTTAATTGTCAAATCCATAACTTTTACTGGACCACTTTAAATAAACGTCTACCTCCTAAAACCAAGCTACTAATTTTTTAAAACACCTAGTGTCTGGGGCAGCTTACGTGCACCTTGACTAATCCCGAGACCATGAAATTAACAACCAGATAAACCTCTAGTTGCCCCAAGGTTTGGAATGATTGGCCTCTGTGAGATCCAACCTTGTGACCTCTTAGGTGGCAAACATCAATAATTGTTTTTCACTGAACAGACCTATAAGTAACTCCTCCTACATTATCTCTATCGATATTTTCTGAGCAATCTAACAAGCAAGGGCAGCTACACCATGTGTTGAGGGGTTCAAACTATAATTTTGCACTTTTTTTTACGTATAATATATATATTTTCTTTAATATAGTCGGCACTAAATAATTCATCCGTAGCCAAAGTAAATGAAAAAGTGCTTAAATTTGTGAGTAACCAGACAATATAGCTCAATGAAACAAAACAAACTAGGCCCAATAAATTTTAAATCAAAATAAATATCTTTATTTTGTATACAGAAATTTCTTCACATTTTTGACACCGATGCTAACAAGATGCAGAGGAAACAAATACTCGCTCTCAATAATAGTGAAAGATGTTCGCTGTACCTGAACATTGTGGTCTTTCCAGAAAGACGGGTCTTCGCTCAGTTCGAAACTCCGGTTCACAGTCCCCTCGCCGTTTTCATCCCTCTCCCCTGCGATCCGGACCGCTGAGGCCGACTTGAAGAGGAGGTCCGGGGAGCTCCGGACCGAGGGCATCGAGGATTCCGAAGACTGGTCTTGGAAGCCGAGCCGGTTCTTGATCGCACTCGCGGCCTCCGTAATGAACGGCATTGTTTGGGGCTGTGTGGACTGTGTCGAGGTCTAGGGTTTTGAGGAGGAACTTAGTGAAGATGGACGTGAAGGAAAATAGAGCGTGGATTTGCAGGAAGAGAGAGAGAGAGAGAAGGGTTGTTTGAATGAAGGGGAAGAGAGATTTTGAGGAAGGGGGATCGACCGTGATGAGGTTTTGGAATTCAAATTTTGGGGACCGTTTGGGAGTGCGATTTAAAAATTCTGTGTGCGGGTGTTCGAAATTACTGATATACCCCTTCAATCACGTGTCCGTGAAGCTTTGTTAAGAGAAATAATTTGCTGCACTATGGCACCGCCACGTGGTGCCGTAAGCACTTTTTAATCACATATTACACACTTATTTTAGATCTGCTTTGTTAAGAGCATCTTCAATCCACCTCTATTTCTCCAAAATAGAGGATGGATGTGACACATTGAGAGGAGATTTTATAATTTTTTTTTTTTCTTCACTTTTTGTATTTTTTGGGAGAATTTTTGAGGGACCCACCGTCCTTTTTAGAGTTTGGTCCTCTAAAAATGAAGGACCAAAAGTAAATTTGGAGTACAAAATTCCTCCAAACTCTAAAAAAGACGATGCGTCCCTCAAAGATTCTCCCAAAAAGTACAAAAAGTGAAGAAAAAATGGAATAAATTACAAAATCTCTCATCAATGTGTTACATCCATCCTCTATTTTGGAAGAAATGGAGATGGATTGGAGATGCTCTAAGAGAGATAATTTCATGCACTATGGCACCGCCACGTGGTGCCGCAAGCCTTTTTTAATCACACATTACACACTTATTTTAGATCTCTCACCAAGGGCATTGAATAATTTTTCGATTACCAGTAGAGTACATTTTTGCCGAGATTTTCTTCTTTTCCCATCAAAGGTAGAGCCCGTTCCGAAAAGAGAAAAAAATCCTTATTTTTTAAGAAGGCAATTTCAAGCTAAAAAATTATGGCCTTATTGAAATTTTAAAATATGCAATATGGATCTTGTTTGAAAGATCTCGATGAGATTTTTTATATGATGCAAAAAAAATTGAAAAAATATTTTTCATTTATATTATTTTTGAGTTTGAAAATGTGAAATAAGCTTCTTATTTTTTAAAAAGATTTCTGGAACGGGACCTAGTATGGGTGGTTTTAAACTTTTACTAGTAGAAATAAAAATAGGAAGAGTTGGGTTCAGATTTCAACTTTTCGAAAGTAACTTTTGGGCCCTTGCAAAAATTACTCAAATTTTCATGGATTTCATATACTTTACTAGCAAGATCACATTATTCAGCGAAATGAACTGAAAAGACCTTCATATTATTGATAAAGGAAAAACAAGGAATAGTTCCGACCACAAATGTCATGAATTTTTTGCTCGGTAAAAAGGTGGAAGAATGGATGACTAGTTATAGCAATTTTTTCTGATAATGAAACAAAAATTCCAAACTCACGATGAGCCTGGGAGGGACCAATTAGTCATGAGTTTTTATCGCCCCACAAAAGGCTAGTGGGTCAAAACCATTCCAATAGGGTTGCGAGTCACAGGAGGCATCATCCGCACGCCTCGAACGTGCAACCTAGTAAATCTAAATCTCACGATTAGTTATGCCTAAAACATACATAACTAAGTTGTCAAGTTTCCGTGTAACAATCTTTTTCGTGAAATTGAAAACAAAATATATTTTGTTGATTTAGGTAGCCCTATTAATCATATGCATGAAAAAAAAATCCATTCAAGTACTAGGATAACTTATCTTTTCGATAATTCATAGCGTCCGAGTCAGCTCGTGGACAACTCAAAACTTTGATTTATGGAAAATCAATTGCATCGTTCACTAGCAAGGCCCTATTAAAGTCAAGACAAAACATTATATGCATATATACTCACCGACTCACAATAATTGATAGCACTTGGGAGGTAAGAGCAAACTAGAGAGTTGGACTCATGAGGCATTTAATAGTGGATCACATTAAGCAACCCTAAGATGAACTGAAATGGTTGTAATTGAAGAAATGAGAACTCAAAAGAAAGCATGGATATACAGAAAAGAATCTACTTTCCCTATCTTCCCTTTCTAAGGATTAGCTTCCAGTAAACCATCTTCTGGGCTGAAAAATACAGGGGATCAACACATAGCAATGCAAAATTTACTCGTCTAACTCAAAGACGTCTCGAGTATCCAGAACCTGCACACTTCTTGCAAAGTATCAATCCTGCAGGGACAAAATAGACAGATGAGATATACCTATGAATTGCTGGACATCACTATGGTTTTTAGGGTACCGAGCTAATAGCTTTAAGATCGAAAGAAGGTATTAGGTTCAGGTTCCAGAACCAAACAATATACTCCAAAGTCTAAACTTTACCACAACTATTAATTAGGCAAACACTTTAAAATCCATTTGGTTCAACTGTGTCAGACCCGACGTAAGTCTGGATTTCAAAAGCGAAATAAAGTTATTCCAATGTGCTTAAATGTGAATTGACGTAGATTTGTAGTAAACATAACAAATCAGTACTATCTTACGGAGTACAATAGTATGAGATTATCTGTTAATCTCCGTAGAATTACAATTTGATGATCTTTAATGATCAATGGCAACACTTCCAATTTCACACGATTTTAGAAAAAAAGGAAACGAAAAAAATGGTCATTGAAGCGGTAAGATAACGGAAAATACCTGCACCCTTGCACACCCGGCAATCAACCATTCCTGTTTCTTCCTTCATCTTACCATCATTACAAAAGACGCATTTAGTCCCTCCTACGCATTAGCAAAAAGTACTGTCAGTAATTTGCTGTTTCCTTCGATATCCATTCAGATAATCACTAGTTACTGGTACAACCGTATAAAAAGAGGGACACACAGGTAGACTCAGTTTTAACTACAAAACGGAGGCAGCAGTCGGTGTCACTAATGTTCAGACTACGCAAACCTTAAAAGGGATGAAAGGATAAAGTTAAAGTTAAGGAGCATCAAGATTTCCGAGTACAACAGTGAGTAGGTCCAGTTTTTTACAAAATCTAGGGGCTTGTAATTGTTTGTTTACTCCTAGACAAGGTTACTAAAATATGGCATTTGAATAGCCTAAGAGCAAGCCAAAGTTCATTAATACATATGAAACTCTCCGTCATTCTCCTGGTTATTTTCAATGCGCAAGCATCAAAGAAGTCTGAAATCTCGTCACCATTCCCTTAAGCCATCTCCAGCCCTTATCCTTCAAACTGAAAATTTGAGGAGAAATCACTTTAAAACCATCCCCAAACCATGACTCAGATCCACACTCGACAGTGTTTAACACAGTACTTCAAATTAGACATGTTTCATTCACTCTAATATTATCCAAACCCAATCAGGACACTCGCCATCTTTTACCAAATTTTGTACTTCTATAATACCTTCCCCTCAGAATTGGCAAACAGCAATTATTCAAACGTGAGTTTTGTACCTTTTTTTTTTTTTTGCTGTTTGAGTTTTGTCTATTGGATTGACTTATATTAAATAGAGTTTTCGATTTTTACTTAAAATTTTAGTAAAATCCAGGGTGAGGATTGAAGATAAATAAGAGCATCTCCACTCCTTACCCTTTTGTTTACTCAAACGGTCAAACTCAAAATCCAAGTAACACCACCAACCCGCCCCCCAGCACCCCCCACAACCATCTACCACTCCTAGTTTCCTATACCCAACCCTATACCAAATTGAGTTTTATTTACAGCAATGCCATTAATGAAGCTTTTTCTTCAATTTATTAGATTTGGGTTTGCCCATTGGAATCATTCATATCAAATGAAGCTTTTACTCAAATTTGGGTAAAGTATAAGGGTTGGAGATGCTCTAAAAATACATTAACTAAAAAATAAAACCACCAATCAAAGAAGAAAGAGATTACCATTTCCAGCACACCTCTCACAAGGAACAGGGTCACCCTACAAACAAACAAAAAACACCAATTTTTCACCACAGAACACGAAACACACAAAAAAAAAAAGAAAAAAGAAGACCAATTTACCAATTTCTATAACCAAACAACAACTAAAATAAACACCAAGGCGTTTAAGGCCTGAAAATTAGGAGTTTGCTCCCACGTTCGAAAATTCCCAAGTTATATCTAACTCTCTTGGGCCGGTCCATGCAAGTTTTGCCTGGACTTTCAATTGGGCCCGTTAGCCGACGGGAAAATTGATCCCCCAGTATTAATTTCGCTGTGCTCATAAGTTGGCTCAAATAGCTTAATTATAAAAAAAGGAAAATGTGAACTAAAGCCTATTGGGCAATAGCAAAAAGGCATATTGATATTAACAAAGAGTGCATAGATATCCATCAAACTGCATTGATATATGTGAAAAGTTATATTAGAGTTATAACTGTTTTGTCTCTTTAGTGTATTATCCCACGCTCAATGGGTTCATGTTAGCTGGACCCTTAAAAAAAATCCTAAAACTAAAATAACAAGCAGTACCTTGAGACCCAAAAAGAGGGAGAGAGCAATGGCGGCCAAAACGCTGATGGTGGCGAGAAATGTCTGAGTGTCCACAGGCCTATCGAAGCCGCTGAACAGTAAAATTGGTTGGAGAGGGATATGGATCGGCGGTTGGAGGATTTTGAAAGAAGAAAAGGCGGACAAGAAGGGAATTTCTGGTTTCGTTGGGAGTTGTACCGGAATAAAAGAGGCGACGAAGGAGGGGAGAGAGCAATGAATTACAGGCGTTGTTGAAGATGAAGATGATGATGATGTGGGTAATGAGGAGAGAGAGTGGAACCGGTGGAATGAGGAGGAGTGAGAGAGCGGCGTCGCCATGGAGGATAGAGAGGGGAATTTTTTGTGGAGCTCAGCTTATGGTTACACGGGTGGTGCTAATTATACTAAGCACCCCTTCACTTTTACTAGAATCTCACTTGGTATCCCCACTTTCAGGACCGATTACTAGGGCTCCGGCTATGGTGCTCCCAGCGGTTTCGGGAGCACCATACTCCAAGTGAATATAAATCATTGGATTAAAAATAGATAAATCACAGCCCTTGGATCAAAATCAAAAATCAAAAGTAAGGTAGTTTTATTAAAAACGAGATGATTTTGTGAACTTTTAACCAAAAAAACGAAGGATTATTTATCACAGAAATAGGCAACACTTACCATCGTATAAGGCAAAACTTACCACACAAACAGGAAATACTTACAACAACTGGTTGGTCAGGTAACAAGTTACCATTAATTTAAAAAAAAGTACCCTATTTTTTGGCAAAAAAATTTGAAGATTTTGGGGATATATATATTCACACCACTTTAAGCTATATACACCATATATTTTGCCTTTTTGCTAAGAATTGGGTAGCGAAAAACCTAAAAAACGGTGTTCAATTATAAATCTAGTTTATAATTTTAATTTGTTATGAAGATATAATATAATTAGAAGAATTATCTAAAAGTAAAAAATTTGACAAATATTTTCCATAATTTCTAAATAACATTATAAATGTATTTATTTTATTTATTTTTAAATAACCATTTATTAAAAATATATTTAAGTAATTTAATTTTAAATATTAAGAAAAAACTATCTTATAGATATATTTACTTTTAAGTAACTTACTTTTAAATAGGGGTGGCAAACGGGCGGGTTTGGGTCAAATTGGGTAAGTTGTTAGTGGGTTGGGTCTTTAATGGGTCATTGACCCATTTAGACCCGTTAACTATGAGTCTAATTACCTATACCCAACCCGACCCATTTATTTTAAAGCAAACCCGACCCGCCCATTAACCCAATTATATATAAACTAAAAATTATGATCAAAAAATTAGAAAAGTAAAAAAAAATTATGATCGAAACTCATAATTTTTTTCAAAAAGACGAGAATAAGTAATTTTTTTTGTCTTATTGATTTTTTTTTGTCTTTATTCAAAAAGTTATAAATTTCGATCAAATTTTTTTACTTTTCTGATTCCTCTCATCAAAACAAATTAATAAGTCACAAAAATATGACACAAAACAAAAAAAATGCAAAAAAAAATTGAATAAGGACAAAAAAATAAGTCAATTTTTTAATCCAAACCCTTTGCGGGACTACCATGAGAGAAATTTATTCACGGCGGAGCACAATTTCACGGGTCCATTCGTGCAATTAATGGATGAGATGTGTTTTCAATTTTGACTGGTCAAAATAATTGTTACCGGTCACAATTGATTTTTAATTCGGACCATTCAAAATATTTTTGGACCCGTGTGATGTAGCACAAAACAATTGAATAAAAGAGGGAGAAGGCCATGCTCCTGTGGGGGGAAAGAGAGAGAGCCGGGGGGGGGGGGGGTGGGAGGGGGGAGAGAGAAAGAGAGAGAGAGGGGCGGGGGGAAAGAGAGAGAGAGAGAGGGGAGGGGGGTGGGGGGGCAGGGGGGAGAGAGAGAGAGAGAGCGGGGGGGAGAGAGGGGCAGGGGGAGGGAGAGAGAGAGATGGAATTTGGGACCAATTAAGAGATGGAATTTGGTGGGTTACTTTCATTGCCCATTGGGTCATTTAAGTTGACCCAATTAATGCCCAATTATGACCCAATTAATAATGGGTTAGTTGGGTTTGAACCCATTCTTACCCAACTAATAAATGGGTTGGGTTGGGTCTATTTTCTAGTTGATGGGTCTGGGTTTGTTAATGGGTCTGAGTTCAATTTGCCACCCCTACTTTTAAATAACCATTTATTATATATTTATTTTTAATAGTACCTGCCACATTAACTTTTATTTGGATCTATTTGTATTACTTTTATGATAAATTAAATAAAAGCATTGGAAAATTTAAATAATGAAAATGAAAATGGGCTAAGCATATACTTAGTAATCCAAGTAAAATTAAATTTTAAAATTTAATCCAAGTAATTTTAAATTTTAAAATTTTCATATATATACATATATATATATATATCGGGACGGTTCAAGAGACACCTTAAAAAAACACCCATAATCTCAATCTCATAGTTCCCGATCAAATTTTTATAATCCGAACCGTTCAATGTGTGGAGAATGTGATTTTAAGAGTGCTCGCAAGAAATTAACAAAAAAAATGACAGAAAAAGGTTTGATTTGAGCAATTTTTATTTGAACCGTTCAATAAAAAACTGTTCAAAACTGTTCGGATCAAGCCCTTCCCGGTCATTTTTTTTGCTGATTTCTCACGGGTACCTTTAAAATCGCGTTCTGATCACATTGAGCGGCTCCGATCATCAAAATTTGATCGGAAACTATGAGGTGTTTTTTTAGGTGCTTAATTAGCTATCCTCGGAACCGCCCCGTGTGTATATATATATATATATACACACACACGGGGCGGTTTCGGAAACACCCAAAAAAACACCTCATAGTTTCCGATCAAATTTTGATGATCTGAGCCGCTCAATGTGATCAGAACGCGATTTTAAGGGTACCCGTGAGAAATCAGCGGAAAAAAAAAGACCGAGAAGGGCTTGATCTAAGCAACTTTGCTTAGATTTGATGAACGGTTCAATTAAAAACTGCTAAAAACAAACACTTCCCGGTCATATTTTTGCTAATTTCTCTCGGGCACCTTTAAAATAACATTCTGTACATATTGAACGGTTCGAATCATAAAAAATTTGATCGGAACTATGAGATTGAGAGTTGGGGTGTTTTTTTAGGTGTTTAATTAGTTGTCCACGGAACCACCCCGATATGTATGTATATATATATATATATATTTGGAATGGAATGTTAAATACATGGAAGTTTACTGAATCTCTAGTGATCTTTGTTTTTTTTTTTTTTTTTTTTTCCCGGGCACTCTATTGATCCTGTTCCTAAAAACTTTTTTTTATGCTCAATTTGAATTTTTTTTAAAAAGGAGAAAAAGATGTGCCTTTGTGCCATTTTGAAGTTGGGATGGTCAACAGTTTAATTTAGGAACTGAATGATTAATGTAGCCATTGGCCCATTGGAATTATGAAATACTCCAAGAAATGGACTGCTTCTACAAATTTTTATTTTGATATTTTCATCATTGATAAAAACAGAGTAAACGATGAAATTTGCTTTGTGCTCACACTCTTTATGTCAACACTCTCTAATCTCGCTTTCGCGAAGTTTAGTAGTTTGGGATTTTTATACACTCGTGCTCCTGCTCTCACACGCGCACGTGAGTTATATAACTCGTGACTTAGATCCAAACCAAAAAAAAAATGGAATTTACCTAAGACAGTGAAATAAGACACATGCAGTTCTCAAAAGAACGGGTTTGTTTTCAAGATAAAAAGGATACGATTTTTCGTACAAAGCAAACAAAATGAGATGAATGATCGAGTAGCATGTAGTTTCCAAACTAAATCATGTGTTATACTTGACAACATAAAGTATATAAGCCCGTGGTTTTAATTTATTGAATGCAAATCCTAAACAAATATTGCAGCAAATCATGATTTTCTCAAATTAGGATATTTACAGTCGATTCTTTACCAAATGCAATCCATGAACAGTAGGTTTTTAAAGTTACTCCTACTTCTTTCGTATCATGGTCTGCCAGCTGCTGCTGTTAGGGTCGACCCCGGGGTAAGCCCGCAAGTCCTCGGGTTGGGACAACCAAAAAAAAAATTATTTTAGATATAAATTTAAAAAAGTTTCCCATGATATTGTAAACTGCTTTCTCGGTGTTGTTGTCAATGGCTCAATGCAAGCTAGTATGTTTCAGAGGAGTAGTGTTCGATCCACAGGCCCACCACCGCCCTTTTTCATTTATTTTACCTCATTTTGTTTTCCACCCAATTCACAATATTATGAAAATCAAATTACTTTGTTGAAATTTTTTGATTTAACAAACACAACAACAATAATGTACAATTAATATGTTCTTACATTTGATTAAAAAAAAGTCGTAGTTAAAATAAATCGAGTGAGCTAACAAGGTTTTTATTTTTACCTTCAAACTATCGTTTCGAAAGAGAGATTAAAGAGATTGGCTATGATTTCAATAAAAAATGAGGTGTTGTTCCACAAAGAGCATTTTGGGCATTTGGGACTTTTTTTAACTTTTTACGCTTTTTTGGGACTTTTTAAACTTTTTACGCTTTTCGAGATAGGTCATTCTCCTCACATATATCAGCTAAAAAATCAAAAGTTAGCAGAACGAGCTCGAGTTTTTGGATAAGTAAAGTACAATAACTCAAAATTTTGCTTCGAAAAACGCAAGGAGAAGTTTTTTTCTTTGAATCAGATCGTGCTACTGATAAAGAACTATAACCGGAGGTTTACATTTTGATATTGATTCGTTTTGATGTTATTCAAGCTAAAAGAACAATGTAATTTTGAATTTTTTTTTTTAACTTGTATGGGTTTTTTTTTTTTTTGTATGACTAAAAAGCATGTGGGCAACAAAACATAAGATTGGACTAGGGCAATCCAAATATCGGAGCAGGCACTGGCTGCTGTGCATATCCCAAGTGGAGTTCAGGAATGCATTCCAGAGGAAAAATTGATTAGGTGGTGTTGTCTCATGGATTGGGGCCATATACATATTCTTAATGGTGCCAATTATTAACTACTTAACCAATGAGAAAACTTGGAGTATTAACATGATAACACTAACTCTTTCCCCCATGGGCCGGGTGAGCTGACCCCACTCTTCCACATGTGGCGTATCCATTAGGAGTGAATCCATGGGGTGAGCTGACCCTACTTAACCAATGAGAATGGATTCAGTGGTTTTGATCCAGTGTTTCGTATCTATTAGGAGTGAATCCATTTTTTTCAAGTTATTTATGTTCCGATGAGGCACTTAATGATATTTGATCGAGTTAATTTTTCATACACTTGTAGTAATCGATGAGCTCTACGCAGTGGACGTTACCGATGTTAACATTTTTTGGGTAAGTTAAAGTGATGTTAACATTGAGATAGAACATTTTAATCTCTCTCTCTCTCTCTCTCTCTCTCTCTCTCTCTCTCTCTCTCTCTCTCTCTCTCTCTCTCTCTCTAGGCACTTCATCAAGAGCTGCGCCATGGGAGAGGGCTTTGAAATGAGCCCCGAGTCCACGCGCGAGGTCAACATCATCTCCGAACCAGATCCGAGCGACTGGACGTGCTCGACGACGGGTTGTGCGTGACCGGGTTCAGCATCAGGGGGGAGCACCGGCTGAGGAACTACAGGTCGTTGACAACGGTGCACGGTGCACGGTTGAGGAACTACCACCGGTGTAGCACAATGTTGGTAGTTCTACTTGTTCTCCTTGTTTTTTTCCCTTCTCTGGCTCAATGTAGAGTCCGCCATCTCATGATCTCCTCCCCACCCACACTCTCCTCACCACCAGACATGACCTTCTTGTTGAGTACACCACCACCCACTATTTCCTCACCACAGCCTTTGTTGTTGCCGTCGGTTTCGGACGTGCCGGTGACGGCCTCTTGTTCTCCACCACCCCCGCCCATTCTGCACTGCTACTGTTGTGCACTGGTTGCTTCGCTGCTGCCGGGGGACTCATCGCCCATGCTACAGCGCGTGTTCTTGAGTACCTTCGGTCGGACTTATCATTTTGGGAAATTTTTGGGTTCACCTTTAGGTGGGTATGGTTGATATGTTCTTTTGAAAAGCGTGTCACGGGCACGGCAACGGCACAGAAAAAGCACAGACACAAAAAAGCACGGAAAAAGCACAGGCACGATAAAAGCACGGGTACAATAAAAAGTATGGCCCTTGTTGCCGTTGTTTCCGAACATGCCGGTGACCACTTGTTCTCCACCTCCCCCTCATTCCTCAGTATTGTTGTTGTGTACTGGTTACTCCGCCACCGTCGGGGAACTCACCGTCCATGCTACATCACCTGTTCGTGAGTAACTTTGGTCGCATTTGCATCGGCGTGATTGTTTCGGGGGCGATCTACATTGTGTATTCGGCTTTTTGCTGATGTCGGCGTAACCCACCGCCTCGCCGGCCCCCAAGTTCCAAAGGCCCGCCGTCCCACCCTCACTCCGAGGCCTAGACAACGGATCAGTCTCCGTTAACACCATTGCATTACCCGTTCGACATCGGTACTGATCCTTGTTTGGGAGATTTCATCCCTAACGGCTTTGGCTTTGCCATTTTTGGACAATGCATTTTACACTCCATTTCCACTTCTATGAATTCTACCTAACCACTTCAGTCCACCGTCTTTATTGCAAGCAAAACAATTTGTTAACTCTCAGGTTTCCACCTCTCTCTCTCCCTCTTATTAGAACCCCCATTCACATACTCTCTCTCTCTAGCCATGGCACAACTCTTCAATCACCCTCCAGCCAGTATTTTTCTTCAGTTTATCAATTTTTGACATGGTTGAAGGTTGATCTGGTGTTGGAATTTACACGAAAAAAGCACGGGACCGATTAAAGCACGGGTACAAAAAAAGTATGGTCCTTGTTGCCGCTGTTTCCAGACATGCCAGTAACCGCTTGTTCACCACCTCCCCCCATTCCTCAGTGTTGTTGTGTACTAGTTGCTCCGCCACTACTGGGGAACGCACCGTCCATGCTACATCGCCTGTTCGTGAGTACCTTTGGTCATATTTGCATCGGCGTGATCAATTCTGGGGCGATCTACATTGTGTATTTGGCTTTTTGCTGATGTCGGCGTGATCCACCGCCTCGCCAGTCCCCACGTTCCAGTGGCCCGCCATCCCATCCTCACTCTGAGGCCCGAACACCGAACTAGTCTCCGCTGACACCACTGCATTACCCCTTCGACATTGGTATTGATCCTGGTTTGGAAGATTTCATCCCCAACGGCTTTGGCTTTGACATTTTTTTACACTCCACTTCCACCCTAGGAATAATACCTAACCACTTCAGTCCACCATCTTTATGGCAAGCAAAACAATTTATTAACTCTCGAGTTCCCAACCCTCTCTCTCCTCTCATCAGAACCCTTATTCACATTCTCTCTCTCTCTCTCTCTCTCTCTCTCTCTCTCTCTCTCTCTCTCTCTCTCTCTCTCTCTCTCTCTCTCTCTCTCCGACCATGGTGCTACTCTTCAATCACCCTCCGACCAGTATTTTTCTTTGGGTTATCAAATTTTTGACATGGTTGAAGGTCGATCTGGTGTTTACCATTCTCAACGTGATGTGTGAATGCGCGAGTACTGCATTAGAACAAGTGGCCGAGAATAGGCTGGTGTACGTTTTGGGCGGGTTTGGGTGCGCTGTGGTAGTGATCGGATTCACCGTCGGAGAGCTTCTATGGATGAAGAAGATGAAGCTACACATTGGCATTCTAGACTTTTTGGGCTTTATCACAACACTTTTGACAAGTTACATCTTCTGATCTTCAAGTTGTATTTGCTTGTCTCCATAGATCATCTTCGATCAACTTCTCGGTCTTTTCCCCTAATCTTTGCACTATTATCTGCTTACTACAAAATAATCTGAAAATCCTGCACCCACAAATTTGTCATGTGTTGCAAAGAAAGCACCCAATACTTACCTTTAAAGTATGCCAGGAGATTCACCCTACAAAAACTCTTTGAATGCCCAATTTGTGCCACCCCCAAACTATGTTCTTATTCTTTGGGCATTCACCCCCAATTAGTGGGGACCCGAGTTGAATGCCCAATTTGAAGGATTAAGTTCTTATTGGGCTTGTTCTTCACCATTTAGGAGGACTCATCTGACAGTGGAGATGGAGTTGCGTTGAGATTACTTAAAGTTATGGTTTTTTGGTCCAGTAATTCACATATCCAACAGCCGTTATTATAATTTGAGGTACCGGGTAGTGTGCAATACATTCCTAGCTAAATCTCTTTGCAAAGAGTATTCTTTAATTCTCTCATATTTGTACTCATTTGATGTCTAAGTTTGTTGATTCAGTTATTGTCACTTCTTGTTTCGTGACAGAGAAAGTATTTGGCTGAAAGCCATGGAACAAATTGGTACATGTTTAAGCCCACCGGGTCACAAAGTTATGAAAGATGTACGATGGACTGCCCCACGGGGAGTCCAGTATGTTTATGGGGCCCATGTGCCCAATACAGAGTTTTGACCTGGGTAGTGCTTGGCATGTTATCGAAATGAGCCGGGTACAAGGCTACAAATGAAAAGCATTCAGAATGATCCTACTTGATTTGTTATTCTCGTTTATTGAGCATATTCTTATTGCTAACCATGTTATTGTCCTCGTATTGCATATACTACCCGGGCGTTTTATATTTTTCAGGTGCAGAGAAAGTTAGTGGGGACCCGAGTTGAAGTATTTGAAGGATTAAGTTTTACAGGTGCAGAGAAAGTGTTATTGTACTGTGACGACCCGAATTTTTACATTGCCTCAAAATAAGTACATATCCAATAATTACAAGTCTTCAAGATAAATATACATGGTGGGCCTAAAAACCTCCAAAATAATACAGGTTTTCTAAACAATCTCTATAAAACTTAATCCTTCAAATACTTTAACTCGGGTCCCCACTAACTTTCTCTGCACCTGAAAAATATAAAACGCCCGGGTAGTATATGCAATACGAGGACAATAACATGGCTAGCAATAAGAATATGCTCAATAAACGAGGATAACAAATCAAGTAGGATCATTCTGAATACTTTTCATTTATAGCCTCATACCCGGCTCATTTCGATAACATGCCAAGCACTATCCAGGTCAAAACTTTGTATTGGGCACATGGGCCCCATAAACATACTGGACTCCCCGTGGTGCAGTCCATCATACATCTTTCATAACTCTGTGACCCGGTGGGCTTAAACATGTACCAATTTGTTCCATGGCTTTCAGCCAAATACTTTCTTTGTCAGAAAACAAGAAGTAACAATAACTGAATCAACAAGCTTAGACATCAAATGAGTACAAATATGAGAGAATCAAAGAATACTCTTTGCAAAGAAATTTAGCTAGGAATGTATTGCACACTACCCGGTACCTCAAATTACATCTTCGGAGAGCTTCTATGGATGAAGAATATGAAGCTACACATTGGCATTCTAGACTTGTTGGGCTTTATCGCAGCACTTTCACAAGTTACATCTTCTTCTGATCTTCAAGTTGATATTCAACAAATAGATGAGCTTCTTTTTGTTTGTCTCCATAGATCATCTCCAATCAACTTGTCGGTATTTTCTTTGATCTTTGCACTATTATTTGCTTACTACAAAATAATCTGAAAATTCTGCACCCACAAATTTATCATGTATTGCAAAAAAAACACCCACTACTTACCCTTGAAAGTGTGCCAGGAGATTCACCCCACAAAAACTCTCTTTAAATGCCCAATCTATGCCACCCCCAAACTTTCCCTCCACAAGGATGGCAATCATGTGAGCATTCCCATAGAATCTCTAAAATATGCTCCACGAGAGGTTGGAGAGTGGATATTCTACATGGTGAACGATCAAGCCACATCAGATTCTGATAAACCAATGGTACATGATTCACTGACTATTAACACTTCTGGATTTAGCCAACCCAATCGTCACGACAGTGTGGGGCTCCTCGGTATTATTCTTCGGACTAGTCTTCGGGAGACGGAGAGTTAAGTTACGGGGAAAGCATTGATAATAAGAAGGAGATTTAACTCGCTACAGTGGGTAATTGGGTTTCTTTTTAGGTAAAAATAGTGTTATAGTTTACACTAGATATATATGTTTCATTATAAATCCTAATCCAAAATGAAGATAAACTACTCCCTCCGTTTCAAAATAAGCGTCCGGTCCTAAAAACAAGAACTTAAAAATAATACATTTTTCTACAAGGAAAAAAATTGATTTTTTTTTATAAATTAAAAGAATTCATGGATATCTTCTAGTAAATTGTTGAAAGAAATTTGAATTTTTCTTGGAAAATTTTGTGTTACTCCTATTTTTAAGTTCTCATTTTGCGAACCAAATACTTATTTTGGGCGGGGGAGTATAACATTACTAGAAAAATGCCTCTTCTACATGTTCTTCATGAAATTGCAAGCGTGTATTTTATTTTATCTAGTGGTAGCAACAACTATGTTTATTGTTTCAATCGAGGGAGTTATGTTTATGGTTCACTTTTACGTGGGTATGTTATTTTGAAAAGCATGTCACAGGCACAGCAATGGCATGGAAAAAGCACAGGCACGAAAAAAGCACAGACAAAAAAAAAGCACGGGAACGATTAAAGCACGGGTACAAAAAAAGTACGGCCCTTGTTGCCGCCGTTTCCGAACATGCTGGTGACCGCTTGTTCACCACCTCCCCCCATTCCTCAGTGTTGTTGTTGTGTACTGGTTGTTCCGCCACCGCCGGGGAACTCACCGTCTATGCTACATCACCTGTTCATGAGTACCTTTGGTCATATTTGCATCGGCATGATCATTTTTGGGGCGATCTACATTGTGTATTTGGCTTTTGTGCTGACGTCGGCATGATCCACCGCCTTGCCGGCCCCAAGTTCCAGTGGCCCGCCGTCCCACCCTCACTCTGAGGCCCGGACACCGAACCAGTCTCCGCCGACACCACCGCATTACCCCTTCGACATCAGTATTGATCCTGATTGGAAGATTTCATCCCCAACGGCTTTGGCTTTGACATTTTTAGACAACGCATTTTACACCATTTCCACTCTAGGAATAATACCTAACCACTTCAATCCACCGTCTTTATTGCAAGCAAAACAATTTATTAACTCTCAAGTTCCCAACCCTCTCTCTCCTCTCATCAGAACCCTCTCTCTCTCTCTCTCTCTCTCTCTCTCTCTCCCACCAGTATTTTGCTTCGGGTTATCAAATTTTTGACATGGTTGAAGGTCGATCTGTTGTTTACCATTCTCAACGTGATGTGTGAATGCACGAGTGCCACATTAGAGCAAGTGGCCGAGAATAGGCTGGTGTACGTTTTGGGCGGGTTTGGGTGCGCTGTGGTAGTGATCGGATTCACCGTCGGAGAGCTTCTATGGATGAAGAAGATGAAGCTACACATTGGCATTCTGGACTTGTTGGGCTTTATCGCAACACTTTTGATAGGTTACATCTTTTGATCTTCAAGTTGTATTTGCTTGTCTCCATAGATCATCTTCGATCAACTTCTCGATCTTTTCCCCTAATCTTTGCACTATTATCTGCTTACTACAAAATAATCTAGAAATCCCGCACCCACAAATTTGTCATGTATTGCAAAGAAAGCACCCAATACTTACCCTTGAAAGTATGCCATGAGATTCACCCCACAAAAACTCTTTGAATGCGCAATCTGTGCCACCCCCAAACTTCCCCTCACATGGATGGCGATCATGTGAGCATTCCCATAGAATCTCTGAAAAATGCTCCACGAGAGGTTGAAGAGTGGATATTCTACGTGACGTACGATCAAGCCTCATGTGGTACATAACTCACCGACTATTGACACTTCTAGATTTGGCCAACCCATCCACTCACGACATCGTGGGGCTCCTCAGTATTATTCTTTAGACTCATCTTCAGGAGACAGAGAGTTCAATTATGGGGAAAGCATTGATAATAAGGAGATTTGACTCGCTACAGTGGGTAATTGGGTTTCTTTTTAGGTAAAAATACTATTGCAATCACCTAGGATTTGTCAAATAATTACAAAGGATAATAATCTCTTAAAAATGCTTGCAGTAGTCTTTTTATGTTGTATGCAAAAGAAGAATTAAAAATAAAATGCAAAAACTACTCCAGATTCTGAAACTACGTCCCTATCTCTCAATTACAAGAACACATTCTAGTACGGAGTACTATATTGTTTACCGCGTTCTCTTTCCAAACGTGCAGAAATTCAAAATAAAAACCTCAAAATGTGAAAATTTGCCTGTCAAACACCCCCGTATTCTGATTATTTTGCTTACTTTGTGTTTTGCAAATAACGAATGATAGCCGAGCAAACCTTCAATCCTGAGATTCAACCTCTTACACTTTCAACCAAGTAGCAATAACGATAATGCCATATCTAGCGTTAGTGAAGCTAACAGAAACGGCATGTAGCTCAAATGAGATTTTAGGGGGAACATAGTAGGGCTTTGGTAAAAATGCAAGAGATCACAGTAAAAATTGGTTAAAATAGAGAGAAACTTATACAGCTCTTGACTAGACAAAATAGTGGCACTGCCACATGACCTAAGAGTATAAAAAAATGCGTTGATGCAATTCTATGTTATGTGGGGCACATGCACATCGAACGGCTACGGACATATCTTTGCCACGATCTGTATCCGGATATTTCAGTCCTACAATCCGGACATTTTGTTTTTGCAGCGCTGTTTTCAGAGTTTTAACTATCACAATCAGTCGGTAGAAGAGAGTCAGAAGTAAAGTTGAGGTAAACATGAAAGAATGTTGGGTCGTTTAACTCTCCGTTGTTGATGCACATGAAATGGGAAACTTTCTTAGGAATGACTGTTCATTTTTGCACCCCAACCACACTAAAGCAGAAAATTTTGCTTTATCCCTTCCATTTTTCATACTCCTTTCATTTTTCCACAAGAAATCCTGAACCACTACTTGCAACCACCTACAGCAATGCACCCCTGTGAAAATATATGATGATATTTGATCTCTCATCATGAAGAAACCAAAATAAATTTGGACGAAGGGATACAGTTTGGAATGAAGGGGGGTAAAAACTAATGTGAAGGATATATATATTGCATTCTAAACAAAACTATGCAAATACACTCCCTACATACATGAGAATCGGAATCAGCAGACCCTTCCGATAACAATTTGGAATGAGGTGCCCACCAAAATGAACTTTTACAAAATCCCAAGAGGATACCCAGAAAGCAACCCCACATTTCCCAAACATATGAACGAGGGAAAATGGCAAGCATGCACCCAAACCATACCCTGTATTAACTCCCTAGTCCAAAATCTCGTTTATGTACTGTCGGAATACTACTACACTGTAGATAGGATGCCACCAACCAATCACCCACAGAGGGAACTCCGTTGAACAAACGGTAGAAAAGATGAGGGAGTGCTTAGTACCACACACACCATCACCATGTCAACAGTAGCTTTGGTACTTCCAAAATGGCATTTCATTTGTACAGAGCAATGCGCGGCTTTAGTTACTACCCTAGTTGTATATCTTCACTGCCTTCTCAAATGTGTGACGATTCTGAAAAATTGGATGATGTCAAAATCAAGCAAATGGATTAATGCACATAAAGCAAGGGACTGCAGAAGTTTAAGGGGCTTCCAAGAGATCTCAACTTTATGACTTACCCTAAAACTAATATCTTGCCACAGGTAAAAAAAAAGAAAAAAAAAAAAAAAGGGGAACCAAACAATGCTCTTGAGGAATATATAACCAAAAGTTGGCATCCTGATGTCCCGACTTAGATTATGGTATTTACCAGCAGTTGTAGTGCCAATCACGTTAACTCAGCAACAAAAGTGAGGTACAATAAACTCATAGGACGTTGACAAAAAAAAAAAATTGATAAGGCACAAGTACCTGATTAGCTGCATAAGCCCTTTTAGGAGTATTATCAGAGTGTTCCAATCCCAGATACTGATCCCAAGCACCATAAACATCTCTTCTCTGTGGAAAGATGATTCATATATCAATCCAATACAGCTTTAATAAACAAGCCACATTGGTAACTTTAAGAAGACAGGAAAGGGAAGAAATGCGCACATGAAACCGGCCAGAAACCACGTCAGAATCTTCAAGATACTCTGGTCGACCAAGTGAGAGAAATGCAAATTTCCACTGGCCAAGAGAAATTACAAAGAACGCAAGGTTTCAGCAGAAGTAAGTCAAAAGAGAGAGAGAGATAGTAGATTAGGATTACTTGGGCGACCGTTCACATGGAGTAGATGTACCTTGGCAAATTCCTCATCTGGAACCTGCAATTTCTTCTGTACTCGGACTTTGACCTCAGCTAAAGTCTCACCTTCATGGATAACCAAGAAAAAAGGCTCCCCAAAGTTCTGAATCTGCTGCTAAACAAGGAGAAAATTAACACTACGAAAATAAAGTCCTATGAGTTTGTTAGTGTTCAGCCAACAGCATAAACTAATCCAGCGATGCAAAAAGAGAGAATACAATGATCAGGGTGCCTATATGAGAAGGTTGTTTACAAATTAGTTACCATCTGATTTTGAGCGGTCTCCTTCGTGAAGTGGTACACATGAATTAACCGATCATTATTACCAAGGTTTTTCTCTTCTTCTGGAACCTGCAAAATGTTGAAACATAAGGTGGTAAATAACCTAAGTTGGACGCAAATTCAGATGCACATTGCTTTTTAAACCAAAATATAAATTTGCATAGTAGACAAGTTTGCAAGGTCCTTTTTATGATTTACACTATTTCTTGATGTCACCCAAGTAATAATCATATAAGCTCCAATGCAAGGTCAATATCATTAGACTGGTAAACCCTTTTGGTATACGCAATGGTGGCGCCTCAAACTCAAGTTCACCGCCTAGTAACACTGTAAAAGAACTTCAGATAACAAATTAGTAATCAGTTACAACCCATGGAACCAGATTTGGTTTAAGAAGCAAAAAGGAAGTTGTGGGAGCTGGAACAGGGAGTTAGGAATTCAAATGTTCTATTAACTTGCAAAATGTCTATATATGAAGGCATGCTCAACATACATAAACATTTTTCTTTGTTTCGGTATCCACCTTTGTTTGTTGGGAGGGGATTGGGTTTTGCAGTATTAAGTCCAAGAAATTTCTAAGTGGTTGCACGGGTAAAACAGCTGTTTCAACTGAATTAACCAATTCAGGGTTCACAGTCCATTAGAGAAACGAAACTAGAGGCAGTCAGGTCTACCCTACACAACACCGCACGTTTAACCATCTGCCTAAGAAGCACAAACACTTCTGGAAACATGCTGTGTCGAACACCAACTACACTCAAACACTCCCAAAAGCATGTTCAACACCTCTTTATTGCGTGATGAATCGAACAAATGAATTCATATCAATTTGTGAAGCTACCAAACACGTCCTATGTGATAGACCAGTTCAGAATAATAATGTTCTGCATTCTTAAGGACGCAGCTATATTTTTAAAACCTCTATAACATGAATATATCACATGATTCACATGTTAAAAGTTCAACTGTTTTGGACTACTTAGAATGCAAGTTGTTACGTCAATGATACCTTGATGATAACTTGTGAAATATATGCCTTTTCATTAAGTTTGTATTGTGTAGTATATATTTCACTATCCTTGAATCAAGTACCGTTTATAGGACATACAACAGAACCTATGAATATATAAATGTGTCCCAGACATCTGGAAGCGTATTAGCTATATGCCTTTTCATTAAGTTAGTATTGTGTGTGTTCACCCTCCTTTAAAGAGGGTGAAGATTATCCTCCTTGTGATTGATGAAAATTGTGTGAGTCTCACCACAAACTAACTCATTATTACCAAAAAGTGTGTTGATTTTGTGGACCCTACACAATTTTTACGGAGGGTAATGTTCACCCAATTTAAAGGAGGGTGAACAAAATTATTATAATTCACTATCCTTGAATCAAGTACCGTTTATAGGACATATAACATAACCTATGAATATATAAATGTGTCCCAGGCATATTGTCTACTGCAGTTTTCAAAAATCACATCTCGATCCATGTCTGTGCTACTTAATCTTGTGATGCAGGAGCATAAAGCTAATACGCTTCCAGATGTCTGCCAAACGAGAGAGAGAGAGAGAGAGAGAGAGAGAGAGAGAGAGAACCTCTTCTGCGCGTAATGTCCAATACTGATCATTTATGTTTTCTATCTTCTCATTGACAGGAAAAATCTGCAAGTAAAATGATGGCAAAATTAGATGCGAAACCAGCATGGACTTAAAGATGCCTCTGAAAGCCAGAACTGCAATTACACCAAGGCAGGTCAATGAGAGCTTAGAAAGCTCAAAGCTGCCCCCTCCTCAAAGTTATGAACTTTTTACAAAATATTGAAATCTAAGTACATTATTGTCGTGGGAATGATCAGTGATAAAGTATCAGAGAAGAGCTTCAGATGACAACTCATAAACGATATGACACGACAAACAAAGCCAACAGTTCCACTTTAATTGTATTTGTATTCATCCAGAAAAACAGAAGAAAAAGAGACCCACTATAGCCATGCAAAGATGAAGCTAAACCTTATAAATCTTGTGGTAAAAAACTTCAAGCAATCTGAGTTCTGCATCCGGATGAGACAACTCAACCTGTTTAAACAATGCAACTGGAATAAATACAAGCAACCCCATCTTAAATAATACCAAATGAGTAGAATAACTACATCACGATATACTTTCAAGAATTAAAACTTTTTTTTTTTTTTTTTGAACTGCAACAACTAACAGGTGCTAGAAGCTCCTATTTGTTAAAATCAATAGCAAGATTATAGTCCAGTGTATTACCTTTGTCTTAAGCTCATTAATAACATCACCCACGGTGCTTTGTTTTGGAAGTCTAATGGTATGAACTGACACCTAAAAAATTAAGATAACAATGGCAAGTTTGGGTAAGGGGAATAAAAAGTGAAGGTAATAAAATGAAAAGGATGATTTGTTCTGCGTACTCACTTCCTCTTTTGTAGCATGGTGAAAAGCTACTTTAAGTGTTTTCAAACCTTGTAACTCTGGCAGAGGTATGTCCAACACTTCATAGTACAATATATCAGACGTCTGTCAAAATTCAACAGAAGTTTAAAATTCAAGGTTCTCACACTCCATTATACACAGGACCAAGTTACGAATTACCTGATTGTAGTGGACCAGCATATCTGACAAATGGTCCACCCCGCGGTACTTAATAGGCTGGGGTTTCGGTTGCTGAGAGTAACAATTATGAGATGTAAGCCTGATTTTAGATGGATCCTCCAAATCAAGATGGCGAGCTACTTGTTCCACAACATCATCGTATGTATGAAGCTTTGACCTTGCCATTCATCATTTGTTTGAGTAAGAAAGTGACCAACTTAACTTTTTCATTGGCTGATTATGTTTAATGGATATATCCATATAATGGAAAGAAAAACAAAAAGATGAGAAGATTGTGGGTGAATACTTCAACTATTCACTTACAACTCTAGACAGAAATCATCCTCTCTTGGCTTTTCCAGGGCTCGAAAGTGAACCACCTGCAAAACATGAACATGTGAATATTGCAAGACATAACTTATCATTGTGATATTTTTGGTTGGTTATAAAAGAATTCTAGCTGAAACACAATAAACAAGCATGCATAACTGCCATATTTTACTAAATGGATCTAATGGTTTCATTGCAGTTTATACTGCAAGAAGTAGAAGTACTCCTATCATATAATGAGGATCGATATGGAATTGGGCCTAAATATTAATATATGATAACTGAACCACCTGCAAAAATGAATTTTGAATTGTACCGAGATCTTAATATACAATAAGTTCTGTAGGAATTTAAAAGAAGAATACCTGGCGATTGTGTACATATTCCAAAAATGCAGGAACATCTTGATAGCGGAATTGATCCATACTTTCAGCTGGAAGAGTTTTTTGAAAACAAACTATATCCCCATCTTCAAGCTACACACAAGCATTACAGATGCGTCAATAAAAAATACCTCGATAGAGTAGAGCAGTACATCTTGATGACATATACCTGGCAAGATCGGAATGTGAATTTCCTGTCAATTGGTTCACACATGACGTGGGGCTCATACTTTATCTCCTGAACAGAACAGTGCCTGAGTTAAGGTGCTTTTGGAAACAGCAATGCTGGACATGTAAATTTTTATGCACAAGGGTAGCCAATGCAAAGCATGGAATGAAGAGTAGGTTTAGACTGAGAATTTCACCCAAGCGGCAAGTTCAACATGAGAATGGAATTTGGAAACCAGCTTTCGGTTTCGAGCAGAATTCATGTCACTAGCTTTTGGTTTAAACTTTTGTTCCATATCTTGGTTGTCAATTAACGAGCTTCTATAAAATAGCAGTCCATGGGTGATACTCTAGCAATTTTGGAAGGGTTGTAATTGGTTTTTGCTAAATATTAATTTCATATCCAGATATCAGTCTCATCCTTAAAACACATGCGGTGCTTTAGGGTTTGCTAACCCGTCATCATCCTCCTAGTTTCTTCGTTGAGTGATTGGTTGGTCTTCCCTTGTTTCAATTGACAAGTCCCGTACAAATATTTTGAACTGTCAAGTTAGAGTGATTCCCCTTACGCAGGTACCATAAGGATCTCTCTATAATGTCTCCATTAACAAAGAATTAAGCTCGTGAGAATTGGACGATGTATGCATGTCAAATTTGGCTTACCCCTAGTGAGGTCGAGCTCATGCAAACCAAGCTAAATTGCAGCCCTCCTAAAAGACAATCCGCAACTACCTCTCTTCAACCTTATTCAACTCAAAAAACATTCCTTTGCAGTTTGCAACGCTGTTTGAAGCTTCCTAAAGCTGCCCCACACCACCAGGAGGCAGACTAGTGTACAATCACTACCAACATCAGACATCTAAAAAAATACCCCTCCTTTCTCTCCCTAACCAGTATACTTAAAACGTGATGAAATGGTTTAGAGTTCAAACTATTCACCCAATTTGGGATGACTAAGCTTGTCCGACCCGCATGCAAGGGGGGAGAGAGAGAGAGAGAGACCATAAAGTGATTCAGAATTTACGTGCAATGCTAACAAGGACTAGGCACGATACTACAAAAGAAGTAATTGTGTGGTGAAAATTAAGCTCGTAAACGCAAAATCTCTTCATCAGGAGCATAGCCAGACATTTCATTTAGATTCATTAAGATCCATAACCATCGTACAGCAGAACTAGGAACTGATATTAGAAGAAACAATTGTGTGATGGAAAACAAACCTCATAAAGGTCAATCTCTTCATCAGGAGCATAGCCAGCCATTTCATTTAGCTTCGTTAAGATCTCCACTGGCTTACTCGTAGACTTCACGAAAAGCCTCCCAACGTAACTGGGAAAACATAGAAACAAACATTGGTCAAATGACATGGGAGGTTTAGGGGGGCCACTATTTTAGTGGTATTTTGAGAGCAGCCACTTTGTGCATATATTGCCAAAGATTAGGTCTGTCTCCAATCATCCCCCCATACCCCCAATGATTGGGGACCAGATGGGTTATGTTATGTTGTTGTTGTTGAAGAAAATGACCAAATAACTACCGTAGCTCTTCTTTCTCAGGATCATAAAGCTTAAAAAAAAGCAAAATATCATCTCTTGTCTTGTCAGGAGGAGGAATAGGCCGTAAATCCTGAATGATAAAGCAAAGCATTGGTAAAACTTGATGAGGAAAATTTGGAGCTATTAAACCTATATGGGGGCAATAACATTACCAGTCCAAGCTCCACTTCTAGGAACAACTTTAGTTCTGCATTATTAACTTTATTGGATACCTCCCTCAATTGTCCCACCTGCAAAACAACACAAGGCATATTTGAATTGAGGAGGGCAATATATTTTCTAATGACCACAATACGTATCAGCATGACCCCCCTACTGTCTAGGTCTCTAGACAAAATGACAAGGACTGCATGGTACAAGGAAACAGAAGCCCTAGATAGATCTTTATGCAACCAAAATGTAATAAATGGATATAGTCCAACAGTACATCAAGCATTAGCATCTTTATTCACACTTTTAAGACTTCACAAGAAATTTGATCGATGGTATTTATGCCAGTAATACAAAATGGAAAACCAAGAAATATTGAACCCAATTCAACAAGAAGAAAGAAGCTTTCCTCCATCACAACAGGATGTGAAACTCAAATAAAACAACAGATCAAAACCCTTTAATATATATAGAACCAATGTCACAAATTATCTTGTGCGGCTGCTCCCCAAGTGGAAATGCCTTCAACAAAGAATTCTTTTGAATCAAATGTCATTGATCATATACTAACTAGCAATAGAGCAAGAAAATATACTGGAGATGAGCATAATTAGGTTTCGGGTGTATGCATGTAGAGCTATAAGGACGGATCAAGAGATTGGTTGGTCAAATGTAGAGGCAACAGTCCTATAACAAATAAGGTCGAACACCATAATGACTATCAAGCATTTGAAATATAGGAAGAACAGAAGATAATTACAGTTTGCATTTCCTCTACATGGGTTAAAGGTCGATTAGGACGATATGTATGGTTTTGACGCTTTGCCCACAGCCAAAAACGCTGAAATTGCACAGGTACACCAAACTCTTTAGCAACCTCCTCCTGCATGCAAATTCATAATTAGACACAGAAAAAACACAAAAGCATATCGCAGCTCTAACTTGGTAACATGAAAACTAGGTAACAATAAAAGCGAGTATTAAAATAGTAATCAATTATGATGCACAGACACGGACACAGGAATTCTAAAAAAATAGGGACACGGACACGGTGGGGCCGCGGGGACACGTCACATGTATATTTATTTAGGGCGCTGCTATTCGCAGCCCTCTATTTACTCTCATAGCCCGTTAAAAATTTTCAATTATACTCGACAGTTAGTTACCGAAATTGAGATATATTTTCGGTATCCAATTACCAAAATATAATATTTTTTTCAACAGATGTTTACCGAAAATGCATGTTCGGCAGTTGTTTACCGAAAGTTGAACATATTTTCGACATGTAGTTACCGAAATATAATCTTGTTTTCAACAACAATTTACCGAAATGTTATTTATGATTTTCAACAATCATTTACCGAAATGTAGTGGGCTACGGGAGTAAATAGAGGGCTGCGAATAGCGGCGCCCTTTATTTATTTAAATAAATAAATAATTATAGTTTGACACCCAGAAATTTTTAAAAAATTACAATTTGGCCCCGAATTTTTTAAAAAATACAGTTTGACCCCCAATTTTTTAAAAATTACACTTTGGCCCCATAATTTTAAAAAAAATTACAGTTTGGCCCCTGTCATGTCCCCAGCCGTGTCCCCGTAAAAAAATTAAATTAACTTATAAACATGTCCCCATGTCCGACATTGCGATACTTCGACCTCTAGAGGTGTCGATGCTTCTAATCATACAACAGGTCTGCACTCCTATAACAAAGATATTAATATTGAAGCGACAAGAGCAAGATTAAATAAGTATGGTACATAAACCGATGAATGCGGAGTGATCACTAAAAAACCCATCAGCAATATGGGTCTTACCAATGCAGTGTGCTGGGATGGATTAACTAGTATGTATAGAAGAAGCTAAAGGAAGTCACGAAAACCATTAGAGGAGAAATCTGACATTCACATATTCATAAGATATATACTTTTTGCGACTAAAATCTGCTAATTCAGAAGACAGACAAAGAAATAATTTGAAGTTTCAAATAGAATGTTAATAGTTCGTGGGTAGTTAGGATTATATTGCATGATTTATGCTCTTCCTAGAATCATAACCAGAGAGAAAAAGCTAGAACACAACAAATAGACGAAATCATATACCAAATTAGCACCTTGAAAAGTTCAAAAGGCATCTGCTTCTGAATCCTGAAACTTCTAACTTTGTCATGATCCACAAGATCAAAATATATATCCCTTCCAATCTGCTCTACAAGGTCTTCATCGCGTGCAACCTAAATGCATCACAAAACTGTTCAGTAAGGAATCGGATTTAACAGTAACGCCAAACATTAGGCTGTTTTCAAACAAGGTTGGTAGCAGCGACCTTAATAATAGTATAAAGGTGAGCCTCGGCCTTTTCCTTTTTCTTGACGTCTTTTTCCTCTTGCTCTCTCTTCAACCTTTCCTGAGACGTGCCATTAAATGCGTCCAAGCCATGATTAAATGTGTCCAAGCCACGTTATATAAAATAAAATTGAGTATACATAATACCAGCATCTTACCCTAAGATGTTCAGCAATATCCTTCTCATCCACATTACAAACTATTTTGTCCTTGTCACTTTCACGTATGTACACCAACATGTATGCATTTGAGTACTTTGTGAATTTAAAGGGAGTATTATTGAACCCAGGGTTTGTCTGAGGCAACTGTCATAATGAAAGCAGGTAAGAAAAGGTTAAGAACAAAAAGTTAAGAAATATGAGAAAATCCATGATACGAATAAGGACCAAAAAGCTGCCACCAAATATAGTCAAGATATGACCTCTTCTTCACCGCCATACTGCTCCTCTAAAGCCCGCTTTATATCTTCTTTTGTCACACGTTCATCATCAAACTTGTACCTGGACAGCAAATCAGAATTTACTGTACAATGAGAAACTGCAGAAGATGAAAAGGTCGACCATAAAAGTGATGTAACATGCAAACTTTTTCTCTAAGTTTCCATGATTACTTCACAAGTTAATAAATCTCAAGAAAATCAAAAAATTATGTTTAGATAATTTAGGGCTATTAGGAAACCAAGAAGAATGCAATTTGACAGGGTTCACACGATGATTGAGAATTTCATGAACAACAGATGTCTACGTATTTAGTAGTACAAAACCATAAAATCAACCAGCTGAGCTGCCCACCAATTAGCTGGTCTCAAATTACTCATCAAACTACTAATCTTTGCAGGCAAAACTTGCTAATTGCTCAGGGAAAAAAAAATCAAAGCAAGACCAAGAAAGGAGATTCAAGAATTCAAGCTGAAGTGTTGTGGTGCACCGGTCAGATTCCAAAGTAAAGTTGTGTAACACAGCAAACAATGGATGGATCTTATTGCTCATGCACTATGTTCCAAAGTCAAACTCTGAAGACTAGGAATAGTAATTACTCCATTGCCAGCACCAAAGTTAACTTTAAACCATGAATCTAGCAAACAAGCCTTATGGACTTAAATAGATGAGAGATACACATGGAGAAGATAGAAAACAGAATTAGAACATTCTTGATCCCCAACCAAACCAACCAGAAGAAATAATATTACTCATAATGTCATTACCTCTTCCAGAAAAAAGCATGCAAGTATCTATGCCAGGAACTCACTAGCCGAGACTGACTGATAGTCCCATAAAAGCTCAAATATAGTAGATCACAAACACATAAGGGTTTATATGAATAGTTCATCTGTGTGTGTGCATCTGAATATTGAAGGCATACCATTGGTCAGTAAGAGTTGGCCTTATAAAGGCATAATAATGTCCACCATGCACCCCACCGCTGTGTACTAAAACACTGCAAACAACACAAATTTGTTAGAGCGAAACAAAATTCAGGGGCTCATAGACAAAAGGACAGTAAGATTATAGATATGCATGTAATCAAGTACAGATTTGTATGCCACATGTTGAATTTTTTCTTTTGGCTGAACGACAGTAATGACAATCATGTTTTAAAACCCGGACCGGACTGGCCGGTTCAACCGGTTCAACCAGCACTTCCTCTGGCCTGGCTCTACTCCGAAACCAGCATATTTCAAAAACCGGTCCCTAAAGACAAAACCGTTCAAAATTACCGGTTAAACCGCTGAACCGGAAGAACCGGAACTGGGTCAGTCGATCCAGACCGGAAAACTTTTCAACTAAAAAAAGACTTCCAAGCACGTGATCACGCTAGCCCAAGCACGTGGCTGTCAGTTTCGTCTAAGTTGTGGCAATATGAAACCTTTTATAGGGGGAGGAGCTGCCCATAGTTTGAAAACCCACCGATGTGGGATAGAACAAAAGTGTCCAGATTTCTATATGCTCATTCTAATTAATTAAATATTTTTAATATTTTAAAAATATATTTATGACATCACGGTTCGATTCTGGTTCGACCGCGGTTGGACCAGTGACCCATCTGCCCGATCTCTTTTCTGGTTCACTCACCGGTCCGGTTTTCAAAACATTGATGACAATAGAAAAAACACGCATGCGTGAAAAAAAGACCACCAACAACCGCTACTGGAAGGAACCTGCAATTCGCAGAGTAGGGTGGGGTTGGGGGGGGAAGGAAAGGAAAGCTCTCCTTAAGCTAAAAAACTAAACATCCCTGTAAATTTAGTCACAGAGCCACAATTAAATCAATAATACAGCATTGAGTTACAAGCTTTAAATCTAAGGCCATAAATGTGACTCGTGGCATGTAAAAATTGCACAACCGCTTTCTTAGGTGATTAAACACCCATGGTACCATTGTACAGATTGTGTTCTTAGTCAATCACACAGGCAAATACAGACGAACCTGACGAGTATACACACAAGGAAACTCTGAAGCTTCAATAATGACGTTAAAATCAATACTATAAACAAGAATATGAACTAGGAAATCACTAAAGCTTCAATTCAGATGTTCAACAGAAATTATAAATATTATCAGGTGACCAGAATAAAATGATGCGTCATGGCCCCCATGAATAGTCCATCGACTACGTACATGCCACAAGTCCAAGGATGAAAAGAGTCTCTATATAAGCCCTGTATGTACATGTATTATAGAGTCACAGTTCAACCTTGTTGAAAGAAAAACATGCAAACTTACCGATCATAACAGCATATCAAAGACAACTATTACCTACGCAAGATACAGATGTAATTACCGCTATCAAGTTAAGCTAGGTGATTTATTGACTATAAAGTAGATGGCATAACTAACATTTGTATTACCTGTGAAGCGTGTAAAGGTTTCGAACATTCCTATTGGCATCCGGTGACAAGTATTTGCCATCCTCTCGGTCAAGATCAAGTTGCAGAGGGAACTCATAACGGTCATTAATCTGTAGACATGAAGCCAATAGACATGATGACTACCAAATTACTTAAATCAACCGTTTAGTTTCATTCCCTAACCGAAGTTTCTCTCAAAAACAGAGACGTGTGAGTTGTATAAAGCAATAGAGATTCGTGAGTTGTATAAAGCAATAGCCAGTAACTTGATAACTCAGATTTTACTAGGTCATCTAGATGATGGCTAAAAATTACAAATCGAAAGGTGTATGCCAATGTAAGTAGACAACTATCTACTAACAACAATGATACAGCACCAGTATTCTACTGATGTCAGCATCGATAACACATGGAGTCAAACAAAAATGAGACTGCATCAGTACTCCGCAGAGTAATGCATTTGACAGGTAACAGAGTAACAGAAGTTCATGAGACTTGCACAAGGCAACTGCAACAGCTTTTTTAAAGGTTATAATGCCCAGAATAAGGATGAATTTGTAACCCAAAAAACGCTGAAAATGCTGTGATTTATGAAGCAAAAAAAGGAGTAAATTATTGTATAAGAGCGTGATGGAACATAGCGTAGTTATATTCACACAGACATGGATATGCTCTGATATGGCCGGATACTTGTCAGATACAGGAAAAAGTATCTGAATTAATTACATCTTTCGTTCACTGTTCTAGAAGCGCCATTGATATGGGAATGACATCTTCAGCTCTTCACTGCATTTGGTCTCCGTCAGGGGGGAAGGGGGTTGTTCAAATTTGTACATAACTGTTTTATTTTACATCACATGCACTACCCATTGAAACCCTCATTTCTTTTTCAAATGGCTACAAAATTAGTTCTGTTACTGAAAGACTCTCAATCTCTTGAAGAAATCAACACCCAGCAATGAAGAATCCATTCTGACGAAGAATCCATTCTGACGAAGAATCCATTCTGACGAAGAATCAAGCTTCCACTCTCAAAGTACGAAAAATCAAGCTTCACTATTCACAAAGAATACTCTCCCTCCCTCTCCCTCTCCCTCAAGCCTAAGTTACTCATAGAAGCTATGCTTGATACAAGACTAATAATTGGAAGCGTCTTAATTAATTTCCTAAATATATCCTCGCCACAACAGCCCTTCATTTAATATATTTTACCGTATCCACGTATCCAAGTTTCATATGCGTACATGCATATTAAGAACATAACACAATATCAGTCGTTAACACAATTCACTTATTCGCCATTGAAAGATAGAAGAAAGAACAAGGTGACTACTACGAGTCGTTATTTTCCGCACATATTGACGCATAATTACCAAATTCCATGACTCCAACAAACTTAGCTTTACCAAACCAGTCATATTCAGGGCTAGAAGAACCATTATCATGATTCATGACAGTGGTGAAACAATGATGTGTTCAAAGTTTTCTTTAACAAAACGGAAGGGAAAGAAGCAGAAACTGAAAATAGAAGCGCTTGCATGCAGGTAAACTCTATCTCGAGGTTAGAATCCTTTTAGCTTTAAGATCTATTGTATTCTCATTCTAGACCATGTATACAGACAGCATATACCTAAGTCTGCAGAAACCCAAAAGCAAGCAACAGGACGGTAATTGTTTTCAAACTGCTGACCTTAACCATAGTGTCCCGCATAAAATCATATTCAAACCGCTTCAGCTGAAGTTGAAGGACAGGAGGGAAATCAATGAATAAGACACCCTTTTTAGCATCCTGAAATGGTCAAACAACACGCAAGATACTCTCAGCCGAGATGAAGGAAAGAATGACAGCACAAAATTGAGATGATGTAACATCAAATAACCAATAAAAAAATAAAACGGTAATGTCCAAACAGACGGTTATGCCTGCAGACACATTTGCCTGTAGGTCAAATAACCAATGATGTGACGTGAATACATTTTCAAAGTGGGATTGATGTGACGTGTCACGGTCATGTCCAAACAGACGGACTTAGCAGATCCTATGTTACGGTTGGTGGAACTTTGACCTACATCTCTTGCCCTGCAGGCAAACGTGTCTTCCCACTTTGATGACGTATTCACGTCACTGAACAGCAACTATCCCATAGTATGCCAGATTCTTGTATTACATTATGACATGTATACATGCGGTTTCACATCATTTTTTTAAGCAGATTGAATGTTCCAATTCTCAATTCAAAAGAAAAGGATTTATTCAATTCGGAAACACAAAACAAAACGGGCAGCAGCAGGAACTCAACCAAAAGTTTTGCCTACCAATGATGGATTCCCTAAAAAACAACCACCTAGACCTACTCAAAACAAGTATCCCATGAAAAGGTGACTTGGGGATTACAGTATCTGAACAGATGCTTGTTTGGTGTGATGCAGGCACTCCCTAGGAGCATCCAGAATAACAAGCGAAAAGTGTTGCTTTCTGTTCCTTCGGCTTTGATGTGGACCAAATAGGAGAATGCCACAGAAGGGCATTTGATGGCTTTGAATAGCCCATTTTTACACTGACAGTTTTTTATTTTTTGTCTAAATGTTGGTTCTTGGGAGGTATTTTGCTAACCAATTTCTAGACTTAGCCAAGTCTATTGAGCAGATTGAGGTATAGGTAATGTAGCTTCTTCAATTTTCCTTGTACGCCTTTTTTGATATACACATTGCTTAACCCCCCAAAAAAAATGGTCTTGCTTTAACTACAAGTGCACCCCTCCCCAGCAAAAAGGAGATGTCAACCTACCTGCAAGCCATGATGTTCCGCGTGATACTTGTTGTCACCTTCAAGACGTTCAACCTCAACATACTTATCGAAGGATGCATAAACATCACGGCAACCTTTGACATCAAGCTGAAGGTCTACCATCCACAGGCATACAAAACTTGTTAGATGCAAGCACAAGAATAACCATAAATCTATCTATCCTAATACTGGCAAATCAATGAAATACTACCATAAAATGACTCCTTTCTAGTAGATTTGTAGTCCACATTGATGCATTCTATGTAGTTCATATGGTGCCCTTCAAATAACTGCTGTATAGTACCCTCCACAACAGTTCCCTGTCGCAGTATCGAATGAATCAGAGTTGAAATAAGTGCCAGAATTCAGAGGAAACCAAATACAGGACTCAAGCTTCATACCTTCATTTTGTCTTCAAGCTTTTCGCAGAGAACCCTATTAAGTTCTTGCACGTCATGCTGCAAGAAAGAGTCATATGTGTCCCATCCGAAGGATTTGGTAAGCTCCTTTGTTGCAACACTGCTATCACTGTATTGGAGCTTGTAAAATAAACTCTGTAGAGCCAGAGGGATGCTTGCAGAGGGTAAATCATTCTCAGTTGTGGGCATGTGATACACGGCCTGAAACACAATCCAAATTATTATCTTCTTTTCTCAATAACTTCACACAAATAACGTATAATCAGCTATATGCAAAGTTGGAGGACAACAACTAACCTTCCTAAAGTAAGGAATGTGATATTGCGTCTGGAGGAGAGAGTTCATGTAACAAGTTGCTCCTTGGTTTTTCAATCCCACAAAACCAGTCTCCTTCTTTGAGTCATATGACCAATAGTCAACAACTCTACGAACAGCAACCTCGGCTTCAATTATGCATGTATCATTCACAAGATAACCTCTTCCATGATCATACAGTTCACCAAGAGGCATAAAAGATGTGAAACCCCAATCACTTTCCCGGGCATTGAACTGGTGTTGAGTGTCTGCAGAATGCAGAATGAAAGGTTGTAATAAAATTCCGCTCAAATCCAAGAAAGATTATTTTTGTCAGTATGGATGCATCAGAAGTCGACACCTGGCTACAAACTGGGATAGTCTGCAAAACAGTTCCAACTCTTTCCCAATACTTCCCAAATAAATTCTTGTCAGTTTCTCCAACCTCCTTGCCACATAAATGGGCAGAGTGAAGAGACTCACCAAGCAATTTGGTAGACAAGAAAGAGCATTATATATTATAGCGGCAGCAGCCAATTTAGAAAAATCTCTTCCACGTGGCCAATCTTTTCTCAAAACTTTCTTTACCACATCCCAAACTGCTGTGTTCTTGTGGAAAGATCAGGATGCATTACCAATGGCCGAAAGCCACAGCACACTAAACCCACTTTTCCCGACTACTCAATTAAATTTCTAACCAAAAGTTGATCCGTAGAATGTATACCCTGAGCTGAACAAGGAAGCACATTCATTGGAAACAATATTGCTGGAAAAGTAATTTTACATGAAATTTAGGCTACATATATGATATCTTCCTATGCAATTACAAACAGTAAACAACAAATGTTTAGCATGGGTATTGAGTCTCCTAGAATGGTGTTTTCGAGTAAGATGAAAGTTGACACCAGTCTTTTGACTCTTTTCAAATCATTCAGGGCCAACTGCCATTACCCCACATTCCCCCCAGAAATTTCCCGTTCACCCACAAAACCTGTCACTTGCCCACTGCAAACCCTGCGAATTTCTATTTTGCACAGGTATGGCTTCCTACCTTTTTACGTACTTCCGTAACGAATCTATATACACACCATATATATGTAGTCACCAGTCACTTTCTCCTCTTGGCTTAGGCCTCGCAGAATCCTTTTGCCAGGTCTTTACTTTACCTCTTTTCGTACTCTTACTTCCTAATTCATGCTTCATTTTTTTTTCTCTTTGGCATCATTGTGTGTAGTCTACATGTGTCTTACTTCACCTAATTCATGCTTCCTTTTTTCCTCTGTGGCATCATTGTGTAGTCTACATGCTTCCTACATGTGTCATACTGTTTTTAGTTTTTAGTGAAGTTTTAGTGTAGCTTCAGTTACAGAACTAAAAGAACATTTTCCCTTTTTCTTATTTTCCAAGTAAGGCTAAATAACTTCCCACTTATTTCATGTCCTTGTTTGTTATCCCGGTTTCGGTTGCAAAAAGGTTAGAGAAGATTCAAAGAGATTTTCTTTGGAAAGGCGTGGGGAAGAATTCAAGTATCATTTAGTTGATTGGAATACGGTTTGTGCTCCGATTAGAGAAGGGGGTTTGGGGTGTGAGGCGTCTAAAGTTGTTCAATCAAGCATTGTTGAGCAAATGGCTTTGGAGATTTGCGTGTGAAAGGGAGAGATGGTGGAGAACAGTTGTAGTAGCCTAGTACGGTAGTGGGTGGGGAGATTGGTCATCCCTTAATGTGAGACTGCCTTACGGGGTTGCCCTTTGGAGGGGTATTATGAATGGTTGGGATGCTTTTGAAAAAAATATTCATATGGTGGTTGGCGATGGGATTAGGGTGAAATTTTGGAAGCATTTGTGGTGTGGGGATGTCAGTTTGAGAGAGGCTTTCGCGAGTATTTATTTGTTGGCTTGTGATAGAGATGCAAGCGTCTTTGATTATCTCTATTTTCAGCATGGGCCCCAGTTTGGGATATTCGTTTGCGTAGGGAAGTGTGCGATTGGGAGGAGGTTGCTTTGATTACTTTGCTTTCAAGAGTGTATGGTATTCAAAGAATAGGTGAAGGTGAGAACGAGATGCGTCGGAGTTTGTCTAAATCAGGATCTTTCAGGGTGAAATCTTACTATCAAACTCTTTGTAGAAGGGTTACTTCTTCCTTTCCGTGGCAAGCAATTTGGACGACGGCGGCACCATTAAAGGTGAGTTTTTTTGTATGGTGCGTGGCTAAAGGAAAGATCCTTACTTCAGATAATTTGATCCGAAGGCAGCAAATTATTGTGAACTGGTGTTGTATGTGTAAAAGGGATGCGTAGACATCAATCACCTTCTTATTCATTGTCAGATGGCGTGGGAGTTATGGACTTTGGTACTTACTTGGTTTGGTATGCAGTGGACCATGCCTAGGAGTGTGATGGAACTATTAATTGCTTGGAAAGGTGCTAGAGTGGGAAAGAGAAGGAAGCGAGCCTTCTGGACAATGATTCCTCTTTTGCTTAATGTAGTTTATATGGCGAGAAAGGAATTACAGATGTTTCGAGGGGGTAGAAAAGCCCATGTTTAGATTAAAACGTTTTTTGGTGAATAGTTTGTATTGTTGGGACAAGAGAGAATGTAATCCCATCTCTTGACTAATTTTTAGACTGGTTTGAGCTTTTCCACTCTTTGGGGAGTGCATAGGGCCTTTTTGTATTGTGGCCTCTTTTTGTATTTGGGTGGCAATCCCTTTTTATATTTAATTATTTACTTATCAAAAAAAAATTCAAAAATGCATAATACTACTCAAAAAAAAAAAGCTCTAAATTGTTTGCTTTTGTTACTATCAGGAACTGTAACAACATTGTAAATAGCAAAGGTACTACTCCCGCCATCCCATTTTGATAGTCCCCTACTAAAAGACGTGCAAAAATAAACTAGTTTCGTAGATCACTTTTCGAGTATCTTCAGACCAAATTAAAGATCTCGATTAGTTCTTTAATTTGGTGCGAAGAAAATCAAACAATTATGAACGGAAGTACTTTATTTTTTATCCGAAAATTGCACGTTTTTCGTAGGGGGCTATCAAAATGGGACGGAGGGAGTATATCACAAAAGGAACTAAATGAATAACTAAAATAATGTTTGCTTTTATTATGACTAGAGGCCGAGGCACACGCAATGCGTATGCAAGTCGAAAATGCGCAATAGCTTCCTCCTTATTGTTTGTTTCATCAATTTTTGACAAACTATCCAATCTTCAACCTGCACACGCATCATGTGTGCCCGGCCTCTAGTACTAATAATATCTAAGACATAAGAACGGTTAATAACTTCTGACTGCTAGAGAGAATCCCACAACCATGAAAGTATTTACTAAGAAAAATAAAGGTTGTTGGATAACACCATAGTCCATAGATAACATGCTTATTCCACTTACCAGAACTTTAATTTTCATGTTAATTAATGTATAAGTAGATTTGCATATTGGGCTCAAAACAAGTGCAGAACAGAGGCGAATAAAGTACCTTTTCTCACTGAGTACTTGGTCTGAACTTGATTTACAATGGCCAAGCTAAATTGTGCATATCTACTCCACCCATAGGGTAAATTTGCTGAATCTGCAACATCCAAATACATGGACAAATGCTCGACGTTGTTTCCCTTCGGAAAGATAAGAATACGCCTGACCAAATAATGCGAAGAGATCAATTGATGCCAGAAAATAAAAAACACAATATAACCAATTAGGGCGAGGAGATAGAAGATACCATCTATAACCACCAACGACAAAGGTTTCAGAATAGAGCTTCTTTGTATTCAACCTAGAAAAGTTCTCAATCGTCCATGTGAATCTCGATGTTTGGGGATCCTCCGCTTGCTGATTGTCAACAGCATTACCTGTCTCTGCTTGTGCTACAGCTAAGGATTATTGAAAAAACAAAACAATCAGATACCAAAATGCTTCTTATCAACTATGCATTAAAGCAACCCAATGTAGTTTTACTTGCTTTCTTTTTACAAACTAGAATCCACTAACTTGGAACAAACTTTTTGGTCTGCTAGTATGTTGCAGCTAGACTACCTTCCATTATGGTTACCATATAAAAACATAATGGAAAATCTATATCATATGTTTGACAACTTATCAGTATGGGTTGACAATAAAATCAACTAAACGAGATTATCTTATTCGGTTAGTCGGTTATGGTAACTAGGCTTCAAGCTCCAAACAGGAAAATCGGAAACAATAAGTGACTAAACAAAACAACACTTATACAATATACAGTATTCCTTTTTACAATTTTGTTAAAACCATAAGTACGTAGAGTTTCACACGTATTAAAATGTACGGACTATATTCACTCTTCTGAGTACACTACGTTCCATTCTTCATACTTCACTTTCTGAATGAAGTTTTGAATTGAAGTTCTGAATAACGATTATTTCTTACTTTTCAATATAAAATAAGTGATTCTGAAAGTAGAGCAAAGCAATACCGCATGATCAATGGCTCATTGTATCTCATGCAATAACAACAAAGCACGCGGAGTTGGAGTCACTTGTCATTGATGTCGAGTCTCAATACTCTCAATAATTTCTAAAAGTCAGATTCTCCGATTACGTTAAAGAGTCAGGACTACATCAATTTCCAAACATCATCCTGCAAATAAAAAAGATCCTAGTTTGCCCCTGCCCAGTTTAATCCCAGTTTAGCCCCGAATTCAAATTTCTAATGTCCCTAAGAATTGATGTCATTCCCTTCCTTTAATTCTCTAGGCAATCAACTTAATTTACACAAGATAAGTCTACGAGCACTTGCCCAGAACAATTGGCTCGTTCGCACCCCATTGATAGACCATCCTGTTTATTAATCCCACAAATAAAGAAACCATAAATACTAACTAAATAGTCCATGCATCTGTACATAAAACCAGTGGCATAATCACCTTCCATGGGCTGGGGGCCCTCCACCACCAAATCCGTGTGCGGGACGAGCATCTCCTCGTCTTCTTGCTGCTGCTGCCAGAAAAGAAAAAAAAAGAAGGGAAAAATAGTCACAAACAGTTCTGGATCCAATTGCAAACCAAACCCTAACGATCACAATCACACGCACCCTAGAATCCCCACGCAACATGTTTCAGTCCGAAAGCAACTGAAATACGTACAATAATATAATAATATGCACGCACGCAAAAGAAACCACGATTGTTTATACGTATGCACAGAGAGAGAGAGAGAGAGAGAGAGAGAGAGGGAGGCGGGCGACGTACGTCGATTGGGGCGGGAGTCATGACAGTCATGGGTGGGGAGGAATTAGGGTTTCGTCCCGAGCTGAGTATCGAAGGGAGGAGTACCCTGACCGTTTTAATCTGGTATGAGGGCGCTGAGGATAATTTGGAGCGAAAGAGTGTTCTTGTAGAGAGAGAGAGAGAGGGTTTGGAAACTTTTGCAAAAGTGCAAAAGAGATCGCCAGAAACCGGGTCGGCACAGGAAGGTCTTGGTCTCTCTCTTCTTCTTTTTTTCTTTTTTTTCTTTTTTTTTTTTCGGTGGAAGGGTATTTGCGGAATACTAATTGGGAAACGGGCAGGGCAATAGGAGCGTAAATTCTAGTAAGACCCGCAGAAAGTTCTCTTGCCTTACATCTCAACCATTTATTTTTATACAATTTGAACTACTATTAAAAACACTTTTAAATGGTGAATATCACATGAATGAACATATGTATGTGTTTGCGAGATTTGGAAAGTTTGTCAAAAAAATCAGTTTTGGAAAGTTTGCCAAAGAATCTTGTAGGATAGGTCCGAAATCTGAGTGGACAAATATCCCCTTAGAGAATAGATGTGCCGGAGAGGTTAGAATAGCCTATGGAAAGGAATGAGAGAAGTGATCTAGAAGGATGAAGAAGAAGAAGAGGAGCGAACAGAGAGGGTAGGCAGTGGAGAGCCAAACCCGAAGATCCCCAAGAGGAAAGACAATAGAGCCCCTGAAAGAGGATAAGCCCTCCTTTAAAATCAGTGCTCACAAACTTTGTCTCTCTAGGGAATGTTCACAAATATGCTCTATCTCTCTTCTGTCTGGGATTCAGTGAAGAGACGTTCATATTTACAGACCGCACGAGCTAATGCTCAGGCACCAAGTGGCGCACTGATAAAATGACACGTGTCCCTTCTGTCCTCCCTGACCGCCGAGGTGTCGCTACCCTCGCGATGACCGCGAGTATGACGGTATGCGTATCCTCTTATTCACGGAGACCCTCTTCTTCTTTTACAGCCACCAAGCCACTAGATCCCTTTTATTCCCGTAGGGCAAAGTCGTGACTTGTTTTTTCGCGCCAATACCGCTGCCAAGCCTCAAGGGGCCCCTTGGGTCCTGCCTAAAGGCCGGAGCAGACATAAGAGTCTTGGCAAGTCATTGGTGTCTTGATTATACCGCGTTATCGTCTCCGTTAGATTGGGACTGCGCCAAGCATCCACCTGAATGAATATAACTCTCTCCTTAAAGGAGGAATGCAGGCTCGCGACCCTTACATGGACACTACAAAGCTATGGGTAGCGCGTGGCTCCCACGCACGGGGCCACATGTCGCGTGACTGAGGCGCCACGTGGCAAGCTAGGGTTCGCTGGTCAAATCGTCAACCCCACGAGGACGAGTGCACGTGCCACATGCTCATTGGCTAGTCAAACGGTCAACCGTCACGCCTATTGACCTTTCCTACAATTGCCCCCCACGCGCGTATGCCTCACGCGCTGTCATGCGCGCGTGTAACGGTTGGGACGGTTCGGATTTATGCAACCATCACACCCCTTTAATTTATAGCATCCCTTTCTCGAGATTTGAGGGACCCTCTTGGGATATAAATACCCACACTTAGCCATAAATCACACCACTATCCAAAAGATCAAATCTTTTCTCTTCTTTCTCTTCCACCAAAAAGTCCCAACTTTCTTCTTCCTCCTCCTCCGGACTGCAACTCTCTCTCTTCTCCCTCCTTTTCACAAACCTATACTTCTCTGTTAGAGATGGTGAGAGACGATGTAGAGCAAAGGAGTAGGGCTATCATGCAGACCTCCATCCCGAGCACTCCCGGCGGACGAGTGGCGTCGGGCGCCGTACCTCAGTGGCTCGAGCGATTCGTTCTGGCGGAAAGTGGAGGACTTCGTTCCAGAGACGGAGATCCCGGAGGAGATCCTCTCCCTGGTCCCTGATCCCTCCCTCTTCCGTCTTGAGGTTTCGAGTGGAGAGAGAGGACATCCCTTGTTGTTTTACCAACTACGAGGCCGTTTCCCAGGCGCCGGTCCATTGGGGCCACTGGGTGGAGTCAGTTCTGAGTAACCCAGACTCATTGCATGCGCTTAGGGCTTCTCGTGCCCTTGAGCCCATCCACCTTTCGGCGGAGTTGAACATCCGAAAGAACAATGCCAACGTCGATCGTATGATTTTGCGGTGGAGTAAAGACACCCACACCTTTGTGTTTCCTTGGGGAGATTATGGCCCTACCCTACAGGACACGGCCGCACTTATGCGATTGAGCACGAGGGGGGCAGTGGCTTTCGACCCCTCAAACCTTTCTCCGGCAGACGCAAGACTAGTGGATCGCTTGAGGAGAGCGTATACAGAGGCAGGTAAGTACGGGTCTCGCTTTGATCAAGAGGGACGCGTGCGGGCCCCTCCAAAATCCGGCAAAACATCTTGGGGTTGTTGGTTACGATACTTCTTCAAAGACTTGCCTCCTCCTGGGGTTACATCTCCTGCAGGACAGGCTGCTGAGTTCTACGGAAAGATGTATGATTCTGATCTTCATCTCGCAGGTTTCCTCATTTACTGATTGTCCTTATTTGTTGTCCGTGACTTTCCTTATGAGGGACTGAACCATACTGTTTTCCCTCTCGCGGTAAGTCTCGCGAGAGGGGACTTTATTCCTCTTGGTCCTCTCTTTCTGGGTTCTTTTTTCCACCGTCTAGATCAAGTTCATACCGACAGCGAGAGGTCAATGGGACGCTACGATGTAGTGTCAGTGGTGCACACGCAGTTCTGATGGCTTTCTGCTTTGAACATTTCCCGAGTCTCGCTCCCTCCCCCGCAGACATCAGCGGAGGCGACGAGCCGCAACCCAGGATCATGAGGTGGAGCGAGGTAAGTTCGACCAAGCCTTGGGGTAAATGCATCAACAATGCTGGAGCCTTCTTTCCGCGACCCTACACCGAGCCTGTCGAGGGTGCCCTTCCCACCGGTTTCTTCTCAGAAAATGACCGTGTTGTGGATTTTCAAACTGCGGGTGTTGCCGTCCCTGCTTCCGCCCTTGCTGCCTTTGTTGCTGCTTGCCCGTGTTCTCTTCCCACATTATGTGCAGAAGGGACGCGCTCGATGTTGTATCATCCCGACAGGGTGGCGCGGCAGTTCGGCTATGATCAGGGCGCGTCGGGTCAAGCACCGCCACTAAGAGGTTATGTCGAGAGTTTTCGCCGCTTCACTAGGGCTCACGTGGAAGAATTGACTGAGGGCTATAATATTGTGACACTCCCGCGAAACGACCGGGAGACTTTCTTTACAGCTAACGGTCGCTTGGCTTGGCGTCGCAACCTCGACTCTTTCATCAACTATGTTCGCGGTGTTCCTGAGATCCCAGCTCTCTTAGACGTTTACCATCGTGATGTGTCCGTAAGGTCCTCGAAATCGAGGCAACCTGGATGGCGTGGCAAGAAAAGTTACTGGGCTCCGACAAGCACCACATCCGCGACTAGCCGTGGTATTACCATTGCGGAGCTAATTTCGACTGTAATTCCGCAAAGGGTGACTCGTGCGAAAGCAAAGGAAAAGCCTCCTCGTAACAGCAAGACCCTCAGCTGAAGTGGCTATGGAAGGTATGCCTTGGGGACAACATTTCTCTATTTCTTCCTAGTGATATTTGCTATTTGTATTTGCTGTAATCCCTGAACTCACTTCTTTCCTTAGGGTGCCCCCGTTCGAGCGGCAAGGACTTCTCGCTCCAAAGAGACCCCTGCGAGTGTCGCGTCTGCCGGTGAGATCTGCTTCTCTTCCCCTTTTGGCTTTCCCATTGTCTCATTGCTGTTTTCTGACATGTTCTTCTTCGCTTCGCGGGTTCTTCGTTCAGGTATGAAGGGGGGGAGCATATTGTAATACCCCTAGTCTTTAATTATGGTTTAAGTTAATTATGTGATATGTTTAAGGCTTAATATGTGAAATTGGGCTTAATTTGCTAGGTAAATGAAATTGGAGCATAAGTTGGCATATGGCACACACACACACACAATAATTTTTCCTAGCCTAGCAAAACAAAACAAGTCCTCTACATCCTTTTTCTTTGTTCTTATCATCAAAACATAAAAAGAGAGAGAAAAAAAAATAGAATTGGTGGAAAAAGAGAAGAAGAAGAGGAAGGGAAAAATTAGGGGAAACCTTATTTGGCTTGAAATTGAAGATTTAATTTGGTAATTCTTACATCTCCTACTCGATTCCATAATTTGTATGTTAAATTTCACATCATATGGGTTGAATTCATATTCTAGATGATTGGAACAAGATAAATTTGGCTTTGGGTTAGAACTCTACTTGTTTCTTGGAATTTGATGTTTAAAACTTGTTTTGATGCATGAATTGATGTACTTGGAGTAGCTCTTCAATATCTATGAGGTTGAGCATGATTAGTGAGGTTTTGATGTGAGTTAGAAGTAGTTTGGATGGGTTTAAGAGTCGAAAATCGCAGGAAGAACAGTGGGTAATTTTCTGGAAAACTGCAGAATTGAGAAATTTGGTATCTGTCCTGATTTTGTGAATTTTTTTTGAGGCAGTTTCTAGACTCCAAAAATTATGAGATTTTTATAGAGAGTTCCTCTATGAGTCCTTTATCTATGGTAAAAATTTCAGGATCAGATTTGAAGTATTGAATTCTATAAAAATTCGAGACCATGTAGCGCGCAGTTTTTGGACTGTGCTGACTGCACAGACACGTGTTAGGGAAACGGCCATAATTTTGAGCTCGGGCGATGAAATTGCGATCCGATTTCTGATTTTGAACCCACACTCGTAGACCCAAAAAAATGCATGAAGATCATGTCTTAGTTATTCTTGTACAAAGTCAGTTTTGCGTTAAAGTTTATGGAACTGCAGTTTCTGAGATTATTTTCTTGGGCTAGCTATCTAACTTCACATGTCTACCTTAAGACCTTAAAAATAGGCTTGTTTAGCATCATCTAATCATGTTTTTATTGCCTAAATATTTTAGGAAGCTCGGGTGGTTCGTAGAGCCGAGGTGAGTGATTTAATACCTAAACACATGGTTTTGAACTTGTTTTCCCTATCGAGCTTGATTGAACATGTTTTATAAATTATGTACTCCATGGATAACAATAAAAGGTAGACCTATTTGTGAAATATTTGCGAATCTATTTAATGGCATTCCCAACGTCCGGTCTTGCTAGGGGACAGCTTAATGGCTAGCAAGGGTGTTTGAGGTTGGTGTGTGTTTTCGGATATTGCATAGACGTCTGGCTTATCCACTACCGGGGACGCCCGGTAGCTTTTGAATTTTGAATAACGGAATGTGCATTATATTTGGCTTATGTTTTTGAGTGCTTTGTTTTGAAATATTATCAAATTATTTTGCATTGTCCATGGAAGACATGTGAGTTAAGTATTAATCATTCACACGAGCTTTGGCTTATGAATTTTCTTTTCCACCTTTCAGGAAGCGATGAGTAGGGTGGCATGGTGTTTCCTTTTTGGACGTGTTGTATTTTTTGGAAACTTGTAGAAAGGAAGTTATGCTTGTAGACACTTAGCTTTGTACATGGTTTGTTAGCTTTTGAGTTTGTAAGTAAGCATTGCTCTGAGAGGTTTATCTTTTGGTTTGTAAAACCTAAGTAAGACTTTGGTTTGTTAGCAATAAAAGTCGTCTTTTGCTTCCGCTGTTATGTTTAGCCCCTTTTGATTATCGCTTGCTTAGATGATATTTGATTTGTGATTTGGCCTTAGTGAGAAATAACTGGCATTTGTCATGATTAAGACCTCATGGGGCGGGTCAGGGTCGTGACACATACCCCTTTGAGCAAGCTCAAGAGAAAGAGGGAAGATGAAGAGGCTCGCGAGGGGGGTTCTGACAGCAGCATAGATGACACTGTTCCGCTCAATCAATCTTTTAAACTACCTCGCGCCTCTCAACCCAGTCCAAGCGGCACGTCCGTTGCCGCAGGCAAGAGGGTGGTTGTTGATCTAGCTGAAGGGGAATCTGATGAAGTTAATAGCAACACCAAAAGCAGTGATGATCGCGATAGTGAGGGAGTTAAGGACAGTGACGCCGATGGCAATGAGGGAGGCCAAAGTGATGGGGATAGTGATGATGAAGACCACAGCAATGATGACAATGGTGATGGAAACCTGGGTAATGGTGGAGAAGGCGATGGCGTTGAGGATGAAAATGGTGGTGATGGCAACGAAGGTCACGATGGCGGCAGAGATGATGGTGAGAACTTGGGTGTGGACACAATGCACCCCATAATTGAGGAAGACGAAGAGGATGATGATACTTCAGGTCTGATACCCCGCCGGAGGATTCCAACGGAGGGGCTCCTTTCGATTCCCGACATCAACCAGTTGGCGTCGAAGGCCGTCATTCCGTAACCTTCTCGCCGAGAGGCGGTAAAGGCTGCCTTGGACCTTTTCAGCAGATGTGTCAACGTTCCTCCTACTGGCGACCTTACCACGCATTTTCAAGCACATGATGCGGCAGTGGCCCTTATGAATCTGACTTTCGCGGAGGTCTTCGCGAACTTGCAGGACGATTCTTTGGTATCTCTTAGGACTCTGCAGGCGGGGTATGTTACTGGCAGCGTCAGTGAGGGTAGCTCTTTACTGGCTGGGGAGTCTGTTTTGCAGCAACAAGTCGAAGTCGATACTAGCCGCGGGCATGCGGCGGCCGATGATGATTCTGAAGTACAAGTGGTGGAACCATCTATGGTCAACGAGGTGGAGGAACTTTCGAACAAGGCCTTCTTCGGGTATTACAGTTTCAACCACGAGGTGACTTCTTTCCTCTCCTTTGTCCGGGACCGCTTCTCTTATACATTCCTTAAGGTTTGCGATCTCTACAGTCTGACCATGGGCCGACTGCAGCTCGAGTGCCTCTACCATTTCTTGCAGAGTATCAAGGACATAAGAGTGTATGATTTCGACCTCAATCAGATCGAGGATATCGAGCACACCGTCCAAAACTTTGACAAATTGGGGTTTAACATCTGGTGGGTGTACAAGGAGCTCGACGCTGCAAGGATCATGCGTGAGAATTAGAAACTGTGGAGGCGTTACGAGGGGGCAAAGGTAGCCCTGGAGGAGGCTCGTGCTGCTCTTGTTAGAGCACAGAACGCGGTGATCGCGGCTGAGGAGATTGCGGAAGAACGAAAGAGGATTTATGAGCACATGGTTGAGGAAGCCTGTCTTGGAGAGAGGCTCATTGACGTGCCCCTTTGCGACATTGATCATTTCTTAAAGAAGATCTTTGGTTGATAATTTTGTTTGTTTTAGGTATTGTAATGAAATGACTTTGGGAAACATTTGCAGCAACTTTTGTCGTAACTTTTGGGTGATCTAATGACAATGTCGGATGTTCGCAGTAGTTTTTTACGTGTAATATGCCTATGTTTTAGGAACATAGTTAGATGATATTACAACTGCCGCTTTGTTTTCCACTAATTGTCCATTACATGATTCGTCTGCCATCCTTTACAGGGAAACTGTTCATAAACGAACTAAGGATAGCATGGACGATACCAAACTGAAAATGTGAGAAATACCCTTATATCATAGGTAGTACATTTTAATAAACTTAGCATTGATGGGACCAATTTTAAAACCATCACTAACCCTTGCTAACTCATAGTGGCCGCTGTTACTGGCCTTGATTACCTCGTACGGACCTTCCCACCTCGGAGTGAATTTCGGTTACTCCAGGTCCCTCATGACCGCGGTTGTAGACTTTCACACTAAGTCTCCAACTTGAAACGCTCGCGGTACCACCTCTCTTTTGTGATACTTGGCTACCGATTCCCAGTACTTCTCTTAATGCCTCGCGGTAGTGTTCCTCCTTTCTTTTATGGCCTCCAGGTCTGCCCTTCTTTCTTCATGTGTCACCTCCGCCGCGAGGGCTAGCCTCGCGGATGGCATGCTTAACTCCGTGGGGAAGACAGTTTCTGCCCTGTAGACTAAACTGAAAGGACTAGCCCACGTGGCTTTGCGATGAGAGGTCCTGTAAGCCCATAGTGCTACCGCCATGTGGTTAGCCCATGTTCCCCCTTTTTCGTCTAGCAGCTTGCTGATGATATAGATAAGGGTTTTGTTGGTTGCCTCGGCTTGACCGTTGCCTTGGGGATAGTATGGAGTCGACGTGAGGTGACTCACTGAGTATGACTTTAGAAGTTTCTTCACGTTCTTGTTGATGAAGGGAGTGCCATTATCTGAAAGGATAACTTTGGGTATACCGAAGCGGGAAATGGTGTTTTCTTTAATGAAGTTCGCAACTGCCGCACAAGTAGCTTTGCGCAAGCTCACCACTTCTACCCATTTCGTGCTTATCTCAGTAGCGACCAAGATCCACTGATTTCCTCTGAATGACGGGTGTATGGGACCAATTAAGTCCATCGCCCAAGTATGGAACGGATAAAGGGCGCGAATGGAATGGAGTTCCACAGATGGCACATGGACTAGGTTCCCAAATTTCTGACAAGCCACACACCTGCGCACGTGCCATTTCGAGTCTACTTCCATTGTAGGCCAGAAATACCCAAGATGGATGAAGTGCTCATATAGTTTCCTCCAACCCTGATGTTCCACCTCGTGGACTTTCTATAACACTTCTTCAGCTTTTTCGCGAGACAAACAGCGTAGGGGAATCCCGTCTAAAGGGCGTCGGCAGAGTTGCCCCCCTTCTAGGAAGTAGCGCTGAGAGCAGCGTTGAACCCTCATGGCTTCTTTTGGATCTAAGGGCAGCGCTCCTTCACGAAGGAAATCAATGTACTCCTGTCTCCAGTCTAACTCTTCCATGAGGCAACACTCTGCTTCCACCGCGTATAGCATGCACTTTTGGCTAGTGCGGAGGACTTTCGCGACGTCCTTTCATGCTGGGCCAGTAATAACCCTGTCTTTGAACTCTGCGGTATAAGGAGATCTCGTTCTCGCCACAAGTTTTGTCATGGATCTGACGCAATTTGGTCTTCGCTTCGCTGGGGCCTACGCATCTCGCTAATCACCCCTGAGGTCCGCGGTAGTATAGCTCACTGCGTAGGACGGTAAAATGGGCCACCTCCGCGATGGGCAGGTTCCCTTTTTCGGAAACCAACTGCTTCAAGATGGAATCACGCCAGTCTCCCTCGCTGTGTGTCTCGAGCCCATCTATGAATGATGGCTCTGCCTTTCCAATGATCTCAATCGTCACTTTTTCTTCGTCAAATTCTGTCTTTGCCCCCAGCGTTGCGAGGGCATCCGGGAATCTGTTGTCTGATCTTGGCCTGTAGATTATGTCCATTGCCTCAAACCTTCCCATTAACTTTTGTACGGTCGCCCTATAGGGCGCGAGGGTGGGCTCTTTCAGCGCATATTCCCCTGATGTTTGGAGAACAATGAGTTTTGAATCCCCCACAATTTTCAACCGTGAAATTCCTTTAAAACTTGCTGCTAAAAGCCCCAGGATTAGAGCCTCATATTCAGCTTCATTATTGGAGCATGCAAAGCCTAGCTTGTAGGATAAGTATTCTCTTTTCCCTTCATCACTTTGAAGGACAATATCTGCGCCACCATGTGTCCCTCCTACTGCCCCGTCGAAGCTCAGCGTCCATGACGCTTCACTTGGACTGGCCGCTAGAGCTTCGAAACCGTCTCTTGGCAACGCCTCTTCCAATGGTTCACACTATCCGCTTGGAAATTGTGCAAGGAGATCTACTAAGGCTTGACACTTGATGGCTCGGGGGGTAACACATGTGATCTCGAATTCTGCCAAGGCCAGGAGCCATTTCGCGATCCTCCTGGATAGAGCTGGTCGCGATAGTAAGTATCTCACCGGGTCGCTCTTAGTGACGAGCTGTACTGGAAATGCCAGGAAGTAGTGCCTCAACTTCTGAGCCGTGAATACAAGGGCCAGGCAATGTCGCTCTACGAGGGTGTATCTCTCCTCCGCTCCTTGAATCTTCCGGCTAATGTAATACACCGGTCGCTCCACCCCCTCTATCTCTTGAGCAAGGAGTGCCTCGATGGATTTTAGCATCAATGTTAGGTACAGGATGAGAGGCTTCCCTAGTTGTGGTGCAATAACGGTTTGAGGCGAGGCTAAGGTAGCCTTGACGCTATCGAAGGCTTTTTTATGCTCGCCACTCCATTTGAACTCTGCCTTCCCCTTCAACAGGTCACTGAACAGCGCAATTATATCTGCTAGTGCAGGGATGAACCTCTGCAAGTAAGAAACCTTCCCGAGAAAGCGCTTGAGGGACCGTTGCAAATGCGGCGTGGGCATCTCCGCGATGGACCTTATCTTTGTCTCATCTGCGTCAATCCCGTGCCTGTGCACCAAGAACCCCAAAAACTTTCCTGCTGTCACACCAAAGGCACATTTCAGCGGATTTCATGTTAAACTTTCTACATCTCTTGAACACTTCTTCTAAGTGCTTCAAATGATCAGCGCTCTCTTTTGACTTGACCACCAAATCATCCACATAGTCTTTTACTATGTGGTGCATTAAGTCATGAAAAATTGCAGTCATGACGCGCTGGTAAGTGGCGCTTGCATTTTTCAGACCGAAAGGCATCACCACATAGTAGAACTTTTCGAGAGGGGTGCGAAAGGCTGCCTTCTCTACATCCTCGGGGGCCATTTTTATCTGGTTGTATCCGCTAAAACCATCCATAAACGAGAACATTTGGTGACCTGAAGTAGCGTTGACCAATGTATCTACGTGCGGGAGTGGGAACTCATCTTTATGGCATGCCTTGTTAAGGTCGCGAAAGTCCACGCAAACCCTAATCTGCCCGTTCTTCTTCTTCACCGGTACAATGTTGGCAAGCCATGAGGGATACTGAATCGGTTTTATAAAACCCGTTTTTCTCAACTTTTCAACTTCTTCCTTTATTTTCTCTTCTAACTCTGGGTTGTACTTCCATTGCCCTTGCTTCACAACCTTAGAGTTGGGGAACACGTCCAAGTGGTGTGAAACCAGGCCTTCGTCTAGCTCGGGCATTTCTTCATAGTGCCACACGAAGACATCCGCGTACTTTCTCAATAACTCAATTAGTTTCTCTCGAGTTTCTCCTCTGAACGCCTTGCTTATAAACATAGGCCGTGGGGATCCTTCGCCTTCTCTCAGGTTTATCTCTTCCAAGGCCTCTTGCTGCGGCCTAGGACCATCTTGCATACATTCCGGTGCCGGCTCTGGCTTATCCACCAAGTCTGGCTCGACTTCTACTGCTATCACAGTGTGGGGGCTGGCGACCCCACGAGGGACCGTTACCCCCGCTCACCATCATAAGCAGTACACCGTCTTGCCACCCTCTTGGATCTTAATAACTTTCCTCGGGACTGTTGACGCCACCTTCGCAGCGGGTCGCTTGGTCGCGACCCCTTCTTCCCTGTTCTTTATGTTCTCCCACCTTGGGACCTTGATGCCTATAGGCTTAGCCGACACCACTTCTTCTTCCATCTCGGAGAAATAGACTGCATTGGGCAGGTGCGTCTCATCCGTGTCAAAAGGCTTTTCCGACACAGCTACCGTGACCTTCTTTCCTGCCCAGATTCCTTTCATGCATTGATGATAGCTTGACGAGACCACAGCATACTTGTGCATCCAGCTCCTCCCTAGGATAATATGGTAGTTCGTCCATGCATCGATGATGTGAAACTTCATTGCAGCGTAGATGGCGCTTACCGCGAGGTCTACCACAACGTAACCCAGAGATCCCTTCTTATCTCCTCCGAACCCAGTGATCGCGACAGAGGATTTCATAATTCGGTTCTCTGGTATTCCAAGCTTCTTGAAGGTAGCTAGTGGCATGATGTTGATGGATGCTCCTCCGTCTAGGAAGGCCCGCTTCAACTCGACCCCCTTGACATGGGCTGTCACATAAAGTGGCCTGTTGTGGGAAAATGCGACGCGATGATCCGCGTCGGAGAAGGTGATGGAGTTGGCTCCTTCTCGGATGGCTCGCGGCACTGAGCCATCCGCAGCCATGCACGCCTGCTGGTGCGCTTCCGCGATGTTCACAATGGATTTGGTGATTTCTGTTCTAGCCGCGGCTGTGAAGCCCAGCGCGTCATAGAACGCTTTGAACTTAGTGCTTCCCTGTAACACCTTGACTGTAGCGTCAGGGTCGGGGATGACCCTTGGCTGCTCGTGAGAGGCAATTTCATCCAAGTGATCATAACAGGAAGTCATACAAACTCCTTTATCCGTGTACTCATCTCCTTCAGCAAATAAATTGTAACATGCAGCCATATGGACGGTCTGCTCGTGCTCAGGGTAGGGATGTTCGCGCACGTCATTAGGGCGACCGACCCCAACTCTCAACTGATTGGCTTCCAGCTTTCTTTTGAAGATTCTTCTCAGAGTCCAACAATCACTTATTGGGTGCTTCATGTGCCTATGGTAAACACAGTACCTCGGACTCTCGCGATCCTACCGCGATGGTTTGTGCTCCACCTCGGGCAACCAGAGTACACCGTCGGTGACCCATTGTTCCACCAACGCCTTCACTTCTTCCACACTGTAAGGATATTCTGGGGCCTCAGCTGGCTCTCTATCCCTTCATTTTTTGTGACCGCCACCTTCGCTACCACCCCACTGCCTCTTGTGCGACTGTGGGGCGGAAGAGGCAGTAGCGACTATGATAGTGCGGTTAGACTTCCAATTGTCCTTGGAAGGTGGTTTCACTGTATGGCGCAGGTTGTAAGTTGCCTCAAGGAGAGCTGAGAAGGTCGGGATCTTAATGTTCACCAAGAAGACGCGATAGTCACGCAGAATACCGTCAATGCATATTTTAACTAAGTGTGACTCGCCCATTGGCTCGTGGCAGTCCACAGCTTTGTCTTGGAAGTGCTTGATGTAGTCAATGATATCCTCTCCGTTACGTTGAGTTTCCTTCATGAGGGACAAGGTAGTGACCTTTTCGCGAACTTGGAAGAACTTAGTGTAAAACTTGTTTACCATTTCTTCCCAAGTTTTGATCGAATAAGGCTTAAGATTCACATACCAGGTGTATGCTCATGAGGTAAGGGATTTTGAGAACTCACGGAGGCGAAGGTTATGGTCACCGGAATGGGCCCCAAGTGTTTCGATGAAGCGAACCACATGCTCTTGGGCGCTGCCCTTTTTTCTGTCAAATTTAATGAACTTAGGTGGGGTATATCCTTCTGGATAAGGTAGAGAGAGAATGGCTATGGGATATGGGGGTTGTATATCAAGGTTGGGTGGGGAGGGAAGAGTGGCTTTGGTTTTTTCTTTGAGTAGGAGGGCTTGCACATCAGCTGCGGTGAAGAATTGATTTTGAGACTGGCCATTGTTCTCGGCCTGGAGAGGCTGCTGGTGGACTGAACTAGTACCTGTAACGGGGGCTGGTCCACCGATTTGGGGGTTTGGGGGATTTTGGACATGGTTCTGAACAGGGTTTGCTGGATTTGCTACTGCTACTGCCGCTGTTGTGTTTGCTGCTGCTGCGGCGTTTGCTGCTGCTGCTGAAGGAGACGGCTGGGCTACAGCGAGCGACACTGCCGGTGGTACCGCCGGTGCTGTAGGCAGAGCTGTTGTAATAGCCTCTCTAAGGGCAGTCTGAGCAGCAATCATTTGATTCTGTCCATCTCGAATAGCTTGGAGGACCTCCATGTTTGTGTCTCCTCCCTGAGTAGAGGACCCATCACCCTGGGCCAAGATCGGCCCGGTATTGGGCAGATTTTCTGCCATGGCCGCCGATGTGCGATCTGAAGGTTGTTGAACAGCTGGTGTTTCTAGACCATTTCTTAAGCTAACCATAAACTAAACAACCTCCCTAGCAGAGTCGCCAATGTAGGATAGGTCCGAAATCTGAGTGGATAAATATCCCCTTAGAGAATAGATGTGCCGGAGAGGTTAGAATAACCTATGGAAAGGAATGAGATGAGTGATCTAGAAGGGGGAAGAAGAAGAGCAGGGGTGAACAAAGAGGGTAGGCAGTGGAGAGCCAAATCCAGAGATCCCCATGAGGAAAGACAATAGAGCTGAAAGGGGATAAGACCTCCTTTAAAATCAGTGCTCACCAAATTTCTCTCTCTAGGGAATGTTCACAAATATGCTCTATCTTTCTTCTGTTTGGGATTCAGTGAAGAGACATTCATATTTATAGACCACACGAGCTAATGCTCGGGCACCAAGTGGCGCGCTGATAAAATGACACGTGTCCCTTCTGTCCCCCTTAACCGCCGAGGTGTCTAGGGATGGCAATCTCGGCCGAACCGATGGGTACCCGAATCGAAACCGCTTTTTTTCCCCGAACCATAACCGAAAAATTCCCCGTTGGTGCGGATATGGTGGAGGTTGGAAGATAACCGAACGGGTTCGGTTCGGTTACGGTGGAGCTAATAACCGAACCGTTCCCCGAACCGAACCGAAACTGTGTATTTACAAAAATACCCTTGTATATATATATACACACTTCCCAGTTCCCACTTAGGGTTTCATTTCACTCGGCAGTCTCCACTCTCCAGAGGCCAGACTCGCCTCCACCTCCAGAGCTCCACCAGAGCAGTGACTGCTCTGTTCGATCTTTCTCTCTCTCGAATCTCGATCTCTCTTAATCTCTCCCTCAATCTGGACTCTCTCTCTCTAATCTCTATTCACTCGGCCACTCCTGATTCCTCTCGAGCCTTTCCAGACCAGACTCGACTCCACAGCTCCAGAGCAATGACTACTCCGTGAGATCTCTCTCTCTCTCTCTCTCGCTCGATCTCTCTTAGTCTCTCTCTCAATCTGGACTCTCTAATCTCTATTGCACACTCTCATGTCTCTGTAACTCTATTTTTGCAGGCTACGACGATCTATTGACTCAGCCGACTGTAACTCGATCGTGAGATCTCTCTCTCTCTCTCTCTCTCTCTCTCTCTCTCTCTCTCTCTCTCTCGATCTTGTCTCTCAACTCTCGGTTTTTTCAGGAAATCAATTGCAGCAGTCGGATAGTCCGCACTCCGCAGTCGCCAGTCTTCAGAGCCCAGTTGACGCAGTCGACTGCTATCATTGGTTTATCTCTCTCTCTCTCTCTCTCGTGCTCGAAAATATAATCTGCTTCAAATCTATATGCTTGAATTTACTGCAACAGTCTTTTGGTCCGATGTCACTAGATTATTTTTTCATATTGCTCTGTTTTACCTCCCAGTTGTTGTGGACATGTAAACCACATAGGTTGTGAAAGTCACACAATTGCAAAGTATATATGCTTGAAAAGTGTGTTTTAGAGGTATATATGTGATTAGAATTTAAACCCTAAACTAAAACTTCAACTGCAACAGTCTTTTGGTCCAACCTCACTAGATTTATTTCTAAGGTCTCCTCCATATCGCTCTGTTTGGCCTCCCAATTGTCGTGGGAATGTAAACCATACTCAATTGTATAACTGATAATGAGAGCAACAAAAAAAAATGACAACGTTTATTGTGAATCAATTTTTCGTTCAGATTTCAAATTGATTCCTCCATGGGGGGTTTCTATGATCATATATATACATATCTTGAAGGTTGTTGAAACTATCAAAAAGGAAAAAAGCCCACTGTTTATTTTTTTTTGGAATCGAACAAAGCAAAAGAGAAAATGTGATTAAGGTTAAAAGATGGAGGCGTATATTATTTGTTTGAGGAAGACCATATACGCGTGTGATTTTGTTTCGCAGAGCATCAACATAAAGAACACTTCCTCCATGGAGGGATTGTATGAACATCAAAAGCAATAATGGCCAATAAAATTTAAAATCAAGTTATAAAAGCAATAAATAGTTGAAACAATAAAATTAGGGTCGCAACATACATCACAAGAACGCCAATTATTTTTTGATTCTTGATTTTGATGGGTATCTGGTTGTGGCATTGAATTAATTAGATTTTAGGATTTTAATGGGTATATGGTTGTGAAATTAGTGTCAATTGTGTTGGCTGGAAGTAAAAATGGAAGTTGGGGTTTGGATAATATTGGGGTTTAGGATTTTAGTCAGATTTTGGGTAGCTCATGATCTTTCACGGGACAGGATGCTAATAGAAATAGAAGCTTTGATCCTTGTACTAGGAGAGCATAAATTTGCTTACCTGTTCAACTTCTGATGAATCAAGATTATTTTTTTTCTCTTATGAATAGTCATTGTTTGTGCTCCCTTTGTTTGATTATGGCTCCCTTTGCGTACATTGAACTCAATTTAGCGGATACCTCTAACTGAGCCACCAATTCGACTTGAGGTGTAACGAAGCTAAATTGAGCATCAATTGCCTTTTATTGCTTTTAGTTATATAACGTGGCGGTGGCATAACCCCATAGAATTGTGTTGAGAACGAGGCGGCGGCATAGCCCCTCTAGTCTGCTTAACTAGTTTGTGATCTGATTGTAGCTTGAATTATAATTGCAGCTTAAATCTGTAATTGTAGCTTGAATCATGTCTTAATCTGCTGGTGTTTTCTTAGGATTAGATTAATTATGTCTGAATCACCTATCGGTTCGAGTGCTCAGTCAACAAATCCGGTTGATGGTTCTGGACCATCACAACCAAGTGGTAGCCCCGCGCCATCATCATCCCCTCTTGATAACCATGCAAGTGACAATCCTACTCATCCAAGTGACAATCCTACTGATGAAGTTGAAGTTGTATCAGGAAAATCCGATGATGATGATGATGGTGGAAAAAGGTTAAGGAGTCCTTATTGGGCTCACTATAATAGGGTGAAAATTAACGGGGTTTTCAAGGCCATTTGCAAGTATTGTGGAACAAAAATTTCTGGAGAAACAAGGAATGGAACTTCGCATTTGAAAGAACACTATTTAAGGAAACACCAAAAGAAGGATAACATGAGGCAACAAGTTCTAACAAACAATTTTATGAACAAAGACCGTCCTCCGCTACTAACTTCATATAGTTTTGATCATGAGACAGCACGGAAAGAACTTGCAAGTGCCATAATCATGCACGAGTATCCCCTTTCAATTGTGGACCATGTTGGATTTAGGAGGTATTCAAATGCTCTTCAACCTTTATTTAAGGTGCCGTGTAGGAACACAATGAAAGCTGAAATATTTAAGATTTATGAGTACCAGAGGGGGAAGACAATGAGTTTGGTGGTGAGTAATGCAAGTAGATTAGCTATCACAACGGACATGTGGACTTCAAGTAATCAAAAGAAAGGCTTCATGGCTGTCACAGCGCATTTTATTGATGATTCTTGGACTTTGCAAAGTCGCATTTTGAGGTATTTCTAACTTATATCGCTATATTTATTCCTTTATGCAATGTAAATCTTCATTTTTCTATTTTTAATTAAATATCAATGTTGCATGTTAGGTTCATATATGTGCCATGTCCACATACAAAAGAAGTTCTATGTGACCAATTGTTGAATTGTTTGATGGATTGGAACATTGATAGGAAGATTTCAAGTATAACGGTTGATAATTGCTCTACCAATGATGCTATGATTGATCTTTTGTGGGACAAACTTGATAGTGCGTCGCTCATGTTGGGTGGGGATTTATTTCATATGCGTTGTTGTGCGCACATTCTTAATCTTATTGTTAAAGATGGGTTGGATGTTATCAAGGTGGGTATTGAGAAAATTCGGGACAGCGTAGCTTATTGGACAGCATCACAAAAAAGAGACGAAAAATTTGAAGAAACAGTACGCCAATTGAATGTGACTAGTACTAAGAAATTAGGACTTGATTGTGCAACTAGGTGGAATTCAACATTCTTGATGCTTCAAACAGCCCTACTTTATAAGGATGTGTTCATTCGCTTAAGCAAACAGGATGCTCAATATAATTCCTTACCGAGTGAACGTGAGTGGGGGTTTGCTAAAGATGTTTGTCAGAAGCTCAAATTTTTTTTTAAGGTGACAGAGTTGTTTTCTGGAACTAAATACCCCACTACTAATCAATGCTTTCCAAATATATGTGAGATTAGACTTGAATTAAGAGATTGGCTCCGTTCTGAGAATCAGGTGATTAGGGAAATGGCCAAAAGAATGGTGGAAAAATTTGACAAGTATTGGTCTGTGGTAAATGGTGTTGTGGGGGTTTCTGCTGTGTTGGATCCTAGGTATAAGATCAACGTGTTGGAATTCTACTTTAAATTATTGTTTCCAACAAGTTATAAGGAAGAAGTTGAGAAAGTTCGTGCACTTTGTTATAAATTGCTTAAGGAGTATCAATGTCCTAGTTCAATGATGGAGGGTATTGGTGACTCTTCTTCCCAATCAAGTTCCATTGATGAAGAGTCACTATCAAAGTATGATGTCTACATGCTTAGGGAGTCGAAGAGAAGTAGGACAATCGATACTGCAAAATTGGAGTTGGATCATTATTTGTCGGAAGATGTCTTGCCAAAATCCGTGGGATTTGATGTCTTGAATTGGTGGAAATCACATCAACCCAAGTATCCAATTTTGCAAGCCATGGCTAGGGATCTGTTAGCTATTCCGGTATCGACGGTTGCTTCTGAGTCCGCATTTAGCACGAGTGGTAGGTTGGTGAGTCCACATCGTAGTAGACTTCATCCCGACACGATGGAAGCCTTGATGTGTGCTCAAAGTTGGTTGTGGGCTGCCGAAATGAAAGGTAATGAATTTAGTATCTTGCATTTTTCTACTTTAGTAAACTAAAACTAGTACTTATGAATTTTTTACTTTATATTTGTTAGGTGAATCAACATCAGGGTACGCCACTATATTAGATGATGCGGAAACGGGGGATTCGTGCGTGACTCGTGAGGTAATTGGCATTTCTCCTACATCTCTCGTGGTTTTAACATTACATATTGCTCATATTAATTGAATTTTTTTTGTTGATATTAATTCATTTTTTTTGCCCTTCAATTTAACAGTTATGAACTCGACAAATGGAAGTTGGCATTTCAAGATGGAAATCAAAATTGATTCTATTTTTCTATCTCTTAATTCTGCAAATGGAACTTTGTATTATTTCAAGATTTGTGATGTAGTGCGATGTGGTGACTGAACTTTGTATTATTTCAACTTTGGCTGGACTGATTGGTGTGCATGTGGTGACTGGAATTACTGGATTGACTGAACTTTGTATTAGTTTTACTTTGCTTTGTATTTGTTTTGTGGACTGATATCAGGCAGCATGTAGTTGGTGTTTTGTTGTGAATGTTGGTAGCTATTATCTATTGAGAATGTTGGAGTATAAAATGGTTCACTGGTGGAAAAACCAACTAAAATGAAATATTTTAGTTGATTTTTGTCAACGGTGTATTAGTCTTTTGATTTTTGTCAAGAAAAGGTCAATTATTCGTTTACAAGGTTATTTTTGCTTGATTAAAAGGTGTTATTCACTATAAACTTGGTAGGATTAGGTTTTTTCTTCATTAAAAAGATTCAGTATTTTTGCTTGATTTCGGTTATCCGTTCGGTTCGGTTACTACCCGATATCCATTCGGTTCGGTTATGGTTACCCAGTTTCCTCCCCGTTCGGTTATCGGGGCGGATATGGGTGGTACTTCGGTTTCGGGTATCGGGTACGGAATACCCAATATCCGCCCCGTTTGCCCCGAATGCCATCCCTAGAGGTGTCACTACCCTCGCGATGACCGCGAGTATGACAGTATGCGTATCCTCTTATTCGCGATGACCCTCTTCTTCTTTTACAGCCACCAAGCCACTAGATCCCCTTCATTCCTGTAGGGCAAGGTCGTGACCTGTTCAGTCGCGTCAATACCACTGCCAAGCTTCAAAGGACCCCTCGGGTCCTGCCTAAAGGCCGGAGCAGACATAGGAGTCTGGGCAAGTCATTGGTGTCTTGGTTATACCTCGCTATCGTCTCCGTTAGATTGGGACCGCGCCAAGCATTCACCTGAATGAATATAACTCTCTCCTTAAAGGAGGAATGCAGGCTCGCGACCTTTACATGGACGCTGCAAAGCTATGGGTAGCGCATGGCTCCCACGCGCGGGGCCACATGTCGCGCGACTGAGGCGCCACGTGGCAAGCTAGGTTCGATGGTCAAATCGTCAACCCCGCGAGGACGAGTGCACGTGTCATATGCTCATTGGCTAGTCAAACGGTCAATCGTCGCGCCTATTGACCTTTCCTACAAATCTAATATTAACAGTTCCTCGGATTCTACAGATTTTGAAATGTTAAAAATGAATGAAATTCTCGAAAAAAAATTCAAAACTGGATTTGGGTAGCTTTTGGATTTCTAAAACGCAAATTTTCAAAAAATGAATCAAAATTTCATAATTTCGCATATGCAATAAAAGTGGTAAACTGGTTTCTCAACTCGTACGAAAATTCGAAATCTGAAATATATAACAGAATCTGAAGTTAAAATCTAAAATCTTTGTCTATAGTTATCGCAAACACTCCTTTATAGTCCAACACGAGACTGTTGAAAAGATAGGTTCTTTCAATTAGTGAAGCCTTTTATTTTGGAAAAATTATATTTCAATGGTAGAAGGAGTTAATAATTACATCGACATGTCATAGAGGTCGAGAATTAGTGAGGCTAAGGAAAAGCGGAACAATAACTGCATATAATTTGTTCATATCATTCTAGCCCACCAATCTATTTCTTACTGCTTATGGTAAAAACAACAAAACTCCTTGGAAAATTATTTGATTCTTTAATCAATTATAACTAGCACCTTAATGCACTCGGCAAGTCAGTTTTACGTCTTGTCAACTATAATTCCTTATTTTCACCTGGGTCGATCTACTACATTGTCCAAATATGACTTCCGCCTTGTAGTAAAACAACTAGCTCTCTATGTGCAGATTACTTAGTCCATTAATCAGATAAATAGCTTCTAAATGAGAATTACCAGGCTAGTTAATGTCAAGTTTGTCAATATTACTAACTTTTCCCACCAAGGACCGATGATGCACTGTTGAAAGATGACTAGCAGCTTAGAATGGAAGAACAAATTCCCCTTGTAACAGTTATTTGCTCCTTCGATAATGAGCACTTCAATGGGAATGATTGATTTGGTTAGGGTAAAGTCATGTCAACCACGCGAAAAATTCATTTTTGCAACCATAAAATTCTAATGCATTGTTCAAATTTGACTTGCACCTTTGGATAAAAACACTAAATCCCCTTGTACTTGAACCTTCAATCGAATAATTAACTAACATCCTAATGAGAATGATTGGTCTAGTCATTGTTAGATATTGTCTACTTCTCCCAACATTTAGTTTTTTCACAAGAAAGGTCTAATCAATTCTCATGGAAAACACTAAACTCTGCGTAAACATTACTATTTGTCTCTCAATTGGATAGGAGTTGTCTCAAAACATAGTTTTGTAAAATAAGGGTATTTTGGTCTAAATAATATGTTGTGATTATTCTTCATTTTTCCACAAAACTTTGTAAATCTCAATATCAGTGTCATGTTTATGTAATTTTTTTAATCAGCTATGTTTATGTAATTGCTTATTAGTTTTTTGTTCACTTTTTAATCCAAAGAGCACTGTGTGGGTTCTTCTTATATTTTTTGTTGATCTAAACTGCTAAAAGATGATTGGTATCTAGAGCTTATCGATAATATTATTAATCATATAAAAATCATGTTAATTGGACATATACTTTTAAACAAAAAATTTTCCGAGATTAAGTGAGTTAAGATTGAGTTTATCATTTTATTTAAGACCGAGTTTATCATTTTATTTTTCTTCAAATAAATATGTTCCAAAAATATATAAATTGATCTTCAATAAACATGATTTTTGGCATGCTTAATATTGTCAACGAGCTATAAAGTATGAACCGTCCAAATCATAGGGAAAAAAAATCGGAACCAAAATGCCATGAATGACCCTAAAGTCCCTATCCAATTCTAAATGCATAATAGTCCCATAACACCTACAATATCATTTTTTTTTTCACAAATCTCTTCAAAATTTGTTTTATATCTCATGTTTCTTTTTTGGGCTTTTTATCTCTAAGTCCAAAAAATAGAAAGTAATTCCCACAAGATAATTAATGAAACGTTGAAATCCTATGAAAGTGCCTAAAACTCTAAACCCAAAAAAATGCCCAAACCCTATGGTACCCTATAAAAATGCCTAAACCCTATAGTACCATATAAAAATGCCTAAACCCCTAGGGTATCCTATGAATGTGTTTAAACTATTAAAACTCTATAATAGAAAAATGCACCTTAAAACCCCTATGAAATTGCCTAAACCTAAACCCTAGGGTAGCTTAAACCCTAAAATCCTAGGGTATCCTAAAACTCTAAAATCATAGGGTATCCTAAGATTTTAGGGTACCCAAAGGTACTAAGGTATCCACTATGGTATCCTAAAATCCTAGGATACCCTAAAACCCTAGGATACCCTAAAACCTTAGAGTGACACTTCCATTAATGATAAATGTATTTTTGTAAAAATTGACCTAGTGATAATTAAGTATTTCATTCTTAATGGGAACTAAGTTTCACTTTTATGTAGGTAAAAATCTCTTGCTTTTTAATGTATACTAGTGTTTATCCATAGGCACTATGCACCCCAGTTGGAATTGCTCGTGTCTATGGCACTTGCTAGCTAGTGTCTCAAACATTAAATCACTTCATTAGTGTGTAGTATGTGATCCTGTTCTTAGTGGCATGAAAGAGAATTATCTGTGCTTACGGCACTTCCTCAACTAAACTTTTAAGCTAGTTATAAAGAACTATCAATTTGCTTATGGAATCCCAGTAAATACTAAGTAAAAAAGCTAAAATAGCACTACTATGGATCCCCACCACATACATTGAACCCATTTGCAAAAATGAAAGAACTCATTAGAACCTAGAAACCAAAAACCTCTATGTAACTTCAATCACTAATAGTTATCAAACGCCATAAAACTAACCATATAAAGAGTAAAAAAAAAATTCGTTCGGACCGCGAGAAAAAAATAGGCTATCGAAAAAAGCTATAGATAGCTCAGGTTTTGGTTGAAATACCTCAGTGTAAGCGATCACCGGAGGCATAGTGCTTGCCCGTGCTTACAACACTACCTACCCTTATTGAAATTAGCTCAATTTGCTGAAAATTATGTACCAATGGAGTTACTATTCTGAAGTTCAATTTCTGCCAAGACTTACATCAATTTCTACCTATGTAGGCACAGACAACCTGATGATAACAGAAAAAGGACGGGAGAAAAAGAAAAAGAAGGGTTTGAAAACACATAGACCTAGGCGCGGACTACACTACTAAACTATCATTCAAAATGGAACGTCAAGAGGAGTCAAAATAACAAAACTCGATTATGTGTAACATTTAATAACACACCCACCCACCCACACCAAAAAAACCACCCAAATTTATTGAACACTCGAAACAGACACAAATTTCATCCGAAACAACAACTAGATCGAAATTTAAACATTACTTGCACCCTAGAAAGAAACAGACACCAAAAACTCTAAAAAAAAAATTAAAAATCCCAAAGGAATGTTTCACACGACTTTCAAAAAATGGTGTCTTTGTTAGACCCATTACCTTTGCTTTCACGGAGCTTTCTTGGCCCAGTTTTCACGCAGCTTTCTTCAACCAATTTTGCCGGAATAAATCAAAAATCCCAAAGGAATTTATTAATTTTTTTTGATAATCGAAAGAAATATTTCTTGGTCTAGCTTCCGACGGGATTTGTAAACCTCGGTGGGGTTTCGAAAGATGACAGGAGAGAGAGAGAACCCAGACTACAGGAGCCGAAATAAATCAAAAATCCCAAAGGAAATTTTTTTTTTTTTTTGATAATCGAAAGAAATATTTCTTGGTCTAGTTTCCGACGGAATTTGTAAACCTCTGTGGGGTTTCGAAAGATGACAGGAGAGAGAGAGAACCTAGACTACTGGAGTTGAAATTTTTTTTATTATGATAGCGACAAAAGCTGGGTAAAAATAAGAGATGGCATTCTTGTGAAATATTTGAAAGATTGTGGGCACTTTCTTAAGAGAGTTGGAGAGCACACATTAACCATTGGATCAAACAAATTTGAGTCATTGTAACAACTTGTCTCCATACCCTTCTGTTTTATAATAGAGATGTTGAGTTACCGTGCCTCGTACTACGTTTAAATTTTCTTAAATTTTGTTATTATCCGAATAAATTTAATAAAACCAAGTATGCATTTGCATGTTTTTTAAGGGCAATTTCACCGACACCCTTGATGTTTGCCCTGGTGACAAGTACTCCCCTCATGTATGAGAAATGACTATAAACCCCTTGTGACTTTGTTGTTCACTTCACAGATATTCAACCAAACCAGCAACTCATCGACTAAACACATGTTGGAATTAGCAAAAAATGGCTTATATTGACAAGTTCACCCTTTTTTTAATAATAGAATAATCACTAGAAATTCTCGATTCTCAATTTTTTTAATCCAAGAATAATAAATTTACCCTTTTTGATCAAATGTAGTACAAAAAACAAGTAGTTATTATTAATTTATACCTTTTTTTTTTATTATCAAAACAACTCCTATAGTGGATAAAAAAGTATTTTAGTTCAAAATACGTGAGAGTTGATAGTTTTTATTACATTATATTATCAAAAAGAGTGAATTTTAGATACATACTTTTGGCTCATCTCGTCAAGCGTCTAGACAAATAGTTATTGATTCATGGCGTTTGTGAAACATAGATAAAACCCACCGAGGGTTAATTGTTAAGGCAAACCTCAGGGGGTATCCATGAAATTTACCCTTTTGAATGAATTCAAAGTTTTAATTCCTATAGTTGTTTCTTTAATTACTGTAGTTGTTTTGAATTGCAATAATAACAAAAAAAAAAGAAAAAAAGAGTGCACGTTTTTTTTTTTTCAATTGATAACAAAAAGTATTCAAATATTGATAATACAAGTATCAAAATAGTCAAAAGCTTGAAGCCTGCATCTTACCAATTTTTCTATGATGCCCCAATGTGGTATTGGGGCATCATGCCCCCATGAAATCTAAGTCATTAGATCAAAAATTAATAAATCTGAGCCATTGAATCAAAACCGGAGTAAAAAGGTAAGGTGGTTTTGCAAAAAAAAGTGGTGGTTTTGCTGTTTTTCCGCCACTTTTACTTACCACAAAATATGGCAATACTTACCACAAAATATGAGAATACTTACCATGAACTATGGAAATACTTACCACAAAATATGGTCGATTGGTCATTCCGGTAGCAGGTCACATAATTTATGCGGGAAAATTCTTACTTTTTGGGATTTTATAACACCACACCACTTTTTAATTACTAAATCCACTCTGAATTGTCTTTTACCTAAGCTATTATGTAATGGACACATAAAAAATGAGGTGCAAATATAAATGTAGTTAAAAATTTTAAATTGTGTGTATATATTTCTTAGAACAATTTTTGAAAAACAAAAAATAAAAACCATGAAATTATAATAATCTCCAAATTATATTAAGAAAATAAAATAATTTATTTTTAAATAGCTATAAATTTTATGGTATTTAAATCAATGAATATTGAATGAGAAATGTTAATATGTATTTATTATTTTTGATATTTAAAATTAATATTTATATTTAAACACATACTAATACAATAATTATAATAATAATATTAAATCAGTGAATTTACCAAATATTAAATAATTTTTTAATAAGACCTTTTATAGATTTAAGATAAAGTATTTAATTTAATTAGAGTATTCAAATAGATTTAGGTATTGAAAAAAATTAAATTAATTTTTGCAATCAATTAACATTTATTTTAACGATTAATATCTTAAATTGATATTAGACTTTTCAATTAGTTGATAGTGATCAATATCATTAGTAGATATAGTAGTTAATAATAGTGTGAGTTGACAGTGATTAATTAATGAGTGATTTATATAATTGGACAATGTAATAGAAACCACTAATTATTAATTCATTATGTCTCTCTATTCAATACGCATGAATACAATGGGGTTAAATGAATTGGTTAATGTATGTTGGTAGTGATCAATGTCATTAGTAGATATAGATGTTAACTATAGTGTGGGTTGACGTTGATCAATGAGTGATTTATATAATTGGATAATGTAAAAGTAACCACTAATTATTGATTCATAATGTCTTATTCAATAAGCATTAATACAATTGGCTAAAATGAATTTGTTAATGTATGTTAATAGTGATTAATGTCATCAGTAGATATAGTAGTTAACATAGTGTTGATTGACGGTGATCAATAAGTGATTTATATAATTGGGCAATGTAAGAGTAATCACTAATTATTCATTCATAATGTCTTATTCAATAAGCATTAATACAATTGGCTAAAATGAATTGGTTAATGTAAATTGATAGTGATCAATGTCATTAATAGATATAGTAGTTAACAGTAGTATCGGTTGACGATGATTCACTATATTACACAAATGCATATCTACTCGATATTAATACCATACTTACCACAGAATAAGGTTAGACGTACCAGACACCTGATGATTTTTACTACCATTACATTCAGATGTTACTTAATAATGTGAACATGCCAGAGTTTCTGTTAATACTTACCTTTTCTAAAGGATACACCTACCATATATTTAGACTTTTCTGCCAATTTCATAGGTTCAACAAATCTAAAGAATTGCTTTAACACTATATATGAAAATACTTACCACCATATATGGAAGTTGTTACCACTAAATATATCGTGGTAGACACATATGCCACTAATGCGATGCTTACCATAGAATAAGGCTATTGATACCACAAAACTTAATTATACTTACCCTCATAACTGTCGATGTTTGAGCAACAAATGTAAGGCTATGAATTAAGAGTTTACTCATCATAAAATTGGGGCTATTACTTCTCGACGCAAACTTACCACGTTTTCAACTAATACTTACCTTGTTGGATGGAAACAATGACCATGTAGTCTGGGCCGATGCACATGATGTTCAGAGGGTTGCGAACCCTCGGGGTTTGAAAAATGTACTAATTTTTTTTATATATATAAATTTAATTTTTCTTAGTATTGTCGGGGTTGAGTTATCTGTGCAGGGTTAAATTTTTCTTAGTTTTGTATTTTTGTCACCGCTGGGTGAAAATCCTGGACACACCACTGCAAGTAGTACGATGTTTTTGAGTCACCGCTGGGTGAAAATCCTGGACACACCACTGCAAGTAGTAAGATGTTTTTGACCACTTGTAAGGTGCTCTTACTTCTTGACTCAAATTTTACCAAAGGCACGAAATCATCAATAATGGTAAAAAAAAAGAAAAAAGAAAAAGGAAAAGGCCACCGAGGCATGTCAAGTTTGATTATCTACATGAGCCATACAAATAAAAATGCGCCAATTTGCAATTTACATCCAACAGAAAGAGCCACATCTATTTATTTTTTATTTTTTATTTCCGTGAACCACATAACAAAAAGAGAGGCAATTAACATCCAAAAAAAGAGCCACATGTATTTAATTTATCCAAAATCTGTGGCAAGTATGTCCATCTTTAAGTAAAATTTGTAAAAACATTTTGTAGTCGTGGAAAATATGTTCATTTCCATAATAAGTACCTCTAGCTGTTGATTTTCTTCCAAAGTGTGTGGTAAGTATGTCCAGTTTTAAGTAAGTAAATCCACTATTCATGGTAAGTATGTTCATTTCCATAGTAAATACCTCCAACAGTTGGCATTACTTTCTTCCAAAGTCTGTGGTAAGTATGTCCAGTTTTAAGTAAGTGCATCCATTATTCGTGGTAAGTACATTCAGTATTTGTGATAAGACATCCAATATTCGCAAGCCGATTTCACAATTAGCGGCTTTAAACACAACAAGGCCAAGGGGAAAAACCAAAAATTGAAGCACGGTATACAAAGAAATGGACAACAAATTGTATCCAAACAAATGGATAACCAAACAAAAAGTTCAACTTGCAGCACGGAGAATCCACAATAAAAATTCAACGTTGATCTTGATAGTCCATAACCCAAAGCAGAACCACGGGATACTCCGCTAAAGGAGCAATCTGTAAACCAAAAAAAACCCATCAGTATTGATAAAACCTAAGAGGCAGCCCAAGCAAAAAAACTAGGTACATAGTTGCAAGAGAACATCTCATTTATCTCAATAATTTCATTTTTGGCTTATTAAGATAACAATGAACATAATATGTTTGCATTATGGAAATATTTACCACTAATTAAGTGATGATGAAAATGATGATTTTTGTTCGATAGAAAACACTTCAATTGGTGAATCGAAGAACTATTGACTAAGAATGATCCAGGTTAAAATTGGTACCTAAACTAATGAGTTTTTGAAGACACTCTGAAGAAGAAACCATACGAAAGTGAAGTGAATTCCAAACTTTGCAATAGAAACTACTACTCCAAAATGGTTATGTAAGGTTCCAATTTGCAAATAAAATTTATCATTCATCAATACGGAAAGCTACAGAAATCGATGCCAAAACATGCAATGATCAAACGGAAAAGAGATCACCAATTCCTTATCCGTATGTATTTAACTCTCGTCCAAAGAAAACTCTTTCCCAACCGAAATCACCTGAACATTCCTCAATGGTCCTTCACCTTCACCCAATTCCCCTTTCACAATCATCATAGTTTCCCTCCTTACCACCCATCTCCGGCTCAAACTGACCAACGAAAATTGGGGTTTTTAAAATAATATACCTCAACAAGATATTAACAACCTGTTTAACTTCCTCATTCCTATTCCCCCTGGATACACTAAAACATAAAATTCCCCTCTTCTAATTTGGGACTCGATTACAGATTCCAATTAGGCACTTTTGATTTTTCATCTCACAGATATTACAAACCCAACTACGTAGCCTTTCAAGTAATCATCAATGTCTCTATGCGCAATTTAAAATTCAAATAAGCATGATAACGCCGGAGAAGGAAAATATTTATATTCAAATGAGGAAAACGACGGTGTCGTAGAAGTTTTTCAGATGAAGGAAAACAAAAAAAGCCAAAAACTCACTCACTGCTTCAACAATCGTGTCGTATAACTTTATCAAATGAGGGGAAAATAAAAGGCCCTATACTTACTCACTCACCGCTTCAACAACGGCGTCTCATCATTTTCAAACTTGAACAACGCACAGACAGTCATCCCTTCAAAGACCCTGGAGCACTGGTCATCTTGCAACTGCTGCGACAGCGGCCGCACTCTCCCGAGGAACTTGTCCACGGCCTTGGCGCTTGGAAAGCCCGTGGCGGAGAACCTCTTGTCATTCCAATCGTAGAAGTTGTCGAACTCCACGACGAGCGTGTTGGTACTTTCTTCGAGCACCACCCGAGCGGTGTACCATGCATCGTCGAGTGACGATCGGAATTCCAGATCGGAGGGCGGGTCGTCGGTAGAGGATGTTGTGTTCGCCAGCGGGGCCTTCGTGGTGAATGTCGCCGTTTGCCGTGGCAGAGGCAGTGGTGAGGCGGGAGAAGATAGAGAGAGAGGTTGCCAAAAAATTGAGGGCTTTCGAATGCTCTTTTCAACCGGTATAGAAGATAATAGGAGAGAGAGAGAGGGGGGCGTAATGAATGATTGAGATTGAATGAGGAATATCCAACGCTTCAAGAAAAACGGGGGCATGATGCCCCAATACCGCCCTGGGGCATCACAGCCGGAGCCGCATCTTACACGCACTGAAAGGGAAACAATGAGCTATGTGCGATGAATGAAATCCGTGAATACCTTTTTAGTGGATGAGTTAATTCCGTGCCAGTGCATACGGGGAATTGATACAATGTATTACTAGTATGAAACTTACAATGCGCCATGGCAATAAAATAATAATTGCAATGGAACTACTTTGGGGGGCGTAATTACTGTTTATGTCGAGTGGCTACATTGCTTTGCTAAAAGTAAAAAAACCGAAAGTAGTAGGTAGTGTATCAAAGACTACATTAATAAAAGTAAACAGTAAACACCAAGAGCATAATGACTTAATGAGTGAGGCAAGCTCAGTTCTAGAGTTCTTGCACCTCAGTATGAGGTCTAAGGGTTGGATTCTTGCATTTTCTGCTTGAATACTTTGTCTATTTATTTAGAGTTGGATTTGGTTTAGTTGGATTTATTAGTGTTTATGAAAGATGTTGGATTATATTACTATTCGAAATGTCCAAATTTATGTAATTGTAAGAAAACTGCTGGTGATAAAAGAAGAAGAAGAAGAAAGACTATTTGGCATGAACCTTGATTTTAAATTTGATTTACTTGTTAGATTGACAGGACATATAACGACAAAATATTATGATCTACTATAAAGTCAAATCAGTCACTTTCATAGAATTGTGGTTCGTTTTTATATCAAATTTAGCATTACTATACAACAATATAAGATTGGATTCCAAATCAAAGTCTTTTATATGTGAAAAAATATACTCCATAGAAATTGGTTTTTTAAGCCACTTGTCTTTTTCTCCCGTACGTTGAATGACCAATTAGAGCAAGGATTCAAGTCCGCTAATTAAAAGCATCCTAACATTCAACCCACCATTATCATAATCATAACATTGGAAAATAATGGGTTAAGTCCATCATGTTAAATAAATTCGAACACTATCTATTGCACGAAGAGATTATTAACTACTCCTAATTGAGCGTGGTCCAAAGGGCCCTCCATAAACACACTGATATGGATTTCGAGCAACATTCCAGGAGCAACAAATTTATCCAGGTAAATGGGGTCGACAGGCCATTTATTCGAATAAATAGAAGAAGAGCTCAAATTTGCATGGGAATGATCAGGCTGCCCTTGGGTGGTTTTGACATGGAAAAATTATTAACTCCTCCTATAGCATACGTGACGGTGTTTTGGTTTAGAATATTTTTTCCACCGCATATTGGCATGGGCTCCATCAAAATATGTGAAACTCGCACACCAATATATATATGCTAGAAAGGTCTTGGACACCACGCGGTGGTGCTGCGGGAGCACAATTTTCTAAAAAATCATCCGGAGCCCTGGATAATCACTCTTTAGCATGGCTTCTAGAAGTGACAATTGACTAACTGCATTCCTGTAAATTCGTTTTTGGGATTTTGGATTGGTAGGTAATGAGTATAGAGAAAAATAAGAGTAATAATTGGGGAGAAATAGGATAATGATTAGAATCTAAAATCTAATACCCTTAAACGAACGGGGTCTAAAAGTCTTAATATTTCGATGTTTTCCTATAAACTTAAAAGTCTGAAACTTATGTCAATATTTTTTACTCTTTGTAACTACTTGTTTAGTCTTTTGTCGAAATTTTTGGGATTAATCGCTCGTCTTGATTAGATGAATTGGAAAAGTATAGAAATATGGACCATGTTAAAAAAAATTCAAATAAAACGGAATTTTGACAAATAAGATAGCTGTTTGATATTTGTTTCGTATTTCGTGAACTTTATTTTTTGCTTTCCGTCATAATCTTGTACTTTTTAAGCCCCGTTCCAGAACACGTTTTAAGTACTTATTTTTTAAGAAGGTAATTTCAAGCTAAAAAATAATGTGTTTAAACAAATAATTTTTCTAATAATATGAATCTTGTTTGATAGATCTCATTGAGATCTTTTGAACGGTGTAAAACAAATCAAAAAAAATATTTTTCATTTACTTTATTTTTTAGTTTGAAAATGTGAAATAAATACTTATTTTTTAAGAAGGTGTTCTGAAACGGACTAGGTGTTCTGAAACGGACTCTTAGGCTCCGTTCCAAAACCTAAAAAAAGGTCCTTATTTTTTAAGAACTCGATGAGATCTTTTCTACGATGCAAAAAAAATTAAATTTTTTTAATTTATATTATTTTTGAATTTAAAAATATAAAAAAGTTACTTATGTTTTAAGAAAATTTATGAAACGGGAGCTTAGACTCTTCCGATTGAGATAAATGATTATTAATCCAAAAAAATATGACGACAAATCTACCAAAAATTTAGAAAAGAGCAGGGAAAAATATAAATTTACAAGAATAGTGGAATTTGGTGACCATCAGGGGTGTGGCAACTGGTCAGTCGAATCGACACACCCTTCCGTTGTCAGAAACAAATCCGTTTCAAACCCTAGAACGGTTTCCTTCTCAGTTTGAAGTCTCCGATGATGAAAATAGTCAATAAATCAACGCTGAAAGCGTGCACCGCCGGCCAACTAAGAGACGGCGCATCGAACGAAGTGGCGGGCGATGTGAGGAGTGAGAAGAACGTTGGGAAAGAGAAGAGGAAGAAGAAGCAGATGAAGAAGAAGAAGAAGAAGACGAAGGTGGTGGAAAACCCAGTTAAAATTGTGAGTTTTGTTTTTGTTCCGTAATTGGATTGAGTTTCAATGAATAATTAACCAATTGTAACCCAAGGGGTTGGCCTAGTTGGAAGTCCTTGTAGTTAGGGTTTGCTCACTCATAAGGTCTCAGGCTAAAATCTCTTAGGTCCTATCAACTCCTTGGGGCAAGTTCATACGGAACTTTGCGCTTTGCTCTGACTTTAATGGGGCTCCCTGAGAGTGGGCGGTGGGATTGGCCTCCCATGATTAGTTGAGGTGCGTGTAACCTGGCCCGGACACGTGAGTTATCAAAAAATAATTAACCATTTGTGGTATTGTTAGATAAATGTGAAATTTAAAGTGCTCTGGGAAGGAAATTAAAATTAGATGGTTAATTGTAGCGATATCAACAGTTGCTGTCAATATTTCAATCTGTTTATTTTAAATTTAAGCTCTGCTAGTTTGACTTGAAAGTTGAGGAGAGCAGAAGAAAGTGGAATTTGAGTTTTACCTATTTGTAGTTAGGTTCAGCATTATGAAGTCTCAACTCTCAAGCAATTGTGCTAAAACCTCACCCATTTCGCACGCTTGCGTAGACCCACACCACATGAACGTTGTGCTACTCTTATAGAACGCCCAGTATATATGGTTCTAATTTTATTAGGTGGAAATTATCGTTAGGTTGTATTTGTTCAGAAGCTTTTGGCCAGGTTCCCCGAAATAAATGTTTTGATTGGTTCGCGGGAAAGTGAAGAGAGGAGGGGAAGTACGAGGAGAGAAAAGAACTTACTTTCTGCGCCATTATTTGGACAGGAGGCGAAGAAATTTGAGGAAGTAACATACCTAAATCTAGTGGAAGTGCTTGTGTAGGCGCATATCATCCATGATTTGTGCGGAATAATTGCCAATCAGAAATAAAAGCATTCCCCTATCGTTTCCTGATTCTTTCTCCTGACTTATGAACCCAACATGGGAAAAGAGGAGTATAGTATGTTTTCAGTACTGGGAAATACCAATACCTATTACAAATCTCCACATAATAGCATGGGCAATGTCTCACTTTCCTCATTATTATCTCACATACACATCACACTGTTCAATAACCAAAGCTGCATTCACCACCATCAGCTTCTCCTAAACGCCTTAAATTTCTCGAATTGCATTAGTTTGTGGTTGCTAAAGAAGAGAAGGTCGAGACAAGCCAAGTCTTGGAGATTGCAGCGGCAAATCGTGTCGAGATATCTGATAACATTGTGCTGCGGAAGCTACTTGTGAGTTGAAATAATAGTGCAAAGGTCACTTTGGAAAACATTATTTCATTTGAAGGCTCAGAGTGGTATCTCTCTTTTTTTATTGTTCCATCAGCGAGGCCCAAGGTATTTTGATCCCCAGGACAGTGGTTGGCGAACATGCTATAATTGTGGTGAAGGTGGTCATACAACTGTGAACTGTTCCTCTGTTAAGCGGAAGAAGCCGTGCTTTGTTTGTGGGAGTTTGGAACACCATGCCAAGCAGTGCAAAAAGGTTTGTAGTAATGGAAGGTTTATTTATTAGTTACTGTTGATTAACTATGACTATCTAACTGTTTAGTTTCTTTACTTGTTATTTTGCTGTCAATGAAAATCAAGGGTATTGTTCATATGGGAATGAGTTGATTTTGAAAAGGAATTGTTTAATGATGCTCAAACATCACTTTGATTTGAGTTCCTTTTTTTTTTTGGCTATCCGGGCTTAAGTCAGTTTGTCAAAGTTGGCAAGTGAATGAGATGGTAGTTTTCTTGTTGGTGAGTGGGTTACTTAGTTGATCACGCGCTGAGTATAGGGATGGTTTCTCGTCTCATATTTGCTTAGAGATCGGTTTGTTACTAAGGGTAGTCATTTTTCATAAAATTCCTGCTTTGTGTACACCTGTACAGACTTTACATCGAAATAAACACAAGATGGAGTTTTTTTTTTTCAGTTGTACCTTGTGAGAAATTAGATAGTTAAAGTTAGATTGTTACCTTGTAAGAAATTTTGGCAGGGTATGGGGCTTTTTTGTAATCCCCTTTTTTGTACGTGGACGGCATTCCCTTTATGCCTGGTATCTAATATATTTACTTATAAAAAAAGAAGCATTTTTAAAGCTAGATTGTCACCTGGTACTAGTTAGTTACGAGTCAAGCACTCACTTTGATGGTCCAGAAGATTGTCCCAATCTCCCTGAGAAGATATCATCTCTGTTATCCTTCCGCTTGGAAGTTTTGTCTATTGCTGAAGTGACTTTGTAGAGAGCTTGCAATTAGCTTTGATATATGTATTTGGAGCACTAGTATCCTTCCGTAGGGCTTTAACTGCATTTGTTTAATTTGATGTTCAGCGACGAGATTGCTTTATCTGTGAGAAAGGCGGCCACCGTGCAAAAAATTGCCCAGAAAAACACAAATGGGGATCTCAGACTTCTAAGAAATGCTTGAAATGTGGAGACTTTTCTCATGATATGTTCTCATGCAAGAACAATTATTCTCCTGATGATTTAAAGGTATTAAACATTCATTTATGGGCACATAAATTTCGGTGTGCAAATATTTGTATGCGTAATATAAGTCTATTGAAGCTCACACAAGAACCAATCAAGACATTGCACATTTGCACTTGAATGATTGGTGCACATCAGAAATTTCATATCTTACATTTTGATTTTTCTTCCAAGAGGATTTTGGTGTTGTTAGGATACTGACAACACTGATTGGTCTTCCTCTATGACTATGGTTGTAACGTCTTCTTCACTCCCTATTTTGCACTTGATCAGGAAATACAATGCTACATTTGCAATAGATTTGGCCATCTTTGTTGTGCTGCCTTTGGTGATACCGGCCCAAGAAAACCTTCTTGTTACAGATGTGGTCAGTTGGGCCATACCGGTTTGGTAAGATTTTTTTCCTGATAATCGGTTTTGTAAGTTTATCCAGTGGTTTCATATATGCTGAGGTACCAATGCTGCTTTAAGGTGTAAGTATCAGTCACCCAACAGTGACCAACACCAATATCAGCTGTTAAAATATCCTTCTTCATTTGGTTATAGGTTTCAGATGCTATAGATTATTTACAGGGTTGACATGATTATAAGTGGAACATATTGACTTGCTACGATCCATTCGAAGGTAAAATGTTGGAGATTATGTGGCTTGGTTTTGATTTGGGGAGAGGGGGACGAAGGCATGGTATTCTATTTGGGTTAGTTTGAGAACATAATCATTTGTCTCGAGCCGAAAGCTCTTTAAATAATGGTTCAGACTTCAGATCACTTTACCCCCTTATGGTTTCATCCATGTTCTCCTTCCTGTTGTGAGTCTGATTTATATCCCATGTTCTGTATACATTGAATATTTACAGAATTTATTACTGGAACATATATGAATGCTTGTTGAAGATATTTGCACAGGGAGAGGATGGTGGGCCTAGCTGGAGAGGAGGGGATGGGCTGGCAGGGTGTTGGGAAGTGAGAAATAGGAAGAAAGCTGCAAACCACAAAAAGATTGTTCGGTCTGTGAAAGAAAACTTTAAAAAAATCATTTCTGTCAAAAGAAGGTTCAAAACTTTTTCTCATAAATTAAAAGAACGCATTTATAACAACTATCTGGTAACTTGCGGGAAAAAAGTTCAAACTTTTCTTTGACAAATTCCTTATTTTTAAGTTCTTTGTGTTGCGGTTGGACAATCTTTTTGGGACGGAGGTAATAATATATGGGGTTGAAGTCTTCAATATGTCCTATTGACAAAGTCTCCACCTATTTCTCACACATTAGGCCTCCTTATTGGCCAAGAATTTTGGCCAAGCTTGAATTGGGACAGTTCTCCTCCAACTTCGTTCTAGTTTTTTTGAAAGCCTGAAATCTACCTTAGTTGAACTTGTGCATTCTCGTCCAAAATGTCCTCCACCACACTTAGGCATCAATCACCAAGGGCCCTGTTGCATTCCTTCATGTAAGTTTTCCACGTTAACTGCAGTAGGGAAAGTAGGACCCTGTAAATTCTATGGGGGAATTTGCAAGGTGTAAGTCTAGCTCTCTTAGTCCCTGATTGGGTTAGGGAGATGGATTAAAATATATTTGGCATCACCACTCTTTTTATTCGTTTCTCTTCTATTTGTTTCATTTGTTCTGGACATGGAATTAAGGTATGGGCCATAAGGAGGGCTGTGCATCCCTTATAAAAGGAAGGATTAGAAATATCACTTCCCAGAGTATTTCTGACTCTGGGCCGCGCAATATTCCACCCTCCCATCTCCCTACCATGCTGTATCATACCCTTGTCAAACACTCTACAAGCCCATTGTATTTATACTCATCCAATATCTTTCACAGTCTAGTGCTGTCCTTAATCCATAGTCATTGCTTATCCCTCTTCCACCATGACATCATCGACCACAAGAGTAGAATGATTAAAAATGGAAATCATACTTTGAATGAGAAACTTATTCTATCTGTTGAGAGATGGATAGTCGTGTTAAAAAAGTAGCAAAAGTGGTTCTAGGTGAATGTTATGGGAGGGGGCAACCTTTGCGAGAACCTTGGTGGTGGAATGAAGAGGTTCAAAGAAGTCATAAAAACAGAATAGATACTCCATGGCAAAAAAGCCTGTACAGTAGTCAACAATAACCAACTGAATGAACTGTTAGATTTTGATGGGTATTTCATTCCCAGGAAAGATGTTTTGGTTTCCTCAGTTTAAGTAACATAAGATTCTAATGAAGTTTTATATACATGTAGGGATAAAAAGTTACAGTAAGAGATAAAACATCCATAATTGAAGCTAAGAAAACAATATGGGAGGGAGTCTTCATTAAAAGGCTTTTGTTGATCATTATCCATATTACATTCCCAGGATGGAGAAAAAGTTACTTACAAATAGGATAGAGAACTAGATAATAGAGATCGAATTTGAGACTATGTTCAGCTGTATTGAAAGTGCATATGAGAGAGTCCTATGTGTAGACAATGGGATTATAGAACAATGCAGGAATTATTTTGGAAACCTAGAGGGCGTACCCAGTGCATGAAGCTCCCGCTTATGCAAGGTCTGGGAAGGGTTGATGTACGTAGCCTTGCCAAGCAGAGAGGCTGTTTCCGAGAATCGAATCCTTGACTATCATGCCCCAATGGGGCAGCTTTACTGCTGCGCTGGGTCTGCCCTCACATTATTTTGGAAACCTGTTGAACGAAAACCACTAGAAAACATTGAGTTTAAAGGAATACGATTACTTATTAGTCAATTAGTAACATCCATACAAAAATTCTGTTTGTGTATCAACCTTGTTATGGCAAAGTTGAAGTTGGTAATATTGCAGAGATTAATAAAAAAAATTGCTGATCAAAAAAAAAAAAAAAAACTGAAGTTGGTTTCAGATTCGCATAAAAGTTCTCCTTGGCATAAACATTATTGTGTCAATAGGCGTATTGTTAGTAAGGACTCTATGCATGTCTGTCAATTAGTATTCAAGTCTTTTTGTTTTCATTTCTATGTGTTTGGAGGAACTTTGCATGCTACTTGACTACTCCATTACTCATCAGAAGACACCTGTGTTTAAATGCAATGGACGTATGCAGGAATGCCAAAGGTCACATGGTGAGCCAACTAGTGTGGGGCCACTTAGTCCTTGCTTCAAGTGTGGCGAAGGACATTTTGCACTACAATGCACAAGTTCAACTAAGGTACATTTCAGGCTTTCAGCAGGTGGCCTCCCATGTGCCATGATCTCAGAATCCTTTGTTTTTTGGCTAGATTTTACTGGTCCTTTAATGACGTTTTGTTGTTTGTTACAGGTTCATGAGAGGAATCTTGACTTGGCAACCCCAACCCAGAAATTTCGCAAAGATAACATAGAGACTGTGGGAGTCAAGTCCGTGCCTTCTGATTCTGGCAAGTCTCAGAAAAGGAAAAGGGCTCAATATGAAGGAGGAAGATTTTCTACGCCATCTAACTCAAGACGGAGTGGTGGTTGGAATACCGAATATGAAGGAGGAAGATTTTCTACGCCATCTAACTCAAGACGAAGTGGGGGTTGGAATACCGAATATGAAGGAGGAAGATTTTCTACGCCATCTAACTCAAGACGAAGTGGTGGTTGGAATACCGAATACTCTGGAGGCTTACAGCATGGATATGGCCAGGTGCCTGTATGGGGAGTAATACCAACTTATAATGCCCAGGTGCCTGGATGGGGAACTCCAGTAATACCAACTTACAATGGAAATCTGATATATACTCCCATGGCTGATGGTCATGCTTCAAGTTCTCATCTTCTTAGAAGGGCTCAAGAGCTACATTTTGGACCTTTAGCTTCAAATATATCGCCCATATTTCACCAGAACATTTATCCAGGATCAACATACGGCAACTTTAGTGGCTATGGGATGAGGAGTAACTATTATTGGTAGCAGGAACCTTTTTTTCCTTATCACAGCAAGACCCTTATGAGGCAGGAGCCTTGATTAATAGGGGATTTGACTCAGAGGCTCTCCCTGTGGGTTCTAAACCTTGTAAGTATCTCTGCTGTTGTTTAAGTCACCTAAAGGCTTTTGTTTGATCATATCTTCTCAATTGTCTGGTTGCAATGCATTTGTCTTTCTCCTCTTTTAGCGCAAATGGATGTGATTACTATGAGTCAGACTCAATAGATCTTTTTTTTTATCCTGACTAAATAGAAGTGAATCAATCCTTTTTTCTGTCGTAAAGGTGGAGAACTACATCAAGAAGTCTGTCATCAGTTTCAATGGACTGACTGTCCAGGAGCCAGGATTTCATTTTTTATCCAAAAATCTTCGTTGACGTCCACGTCTTTGATTGAATTCTTGGGTGGTTATATGTTTGACTTGCCTGCTTGCTTTAACACACACCCTGCAAGCTTGTGAAGTCATGCATGCTATTACATAATTGTCATAGAACCCCTTTAGTTTGTTACTTTTCTCATCTGGTTGCATCAATATGAGTGAAGTAGCCATTAAACACATAATATATACGTCAAGATAAATTTTGCACGAGGAAAGGAAAATAGGTGTGCAGACATCTAACTCCATTGAGTCTATAACAGTTTCTTTTATCGGCACGCCTAGGTTTATTGATAACTTTGTTGGACTAACAGTTGTACCTTGGCGGATATTTGTTGTATGCTGTAGGTATCACCTTTAGCCAAAACATAAGTTGGTGGTGTACCTTGGTAGATGTTTAAAGCATATTTGATTTTCCTGCCTGTGAAATGGGAGTATAAAACTACATGTGCAAGATGAATTATTCAGTCGGTATGTTGATTCCTTCTGTTTCATTTTGTATCTTTGTTGAATGTCCAACACTTATTACTTTATTGGTTAGGCTTACACTGAGTTTCTTTTGGCCGAGGCCAAGATTGGCTGAAACCCAGCATAGTCAGGACTCGCTACATGTTTGTGTTCACTCCTGTCTAGGCTAAGAATCCGATTTTGTTCACCCTCACTAAATGAGGGTGAACATTACCCTCGCTCTTATTTGTTCTTCCTAACTTGTAGGTCCCATTGAATCTAACCATAGTTAGCATTGAAAGCCAAAAAATATTGGAGAGATTTCGGATGTGCTCATCTGGAAAATTATCCGCTGCATCGGGGAAGTAACAAACGTACTCATCGTTCATCATTGCGTGGTATGAATGCTTCACCGAGTGATTTTTCCTATTTGAAGAAGCTTTAGTTTATCAATGCCATATAAGACAGAAGAACCTAGGTTAAGTGTTCTTTTCCTTTTCTTTTTTTTTCTTTCATGAACATAAAATCTTATAACAACCCACTGTGATTATGGAATCTGGATGCCAGGGTGCTTCGGATTAATTTTATAATAACACTAAACAATAAGCATAAAGCAACAAGGATATTCACACACCCATGGATTGCCCTATTGGTTCGGGCGAGTGCCAGGCTTTGGGAGTACTCCTCAAGGTCTGCGGTTCAATTTCCCACAGGATGAGTACCCTACTGCAAGTGGGGGTCTGTTGGCTAGTGTGGTCGCGCTAGTCCCCCGGAGGTTCGGGTTGTGCAGTTAGGTCCAATCAATGGCTTGGTTACAGGGTTGTTTCTCTGTCAAACTCGGTGGGCTGGTCCAAGGATATTCTCATGCGATTGCTCTGACTCGGCAAACTTGGTGGGTGTATCGTCCAAACTGATCCAAACCCCTAATGTCCTCCATGACGATGATTTCTCGGTCGATCCTCAATTAATTTATACTCTTGATGGAACCCCAAATCTCCATCTAGAACAAGAACCTAATATTACAATTGAACAAAAGCAAGGAAGGCCGAAATCCCTTTAGATTACCGGAGGAGTGATCCTTCGCATATGTGAGTTTGATGCAGCGGATAATTTTCCAGATGAGCACATCCGAAATCTCTCTAGTGTCTTTTGGCTTTCAATGATAACTATGGTTAGACTCGATGGGACCTACAAGTTAGGAAGAACCAATAAGAGCGAGAGTAACCTTCACCCTCATTTCATTTAGTTAGGGTGAACAAAATCGGACTCCTAGGCTAAGGGCTAAAGTATGTGCTTCCTGCATGGTCAACTGCACCCTTTATGATATCTGTACAATAATACGGGCATAACCAGGTTTGCGAGTTTCTCCTTGGCTCCTTGCACCAACCTATGGTGACAATTTGATGAACTCATTATGCTGACAAGATATATTTATGGTGTCAAATCTTTCTTTGACACATTTATGCATTTTTATCCGAAAAAAGGCATCATCAGTCTCCCTGCTTTCTTACTGTGATTCACTTCTACAGTGAATCAGTGATATAAGTAATTGAAGTATGTAAATGGAACTGTTTTCGCTTCGTTCGATTTGTTCAGTTTTTCACTTACCTGATACAATTCTGGCAATCATTCTGTGTTGGGTTCTGATTAAATACCAATTATTGGATTCGTAGGGGAAAAAAGATAGTTGTTTGGAATGCGTTTAAACCATTTCTTATCAAGTTTTGAAAACTGAAATATATTTTTTTGGTTTTGTAGTGAATCGATCCTGATCTACCTTTGGGTTGGCTCGGACTCTCGGTCGTGGTCCTAGTGGCGGGTAATGTTTCCTGTACTCATAGAAATTACTGTTGGTGTACATTTTTTTTCTTTTTTTCCCTAGAACAGAGAAATCAAAGTGTACATTCTTGGTTGGGAAATCCTAAAAGCCTGTACTTGGGAGTATTTTTTTTGGGTACACCTTGTACTTGGAGTATGATCGTCTCCTGCATTCGTCGAATTTAGATTGAAACAAAAATGCTGAATTTAGTTATAGTTATAAGTGTCCACCTTTCAGACCTCTCGTGGAAGTCATTTCATTTTATTCGTCGAGATCATTTAGTTTTGTCTGTGTTAGTAAATTTGCATGAATATTGAGGTATGGTAGTTCCGCATTAGTCTACACTCCACTGTCTTTTTCATTTGTTGTCAGATTTCATGTTCTTCGGTGCTGCAATGAAATGATGAAATTATACTGAAATTAGAAACACCACTTGCTGTTTATCAGCAACCTTAGCTCCTCACCATCAGCCACCCACCCACCCACCGCCACACCGGCAACAGCCGCCTCACGACCAAGACCCAGATCACTGGCGACGCATGCTCTCGGCAATGCTTCGCCTGAAAAAGTACACGACTCGGGAATTCTAAGACGAGGAACTATGAAATCTATATGCTTTATAATTAGGAGTATTACTTCGTTGGAAGCATGTTACAGAATCTAAAAAATCATTGCGGGGACATACGGAATCATGGTTACTTAAGAATAATGTAAGTAATAGTACTACCTCCAATGATTTTAATCTTGATGTTGTTTACTTAAATACTCTTGTAATACTATCTCGGTCCAAAAGATTGTCTAGTTTGCAAAAGGAGAACTTAATAATAGTTTAAGTATGGTCGGAACCATGATTTTTAGCCTTTAGGGCTTAAGGGTGGCCACAATGTTATAATCAAAATTTGAAAACTAAAAGTTGTCACAACAGCTTTTGATTATTCATATAAGAGATTGTTAAGGTTATCAGTGTAGATGTGTCTACAATGACATAATTAAAATTAGATAACCAAAATTTATCACATCATATTTTCTAACTGCAAAAAAATAAAAACTGTGAACAGTAGAAAATAGTTTTTCTAAAAATAGTTTTGAAACTAATAAAACCTATTTACTTTCTAGAAAATAGTTTTTGAAACTCTTTTTTGAAAAAAAAAACGATTTAAAAAAAATTGTTTTCTAAAAAAAACAACTTTTTAGTAAAATATTTTTTTCGGAAATATTGTTCGAAAAGAAAGAGAGGAAAAGGGTAGAGAGATAAGAACATTTTTGTATAATAATTGGTGTATTTGATTGAGAATGTGTAGAGTCTATTAAATTTGGTTATTATCAAAAGTTTGCTAATTTTGGTTATTCAAAACTCAAATTTTGATTATTTCTAAGATGGTTGTTTAGTTTAATTATAAAATTGTGAGCCATATTTTACATCAACATTGTTAACTTTAAAAACTTTTTACTTTTGATTATAGCATTGTGGATACGCTAATAGACTAGAGTAAGTGAGCAATTTTTTTTGGCTCTTTTTTGCCTAATGTTTGAAATTATGGAAGAATTATTCAATTTTTCCGGGGCACCGCCATATGTTACCTCATAGCTTTTTACCATCACACATTTACATGACAGGGCCATGAGGCAACATGTGGCAGTGCCCCAGGACATTGAATACTTGGTTGAAATTATGGGCAAAGAAGAAAGATGTACAACAAAAAAAATTGGGGTATACACAAGACACTGAGAGATCAATATGATGAATTAAATATGATGTATTGTGAAAGAAATGACTTGTCTCATAAAACGAAAAATAAGTATTTAAAAAATAATTTTTTTTAGCGGAATGGAGCCTCAATACTAGTACAAGCCTACAAAGGTGTAGATAAAATAAAATAAAATAAAAGCCTACAAAGGGCATACAGGTATTTTTACACAGTATCTCATTCACCAATAACCCAGATATTACTACTCCGTAATAATCAAGAAATCTCCATACAGAATAGACCATCACATGTGGTGAGAAGTATGAGCCACAAAAACATCACCCCCTTTCATTTCCCAGGGTACGTAACGTACTCTTCTCTAGTCTAAGTACTCAAACATGGCATTCTCTCTCTCATCTTATCCGGCACTTCAGTACTCCAACCCTAGCGTTCAGTTCAAATGCGGCTCGAAACCTCAGATTGCAAGGCACAGTAGAGTTGCCATTATCAACTGTGGACTAAAGGGGTCATCGCCACCAGAAGAAGGAACTGGGTCTTCTTCGTCTTCTGATAGAAATTCAGGACTTAAGATAGGGTCACCCGTTATTGTGATCGAGGCTCCTACGATGATAAAGACTGCTGCTTCGGTTCCGTGTCTCAGGGTTAATTCTGGCTTGGTCAACCCCGGGGATGTCGGCAGGTACTCTCTCTCTCTCTCTCTCCGCGCGCGCTTGTGTGTGGAACTACTACATGTATACCCAGGTGGAAATCTTGAACTGTAGAATACTACACTTAATACTACGAGACAACCTGTTATGGACGAGAAATTTTTCGGTGCCGGGTGGGTACCATGTCATCCGGCTGACATGGTGCCCGAGCAACACATTTGAGCCGTCCAAAAGTGTATTAGACAGTCTGGATTGAACCTCTTTCTCCTCTCACCTCAACACTCTCTCTCCTCTTTCTCTCTCCAAATTTGAGCTGTCCAAAACCGAAATGGACGGCCTGGATTTGCTAAGCGGGCATCACATGGTACCGCTCGGCACTGAAAATCTTCTCGTCATGGATGGGGGGAGGGGGGGAACTTCAATCAATTACGGGTAATGGAGGGATTTTACAATGCTCTTGTGTTGATATTACCCAGGATCGATGTAGTTCTTATTGAATGCAGAGGCGACCCAAGCAATGGGAGGCCATTGCGACCGCAGTAATGCTTTCGAAACCTTGATTACTCTTCCATATTTCACGTTCTAACGTAGTAAAATCTTGGAATTGTGGACATTAGAAACTAGGTATTCTTGAGTAATAGTAATTTTTAAGTTCAATAGGAATAAATATAATTCACAAATTTTTATTTTATTTTTATTAGGTTGAAATTAGCATTATATATAAAAACTCTTATGTTTCACTTTCATTCTATTTTTGTTTTGATTAAATGGTTCACCAAAATCGTGAACCTACCGGTAAAATAAAGAATCATCAATGTCTTTCCCAAAACATAATTTGGCAGGGTAATAGAGTTTTCCGGTAATATAGGTTTGGATTCCTGTTGAAAAAAAGGTTTTAATTCCGAGTTTTGTGCAGGGAAAATAAAATGGATGGAAAAGGCACTAAATGTTTCCTACTTTAACCGTATCTTTTCTCTTTCTCTAATTTTTTTCCCTCCACAGAAAACAAGATCAAAATAAACCATTAATTTATCAAGATAAGATGGATGATGGTTAGCATTTTACCTCACTAATGTTTGTGGGTATGTACTTCTGTTGTAAGAGAGATAAATGTCCAACTCGGATCTGCGATGCTGCAAAGCAGCTCTCTGTAGAGTGCTGTAGTGCATCACCACAGCCGTTCAAAGTGTTTTCAACGATCCGGATAAAAACAAACTTTTCGAGAGAAAAGTTAACTTTTTCGAAAATGTTTGTTTTTAATCTGGACCATTGATTCCCGAGATGGACAGTCCAGATGCAACCGGCAGGGCGCTCTACAAGGATCTGCTTTGCAGCATCCTCATATCCTGTCCAACTCGATGTATTTCTCCTCTCGATTGTACCACCAATTATAAGCGATATATGATCCTCTACGATAAATAACAGTGACACTGCCCTATTTGAATCCAACATGTTTTCCTTTTCGTTTCAAGGTTTCCATATCGGTTTGTTTTTCTTTTTAATTTTCTGTCAATTATTTTGCTTTGTCATGTGTTTATTGATATCTTATAATCCAAATGGAAAATGCAGAATTGTGTCAAGAAAGCCCAAGGATGTATGGGCAGTTCGTCTCACCATTGGTACTTACCTCATAGATGGAAAATATTTCAAGCCCTTGGAGCTCGATGAATGATCTAATCCACTTGGTTTATGAGATTGCTTGCAGAATTTCTTAATTTCTTTGTTCAAAGCTTGTGGACCGAGTTCCCGCCATTCTCTTATAATCGACTTTCACTGTGAAGGGTTTCGCTTATATCTTTCACGACTCAACGTCGCACGAGCAGATCTATATTTGGAACAGCTGCGGAGAGAGACATTGCGTGCGCCAACATATGCGTTTGTGGGTTTCTAATGTTCAAAATTGAGTGAATTTCTTCTTGGTGTTTCCTTGTTTTTTTCATGCGTCAGCAACCAACCAGTTGTGGAGATACATGGGATCCAATTTCCTATATTTCTATTAAAAAACCAAACAAAATTTGCCAATTTTTTTTAGAGTTATTCAAATTTCCCTCTTTGCAATTATATGTACATTATGACATACCCTACCAAGTCGACATCTCAAGAGCATGCCTCAACCAATCTTATGACAGGTGTGCGCAAGTTTGTCCGGAATATCCTGCATTACCCAACAAAAAAAAACTCCATTTGCTTGACCCTCATAAAAAGGACATGTGAAAAAACTCCTCAGTACATTCAATATACGAAGGTGCATTAAAATGAAACACGCCATTGTTTTAGAAGGAAAATAGAAGAAGAAAGGAACTGAGTGGAAATTAACTAACAAAAATAATTCCAAATGAGCAAAGGATTACTAAAGACTGTAGTAAAATTTGTTGACCACTTTTGTTATTGGTTCACCGTATCTTTTTGTCAATAGAGAGAAATTTTATTAATCTGGTAGGCAAAAGCCTAAACATTAGGCAGACGGAAATTCCATAGAGGCAAAATGGATATTCACAGACCGGACAAACCATTATAAAAAGCTTTTTAAGCACATGAGGGTGTAGCCCTCTAACGACCCGGATTTTTGCCCTATTTTTTTTTAATACAAATTTAAAATGTTAAAACTAATTCAATAATTAGTTAGATTTATTAATTAAATTACATTATTATGTGTATATTTGATATTACTAAAAAAAAATCGTATTCGAAACATCTATACTTTAGAGATATACATTCATGCCTTATCTTTCGTATCTAAACGCTAATTAAAATTCTATTGAAACTATATATCTCTCTCCTCCCGAATTCCACCACCTCTATACTTCTCTATAAATACCTCTCTCCTCTCTCACAATACAACACTCCTAGTCCTCTACAAAAACAAAAAAAAAACAAGGAAAGAGGGATCACACCCTTTCGATTTTCGTCCATATCACGTCCCTCTATTCACGGCCTGTTTCCTCCTAGTTGCTGTCGTTTTTAGGCCTAAGTTTCTTCACGAAAGTTGTAGAGGGCGTCGAGAGCTTTGATTTCGACCCAAGAATCGCCCAAAACGGTCAAGAATTGATAGAGTTATCGCCATTCAAAGTTAGGTAAAATTCTCGGATTCTGATTTCCAGGCAGATTTAGCGATCCTTCTAAACTTCCATTTTTCTACTACTTAGAGTGGTTTTCGGGCTTAGACTTCTTCATGAAAGTCGTAGAGCGTTTCAAGATCTTCGCGAGAGACACAAGAATCATCCAAAACGGTAGATGTTTGGTCAAGTTATTCCAGCCCTAAGTTGCAGCTAGAATATCAATCTTTCGCCACCAAACGAAAACCCACCGGACTCCACCAAATCGTTTTGTCCGGATTAAAGGTATTATAATCCTTCTCCTACTCTCTCCTAAGTATATTTAGTGTTTACATATTGGTGTTTAACATATTAGTGTAGGAAGAATTAATCCCAACGTCGCACGAACAGAATTCGGGATCCTCTTTTTTCTTTCTTTTTTTACCGTGAACAGTAATAATACGTAGTGGGTTTTGATTCCTTTTGGAAAAAATCACACTTAAACCTTTCTAATTACATTAATGTGTTATTGCGGCCCAACTAATAGATTAACTTTACTAAAATTCCATTCAACGTCCCCCTAGCATAAGAGTTATATTTCGGCCCATGATTCACTTTCTTAAGCTATAACCGGTGTAACAGAAAAAAGAAGAAGTCATGATTAGTGTTGTTAAAATTACAAAATTGATAATTTGCGTGTTTAAATAATTACTCTCACATTTTGATAACGTAAGGGCATCGGCCCAATCATAAAACGCCATGTGTTTTACTTATTTGCACAATATCAATTGTTATGTTGGCTTTCACGTAGAAACGTATCATGTTTATTGATTACGTTATTATGGATTCATGATTGTTGTATTTGTTGGATCGGACTTGGGTTCGCATGGTGGATTTCAATGAGAAATTATGTAGACGTTGTTATGGTTAATGAAAAAGGAAAAAGAGATGAAAGTTGTGGGCTTAGCAGGACTTCAGGGGTAGCCTAGCAGGACCTCAGGTATTGAGGGTAGCTTGGCAGGACCTTGAGGGTAGCCTGAAAGATCCGATGTAGCTAGGGTGGCCAAGCAGGACCTCAGGTATTGAGGGTAGCCTAGCAGGACCTTGAGGGCAGCCTGATGGACCTAGAATTGTGAGGGTGGCCAAGCAGGACCTTAGGGGTTGCTTGACAGGACCTCAGGTATTGAGGGTAGCCTAGCAGGACCTTGAGGGCAGCCTGATGGACCTAGAATTGTGAGGGTGGCCAAGCAGGACCTCAGGGGTAGCCTGGCAGGACCTCAGGGATTGAGGGTAGCCTAGCAGGACCTTGAGGGCAGCCTGATGGACCTGAATTGAGTGGATAGTCTACTAATACCTCGTGATATTGAAGGTAGCAGGACATTTAAAATATGAGTTCGTAAGACGATGGATACTATGGTGCAGGTATAATTATGAAATGTGAGATTCAAAAGAAGGTAATTTAAAGGCTTGCTAATAGATTTACTTATTTAATGCTGATTGTTCTATTATTTCCATATGAATTGTGATAAAATTGCTTAGCTGTAAAGTAAAGGGTTGGTAGGGTTAGGATTATTCTACTGAGTGAATTATCACTCACGGATACTGGTAAATCGGTTGCTTCGGCGATCAATTTGCCAGAGTATGCAGGATTCAATGGTGGAGCAGTTTGACACAGGAAGAATACTAGGGGCAGAGACCGAGTATGCTTGGGATCTGTATCAAGACTAGAGTCGCTCTGAAGTTATTTCAATAAATTGTCAGATTTTATTAAGGTTAAATAAATTTTTTTTTTTGAGTCAGTATCTTCCATGAGAAGTCGGCTCAATGCTTGTCAGACCAATGTTTACCTTTAAATAAAAGTTTTGTATTTTCAATTTGAGTTGAAATAAAGAAATCCCTGTGTTGATACTTCCGTGTTTATTTGGTGGACTAAAGAAATATTTTTCGAAAAATAATAATTTATGCTGTCGATATTCGTTTAAAATATCGGGGCGTTACAAGCCCGATTACACTCACGCTTAACGAAAGTAAAATCACAGGAAATAATCAAATTCTTCAACGCAGAGCAATCATGAGTAAGCACCGCAATATCAGAAGGTGGGTCATTGGAGTCCATACAGCTTTTTACAATTGCTTCCAAATCTGATTCAATAGACACCCGTGAAAGATTAAGAGCCATACCCAGTTTCAACCCATCCCAGATTGCTAGAGCTTTTGCAAATTGCAACACATGCCGAGGTGATTCTGGGATGAATGTTCAGTGATAAACTCATAACCTTACCGTCTTCTCCGCGAGCAAGAGCACCGGTTCCAACTATTTTTGTGTCCCTTGACACAGCCACATCCACGTCGATCTTGATTAGATTACTTGAAGGGGGTTGCCAATCCAAGGTTTCACATTGATCTCGTCTCGTTGGCGGAGAAGAGATCTTGGTATTTGCATTCAGGAACTCATAAAAATCACATTGCACTTTTCCACAAACAGCCTCTATTGCCCAAGATTTGCCATTGAAAGTAAAATCATTCCTAGCACGCCAAATCCACCAACAATAAAGGAACCTCAAACTCATAGAAGAAGAAGGTAGATGGTTCTGAGCTATACGCTCTTGCAAACACTCCCATGTCGAACGAGACGGAGTACTCATAGGCTGAAATACATGGAATCACACAATTTAAAGAACGATGATGTTCTGATTAACTTAGTATCGTTTTATAGGTAAATGACAATTTATTACCAGATGTCACTCAAATGATAGCTTTGAAGATGAGCAGTTCAAAGCTCAAAGGCGCGAATTGTATTATTCAAATAAGAGGCAGTTACACCAAGTTGACATAGTCAAAGGAGTTGAGATCCAAGCATGTAACTGCACATTTTTAACACGATGCAGTTAAGGGCAAGTGGAGTGATAATTTAACTGAATCACCACGGTTAGAAATCATGGAGGGAAAGTTTGAATTCAAAGTTGAGATGACTTCGAAGGCAGCTAAGCGGGAAAATAAAAGCTGTGGAAAAGACTTAAGAGTTTGCCCATAAATAGAAGAAATGAAAGAAGGAAACCCCTCCCACCCCCAGACGAATCATCAAACAAACAGTTATGCTATGCCTGGTTTGTCTATTAGGCAGTAATTTAGAAACTTAGACTTAGTTCGAAATAGTTAGTAGTAGCAATAATCACACTATAATCTATTCTATTCGTTTGTGGAAGTTGGAGAATCAATTGGACGGCAAGTTGTTTTGAATTGATCAAGGTATCTTATTTATTCTTTGGTTTGTCGAATTTCCGGTGGATCGTTGTGTCGTTTTAATACTTCTAAATAGAAAAATCCTCTTCGTTGAGGTAATTGAACCGACACCACGATTGCCTGATTAAGTTTGGCTTTTATAAGTTAAATCTGGAAAGGACAATTACAAGCATTTTCTGACACGCTCGCACCCAATTATATTTTTGAAGTAAGCCAAAAATCCCAGCCCAAACAATATGAAGCGCACAGTCAAAATGTTTGGATGCAACGCAATAATACAACTCAATATGTATGCCGCGGGCGTTGAAGTATTTTTCCTTTTTTAGAAAAGTCATGGTCCTTTTAGAATATATGAAAAGGAAAGTAAAATAAAATGGTTAAGAAGGAAAGTGTGAGAAAAATGTAGGGAAAAATAAACTGTATTTGGTTTGTTATTTTCCTTTCACTTTAGGGAATGCGATTTTTTTTTATAAATAATTTTACCTTTAGGCTCCATTTATTTCGACATGTAATAATTTTCATGTAGGCTCCGTTTATTTGAGGTGAAAATGTTTTCCCCAAAAATATTTTCCTAATTTTTGATGTTTGGAAGCTCACTAGTTGGAGAAAACTTTTTATCCACTTGGAAAGATTTTGCACCAAATCAACATAAAATGATTTACGGCTATAATTCCCCGTAAGTCATTTTACCGCTGAAGTTCATGATCCTCTTCCATCATTGCCTGACAAGAACTGAACACTTACTATACGCTTACCCTCTCTCTTTTTCTCACACACACACGTGTGTCTGTATATCGATACAGGCATGCACCAATTTCTTGTAAAGACATTTCCACACTTAAACAAAACCCAATTTGTGTAACATTTCCCACCTTAATCTTGCAAAACCATCACTACCTCACTTCCAAAACACACCTCCCTTTTTTAAGTTGCATATGGGAACTTTTATCAGAGTTCAGAGCACTATTTTAAGAATGTACCAAACACCAAAAAATAAAAAAATAAATTATTTTTTTATACGTAAAATGTTTTCCATGAAAATAATTTTTGATGTAAAATATTTTACATCGAAACAAATGGAGTCTTAGAGGGAAACAATTTCACCGCATTGGTGCACATTGTTTTACCTTTAAAAAATATCTTCTTCCTATTTTTTCTAGCCAAATAACGAAAAATGGATAAAATATTTTACCATTTATTAAAAATTATTTTACGTCCAAACAAATGAAACCTTATTTTCATTTTTCTTTTTTCTATGTTCCAAACACACCCTACATAGGTTGACATTGTTTTAAAGTACCGGGGAGTAATTTGTGACACTGATCATGTTTTAGGGTTTTCTATGTAATTGTCTCGATATATTTACTTCAGTTGTGCATCAGAAGCTTTCTCTCATCTTCTCTCTCTCTCTCTCTCTCTCCGCCCGGAACCCGCCCAAAATCTTTAGTCGAACAGGTACAGCTCTCTCTCTCTCTCTCAGCATGTTGGAGAATTTTACTTTTGATTGCGTAATTTGGATGCTTCAACAGTATATGTACGGGGTCTAGTAAGTAAAGGGACAAGCAGGGACGCAGCTGTAGGATTATTACACATCTAGGGTTTCCTAGTTTATTTTAGCTTTTTATTGGGGGCCTGAAGCACCGGCTTTCTAGGCTTAGGCTTTTGCCCCGGCCCGGCCCTGGAAGCGGTATTGGTTTGTTCGGAAGGAGGGGGCGAGTGTAGGTGACATGGGAGGCCGAGGTAGATGTGGAGTTCCAAAGTGTGCCCTCAAAACCTTTAGTTGGTAGTGATTCGGAAACGTGCACCAAAAAGGCAGCACAGGTGAGAGAGTAGGCGCATTGGATGTAGGCGGTGGTGCAGATATAGTTGTTGTTGGCGGTAGGAGTTGTCGTTACTAAGTTCCATAATCCGCGTGAGCGACGAGCATGAGTGTGAAAGTGTCTTTAAAAACATCCAAAAAAACTAAAATTTCACTGAGAGTGGGAATTGCGAGTGCGAGCGCAGAGCGAGGATTGAGAGCGGGGGCAGATGCACTACCGGAGGATTATGAGACTAAGGTTGTGGAGTTTAGTTTGGTAAGGGTCAATGGATATTAGGCTTGGGGAAGATGGGTTTGATGTCCTCTGTCTCACGTGGCGATTGCTAATGTGTGGGAGGTGGAAAGGGAGGAGAATTTTGCCGAACAACAACGGATGTCTGCTTCATAAGGAGGTTTTGAGAGTGGGCGTTCAAGTTTATTGGGGCTTTCAGGCTTATCAATTGTTTGGGTGTGTCATTAGGGTTTCAGTAGTCGCAATGAGGTCTTTTGCAGGTATTGAGGTGAATTGGAGGAGGAAGACGCTTCAGTGGACTGCCCAAGAAGGGTGGTGACAACGTAGAAAGGGTGAGGGAGCATTGGAATTGTTGAGTTTATTTTTTCTAAATTTAGGTTAAAAAGTAATGATGGAATGTCAAGGAATTGAATGAGGAGGGCGGAAGCCGCGGAACGTTGGGACTTAAGGAGGAAAGAGAAAGGAAGAAACCATAATGTTGTGTTCTGTTTTACTACTGTTTTATTCAACTTGATTACTTTTGTTGTGTACACATCTATATACGATTATGACGTTAAGGTTAAATTTGTTACTCCTTCTGTCCCATAATGTTTGTCCGGTCCGCAAAATGAGGACGTAAAAATAATTCAATTTTTGCAAGAAAAATTTAAAAAAATTTCAACAATTCACTAGATATTGATATCGATGAGTTCTTAATTTTTTCTCGAAAGAAATGCTTTATTTTTTAGTCCTCGTTTTGAGGACGGGACAAACATTTTGGGACGGAGGTAGTACTATTTATCGAAAGAAAATTGCGTGTAATTTTTTTCCCTCTCTGTTCTGATACTAAAATATTAGATGATGTACGCCATATATTTTACAAAACTAGCACCAATTAACTGTAAGAATTGACAGTTGCTTGTTGCTACCATTTGATAAATAAAAGGAATATGAAATCATGCTAGTACAAATAGAAGGCTTTTGAAGACAATGATATGAGATGGAAGGAAATCATAACCCTTACGGTGGCATCATAAGTTTTCTGAGAATTGAATTTCTCCCGTTGTTAGGAATATATAATTTCTGTAGCTACTTTCGAATTGGGTTTCCATATTATAGTCAATGATGCTCTGTTGACTTAACTTCTTACAGATTTCTTACGAGAGTAGGATACTGGCATCTTCAACATGTACATAAAGCAGGTAATTGGTGATCCATGACTGGAGTTTTGAGCTCTATAGCCCGATGGCGGCTTCTTATTATTAACTTCAATTTGTCATTTTGGGAATTTGAGCTCAGGTTATTATTGAAGGCTTTAAGAGCTATAAAGAGCAAGTTGCTACTGAGCCTTTTAGTTCGAAAGTAAATTGTGTTGGTAAGAATTTTCTTTCATATAATCCTTTAAACTTTTATCTTCACCTTCTTTGGGATTATGACAGTTGAAGCACTTAGGTCTTAAAATATATTTGTCTCTTTTTGCCTTGTTTCAAACTTATTCATGCCATGAGAAATACACAAAGAGGGTTTTGTTTGACATTCTTTTTTGTTAATTAGTGAATGAGCGAAGTGTATGAAGAGAACAACAACATAAAATGCAACTAGCAACCATGCTCCCTACCTGGCAATTCATCAAAACTCTTGACCAAAATGATGCCGATGGGAAGAATAAAATCGTATAAGCATATTCTATGGTAGATGTATGGATTTCTATTTCCTTCTATTCATGCTTTCCGGAAATATGTTTTGAAGGAGTGGTATAAGGTTGTGGGGGTCCTGGGGATGTGCAAAGGGTAAAGTTTTACTTTCATGTTAGCGGGGTGGGCAAGGTAAAAAAATGCTTTCCCTGTTCTGTTTATTATAGCAGCAAGCCCACCATCCCCAAGGTGGCTTTATTTGTCGGTTAAACACAATCAACTGCCTAGCAGCTCAAGGAGAGATCACCACTATCGACAACTTGATTCAAAGAAGACAAATTCTTGTGAAATGGTGTTTCACGTGTAAGCAGGATGACAACGGCGTTCAATCCATTGTTTAGCCTCTAGAGTTTTGGGCTTTGGACTTAGGTTCTTTCTTGGTTTCATGCGCGGTTGGTATTCCCTTAGAGTTTGGTCATATGTGTTATTTGGAGTATCTTTGGAGAGTTGAATCATTAGATCTTTCGATATTAGAGAGTTTCCTATGATTATGCTCAAAGTATACACGTGAGTTTTATCGAGTTGGAATTTAGAATGAGTCTTGCTAACCACCGTTCACTAGGCGGTGGATAATACGCACATAATGCCAAATAAGTTAGATTTTTGATACACAACTCACTGATATCAAAGCACTTTCACGTATATTAGAATACTTCGCTTGGATATCAGTACACCTTTTGTACATTCTCCACCGCCCTATTGGCAATCAGCAATTTGTTTCTTCACCAGCATTTTTTATTGTATGCTGTTGAGTTTTTGTCTCTGGAGGAGGTCTTCCTTGGATCATTATATTTCCGACCTTTTCTAGTTCTTCAATGGCAATCCTTATACCTGAGACATAAGAGCATCCACAATATAATAATCAAAATAAAAAGGTTGCTAATGTGTGCTAAAAAAAATGCTCACATTGTAATAATCAAACATAGCAACCTCTTAGCAACTCATCAAATTTGGGCATTTGGATAATCAAAACTAGCAACCTTTTGCCAATAACCAAATTTATTGGACCTCACATCTTATCAATCAAGTACAACCATCATGGAAAAGTAAAACTCACTCTCCATGAAGCAAATGCTTTATTAGTAGGTGAAACTCACTCTCCACTTTGGCAAGTGGTGGTTTGTTTTTTGATAAGTAAGAAATTATATTAGAAATAAGGCATTAAGGGAATGCCGCCTGTGTACAAAAAAAGGCCATCAACACAAAAAGGCCCTATTTCATGTTCATTTAACAATATTGATCACTTCATGGATTTTAACGAAGGGGGCGGTTCCGCTCACACCCATTTTGACACCCGATTTCATGATCCTAGCCGGGTGAGATCACATGATATGAATGGACTAGAGTGGTACAGAGAGTACCTCAACCCTGTTCAAAAAATATGTGTTGCAAATCTATGCTATGTATATTTTGGTGGCTTTTTGACCGGTGTTTGACAATAATTGGTCTTTTCCAAGATTTGGAATGTGTGGAGACTGGGGAGTGAAAAATTTATTGTACTTGATTCTTATTAAATATGTGAAGCAATGAACTGGCACGTGGTCTTACGTAAAGTATTGGGCTACATATTGCATGAGTTGCAATCAGGTTTCCCCTGGTTTTGCAATTTACATAACCGAAACTGAAAATTTGTTAATGTGCCCTAGTCCTTCAATGGATTACAGGCATACAAACATCAACTATTAGTAAGAAACTTAAAGAAACATAAACACAAGAAAGGGGGATTTATAATAGAAGCAACTTCTCTAATGGAGGGACTATGCAGGAGCAGGGGAGAAGTAGGAAAGTTATTTCTCCCCTTTGTCTTGAATGGGGGATTGGGGTGTTATTGATGAGCAGAATGATTGTGAAAAGTAGAAGGCTAAGAGCATGTACACAAGTCTAGGTAAATGGGGTATATTAGGTAAAATAAAGAAGGAAACCCACAAAACCCCTCTACACCAGCATAGGCAAACACAAAGGCAAAATAGATTTGCTTCAATTGCTCGGTAATTCTACTGAGGTACTGTTCACCGCCATTCTTTATTTTATTATTTCCCTCTCTCTCTCTCTCTTGGCGTTTTCCAAGCCCAGAAAATGTTCATCCCTCCACTGCCATATCCAGTTCCCGATCTTGGCCCAAACCAAGCAAACCGCCTCCGACGTCGATTACGTCGCCAACCACCTCCTCAAGAACACCGGCAAGGCTGCATGGATCCCCGGCACCACCTTCCTCATCCTCGTCGTCCCCCTTATCATCGAGATGGACCGCGAGCAGCAGCCCTGAGAAATCAATTAACTCATCGAGATGGATCGGAGAGAGAGACAGTGGTCCCGTACTTCTCCCTCTTTCTTCCCCCTTTTCTTCTATGCCTCTCTCCTTTTTCTATATACAGTGTGAGCTCGTCAATGGTGGAAGCGTGAGATTACAACCAATGGTAGTGGCGGCGGTTGAGGGGGGAGAGAGAGAGAGGTTTTGGATCCGGCGACCTCGCTCTGGACAGAGGTCTGCAATATAGGAGGATGTACATATAGTATTATATACTGCAATTGTATTACAGTATTTTCTAATATTTAATGGATAGAGAGGAAATTATAAAGAGGTTGCTGTGGTGTGAAAGTAAAAAATGGGTAGGTAAAATAGAAAAGTGCCTTTTTGATTAGGTAATATTGCTATCCTTGATGTACATGCTCTAACTATGGATTTTGTTTCCACAAAGATATTTTGCACTTCCTTTGCCATGGAAACAACTTAGAAATCATGGTGCATATGCCGAAGAATGGCTTTGAATTCTACATGCACGCACCCACGTGCATCATTTGAATGGGATGTAGAAGTCTTTGCATAGAGACGAGAACTGGGATGTGGTGTTGTCGGATTTCTGGGTTCGGATGAAGTCTTAAAACCTCCAGAAAAACCCTTACAAATAGGGAAAACCTTGGCAAAGCGAGAGAACTCATGGAGATTGGAAGTGGTTATATAAGGTTGCACAGTTGCAGCTGTTAACCCTTCTTTTGAATGGATAACGAACCTTCTGATTTGTACATGAGAATCTAAACTTATTTGTTGTAATGACTAACGAGACTTTATATTTTCTGGATTAGTCTTGGAATCCAATAAATATGCACGAAAACTCCAAAATCCAAATCTTACGTGGAAACCCACCCCTTTAATATCACCCTCTGTTAAAATAGTACAGGTCCGGTCATTTTTCTGCAAGCTCAAATTTGAAGGAGCGAGGAACATGGCTTTGACATGCACAACAAACCTCATTATATGAGAACACAACACCAAGGTCGGAGTTGTTGAATAGCTTGATTTAACCTCATTGGGCCCAAGAGCTTAAGCTGTTAAGACAATTTGTAACTTAACAGTTGTTGCCTTCATGATTGCTATAATACCACACACAGTTATCTAATGAGACTTGATTTTTGAAAACACATCCCTCCTAACAAGCCATATAATTCCCCTTGTTTTACCACGGAATCTCCAAATGCACATTTTTGACGTAGCGCTTTCTTTATTTCATGTCAATGTGCGACAACTTCTATTTCTGCATAAAATCTTCTAGTGATTGTTTTGCCAAGGGAGTTGTTCCTATGGATCCAAGTACCCAACCAAATGATAATTATGTATGTAATTAGTATTTGTAGTAGTGAATTAGTAGTAGCTGGTCCAAGGAATGATATGATCTGCAACTACACTAGTTGGGCCGAGGGGGTTCTTTCAGCATTTTTGCTTGAGAAACTTCATCGGTTTTTATTATTGTCTGATGTCGACGACATCAATTTCTTGTTATGCCTTCCAAATGAACACATCTGGCATATAGAGAAAACCATCAGTTTTAAAAAAGTAAACGTAAATTAAAGCCAATAAAGCATCATTTTATTGGGAAACAAGTTTGTTGATGGGGTAGATATTCTTGTTGAACGAGAAGCTTCGGACAACAGCAACTGTCATTCTCCATTGCCATAGTTTAATTTGGTTTTCTGTCTGAAGGTTTTGATTAATTTGTTTTTGACCGGTGCAATAATGTATGTTCTGTGTGGTTGCTGCAATCAGTTTTGCAGAACATTTTTGAAACACTCTTTTTGAAAACATAAGCACTCAATTGTTTCTGTATTCTATTCTTTTTCGAGTGGAAATGGTTTCTAGAAATTGAAAACACCTTTTGAATTTTTTTTTTGGAAAAGGGGCTATTCTCCAAAAAATCTCCGGAAAGAAGTTCTGAAAACTATCAATCAAAGAAGTTTTCTGTGTTTTTCATCATATATAAACATGGAAAACGGAAAACAAAAACTAAACGAGACAGGGCCCTGATACTACTATGCCTCGTTTGACTTAAGTTATGCTTGTGTTGTGATCTGCTCTGCAGTTGGCGCAAATGGATCTGGCAAATCGAATTTTTTTCATGGTAAGCTAGTCTCGTCTTAATTGATGTTCAATTGCTATTTCTTGTTCACTCCTAGCTCTTCTAGGGCTAATTGGTTTTAGCTAAATCTTTGTAGTTCTTTCTGTATTCTAATTTATTTGTTTTTGCATACCGAATTTTGTAGCTATTCGATTTGTGATAAGTGACCTCTTCCAAAACTTGCGGAGTGAAGATAGGCATGCATTACTCCATGTATGTTTTGTGATCTATTGGTTTCTAGATTTTGTCATGTGCAATTTGGTAAGGTCATTTATGGTGTTCTGTTTTTTGAGTTTATACTGAAACATTGTGCAGGAAGGTGCTGGACACCAAGTGTTGTCTGCTTTCGTGGAGATCGTATTTGATAATACTGACAATCGCATCCCTGTAAGTATTTGGTTCTGACTTATTTGTCTATAACTTTCTAAAATTTTCAGTGTCGTACATCAGGTGCTCATTCCTTTTTGAGTGCTTTGAGAAATGTGTAGTCAACACTAGCAATATTGATGTTATTGTGTGCATAATTGTTCTTTTTTGATCTAGTAGTATTGCCATTATTTAAATTAATCTAATTGACTGTTATGTGGAAGCTACGAGTCTATGACCAATGTTTAGCAAGTGATTATTCGAGTTTTTTGGAAAATTGTTGCTACCATTAAGTTGGGATGATCAGTTTCTGTGATGCAACCAAGTATTAGCAGAAAACCTGACCCAGTATTACCGCAAAATGCCAGCACGCTTGCGATATGAGAATACTGAACTCACATTTGCGAACATCGTACATTCAAAATGATGAATTTACCAAGTAAACATACCCATCATTTTTTCTTTTTTGTTCTCTTAAAGGTTTTCTTTGAAGGGGAAAAATACAAATTGAAGAACCCAATTCTTGGGAGAGTGACATCTTGAAAGGAGCTGTAAATGTATGGGGCATATGATCATATTGCTCATAGAAATGGTACTCCCTATGTAACAGCCATGCTGCTTATGCTGATTTCTAAACGAAGAGGCTAAATTTTGAATCCCTTTTAATTTGCCTATCAGAAATTGTCTAAGAAATCTATTTCACATTATTTATATGAAGAAGTAGGCTATTTTATGGGATGTATAATTGCTAAACAAATTTCTAAGAAGTACCTTCAATGCTAGTATTATTGAACTATTAATCCATTCAAGTTTGCCCTTGTTGTACTATGGTTTAGAACATTTGATTCATCAAGTTGCCTTTCTCATTCTATGAGAACAATCCATGTTCTAAGTAGCTACCCAATTTGTAATTTTTGCTTCATTGCTTGTTTGAGAGGGTTTGGATTCATCAGGAAGGCCTTATTCCTTTTGTGTTGTGTGACATCTGCTGGTAGTTGGGGTTTTCTAGACGGAAAGAAATGCTTGAATTTTTGGTGATAAGTTCGAAGAATTGAGATTTCTTTTCTCACCTCCCTGTCTTCTATTTATCTTAGGTTGATAAGGAGGAGGTTCGCTTGCGGAGAACCATCGGCCTTAAAAAGGATGAATATTTTTTAGATGGAAAACATATCACGTGGGTATCAATAAGAGTTCGTTAGTTATTTCTTCTTTGCCTCATTCCATGCTTTACTCTTAAGTCTCCTGGTCAATTACCTGTAATGCATGTTTTGCAGGAAAACAGAAGTTACAAACTTACTTGAAAGTGCTGGGTTCTCTCGCTCCAACCCTTACTATGTTGTGCAGCAAGGGAAAGTATGTCCTTATTGTGTTTGATCATAAGGTGTTTGGTGCTGCATCATATCTGATATCGTAAGGTCTCCAACTTGACGCATGGTTGTCAATATTTTACAGATAGCATCTTTGACATTGATGAAAGACTCTGAGCGACTGGATCTGCTGAAAGAAATTGGAGGAACACGAGTTTATGAGGAAAGACGCAGGGAGAGTTTGAAAATTATGCAAGAAACTGGCAAGTTATCTTTCATGATGTCTTCTTTCATATTGCATTACTTCGTTAGTAATATCACTTCTTTTTATCAGGTAATAAGAGAAAGCAAATAATTCAAGTTGTTCAGTATTTGGATGAGAGATTAAAGGAGCTTGATGAAGAGAAAGAGGAATTGAGAAAATATCAGCAGCTTGACAAGCAACGGAAATCTCTAGAATTTACCATTTATGACAAAGAAATTCGTGATGCGAAACAGAAATTGGAAGAGGTTAGTTGTGTTCGTGTTTGCTCTAGTAGATATGTAAATTCTTTATTTTCCTAGTCAACATACTGTATTCGTTACTCACCTATCAAGTGTCCTTGTTGATTTGGAAATCGCCCTTGGCATTAGACAGTTGGACCCTTAATGCGCCTGTGGACGTAGATGACACATTAATTAATATTCCCTGTTCCATTCACAACTTTTTCTACTTTTTTTGGTTTTGTCATCCTTATTTGAATTTTTTTTTTGCGTTTGTTAGTTTTGCGCCTCATTTTTTTGGTTTTCTGTTTTGTCTCGTCAAGATGCATCAGAAAAGTAAAAAATTTATACTTTTACCCAAATGTTTTAGTAAATAATCACTTTTTAGTCAAAAAAGTCGAAAAAAGTGGTATTTACCAAAATATCTGGTTAAAAGTAAAAAAATTTACTTTTCCGATTCATCTTGTCGAGATGAATCAACAAGTCACAAAAGTTTGGCGCAAAGCTAACAAACACGAAAAAAAATTCAAATAAGGACGAAACCATAAATCTTAGAAAAAGTTAAGTGGAACATAGTACAGTATGCAATATAAGTAGTGTGCTTGCCAATGATTTGCCCTGTTTTCTTAGATATACAAATGGCAAGTCATCGAAACAAGAAATGGGGCCTGACCTATGTGGCTATCTCGATTCTCAACCACCTAAGTAAATTGGGCATATATGTGTACTTATGCTAATTGCACATAGCTAATCTTAGTGTTCCATGTTTCCGAGTTGTCTGATGAAGCTCTTAAAGTTTAGTCAAAGGTGAAATCGGTTATGGTTTATTTATGTTTACGGCATACTGCCTAAATTAAAAAGCTTTCTCTTGATACAGGTAGAAGAGGCTCGACGCAAGGTTTCTGAACAGTCGACCGAGAGGTATAACTCTGTGTTAGATGCCCATGAAAAGTCCAAGGAGTTAGACAAGACATTCAAAGATTTGACAAAAGAAGTTCAAATTTTGGGCAAAGAGAAAGAAGCAATACATAACCAGCGAGAAGAAGCTATTAAAAAGTACACAAAGCTTGAGCTTGATTACGAAGATCTAAAGGAGAGTATTTCTGGAGATAAGAGAGCTAAGGTATTTTTCTGACAGTTCCGTGTAATAAGTGTCTGTTTTGGGAGCCATAGATGTATGAGGGTAGCAAAAAGACAGCATATATGTTGATATCACGCTTTCCTTCTTCAGGATGATGCAGTGAAACAGCTTGAGATTCTGCAGAAAGAAATACAGGATTCACAAGAGGAGCTTAATAAAATTAGACCTTTGTACAACAATCAAGTCAGAGAGGAGGAGGACATAACAAGAGGGTATGTCTATTGTGATTGTTATGTTGTAAAAATTTTTGCTTGTTCATTGTGGAGTGTGGATACGATGTCCTCTTCCTTTTATATTTCTTTCAAATCCCATTATACTTATGTTTGAACTACAAGAATGAGAGACTGTTTTGGCAATGCCAAATAATTCCGTCATCATTCCTTTGAGTGTGCTGCCTTAAGCCATGGCGATTTTGTCATTGTCATCTTCATTGCATTTTATGATTATTACCGACACTGTGTCACCTTCGTAGCTCTTGTTTTACTATGGCTTGAACTCCACAGTCGATGCCGTTTTATTGTCATGCCAACCCTGTTTGTGCCACAATCACCATTGTGTCAAATCTCAGAACTAGTTCCAGCAGAATATACTGGTACCTTTGGCTCATCCTCCTCTTCCTCACCATAACATTGTGGACCTCCATTGACATCATGGGTGTCGTAGTTTATGCCATTATCATTGCGATAAAAAAATTCATTAACTAATTGAAGTGTGATATAGTAATTGAAACTACAAATTCCGAAATGATGGTACTACGTCATGTTCTCAAATTTATGCTCATGATATTTGTTATCATCATCTAAAACACGTCGTTAAGAACACCACACAAGGTCACATGCTGTGCCGCCTTTACTGGTGCCTTTTTTACCACCAATGGCATAGTATTATCAGCTTTTCATTACTGGTTATGCCATAATCACTGTATAGCCAATGTCACTTCTAGTTGAGTTTTACTGCACTGTTCCAGACTGCAATCAACAAGTTTAAAAAAAATGGGTTTTACCTCTTGTTCATTTTATTTTCTTTCACCTTAAACCTCCTCAGTTGGAAGGTTCTTTTTCCTAAATCCTACTGGCCTAAGAATTACGCTCTTGAGTGCTCTAGCTTTTACTTGCTAAGAAGGCTGCGTAAGAATGTTCCTCTGCCATGAACTCATGTACATGTTCTGTCTACTTGCCTATGTGAAAACTTCTTTCTGGGATGCATGCTAAGATGACATTTTCTGATGACTGCGCTGTTTGGTATAGTATAATGGAACGTGAGAAGAAGCTTAGCATTCTTTACCAAAAACGTGGTCGGGCCACCCAGTTTGCAAATAAAGCTGATCGTGACAAATGGCTACAAAGGGAAATTGACGAATATGAACGAGTCCTGTCTTCAAATCTAACACAGGTTGCTATTTATATTTCTTACTTCATAAACTGTGATCTCTTAAACTCTTTGAATGTATTCTCACCATGTCTTGATGCAGATAGGCTTCTTGATGCAGTACACTTATATTTGCCATTCTTTTTGGTGAGGATTTGTGCAAAAAACAGTCTTTAAACAGTAGCTTTTGGTGAGGCGTCTGCCACGTCTCTAAAAGTTTAGCCCTTCGAGAGGCAGTTGGTTTTGTTGTGTTTACCTTTTTTATTTTCTCATGATTAAAAAAATTTGAGACAGCAAGAGTTTACCAGATGATGAAAGAGAGTAGTAGAGTCCCTCTCCAGGGACAAATGGCGAACATAGAAAACAATCAAATTATGGTACTAGTCCTTTTCTGGAACTTTTCGGACAAGATGTACTGCTTGTAATCACTTTCGTAGTTTTTGCTCACGACTCACAACTATCAACTTCCTTGAAAATAGTTACTAGGGTTTCTAATTTTTACTGCACTTGAGCCGTGAAAAGCATCTTAAACATTTGCCATTGTTGCATCTATTTACACTAAAGTACATTGAATAGTGCCAGGTGTATCTGCCCCATTTTTAATTCCAAAAGGTACATTGTGTATTCCCTCTTCTTCTTCTTCTTGACCAAAGGCTCTTCCTGATCCAGATCCATTTGGTTTCTTGGCAACCATGTAGAATTGGTGTGGAGTCTGTGGACATCAGTAGTCACATGAAAAATGTTAGAATGCGGTCAACCATATCCAAGTCTATGTGTCCTTGATGTCCTTTTCCGATTTGGGAAGTTAATTCACTACATATTTCTTGCTTCATAGTGGTTTTTTCCGGTGGCGGCTCTAGGAATTTGTAGCAGGGTGTTTTTAGCTTGACTCTGGTAGCTTTATTAGCAAATGACACCTATACAAAATCTCATATATTAGTATGCATAGTGCGATAGAAAATCATAGAGAATCCTTGCACTTTTACAATTGTCCTTGACAACTTTTTGAATTTTGAGCCAAATAGATTAAAATCAGCCCTTTAATCCACTAATATCATTTTGAGAGAAATTATGGTGATTAAATTGACAAAGACCTATTTGGTTATATGCTCTCTTATTTTGTCTCCTATCATTACGGAGGTATGACAAAAAATTTCGTCGTAGTCTTGCATCCAAACGAAGATTGTCACACCAATAGGTTTTTGCTTAGAAGAATTTTGAGTGTTGCTATTAACAAAAGTAATTGCATTAACTAAACAAACAAAAAATCTATAGTTGATGTTATATCAGTACATTTAGATTGGAGGCAATGAACATGGAGTCGACTGTCTTTGAGGGAAAATACATGGCACTATAGTGATATCAATAGATATGAGTATGGACTTTGTTTGGGATAAGGTGTTCAATTACAAGTCACCTGGCTTATGGGTGTTCAAAATATGAGTTGAATGTTCAAATAGGCATAGAATAAATTACTACAAGTAAAATTTTGAAACAAAAAACATTAGGGTGTTCGGCTGCACACACTTCCATGGCTGTGCAGCCGCAACTGTTTTATTTGGCAACTGTTTTGTTCTTAATAGCATGTTCCCCCCAGGTGGAATTGGCTGGTCAATCCCTTACCTTATAACCGTACTTGAGAGTTTCGTACCTCATATGGCTCGGCCATAAATTCTTTTGGGATTATATTTTAATCTACCATGTCTAACTGAATGAGATTCCTCCTAGATCTAGGCCATTTTCGGGCTAACTAAAAGAGGTTAATTACATGAGTTCTGATAGAAAATTTTCAAGCCAAGTTTCTGTTTGTGGGTGTGAGTTTCGTTATGATTAATCCAGATATTGTTTCTTTAAGATTCACCACATAGGGCGTCTGAAGTGCCTGAGATTGTGATATTCCAGTTCAAAATGTATGAGTAAGTGTGGGGCAGTATTGGCAATGCCAAGTGGCGGAGCTGGGCAGCTTTACCCCTATTCCTGTTGGAGCCATGTAGCCTAATGTGCTGATGTACATATGTAGGGTTCAAATCAAAAACTTGATCAGCAGCGTTCCAAGTGAGCATCACTTGGAAGTCGAAAGTTGCCATTTTTCCTTTAAAGCATGTCTTTTAATCCTGTAGTATGATAAGTCCAAGAGTAGTTAGGTAGAAGAGCTTTGAATCTAACAAAAGAAAACTGCCACTACTGGCACTTTACCAAAAGGGGTATCCTGAAAAGGGATTCTAGATGACTATTCCTTTCAATCTCTCTTGGTCCATTTTGTTTGCAAAACTTGGATTGAAGATGATATCCTACTTTGATAAGCTGTTTGAATACTGCTTTTATTCTCCTCCTCTTACTCAGCTGTTCAGATACATCTCAACAAGGTTTTGTTTGTAATTCATTCCCTAGTTCTTTTGTTGGCATTGGTGCTGAGTACTTATTGGCTTTGTGTTTGGGATTGAGTTTTTATTGTTAAAATTTGAGTTAGCTTTGATAGAGGTCAGAGGTGATTATAGTGATGTATCGGAACGTGTCTGTGAATATATATATATATATATATTGATAAGTAATAACGTGTCTGTGAATATGGTCTTATACATGGTATAGCCCAAAGTAGAAGGTGTACTTTAGTTTAAATTGTCGATGAAAAAAGTATCTACTCCCTTCGTCCCATAATTTTAGACACTTTCAGAATTGCGTGCCATTTTTAAATTGCCTATATCTTTCAATTCATAATATTTTATGTGATTTTCAAAACTTTGTTTAAGAGAACTAATTTGAAATCTATCAAAAAAGATCCATATTGCTTATAGAAAACATTACAGATTAAAAGATATGGACAATTTTTTCGCAGGCACGGAGGGAGTTTGTTAGAAAATTTTACTTCCCTTTCCATCTGTTCCGAGAGCTTTATATTAGCAGATTATTTGGTTATCGGCTAAATTTTTTGCATTGAGCTTTCCTTTTGTAGAAACTTCAGATCCAACCCAAAGCTTGAGGTATTAGGTGGAGAGGTCCGTAGTATTAATTGATCGCCCATTCCATATCTAAGCAACGTGGGATTGTATTCCTTAACATTCCCTCACATGCAACTGTGCTTGTGCTTGAGGCCTGTCACATGTAGCTTCTTTTTGGGTCTATCATTGTGCAACCTTTTTATTTGGGTTTCTCATCGTGGAGTGTGGATTATGTATTTTAAAATGTGGGATGGAATGCACCCTGCTCTAATATTGTAGAAACTTTATATCCAATCCAAAAGTTTTAAGCTAATAAGTGGAGGAGATATCCCAACATTGTGTTAAGTGATCCCCCATTCCATACGTAAGCAATGTGGGATTGTATTCCTTAACAAAACTAACATGCTTTCAACACTCCCTCGGCCCAAATAACATTACTTGTGTTGTACTACCCTCATAGTTATAAGGGGCGAGATGTGCACTGAGGCACAAAGGTCTATTGAAGTCAAGGGCCATATTGAAGCGAGGTTCAATTAGGCGAGGAAAATAGCAAAAGTAGTATACGCCAAATTTTCAAATAATAAACATTAAACACTAAGTCCATGAAGTTTACCTTGTAAAAAATTCATAAAGTCGTCTGCCAAATGCCAAATAGTCAGCAAGTCTTGTATACAGAAGAACTAAAATGTCAAATTCAATAAAGATAATCATCCATTATTTGAAACAGAGGCTGAGAGAGATCTTTTGGTTTGTGTCCTTCTACTGAGAGATGAGAGATCGACGTGGTGCGCTGATGTGTGGGGATTGTTTAGCCCTTAGGTTAAGACCTTAGTTACATTTTTTCCCTTTAGAATTAAATTTGGTGCAAATTGAAAGAAGCTCACCAGGCGCATGGCTTGCGCCTCTCCAAAAGGTGCGCGCCTTGGTCGTCTAGGTGCCGCCTTTGTCACGTTGCCTCGCTTGGACCCCCTCTAGGTGCTAGGTGCACCTTTTACAACTATGACTACCCTCCGAAGAATGTAATTGCATTTTGGACCAGTTGTCGGTTTCTTATTATTGCTTATTTCATTTACTATACTACTATGCATGATGTGAGCTTTGCTTTGTATCCTTTATGCCTGTTAACAGTTTCACGATGCATCTTTTCCCCTTAGTTGCTTTTGGATAAGCATCAACAGTTCCAATATGCTAACATGCTTGAACATTTCTGAGAACATGCCATGACTGTTGGAATGTGTTGTACACCAACACTCATCGGACACTTCCCTGTGCATGTTGGGAAATCTAAATCGTCAAACCTCCAATTTGCTATGTGGAAAACAATTTACTGAAATAATAAAATTAATGGATTTGAAAGGTACTGTAGAAGAAATAGTTGTTAGTTCCTTGAACCCATTGTAAATATATCAATTTGTTGCATGTGCCAGCTGTTTTGATTTTGATTTTTATCTTTTTACTGTTGCTACATCAACAAATCGATATTGGGTAGTGTCTGTGTCTGTCTCATATCTGTCTGTATGTGTGCTTCTTGGTCATTATGTATATCACAATCCCTGGCCAACAGCTTCATTCTCCATCCTGTTTTCTCTCCTTGCATCTCTCTTTCTCTAACTCCGGTTAACGGTGTAATTTCTTGCTGTTTTCTCCAAGAACCCAGTCCAAAAGGATGTGATCTGATAATTTTGTTGCCTAGATCTTTTCTCGCAATATCATTCAGGTGGTTGTGTTTCTCATCTCCCCGGCCTTTTATATACTACTAATTGTTTTGTTTGTATGTTTCAGGAGGAGAAAATTAAGGATGAAATTCAACAGCTTAATGCTGATATTCAAGTACAGGATGCCTACATTTTGCATCGCCAAACTGAAATAGCAGATTTAGAATCTGTCTTATCTCATTATTGTGAAACTTTCAATCAGCTCAAATCCCAGAGGGACAAGCTGCAGGATGAGCGGAAGTATGGATTTTTTGAAGTGTTTGGTTTTTTCATTGACCTTCAACAATGATGATGTGCAAATATAATTGGGTTTTGGTTGTATTCAATGCAATTGTGCATTTATTTTTGTAGGTCCTTGTGGGGGAAAGAAAGTGAACTTTCTGGCGAGATTGATAGACTAAAGACAGAAGTTGTGAAGGCGGAAAAAAACTTAGATCATGCTACACCCGGTGTGAGTAATTGCTTCTTGTTTAACTATCAAAGCAGTAATTGTTTCTTGTTTAGCTTTGAGTATCCAAGACCTCATCTTCAAAGCCTCCGTGAAACCATAGTGATATATTGATATCCTTGCTGAGATTTGAGGTCTTTCAAATTTCAATACGCTCCTTGATTACAGTGTCGCATCTAGTTGATAGGCTTGTTACCTTCATAATTCTTCATCAGTTGAGTGTGTAAACAATGGGAAATAAACCAAAAAACTAGAAGTGGTTCTTTGAACAACTTCCGAAACATGACATCGCTTGTAACATAGGCCTCACTAGGAAACCCTTTTTGCAGAGAAACTATGCTAAAATCATTCCCTCTGTATCCTTGGACTTCTACCTATTATAACTTTTGCCGGGTGGAAAACCAAATACAGAAGTCGCTGGGGATTCTAACTGTTTAATGCGAGTTCAACTTTTCTTTCTTAGTCCAGTTTCAAACTTAGTATCAGTCGGTTCACCTGGTCATATACGCAACAGAGATTCTGGGTTGGTTATTTTTTAAGGACTGCAAGTATGTGTTAATAATGCAATGGTTACCTTCTTCTTGTTGATGTAAAATTTGCAGGATATTAGGAGAGGTCTGAATTCAGTGAGGAGGATATGTAGAGAGAGTGGGATTCTTGGAGTATTTGGTCCAATTATTGAGTTGGTCGATTGTGACGAAAAGTTTTTCACTGCCGTTGAAGTTACTGCTGGAAACAGGTTAAGACAAAATCTAATCTGGCAATGTCTATATCCTGGATGTTGGTGGATATAAGCACCTGAGCTGCTTTCTCACCTATTGAAGTATGTTGACCTTTCTGTTCTTAAAATAGTACTCTAATTGTTTTTCTGCTTTTACAGTTTGTTTCATGTGGTGGTTGAAACGGATGAAATATCGACGCAGATAATTAGACACCTTAATGCATTGAAAGGCGGGAGAGTCACATTTATACCACTTAACAGGGTGAAGGCGCCACAGATTACCTATCCACAGAGTTCTGATGTGATACCTCTCCTAAAGAAACTGAAATTCAAACGTGATTATACTCCAGCTTTTGCTCAGGTTATTTTTTGTTGATATAAGAAGAATTTTTTCCGGTTAAATATTGGAGTTCTCTTTCCTGTTGTCAAAATCATACAGAATTTTATTTATGATGCTGTTCAGTGCTTCTCTTTCAGTTTTTCAATTGCAAGTAATTTGACTTGAAACTTTTTTAATCTACTCGGTTGCTGCATTTGGTTGGGAAGTACATATATCTCTGAGCATTTGTCCAACCCATATCTTGTAATGTCGGGCTATGCTGGGAAACTTGATAAAGTTCTGGTCACAGCTGATTTTAGGACAATGTTTATGAGGAAGCGGGAGGTTTAGAGTTTTGGAGCGTTGAAGAAAGGTATTCTAAGAGTTCGAACCAAATAAGTTTTCAAAGTATAGGGACAGAAATATAGGACTAATGGTAGTGGGGTACTCTAGATGGCAGTTATTTCTTGATTATTCACTGTTGGAAAAGGGTTGCTCAAGTCGCTTTATATTATGGGGCCATGAATAATGGTAAATTTAAGCTCTCTACGTCTCTCCATAATGTCATCCCCATTACTTCTGTCTTTCCTTCTTGTCTCTGTGTGTGTGTGTGTGTGTGTCATTAGTTATTTTCCTTTCCTTTTATCACTGATGAACTTTGGATTGTTATTATTGGTTATGTTTTTTTTCCCATTCCCTCCATGACTTTATTGTTTTTCTGCAGGTATTTGGTAGAACTGTAATCTGCCGAGATTTGGATGTGGCCACAAGAGTCGCCCGCACTGATGGTTTGGACTGCATAACTTTGGAAGGTAGTATGGCACTTTGTGTTCTTTGGCATTTAAGTAATTTGGAGTGCTTGTTTCGTTCTTTTGAGCTTTAATCTTTTTTCTCATACAGGTGATCAAGTCAGCAAGAAAGGTGGTATGACAGGGGGATTTTATGACTATAGGCGCTCGAAACTGAAGCTTATGAACGTCATAAAAGAGAATACAAATTCAGTTAACAAGAAGGAAGCTGAACTCGAGGAAGTTCGTTTCAAGCTTCAAGATATCCTTGAAATTGTTATTAGTTTTTAGTTACTTTGAAGGTTTTAGTTTGCATAAAGGTGATTATATAGTTCAATTGTTATAGTTTTCACATACTGTGGTGATTTCTTAATGGAACATGAACTAGTATTGTTGTTGTAACTCTTGCTTGATTCCATTCCCCAAAGGCTAAAATATAGGCACATTTCTTTTGTTGAATAATTTTCACGTACAGACCCCGTTCATTTAAGAAAGGGAGTAAAATACAGGGGTATAGTCAATTGAGGCTTCAATCACCCCCTAATTGATAGCAAATACGGTGCACATATGGGTGATCAAGGCGGAGCATTCCTGCTGAAACTCAAGGTGGTGGAGCATAAACCTGATGGAGTTTGGAATTAAGGGGGGAAGCAACAGGTCTATTGCATAAGTTGATAAATTACATATGTTAGTGCTCTGGCTGCAGAGTGCCTTATTTTTAGTAAACTTTCCTGATCATCCTTCCTGGTGTAGAATAAGGGGGATCGAACAAGTTGATCAAATTAGTAGAACTGTTGAAGCAGTTAATTGTTGGTTTCAAGATGGTGACTTGACTTGACTTGGCTATATGTTTTATCTTTTTTGTTTTGTTTTCTGCTATGAGGGTAATCACTTCCTCTTCCCTTTCATTTTTCTTACAACACGAATACTTCTAGGAAATTGAATTTGGATGGATTTCGCTTATTATTCTTGAGAAGATCCAGTATTCTGAATAGTAAATGAAGACAGTCAGCGAACATGCTTAACATGAGGGTTTTCCTCGTGGAGTTGAGCTTTGATGTGACATACTACTATCAAAGCATAATCGTTTATGTTTTTACTCTAGCTACCAAACACCGAACCTTTTCTCAGACCATCAACCCATACTTTTTACCTTCTGTATGAACTTAATATTTCCCACAGATAGATCAGAAAATCACAGAACTTGTTGCTGAGCAGCAGAAAAATGATGCCAAGCATGCTCACGACAGATCTGAACGGGAACAGCTTAAGGAGGACATTGCTAATGCTAGGAAGCAGAAAGAATCCATTTCCAAAGCTCTAGAGAAAAAGGTATCTCAAAATATATGCATTGTTCTCTGTGCATTGCGAATGTAATTTCGTCTCTTCTAATTCTTTGGTAATTCTTTTGCATTTTAAGGAAAAGTTGCTTGCAAATGTGCGGACCCAAATTGGGCAGCTTAAAGCCAATATATCTATGAAACAAGATGAAATGGGCACGGAGCTTGTTGATCACTTAACATTGGAGGAAAAGGATTTGCTACAACGACTGAATCCTGAAATAACTGAGCTGAAAGAGACGCTTATTGCCTGCAGGGCAAATCGCATAGAGGTTTGCTAATGATGTTGAATTTATGTAAAACTCAAATGCAGGATGTGTGGTTGTATTCATTATCATTTCTGTATACTGCGTTGGCAGACCGAAACAAGAAAAGCGGAGCTTGAGACTAATCTGTCAACAAACCTTGTAAGGAGAAGACAAGAGCTGGAGGCAGTTAAAGTGTCTGGAGAAACTGATAAGTTAGATGCTGAAGCTGAAGCAAAGAAGCAGGAGCTAGCAGATGCTACGTTACTAGTTGAAGATGTGACCCAGCAGCTCAAAAGTGATAACTTTGGACTTCTTGCTCACAATTTCCTATATCGATGTTCTAATCCGCCTTATCTTCTTTTGGCTAAACGTTTTGTTTGCAGGAGTCACTGGAAGTATTGATGAGCGCACAAGACAACTTGGGAAGATCAAAGATGAGAAGAATAAGTTAAAGGTGTTTTTTTGGACTTCTACAGTAATTCTTAGTTATGGTTGCTGGTGCTAAGATGATGTGTTGTGAATGCAGTCATTGGAGGAATCCTATCAAAATACACTTCAGGATGAAGCTAAAGAGCTGGAACAACTGTTGAGTAACAGAAATATTCTTGTTGCGAAGAAAGAAGAGTACTCAAAGAAAAGCAGGGAATTGGGTCCATTATCATCAGATGCTTTTGACGTGTATTATTCTTCTCTAAATTATGTTTCCCTTTTATACTCAAAAGTGGATTTTGTATGGTTTTCTACCATTTTGTTGGGTGATATGCAAACAAAGTATGTAATGCAGCCTTGCTGCCTTGGAAGTTAGTGCTATTGCATAGTTTCATGTATTGTGTATATGATTTGGCATGCAGTGACCTGTAGATTGTATTGTGGCCATTTTTGGAATCATATCATTAAGTGGCACTCTATATGTCTTATTGCATGTGACTGGTTGCATGGGCAATACTATCGGGGGAAATACTAGAGAAGATAAGTTGAGAAATGGCTAAATAACTAGACCTTTCTTTGGCAGGTATTGTTTCAAAGAAAGGATTGCATTGAATGGATGGTACTGCAATTTTGTCTCCCATGCTGGAGATGGAAATATAAGCTTGCTTGACTTGTTATTATCTGTGACATGAAAATGCATAATTTTTTGAATTTCTTTGCATCAAATTAAAGTTCTTCATGAGTTCTTTAATTTGTTTAAAAAATCATTATGAAAGGAAGTATTTTATTATTTGATCTCAAAATTGTGCGGCTTTAAGTAGGGGTCCAGAATTTGGGACGGAGGGAGTAATGCTTGAGAAATTATAGGTAAAAATTGCAATTAGAATAATTTAACCCAATGAAATCCTCTCTTAAATAATAATATTCTAGTAGTAAATGTAGTATTAGTGTTGATTGTTTTTGGACATGATGGTCATATTAACTACGGCGTACTAATATAGTTTCATATGCATTTAATGTTTTTTGTCATGTCGCATGCCTTGTCTGTGTCCTTATTTTATTTTCTTATAGCAGTGTTGTGTCCCATGTTTTTTATCCACTTCTGTGTCCCATGTTTTTTTTTATCCACGTCTGTGTCCATGCTTGTTAAGCTTAGCCTACATTTTAGATACTAGAACGAGGGGGATTTTTTCCCGCTTGGATCCGGTCTCATGAATGGCTTTGATGATGCTGTGTGGACAGGCTAAGATAACAATAATGTAAGTTGATGTTGTGAGGGAAAAGTGATTTGTTTCATGGAACACTATAGTGCTACTAGTATAGAGATATAAGTGGTGTCATATGCATCAGAAGTTCTTATAAAGATGGATAAAGACTTGCATTGCTTAAAGAGGGACATTTCTCTCCTTGGAACTATGCTTTTGCCGGCTCTTATCTGTTAAACTCATCATCTGTTGCCCAATACAGGATGTTAACTATTTATTAAAACCCAGAAAATTCTCATATAGTTCTATCCATCCATGAGCTGGCCCTGAAGAAGAGGTTATCCGAAATGTCTTCCTTAACTTTCTCTACTATCGTAAAAGATTGCCTTTGAGCGAGATTTAATTGACACAATCAGAAAATTCTGTGACTTTGAAGAAACATGGACTAGGTTTGGGTTCATATGTATGTGATTGTCTGCAGAAACTCCACTTAGAAGTTAGTTTGCTTGACCTGTTGATAGAGCCTATATTTAGGTTCCTTCCTTTGACAGTATGCGAATATGGTGTTTCTGTTGTTGTACTCGGTTTCCTATTTTACTTGGAGGCATGTCCTTTTGTTATTGCTACCACTTAAATTTATTTGAATTGACTGGTTTCTTCCATTCTGCAAATTACAGGCATAGGAGGAGGAACATAAAAGAATTGCATAAAATGCTTCACAGGTGCAATGAGCAGCTACAACAGTTCAGCCATGTAAACAAGAAAGCACTTGATCAATATGTGAACTTCACAGAACAGCGAGAAGAACTCCAGAAAAGGCAAGCTGAATTGGATGCAGGTGATGAGGTACTGGAAAGGAATTCTAATTATACAGATATATTTTTTGTATAGTTATTGGTGTAAGCTTATGACAGTTCTGATTTGTTAAGCTTGATTCTTAATCGATTTTGGCAGAAAATTAAAGAACTTATATGTGTTTTGAATTGTAATTATGTTTTCTTATAGTTATTAGTGTATGCTTACGACAGTTCTGATCTGTTAAGGTTGATTGTTTATTGATTTTGACAGAAAATTAGAGAACTTATATCCGTTTTGGATCAACGGAAGGATGAGTCCATTGAACGTACTTTCAAAGGTGTGGCTAAGCATTTTCGGGAAGTATTCTCTGAACTGGTGCAAGGTGGCCATGGGTTTTTAGTTATGATGAAGAAAAAGGTCTGTTATTTAATTGCGAAATGTAATTATGTGTTTATATATAATGTCTCTCTCTCTCTCTCTCTCTCTCTCTCTCTCTCTCTCTCTCTGTCTCTCGTTCAATATGCTGGTCTATCTTCTTTTTAACACTATAATTATGAGTTATAGTGTTAAAAAGATGAAAGAATTACAGGAAAAGGAGGACACGGTGTCTGCCAAGAGAAAATGCATGAGAGCAACACTGATCAAAGACTTCAACTACCTTTTATTAGCTGCCGGCTGCCCTCCAATATCTAGAAATAGCAAAAAAAGTGGAATTCCCCAAAACAGAGGGGAAACGAACTCACTATCCCATCACCAACGGATTCAGTTTTTGCTTTTCTGTTTCAGTGATACTGTTGGTTTTTTTTTGATCATATGTATTTTCATAATTAGACATGTTTTTTAGAGAATCACAGCAGAATTTGGAAATCTAGCATTTTTTTTGAACATTTTTTTTGAATGGGAGATCTAGCATATTAGTTGTCATTGATGGCTTACTAGCAATTTTCTGAATGAGTTTTGGTATCTTTTTACAGGATGGTGATCAAGGTGATGACGATCAGGATGAAGATGCCCCTCGTGTAGCTGACATGGAAGGAAGGGTTGAGAAATACATTGGCGTGAAAGTGAAGGCATGTAGCCCATTTAGAAAGATTTGTGGTGTTAATGTGCAAAATAATGTGGCTGGTTCTATATGGCATGGAAATTTCCTTTAAATGGATTGGCTATGGCCAACTTCATGGTCCACTTTTTTGTTACACAGTGATTGGCAAGTAGACAAATGAATTTTTCTTAAATCTGGTAGTCTGTTATGCTTTACAGAGCTCACTATTAACCTAGTTCCTGGGATCGTTGTTATTGAGTGTTTCCTTTCTTGGCCTTAATATGACAGGTTTCTTTTACTGGGCAAGGGGAGACACAGTCAATGAAGCAGTTGTCTGGGGGTCAGAAAACTGTGGTGGCATTGACACTAATCTTTGCCATACAGCGTTGTGATCCTGCTCCATTTTATCTTTTTGACGAGATTGATGCTGCACTTGATCCTCAATATAGAACTGCTGTTGGGAGTATCCTTTTCCTCCATTTCTGTCATTCTTCTCCCTCTTGCACTCTCTCGAGACACACACACTCACTTATCTGCTGACTTGTAGTCCACCTTTTAAATAACTTTACATGGTTCCACTGGCTACATCGCTGTCCTTGTGAACCACCTAATTCCATTTTCTCCTTGCCCCTCTTACCCATGGGCTGAAGGGGCCTACACCACCATCTTTGGACATGCCAAGTGTGTAACACGGCATGGATTGTCCATCTCAAGTGCTGGAATAAGTACCATAAATGTGGAATAATTTTTTTTGATCCTATTTGCAATATTATGATGCTATAAGAAATGACAACTTTGCTTGTGACCACCTTTCTATAAGATACTCTGGGAAACCCATTTGATTATGATTCAGGTCGGGACTATTTATGTATTTATGTGGAATCTGCATGCTTGATAACTTTTTCTGGCAAGGGAAATCCATTTTATTTGTTTTTGAGTCTCCCACAATGGCAAAAATTGGACCCAGCCAGCTGCCAGTATTATCATCAACTGGGGAGGATCCAATCCCTTAACATGCATCCAATTGTGCAGAGTATATTGTCTACAGGCTTAACAGTCTACGCAACCGTAACAAAGATTTTACGCCCAGTGGGGTCATTGTTTGCTGTAATACTTGCCATGTATCTATTTCACCTCCATTTGAAGTAAAAACAATGTTTATGGTGAATGAGGTCAAAGAGTTTTCTTGATTTACTAAGAAGCCAAATTAGATGAGGCTGCTTCTGAACTTGGTGTTCCCCCTTGGGAGTTTAAATGGACACATGCTAGTATGGGTAGCTAAATATTTAACAATTCAGTTAGAAGAAATATACTGAGAATAACTTAGTACAATTATATTGTTAAGGTAAACTGAGCCGACTGTAGAACTGTAGTGTCAACATAAACTAACAGTAAAGCCAAGATGGCATTACACCAGCGGAGCATGAAAATCCTATTGTCACATTGGCATAGTATGTATTGTCCATGTGTATATAAGCTACTGGGGAACTTGTGTACAGTTTTCTCCGAATGATGTTTTGTTTTTTGTTGCATGTATGTAATTCTCAATAAAAGTAGGCCCCGTTCCACTTTCTCAAATTAGTACTTAAAAAATAAGGACCTATTTTCAAGCTTAAAAATAATGGGCTTACAAAAATAATTTTTCAAATTTTTTTGCAGGGTTTGATAGATCTCGAAGATCCATATTGCATATTTTTTGATTTCAGTAAGCCTATTATTTTTAAGCTTGAAAATTGCGAATAAGTACTTATTTTTTAAGGGGGTAAACTGGAACACAAACTTTTGTGCTCACATGCATGAGTACAGTGTACACTTCTATGTATCTGAATGGCTTAGTGGGATTAATGTGAATTGAGTACTTGAGTGATGCGGGGTGACAAAGGGTGATTCCTTTGTGGTACGAGGAGGATGCTAAGAGGTGTGTGGGTGATTTCGGGTGATACTGGGGCAACATGGAGAAACTCTTAGACCCTGCTTGTTTGGCTTGAAGAATGGTTTTCCAGCTTCATTAAGTGAAAGATGAACCAATGGCAGGCTTGCAAACGTTGTATAGGACTCTTCTCTTAGAGATTGCCTCATCACCTGCACAAACTATGACATTGCTATGAAGGTGGGAATCATTGATAAGGTGCCATCTGGATTGTTATATATGCCAGTGGCCCAACTGAAAACTAGAACTAAGCAACACCTTGCTTGTGAATTTTTGTTGCTGGTTGTTTTTTAGCCACTGTGAAGCAAAAATCAGGTGTTCATAGTTACCTTGCATCATGTGCATCGCTTTGGGTTATCTGTTCTTTCAGAATTTCAGCTTGTAGGAAATCCTTAACCTTTTAATTGTAGATATGATCCGTCGGTTAGCAGACATGGCAAATACACAGTTCATCACCACAACGTTCCGGCCAGAGCTTGTGAAAGTTGCTGACAAGATATATGGCGTGAAACACAAAAACAGGGTTAGCAATGTTGAAGTCATCTCTAAGGAAGAAGCTTTGAACTTTATTGAGCACGATCAGTCTCATAATGTTTGACTGAGGTTAGAACACTTTCAATTCTTATTATTGACATGCTTGCAAATGACTTAGCTTGCAGAGGTTCCATACATTATGGTGTGGTGTATCAGTGCTAACTGTTAAGTAGAGGTAGGTGAGTGATGGATCCAGGAAATTAATTAGGAGGGGTACCTATAAATCACAAATAAAACTTTTACTCTATCACCAATACAATGATGGAAACTTTTCAAGTTAAACTTTATGTACTGATCGATAAAGTTCTAATGAATACCTCACAACATCATTGTATGGTTGCGTTGTTTGAATGTTTCCACGTTTTCATGTGATTTATGTGAGACTCACTCCACATATGACATTTCGTAAATACTTTCCTAAATACTAGATACTGATGCAGGACAACTAACGGAAATAAATAGAGAAAGATGAAAACCTAGGCATCCCTGTGCCTAAGGACCCCTAGACATCCCTGTGCCTAAGGAAGTAAGGATATTCCTGTATCAAAACCATAATTAAACTTATATATTTCGTTAACTACTTGAATTTAAAGAGTAGGGTCCTTTAAATAGGCTCTTGAAAAGATAACAAAAGGATAAACGTGACCTGGATTCCTATAAATAGGATAACTCCTAAAACAATTAAAACAACTAAGTCAACTCCTCACATCTAAATAGAAAATGATTCCTCCCGGATCATATACAAATATCTCGTGGGGCCCACAGAGTACTCTTTCCAGTTCCCTATCAGGGCTAAATGACTATTGATCTCATGAGACAAGCAGTTGCATCCGGCCGAACACTTGCTGGTAACAAAAAGAGTGCAAAGATGTCCCGGCTAGGAAATACATTCTCCACATAAAAAGTCAGATCCATATTTGTATTCAATGAGAAACACAGCAAAAAAGCATTCAGGTCCAACTTAGGGAAAACACAAACATGATCAAGAGTTTGAATAGATGGGAGAACATGGTTCTTTTAGGAACATATGGGCCAAGGCTATCAGGAGCAACACATAGGAGCAACACATAGACTGGAACTCTTAGAAAGGTAGTCTTGCATTAGAGGTTCATCATTTACACAATTAAACTCATCATGGTTATCAGAAAATGACTAATTTTTGGACAAAAATGGAGAGTGTTTGCTTAATAGGCACTTGAGAGGAGGAATTGGATTGTTCTTTCTATCACTTGGTTGAGGTTTTTGACACTTAGTAAGCTGGATTTACCATTATACCAAATACGATTTCTTTTTCAGGCACTTTACTTGTGCATGAACACCACTTATCCAAGGACGACCAATAAGAACATGACTAACATCTATGGGTAGGATATTAAAAGAAACAACTTTTGAATAAAAATTAACCAATTTAATTGGCACTAAACACCTATGTGATACGAGAAAAGTGGAATTAGATTCCCAAGTTATCTCTTGTGGTTTTGGGTGTGGTTCAATGTCAAGATCTCCTCTTTTAATTGAAGACCTAGAAACCGCATTCATTGGAAACTCTTTTTTTTCCTCCTTTTTTTTTGATCCGATTGGGAAACTCTCATTGATGACAATTTTGCATCACAGTAGGCAAACGTGTGAAAATTACTGGTAACATGTTTAGGATTAGGAACAAGAATTGGAGGAGATTGTCGAAGGAGTCACATGATTCTATTGAGGTGAGTGTTGAATTGAGTACTGAATTGATCAACCTTAAATTCATTTTTTTGGGAGAAGTGGAAGGAGAACAAGAATCACTAATTTGGACCTTGTGTTGTGGCATTAAATACTGTTTTTTTCTCCATGAATACGAATAGAAATTTGAACTTTTAATGGAAAGATAGGTGCCTTTCAGAGATCAAATTTGAGCCCCAATTTTGTGGTGTTGCTCTTGTTCAATAGATCTAAATCTTGGCCTCTTTATTCGTTCCCTTTCTGAGAGGTGGCGGGAGGCTTGACAATGAACTGCTGCTGTTGGTGGCGTTTGGTGCCCCACGTTGGGGATGCTGTTTGTTGTTCGGATCTGCTGTTGGTGGCGTGATTGAGTTTGTTCGGAAAGGGGTGGTCGGAGCTGGTTGGAACTGGGTTGTGGAGGGACGCTGGTGGTGTGGTTGATGCTGGTGGTTGTTAATGGAAGGGGGTGGGTGTCGCTGTAGTTTGATGAAGGAGATGAACAGTTGCTGGTCTGGTATAAGGCTTCGAGATATGGTCCTGGTGCTTCAGGTATATGGGCGGGTAGATATGGGCCTAGTGAGTTGGATATATGGCTAGTTGGTTCTGGTGATGACTGATGATTGGGAATTTTGGTTGCAGGTGAAGTGGGTAGTAGGCACAGGGAATTTGGGCTGGAGGTATATAATTCTAGTATAGACTTAAGTGGGCTTGTATGGAGTGGGCTGGGGTAGTGTGGTAAGGGTATATCCACAATGCTATAATCAAAAATTGATAACTAAAAGTTGCTATATCAGCTTTTGATTATTCATTTAAGAGATTGCTGAGGTTAGCAATGTTGATGTCTACAATGGCATAATCAAAATTGGATAGCCAAAACTTGTCATATCATCTTTTCAAACTACAAAAAAACTAAAAATTGTGAACATTAGAAAATAGTTTTTCTAAAAATAATTTTGAAACTAATAAAAACTATTAACTAGAAATAGAAAATAGTTTTTGAAACTTTTTTTTGGAAAAAAAACTATTTTCTAAAAAAACAAATTTTTACTGAAACATATTTTTTTTTCAAAACTATTGTTTGAAAATAAAGTGAGAGAGAAAAAGGTAAGTGAGATAGAACATTTTTGGATAATGATTGGTTATTTGATTGAGAATATGTAGGGTCTATTAAATTTGGTTATTGTCAAAGGGAATTGATATTCGCGCTCCAAGATTTACTGCAGGCGCTCCATTTTTGGTTTTTACACTGTGATGTTGCCAGCAACATCATAGTGTAAAAACAAAATATACACTGATGTTGCCAGCAACATCACAGTATAAAAACAAAAAGGAGGAGCGCCTGCAGTAAATCTTGGAGCGCGAAAATCAGTTCCCATTGTCAAAAGGTTGTTAGTTTTGGTTATCCAAAGTCCAAAATTTGATTATTTCTAAGGAGGTTGTTAAGTTTGATTATAACATTGTGAGTTATATTTTGCACCAACATTATTAACTTCAAAAACTTTTTACTTTTGATTACAACATTGTGGATACTCTAATGGGCCTGTAGAAATATTGAGTTTGTAGTATCCGGTTAATATAGGATCTGGTGCTAGTGAATTGGTATTAGGGGTAAGTGGGCTAAGTAATGACATATAGTGGGCTGGTTTGGACGGCTAGTTTAAAAAGTTGAATGGGCTGGAATTAAATATCAAAGCTGCTGGAGATGAACAGATGTTGAACAGGCGTTTAGGTCACGACGAGCTGAACAGAAGTTTGGGATATCAGCGATGGGTCTCGATGAGTTGCTGCGATCTGGTCGGTGGTCTTCAATGAAGGTTGTACGGAGGTTGCTTGCTATTGTTGACCATGATGGTTGAGAGATGAATTGATCTCTCTCTCTCTCGATCAGTGCAGAATTCTCACCTTGCTTTCTTCTCTTTTATTGATTTGGAAGAACAAAAACACAAACAACAATTGAGATCAAATTTTGTTTTTTGTTTTTTATCAAGCTGAATTTCATTAAATTCTAACAGAGCAAAGTCAAGATAACAAAGTGATAACATAACAGAAGCGACAAAAGAAAGGCAAAACATTGCCTAAGCCTATGTTCTGATATGCCCCACACCCAAGGGGTACGCTATAACGAACTCCCTGGTAGCGTGTGGCACGTTAATGGTGACAATTGAGTCCTCTTGTTGAGATCCAAGACGGGCTAGACAATCAGCGGTCTGATTGGCTTGTCGGTATATGTGGGTGATAGAGGTATTAGTCCTGGTAGCAATACTCCTGGCTGCCTCCATTAGAAGACGCTGATCTGGAGGCGGTCCTTCATTTAGAAACTTCACTGCCACACTATTTTCACATTTGTCAGATTCTATTTTCACATTTGTCATACCCTTCTCAAGGATATCGTCGGAGATAGCCCAGCGCTAATACCAAAGTTGATCAGGATGGCAAACGAAAATAAATAAAGGAAGGTAAAAGCCAAGGCATTCCTGTGCCGAAGGACCCCTAGATATCCTTGTGCCTAAGAAAATTAATGATATCCTTGTATAAAATTTATTATTAAACTCATATTTTATCAACTACTTGATTAGAAAGGGTAGAGTCCTTTAAAAATAGGCCCTTGAAAAGATAACAAAAAGGATAAACATGAGTTACATGACCTAGATTCCTAAATTGGACAACTCCTAAAACAATATAAACAACTAAGTCAAATCCGCTCGTCTAAAGTATAATGGTAACACAAATTCCTATCGTCCTGGATCATATGTGAATATCTTCTGGGGCCCATGGAGTACTCTTTCCCATTCCCTATCCTGTACTCTTACCCCTCCTGTGCTTTTTGACATGACTGGATTATGCCAATGTGAGCTGGGCATCTGGGAAGGATAGAAATCGGGAAAAAGCTGATGGGTTGCGGCCTTTACCGTGATTAGACCTTTTAAGTTCGAGTAATATTTAATTCCTGTTTCCTCACAGCTTTTCACTTTCCTCACCATCTTTTTTGGTGTTCTGATGCAGTGAATGCTCCAGAGTAGCTGAAGCTCTTTGGTTCCGATACTGTGAACATCCCTTACTTGCTTGGTAATCTACAGGTGCCTGATGGGTGGAATTCTTATTTGAGGTACTTATAAATTCTGTAAAAATCTAAACATTGCCTTGGTAGTCTCATGTCTGTGTAGTGCTTGATCAATGTGATGCAGTCCAGTTTAGCGTTTACGTTCTGCAGTACATATGTAGCTTGTTGAAGTGTATGGCAGAGTTCTGTTGAGTAGGATCAAGAAGAACGTGGGACCCAGACTAGAACAGAAATCATTTCAGTTGACTTGTAAACGTGTTTGTGAATTGTGCCGTCTATAATTATGCGTTATTAGAAAGACCATTAGTTCTCTCACTTACCAACATGCTGGATCCCTAATGTTCAGTTTGATTTGGAAATAGATGAACAGCTTTTGTGCATGACTGTTACTTATATTCAAAATAGATGGAAACTTTGAACCAGTTCTATGTTACAGTCCTTACTGGGAAAAGGGGAGAAGCTGTAGCCTTTCAATTGGCTTGGTAGTGAGTCCAAAACCCAAGGGGAAGAGTGGATCATAGTGTTTATCACCAAAATTCATCGGGAGCTGACTTTCGTTCTTGAACCAAGTTAGAGAAAGTTTTGCCGTAAATCCATAATCACTGAAAAGAATGTCAGCTATGCCTTGGCCTTCTGTTCCCGGTAGCCATGCCGCAACAAAATCGTCTAGATATGTCGGAGAGATGGGGCTCAATCACCAGAGGTCGGCTGGAGATGACGACTACAACACACTTGATATGCTTGGATACGTTCTGGATTTTCAAATTCAAATTGTCTCCCTTGGTTTCAGCGTAAGGTGGATCTCCGACAACAAGAGCATTAGAGAAGTCCTTGGACGTAGAGTTTTCACAACATACAAGTACAGACAACTTGCGGATCAAAAAAAAAAAAGTACAGACAACTTCTGTACTTGGGTCAGCGGCAGATTTGATGGCATCCAAAATGGTGGTTCCTGCCAATTTCAAACTGTGTACTAAAAATCAGAATTAATTGACGATTAGTCGCTGGCGGGGCTTATCCGACTAGATTAGATCCGATTAATTGTTATGTGCCTATTAATTGCCAATTACTAATTGCTGTGTGCCGATTAATCGTCGATTACTAAGCCTCGAAGCTCGAATGTGGCGTCTAGCGACTTTTTAGAACATTGATTTCAAAGGGAACAATACGTGAAGAAATATAGTGTATGTACCAAGTACTGGGATCCTCTCAACGGTTCCGAGTATTAAAGTGGAGCCATAAAAGGTCCACAAAATGCTAGGACTATCTAGTTCCCTCGGTTCCAAAAGGGACCGGAGAGGATCCTTTCCCTGTATCAACTACTAGTAACTAGATGGAAAACTCTCTGTCGAATTACCCAAAAGCCTTCCAGAGTTCAGAATCATTGTGGTAAAAAGTTAAAAAAAAAGGAAAAAAAAGAAAAGAAAAAAGGCAACTTCTGAAGTGCAATTATTTGAAATCGGAGTGCACAAAAATCATTTCCCTGAAGAATATAAATGTCTTCCTGTCCTTGATTGTGTGGTAATAAATCAGAGCTTCTGTAACAATTCAATGTGTTTGAGTTACGACCCTATAATTTGGAAAAATTTTCAGTGCCGAATGGGTACCACGTGGCGCCCGCTTGCGCATTCGAGCCGTCCATTGCGTGTTTGAATGACTCAGATTTGGAGAGAGAAAAAGGAGAGAGAAAGTGTTGGGGTGAGAGGAGAGAGAGGGTTTTAATCCGAGCTGTCCAAAAGTGTATTGGACTGTTCGGATGCACCAAGCGGACACCACGTGGTACCCGCTTGGCACTGAAAAATTTCTCCTATAATCTAATGGTCATTCCTATCATTAACCAACATTTAAGCTACCGAACATCCAATCCAATCTATAAATAGATTTGCTTCCTTAATATACACAATTGACCCCAATCGATTAGGACGTAAGGCTCAGTTTAGTTTGGTGATATACACAATTGAGTACATTTGAACAATTTTGATTCTACAGTCATAAGAAGGAGAAAGCTCTAGCTTTTCACATTTGGCTTGGTTGTGAGCCCAAAACCTAAGGGGAAGAGTGGATCATAGTGTGGATCACCAAAATTCATCGGGAGCTGATCCACGTTCTTGAACCAAGTGCGAGAAAGTTTTCCCGTAAATCCATAATCCCCGAAGAGAACGTCGGCCACGCCTTGCCCTTCTGTTCCCGGTAGCCAAGCCGCAACGAAAGCGTCTGTGACGGAGAGATAGGGCTCGATTACAAGAGGACGGCCCGAGACGAGGACGACAACGCACTTGATATGCTTGCACACATTCTTGATTGTGCTCGGACCGGGTTTAGGGATTGTTAAGTTCAAATTGTCTCCATGGGTTTCGGCAAAAGGCGGCTCTCCCACGACAACAATGGCATAGGAAAAGTCTTTCTTGGACTTGACAACCTCGGACGTGACATTTTCTTTGAAGACAACTTCAGTGCTTGGGTCAATTGTAGATTTGATGGCATCCAAGATGGTTGTTCCTGCCATTTCAAAGGGAACAATCATGTCAAGAATTGTGTTATGAACTACTAGTAACGCGGATTAAAAAAAAAAAAAAAACTACTAGTAACTATATGGTAAAAAGATGAAGTCGAATATCCAGAAAGCCCTATAGTATAGAGTTATAGGGCACGGTTACAGTATACACCTGTGCAACATAGATAGTACTCCGTAATATTATAAATTGGGCCATATGATCCATAGCATAGCCACAAAATTTCATATCTAAATATGGGGTTACGAGTAACTGCAACCATGGTGGGTGAGTCGTAACCTTGAAGCGGACATCGCCTCCACCTTGTTTGGGATGCAGATCATAGACCGGCTCATGCACATTACTCTACATGTTCTATTTTCCTGGTCCTTTATTGCCATACGTGCCGTTTAATCGGATAACTAGCAACATAATTTTATGAGATTTTCTTATTTTGATTTTCTCCGGAATCAATAGTTCTAAATTACTTCTTTTTTGATACAACTGTCGAAAATTATTTCGAAATAAAATGCAGTATCCATGATGTTTTAAGATGTCCGGAATAATGAAAAATGAAATGGAACATACCAACAGTGATGTTGTTGCCGCCTTGTCCTTGCCAGCTGATAGTCCAGCCACCACATTGATATCCCAAATTGTTGGCATGACTTCCAACAACTAGGATTTTTGATGTCTTTTTGGGGAGAGGAAGCAAAGGAGCGTTTGGGTTCTTCCCATTCTTCAAGAGCACCATTGATTTCCTTACTGCTTCCCTTGCCAAATCCCTATGAGCCTGGTTCCATAAATTAATACTATATGAGAAATGAAATCAAATTTAATACAGAATAATTGGTTGTGAAAGTATATTGAAATGTGCATCTCTTTAGTAGGAGTATTTTGTTTCAGCAGATTGTTAATAAATTAAAAAAAAAACTAACCTGGCTTCCAAGATGTTTTGCTAGGCTTAGATCAGCCATGGGATTCTCAAAAAGACCCATAGTGAACTTAACCCTCAAAATCCTACTTACGGCGTCATCAATACGGCTTACTGGAATGACATTCTTCTTGACCAGCAAGGCCAAGTCGCCAATAAATTCAGTGTAGTTGTAAGGAACCATGACCTACCAAAAAATAAAGGTTAGAAACCCGTTCAAATTCAAGTTTTCCATTAACAAAGACATGGCATGGTTCTTCTTTCGAGCGAAAATCAGCCAACCATGTCAATGCCAGCCAGAATCGAAGCTTGGACCGAGTACGTGTAGTTTGCATGCACCGGTGAGGTGATTTTGTCGATTCCTTGATAATCAGAAATGATGAAACCCTGGCAATTAATAAATAACGAGGAATTTAACTTGTTAACAATAATTGATAGTCGTTTAAGCTCTAACGAAAAATTCTCATTACACAAAAAATGCTCATTTAGGTTTTAGCTACGTACCTTAAACTTTAGGGTATCTTTGAGGTATTTGGTGAGGAGATTGTAGTTAGCGTGCATTTTAACACCGTTCCAACTCGAATAAGACGCCATGATTGTACCGATACCCTTTTGGATGGAGTCTAAATAGGCAGGCATGTGAATCTCCAACAATCCCTCCCAACTAATCACAGTGTTGTTTTCATTGATTCCCTTGACAGTGCCACCATCACCCACATAGTGCTTTGCACATCCCAGAACCTTTTCCCTTCAAAAATTGACAAATTAAGGTAAAATGTGATGAGTAATATTGCCTTGCAATAGAGGTAAACAAAATGAATTTTGTTAGAACTAAATGTGATCAAAATATGGAGGAATAGGGCTTACTTTCCACCAACATAAGGGACACCCTTTGGTGAATTCTCCGGGATTTCGCCTTGTAAACCATCGATGATACTTGTCATTTGTTGAACGATTTTATGATCTTCGCTATAGCTCTCGTAGCAACGACCCCATCTTGGATCTCTGCATACCTATTGTTACAAGATACAGTATTAATTGACTGACTGTTATAGTTACTTGAGATATATCTGGACATAGATGTTCCAGGAGTCGTTTGATTCATAAAAATTCCCTAGTTAATTCGTAAGATCCATGTGCATCGGTCTGTTTGAAGGTCAGTGTAGGCTCTTTAATAACATCAACTGCAGAAATATTTGAATAAAGTTTGGGACTGTATTGTTATCTACCGCAATGCATGGTGCAAAAGCATAAGGCACGCCGGTGGCTCTCACTTCAAGCGCGGTTGCAGCACCAATCCTTTTCACTAGTTCTGGGTCCCTGCAGAAACGAAAACTCCATGGTACTGTTAGTACAAAGCTTACGAGATTTCTGCGTAAAATCACATCAAAATTGAATTTTGTAACTCGCCTGGTCGCTCCAAGGCCAACGTTATGTGGGAAAATCGTAGCTTTATACACATTGTTGTGCCCATGGACAGCGTCAACTCCATAGATCATCGGAATGCCAAGACGGTTAGAGAGAGCCCATTTTTGAAACTTGTTCACCATCTTAACCCAATCTTCCGCGGTACCATTAATCCTGGGCACGCTCCCTCCCCCGCTCAGTAGACTCCCGATCGAATATTTTTTCATGACGTTGGCAGTGAGGTTTACTCTTTCCAGTTGTGTCATTTGGCCAAATTTCTCTTCCAGTGTCATTCTTTTTAGGAGGTCCTGGACTCGATCCTCAACGGGCTGTTTGGGGTCTAGGTATATCGCGTATCCTTTGGTACGTTTTGCGTCTATCGTGTGTATGGTTACACTTAGGAAAAGAAGCCCGACTAAGGGAATTACCCAAATCCTCGAAGCCATTGTCGAAAAACTTTATTTTTATTTTCCTCTCCTGCAAAGAAAAATACACAGCTTTGAGTCAATTGCATGTTGTGAGAGGGGAGAGGGGAGAGATGACCTAAATTCTTTGTTATTTTATCACTTCGAAAAAGAAAAACATTTCTTGAAAAAAACACCGATATCTAACGACTTAATAAAATAGGTCTCATTTTTATGTTTATCTCGGCAATGAACAGATGGACGGTTGAGATGGAATCTAAGTTATCAATTGCTGAAATGGACGGCAAGAATGGGTACAACATCCATTTATTGCTGAAATGAACGGGCCAGATGGGGACAACATGTCCCTGAGTTCTCGTTGAATATCCCAAGGAAGGAATAGAAGGTTTCCTCACTAATGATTGAAACCTTTGAAAAATATTTAAGAGGTTAAAATGGTCAATAAAACTTTAGGGCGATCACGATCTTACCAATAGTTAGAGTCATGACATATTTAAAAGGAGGAAAATAGGAAATTAAAATCATTCGTGCAGAAAATTATAGTACTATATGTTTTTGTTTCTTTTAATCACCACGAAAAATTGAATACCAAGGACACCAATCAAGAGGGAAGGAGGGAAACCCTAACCTGATGACCGTTCGATAGGACAATAATGCCCCTAAAACAAAACACAAGGTATAAACAAGATAAAATTATGCCCCCTGTGTTTTGTTTTTTCCTAATCGGAAATTATTCTAATAATGAAAAAAGAAATGCTGAAGGTAGGGATATTTATAGGGCCAAGAAGTTCTATGTTTGCCATGCCTAAATTGAGCAAAAGCATAAAAAGACGGAGAGACATTAATTGTGGATAGCATTGAAATATACTCCGAAAATAATTCGAGGTCTAATCAAGAACCGGGAATGGTGTTGTGCGGGTGGTGCATAACATAGGCCGTTCGTTTGGCAATCCAATGGTCCAAATCTCATTTTCGTTGTATAGCATCTGAGTCGTTCATTGTCGAGATGACATCTGGACCGTTGGATTGCCAAATGGACGGCTTAGATGGTGCACAACACAGTGTACTAGATTTTCTAATAATGAAAAATGCACAAACAATTATATACGAGTGTTTATTTGAAATCCGAATTGTTAAAAATTATTTTTTAGCTTTTTGAATTTGTTTACGCTCAATTAGCATAAGCAAAAATGCAATCAAAGACCAAAAAGGGAAGAAGTCATAAGTTTTAGACTCGTGACGGTATTTCAGGGACACCGATTAATATTTTAAAAAGAAAAAGGTATTTATTCTATCTTCCTTTTGACAGTCCATGCCATGTCATTATCTTTATCTTTCCATGTGGATAATTGGATTAAGAAACGGATTTCGGATTGAGATTGAATTTGGATCACAAAAGGCTCCTGTAACTGGGCATATATTTAGGTTATAGATGAATAGGGACTTTTTTTTTTTTTTTCTTGGGAGATAATTAATGACTTCAAAATAAATAATGGGCGTTTTCCAAGCCAGGTACTTATGTAAACCACCATATCCTAAGGAGAAGTTTTTGGCTGCAAATGGGGTATGGGACACGTGCGTGGTGCCCGGCGCACATCTAAGAAGAGAGAGTATTCGGATCTGAGCTGTCCAAAACACATTTGGACGGCTCGGGTGCACGTTGGGCACCACGTGTCCCATGCCCTTTGTCGTCTTCAAACTTTGATGGGGTTTTAATTCACTTATAATTACTAACCTATTGGGACTAGCCAAAAGCAAATATTGATTCTTTCTTTCGGGCTTTCAGTTAAGCTAAGTACGATTATGGACTTACATTTTGTTTTATGTATGTAATTCAAATTCTTGTATTCTTCGATCTATCACTTGTAATGAAACAAAAATTCACTTCTTACATGGCAGTGTAGAGAAAATAATCGTAAATGACCATTCGCCACACGATGACCATCAAACGATGATAAACAAAATTAGAGAGCTTTTCTTCAAATATTTTCGTGAATCTTTATGCTATTTAACAGAAGTTGATACGATCAACTTCTGTTAAGTCTCATCTGGTACTAGTTGTCCAGTTTTTGAAGTCCAATATTAGTAGGACATATATGCAGGTAAAGAGATAAAAATATACTCTAGAAGAAAAAAGGGATACTACAACAGAAAACAAAGTTTCATAATGAGAAAGAAACCATTACGAACTCTAGCTAGGACTCTGTTTGTTTGAGCGTAAAATATTTTACTTATTTTTCAGTGTTTGGTTGTGTAAAAAATACTCCCTCCGTTCCTTTTTTTGTGTCCAGTATTTCATTTTGGGCTGTCCCTTAATAAGTGTCCATTTTGTAAAGTTAGGGGAGTAAAAGTTGGTGTATTGTCTATTTTGTCCCTAAAAGTAGATTTTATTTTGAAAAGTTAGTGAGTAAAAGTGTAATGATGATGGGTAAGTAGGGAAAGTGAAGGAAAAAGTTGATGTGAAAGGTGTAATGATGATGTCTTTTTAATAAGTTGGAGTTACGAAGTAGGACACTTAAAAAGGGACGGAGGGAGTAAGAAAAATATTTTACATGTAAAACATTTTTCATTAATTGGATGAAAATGACTTCCTCTTACATCTTCCGTACGTTATTTTCCGAAATGAGCCCACTGCCCTCTACTGCAATTCTCAATGCTCAGTTTTCTCAATCGTCAGTCCTGACCCACGTTCAATTCCAATATTCTCAATTTCTCATCTCTCCACCGTTTAAGCCTCCCTCTCTCTACACTATTTTGTTAATTTTTGAAAATATTTTCAAGTGCCAACCAAACACCAAAAAGTAAAAGTTTGAATTTTTTTTTCAAAAAAAATATTTTACATCGAAATAAACGGAGCCTGGATTCCAAAGTAATAACGATTTCTATATATGTGCTAATGTATGAAGCATAAGTCCATTTTGTGGACTGTTAGGCCTGGTGGTCTTGGCTTGGAACTTAGGAATTTGCTTCCTCCAAAAATTTCAGGTTTGATTCTTCTTGCCAACAATTCAATAGGTCATCTCTCTCTCATGCATAAACGTGTGAAACAGCTATTGGAGGGGCTGTATGGATTACTCCCAGGTGCGCTTAACCTGGCTTGAGACATCCTACATTACCAAAAAAAGAAAAAAAGAAAAGAAATGGGAGAAATACTAATTGATGGCCTTATGACGAGGAATAATGTGCAAAAAAAGTGCATTGCCTTTTGTAAAATAACTTCTTAAATTTTTGTTTTAAAAAAATGTGTATTAATATCTACGAAATATGTGCATTATAATTCTTATGTTTTCAGCACTCTACGAGTATTTGTACCTAAAATAAAATCTGCCCAAAAAGAATACTATTAGATGTAAAATGGGAAATCTGCCGCCAAATGTAAGAAAAAGTACAGTGGAAACAAAGAATGTCTCACCTTACCTATGCATGAAGTGACCTAGTCTACGTGCATGCCTAATTAACTCAAAGGCATAATTCCAAGTAAACCCCTTGAAGGAGAGAGAGAGAGAGAGAGAGAGAGAGAGAGAGAGAGAGAGAGAGAGAGAGAGAGAGAGAGAGAGAATGTCTGAAATTTGAATCCCATAAACAACTTAAAAAAGGTCCAAAACCAAAGCATGAACGAAAAGAAAAGGTATATCTGATATGGAAGAAATTTGAAAGAGTGCAAATTAAGAAGCCCTTAGGAAAAATGCATATAAAGGCCCCCCCTCTCTCTCTCCGTCTCAGCTGTCTGTCAGATTATCATCATCCTAGCTAAGAAAAACCAACCCTAGAAATTAAGGAAGGTTAATTTCTGAAGATGGATCAAAAGCGTAAATCTGCTGCACCAGGTCGGGAGTACATCGATTTTGATCCGGATACGCAGTTAGTAACGGAAGTAGACTGCGACACGCTGCACGTCGTTTTGCCCGGTTTGTTTCTTGAGAGAGACTGTTCACAGCGGGATGAATCTAGATCGTCCAAGATGTCCGGATTTTAAACAAACTTTTTCCGGAAAAATTTGTTTAAAATCCGGACCGTCAAAAACACTTTTGGACGGTCCGGATTCGCCTCCGTAAAACCTATTTACGAAACCCTCCGTAAATAAGTTTTTCTCTTGTTTCTTTACTTTTTTTTTTAAAGTTCTGTTGTCCTGACTAGATTAATAGCGGAAAAATATATAGTTTGATGGGAGTAGTACTGTTATGGGAGTAGCAGTAAAGAGATTAATAACACACATCTCCCACCATGTTTTAACGTTTTGTGGGATAATATTTGATGTTAATTTTACTAAGCGCTTGATTAATTGTCGCTTGACTACTCCTCGCCGCTAGGTGGTGGTCCAACGCCTAGATTACGCAGCCCATTAGTCCCACGCCTTGACGTTTAAGTGGCGGACTAGTCGGCGTCTAGGCGCTAGGTGACCCTTTTCCGCTCTAATTTTATCGCCTAACGACTTTTAGACATTGAATTTGACATTTTAATCCAGACAAATAGTTGTGGTGTAGGAGCGATATCATGAGAAACATTAGTTATCTGATGTGACGCTATCTGATAAATCTGCATACCCATGTGATTGACTTATTCGACATTTAAGATGCCACATGAGATGACTTCCCAATATAACTTACAAATATGGAATGCAGGATTTTTGTTAGTAGGAGAAAATCTTATTCACGGTGGAGCCGTGAATAAGGTTTACGGCGTTCAATCTCGGCTGTTCAAAAGTATTTTTGGACGATCAGCATTGAAAACAATCTATTAACATTAAAAGATTATCTATTACCGTTAATGGATTGTTTTCAATCTGAATTGTCCAAAAACACTTTTGGACGGCTGAAATTACGCGAAGCCGTGAATAACTTTATTCACGGTTAGTACATGTTTGAATCTAGTTTACAACTACAAACTAAACTTATTGGAATGCAGGATTAACTTATCGAATTGAGAAATTGGATTCATAAACAAACCATTAGAATTTGGATATGAATTTTGAAAGTACTGTTACTAAAAAAAGAGAGAATCGTGATAACCAACCAAGAAGGAGCAGAAAAAAGAAATCTCAGGGAGATTATGCAGACCATGTCAACTAATGCAATTAGGTGTTTGTACAGGTTTCACAAAGGAGCAACTGAGGCTTCAACTGACCACGGCGCAAACCCTGAGGATCATGGGAGAACGCCCGCTCGCCAATAACAGATGGCTCCGTCTGCAACGGGAGTATCCGATTTCAACGAACTGTGACACCAGTAGAATCAGTGCAAAGTTCGACAACGGCATCCTGTATGCTAGGCAGCCGAAATTAGTCCTCTATCCCGCGGTGAAAGGAGAAAAAAGTGAAACTCAGAAGGCAGTTATTGAAGCCCCTAAGCCTGACCAGAAGTCCGCAAATTACCAGCCGCGGCCTCAAAAGCCAGCTAGTGAAGTCCAAAAGGCTAATGAAAAGCCCGCAGATGATCAGCCGAGGCCTCAAAAGCCTGACCAGAAGCCGGTAAATGATCACCCGCAGCCTCAACAGACTAATGATCAAGAGACGAAATCAACGGTTGATCCGTCTAAGCAGAAAGAAGGGAAGAAAAGCGAGTCAGTGGATGATGGAAGTGTAGGTAAAGGAGATTTGGAGAGGGAGAAAGGTGAGGAGGAGGAGGGGAAGAGAAATAGGGTTGATGAAGACGGGAAAGGGAAGATGAGGGAAACAAGCGAGGGACAAGAGAGTCGTGGTCGTGCTGGTGGTAGGGCGCCACCCCTGGTGGCGATGGGGAGTAGGCCAATGGGGAAGTTGATCATCAACTTGGTTGTGGGTATTTTGCTGGTCCTTGTGATTGGGATTTATGCTAGAAATTGGATGAAGGCTTTGCCATGGAGTACGGAAAATGAGTCTTGATGTCTGGTTTGGACATAGTGTTGTGGAGTATTTGGTATATCTATGGCATGGGTTTGTCAGCTAATGTGAAGTGAATAAAAAGGAGTTTCAATTGCAGCAACTGTATGCAAGTGAGGTTTATGTGGATAACCCAAAAATAACACAAATAAAATAGGTGTATATAATTAACGATACTGTATGAATTGGGGAATGGTATTGTACCGGCACTTGGGTGCCTGGGAGGTTTTGGGTTTGAGCAGCATCGACACCCTTGTGGTACTCCAACTCGGTATCCCACCGATGCTACCTATGGCCAATACATAAACAAAAAAATGAAGACTAATGAAACTGTATGTAATTGGGACCGATAGTGTAATGACTAAATGGGATTTGAATGAATGATGCCAAACCCTACACATCCTATTAAAGGACAACTAAACTGTCCCCATCGATACATAATGTTATAGGCCAGGGGTGCTGCCGAAAGCACCCTTGACCTTTCAAGACTCCAGAGTCTGGTGAACATTAGAACATCTTTATAATCCTTATGCAAAAGCAATATGGCAGTTAGATGCGCTTCGTCATACCCAAAGAAATCTTGGTTAGTACATTAGACAAATAAGAAGCCAGCAAAGGGCATATATTCCAGTTAGAACTTAGAAATCCCAAGCAGAAGTTTGTTGAACACAACTCCAGCAGGATAAGTCTTGATGTGTTATATATGTCTCAAGTGATTCTCAGAAAACAGATGTGTCATCAAGTTAAAAATAGAAGTCATTCCATTTTCACCTTTATAGGCCATGATCGAAGCAGTCGATGAATCATTTACCCTTTTCATTAGGGAACTCCAAGCTCACGGCAACCCACTTGCAGTCGTCAATGGGAAGCAGCACAATGCCCTTGGGGAATGTAATTTCGGGAATGCATGTATAAACTCTGACCTTGTTGCCGAGCAAGTAACTCTTCACCTCCACATTCTTCTCTCTCTTTGAATCAGTTATTGCCAGAGTCGATGATTTAGGCGGTGATTCAAATGAAGAAGGTGATTTCCCACTTCCAATAGTTTCTTCCATCTTCGGTAATATTGGAGATTCCATAGTACTTGCAAGCACATTTTCAGTGGATACCACTTCTTCGTCTGTCAGAAAGATGAATGAGTAGACATAGAACACATGGGGAAAATTTGCCAATTTCTATTTTAAGGGAGATTTCGACATATAAAGCTAGACAGTACCTTAAGATGTAAGATACAAAAGGGTCATTTGGAATCGGAAAAAAGATGTTACCATTAGTTTCTTCAGCCTGTTTCACAAACTCTTTGGAAGGGTCTGGGCTAGGTGAGCATTTGAGCATTTCTTCTTCATCGGAACCTCCTGAAGTAGGATCACAACACCTGGTTGATTTACCTTAACCAAAGAAGTAAATTTGAACTTGTAAAAGCATTGTTGTGCTTTCCCAAGAAGAAGCTAAATAATGAATTCAATGCAATAGACCATGGCCTGTTCCATAAATTGGTTCCGCGTTCAAGCCTACACATACAGAGATGCTGTTGCAACTTAGATTATTATCCATAAATCTAGCTGCTTCTACATCCAGGCTTAACAAGTACGCATGAAGTGATTGCTGTCAACCAATTTTAGGAATGAATCCGTAACAGCGATAGACACACCTTACAACATGGAAGCCAAAAATGACGTTTACGGTAACTCAAACAGGAGCCCAAGAGGAACCAAAAACTAAACGTGTGGGGGATACTACTTTTTCTTTATATTCTGGATCCTAGAGTTGGAGATCTTCGTTGAAGATCTTTGAACACCCAGTTTCATAATCCTAATCCAGATCTCAAGTGTTCAGACTCGTAGAATATGTGCTTCTGCCTACCGTTGTCCAATAACCTAACACTGGACAGAGATTTCAAGTCAAACAGTTAGGTTAATTACTTTCACTAGAAACGTATAAAAATTTGCTTAAAAGTAACAACTGATAAGCAGTGCAGTTTCATTGCAGGGGACGTACTCTAGGTCTGTTCATTAACCTTATCTTGTCATAAGGGAAGCAACAAAAGCACAAAGAGCTATCTTCTCACAAATTACCATATAAATCAGTAAGATTAGCGTCACATTTTTTCCATTGTCATAACTATGATCATCAATCTATAGGATAGTCAGACTATGACCTGTGCTAAATGTTGTTAGAAAGAGAGAGAAATGAGAAAAGTGTTTAGGGTTGTTAAGTTACCCTAACACACAAAGACTTTATTTATATTATGAGATACTCATTACAATGAGATAATTAGCCAATGTGGGACTAACATAAGCCTGACAATACTCTAACACTCCCCTTCAAGCTGGAGAGTAAATATCACAAAGTCCCAGCTTGTTACATAACAACTCTAACCGGGGCTTGAACAATGACTTAGTAAACACGTCAGCTAACTGAGCACCTGTAGACACAAAGGGAGTAGCTATCACACCACCAACTAACTTCTCGCGCACCAAATGACAATCAACTTCAATATGCTTAGTCCTCTCATGAAATACCGGATTGGATGCAATGTGAATTGCTGCCTGATTATCACAATACAATGGAATGGGTAATTGCATCTGAAATCCCAGCTCCTCAAGAAAGGATCTCAGCCAAACAATCTCACATGTGGTATGAGCCATAGCACGGTACTCAGCCTCTGCACTAGACCTTGCAACAACAGTTTGCTTCTTACTCTTCCAAGTAACTAGGTTGCCACCAACGAAAGTACAATAACCAGTTGTTGAACGCCTGTCAGAAGGTGACCCTGCCCAATCTGCATCCGTAAATGCCTCAACACGAAAATGACCATTAGAACGGTAAAACAAACCGCGTCCAGGATGAGCCTTAAGGTACTTAACAATGCGAATACAAGCTTCCCAATGTGGAAGACGAGGAGCAGACATAAACTGACTCACGGTACTAACAGCAAATGAGATATCAGGACGTGTATTGGTAAGATAATTCAACTTACCAACCAATCGACGATACTGGTCTGGACGAGGAAATACCTCCCCCTGATCAATGCAGAGTTTCACATTAGGATCCATTGGAGTCTCAACAGATCTAGCTCCCAATAAACCTGTCTCCTCTAGAATATCCAACACATATTTCCTCTGGGATAGACTGATCCCATCCTTGGACCTCGCTACCTCAATGCCTAAAAAATATCTCAGCTTACCCAAGTCTTTAGTGTGGAACTGACTATGTAAGAACTGTTTTAGCTCATCAATCCCTTTTTGATCATCTCCAGTAATAATAATGTCATCTACATAGACAATGAGCAATACTTTCCCTCGAGCCGACATAAGGGAGAATACAGAGTGGTCTGATTGACTTCGACACATGCCAAACTTCATAACTGCATCACTAAACTTGCTGAACCACGCTCTAGGAGATTGCTTAAGTCCATAGAGTGCTTTGCGAAGACGACATACCTTATGATTCTCCCCATGAGCAACAAACCCAGGTGGTTGCGCCATGTAGACTTCCTCCTGGAGATCGCCATGGAGAAAGGCATTTTTGACGTCGAGTTGGAACAACGGCCAACCAAGATTAGCAGCAAGAGAAATAAGAATGCGCACAGAACCAAGCTTGGCAACGGGAGAGAACGTTTCTGAATAATCAACACCATAAGTCTGGGTGTACCCTTTGGCAACCAAACGGGCTTTGTGGCGCTCAACAGTGCCATCAGGAAGGTACTTGACAGTATAGACCCAACGACAACCGATAGTAGTTTGACCAGCAGGAAGAGTAACCAACTCCCACGTGCCATTATTATGAAGAGCAGACATTTCATCTTCCATAGCTTGCCGCCACTCAGACCGTGATAATGCCTCCTGAACAGTGTTAGGAACAAAAACAGAGGAGACAGTAGTAGTGAAAGCACGAAGAGATGGAGATAGATGATCATAGGAGATAACTTGAGAAAGAGGATGAGAAGTGCGAGAACAATTAGAAAAACCATATTTTACAGGCGGGTGGCGATTCTCACGAGTCGGATAGCGAGGAGCAGGCGGATCTGGCGACGGGGGAGAAGACGGAGGTGCTGGCGAAGACGGTTCGGCAGGCGAGGAGTGTTCTGTATATGGAGGCTGGGTTGGTGCTGGAGGCTGGGGTGGTGTTGGTGCAGGGGAACGCCGAACATAAACCTGCAAACGATTTGGTATAGTGCCAATTGGAATAGCCATAGGTAACACAGACTCTAGGGTAAGGAGGTCATTGGTAGTAATAGGAGCTGAGTAATATGGCAAAGACTCATTAAACGTGACATCAGCACAGACAAAGTGACGACGTAAAGTAGGAGAGTAACATCGATACCCTTTTTGAGTGTGTGAGTATCCCAGAAAAATACACCGAAAAGACCGAGGGTCAAGTTTACTCCTATCAGGGTCAAGAGCATGGACATAACAGGTGCACCCAAAAACTCGAGGAGGTAAGGAATGGAGAGGCCGATCAGGAAATAAGACCGTATGGGGAACCTGACCACCTAGGACCGTAGAGGGCATGCGATTGACTAAGTAACAGGCAGTGAGGGCAGCGTCGCTCCAATATGACTTAGGAACCTGCATTTGAAATAATAAGGCACGCATAACTTCAGACAAGTGCCGAATCTTGCGCTCAGCTACTCCATTTTGTTGTGGAGTCCGAGAGCAAGATGATTGGTGAATAATGCCATGATCATCAAAAAATTGAGAAAGGGTACTATGAAAATATTCACGGGCATTATCTGAACGAAATGTCTTAATGCACGTATCAAACTGATTCTTAATCTGCATGTAAAAGGATTTAAAAACAGATTTCAATTCAAATCTCTCTTTCATTAGATAAAGATAAGTGATACGAGAAAAATCATCCACAAAAATAACATAATACTGAAAACCAGAAATACTAGGCACATGAATAGGCCCCCAAATGTCTGAATGAACTAATTGAAAAGGACGCAATGCACGACGCTCAACCCTAGGATAAAAACTGACTCGATGATGTTTACTAAACTCACAAACTTCACAAACCAACTTATTAATGGAACGACACGAGGGCACAAGTCGCTGCAAACTCTTAAGAGAGGGATGACCAAGACGACAGTGCTGTTGATATGGAGACTCTGATGTCTGAAGGGCAACAGGTTGAGACACTGTCAAGTAATAGAGGCCACCTCGCTCAATGCCCCCACCAATCTTCCTCCCCGTCGTGAGATCCTGAAAAACACAACCATGAGGAAGAAATGTAACGGAACAATTTAAAGATTTTGTAAGACGGCTTACAGACATAAGATTAAATGGGAAACGAGGAACATGTAATACAGATGTCAATGTAAGAGAGGAAGAGACAGGAACTGAACCCAAACCAGTAACAGCAGTGGTAGATCCATCAGCTAAGGTAACATGAGATGATCTACCAACTGGCTGTGGATCACAAAGGAAAACAGGTGTACCAGTCATATGATCCGTAGCTCCCGAGTCAATAACCCAAGGAGAGGAAGAAGAGGAGGCAACACAAGCAATAGATGGACCGGTCTGAGCAAGCGTAGCAGCGGAAGATCCTGTCGTATTCTGAAATGACAATAAGCGCTGGTACTCATCAGCTGAAATAACCAAACTATCGGTAGAAGATTGAGCAAACTGTCCAATATCCTCAGAGACAGTGGCCTGATGAGCCTGAGGAAAACCATACAACTCATAACATGTGTCCACCCAATGATTGGTCCCCCCACAGTAAGTACACAACCGAGCACCACGGCCGCGACCACGGCCTCCCCCTGTCGTGCGGCCACCTCGACTAAATGTACGATCACCTCGACCACCGATAACAGTATCTGTACGGCCAACAGAACCACGACCATGTATTCCAAAATCGCGGCCACGACCTCTAAACCTAGAATCACTGCCGCGAGCACGACCACGGCTGACTGAGAACACAGAGCTATCAGAAACAGCGGAAGTTAAAGCAGAATGGTCAGGAGTCGGGGCAGAAATAGATGATGACTGACGGAGACGACTGAAAACCTCACTGAGAGGAGGTAAGTCACGAGTCCCTAAAATCTGATTACCCACAGGACCAAAGTTCGATGATGCACCGGAGAGAAACCGAGTGACCCTCATACGGTCACGCTGGCGCCGCATAACCTGAATATCAGTAGAAAGTGGCTCACAAATATCCAATTCATTACAAATGCGCCGAAACTTAGCATAATAATCTTCAAAAGAATCATCACCCTGAGTTATAGCAAAGAAAGACCGATGAAGGTCATATGTGCGACGGAGATTGTCGACACCTGAATACAATTCTTTTGCCTGGGTCCACACCTCTTTAGCAGTATCACAGAACATTAGAGTACTAGCAACTTGTTCAATCATACTATTCCATAACTCGGAACGAATACGGGCATCAATAGCTTTCCATGCCCTATATGTTGGTTCATCAGTAGTAGCAGGAGCATCATCAATCAAATAGGAGTCCTCGAATTGACCCATATAATACACTTCAACGGCTTTAGCCCAAAGAACATAATTGCCCCCATTTAATGGGGTGGAGGTAATAGGGCGCCTGTCGCGAGACCAAGAACCACCAGATAAGCTACCAACAAGAGTAGAACTAGTGCTAGATACAGTACCAGAATCAGAATCCTTCTTCTGCTCAGACATTTTACCGGTCAACGGAGAGGCACCAATCAATAAGAACCAACAAGATCAACTAACAGGAGCAATAACTACCAATAAGCGAACATCAACAAAAGCAAGAACAACTAGAACTGACCACAGCCATAAATACCCAACAGATTGGACGTGCGTTAGACATTACAGTCACGGATACGAACTCCATAGATGACGTAGATCCACCAATAACTAAACAGGATAAATCGAACACCGTCCAACCCAAATAAACTGAACAAAACAACTTCAAAATGTCTGACTTACATCAATATTGAGTAGAAGATAGAGAAACGACGATCACAGGAGGCTGAAATCACATGAATCTGCAACTAGGAGACTCGCCGGAGTCAGGCGAGGGTCGCCGGAGACTGGGTGACTGCCGGCGAGGGTCGCCGGTGGCTGGGCTGTGGGTGGCGACGGGTTTGAGGCTGGTACAAAAGAGAGTCGGCAGAGAAAGGGGTAGATATGATAGAGAAAGAAGCGGATCTGGTACAGAAGAGAGTCGCCGGAATGTCGCCGGAGTGTCGCCGGAGACTGGGCGACGGCCGGCGTGGGTCGCCGGCACCTGGATCACAGCTCTGATACCATGTTGTTAGAAAGAGAGAGAAATGAGAAAAGTGTTTAGGGTTGTTAAGTTACCCTAACACACAAAGACTTTATTTATATTATGAGATACTCATTACAATGAGATAATTAGCCAATGTGGGACTAACATAAGCCTGACAATACTCTAACACTAAACAAAATAGAAAGTCAATTGAAAGAAGACATACAGCTCTTCCAAGTTCTGAAGTATGAACATTTAGCACGATGAAGATTCTGCATGTCAAACATTCAAAACCAGCGGCATAGATATTTACAAGGTTGAGGGGCTTACGCTCCACAAAAGTCGCGTAAGCAACCTTTGCAGCATTTTGCTCTGCCAGTTTATGGGATTTCCCCCCTTTCCCCCGGAAAATTTCTCCTTCTACTTCCACAGTGGAGAAGAAGGTCAGCCTATGGGGTGGACCGCATTTTTCAGTTTTATATTCTGGCAAGGTAAAACCTTCACTCTGAGCCAACTCTTGCAAGAGATTCTTGTATAATCGAGCGTCAATCTGCACAAATAGGAAACAAGCCATAGTCAGACTAGAAGTAAATCACATCTATACACACATTTAAACAATAAACAAAGAAAAAAGGCAGAAAATTTGTAATGAGTACAATAAAGAGATGCATCTTAAAACTTGCCTCTTGAAAGGAATCCAAGGACAACGACATCAAAGCAACCTTTGCGGCAACATGTTCTGCTTCCTTTAAAGTCCTAAAGTGCCCCGGACTGTCAAAGGAATGGCCGTCAATGGTAACTGTTGCCTGGAATTGAAGAGCATGAGGTGGGCCTTCACTTTTACTAGAGTACAAAGGTGGATCAAGAGTTTTGCTTTGAGCATAATTCTGCAGCTGCATCTTGTACTTATGTTGTTTACCTATAATCATCAGGCCAGTGTAAGATGCAATTTTGTTTGAGAAAAGCAAGTAAATATAGCCACATGTATGCATAAGCATGTCACTGATTGAATTTCTTACCTACTTTCACATCTGACTCATTTGAAGGGATTATTGAGTTGATATGTGTTTCTTCAGTCTCTGCCCCTTCAGCAACGGGTTGGATATCTACAATTAAGTGAAGCGGATACAATTGAGATGCATAAACTACAGAGTGGAATTTGCAAAATAATCAGGGCGGGCAGAGTTCTCATCCAACAACTATTTGAAAACTAGATTATCATCAGACTCCTTAAATTTCGATGCAGAATGGTCTCAACATTTGCTCAAGCAGTCTAAGCATATGACCTCTTTCACTGTCATGACTTACAGGTTTATAAACAACACTTATCGCATGATTCACATCAAATAAAAGTTGTGATTAAGAAATTCTCTTTACAGGGCAGTTTACCCTGTCGGCTTTTTCATGAAAACAAAAGGCAATTCCGTCTAGAACAAAGAATTGTCATGAGGACATAATTTGTTCGTGATTTGCAAAAGCAGTCAATGGAACAAGTGTGAAAACATAATGGAATACTAGTATCCTATCAGGCAATCCTGTTGAGGCAAGCAGGAAGGAAATGTGAAATCGGATACAAGTTGTTGGGTATAGCAAATTATGATGCTTGTGATAAATAGAAATTATAAGTATATCCATGTAGGAAAAACCTTAGATATAATGCTTCAATTGGCATTATTCACAACATATGAGGTTTCTAACTTATTCTTGCTAGAGACGACAACATATACTCCCATGTTCCACCCATTTGTATATCCACTCATCTTCAATAGCAACATATCTAATTCCTTGGTGTAGGCCTTTTTTCAGCAGCTGTCTGCAAATAATCAATCTAAGTATGGGAACAGGACATGCTCACGGTCAAATAAAACGACAAAAGGACTAATAAGTTGTTCGGCAGGTTTTTTTTTTTTATGGCCGACGACATATTATTCGGGTTAGTCATAGTTTAATTTCTTGATTCAATCCCGTAAGCAGCAAATACGAACATAAAATTAGGACATATAGATGTACACAAATGCCATTTAACTGTTTAAGCAAGTGGCCGGTCCATACAGAGCTTTGCACTTTAATTGGGACCCCGCAGGTGGGTGGTAGAATTGGTCCCATTAGGGGTCGTCCCGGGGGAGCAAGGGGGGCCTGGACCTTGCACTACTCCAAATATTCTCAGGTATAATACTAATTTCTAGGTTAATTAGGAAAAATTATGGGGGATTAGCCCCTGCAAGTCCTTTGAGTTATTTTTAAAAAAAAATTCTATATGTGGGGTAAAAATCCCTAAACTTCAAGTTATCAATATTTTTTAGGTTGCATGTATAAAACTAAACGGTGGCTACACACGTATACACAATATCGTCTCTTCTTCGGTCTTCGCGAGTAGCAATATATACTTATAAGTATATACATTCTGTACCTAATAAATCAAACAAGAACCACCAACATTTTCATCGAAACGTCAAAAATATAACTACTCCGAAAATACTTAGAACCACCGAGACCATCAAATACAGAGACAGAGGTACGAACCAGGAGAAGCGAAGTGGAGGAAGGCGAGCATGGCGGCTTCGTTGAGAGCGTGTTTGGAGGATTTAGAGACGGAGGGGGAGTCGAAGGAGACGCCATTGACGGAGACGGATGCTCTGAAATGCGGGGCGTGGTCTGATCCGTCTTTGATGCAAGAGTACTTTGGCAACCCCCATTTGTTCCCTTGGCACACCTCCTGCAGTTTCGTCTTGTACATTTTCGTTCTGTTTGGCCCTCCTCAGTCGCCGCTCACAGAGAGAGAGAGAGAGAGAGAGAGAGAGAGAGAGAGTGGAAATGCAGGGATTATTTGGGAGTGCATGGATGAGTGGGTTGATGCTAATGACTATTCATATGTGTGTGTGTGTGTGTGTGTGTGTGTGTGAGAGAGAGAGAGAGAGAGAGAGAGAGAGAGAGAGAGAGAGAGAGAGAGAGAGAGAGAGAGAGAGGCATGCCATTGTCGTGATTAAAATATCTGAGATTTCTCAAACATTCCATTGTGAGCAGTTACAAGGACAATAACGGCCGTTTGGAACTCAGTGGAAAACTTTGAGGAATTAAATTTTTGGTTTGGTATCTTCCTCTCTATTTTCTCTCAAACCAGACGTTATTTTCACGGTACCAAAAAAGGAAAATGAACCAAACCGGTTTGTATACATAGCTCAAAGATTGGCTTATTACGAACTTATTCAAACCAGTTTGCTAAATAAATGAGCCAAGCTTGATGAACTTGACTCGATTATGTTTTCATTTGCAACCCCAACCCCGTACGCAAGTACGAATGTTCGAATCCTTTAGCTCGTTAAGGCTCGTGAGTTTCCAACTTGCGCCTATGGGAGCCCATTTTTTTTTAACTTTTTGAATTTTGCTTTTTCGCATTTTTAGCCTTTTGAATTATGGACAAAATGGATTATTGAATCTGCAAAGTGTTTGAGATATATGTGCATAATGTATTTCGCAACGGGATTAATGTTTGGAAGATATGTGTCAAAAACATTGTATAAGTGCTCAGTACTGCTATGTGTACATATGAAATGTACATACCATGTACATATGGGTTTTGTGGGGCCCACCTCGGGACCTACAAAAATGATTCAAACTGTCCATTATTTTTAAAATATTCTTTTATGGAGCCTTGTAAAAAATTAGCTCAACCCGATATCGGTAAAGATATTTTTTCGAATTTGTAAGCGTAAAATTGAGCAGTTAAGTAGTTTCGCCCCCACAAATTCAAAATAAAATTCTTACCGATGTCAGGTTAAACTGATTTTTTATAGAGCTCCATAAAAAATTGTTTTAAAAATAATAGACGATACAAATCATCTTTGTGGGACCTGAGGTGAACTCCACAAAACTTATGTACATAGTATGTACAATCTCATATGTACCCATAGCCTTTTCCATAAGCGCTTATGTTAAATAAAATGGAAAAAATACAAAATGAGAAGTCAAAAAACTACTCCCACCCTAGTTTTGCCTTTTGTTCTCTAACATCAAAAAATAAAAAATGCATTTTCATGGAATGCATTGTGGGTGAGACCATCCAAACATGAAACACTCACAAGTGTAAAATGTTAAAAAAACAAGGAAATGGACAAAGTAGAAAACCAACACCCCCAAATCAGGTTGGCTCGATTTTCCGCTTGACCAAAAAAAAAAAAATTCAGGTTGGCTCAAGCTTGATTTGCAAAATGTTCATTGAACTCGAGTTAAAACTTTGAGCTAGCTAAAAACTTCACAAACGAGCAGCAGCACACTGTGGACTCAACTCGGTTCAACGGTGGCCCAAAATAAGGTGCTTTGTGGGAATCTCAGATCCAAACTTTTGACAATGTATTGGGCAAAAAGGGAAAAAAAATCTTTTATCTTATTTCACAATGCTTCATGTACTGTTTCGTATTCAACAGATCTTCGTTCTCTCCCACTCTCTGTTTCAATATCTTTACAATTGCATCCCTTCGTATCCGTGTTTCATTATCTCACACAATTACAGGGTGCATCCGGAAAAGGTAAAATGCCAAGTTACTTCAATGGGAACAGGAACCACCAGGTTCTTTGCTGCCACTAGAAGCCAACTGGTAACTATTTTCCCAGGTGTCTGCAGGAGCTGCTTGTGCATGAGGGACATGGCTAGGATGCTTCTCTCTCTTGTCCCCCTTTATCTGCTTCAATGCATGCTTGAGGGCCGGTAACAGAGCCTCCACACACTCGGCAACTGCATTTGGATTCCCCGGCATGTTGATTATCTAAAAAGCATAGCAAAACCAGGAACAGTTTCAATCGATTCCATCATAAAATCCCACTTTTGGGCTACGAGGTTTGAGTCATATGGTACATATGCTAGTAAATAGTATTCCGAGAATATAATGAGGAACTTTCATGAAACTAAAACTGGAAAAACATATCAACATCCACGAAATTGTACACATATTTTCATGTAAGGTTACACTCAAGGACTGAAATTTCATTCAAGTAGGTCTTAATGGGGGAAAAAAAACATGGAAGCAGGAAAGTCAGACACGGCTGTGCCTTCTTTCATGATAACCATTATGTTGGCAGTAGCATTTTATACCAAAAGAGGCAGAAGAAATGCAATGAAGCTCGGTGCATGCTCTTAGGCGACACTCCTAGGTCACTTTAAGAGTAACCACCAGTGTTCTATTAATTTGGAACTTGCACTAACATGTCTGCTACTACAATCTGTAAGAGAGAGAACATCATTTGCATTTAAAAAACAATAACTGATAAGCAGTCATTAGGATCTTATCAAAAGGGGTTTGGACTTTGGGGAGTCCTATCAAATTCATGGTATCCGAAAGGTACCATTTCTTTTCCATACAGGCATTTACTAGATTTATGTTTCTCTCAGCCTGCATATATCCATACACAACAATGCCTCTGATAGGTGTTGGATAGCTTGATACAAAATTTGGGCTCATTTCTGAATACTTCAGCTTTTGGAATAATTGGCACCTTCTGTCTTAACAAGCTATCGGACCTTAGAATCGCCTGGGTCTTGAGTTCAAGACTCTCTCCATTTGCATTAGTCACTTGTTTGCATTTTCTATTTTTGGGCATCTTGCACATGAGGGAGGACGTTGGATAGCTTGATATACCTTATAGGTCAATTTTCTACCAGCTTAAACTTTTGAGATAAATGGTAACTTAACAATAAGGTGCAGGGAGATCAAGTGCTATATTTTCAAAGGCTTCCAACTGTGCTTACCAGTGTTGATCCTCTTATTCCAGCAGCAGAGCGTGAGAGCATAGCAAATGGTGTCACCTGCTTACAAATTATCAGAAGATAATCAACAAAGAATCTATGGCTGGTACATTTAGGATAACAATCAAGGATGGAGAAGCAACAGAACAGCAAGGGAAGATAAAACTTACTAATTTGCTTCGTTATAGCAGCCTCATATTATTTTCATCAAAGCACCTACTACTAGTCAGTCATGAGCTGGTTTTCGGCTATTATTATATGTATCATTATGTAAATCACCTAAGTAAAGATCATTGATGATACAGTAGCCGCGGTCCATAGATATGACACTTAGTTGCTGACCACTATACTTGTTATTACTTGAACCCAAATGTTACGGAGCACTACAAGAGTCTTTAGTGGGCTAAGCAACAAAGACTTCGTAAGAAAATCACTGTTTCTGTCCCACTAGTTACTCCTTAGGGCACTATTGACCATTCACTACTCTCATTTCATATGAAAATGTGTGCAGGGAAGAACTGGCAATTCTGTGTTTCATTGACAAAATAAATCCAGTTTTCTTTTGAATAAACATCAAGAATCCCACGTTGAAACAAACACTAGGGGGATATTTAAACACACATAATGACATAAGTGCATATGGAATGTTTAATTGTAAAGCTCATGAATCCATTTCATTTCATAGATAGCATAATTCCATTTTATTTCCAGGTGCAAGAGCTAAACCACAAAAATTTAAGAGACTCTAATCAGACATGGATTTACACAGCATCGCATTGTATATCCCGCTAACTGCGGTGAAGTGAATTTAGTGGAAGGCCTACTCAAAATCCAGTCTCTCCCAAACTGAATGTACATGAGCACTACTAAAGACCAGAATGCCGACAACATAAACAAGCTCATTGGAAAGCTCCTCTTACCTTCAGACTCTCTTGCATCATGACATATAGAAGACCAGGAGTTTCTTTCTCTATCACATCTTTTGTTGCTTCAGGGGTAACATCTCTGGGGGTGAAACCAGTACCACCTAAATTGAAAATTCATCAGAAGGGGAAAGAGAGCGGGAAAGAGAAACCACAACAGATTTTCACTAAACAACAAAAAAGGTGCTGGACTTGGAAAACCTTACCGAGCGTAAGAACAAGATCCACTTGGTCAACATCACTCCATCTCTGCAGAACGTCCTTGATTTTAGACACCTCATCAGGAACCACAGCTGTTGCAACTATCTTTGCTCCTCCTAATCTTTCTGATGACGAATTAACCACAGAAACAGCCCTTGGACCACTGCAGATTCGTATGTTCAAGAACATGTTCAACCATAAGACTATGATGATCTCAGTAAAAGTACTCTCAATAGATAGTAAGTTGTGATATAACGATCTAAATTAAGGAGCAAAATTAAACATCTGAAAGATTAACATATCTAACAGGCCAGCATCGTAGTTGCAATTTTTTTTCAAAATTGAAGAAACTACATGCAGGATTTCTTGCCTCACAAGTTCCTTAAAATTCTATGATCTAAAAGTTCGTTCCTCAAAATTTCTATCCAAGTGAATGAGGGAATAGGGAGAGACTCAAACACAAATAACTTTGGAACGCTAATAAGGAGAGAGATAAGGTAACGAGATAATGCAGCTATATAATTTCTTGTTTTCATCTCCTTTATGACACATTTTTCAAGTATCTTATCTATAGTTTCTAACAGAGAATTTTTTTTTTCTCGAAAAAATATCTTGAGATCGTAAGGGTCACCACTTCTGTGAGCCAGAGACAGATCTGGATATCAAATTGGAGTATACAATAACATAGGTTCTATACAAAACTTACTTTATATGCATTGACAGCAATATGATGTACTAGCACCATACAATAGAGAGACTATCAATAATAGGGTCTTCCATATCTTTTTCCTTTTCCTATACTTTTTTTACCAAACGCTGTCAAACTTCTAGCTGATAAGAATACCAAGAATGTGGAAACATACGACATCGGTGAGACTGGACTGGATGTGTCTACTCTAAGCACAATAACGTGCAAAACAAGTTACTGAATAAATGTCGCAAAGAACTCAGTACTTCCCTGTTCCACTTTAACAAGGAGCACAATCTACTTTGCTTTCTACTGTGGCATTAATGTAGTGACCTTTTAGGAATGATGATCCCAAGAGGTGTATCTTCATGCCTCAAATCGCCCAATCGCAATAATGTAGTGACCTCTTCTCTTTCTCTCTTCCCAATTGCCCCCATCGCATGTCAACTTTTCCCCAACAGGATTGGTCCCCTCACACGTGCTATGGAAGGTAGAATAATAGTCATCTCTAAACACAAGTAGCATATGAGGCATCCTTTGTAGCAATGGTGAATCATGCAATTCAGCCAACAAAACACTTCATTGCGAAGTTCTAAAAACCTAGAAGATATAAAGTTCTTGATTCCATGGTTCCTAACAGAGTTGGAAGCAACTGCTTAGCTCATTTGTTTTCTACTGGAGATAGAAAACATGGAAGCGATAAACATGTTGGCAAACAAAGGTGGAAAACATGAACACGGATCACATATGGTGGAAAAGTCAAGTAGGAAAAATAAGTTATAAAAGCACAGAACGCTCTAGCTAGATCCTATAAACAAAGAATTGGTTGGTAAAAGGTATTAGACTATTAGGTCAAAAAAGGATAATCGTCCCAGCTTTTCTCTCACCCCTTCTTGTTGTTCTCTCTTTGCGAGAACTAAAATCTCAAGTGTAATGGAAGCATGAAAAATTCCACTGCACAAAACTGAGCCTGTTGAAAAAGAGCATTGTAAAGTTAGGATACCTTCGGTCTGGTCCAGACCCTGATGCTACTGTATCACTCACTGTAAGGATAGCTACTCTAAACTCTGAACCCTGTGAATCACCTGCACTTGCTTCTTGAGTCACACTTCCTCGTGTAGCACAACCTAAATCTGGTGATACTAAACTCTTGCTCACAGAAGAACTACTAAAATCAGAAATTAAGATGGCTGTCACAGCAGTCCCAGCAGATATTACGCCATCTGATGCTGGCAGTTCTAACAACGCATTTGCTGACTTCATACTTAAAAGCCGACTACTCATCTGATGACCAGTGCTCTCAGCGACAAAACTGAAATTATTCAAAAAGTAAACTAGTAAGTCATTTTGGTGAAACCCTCAAGTACTCTCAACTTGTTGCCAAATGCCATGCTCTCAAACAAAAGAATCAAACTCTCACCCTGGATTGCCAGATCCATCATTGACCTCCCAACTAATAATGGAACGATGAAATTCTGGACGGACAGGATCTGGTTTTAAGGACCGCCTAAGACAAGCATGCACTCTGCACAAGAAACAGGAGCAAAGAGCCAATTGAAAATATTATCTATTCACTTCAGTTTCAAGGCAGATGGATAAGTAAAGAAAGGAAAAAAGTATCAAGAAGATTTGCCCACACACACAGAAGCAATTCTTTTAGAACTTTCACCAACCTTGGGAGGTGAGGATTTGCCCATCCTGCAAGGTGGCGAATGGTGGGAACCACAAAGACTTGGAAACCGACTATACAGCTCACTGGATTTCCTGGTAACCCAAATGCAAGAATCTTTTTTGCCGTCAAGTTATTTGGTGATTCTGGAACAATTTCAGCAAATGTGAGAGGCTTTCCTGGTTTCATGCAAACCTAAAGAGACCAACGTCAAACGAACGTAATTTAAGTCATACTGCTGCACAAACCAGTACTCCATTTATTAAACTTGGGTGTTCACATCTAGCAACTTTTTCTTACTTGTGCATTGTTTGTTTAGAAGTCAGGTGAAAAATTCCTATAAAGGAAGAAAATATAAGAACAAGCCAGTGCTGGAAAAATGGTTAGAAGTGGGCATCACTTTACCTTGTCAAAATACACTTTCCCTCTCTTGTGAAGCAAAGGCTTGATAAAATCCCTATCTCCCATGGAAACACCTCCCGAAGTTAAGAGAATATCAATTCCAAAAGAGAATGCACCATCCAAAACCCTCTCTATAGTTTCTTCATCATCGCTAGCGATACCAAGGTCAACGACCTTACACTGCTGCTGCGCTGCTGCAGCAAGAAGCATTGCACGGTTGGAGTCCCTAATCTGCATAAGAAAGTTACCATGTTAGTGAGAAGATCTAAGCATTTCAACCCAAGTGAATCGAGGTCAATATCGACACATGCAAATCCAAATATAACTGCTCCACTTTCTGTAATTTGTGGGTTTCTGATTCGGGCAAACAAACAAAAGGTGACCACCATAATTTACGTCCCTCCGCCAAATAGAAATTGAACAATAGAAAACCAAAGGAATTAGAGTTGAATGAAAAAATGCACATGAATATATAACTACATGTGTGTATGTGTGGGTGTTTTTTTTTTTTGGCGGGGGGGGGGGGGGCGGTGGTGGGAAGGGGGTTGAGAGAGGGAGCATCTAATCCTTCTCTAGAAGAGACCTAGTAATGTATTAGACACACACTTGAAAACATGCATCCAGGCATCCTACTGTGGCCTCAATGTCGCACTAGGCTTTTGGAAAAATATACGTGTTGCTTCATAATTTCCCTGTGTAAGTTATTCTACTCAGCTATAAATCTTCTCCGTTCAGCTCATTGGAAAGCCGTATCCTCTCCTTTAGTCTTAAAGCCCAAATGGACAGTGAAAAATCCATCACCTACTTCAGTAATCAAGCCAAAAGAAACTACTAGCTCCACCAGTAAGGAAATATAGGTTATCCTAGAACGATGTAGTACCTGGCCACGACTTAAATTTGCAGTTGCTGGCTCTACAAGTTCATCTCCTGTGGAAAGCACAGCAATTGTTGGGGAAGGATATACCTGCATAACGGCATTACATATCAGCCTAGTAGCTATTTCTCCACACCCCAACATTTTAATGTTTAGACTTTTGCCAATAATTATAACATACATCGTTTAACTAAACATATCATGAAACTCAACCGGGGAAAAACCTTTTCTCAACATTTTCCAGGAGTTAAAGGATACAGTACTCAATGGCCTAACTTAATTAAGTTCAATGGAAATAACCAACCAACCATAATGCCCTTTTCCTTCCAAAAAAAGGAGGGAGAATAAGCTAGGAAGAAAGAGGTCGGTTTTCTAGTACCTTCACAATCATTACACCTGCAGTGGCAAGTAGACCAATTTCTGCAGCCCCTAATCTCTCTCCAGACTTCAGCACCACATCATCTTTGTTTATGTCACATCCCTGGCCAAGAATATTCTACATGAGCATTTTAAATCTGGAACCAATGCAAGAAGAATCAGAATGTGCAGAAGAAATAAGGCATGTTAAGAAAGAGAACTTGAAAACATGTGTGATTGATCAACTTTTTAGGGTTTCATACACCATTTCAGGGGAAATGTATTTCCCTACAGGTGTAGCATTTGTGGCACTTAAGGTAACAGGTAGAGAATGGGAGAATATCTATGAATTGGGCTTCTCAGTGCAATTTCAGTAGCATAATGGTGGCTTCATATGTGCATTGGTGGCCCGTATCCAAAGGTCTCAGTCTGTTCATTTGCATTCTCTTCCCTTTGACTATGTATGATTGCATCTTCATGTACAATTGGGGTTGCATGTGAGGAATGGTGTTGGATATATGCAGTATTGAGCTCAAGGTTAGGCGCAAATGACAATGAACTTGAAAAGAAACTGAGACAATTAGAAATATAACACATACACACGGATACAAGCTTATACAATTGGAGATATTTATTTCCATAAATAGTCATACCACTGGACGAATATCAACACCTTGGCTAGTTTGTACCAATATTCTTACTCTCTTTGCTTCAATGGAATCACCTTTTATTACTTCGGTGTCCTCTACTTGCACAACTGCGTCAGCACCTTCAGGTATTGGTCCTACGAAGCGTACAAAATCCATTTAAACAAAATAAGCATTAAACGAGCCCAACTTCATAATCAACCAAATTGATCAGAAGGGATGGGGCATGATAAGATATTCCTTTCACTTTCATCTTAACTTGCAAATCTGTAGACCCATTTAAAAAAAAAAACAAATCAGATCACTTCACCCGTACATTTGAAGCATTGGAAACCATTAAAACACTTATCCTAGCAATGGACTAAAACCAAAACCCCTCGTTGCAAAGAGGTCCACCACACCTTTAAGGACCAAGCAGCTCGTGCAAATAATCTCAACATAAACTCATTAATTCCACACAGAATGGCTTTACGAGAAGATAATAGAAGCAAAGAGAAGACACTTAATCTACTTGGGCAATCCAAAAAATGATTTGAATTTCCAGCTTAAAATGGTGACAGAAAATGAGCAAAAACTGGAACATCATCAGTTAATGGCAGCTATTAGCTTTCTTGAAGTGAACTATTTTTTAAAAGAATAGCAAACCTCGAAAAATAGACAGAAAAAGACACGGCCCGGTATCTACGTGAAGAGGTCCAAATTAGTTATGTTTTTCTGGATGGTTTACAAGGACAGACATGCCACAAAGTAAACCACACCAACTACATCCATCGTTTACCTATTAGCAATTTCACCAGCAAGGTTGGTGCATAGAGGATTAGAGAGCATTTCCAACCGTTTAAGTAAATTAGCACTTTCTTCAGTCAAGGGCTCCATAATTTGTCCAAGCTCAACTTTATTAATGATAATTTTAGATTCAACATAAACAGGCTCACCTCCGGTCGTTACATATGCTATAGTTCCTGGGGTCACAGTCACACCAACTCCATCATTTCCTGCTCTTGATTCAGTTATTACGGGATATTCACCAGGCCCATCTGTGGCAACTACTGCAAAGCCATCCTGTAAAAAATCAAATCATGGAAAAGAAAAGAGTCAAAAGAAAGGTAAAGTTCTGATGTCAACAATGAAACAGTTTGCCAAAGCATTCAGATTTCACATGCATAGAGCCTTGAACACAGGGCCTTTCTCCTTTCCTTCTTTGTTACTTTCTTTCTGTCATTTTCTTCCCTTCTCCCTTTTCTTTCTTTCATAAATAACAATGTTCTAAAAGTCGCTAGGCGCTAGTCGGACGGTCGGCCACCTTCAAGTGATTAATCGGCGATTAATTGGTGCATATTAATTAGTAATCAGCAATAAATCATTAGTTGGACCTAATTGGATAGGTCCTGCCAGCGATTAATTCCTTGTTTTAGAATACTGATAAATAGAATACCATCCGCACAGAGCGAAGACGACCAAGCAACTTCCTCTTCTTGTTAAATATTCTTTTCCATTCTTGATGTAAGAACCTTTTCACGTGTTCATCGTGTATAGTTCCTTAAAACCTTTTACACAGGTTCCTTCCATCACGACACCATCTAAATATGTTCTTGATGGTGGACATGTCTCAATTGAATGGTTTGGTTCATGATCATAAACTGCTAGCTATGGGCATGGACAATTACTGAGGTCTCAATTTTTCTTTCTTTCTTTTTTTTTTTTTTTAAAGTCAAGCTGTAGAAAAATACAATAACACAACAACCCAAGAAATACTCCCCTGATAAGACCACAAACTAAAAACGAAAGAACTAATAATCAATGCTTGTCTTTGGCAAGTTTTGGACTCTTGACTTCTCAGTATCAAGGGTAATAAAAGCGAAGATGATATGTTGGTCTGGAGGAATGTTTTAAAACCAGTGGCCTAAAATTTTAAGCCAATTCATATATAAGATTAGTATTACCAAAACAGAGTCAATTCATCCAATCAAAAGAAAAAGTCAATTCATATGTTCGTTGGTGAATATATTGGAGAAAGGAACCCAAGGTCGTCAAAATCTGTGCTTAGGGGTTTGCTCTCTATTACGGTCTTGCGTTCAAAAACTGGTGCTATCAACTCCTCTGGTCTGTCCATTCGGCCTTAGGTTCAAAACCCGGTGCTATCAACTCCTTCGGGTCTTGTCCATACGGAGCTTGCTCCGGCTTCAATTGAGCTCCCGCTAATAGGCGGTAAGACTGATTCAGGATTAATCTCGAGATGCACGTAAATCGAACCGGACGACCGAATTATCAAATAGTACATGTATTATAAGTGGAAGCTAGGGTTTTAGGAAGACCTTGACGGAGGCAGGGTAAGGAGGGAGAGGATCGGGGGCCGTGATGTCTTCGGCCAAGACCATGCCCAGAGCTTCGTGCAAGGGTACCGAGACGGGTGGCAGGCGCTGAGCGACTCTCAGCACGATCTGCAGCGCCTCCTCCGCCGGTATCATCATCTCTGCTGGTTTGAGAAACCAAACCAACCGCTACCACTGTGTATCTTCCCACTTTCGAGGGATTGGATTGTAGCATGTCAAGACATGGGCAATTGGGCATCTGTGTAGTTTCTAATGGACTGGGCCAGACAGTCCGCCCAATGGGCCCATAGGCTATAGGGTACCCTACTTTTCTTACCTTTTTTTGTTTGCAACAGGAATAAACCCTACCGGATCGCTTTTCTACGGTCTCTCCTAAAATCAATTGGTGTTAGAAAGGGTTTTAATTAAGTCTTTTATGTTATTTGACATCGCACCCGCAAATCTATTTTTAGCGTGATTGCAGGAAGTGACATTGTGTAACCAAATTCATGCGGGCACTCCGGTTCAACGGGAGTTGGAATTGTCTTACAAAAAAATGGTTTTACTGCTTTGTTTTGTTATTCAATCTACTTTGTTTGGTTCTCCTCTCAGAAATAATCTCTTCAAAATTTTTGACTATTTCGTCATTTGTGTTTTTTCGTCTTTAGTGATTTTTTGTCTAATTTTTTACTTTTTAAATGTATATAGCGTATCTCTATTCAAAAAGTAAGAGTTTGTTAAAATGTTAAAAAATTTACCAAAGACGAAAAAAATATGCAAACCTATAAAAAAAATTTATCTCAAAAATAAATCTCAAAACTGCAAACCAAACATAGTGTTAATGTTTGTGAGAGATTGGTTTCAGTTATTTGGTTTTACATTAATGTCTACCGACTTTACCCTCACCGCATGAGTCCACCGCAAGCCTACTTGGGGCCCACTCCGGGCCTAAAAAAAATACAGAAAAATACTTGTAAAATTTAAAATGTTTTTTTATGGGGCCCTGTAAAAAACGAGTTCAATCGCATCATGGTAGGTATGTTTTTTTTAATTCGTAGGGCAAAACTGAATAATTGAGCAGTTTTGCCCCTACAAATTCAAAAAACATACTTACCAAAATGTGATTGAGCTGATTTTTTACAGAGTCCCATAGAAATGCGATTGAGTTGATTTTGTATAGGGTTCCATAAAAAAATATTTAAAATTGATGGTATTTTTATGTATTTTTGTGGGGTATGGAGTAAGTCCCACATAGGAGCGTGGTGGACTGAGTGGTGGACTCGTGCGGTGAACGTAGCATCATTTTTAAGTTTTGTTTACCTTCATATGATTAGGTTGTGGTCCTTACGTGCTTTCCCTATCGAACAAAGTCAAAAATACTACTATATACTCACATGACTTTTGGATCCCACATCAAATTTTATCATCGCATTCATGAACTATGTGAATGTGGAGGTCTATCTTTAGGTGTTTTCCCTATCAAACAAAGACGAAAATACTAATAATACTCACATGACTTTTGGATCCCACATCAAATATTACCGTTGCAACTTGGAAGAGGAACAAAGATAGGATATTCGTGTTCAGAGAAGAAATGTTACCGTCAAAAGACAAACAAAGATGAAAGTATATTACGTACATAATCCCATGAAGATCTTCCTGTTCAGAGAAGAGAAAGTAACAAAATTTTTTTGTTTCAGTTATTGGTTTGAGTTTCTGCGTCTTGTTTACCTTTTTGTTATTAAGTTGCGGTCCTTGTGTGCTTTCCCTCTCGAACAAGGTCAAAAATATACTCCATACTCAAATAACTTTTCGATCACACATCAAGTGTTATAGTGAGATCCACGAATTACGTGAGCATGAAGAATTCTATTATAGGACAAAGTAATCCTAGAACGTAGCACATAGTACTATTGTTCTTTCTCCCTTTTCCCCGTACCATTCTTCATCACAAACCTAGCTCAACAAAACTAAAAAATCGAAAAACCCAAAATCGGAGAACATAGCGAAAAACATACCATATATATGAAGCACTAAATTTTCAAACTACAGCAACAACTCCAATACTCCAATACCAAGCTATTGAATAATCTGTAAAAGCACTTCTCCAATAGATCTGGAGACGTCCAAACAGTTTGACTACATAACCAAACACTTTTTCTAAAGTAAAATTAAGGGTAAATGCTCCAGTACCAAGATTCAAGTTGGCCAAGCGAAATTCATGAGCTACGTTAGTTTAAGAAATAGCTCAATCAAACGGCTGCCCCCGCGCTGGAACTGGAGATATATTCCTCTAAATCCTCATCGCAATTTATTAAAATCAACTCCTCATCCTCATCTTTGTAATTGATGTTATAAGTGCCATCCTCGAATGACAGCCTCTTTTTCACTTCTTGTTCCAGCTCTACCTTTCTCGATGGACTAGACAACCGAAACATTATTGTTCCTTCTTCACACCTTACCTTTACCTTCACACTATATGTATCACTAGTAGCCGGGACTTGATTAGAAGACAACAACGTATCAGGATTCAATTGAAGGATTTGCTCTTGATCAACATCCGTGGGAGATTTTTTGGGGCGAGATTGACCGATAAGTTCTTGTTTCTTGCGTGGTGGCCATCTGTAGATATCATACTCTTGACATACTCGCTTAAGCGTAGATTTGCTAACTGCAAAAAATAGGAATCAAGAAGCTCAAAATTGTTCTACATGAGTAACTCCAACCTACATCTCCATTTTGCATACTTCAATATTTTAAGTCTTATTTCAAAAAGTACATTCAGATCGTATAACTATTCACACGCTTTACGTTGAACCACAAATTCCAAGTCCATCTGTAGTCTCTACCTTTTAAAGATCCAATACTTTCTTTGCGAAAATCAAATTCCCTTGTTGAATATATATGGGATATCGATATCATTTTCAAAGTAATTAGTACACTAGATCCAAAAAGAAAGTAATTACTATACTGCTTTAATGTTACCTATTCTTTTTGATACACATTTCTGGAGTTCAAAAAACATGAAAAAAGCAGTTCAAAAAAAGATTATACGCATTTCTCACTTAAAAGTGGTGAATGGCCTTAGTTCGGTTTTGTACTTAACTAAAAACCGAACCAAGTCGTGAAGATTTAATGTTTCAAGAACCAAACTTATTCATGAAAACGATGAACCGGACCAATCCAAACCATTTGACTATGAGCCGGTTCTAGTTTTGAAAGACAATTACCCTTAAGTTTAGATATCATAAGTATTGAGTCATTTATACCACTTACAAATCGCATTAGATGCTCGACACAAACCCATTTTTTAAAATGAGATCAATTAGAAGCTACCAAAAAAATTACTAAAATTCAGATACATCTTTTACGAATTGAGCATATTTTTAGTTACTAATGTATCCATTTTTGAGTTGAGTCTTCAAATATGGAAACGCAAATTGAGGTCTCCATTTTGATGATGCCATACAGAGAGCATGGTTGAAGCAAGACAGATTCTGAAATGTTTTTTTTTGTTGTTTTTGAGAGAAAAATCTATCTAGTTGGAAACAAGCAGCAAGATACTACCAACAAGATTAAGATTTTCATTTGTTGAAGAACTATATTCATGCATACCTTCGAGATGCTTCGCAGCATCTATAAGACGCATTCCCTTAGTTTGTAAGATATCTTCCTTTGAAATTGCAATTCTAACTCCAGTAGTTCTGTTGTTACCTCGATCTCTTTCCTCCTGGGGTATTTACCTTCCTTTTCCCTTTTTTTCCCAAACACCCTGAATTCAATTGGGCCTCTTCCATTATAGCCTCCCATGTTCCCTCAACCCCCACTCCAATTGCTTCAGCTTCATCGTTGCCAAAACCCGCACCAAGGTTCTTTTGTTGAGCTGTAGGCAAAAACTGAAGTGGCGGAATTTCCTTTTCAACAACACTATTTGTGTCAACAGTAGCCGTCAAGGCTTGATTAGAAGGCACAGTATGAGAAGTCAACTGTGGGATTCCCTCTTGATCGACAACCACGGGAGTTTCTTTAGGGAGAGATTGCCGGATAAGTTTGTGTTCATTGTGAGGTGGCCATCTGAGGATTCCATACTCCCGACAAGAACTCTTCAGTTTAGAGATGCTAATTGCAATAACAAAAAATTGAAAAACTTAATATTTTTTCTACTGAAGCAACTCCAACCCACATTTTTTATTTCAAGAGCGACAAAAAATATGTTTGAGTTAAAAGTAATTGCATTCATAGAATATCACCACATTCACATTGACTAAACAACAACAATTCTCAAGATGCTAACTGCAATAACAAAGAATAGAAAAGCTCAATATTTTTTCTACTGAAGCAACTCCAACCCACATTTTTAATTTCAAGAGCCACAAAAAATATGTTTTGAGTAAAAAGGAATTTGCATTCATAGAATATCACCGCATTCACATTGACTACACAACAACAATTCTCAATTCTTATGTACATAAGGTATGCATGCACTACTACTTTCTTCTTATGTGTGTCTCCAAATATAACATCTATAACTGAGGTCTTCGATCTCCCATACAGAGCATGATAGAAACTAAAAGGGTTCATAGGTTTTAGTTGGAGAAAACTATGATTGAGAAAGTTTTTGGTACTACGTAAATTGACAACAATTATATTCTTCTGAGTTGTATTGATTGAAATAGGATTTCACTTAATTAAAAAGCTTGCGCTTATAGTTTTGAATGCGAGAGAGTACTTATAGAGTCCTATGAACTTACCACATAATATATAGGAATCTAAACGTAAATGTGTATCTATAATTTTAAATTTTTTTGAAAAAAAGATTATTTGTTGATTAATGTAAAACTATAGGCTGTAAAGCTATTGAACTTAGAATTCACGAATGAGTTTATTCAAGAATAATTCCAAAAGTTGCCACTACACGTGATGAATGTTTTGGGGTTTTTTTCTGTTTAATGCGACCAAATTATATTATTTAGATGATGAATGCTTGAAGACATCATGTGAAGCAAGAAAATAGTTTGAAATATGAAGGGACGTTCGTTAATTTATTATGCGGGCATAAGTAATACTTTTACTGCTAAACAAGAAGAGTGATATATAAATAATGCTTTTAAAATATCATAATGTTCATGTTTTTGGAGAATAGTGATATTTAAGTGATGCCATTGAAACCTTGTATTGCTCTATTATTTTTTAAGTATATTTGTTTATTTTTGAAATGTAATTTATCTACTTAATCTATATTTTGTCTGTAAAAGTACATAAAGGGCCATGACCAAGATCATGAGTTCTATTCTCCAACATAGTCTCCCTGCTTGTAGAGGTGCTATCAACATTTTCCCAAGTCCTACACATCTAGGAGTTTGGAGCACTTTGTACGCCCTTCTAAGTCTAACTGAACTACTCCCTCCGTCCCAACATATTCGTCCAATTTGCAAAACGATGACTAAAATGCATTTCTTTCAAGAAAAAATTCAAATTTTTTTCATAAATTTAAAGAACTCGTCGATATCTAGTGAATTTTTTTCATAAATTTTTTTCTTGCAAAAATTGTATTATTTTACGTCATCGTTTGCAGATCAGACAAACATTATGGTACAGATTGAGTAGTTGGAGAAAAAAACACGAACAAAATTGAGATTTTCATTTATTGGAGGAGTGTATGTATGTGTACCTTTGAGATGATTTGCAACATCTTTACGACACATTCCCTTAGTTTGTAAGATATCATCCAAAGGAATTGCAATTCTAACTCCATTTGCTTTCTTGTTTCTTCTCTCTCCCCCTGGATTCTTTTCCCATGTTTTCCTTTTTTCCAAACACTCGAAATTAAACTGAGTTTGATCTACCATTGCACAATCCCCTATTCCCTCACAACCAATTGACAGTGGCGTAGCCAGGAATGAAGACCTCTGGGGGCATAACAAAAACACCACCTTTAAAATAAAAAAAAACTATAACAAAATGATACAACAATACTACCAAAAACCAAGATATTCATCAACCCACATAAGAGTTAATAACCTGTCCACATATACTAACAAAAACTACCGCAGCCATAAACAAAAGTTACTAAACTAAGGTTTTACAATAGACCACGACGAGTTTTCATGTTTTGAAAGCTTTGCAGGAAATTCTTTAAACCAAGCCGGAATAAAACGCCGCATCGTTTTCCCAAATGCTTTGTTCGGAAAGTTATGGTTATGAGGCTGGCAAGGACCTTTCTGTAGATATGCCCTACGGTTTTGGTCTCGATCATTTGGATTGCAATCCATAATCAAAGGACGTAGCCCTGGACCTGGATCCGCGGGAAGTTCTGTCAAATTGAGTTCCACACGACTTCTTTTGGAAAGAGGAGAACTCTCATCTTGTTTTTGGTCTCGATCATTTGGATTGCAATCCAGAATCGAAGGACATAGCCCTGGATCCGCGGGAAGTTCTGTCAAATTAAAATCCACACGACTTCGTTTGGAAAGAGGAGAACTCTCATCTTGTTTTTGAGAATCACGAATTTTATCAGTTTTTGGCTTTGTTTTATAGTATCTCTCCATATCTGTAAACAAAAAATAGTATATAACACATCCGAAAAAAAATAGAGGGGGTTATTTTGATGGTAGTGGGCATTATTGATTATTTTTTTTGCTAAGTAGTGTAGACTTATTTTATTCCCCTTGTTTTATATTATTCTAAAGGTATATGTATATTATCATTTGTCAGATTCACTTCCCTAGGTCCCCTTGTTTTCTTCCCCACAAGACCACGAATCAGTCAAACAGATGAATCATCATCAAAATACGATTCATACGAACATAGATTTACAATATACGAACATAGATTCAGAGAAAAGGAAGGAGAAACAACCCTAGTAAAGAGAGAGAAAGAGACGTGGGTCGGTGGAAATTGTAAAGAGGACATAAAGGTAGCACTAATAAAGAGGACATAAAGGTAGCACTAATTAAGGAGCAAATATTTTTTTAAAGTCAAAATTTAAAAAAAAAAAAAAACAGAAGTTCCGGAGTTTACAAAAAGGTAGCACTAATCCGCCGCACCTACCTAAGGCACATTTTTTATTGGTTGAATATTTCTTTTGGTTAAATTTATTTTTTATTGAAAGTGTCCATATTTATTATTTGGATTTCTAAATTACATGTCCATTGTAACCTTACGAAGTTTACATTTTGATGAAGAATAATCAAATTTAGTTTAAGAAAAGCCAAACCATCTTGAAAGAAAGTTATGATGAGTATATTATAACATGTTTGATAAACTAGAAACCACAATGCTAACACTGCACAAAATTGAACTATTAAATGCTTATACAAGTATAGTCACATGATCTATGACGTTCATATATTTTATTTTCCCCGATATAAGTGTTCTTAAGACATGTCAAACGGGATTGGGCGATCAATATCATTTTTGACAGAAATGATGTTCTTGCAAAGTTTTAAAAAACAAGCAATTTTGAATATCAAATTGATAAATTCGAAAAACCTGATAACCCCCTAGTAATTTTCCTGATGAAGCGCGAAAGCGAGCGGCTTCGCTAAGGACACCAGAGAATCCACTTGGTAATTTTTTATGAGAAAACATTCTTTCCCGAGGTGGAGGAAAAGGGGGGTTTTTTGCCACCCCTCTGGGCCTCTTTCGTGTATTTTTTTTGGATAATCTGAACTGTTCATCATATAGGATCCGCAAAATATTGTATCCATGCAATAAATCAGCTTGTCCGGACATCGATCGTGGACAGTTTAACTTAAAAAATAGTTGACAAATACATGTCGTCCATATTTCTGTTTAAAACTCAACTTTTGACATACCTATCAATGTCCGGACAAGTTGATTTTTTGCGCGAATACATTATTTTGTAAGCCCTACAAGATGCATGGTTCGGATTACCCAAAAAAACATGTGGTGGGGGCCCACACTGGGGGTGACAGAAAACCCCCTTGTCCGCCGGCGCCGGACAGAATTCATTCTCTTTTTTTATTCATCGCTTGGTAATTTTTTTTAAAAGAACTTTATTACGGAGCTTTATGTGAATAAATATTTATGGAGCCAAATCGTGTGCATTCAAAATATATTGGACGGTCCGAATTTTTAAAAAACTATTCGTGCGAAGAGTACTCTTTGTCCGAATAGTTTTTTTAAAATCCGGACCTTCTAATGTTGAAATGAACGACTGAAATTGTATAGCTCCACAAAATACTTATTCACGGCTCGTTGGTGAGTAATCCAATCTCAATTTTTTTATTCTTCCAGTCCTAGACCTTTTTGACTAGATAGATCACACCACTTTGGTAGAATATAACTACTACTCCTTTTCAAAGAGTGAAGTGGGGGAGGCGTTTCCTGGCCTTTTTGTTCTTTATAATAAAAAAATAAAAATAGCCGTCTTTGGCTTCAATTCTTAAGTTACAATTGATTTGGCCTTGTGAACTTAGCCAAAGGATCAAAACATTCAAAACGACACAGCCCTCGGAGCAAATGGGACACAATGGCAGTGGGAGAGGTAGAATTTTGTATAAGTGGTGACATTGCTTGATGGAAGTCCATCAGTATTGTTGCACACTTAATCACATAATTGTTCGGTAGGAGTCCTCGCTCCTGCTCAGAATCCTAATTTTTGAAAATTTAAGTAGTTTGAGGTGATTTTGAAAGATGTTTTCACACTCATGCTTGCTCAGACGCATTATGTGATTTACGTTCAATGTTGTTAATTTGAAGAAACACTAATAGAAATGTTAAGTGTAAAGTCAAATTTTATCATGAACTTTTAGACTTCAAAAAATTTGACATCTCAAGATTTGGCATTCAATTTGACATCTCAAGATTTGACTCCCAGACTATTGAATAATTGCTCTGCATATTAGAAATGCTCTTAGAGGTTAAACCATTTAATAAGGTTGTCAATATTAATATGCAAAAAAATTATTAATATGCAAAAATGACGCATGTCAACGATGTTATTGGTTAGCAAATAATGCAATAATACCTGAAATAATACATATGTCATTTTCATCAACGTTGCAGGTAATTAACGTCAAAAGTATTAAACAAAAGAAATTATAACGAACAATAAATTACACCAACAGAAAGAAAATATTTGTCTAGTTACGTCAATGTGATAAATGACAAACGTCAATGATAAATGACAAACGATGAAGATAGTGATAGATAGCACGGATCAAGATTTCATAGGTTTTTTGTTATTATGATTTTTGAACATGGTCATGTATATAACATAAATTTTGTGAGTTTGTTAATGATTTAGATCATTCAGCATTAACCATGGTCATGTATACAACATGAGAAAAACTTTTTTAGATAGGTTTCCGTAAAACTGAGTTCACAGTGCTCAATCCTGCGCTTCCAAAGTGTTCTGGACTTGGACGATCCGGATTTTTAAAAAACTTTTCCAGTCCTTGGAAAAGTTTTTAAAATTTTCGGATCATTGATTGTCGAGATAGACGGTTGAGATCGTCCGCCTCTGTAAATAAATTATTCACAGAGGAGGCGTGAATAATTCTCTCTCATACAACATATATTTTCTGATTTTTTAACATGATCATATATTCACTATTTTCTTCCACATTTTGTATATGATCAGATTGTGTAAAATATGACTACCAGTCTACCACGGCCGACACTATTAAGTCAAAATTCTTCACTTTATTTATTATCTTATTTTAGAAATTTAAAAAGAAGGAAAAATGACAGCTCAGGACGTGTTTAGATAATTAATACCCACTAAGAACATTTTCAGCATTAACAAATATTCTCAGCATGTCATTGGCGGGTATTAATTATCAAAACACGTCCTGAGCCATCATTTTCCCTAAGAAAAACAAATCAGATCACTTCACCCGTACATTCGAAGCATTAAAACACTTAATCCTAGCTAGCAATGGACTAAAACCAAAACCCCTCGTTGCAAAGAGGTCCACCACACCTGTAAGGACCAAGCAGTTTCTTGCAAATAATCTCAACATAAACTCATTAATTCCACACAGAATGGCTTTACGAGAAGATAATAGAAGCAAAGAGAAGACGCTTAATCTACTTGGGCAATCCAAAAAATGGCTTGAATTTCCAGCTTAAAACGGTGACAAAAATTGAGCAAAAACTGGAGCATCATCAGTTAATGGCAGCTATTAGCTTTCTTGAAGTGAACTATTTTTATAAAGAATAGCAAAACTCGGAAGATAGACAGAAAAAGACACGGCCCGGTATCTACGTGAAGAGGTCCAAATTAGTTATGTTTTTCTGAATGGTTTACAAGGAAAGACATGCCACAAAGTAAACCACACCGTTTACCTATTAGCAATTTCACCGGCAAGGTTGGTGCATGAAGGATTAGAGAGCATCTCCAACCGTCGAAGTAAATTAGCACTTTCTTCAGTCAAGGGTTCCATAATTTGTCCAAGCCCAAGTTTATTGATGATAATTTTAGATTCAACATAAACAGGCTCACCTCCGGTCGTTACATATGCTACAGTTCCTGGGGTCACTGTCACACCAACTCCATCATTTCCTGCTCTTGATTCAGTAATAATGGGATATTCACCAGGCCCATCTGTGGCAACTACTGCAAAGCCATCCTGTAAAAAATCAAATCATGGAAAAGAAAAGAGTCAAAAGAAAGGTAAAGTTCTGATGTCAACAATGAAACAGTTTGCCAAAGCATTCAGATTTCAGATACATAGAGCCTTGAACACAGGGCCTTTCTCCTTTCCTTCTTTGATACTTTCTTTCTGTCATTTTCTTCCCTTTTCCCTTTTCTTTCTTTCATAAATAACAATGTTCTAAAAGTCGCTAAGCGCTAGTCGGGCAGTCGGCCACCTTTGAGTGAATAATCAGATTAATTGGCGATTAATTGGTGCATATTAATTAGTAATCAGTGATTAATCATTAGTTGGACCTAATTGGATAGGCCCTGCCAGCGATTAATTCCTTGTTTTAGAACACTGATAAATAGAATACCATCCGCACAGAGCGATGACAACCAAGCAACTTCCTCTTCTTGTTAAATATTCTTTTCCATTCTTGATGTAAGAACCTTTTCAAGTGTTCATTGTGTATAGTTCCTTAAAACCTTTTACAGGTTCCTTTCATCACGACACCATCAAAATATGTTCTTGATGGTGGACATGTCTCAGTTGAATGGTTGGGTTCATGATCATAAACTGCTAGCTACGGGCATGGACAATTACTGAGGTCTAAATTTTTCTTTCTTTCTTTCTTTAAGTCAAGCCGTAGAAAAATACAATAACGAAACAGTATATCAATAAGATTGGCAATAACTAAATCAACCCAATGCACAACAACCCAAGAAATACTCCCCTGATAAGACCACAAACTAAAAACGAAAGAACTAATAATCAATGAAAGGAACCCAAGGGTTTGGATGCCAAGGTCTTCAAGGTCTGTGCGTAGGGGTTTGCTCTCTATTACGATCTTGCGTTCAAAAACTGGTGCTATCAACTCCTCGGGTCTGTCCATTCGGCCTTAGGTTCAAAACCCGGTGCTATCAACTCCTTCGGGGTCTTGTCCATACGGAGCTTCCTCCGGCTTCAATTGGGCTCCCGCTAATAGACGGTGAGACTGATTCAGGATTAATTCCGAGATGCGCATAAATCGGCCCGGACGACCATGTATTGTAAGTGGAAGTTAGCGTTTTAGGAAGACCGTGATGGAGGCAGGGTAAGGAGGGAGAGGATCAGGGGCCGTGATGTCTTCGGCCAAGACCTTGCCCAGAGCTTCGAGCAAGGGTAACGAGACGGGTGGCAGGCGCTGAGCTACTCTCAGCACGATCTGCAGCGCCTCCTCCGCCGGTATCATCATCTCTGCCGGTTTGAGAAACCAAACCAACCGCTACCACTGTGTATCTCCAACTTTCGAGGGATTGGATTGTAGCATGTCAAGACATGGGCATCTGTCTAGTTTCTAATGGACTGGGCCAGACAGTCCGCCCAATGGGCCCATCGGCTATAGGGTACCCTACTTACCTTTTTTTGTTTGCAGCAGGAATAAACCTGTCGGACCGCTTTTCTACGGCCTATTCTAAAATCAATCGGTGTTAGGAAGAGTTTTAATTAAGTCTTTTATATTATTCGGCATCGCACCCGTAAATCTGTTTTTAGAGCGATTGCAGGAAGTGACATTGTGTAACCAAATCCATGCAGGCACTCGTGTAACCAAATCCATGCAGGCACTCCGGACCCAATAAATCCAAAGCCACAGGAGTTGGAGTTGTGTTAGTTGTCTTACAAGACAATGGTTTTACTGCTTTGTTCTGTTATTCAATCTATTGACTACTAATGTTTGTGAGAGATTGGTTTCAGTTATTTGGTTTTACATTAATGTCTACACTCACCGCATTAGTCCACCGCAAGCTTATTTGGCGCCCACTCCGGGCCTCAAAAAAATACATAAAAATATCCGTAAAATTCAAAATGTTTTTTTATGGGGCTCTATAAAAAACGAGCTCAATCGCATCACGGTAGGTATGTTTTCTTGAATTCGTAGGGCAATACTGAATAGTTGAGTAGACAAATTCAAAAAACATACCAAAATGCGATTGAGCTAGTTTTTTACAGAGCCCCATACAAATGCGATTGAGCTGATTTTGTACAGGGTTCCATAAAAAATATTATAAAATTTATGGTATTTTTAGGTATTTTTGTGGGGCATGAAGTAAGTCTCATGTAGATGTGCGGTGGACATCATTTTTAAGTTTTGTTTACCTTTGTATGATTAGGTTGTGGTCTTTATGTGCTTTCCCTATCGAACAAAGTCAAAAATACTACAAAGTCACGTGACTTTTGGATCCCACATCAAATTTTATCATTGCATTCATGAACTATGTGAATGTGGAGGTCTTTAGGTGTTTTCCCTATCAAACACAGACGAAAATACTACTCACTCTGTCCCATAATATTTGTCCGATCCGCGAAACGAGTACTATAAAATAATGCATTTCTTTCAAGAAAAAATTCAAATTTTTTTCATAAGTTAAAAGAACTCGTCAAGATCTAATAAATTGTTGAATTTTTTTCCAACTTTTCTTACGAAAATTGTATTATTTTTACGTCTCCGTTTTGCGGACCGGACAAATATTATGGGACGGAGGGAGTAATTCTTACATGGCTTTTGAATCCCACATCAAATGTTACCGTCAAAAGACAAACAAAGACGAAAGTATTATTACGTACATAATCCCATGAAGATCTACCTGTTCGGAGAAGAGAAAGTAACAAAAGTTTTTTTTTTTTTTTTTCCCTTTCGGAAGAGAAGAAGAACAAAAGTTCAGGTGACCTAGAAGTAGGCCTGGGTAATAGGTCGTGTCGGATCGTGTTCGTGTTCGTGTTAGTTGGGTTCATGTCACAAATCACCCAATCCGAACCCAACCCATTTAGAATTCGTGTTTCTCGAGTCGTGTTATTTTCGTGTTTCGTGTCAGAAATGTTCAACCCTAACCCGTTAACTTCGTGTCCGGTTCGTGTTGTGTTATCGTGTTTGTTGCCCAACTCTATATAGAATTACAAATATACCATATATTATGTATATACGTTCGTGTTAATGGGTGACACAGATTAGTAACCGTGTTAGTCGTGTCAATTTCGTGTCTCTCGTGTTCAACCCGAACCCAACCCATTTAGAATTCGTGTTCTCGAGTTGTGTCATTTTCGTGTTTCGTGTCAGAAATGTTCAACCCTAACCCGCTAACTTCGTATCCTGTTCGTATCGTGTTATCGTGTCTTGTGTCCGTTGCCCAGCTCTACCTAGAAGTATACAAAGGTTTTCCTTATTAATTTAGTTATTCATTTGATAACTTATTCTTTTCAGATGTGCTACTTCTAGCATCTGTATCGGTAAAGTTTTGTACAGAGTGAAGTTTTTGTCAGAGGTTTGTTTCAGTTATTGGTTTGAGTTTATGTGACTTGTTTACCTTTTTTGTAATCAAGTTGCGGTCTTTGTGTGCTTTCCCTCTCGAACAAGGCCGAAAATATACTCCACACTTAAATAACATTTCGATCACACATCAAGCGTTATGGTGAGATCCACGAATTTTGTGAGCATAGAGAATTCTATTATTATAAGACAAAGTAATCCTAGCACGTACTATTATTCCTTCTCCCTTTTTCCCGTACCATTCTTCATCACAATTATAGCTCAACAAAGCTAAAAAATCGAAAACCCATAATTGGAGAACATAGCGAAAAACATAGTATCATATATATATATGAAGCACTAAATTTTCAAACTACAGCAACAACAACTCCAATACCAAGCTATTGGATATATAATCTGTAAATGCACTTCTCCGATGCAATAGATCTGGAGACGTCCAAACAGTTTGACTGCATAACCAAACACTTCTAAAGTAAAATTAAGAAGGGTAAATGCTCCAGTACCAAGATTAAAGTTGGCCAAAGCGAAACCACGAGTTACTTTAGTTTAAGAAATAGCTCAATCGAACGGCTGCCCACTGGGCTAGAACTGGAGATACATTCAGCTAAATCCTCATCGCAACTTAGTAAAATCAAATCGTCATCCTCATCTTTGTATTTGATGTCGTAAGTTCCAGCCTCGAATGGCAGCCTCTTTTTCACTTCTTGTTCCAGCTCTACCTTTCGCCATGGACTGGACAACCGAAACTTTATTATTGTTCCTTCTTCACACTTTACCTTCACTCTATATGTATCACTATTAGCCGGGACTTGATTAGGAGGCAGCAACGTATCAGGATTCAATTGTGGGATTTGCTCTTGATCAACAACCGCAGGAGATTTGTTGGGGCGAGATTGACTGATAAGTTCTTGTTCCTTGCGAGGTGGCCATCTCTTGATACCATATTCCCGGCAGATTCGCTTAAGCGTAGATTTGCTAACTGCAAAAAATATGAATCAAAAAGCTCAAAATTCTTCTACGTGAGTAACTCAACTTCAACATTTTAACTCTTATTTCAAAAAGTACATTTAAATCGTACAACTATTCACACGCTTTAAGTTGAACCACAAATTCCAAGTCCATCTGTAGTCTCTACCTTTTAAAGATCCAATACTTTCTTTGTGAAAATCAAATTCCCTTGTGGATATATATATATATATATATATATATATATATATATATATATATATATATATATATATATATATATATATATACAGTCGGGTTCCGGTAAGGGATCTCGCATTTTTTTAAAATGCGGGACTCCCCTTCCCGATTGAATTTCGATGATCCGAGCCGCTCAAAGTGATCAGAACGTGATTTTAAGGGTCCCCGCGAGAAATCAGCAAAAAAAATGACCGGGAAGGGCTTCATCCGAGCAGTTTTCATTGAACGGTTCAAAAAAAACTGCTCGGATGAAGCCCTTCCCGGTCATTTTTTTTGCTGATTTCTCGTGGGGACCCTTAAAATCACGTTCTGCACACATTGAACGGTTCGGATTTTCAAAATTTGATCGGGAAATGAAAGTCCCTCATTTTAAAAAAATGAGGGATCCCTCACTTGATAATTTGTGTATATATATATATATATATATATATATATATAGGATATTGATATAATTTTCAAAGTAATTAGTACACTAGATCCAAAAAGAAAGTAATTACTATACTACTGTAATGTTACCTATTCTTTTTGATAGCTTAGATGAACATAAACTAGGTTATACACATTTCTGCTGTTAAAAAAGAAGAAGAAGAAAAAAGCCGTTCAAAAAAAGGTTATACACATTTCTCACGTAAATGGAGATTGAATCTCCATTTTAGTGGTGAACATGGCACGTCTTAGTTCAGTTTTGTACTAAACTAAAAACCGAACCAAGTCGTGAGGATTTAATATTTCAAGAACCAAACATATCCATGAAACGATGTGTATAACCTAGAGATTTGGATTGGGAAAAAAACACGAACAAAATTGAGATTTTCATTCATTGGAGTGAATGTATGTGTACCTTTGAGATCATTTGCAGCATTTTTAATGCACATTCCCTTCCTTTGTAAGATATCATCCGAAGGAATTTCAATTCTAACTCCCTTTGCTTTCTTGTTTGAAGTCTCACCCCCTGGGTTCTTTTCCCTTGTTTTCCTTGTTTTCGAACACTCAGAATTAAACTGAGCTTGATCTGCCATTGCACAATCCCCTATTCCCTCACATCCAATTCCACCATCTTGGTTCTCTTCTTGTGCCGTCGGTGGCAACTGCAGCGGTTGTGATCTGTTTTCAATTAGGAAGGGTTGAGGGTAATCGAAAAGATCCTTCCCTCCCCTCCACCTTTTAAAAGATTCAGCGGTTGAGGGGGCGCCTTCGGCAGTTTTGAAGGTGCCGAGGTTGAGCCAATTCCACCCGTAACGAATATCGGCCACCAATTGGCCGCGGGATCCCAGCCATACTCTTACGGAGAGCTTCTCCACGAATACAACCGATGATTCCGGAGTCGTAGACAAGGCCTGACGTTTCCTGTATTCCACCCCGTTAATCGTCAAAACTGCCGCTACTGAGAACAAATCCAACTTATCGCCCCTGTACCCAATTACACTATGATCCACTTCCGCGAAGTCGATGACCAGCTGGTCAACGATGTCCTCGTGTTGGTGTTCCAAGTAGTTGATCTCATTCAACGACAACCAGTCATATGAGTCCTCCAACGCATGCATTTCCAATTGGTTGATCACATTCAGCGCACCGCCTTCCAACCCGTTGATCACATTCAACTCACCGCCCCTCTTCTCAATTAGGTATTCCACCACAAGGACGGGCAGGTCAACGACGTACTCGTGCTGTTGATTTTGGAAACCATGAAAGATATCAAATGCAGTCCATACACGCATAGGTCTAGAAGCGGATGAGGATGGTGGCGGCGGCGATGCCGGCGAATACAAAGGGAAAGACGGTGGCGACGGAGGGAAACTTGTGGGGCCCCCCACACCCAAATATGTGGGCGACGGAGGAAAATACGGAAAATTTGTGGGCCCCCGTGGAGGGGAATATGTGGTCGGCGGAGAGGAATACAACTCCTCGAAGAAGGATTCTTCAATAGGCTCGTCTGATTCCAATGCTCCACTGTCCCTAAGCACAACCATTGGCACAATTACCAAATTCAACCAAAAGAAAAACACAGGGGACTGAGACAATGCTTCGCCCCAATCAAAAGCAGAAACAAGAAGATGGAACTGAAGTTGGCTGCAAACCCAAGTGAAAAATGAAGCGGAACAAGAGAACCCAGATCCTAATTTGGTGAGAAAACACGATCGAATTCTTGGAATCAGGGTTTTACAAAAAGAAACTGAACGGGACACAAAAAGCAATTGAATTTAGAAGGATACATCCTAAACCTCTAAAGATCAATGGATGGATGGAGAGAGAGAGATGAGGAGAAGGGAGGATCCACACCCCTTTTTATTGATGGATTTGGTGAGGAAGAAATGAAACGAACTGAGGATTCACACTGCTACTGTACTTTCAAAAGAAGGTGGGATGAAGTTTCTTACCATTGTTATTATTCACCTTGGACTCCTATTTCAGAATTAATTTTGTCTTCTTGAACCCTTTTGATCCCAAAAGATTCAAAAAGACACAACAGTCAGAGCAAATGGTACACGTGACACACGACCATAATGATACGTTTACTTTTATTATTCCCCATTAACCTTCATGTCCCTCCTCTGAAGAAAAACAAGAAGAACCGCCTCTTTTAAAGAAGTGTTTTGGGATGTTATGAAGAGATATGTAGAAAGAAAGACACACATTTTGTTTGGTTGAGCTTTTAGAAAGTTATTTTGAGAATTGAAGTGGTAATGAGTGTAGAGAGATAGAGAGAAAGATTTATTGAAAATTGTATCAAGAGGTGAAAGTTACTCTAAAAAAGGGCAACCAAACACAGTGACAATAATAATTTGAAAGAAAACTTACTGAAAAGTGAAAACTCTACTGACAGAGAGGGGTATTACTTGTAACCCCATCTGACTTTGTTTTACTTGGGGTTGCTAGAACATAGCCTCTCTCCCGGTATGGTTTTTGATAATTTTCTCTTCAACTCTTCATTTCTCTCCGCTTATTACTTTAAAATTCTAAAGAGTGATAACAAATGACAGTGATGCTAACTTTTGAGGTAAAATGACTTTTAATAAAGCGAAAACAAGAGAAGTCATATCGAAAATCTTTCTCCTATTTGATTTAGTGTGAATAAGGACAGATTAAATCATTTTACATAGGTGCCTTTTTTTTTAATGCCGTTTTGCTTGCACAATATAATGTAGTTACAGAAATGCTAGGGACAAAGAAAATTTATCCCAAAAGTACCCCGAACACAGCGATCAATGGTTGAGATTCACTTTGATATGTGTGACCCAATCATCAAAGTGATTCTCAACCATTGATTATTATTTTCGAGGTACTTTCGGGGTAAATTTTCTTTGTACGTAGCATTCCCCATGTAGTTATGCACGTGCTACTACCTAAGATGCATTTATTGGTTGAATACTTCTTTTGGTTAAACTTATTTTTTTTTTATTGAAGTGTACATATTTATTATTTGGATTTCTAAATTACATGTCCAATGTAACCGCACGAAGTTTACATTTTGATGAAGAATAATCAAATTCAGTTTAAGGAAAGCCCCACCATCTTAATTCTTAAAGATAGTTATGATGGGTGTGTTACAACATGATTGATAAATTGGATACCACAATACTAACACTGCACAAAACTAAATAATTAAACGCTTGTACAACGTAAAATCACATGATGTATGGCATCCAAATATTTTATTTTCCTAAGATAAGTGTGTTCCAAAGACATGTCAAACGGGATTGGGTGACCGATATCATTTTTGACATAAATGATGTTCTAGAAAAGTTTTAAAAAACAAGCAATTTTGAATATCAAATTACTCCCACCGTCCCAATTTAATTGTCCTCATTGAGAGTTCGTGTCACTTTTCAATTGATTAAATCTTGTAATTTATAATATTTTACGTGATTTTGAAAACAGTGCATTATAGTTTTAATCGAGATTTATCAAATAAGATCCATATTGAATATAAAATTTATTACCGATTTAAAAATATAACTAATTTTTTATCCGATTAAAATAAAACGAGAGACTATTAAATTGAGACGGAAGGAGTAATAGATTCGAAAAACTTGATAACCACACCTAGTAATTTTCGTGATGAAGCGAGAAAGTCAGCGGTTTCAATGAGGAGTCCAGAGAATCCACTTGGTAATTTCTTATTCTTCGAGCTCTAGACCTTTTTGACTAAAAGGGTTACACCACTTTAGACTACTTTTCAAAAAGAGTAATGAAGTGGGGGGAGGCGGTTCCTTCCCATTTTGTTCTTGAAGAGAAATAGCCTTCTTTGACTTCATTTCTTAAGAGACAATTGATTTGGCCTTGTGAACTTCGCCAAAGGATCAAAACATTCAAAATGACACAGCCCTCGTAGCAAATGAGACACAATGGCAGTGGCAGTAATTTGCAAGCACACGAATTGTACCAAAGTATAGTTTGGTGAGAGCGAGGCATACTTTGGTGAGAGAGATGCCAAATCCATAAGAACTTGTAATTTTTTATAGAAAAATAACCTAAATTGATTGGAAGCCTAAAGTAGTTAATAAAGGCTGTGAATTGTATATGATCAGATCGTGTAAAATATGACAACCAGTTTACCACGGCCGGCACTAGTAAGGCCTTGTTTGGCTAAATAATCTATTTTGATTATAATTTTTTATTTGTTATTTTTTGTTCATTTTTTTTAGATTATTGCTTTATCATGATGAGAAGAATCTCAAAATTAAAAAATTAGTATCGAAATCAATAATTTTATAAATAAAGACGAAAATAAGTGACTTTTAAAAAAAAATTGGGTTTGGATCGTAATTTTTTACCTTTTAGATTCCTCTCGTCATGAAAAAATAATAATTCTAAAAAATTGATGAAAAATTAACAAATGCGAAAAAAATAAATAAAGACCAAAAAAAGAAGCCACATTGCTTATATTTGTGTGCAAATTAATTAGGCCCAATGTTGTGTTCTCTATATATATAAGTCAATGTAACAAGTCTCAAATCTCTAGAACTATTGGAATGAGAAAAAATCTGAGTCCTTCCCCACTCCCCTGTTTTCCAGTTTCGTGTGTGTTCTCCCCGACCAAGTTACGGCAATTGTTTTCTTGCTTGGTCCACTAATGTTAGCCAACATTCTATGCCATGGGACAGATGTCAGCCAATAGATACCCAAAAGGGTTTCTGGACCTCCAGAAGGACTTGATCAAGTTTTATCAGTTGCGTGCGCGCGGCACTTGGCATTTCGCATTGGTAACTTCTAATGGAAAGCTCTTTACTTTTGGGGATGGAACATTTGGTGTCTTGGGTCATGCTGATCGAGAAACTGTGCGTTATCCAAAGGAGGTTCAATTATATTGAGAGGACTAAAGACGTTGCCTGTGGAGTTTGGCACACTGCAGCCATTGTAGAGGTCATGGGCCAAGGAGGCGTCAATGTACGTCTCATCCAGAAAGTTGTTTACTTGGGGCGACTGGAGAATAAAAACACATTGGGTCATGGAAACAAGGACATGTATATGATAAAAATCTAATAGTTCTTGTAAAAGCATATGAGTCTCATATGAGGGATTGAAAGTTTTGAAAAACTGTATTACAATTTCATTTTATGTCAATCTTGGACTCAAAAAATTAAACCAATCATGAGCGCACTATCACGCAAAGATGCTGAGAATACATGTAAAAGAGTCACTTCATCGTTACCAAAAGCTTCCTCAAGGTTATGAACATACGAAAAAGGATTTTCTGAACCCAAACCATAAACTATAGGAAGTGACACTGGACAATCAAATTGTCTTGCATAACCTCCATACCACCTTGCAAAATGGGCCATTTTTTTTTTTTTTTTTGCTTTTCAACAATTAAAAAAAAGAACTAAAAAAAACAAATAAAAAATAATTACCCGAATTCTTAACACACAATACCGTCCCCGGCAACGGCGTCAAAAATGCTTGACGATTTCCTAGTCCTAAAATAATGGGTTGCCTCAAGCGTAAGGCGGAGATCGACGCAGCATAATATTCGGTAAGTCCGGAGTCAAATCCACAAAGACGGTGATATGTGCTGACTAAAAACTCGGGTTGTTATTAATTAAACGGGCTCTTAGGTGGCCACCCCTTATCGATTGATTGAGATCAACTAAAAGCTAGGAAAATATTTATTCTTTTCAAATAATTAAAAAAGAGGTATAGTCGTGGGGTTTATAGCCTTCGCAACCAGTCCGGGTTAAGCATGAAAGAAAATAAACGAGAGATAACAATTAACTGAAAATCAACGAACAACTTTAATTAAGAACAGAAATTAAAACTAATTACCAAAATACGAGTAATTGAACAAAGTTTGAAAAGCAGAGAGAACTCGCAGCCCCCGATCTTTGTTTCGGCAGCCCCCGTCCTTTTTTTTCTTTTCCACCCCAGGTACCTCACGTCATCAGCAGGGTTATATAGGGATTGTAGACCTTAATTACTTAAAGGCCCTTAAACTTTAAGAAATAATAAATGAACCACTCAATTTTGGATCATTCGCATTTTAACTCCAATCTTCTTTAAAATCTTCTTTTTATCCAAAGTATCAAACAATAGGCTCGAACAACCTATAAACAATAGAAGAACAAAATAAATATCAATTAACAAAAATAAATGACTAACAAATGTAGTTTGGAGGGCCAAAATATGTATATTTTGGCACTTATCACTTCACTAACAAGTTCTTCAGAGGCCCAGACCTCGATCAAAGCAGGTTACTGGTATTCCGGACGCCAATCCGTAGTTCCCGATATAGACGCTTTTGCATATATCAACAATTCTGTTAATGTAATTGGCGATTTCCGGATGCGACAAACCGTTGGAATCTGTATTTATTCTTTTTCCATTTGGGTTGGGAGGTGATTTTATTTTGTCTAGATTAGATAATCTGCCCGTTGGTTCAAGAGTTGATCACGAAGGCCGTGCCGTGTATTTTGCTTGGATAGGTATATGCATCTCATGTGCATTTAGCTTAATATTTTTTCATGCATCATTAAAGCTATTTGGTGTCTTAATCTTTTATGAAATATCATTTATGCACTAACCTTATATTATTGGCCTTGTTTTATTTGAAGGGAAATTTTGTCTAAGGCCTTTTTAAGTGCTTGCGCCTTAGCAGCGCCTTACCAGACTAAGGCCCTTGCACGCGTGTTAAGAGAGCCTTAGTAGTGCCTTAGCCGAGTAAGGCCCTTGTACGCGTGCTAAGAGCGCCTTTAGAGGGCTCTTCAGGATTTTTCTTGCTTGGACATATATAAGCTTGATTTTCATTTTTCTAGGGTAAGAAGAGATACAAGAGCCCACTTTAGAAAGAGAAAGCATTGTCTTCTTCACTCTTGTGCCTTCATTTGCTTTTGGATGATTTGAATCTAGCATTCAATCATCTTTGTTCAATCTAGAGAAATACTTTCTTGATCCATGTATTCTCTCTAGGTTGATTCTTTTGCATAAAAATCTTCACTTTACAAAATCCATACTTTCATGCCAATGATGCTACTTGGCCGGATGATACCGGAGCCGTGGTGAACGGAGATCGAGGTGTTGGACTCGTGGTGGCTATGGGATCAAGAAGGAGTTCGGGGAGCTACATCAAAGTGGTGGAGTTAGGATAAGCTTTTGGGGTAAAGTTGTTAATCCTCTCTTAGCACTTTGGAAACCTTTTGATCTATAGCAATTTTGGTAGCTAGGCCGTGGTTTTATGCTTAGGGTGTGATTGACCCTAAGTAGTTTCCACGTATATCTCGGTGTTTGCGTTCTTTAGATTAATTGCTCTTAACTTATATTATTAATTTGGATAGCATTGGCATGGAGTTTGGATGGTAGCTTGAATTGTTTAAGTTGGTGGTTGAGTTAATTTAAATTGGTCTTCCTATTCACCCCCCCTCTAGGACTTTGTAGTGCATTAGATTATTTCAATTGGTATCAGAGCGGGCTGCTCTTTGTTGGCATAATTGCCTGAGTAGATCCTGTTTTTGCTCTATGGATAGAGATTCCTTGATGGAGGGTGCTTCTAATTTTCGACCACCTTATTTTGATGGAAGTGACTATGCTCTCTGGAAAACAAAAATGAAAAATCATTTAATATCTCAAGGCATTAGGGTTTGGAGGTCTGTTTTGTATGGTTACGAAGAACCTACAATCGAGGATGCCACCACTAAGGTGATTAGAGCGAAAAAGGAGTCCGAGTGGAATTCCAGTGATAATACGAGTTGTGAGGCTAATGCCAGTGCTTTAGGTGCCATCTTTGGTGCTATGTCTAGAAACGAAGTCACACGTATTTCCTCTTGTGTCACGGCCAAAGAGGCTTGGGAAATTCTTCGTACATCTCATGAGGGAATAGAGACAGTTAGAGTGTCTAAGCTTCAAATGTGCACCACGAAATTTGAGCAACTTAAAATGCATGACGAGGAAAACTTTGATAGTTTCATCTCTAGGCTAACCGAAATTGTTAACACTTTTCATAGTCTTGGTGAACCTCTCTCCGATCTCAAAGTGTGTCGCAAAATCCTTAGGTCTCTTCCCGAGAGGTTTAGGGTTAAGGTCACCGCCATAGAAGAGCGTCCAGATGTTGACAATTTGACCTTTGCCGAGCTTGTAGGAAAACTTCAAATCTTTGAGATTAACCACCTCTCCGATTTCAAACCCTCTAAGTCTAGTACCGGTATAGCTTTTAAGTCCGCCCATGAGGACACCTCGGAGACTTGTGAAGATGATGATGATTTGAGTGATGAAGAGATTACTAAATTTGCTAAAAAATTTAAGAAGTTTTTTAAGAGAAGAAACGACCTAGGTAAGTCCCATAAACCTTCGTCTAATCTTATGAAAAACACTCTAGGAAATGATGATAAGAGGCCATCGTTTGACAAGTCTAGAAAGCCACAAGGAATCCAATGTCATGAATGTCATGGTTTTGGGCATATTCAATCCGAGTGCGCTAACACCCTCAAGAAAAAGATGAAAAAGGGTCTTAGAGTCACGTGGGATGATGATAGTGGAGATGATGATAGTGAGAGTGGTTTTCAAATAGGAGGTGAATGGAATTCTAGTGCCTCTGTGCTAGTGGCTACCGTTGACTCACCCATTTCTCCTAACTCTTGTCCATTTCCTCCTCTTCTAGTCTTGAGAGCATTGAGAGTGAGAATTCTAGTGCTGAAGTGAAGATAGCTAGAAGTGTTGATAATGAAGGAGAGGAATTTGAGATAGAATCTATTCATGAGGCCTATGACCTAATGTATCAAGACTATATGAAACAAGGAAAAAAGAAGAAGGAGTTGGAAATTAGCCTTAAAGTAGCGGAGAAGGAGAAAATGTCTCTTAGGGAAGATTTGATCAATATCTCTCAAGAATTAGATGAGCTTAAGAAGTATAATGCCAAATTAGCCGATAAGTTTTCCATCATAGAGAACGAGAGGTTAGAAGCCTTGAGAGAAATTGAAAAAGCTAAGTCTAGGATTAGTGAGCTTGAGAGAGATCTTGATGAGGCGAGTGAAGCAATTAAGAGAAATGATTGTGGAGCCACTAGGCTTGCCGAGATGACACGCACATTTAGAGACAAGAGTGGTTTAGGGTTCATAGATCCTCCTTCCCTTAAATCGGAGTCTAGTGAGCCTAAGAAGAAAATCACGTTTGTGAGTGCTAAAACTATAATGAATCCTTCCTCTTCTAGCAATGCTAAGTCTTGTGTGAATGAAACACTCGTGAGTACTAAAGTCGTAGCAAATTCACATTCTTCTATCAACTCAAAACCTATAATAAATGAGTTTCTTAAGAAGAGAGTGCTTACGTGTCACCATTGTGGTGTTGACGGTCACATTCGTCCTAATTGTCATCGTTTGAGGAGAGAGCTTCAAAAGAAAGGTCAAACTCAAAGACCTCAAAAGCGTTTTATTCCTCGGAGCATAGTCCTTGGTCAACCCAATGTGGGAAGACCTCGAAATACCACTCTCGTGTAGCCTAAGGCTCCGAATAGTAGCTTTCTTACTCAATTAAATCACCTTGCTACTGAATCCTCATATATTATAGAAGAGATCAATAAGTTGACTTTGCTTGCTAAGGACATGAATGGTGCATCTCTTGTTCATAACAAACTTAATCAAGTGTGGAAGAAAGTTGATTGTGGTTCCAGTGTTGTTCAACCTTTAGATACTCCTAAGGAGTTTTGGGGTTCTACTCCTCTTGCTTAAGTTTGGTTGTAGTTTGCATGTCACTCTTGTGTGCTTCATGTCTTGATTGTATTTAGAGTGTGCATGTGTCATTTTCACTTTTATTTTTGTGTCTATTTCTCTTTTCTCTCTTTTTCTTGCATTAAATTTTAGATTGCATCACTTTCCATTTTGCCGTTGAGTGTGCTTGCTTGTCCGTATGGTTGCATGCATGTGTTAAATATTCTCCTTGTATCATGCTTAAGGATGAGCTTGGCTTTTCATGCGTATTGAGCTTTGAACTTTGATGACACTTCATGAGTCCATGGAATTATGCATAATTGCCTATATCGTGAAGAGTATCATAGTGTCATTTGAATCTCATGCTCTCTACTATTTGTACACACTCTCTTGGGGCTTGGTCCTTTTGGTGTCTAAGGGTTCTCAATTTGATTCTTGGTTGAATTTTACTTGTTGTCTTGATCTTAGATTGACCAAATGTTTGAGGTTTACCTTTAGATGCTTTCCCCCATTGATTCTACTCGAGTGACCGCCTAGGGATTAGTGTGAAAGCTTCCCTTGGTGCATAAAAGAGTGAGATCCTTGCTTATTGTCTTTTAGTTGTATTAAAAAAAAATACAAAAACAATAAAATAAATAAAATAAATAAAATAAAAATTGATGCAGCTCTAGTCTTGGGGTTGTTGCTCTAGTGCACCTCCGTTATTTATGCAATTCTAGACTTGGGGTTGTTGCTCTAGTGCACCTCCTTTTCTTTATGAGATCTCGCACCTCGGGCAAATGGCTACCTAATCATTGCACCATCCTAGGTGTGTGAGTCGCTTGGGTCCACAAGAATGCGATATGGGGTTTGAGCGTGAAGTCTTTAGGTCCAAACGACTTATGGTTTGACTTCTTTCATCAACCTTGAGTGAATTCTCCTTGGGAATTATATTGAGTATTCCTTGGCATTTTTAAGGGCCTCGCTCCACCCTCACAGAGTTCACTTGATCACTTTGATAGCATAGAGCATGAAATTCTATTGAAAAACATGATTCTCTTTAAAATATATTCATGTTATGTTTAAGCTTTATGTTATCATTTTGGTGTCATTACTGCTTCTCTCAATTTCAATGAAATTCCATATTTTATGCTTGAGCATGATATTTGAGAATTTTATTTTCTGTGTGCTTGATTTTTAGAATGCTTTTGGATGCTTGTATGATCATATTTTATTTGGGCATTTCAGTAAGGGGGAGTAATGAGTCAAAGTATTTCCAGTTATTTTTACTCTTTATGCCTTAGTTTAATCTTGGTATAGGCTTCTATTCCTTTACCTGTTGTATTTACGTGGCTTCTATTCCTTTACCTGTTGTATTTACGTTTCAGAGATTAAGGGCCTTAAGAGGGTTTTAGCAGTGCGGGCGCCCATCCTAGCAGGTTTTGCCTCTTTAAAAATTTTGGGAGATTCTGAAGCTATGGGCTTCAATCGTGCGTTAGTGGGGCGCTTGCCCTTTTTAGCAGGAGAAAATGTTTGGACGAGATTCAGAGAGTTGGGGCGGTCAGTGGATGTTCCTTTAACGCTCTCGTACGGACCATTAGCGGGAATCTCCTACACGCGTCCATTTTTCTTTGGTTCAGATTAGCGCCCTTGGTCGCGTGTTTTCGGCGCTCTAGTGGCGCGCCATCCCCAGCTAATCCCAGCCGTCGATCGTGCAACATCTGTCCGTGTTCCTCTCTCGCGCGCTTGTAGCGGATAACATCTCCTTAGTGCCCTTTCTCGCGTGTTTACAGCGCTTCTGTAGCGCTCGTTCATTGCCTGGATATATTTACTCCCAGCCAAATCTTTTTTCATTCCTTCGACCCTTATCCAATTCTCACATTTTTTTTTGAGATGGCTTTTCCTACTTGAGCACAGCAGCTGCCGTTCTTCCTCTGGGTTCCTCATCTAGGGCCTCCTTTCGGCTTTGAGTGATTTATTCACTCTCCGGTACGTAATTTCTTCCCATTCTCTTAGAAATCACAGTCTTTTTCTGCCATGGCTGGTGGTTCCTCATCTCGTGCTGCTCCGAAACCGTGGACCCAACCCTCCGAGTCCCGAGTCGGCTACAAGTTCTTTATTAATGCTGTAGCTCGTGCATCTTATATTGGGATCTTTTTTCAAAAAGCTGAAAATTTGTGTGAGCAACATGTTTTTCCGTTGGACCTTGTTTCCATGGGTATTTATAATTGGTTTATTGCTTGTGGTTGGGATGATTTGTGCTCCGGTCATGAGTATGTTTTGCTCTTTGTTCTCATTGGTGACTTCGAGTTTAAATGTCCATTTATGGAGCAATTTCTCACCTTATGCTTGGGTTTGATATTTTGGGAATTTTTATTTTGTGCATGCCTGTTTTTAATGCCTTGTGGATGCGTGTGTGTTCACTTTGTGTAGGCATTTAGCCATTTAGTGAGGGGGAGTTAACTTTTTATGAGAATATAGCACTTGGTGAGGGGGAGTGTTGTGCCTTCATGGTCCTTTCTTGTGTGTCGGTTTCTAGAAAAGGGGAGTATCGTAGTTGGATAGTTTTCTTCATTTAGTCTTCATTGGAGGCTTGAAAACATCCTCTTGCTTTTATCTACACACTCTTTCTTGTCACTCGTGTTCTCGTATTGTTGTTTGAGTGCTCTATTGGCTCTTCTCTGTTTTTATGTGCCCTTTTGCCTTCCCGTGACAAAAAGGGGGAGAGATTAGTTAGTTGGTACGTTTGCTTTGTTGCATGATGGTGCCCATGGTTAGGGCTTATGGTTTATGTTAATATGTGTGGTCGTGGCTAAGGTCGCTTTATCTATACTTTAAATGCCTGTATTGCTCGTTCTCTTCCATTAGCATTGCATTAAATATGATAGCTTCTCTTGGTAATTTGATTTCCGTTGCGCTAAATCCTTACTGCTGTCATATATCTATGCATGCTTGTTGCTTTGGTTGAGTTATCTTTTGCAGGATCATTTTGATTTATATGGAAGCTTTTGGTTTCTAGGTTGTTAGAGTTTTTAGAAGGTTCTCTAGCATTCTAGAATTTGTTTCCTTGTAATGAGTTTTTGTTGGAACGGTTTTGACCCGGAAATGCCAAAGGGGGAGATTGTTAATGTAATTGGCGATTTCCGGATGCGACAAACCGTTGGAGTCTGTATTTATTCTTTTTCCATTTGGGTTGGGAGGTGATTTTATTTTGTCTAGATTAGATACTCCGCCCGTTGGTTCAAGAGTTGATCACGAAGGCCGTGCCGTGCATTTTGCTTGGAAAGGTATATGCATCTCATGTGCATTTAGCTTAATATTTTTTCATGCATCATTAAAGCTATTCGGTGTCTTAATCTTTTATGAAATATCATTTATGCACTAACCTTATATTATTGGCCTTGTTTTATTTGAAGGGAAATTTTGTCTAAGGCCTTTTTAAGTGCTTGCGCCTTAGCAGCGCCTTACCAGACTAAGGCCCTTGCACGCGTGTTAAGAGAGCCTTAGTAGTGCCTTAGCCGAGTAAGGCCCTTGTACGCGTGCTAAGAGCGCCTTTAGAGGGCTCTTCAGGATTTTTCTTGCTTGGACATATATAAGCTTGATTTTCATTTTTCTAGGGTAAGAAGAGATACAAGAGCCCACTTTAGAGAGAGAAAGCATTGTCTTCTTCACTCTTGTGCCTTCATTTGCTTTTGGATGATTTGAATCTAGCATTCAATCATCTTTGTTCAATCTAGAGAAATACTTTCTTGATCCATGTATTCTCTCTAGGTTGATTCTTTTGCATAAAAATCTTCACTTTACAAAATCCATACTTTCATGCCAATGATGCTACTTGGCCGGATGATACCGGAGCCGTGGTGAACGGAGATCGAGGTGTTGGACTCGGTGGCTATGGGATCAAGAAGGAGTTCGGGGAGCTACATCAAAGTGGTGGAGTTAGGATAAGCTTTTGGGGTAAAGTTGTTAATCCTCTCTTAGCACTTTGTAAACCTTTTGATCTATAGCAATTTTGGTAGCTAGGCCGTGGTTTTATGCTTAGGGTGTGATTGACCCTAAGTAGTTTCCACGTATATCTCGGTGTTTGCGTTCTTTAGATTAATTGCTCTTAACTTATATTATTAATTTGGATAGCATTGGCATGGAGTTTGGATGGTAGCTTGAATTGTTTAAGTTGGTGGTTGAGTTAATTTAAATTGGTCGTCCTATTCACCCCCCTCTAGGACTTTGTAGTGCATTAGATTATTTCAAATTCAACTTATGAGCTCTGGATCGAACCCGATGATGTACCTTATATTCTACTTCTTATTCATAACTACACCCTAGAGATCGGTGTTCATCTTCAGGTGTGCATCTGCCACTACCGGATCCCCTGAGTCATCAAAACATAGAACGAAACAAAAAAAGCTAGAAGTATTCCCTAACGCCTATTAAGTATTGTTGAAACAAATTTGGGCAATATAAGATTTTTTATTTTTTATTTTTCACGTTGGAAGGGATAGGAGTGTTTTTGTTTCTCTTTGTAGACACCCCGATCTGACTTCCCGATCGTTTTACTTTGTTCTTCGGTTTCTTGATTCCCCGATGATGAATCAGGTCGAAAACAGTCTCGAGAACTTGGAATGGCTTGAGTTTGGCGTGCGAGGAACCCATCCTTAGCCCTAAAACCCTTGAATCAAAACCTGGACCTTGGGTTTGACAGTCGCGCGACACACTGGGATCCTCGCGCGATGGTCCTTTTGCCAGGTGGTGGTCAAAGTCAAAGCTTTGACTATTGACCCTCGCGGGGTTGGCTGGACCCCCGCGCGATGCTCTCACTGTCTCGCGCGATGGTCAACACCTGTCATTTTCACCCGGATTGCGTGGTGGTCAGGGGGCTACAGGCCTATGTGACCCCGTTTTCGTCGGCTGAACAGCGTTCTGGGGGGCTCCCCTTGCACCACCTCACCCCCCATTCTCCCATCACCTTTGCCACCCCACTTCTCCACCAAGTGATTCTAACCAGCCTTGTTGGCTGGTTACAAGGCCTTCGCTAGCCACCAACTAACCTTTTCTTCTATAAATCCCCCCCCCCCCCCCCCCCCCCCATGCTTCATTGCAAAGGGTTACAAAATTCTCTCTAAGAAAGAAGAAGCAAAGCTCTAGCACAAATATCCTATACCACACTCACTCCCACATAATCATCTTCCAAGCCTCACCACCTCATTCAAGCCATCTCCAAGGAACTCAAGCAAAGGTATAATATCTTTCTGCTCACTGTTCGAACCCCTGAGGGGGGCTGGCAGGGTCAAGGCTGGTAATCGATACCAGTTCTGGCCCTAAAGCTAGCAGGGTTTCAAGAGCCATTACTTGGAACACCCTCGCGCGATGGTCCCATACACTCGCGCGACACTTCTGTCTGCGTGAGATTGGACCACGTGGGGAAGGGATCCTGGTCTTTAAGTTTATTGTTGTGTTCATAGTCTTTTTAAAGTCTTTTAAGGAGCTTTAGCTCCCTGCTTTGCAAGTTTGCATGTTAAAAATCATTGTTTAAGCCTAGTTCATAACTCCTCTTGATTTGGAATGCTCTTGGGATGCTCTTGAATATGTCTCAGAGCCCCGAGTATGCAAAGCAATTCCTGGAAATCCAGTCTGAACAATCGCGCGCCCGTATGACTCTGTCGCGCGATGGTTCTGGGTTTTCCAGGGACTGTCCTTGCATGAGCAGCTTGGCCTTGGCCTCCGTTTAGATACCCCCACTGTTTAGGGGTCGTGTTCTCACAATATTTCTATCTGCTTGCTGTAATATTGTTTACTTTCAAGTACTTATAAACTGCTTGGTTTGCACCTGGGTGAGCACTGGTCCTTCCAGACCCAGAAGGGGGTAAAATCCAAAACATTGGTGGAACGTCAACACTCGCGCGAGTGTATGGGAGTGTTGCGCGATGGTTGGCTTGCATGTAGATGGATTCATGCATGCAAGCTGGCTGTTTGTTCGTGCCAAAATCATACACAGCACTGCTTTGATGTATGGTCGATGTTTTGAACTTTATTCCATTTATTATGTGTCATCTCACTAATCCACGCCATATCTTATCACATCCTGCAAATTGTTACAGTTTTAATCCCCGATTAATTGTTCCCTCGCCCTAATTGGCTAAAATTTGATTAATCAAACAGAATCGCAAACAAATATTTTCGCAAATCCCTAAGTAGAGACCGATCTCCGGATTGGGCGAGAGGGGTGCCATAAAACCCTTCCCCTCTCGTAACCTGGCTCCCGAACCATGATATGGTTATGACGGACTGGTTCCTTAACTTTTTCAAATCAATCAGCGCGGCAAGTGCTTCGAAATACGGTTCCTTGGGTGTCGGACCTTCAAACCCGAGTGGCGACTCTGTATTTTGCGAGCGCTTGCTTCCCCGCTCGAGCTCTCCCGATCTGGGCCCCTCGCGTCTCGGAATCCGAAAATTCCGAAGGGCACGCTGCCCACAGTGGCGACTCTGCTGGGGATCGAACCAATATTGGTCTATGTTTAGATTTCAATACACTTGAAGAACGACCCACAAAAGTTTGTCAAAACGGTGAGCTTCGCGCTGCCGAAGGTTGGAGTGGTGATTTAACGGGACCTTGTGTCCGGCCAATCCAATCTGGGACCTTTCCGATTGTTCTCTTGTGTAGTTTCTTCTAAGCATTGACTAAATAAAGTGAGCCGAATTTGAAAACAGCATTTGCGAATTTGCAATTCTGTTTCAATAATCAAACCCTTTAGCATTCTCATTTGCATCGATGTGGGATAAGCCCCGTTGGATCGTTTTGGCAATCCGGCATGGTTTACCGGAGCTCGGGGACCCCGAATGACCAACAACTTTCGACGATGATGAGTCATTCTACCGTTTGACTGTTGCTCTGCGATTACGCGGGCAGCGGGAGGTATATCTTGGCTCTAGTCCGAGGAACCCGTTACAAGCCAAAACCAGCCTTTTTCATGTACAAAGCACTAGAACCCTCCAAACTAGGACAGGTACCTGCAGGGTAAGGTCTACTTGCATCTAACCCCCATATACTGTCTATGTGTTACTGCTTTCCCTATCGCATGCACTGTACATACATACCGTTTTACGTAGGGGCATGTTTAGGGCGGCTTCTAGGTTGTCTCTCTTTCGAGTCTATCTTATGTTTATTAGGACGCTGCTAGGCCCGATGAAGAGTCATGCATCTTTGCGGTGCGTGTTGTCAGATTTTCAAAAATCCTAGGATCAATGAGACTTTGGGAAATCAAACTTTTTTAAGTCCTTGTCTATATACCCAATCGAAGTTTCAAACAGAAAACAAGGAACGACGGAGAAAACGCCGTGATGCTCACACCACCCTGGTTATCGTGCGCAACACGTACACCGCTCAGGCTATGGCGCTGTGTCGCCTATGCTGCCCTGGTTAAGGTATCACGTCATCCACCCCGAGTTATTCCAAGTTCAAAGTTGAAACTTCAAGAACAGAAAAGTCAAAGGCTTAGACTATTTTTGACATCTCTTAGTATTATTCGATTCAAATGAGGATACACTCTCGAAAAGAAATTCGAGGATTTTGGCAGCGTCCGAACATCATGAGACAGACTCGTCTATAGTCTTAGAGTCTAAGGGCGACACTGACGACGATGGCTGCATTATCACTTTAAAGTCTTTTGTTTAGAGTAAGGTTGCTGCAGGGCCCTTATCGAACCTTTTCTTACAGCAAAGCAAAGCAGAATTCTGAACCATTGCGCCACCAAGGAAAGTATCGAGGCAGAAAGCCAAACCCACTTGGGAACGTCTGCATCAGAATTCGGTTCAAAGGCTAGTCAGGTTGCAAGCTCAGTCAGTCACAACGGAAGACTCTCTGTGCTCCCTGTTGGCCGCTTTACGATCAGGATCACCGTCAGTCATCCAGGAAATTGAGTCTCCGGCGTCACCAACCTCCCCGTCCTCGTCAAGTTCATCCGGAACCTCCATTATGGCAGATCATCCGCAACCACTGAGTCTCGAAACCATGCTCATGAACATCCAGAACAGCATCGCCACCATGCAGCAAAGGGGTGCTCAGACCGACGCAAATCTCACTAGGCTCAATGACCTTATCAACACTCGTCTTCCGCCAGCTGCAGAAGTGGGAGGCGAGGTCGATGAGGACGACCATGCGGAACCAATCTTTGTTGAAGACCCTAACCATGCAGGGCGGATCATAATTCAGCCCAACCCGAGAGAGGCTCACCCGGAGGCAGCAAATCTGAATCTCGCTGTGGCAAGACCTGTTTTGGATCCTAACATGACTGCTCTCATGGCGAAGATCGTCAAGCTGGAGGAATCTGTGTCCAAGTCTGAAAAGATCAGCACCGGGGGAATTGACCTAGATCGTCTCTGCTTGTATCCCAATGCTAAGCTCCCCGACAAGTTCAAAATGCCTGATCTCGCCAAGTTTGATGGGAGTGGCGACCCGAAGACTCATCTCTATGGCTATCATGCCGCCATGAAACTCTTGGCTGTTGAACCCGAGGCCATGTCCCAGCTGTTCCCTCAGACTCTCTCGAGGCCCGCTTTTAACTGGTTTCTGTCGCTTGACATTGCTAAAAGGAGGACGTGGGAAGACATCGGTGCTGCGTTTATTTCGCAGTATAGTTACAACTCCCAGCTCAAGATGACAACCCGAGAGCTTGAGTCCACGAAAATGGAAGTTAAAGAATCCTTTGCGGATTTTGTCAAAAGATGGAGGACGAAGGCTGCTCAGATGACCGATCGCCCGAGTGAGAGAGATCAGCTCCGAATCATCTCTCGCAATCTTCAACCTGATTATGCTAGGCATTTGGTTCTTGTCCAGGCCTCCTCGAACTTCGATACTTTCTTCGAATCTGGGTTGGCCATTGAGGATGCGCTACAAAGTGGGATTCTGTCAAGAGGGGAGTCCTCTAACCCTTCGAAACCAAAGCCTCGGGTCTACTCAGGGAACACCAATGCGTTGTTTGGAAGTGGGGGATCTTCCAACACAACAACCAGCGGCAATAACGCCTCATCTTCCAATGCAACCAATCGCATCGCTGAGATTAACCAAGTGCAAACCCCTTAAAATAACCGACCCCGCAGTCAGCCCCGCAGTTTCTCTGCGTTTGAAGCTCCACTGTCATCTGTCATGGAGAAGTTAATCCAGTCAGGGCATCTGAAACCCCTTGACCCAACTCCTCTGCCTAAGAACCCTTCACCCAACTTCAAAGCCAATCTTTATTGCGCCTACCACCAAGGGGCTGGACATCTGACGGACTCCTGTTTCCGTCTCCGACATGCGATCCAGGATCTCATAGATGAAGGGACTCTCCACGCTCCACCTCCACCAACCCAAAAACCAAACATCCTTTCCAACTCCCTGCCAAAGCACAATGCTGCTCCCCGCATCAACCAAATATCCCTCAACTCCACTTATATCAACCCTAACTCCACCATATTCAACCCCACTGACTATATAACCTCAACAGGCCAACCCAAGCCGGTCGTGCCCATGCCTTCTCAGCCCAAAGCCGAGATCTTCTACATCCATCTTGAAGAAGGATAGTCGCCCAATCCCAATGTACCCCTCGCACGCCTGCAGAATGGAGCGTTTGTGTTCAACGCTTCCATCAGCGACCTGTTTCACCAGTCCATCACTTCCGTACAACTCAACTCTGCTTCTTCCTTGGACAGCCCGTATTTTGATGTGACGGATCCAAACCCCTCTCCGAATTTGATAAGCCGTTTTAGGCCTGCTGTCCATTTTCTACTGGAACGGCAGGTTGATATGCAAGCGGTGGGGTGGGCTATTGCCTATAATGATGACTATGCAGCCCCCATAATCAATGAATGGACGGAGCTAGAATTAGATGGCTTCCCCCAGAACCCCGAATATGTCCCATTTAACCATGCTTGGTATGACGCTTGGATGGCTAATTATGAGGCAGACATGCTTGACCCTTTGGATGGATTCTCCTTGAACATGCTATTTCAACAGCCTGAACCCGTTCTGCCTGAGGAGGATTACTATTGGGATCCCGAGCCGCGTGGCAGTTTCCATTAGAGTTTGACCTCAATCCTCTGCAAGGTTACGCTCTACCCAATCATGAGATTCAATTCATAGAAGAGGGTCTCGTTCAGGAGGAAACTCGCGTCTTGGGGGAATGCTTTCTCCCTTCTACTCTTGACAGGCTGGTTGACTCTGTAACTAACACTGAGTACGACCCTACATTTTACATTGTTAGCGAGGAGCTCTCGCGCCCCGCACCGCCTTATCTGACCGAGGACGATCGCAGCATTATGGTTACAGACCTTGTTCTGCCAGCGGACCTCTGGGACATTGATGATGTGGTTAATATCCAAGTTGGGTCCGAGGTTTGGACTGTCAACCGCTCTCTTGCCGACGGGGGACTCTGGGACGTCCCATTCATTGCTAACACGGAGCCCATTGGGGAGGCTGTGGCTGTTAAGGATCCAGATTTCTGGGAGTCGCTACTGTGGAACGATTTAGCTGAAGACCTTGATCTAGGCATGGAAGCACCTATAGCCCCACCACCTTCTGACAAAGGAAAACACAAATTGGGGGAAGTCCCTGCTGATCTTTGGAATGACAGTTAAGACCTTCAAGTGATACCCTCTCTACAGAACGTTCTCAACGTTACGAGGAGTGGACGAATTTTTCAGCCTTCCAATCTGCAGGCTGGGAGCTCGTCCAACTCTTCTAACAAAAGGAACGAACCTTCTGCATTCTCAAGGTCTGCACCGTTTGAGGTACCTCCTAGCTCCCCGAATGAGGACATGATTCAGAGGCAGCTGGAGCGGATTCCTGCTGCTATATCACTCTGGGGACTAATCTGTTCCTCACGCGAGCATCGTCAGAAGTTCTGCCATACTCTCTCTCGCCTTGAGATCCAACCGGATGTCACGCCTGAAGCAATGATATCTATAATTCTCCCGCCTACTTCTAAACACACCGTGGTCTTCACTGACAAGGATCTACCGATCGAAGGGGTTGATCACAATCGCCCCTTGCACATCACTGTTAAGTGTAAGGGACTCTAGATTCCAACTGTTCTGATCGACAATGGATCGGTAATCAATGTTTGCCCGTTGCGAGTGGCTTACCGCTTGGGACTAGCCAAGAAAGACTTCGCACCTTCCAATCTGGCTGTTAAGGCATACGACAGCACTCGTCGCGTGGTCGAGGGCACACTTGTGCTTAAGCTTGACGCTGAGGGTTTTGAGATGGACGTCGAATTCCATGTGGTTGACATCCCTGCCACCTTTAATCTTCTGTTGGGAAGGCCGTGGCTTCACCGATCTGATATCATGGCTGTACCGTCTACTCTTCACCAAAAGGTCATGTTGGGACTCCCTACCGGAGCTTTGACTATCTGCGGGGACTCGGGCATTCGCCCGCTTAAGGAAGACGGCACACCTGTTTTGGGGATTGCACACGGCGATGAAGATGTTGATCTCGGGGGTTTCTCTTTCGACACTTCTGGTTCGGTTTTGGCTATCAACGTGGATGGGGACTTCATCATAAGCTCTGTTGCTTTAGACATCATGAGGAGGATGTCCTATCTACCTGGTCTTGGTCTTGGGATTCACCAACAAGGGATCCCGGAGTTTCCTACCTTTCCTTCTCGCGAGGGCCGATTTGGTTTGGGGTACTCCTCCTCTACCAAGGACGCCAAAAGAAGGAAATGCACGGGAAAACCTCGATCTCTCTATGGTGAGCCCGACAGCTACTTTGTGCGCGAAGTGGGGAATGACGTCTACACCGGGCAACCTGAGCCTTTTGTCGATTCAGTCACTGGGGAATTGCTGCCTGGGTTTGAGGTTTTCGCTGATGACACTTGGTCCTCTAGTGATGAAGAACCAGCAAGGATGGAGCTCAAAAGGAAGCTCAGCCAACCTAAGCTGAAGACTGATTGGCTGATGTCTTTTGATCAAGGGAGCTTGGAGCAGCTGTTTTATGAGTTCTCCCAGGTGGGTTTGGCCAAGGAAGCTGAAGAGGCCGAAGTGTTCATGCTTGGTTCCGACGATCTCAAGGATCCTCTCTCCCTCATCACAGAAGCAAAGGGTAGCCTTAAAAATTGCATTTTCAAACCACGCCTTACTTGCATTGATGATGTATCAGAGTCTGACACTGAGTCTGTTGAGTCGTCTGAGTCTAAGTCTAGCTCTGAGTCGGAGTTTGTGCCTCTCGGCCCTCCACGTCATAGCTTTTACTTCGAGTTTGATTCCCTTGTACTTGGCGACCCTGCAGGGTCTTATGAAATGAAGGAATCCTCTTCTGAGTACTTGAATGATCTTTATATAAACTGTGTCGACCCCGACGATGAGGGGATAGATTTCGATGGGGATATTCCCAAGGAAATCCGTGCCCTCATCGAAAGGGAAGACGAAAGGCATGCTCAGCCGTTTAAAGAAGAAATAGTTTTAATAAACTTGAAAGACGAGAATGATCCCCGAATGGTTCAGGTGGGCTCCACTTTATCTCCAGAGGAACATCATGATTTCAAAGAGCTGCTCTCAAAATTCAGTGACATCTTCGCGTGGTCTCATCAAGACATGCCCGGCATCGACTCAGAAATAGTGGAGCATCAAATCCCCTTACTACCAAATGCCAAACCTGTGAAGCAGAAGTTGAGGCGAATGAGGCCAGATTGGGTGCAGAGGATCAAGGAAGAGGTCACTAAGCAGATCGACGCCGGTTTTCTCATGGTTTCTCAATACCCCACATGGGTTGCCAACATCGTTCCAGTTCCTAAAAAGAATGGGCAAATTCGAGTGTGCGTGGATTTTAGGGATTTGAACAAGGCAAGCCCCAAGGACGATTTTCCCCTGCCACATATCGATGTACTGGTTGACAATACGGCGGGCCATGCCCTGCTTTCATTCATGGATGGTTTCTCCGGATATAACCAGATTCTTATGGCACCAGAAGACCGTGAGAAAACGACTTTCATCACCGAATGGGGGACTTATTGTTACTTGGTCATGCCGTTTGGTTTGATAAATGCTGGTCCTACCTACCAGAGAGCCGCTACGACCATTCTGCACGACATGATGCACAAAGAGGTTGAGGTCTACGTGGACGACATGATTGCTAAGTCAAAAACTCGGGAAAGGCATGTTCCTGTATTGAGGAAGTTTTTCGAGAGGCTCCTAAAGTTCCGCATGCGTCTCAATCCACAGAAATGCACCTTTGGGGTCACGGCAGGCAAGATGCTCGGTTTTATGATTACTTCGCGTGGGATTGAAGTCGATCCATTAAAGATCAAAGCGGTGCTTGAAATGAAGCCACCAGAGACTGAAAAGGGAGTGCGGAGCTTTTTGGGAAAGGTTCAGTTCATCAGCAGATTCATCGCCAAGTTAACCTTAACTTGCTAGCCGATGTTTCGTCTACTCAAGAAAGACACCCCGTTTGTATGGTCGGACAGATGTCAGGCGGCCTTTATGTCCATTCAGAGCTATCTGCAAAACCCGCCTGTCTTAATGCCACCGGTGCTCGGAAAGCCCTTGATTCTATACTTATCTGTGAGTTCTACATCCATGGGATGCTTGCTAGCTCAAGAGGGTGACCAGGGTGTGGAGAAGGCCGTTTACTACTTAAGTAAGAAAATGGTTGGGTTCGAAGAGCGCTACACCGCCTTGGAAAAAACGTGTTGGGCTTTGGTTTGGGCCTCTAAGAAGTTGAGACACTACATGCTGGCTTACCCAGTGAAATTGATTTCTCGAATGGATCCACTCAAGTATCTGTTTGAGAAACCGGCTCTCACTGGTAAGTTAGCACGCTGGTTGCTCCTTCTGACAGAATTCGATCTCGAATACGTCACGAGGAAGTCGGTGAAGGGACGAGCAATTGCTGAATTTTTGGCTGATCACCCTGTGGATGGACCGGAAGATGCAGATTTTGTGTTCCCAGATGAGGAAGTGCTAACAGTTGTCGAGGACGTCTGGACTCTGTACTTCGATGGGGCGGCCAACCAGAAAGGATTTGGGATCGGGGTCTTGCTAGTCGCCCCCGATGGTTCTCATATTCCGCTTGCATTCAAACTCAACTTCGACGTTACAAACAACCAAGCTGAATATGAGGCCTGTATCGTGGGTATGGAGGCTGCACTCACGCTCGGCTTTGAACGGCGCGAAGTTATCGGAGACTCCAATCTTGTTGTATCTCAGGCCAATGGAGACTGGAAAGTACGTGAAGAGGGGTTGAAACCTTATCATCAGGATTTGGAGGGGCTAATTCCTCGCTTTAACAAAGTGACTTTCACCCACATCACCCGTTTGAAGAACCGGTTTGCCGATGCACTCGCGACTTTGGCTTCCATGGTCGAATTACCTTTAGGAGTCAAACTCCGCCCAGTCTTAATCGAACAGCGGGACCGCCCCGCTTATCAATACGTCAACGCCATCGATGATGTTGATGATGGCCTACCCTGGTACCATGACATATGGAACTTCGTCGAGAGTGGTTCGTACCCGGCCGAGGCCTCCAAAAAGGATCAGACTGCATTGCGGAGGATAGCTGCCCAGTACATCATTTGTGGGGGAAAGTTATACAGGAGATCTCATTGTGGGATGCACAAGCTATGTGTCAACGGGACCGAGGCCGTCAGAATCATGGAAGAAATCCACGAGGGGGTCTGTGGCCCTCATATGAGCGGCGTCATGCTGGCTAGGAAAATCTTGCGCCAAGGCTATTTCTGGTCTACCTTGGAATCCCAGTGTGTGGATTATGTGCGGCGATGTCACAAATGCCAAATTCATGCTAATCTAGTGCATGTTCCACCCTCTAACCTGTTTGGCATGGCTTCGCCTTGGCCTTTCTCTGTATGGGGCATCGACGTCATCGGCATGGTTAGACCGTCTGCATCAAATGGTCATAGATTTATCCTCGTGGCGATAGATTATTTTACCAAATGGGTGGAGGCCGAATCTTATAAAACCCTAACGGCGGTTCAAGTTGCTCACTTCATCAGGAAAAACATCATCTACCGATATGGGGTTCCGCAAGCGTTCGTATCAGACAACAGGAGTCATTTCAAAGGCAGGGTCCTGGAGCTCTTCGAAGAATTCAAGATCCAAGTCCATCATTCAACGGTCTATCGTCCCCAAACAAACGGAGCGGTTGAAGCGGCCAACAAAAATGTCGAGACAATCATCAAGAAGTCTGCAGAGTCCGCCAGGGACTGGCACGAGCAACTGCCTTTAGCTCTTTGGGGATATCGAACGTCAATCCGAACATCAACGGGGGCAACCCCCTATTCCTTGGTCTACGGGATGGAAGCAGTCCTCCCTATAGAGCTTGAGGTACCATCTTTGAGGATCATGGTGGAATCGGAACTCTCGGAATCTGAATGGCTCAGTGGGAGATTTGTTGAACTCATGCTTTTTGATGAAAGGAGGCTTCAGGCCCTGTATCATGTTCAGGGGTATCAGCGGAGAATCGCCCGGGCATTCAACAAAAAAGTGAAGTCTAGAGACTTGGTCGAAGGAGATATGATCACAAAAGAGATTCGGGCGCCAGTTTTTGACCCCCGTGGCAAGTTTCGACCCAAGCGCTCCGGACCTTACATTATCAAGACCATCCTTTCTGGGGGAGCGGCTCAGCTCATCGATCTCGATGGCAACGAATTCAGCTCTCTGGTTAACCTGGATCAACTCAAACGATACTATCCCTGAGAGAAGCTCGTTGGGCCGAAAACCACAAGGGTGGGCGGTTCCAAGCAAAAATTAGAGCAAGCCTGCTAGACTGAAAACCTGAGAAGGCGGATTAGGCAAAAATAAATAGGCATCAATCAAAGCTCGCTAGGCTGAAAACCCGAAGTGGCAGCACTAGGCAAAATTTAGAGCGTAAAAGGAAAGCTAAAATACTCGAGTGAACCCTAGCCTGAACTACGTGCTGACCTGATTCCCTGAAAAGGGATACGTAGGCAATCTCTCTGTGAGATTCGGTCACAATCCATCAACTTGATCCACGGTTTCCCGTTACCAGAAGTTTACTTGATACTTGGGTGACACGGCGGTTCAACATCTGGATCAAAAGGGGAAAACTCTCGAACTTTCATTTTTATTCAAATTATAACTTCTATTACACAGGCTGAGCAGTCTTAAAAAGAGTAAAGCATAAAAACAGAATAAAGTGCTCGAGGCCTTAACAGGCTCACGGTTTATTCTAAATCATCAGGGTTCGTCAGAGGTCAATTGTTGTTTTGCCTGCTTGTGATTTCCCTTCTTAGCCATGTTTGATATCGGTGCGTAAGTTCCGTACTGAAGTCTGGGTCAGCTCCTCCGAGGCCTGCCCAGTCGTGCTCATACCCTCTCAGATTCTGGGCAGTGAAAGCAGGGACTTGGAAATCTTCAATCCCAGCTCGGTGGAGTCCTTGGCTCATGCCTAGCTGACGAATGATGCGTCCAGGGATGTAGAACGTGAAAGCGGTCAGCCCAGCTATCACTACTCTCTCGAAACCTGCAGAACTCAGGGCCATGTCTGGAATGTTTAAGGCTTCATGCCGCCATGTGATCTCGTTCGGCAGCATTTCTCTCATAAATGCGCACCATTGATGCACGGACATTTCCGGATAGATCATACCCCGCTGATGCATTCGGCCGGGCAAATGAGGCCAATTTGCTTCCGGTGCGGTAAGCAATCCCAACTTGTCAGATAGCCAGAGCTGCATGAGTGGAAAAACAAGTGAGAAGTTACATAAAGCTTGAGAGAAAAGACAAGTAAGAAGCTTTGATACAGCCTTAGCTGAGAGATGAGGTAAAAACAGAACGTGTGAAAGCCGGAAAAAGGTGAGCTGAGTGAGAACTAAGCTAACTTGCAGTAATAGTGGACTACCGCCGAACACGTCTGTTTGGCCGGAAGAAACCAAATCCAAACCTATGAGTGTCTCTGCCAGAACCAGTGGTATCACATTTCTTCGGGCACCCATTTGAGCGGCGACGCTCACCAGCATGGGGTTAACTTGCCCATTTGGAGATACCAGTAAATAAGCAGCCAGCACGCCGTTTGCCAGGGCAAATCAACGTCGAGCCTACACGGCTATATTCTCTACGTCCCTTTCTGGCCCATACCACTCCATTAGGCGCATGATGTTGATTTGCCCTCCAGTTAGCAAACTTTCGGCCGCTCCTCTAGTAATATCAAGACTTAACTGTAAGAGCTTCAGCATGCTTTTCCTATAAGGCGGCACGACAATCACGCTCGAGGCGACTCCTTGGAGGTATGCTTGGAATTCTTCCACGGTCGGGCACAGCTCGTTAACCCCAAACCTGAACACGTGAACCTCTGGGTCCCAGAATTGTAGGGCTGCCCTCAGAAACTCGGGACGGACCCTCACATTGCGAAGGAAACGAAATGCGGCCAGCCCGTGAAACCGGAATGACAGCCAATCTCCAGCAACAAAGGCCATGAGCCATGGGCTAATTAAGGCCGGAAGATTATTTGCCATTCTGCTTTCTCGTGGGACTCTCAAACTGTGGGAGGAATGCCTTTCATTTGCAGAATATTGGCCTCTTTATAGGCAAAATGCATAGAGTGTCGTCCTTTCCCAGTACAAACATCCATGCCATGTGGCATTCTCTTCTCCAAAGTGAAGGCATCTCTGCTCTGCACTGCCCCCCCCCCCCCCCCCTGAAGTACTCTGAGCAGTTAAAGGTTGATGACGAGGCTTGGTCGTCCAAAAATCTGAGATGGTCAAATAAAGGTGGCCTGGCACGGCCCAACCATCGCGCGATGATCTCATTCCATCGCGCGAGTGAGAAACATCCATTCCATCACGCGACATACTCACTCCCTCGCGCGATGGTTCAGCCTGCATTTTGATAGATTGCACCAGTTACTGTCCAATTTTGGTCGCTTCCTATTCAAAGGGTACTTTTGCAACTTTTATGGTTCCGGCAAGTCACTATGAGCTTATGCAACCATATCCAAGCATCGGATTCGAGATATTGCGTTTAACGAGGTTTTCGAGCCCTCGGTGGCCCGTTTCAAGGCCAAATGAGCATTTCGGGAGTTCGAAACTCGGTCCGAAGATCCGTGTCCTTTTCTCTCAGGCCGTACGGGTCATGGTGACCTAATGTAACTGTACGGAGGTGTCGGTTTCAGTCCGGGACATAATAGAGTCATGTTTTTCCATCTCGTGTCCCTTTTGTGTCATTCGTAAGGTTTTTGGGCAATTTTGCCTTTCGGGAGGCGTTTCTCGAATCCGTCAGCTCTCGTAGGTCAATGACCTCACGGAAGCGTCCCTTTTATCCAAGTTCGGGTATTTTGAATTTTGGCTTTTAAATGTCCAATATTCCATTCCCTCGTATCCTCACCGTATCCTGGGGTACATTTTCGTTTTTCCTCTGAATTAATTCTGTCTGTGCGCATATGTGCATTTGTGAGCAGTCTCGGTACATTATCAATGCAAGCGTGGTATTAGTGGCAAGTGTTTATTTATTCTAAGTTCATTACAAGAGCAAAATGAACTGAAAATGCAAATTTTATAGCTAATCCATATCTATCCATGTCAAAGTAAAGAAGACTACTGTGCATGCGGCGCTTCGGCCAGTCAAAAGTCATCATGTCAGCTCGGGCACACTCGCCCATCAAGTCAAAAAGGCACACAGGCCCCAAAAACATGTATCAAGTATCAACTAAGGCACTCTGGCCTTCCATCTATCTACGCGGGCGCGCAGGCCCAAAAAGCAAAAATCAAAGATGTGGAAAGAGAAATGAGGCTTCTTAGTAGCCTTCAGTCCTCCCCAAACCAATCACCATCTCCGTCGTCGTCGTCGTCGTCTCTCTCTCTCTAGGATCCTGTCTAAAACCAGGATCGTCAGCTGAGTCGTCCGAGCCGCTGCTGTCAGGCGCCTCCTCGTCTTCTTCTTCTTCTTCTCCCCCCTCTTCCTTTTCTTCCTCAGAATCCTCGGGCAGGATCAGCCGCTTCTTGCGGACCGGCTCGTCTTGCGAGGGCCTTTGGTGTATCTTCAATTGATACCTCTCCTCGGCGCGCGCCACGGCCTCTCGGGCCGCCTCCTCACTCGCAACGGGTAGCTGTACGCCCCGCGTCTGTGGTCTAGTAGTAGGTGGAGGAGCAGGAGTCCTGCTTGCTAGCTTCTTCTGTGGAGGCTCTCTCGCGCTCTTCCTCCTAGGAGCCGCCCGTCCCTGAGTCTGCATTGTAAAATTTTGCACATTTAGTATATGTTCTATGTATTGTATGTTTGCAGGCAGGTACAATCAATTTCAAAGTTGACGGCAATTAAAGTATACTATGTATCGAGCAAAGCATGCATATGTCAAGTATCGAATGCAAGAATGTATCGTTTCTCTGAAGGATATACCTGAGATCTCTGAGATGCCGGTGATGGGTATCGCAAGTCCAAAGGCAGGCCACTTGCCGTCCGCCTTATCACGTTCTCCAATGCAAGCATATGCCGAACGGCCTCATTCGCCCACTCATTGGGCACCTGCAAGAATGATTTGAATGTGAGCAATGGAGCAATGTTTCAAGGTTTTATGGAAGTGCAATAATGAAGGATACAATGACTTACCGGCATAGTGACGGGCGCTGGCTCAACTCTGGCAGGAACAAGGTGTAGCTCGGCCGGATTGCCCTGAGAGTCCACCACTGCTATATGCCATATCAACTCTGGTGGTCCACCCCTCACGGGTCCACTCGGACCCCGCCTCGCACGACTCTCTCCACTGCTCTGCCTCACTGTGATGGCCCTCCTCTCCTCAGCAGCCCCGCGAGCCTGACTCCGGACCTCTCTGAACTCTCGTACTCTCAGTGGCCCCGCCAAACGCTCCCTCTGGTAGACTGCATAGTCCATGCCGGGACGCAGGTAGCGTGTCAAGTCGGTATCATGCCGCTTGAAGATCTCTAACTCGGCCAACGTGTACTCCCCTGTGTGTGAGGCCCGTGGTGGAAGCGGTTCGGGCACCTGGAACCCCGCGTGGCCAAGCGACTGACGTGTCACTCGGTCACCCAAGTACCACTGCCAACTAAAAGCCGACTCCAGCAGCACTCTGCTCGCCGTCACGGCCCTGCTCCTGGCCAAGTACTCAGGCTCTGACTCTGCCACCCTCCAAGGATCCCACTCTACCTGCACAAGCAAGCAATGCAAGCGTTGGTCAGCGACAGCATTAAAGCAATAAAAAGGGATGCATATTTATATTTGATAAAGTCGTGTCATACCTGTGAGGGACGGAGCTCGTCTAGGTATATCCTGAAGCCGTTAAGGTCACCTCTCCCTCTTTTCTCTCCCATATTCTTCTTGCTCCAGATATGAGCACGTGGGAGGATCCCCAAGTCCAAGCTCTTCGTCACCGGGCGGCACATGTTCAAAACCTCGTAGGCCCAGAGCTGCACAGTTATCAAAAGTTCAAATCATTAGTACAATGCAGGAATATTTTTGAGCAGTTTATCTATTCAAATAGATAAGTATATAATGGAAATGTATTTTTTTTTCTATTATGATCATACCTCCCAAATCCGCCAGTAGCTAGCAGTGCTCATTTCAGTCCTCGACGAGTCCCCCATGAAGCCATAAGCTGCACCAAGCGCAGCTCCTCTCTAGTCAAAACGTGAGGCCGTCCTCAGATCCCTCAGTGCAGGCAAGTACGATAGGTGAACCTTGATGCGCCTGTTCGGATACAGGGTAGCACCAAAAAGATACAGCAAGTACGCCCGGGCCATCTGCTCCGCCTCTTGCTCCGTCGCCACCTCCTTTGCAAGGTATCTCGTGAACTGGCCATATCTCGCCATCCCCTCCTCAACCTTGGGCACCTCTCCCAAGAACCACTCCAGGGTCGCCTCGTCCTCCTGAATGCCCGAGTCAAACGGGATGGGCTCGCCTCCAACCCTCAAACCGGTGATCGCTGCAAAGTCCGTGGGCGTCACTGTCATCTCCCCGAGCGGCAGGTGGAAGGTGTTGGTGGTATCCCTCCACCTCTCTGCAAGCGCAACGAAGACCGCATGGTCATTTCTGGCCGGAGTCAGGGTCTGTATGAGCTCCCCGAAGCCTGCCATATCCACCAACTGCCTCACCCTCTCCGGCAAGCCCTGGTACAACGCCAAGGAGCTACAGGCGCCCCCAAAACCTCGGATGTCTCTCTGTCTCGCTCTCTCCTGCATTAGACACGGAAACAAGCAACAGGGGATATATCAGCATGTGAAACTTTAATTTTCAAGTTCTAGGTAGTCAATACAACTTGGCAGTACATGGTTGGTTCAAGTTATTATGTCTCATGCATGGCATTCAACGTGAAACTATGGTGTCGCTATTCGAATCTACTTCAAAGGATTACACTACGTTCCTCGGTATTTAAGCACATGCATTGTATTAAAATGGCAATCACAAAAGTAAATGAGGGATTCTCAGAAATTTACCTCAGCCCAGCTGCTTGAAATGTGGGTATCGGGGTCTCTCAGAACAAGCTCGGGGTCATACTCCGCTTGCCGCGGCCTGTACGCCGCAAGACCTGATGGTACAAACAGGTGTGGAACCGGTGGCCTGTACCCCTCTGCTGAAAACGGAGCGCGAGTCAAACCCTCTGCCTCTGACACTGCTGTCACTCTGGGTCCCTGCCCCCTCGCTCCAACCCGCTCCTCGGCCTCCGCGTCCCTCAAAACCTCTTCCTCGCCGGCCCTCGCCCTCTCGGCCCTCGCCGTAGCCTCTAAAGCGGCTATCTCCCGCTCTCGCTCCTCTCGAGCCTCCAACACGGCAGCCCCGATCATGGGATCCTCTTCTAGAAGCCGAGCTAATCTGTCGTAACTTAGAAACTCCACAAGATCCTGTCTCGTGATCGGCCTGTGGCCCGATGACGTGGCCCCCGGCCGAAACAGTACCTCCTCCTCAGGAACCTCCGTGGCCTCCTCCTCCTCGGCCGCCACGCCCTTGCCCTTCGCCGGGTCCCTCGGCGGGGTCTCACTCGGCCCGGTGCCATCACCACTAACACCACTACTGCCGGCATCTCTGCCAAAACCATTACCAACCACCACCGAGCCTTCCACCGCCATGCTCGGGTCCAATGGCTGAACGACAAGCCCCGTCGCCCCGGCCTCCACTGTTGCGCGATGATCTGACACCGTCGCGCGATGATCTCCTTCGCCACCCACCTCCTGCTCGTGGCCCAGAATGCCATCACCACCGCCTGCTACTGCAGCGCTGACACCTAGGGTGGGCTCCGCCGGCTCTTGAACCGCCGTTTCAACTTCCATTAGCCCTCTCACGTCCTCCGGACGATCAACAACTTCCCATCTACCGTCGCCTCTGCTGTGGTCAGCCATGGATGATGATACACACGTGGGTCTACTCGGTTTTTGGACGAAATCAAGGGTGGGAGAGGGAGAGTTTGAGAGAGAATAGTGTTGGAGGGAGTTCGAAACTGCTGTGAGCGGTTTTCGAACTTCCCCGTCGATTGTATGGAAGAAAGCAGGTCCGGGCCGGGTCTGGGCTCTTAACAGACCCAGGCCTGAACAGAGTACCCTCGCGCGACGGAGTGACTATGTCGCGCGATGGTTTGGTTGGGCCTCAGGCCCAATGCAGCTTCTGGACAGGCCCAATCATGCTTATCCACCCTTAAGAGCTCATAAGTTCTCACTTGGGCGCTGCAACGATTTTAAGGTTTATTGTGAGTTGATGACTTTCAAAATCAGAGGCGCGTTTATATCCCCAGCAGCGGTCTGCCCGTGTACAGTCCAATTTCAATCAGCGACGATCCATCCGTCCGATTTCAAATCAGCGACGATCCATCCGTCCAATTATCAAATCAGCGACGATCCATCCGTCCAACTTCAATCAGCGACGATCCATCCGTTCGATTTCAAATCAGCGACGATCCATCCGTCCAACTTCAATCAGTGACGATCCATCCGTCCAACTTCAATCAGCGACGATCCATCCGTCCGATTTCAAATCAGCGACGATCTATCTGTCCAATTATCAAATCAGCGACGATCCATTCGTCCAATTTCAATCAGCGACGATCCATCCGTCCAATTATCAAATTAGCGACGATCCATCCGTCCGATTATCAATCAACGACAATCTATCCGTCCAAATTCGGATCAGCAATCAATCTGCTCACCGATCCATTGGTGCACGGTATTTGTATATACTTGCTTGCACTTTTCGTTTAAATCGGCTTTCGGGTGGATTGGATGGGTGTAGAGCTGTAAATGAACCGAGCCATTCGCGAACTGTTCGAGGCTCGGTTCGGTAAGAGCTCGTTCAAGTTCCATTCGTCTGCTAAACGAACTGAACCTGAATCTCAATTCTAGGCTCGTTCCGTAAATGAGACGAACCTGAGCCTAACGGTATTCGGCTCGGTTAGGTTCGCGAACCTATACTTAAATTTAATTAATAATTCAATAGGGGTCTATTTGTAAATGTAAAAAATTTTAAGGTTGTATATATAATTCAATACTTATTTTTCTCCCAAATTCTATATGATCAATGAGAGAGTTTGGGTTCGCTTGAGTTTAATGAGCTGAGCCGAATCAAACTGAGTCTTGACGAGCTCAATTCGAGCTTAGATTTGGCTTGGCTTGATTCATTTGAGTTTAACAAACCAAACTCGAGCCAAGATGTTCAAGGTCGAATCGAACTCGAGCCGAATCCGAGCCGAACTCAAGCCAGACTAGTATCTTAACAAACCCAACCGAGCCGAACCCGAGCCTTGAAAAATTTTAACGAGCCGAACTCGAGCCAAGTTGTTCAGGCTCGAATCGAACTCGAGCCGAACCCGAGCCGAACTCATACCTTAACGAACCCGAGCCGAACTTAACAGGGTTCGGCTCGATTCGGTTCGTTTACAGCCCTAGATGGGTGTCTAGAAATCTTTGACGTTACCCGTACCAGCTAATGGTGCTCCGCGTGCCGTCAAAGAGGGACTACTGTAGACTTCCCGATCGTTTTACTTTGTTCTTCGGTTTCTTGATTCCCCGATGATGAATCAGGTCGAAAACAGTCTCGAGAACTTGGAATGGCTTGAGTTTGGCGTGCGAGGAACCCATCCTTAGCCCTAAAACCCTTGAATCAAAACCTGGACCTTGGGTTTGACAGTCGCGCGACACACTGGGATCCTCGCGCGATGGTCCTTTTGCCAGGTGGTGGTCAAAGTCAAAGCTTTGACTATTGACCCTCGCGGGGTTGGCTGGACCCTCGCGCGATGCTCTCACTGTCTCGCGCGATGGTCAACACCTGTCATTTTCACCCGGATTGCGTGGTGGTCAGGGGGCTACGGGCCTATGTGACCCCGTTTTCGTCGGCTGAACAGCGTTCTGGAGGGCTCCCCTTGCACCACCTCACCCCCCATTCTCCCATCACCTTTGCCACCCCACTTCTCCACCAAGTGATTCTAACCAGCCTTGTTGGCTGGTGACAAGGCCTTCGCTAGCCACCAACTAACCATTTCTTCTATAAATACCCCCCCCCCCCATGCTTCATTGCAAAGGGTTACAAAATTCTCTCTAAGAAAGAAGAAGCAAAGCTCTAGCACAAATATCCTATACCACACTCACTCCCACATAATCATCTTCCAAGCCTCACCACCTCATTCAAGCCATCTCCAAGGAACTCAAGCAAAGGTATAATATCTTTCTGCTCACTGTTCGAATCCCTGAGGGGGGCTGGCAGGGTCAAGGCTGGTAATCGATACCAGTTCTGGCCCTAAAGCTAGCAGGGTTTCAAGAGCCATTACTTGGAACACCCTCGCGCGATGGTCCCATACACTCGCGCGACACTTCTGTCTGCGTGAGATTGGACCACGTGGGGAAGGGATCCTGGTCTTTAAGTTTATTGTTGTGTTCATAGTCTTTTTAAAGTCTTTTAAGGAGCTTTAGCTCCCTGCTTTGCAAGTTTGCATGTTAAAAATCATTGTTTAAGCCTAGTTCATAACTCCTCTTGATTTGGAATGCTCTTGGGATGCTCTTGAATATGTCTCAGAGCCCCGAGTATGCAAAGCAATTCCTGGAAATCCAGTCTGAACAATCGCGTGCCCGTATGACTCTGTCGCGCGATGGTTCTGGGTTTTTCAGGGACTGCCCTTGCATGAGCAGCTTGGCCTCGGCCTCCGTTTAGATACCCCCACTGTTTAGGGGTCGTGTTCTCACAATATTTCTATCTGCTTGCTGTAATATTGTTTACTTTCAAGTACTTATAAACTGCTTGGTTTGCACCTGGGTGAGCACTGGTCCTTCCAGAGCCCAGAAGGGGGTAAAATCCAAAACATTGGTGGAACGTCAACACTCGCACGAGTGTATGGGAGTGTTGCGCGATGGTTGGCTTGCATGTAGATGGATTCACGCATGCAAGCTGGCTGTTTGTTCGTGCCAAAATCATACACAGCACTGCTTTGATGTATGGTCGATGTTTTGAACTTTATTCAATTTATTATGTGTCATCTCACTAATCCACGCCATATCTTATCACATCCTGCAAATTGTTAAAGTTTTAATCCCCGATTAACTGTTCCCTCGCCCTAATTGGCTAAAATTTGATTAATCAAACAGAATCGCAAACAAATATTTTCGCAAATCCCTAAGTAGAGACCGATCTCCGGATTGGGCGAGAGGGGTGCCATAAAACCCTTCCCCTCTCGTAACCTGGCTCCCGAACCCAGATATGGTTATGACAGACTGGTTCCTTAACTTTTTCAAATCAATCAGCGCGGCAAGTGCTTCGAAATACGGTTCCTTGGGTGTCGGACCTTCAAACCCGAGTGGCGACTCTGTATTTTGCGAGCGCTTGCTTCCCCGCTCGCGCTCCCCCGATCTGGGCCCCTCGCGTCTCGGAATCCGGAAATTCCGAAGGGCACGCTGCCCACACTCTTGTCTACTACTATATTGTCTCCTCACAATTCTCTCTAATGTACAATTTCATAGCACAAGAAGATTAGAATGATCCTAGAAACAAGAGACACATGCATGTTGCTAGTAATCTTGCTTCCAACTACAGCCACATTTACCCTTGAACTAGTTTTTGCGACGTGGTATCTGCGTAAGAGAGCACGCAGAAACAAAGGTAAGTTACTTTCAGTTGTAAAATTTTGTTCCTAAATCATTTCCCTTAACCCTTTTATCTTCTTTCTTCGATTTTCAGCATGTTTTTTTTATTGGTTACAGGATGGATGGACGACAAAAAAGAATCTCAATCTTTATTCAGAACTACTATGGCATCTCATGGAAATGCAAATGCTCCTAATTTGCTAGTATATATTTAGTCTCATTGACCTTGTAGAAGCTACCAATAATTTTTCATTTCAAAATAAGCTCGGAGAGGGTGGATACGGACCTGTTTACAAGGTAAAAATATTCTTCTTCGAACAAATCGAGAAAAAAAAAAACTAAATAAGCGATGTATGTTTTGCCTGCAGGGTATATTACGTAATGGACAAGAAATAGTAGTAAAGAGACTCTCAAGGACTTCTACACAAGGATTTGAAGAGTTCAAGAAAGAGGTCATGCTTACTGCTAAACTGCAACATGTAAATCTTGTAAGAGTTCTGAGATTTTGCACTGAAAAAGAAGAACAAACGTTGATCTACGAATACATGCCAAACAAAAGCCTGGATCATTTTGTCTATGGTTAGCAATCCTTAAAGCCTCTAACATAATCGTGAACCATAATTGAGTGTGGTTTGAACATGAGGTGTCACCTAAGTTTTAACAATCCAAATCTCTTTCACGTAGATCCAATGAGGGGATCACTTTTAGATTGGGGAAAACGAGTTCAAATCATTGAAGGGGTTACTCAGAGGCTCTTGTACCTCCAAGAGTACTCAAGATTGACAATAATTCACAGGGATTTGAAAGCGAGCAACATTTTGTTAGACAACGAGATGAAGCCCAAGATCGCGGACTTTGGCATCGCTAGAATTTTCCAGAAAGATGAATTCGAATGCAACACTAACCGGATTGTTGGAACATAGTAAGTGGCATATTTGTTACAATACACACTACCTAATGTATTCTAGTCTCAAATGGTACTCATCTAATTATCTCTTTTTGTTCACTTATGCAATATTGCAGTGGTTATGTACCTCCTAAATATGTAAAACGTGGCATATACTCTACTAAATCAGATGTTTATAGCTTCGGAGTTCTTCTTTTACAAATTAGTAGAAGAAAGCAGAATAGTTGTTCACATGGCCTTCATGAAGACTTAAACCTCCTAGACTATAGACTATGTAAGTAATTCTGAAAATTGTGACATGAATATTGCGAATTGATTTCCTTCCGCTGAACTCTAATGATGCACTGCATCGAAATACTTCAGGCATTTGATTTGTGGAAGTGTGGGAAAGGTATGGAGTTCATGGATCCATCACTCAATGATACAAATTCATCCTATAAATTAGTGAGATGCATGCAAATAGCATTGCTATGTGTCCAAGAAAATCCCGTCGATAGACCCTCCATGTTGGAACTCTCGTCGGTGCTGAAAAATGAAACTGCCGCCATGAACACTCTTAAAAGGCCTGGTTTTTCTTCGAGAAGAGATGAAGATGAAGTTCAAGTTCAAGAGTCTACATCTCAACAAGAAATTTGGTCAGTTGGTGATGTATCCTTTACCGAAACAGTAGCACGATGAATGTTTAATTATTCTCCTCCTTTTTCTCATGACTAGAATATCCCCAGTAACAGTTCATTTTTTCTGTTAAGATTTTAGTTTTGCTGGGACATTTTTGTGAAATTTGAATAAATATGGTTACTCCTATTCCCCTGTGTATTTTTTTCAAAAATAGAACTCCTGTTGCTTCAATTTCCTAGTGGGTGAATAAGATTTTGCTCTGGCATAAGCGTTGCTCCTTTTAAGTTCATTGCCTCACAAGCAGGTTGCATAATAAACTCCATGCCGAAAGAAAATAAGAGAAAAATTCAGTGCTCGAGCTGCTACATATAGTTCATCAAAGTTTCAAGAACGACACAGGAGCTAGCCATCTGCAATATATGTTGTTATTTTAGAAATTTTTGTCATTATTCTTTGACCAAGTATAGTAATCACAATGATTGTATGCATCCAAAACCGGGCAAGCAAATAGGAATTTGAACCAAACTCATCATAATTGTGCTCCGTTTGTGTCGATGTAAAATATTTTTTCAAAAAATAAACTTTAAACTTTTATTTTTCGGTGTTTGGTTGGAATATGAATTTTTTTTTCTAAAATAATAATAAATTGTTGGTTTAAAAATATTTTAATTAAATAAGCACTCTTTCAATTCAAATATTTGTTTATGTTTACCAAATGTTAGTATATCAACAACATATTCGTACACTCTCCAAAGTCCTCTCTCTCTTATAGTTGGGGGGGGGGGGGGGGGGGGGGGGGGTTTATTGTTACCAAATGTTAGTATATCAACAACATATTCGTACACTCTCCAAAGTCCTCTCTCTCTTATAGTTGGGGGGGGGGGGTTTGTTGGTGTGTGTGGTGGGGGGGGTTGGGTTGTTTGTGTGTTTCAATTGAAAAAAAAATTAAAAATTGCTTGTTGGACTGCAAAGTCCTCTCTCTCTTATAGTTGGGGTTGCAATGATTGATAAGGTGCACTCTCCCATTGATTGGTTGTTGATAACAGTGGATTCTTCAGCTAATGTGCATCTTAATTAACTTTAGGGATCAAATCATAAACTGCTAATAATTCCAAAATTTAAAATATTGGGCCTTTGTGGATTTTCAACGTGCAAAATCTTGGAAGTAAGCCCCTTTAATTGCTTTCTCAAACCTGCTTCCTCCTTGAGCCTTGGGGTTCATGACAAAAATGACATTCCATCGGCATTTTAAGAATCAAGTCGTCCTTTTTCATTTTTATTGGCAAATTGGTAAAAAAAAGTAGGAGACGGGCAATTTCGTTTTCAAAAGAAAAAGCAAGATTGAGAATAAACTAAAACCTAGATAGTAGAGTGGATGTTTTTTCTCCGAAAGAAGTTATTCTAATTTCGTAATCTCTAGCTAGAAGATGGGTTCAGTTCCTGTCTAGTTCTTTTACGGTCCAATCCGGTCCAGTTTTGGGCTGTTGTGGGCCCATCCCGGGATGGGCCCACAACAATGATCAGAATCGTTCATTTTGTAGAGCTCGTCGAATATGTCATCCATACCAAAAATTAGCTCGATTGAACATCAATAGGTACATGAACGAAATAGATTTGGACACGAAAAAAATGGACAATTATTAATTTCAACTTAATTTTTGTCATCGCTTTTTTCTTGTACAAATCTGTTTCGTCCATGTACCTATTGATGTTCGATCAAGCTAATTTTTGGCATGGAAAACAGACTCGACGAGCTCTATAAAATGAATGATTCCGATCATTGTTGTAGGCCTGGAATGGGCCCACAATGACCCAAAACTGGACCATAAAAAAATGAACAGAAACTGAATCCCTATAAGCTGACCCATAATACCTGTGTTTGTACGGGTATGACTGATTAACTTCTTTTATTTGCTTTTAGTGTCCGGACCAGTCTACCCCTTTAGTTGATTTTTTGATGATTTTGGCATTCATATCTCTCGAAAATTTATAATATTTACAAATTTACAGTATTTTATAATTTTGAAAAGTTCGTGAAATTATATTAAGCACTAGAAAAAGAGTCCTAGAGTGGGGGTGATAGGACAACCAATTAAAAATTCACGCAACCTCCAATTTTAATCCATTAACCAAGTTCCATGCTATTCTAACAATTTAACAATTAAAGCCAATAGCAATAAATCTAAAGAATGCAAACGCAAGGATATACGTGGAAATTACTTAGGGTCAACACACCCTAAGCATAAAACACGGCCTGACTACCAAATTTGCTATAGATCAAAAGGTTTACAAAGTGCTAAGGGAGGAATAACAACTTTACCCCAAAAGCTTATCCTAACTCCAAAACTTTGGTGTAACTCCCGTGTCCACCACGAGTCCACCACCTCGATCTCCGCTCACCACGGCTCCGGAATCATCCGGCCAAGTAGTATCATTGGCATGTACGAGTGAATCATAGGAAAATGAAGATTTTTGTTTTTGCAAACTAAAACAATCTAGAGAGAATACATGAGAAATGAAGCATTTCTCTAAATTGACTAAAGATGACCAAGATACAAGATCTAAATCATCATAAGCAAATTTGTGCCCAAATGAATAGAGAGAAGAGTTGTCTCTCTCTCTCTCTCTAAAATGGCTGTGCAAAAATTCGTGCGTGAATATTTTCTTTGCCCTAGTTAAGTGAAAAATGAGTATTTATAGAGGCAAGTACACAGGCCAATAAGGAGCCAATAAGAGGACGACACATAAGCGCTACCAATTGCTACCACGCGCTAGCATGGCTATTTAGTCGACTGCTTGACGATTTCTTAGACCTAAAATAATGGGTTACCCCAAGCGTAGGGCGGAGACCGACGTAGCATAATATCCGGTAAGTCCGAAGTCGAATCCATAGAGACGGTGATGTGTGCTGACTAAAAATTCGGATTGTTATAATTTAAATGGGCTCTTAGGTAGCCACCCTTTGTCGTTTTGATTGAGAGATTAACTAAAACCTAGAAATTGATTGTACTTTTCAGAAAATTAAAAGGAAGGTACGGTCGTAGGATTCATAGCACTCGCAACCAGTTCGGATCAACCTGTTCCATTCAGTATTCTTAAAACGTTCGATTTTAGTGAGGAAAAGATACCCCGAAAGATGCGAATCCTAATGGTCGCCGTTTACCCATGCGCAGCAGAGAATGAGTTTTGGACCCCCATTCCCCCGTTCACATGGACTCCGACAATGCCCGGATTCGTTTGCGGGAAGTATGTTTCCAATCAAAAATCATTTTCTATGTTTGAAAATAGGAGCAGTGCCCGAACTGATCACAGTGTGCTAATCACCCTGCAACCCTACCAATACGACTACTCACTAATCATTGCGCATAAAATAAAAGAAACCCTAACTTGAAACATGCTTCTAAATACGAAATAAACAAAAGATATGAATCAAACAAATACCAAAGAACAACTTTATTACAGAACAGAAACTGAAACGAGTTACTAGTGTGCGAGAAATTGAACAAAGCATCAAAAACTTGAAAGGAAATAGAAACTTGATACAGAAGATCATGGCTACCCTCGCTCGACCCGAGCAGCTGTCTTTTTCTCCGTTCCAAATTTTCTTTTCCACGGCAGCCTTTATTCTGCTGTAGGTTAACTTTTTATATATAGGTATTGGAAACTTTAATCACACAAAGGCCCTTTGAACTTCGTGAAATAACAAATGAATGATTCAATTTTGAATCATTTCGCATTTGAGCCCCAAACTTTTTTAAAATCTTCTTTTTATCCAAAATCTCGGACAACGGGCTCGAGTAACCTATAAACATAAAAAAACACATAATAAAAATCAGTTAACAAATATAAAAGACTAATAAATGTAGATTGGAAGGCCAAAATATGTATATTTTGACACTCATCATGCCCCCCAACTTACACTTTGCTAGTCCCGAGCAAAGAAAATAAATAATATAACTAAAGAAAATAAATTAACCGATAGTTCTTTTAAACCCCCAGGCGGCCCCGATAGGACGAGTGAAGTCTCGTGAGGATTTTCAGCAGTGATCATCCACAAAACACCGCGGATCTCTTTACTTGGAACCCAAAAAAAAAAAACTACAATGCAACTCTTTGATACGCCAAAGCCAAGAATATAGCATACGCAATAGTAGTTCTAGATGCTATCAAAACATAAAAATAAAACATGGCACCAAAACTTTGCGTGTGTGAGTAAGGACTTTAACCACAAGTGAATCACAACCAAGTACTCTCTCTGAACCGAGTCTCGACTTCAATTCTTACCAAGTCATGCACTCATCAAAAGAAAACGCTCGAAACAAGGTGCATTATGAACTCTCAAGGTGTGCGGGCGGAAATTATGCAATATGAAACCAAAGTACCCCACACAGTTAGACTCGAAAAGAAAGCTTTTTAAAGTAGACACATGATCTCATAAAAGGAAAGTCAAGCATTAAAGACTATCTATCCATCGAACCACAACCCATTGCCCCTAAGATCAAATAGGACTTTTATTCGGTTATATTGTTAGGTAAGGAAAAGTATTTCTAGGTCAGGGTAAGACATAATCAAGTGTCTGAGAATAGGCCAAAACACATAGGGCAAATAATAATGTGCGCCCTCTTTCAACTCCGTCATATCCCTCATATTCTTCACTTTTCACACAATTTCACGATGAAACAACTTGTTTCATTCTTGCAACAAGTATATTGGTGTCTTCCTCTTTTTCTTTTTTAATTTTTTTATTCAAATTTTGACTTTTTCTTTTCTTTTCTTAGCATGGGGAAGAACACCGCAACTCGAGTACAACATTCTTGAATATACTTATCCTATTCTCTTCAAAAATTAACCTTCACATGAATAGCTTGTCATTCTCAAGACACAATATGGTTGGTGAAGTTTAACAAGAAAAAGGCTCATGCAAAAGGCTCAATGTGGCTTGCAAGGGATTAGTGTTTAAGAAAAAGAAACGAACCGGCTCAAAGCACAAAAATAGCCTACTATCATCTCCTAGGGGCAATACAACCATATAACTTTCCATTCCCAAAAGAAGACATAATAGGCATGCATTAAGTCCCAATACTTGACAACAAAGGATAATGAGATCAACAACGATTAAGCCTTCTTCTTTTTACGACAAACGAAGAATTTATGTGACACCACTCCAAAGAAAGGTAAGGCACTAAAGCTCACATGGGCAACAGTCTCCACTAATCTAGCCATTGAAAGCACTCAAGTCACAACTCACAAGCAGTCAAGGTCCAAGAAACGTGCAGTGCAAAGATGCTAAGAGTGTATGCCAGGATAAATTCCTATCGTCAAGCTAGCAAAAAGAACTTTCATGCAACATAAATATTCAAGAAATGCCCACAGATTCTTAGCACAAGCAACCAACAAGTAAACATTGCAATCTCCAAGTCTCAAATAGAAAGGATCCAACAAGTATTTTTAATTTTCAATTTTTTTTATTAACAAGATAAAGAACAAAGTGATTCCTCCCCCCAACTTGAACTATTCAATGTCCGTATTGAAAGCATAAAAATAAATAAAAATAAAGATCGGACATAAACGAAAAAGAGAGGAGAGATATCACCTCGGAAAAGAGGGCTAAGCAGAGTAAATTAGAGAGTGAGGGAGACCCCCCAACTTGGATCGAACAACCTGCAAAATGTTAGCCTCCAAAATAGCAAGAAAAATAACTAAAAGAAATAAACAAGGTAAGAAGAAAAATAAAATACAAAAAACCATCCACTTTCTTCACGCGAAAGACACGGGTACTACTTTTCTCCCTATTTCTCAATTGAGAAACGGGTGGCTATACCAGACCATCAAAAAAAAAAAAATTATGTACGTGTGGCCAAACGTGGGTTCCGAACATTTATCATGCCAACAAAAGCTAAGACAATGAATATAGTACTCCATTCTACACCTTTTATCAAGAATTGAACTCGGCCATGCCACAAGATAAGATATTTTGAGTAGCACATTTGCCGAATTCGTTTTAAACATTTAAATACCACCAAGTGTACAGCCCAAACTAGATCAATTTTCAAAGCATTGACAAAGTCCACAAGATATGGCTGATAAACTAAATTAAATTCATCAACACCAAGAAAATCAATCAGTTTTACATTCAAAAACTCTTGCGAAAGTGGAGACTCAGTAGCAGGGGTGACACAATCTAGAGCCGAGAGTACTTGATTATTCATTGCAACTATTGGCAATAATTCCTCAAAAGGCATATAGCCTTCACTAATGACAAAGGACTCTATTTCCTCTCTTTCTCTTGCATCAGAATCCTTAGGAAGTGGCTCTATTTCCTCTTTTTCCCTCGCATCAGAATTAATATCCTCAGGAAGCGGCTCTATTTTCTCTTTTTCTCTAGCATCAGAATTGGTACCCTCAAAACTTTCAGTCAACTCACAAAATTGGAGCTTTTGGGTTAATTCATCTAAGAAATCCCAAGCGTCTTCAGGGGTTTTATCCAGGAATTCGTCAGTGGACCTAAAATCCACCTCGCATGGCTTAAGGTTTAAACCACGGCAAAAGATAACCAGAAGACTGCCAAGCTCACAATTAAAACTCGACCAAGAGAATACAACGAATTTAAATCGCTCCCAACACTGTGACAAAGACTCATCATCATGTTGAGAAAAATCTGATAGTTCTTGTAAAATCATATGAGTCTCATATGAAGGATTGAAATGATTGAAAAATTGTATTACAATCTCACCCCATGTCAATCTTGGACTCAATAAATTAAACCAATCTAGAGCACTATCAAGCAAAGATGTTGGGAATACATGTAAAAGAGCCACTTCATCGCTAGCAAAAACCTCCTCAAGTTCATGAATATGCGAAAAAGAATTTTCTGAGGCCAAACCATAAAATATAGGCAGTGACACTGAATAATCATATTGGTTTGCATAACCTCCATACCACTTTGTAAAATGGGTCATTTTTTTTTCTTTTCAATGATAAAAAAAAATAAATAAAGAACTAAAAAGAAAACAAATAAAAAAATAACTACCCGAATTCTTAACACACGTTACCGTCCCCGGCAACGGCGCCAAAAATGCTTGACCGATTTCCTAGACCTAAAATAATGGGTTATCCCAAGCGTAGGGCGGAGACCGACGTAGCATAATATCCGGTAAGTCCGGAGTCGAATCCACAGAGACGGTGATGTGTGCTGACTAAAAATTCGGATTGTTATAATTTAAATGGGCTCTTAGGTAGCCACTCTTTGTCGTTTTGATTGAGAGATTAACTAAAACCTAGAAATTGATTGTACTTTTCAGAAAATTAAAAGGAAGGTACGGTCGTAGGATTCATAGCACTCGCAACCAGTTCGGATCAACCTGTTCCATTCAGTATTCTTAAAACGTTCGATTTTAGTGAGAAAAAGATACCCCGAAAGATGCGAATCCTAATGGTCGCCGTTTACCCATGCGCAGCAAAGAATGAGTTTTGGACCCCCATTCCCCCATTCACATGGACTCCGACAATGCCCGGATTCGTCCGCGAAAAGTATGTTTCCAATCAAAAATCATTTTCTATGTTTGAAAATAGGAGCAGTGCCCGAACTGATCACAGTGTGCTTATCACCCTGTGACCCTACCAATACGACTACTCACTAATCATTGCGCATAAAATAAAAGAAACCCGAACTTGAAACATGCTTCTAAATACGAAATAAACAAAAGATATGAATCAAACAAATACCAAAGAACAACTTTATTAAAGAACAGAAACAGAAACGAGTTACTAGTGTGCGAGAAATTGAACAAAGCATCAAAAACTTGAAAGGAAATAGAAACTTGATACAAAAGATCATGGCTACCCTCGCTCGACCCGAGCAGCTGTCTTTTTCTCCGTTCCAAATTTTCTTTTCCACGGCAGCCTTTATTCTGCTGTAGGTTAACTTTTTATATATAGGTATTGGAAACTTTAATCACACAAAGGCCCTTTGAACTTTGTGAAATAACAAATGAATGATTCAATTTTGAATCATTTCGCATTTGAGCCTCAAACTTCTTTAAAATCTTCTTTTTATCCAAAATCTCGGACAACGGGCTCGAGTAACCTTTAAACATAAAAAAACACATAATAAAAATCAGTTAACAAATATAAAAGACTAATAAATGTAGATTGGAAGGCCAAAATATGTATATTTTGACACTTATCATCGACTTAAGGGCCAAGCGCTTGCAAGCGCCAGCAAGGTTCACCGCATCCTCGGTAGACCAAGCGCTAGCGAAGTGCTAGCACGCGCTAGCTCTAACAATGTGCGAGCAAAGCAACCAGCTAATGCCGGAGCATAAACAAAAATTAAGGCCAAAATGCTAATGCCCAATTAAACATAAAATGTGATATATTAATTGAAAGTAATGCATTAAAATTAGAAAATTAAAGGCCAATTCTCTTTTTCAGGTTTGGTTAGACCCCAATCCTGAATATTCTTGCAAAAGCTAGATAGGTTCGGTTATATTGGTTAATGTCTTTTTGCCCACGAAGATCCAGCACAAGTCAAAAATGAAATCCATCCCCATCTCCCTCTCTCTCTCTAAACCAGACCCAGCAAAACCACACACACGGCCAACACCTCTCTCTGTCTCTCTTCCTCCACGATGGAGCAGCATCGACCGCCGCCGTTGCCCTCTTCTCTCCATCTCTCTCCTCTCTCTCTATCTTTCTCTTTTCTCCATTTTGATTGATTGAAGAATTTCTCACTCCTCAGCAGCAGCAGCATGCAAACACTCTCTCTCAAATTTCGTACATTCTCGTCTCTCAAAATCCTTAGATCTGTTCAAATTCCTCTGTTCTCCCCTCACATTCTACCGGGCCCGTTGATTTGTGGCCTTTTGTTACTGTTAGGATCGACACACACACTCACACGATTTACGAGTATAAACAATAAAGAATCAACACAGAGATATACGTGGTTCCCCAAAATCGGGTACATCCACGGAAGCGAGAGCGGCTGCTGTTCTTTATTATCACAGTCTTATGTTTTTGTTGTACATAGGGTTTTACAATAGAGAGCCTTATATATCCGTCCTATTCAAAACCTTAACTTGAAGCTACTCCGGTAGCCCTACAGATTTCCCCCGTAGAGCTACCCATAGCTCTGTTCACAACTAGTCACATGCGTAGCCCTACAACCGAGAGCTGTAGCCCTACCGCATTCACTAGCAATCTTTTCCTGGCTTCTCTCGGCGACATCCAACACGCCTATTCCTGGAACTCCTCGATACCTCTCATACTTAACATATGAGCCACAGTTCCAACAATCTCCACCTTGGCGAATACACACTCGCCCCTTCAGGAGATAACCATCACCATTCAGTAAGTTGGGTGGATGCCTCCCTTTTCCTAGCACTGGGAGACATTAACCAAGTCCAAGCAATGCTCGAATTTGTCTGCAGTAACCGTCTTTGTTAACATATCCGCTGCATTCTCAGAAGTGTGCACCTTTTCCAATATCAAATCACCAGCATCAATCAACTCTCTCACCTTGTGAAACCTCACGTCAATATGCTTGGTTCGAGCATGATACACCTGATGCTTTGCCAAATAAATGGCACTCTGACTATCACAATGCAACTAAACTCCACCTTGATCTATGCCAAGCTCCTTAACGAACCCTTTCAACCACAATGCTTCCTTAGCAGCCTCAGTCACCGCCATATACTCAGACTCAGTTGTAGATAAAGCCACCAGAGGTTGTACCATGGATCTCCAACAAATAGGCCCACCCACAAGTGTAAACACATAACCAGTTGTAGACCTTCTGTCATCCAAACCCCCAGCATAATCCGCATCCACATACCCAACAATTGAAATCTGATCCCGTTGCCTGCCAAACATAATCCCGCGATCCGAAGTACCTCTCAAGTATCTGAACATCCACTTGACGGCCTTCCAATGCTCTCTGCCAGGTTTGGCCATGTACTTACTGACTGTGCTAACTGCATGTGCCAAATCAGGCCTCGTACAAACCATTGCATACATTAATCAACCCACTGCACTTGCATAAGGCACCCTTGACATATCCTCAATTTCTCCATTTGACACCGGACACTGAGCTAAAGATAATCTGAAATGACTTGCTAATGGAGTGCTGACCGGTTTGGCATTATTCATACTAAACCTTTCCAACACTTTCACCACATAATTCTTTTGAGATAACCACAACTTACCAGCTGACCTATCTCTGCGAATCTCCATCCCAAGTATCTTCTTAGCCGCTCCCAAATCCTTCATGTCAAACTCTTTACCCAACAAAGACTTCAACCTTTTAACCTCAACCATACTCTTTGCAGCAATCAGCATATCATCCACATAAAGAAGCAAGAAAATATAGGAACCATCATCAAGACTCTTAACATAAACGCAACAATCATACTCACAGCGTGTGTACCCAATCCGTATCATAAAAGAGTCAAACCTCTTGTACCATTGTCTTGGAGACTGTTTCAGCCCATAAAGGGACTTCTTCAACTTACAAACAAGATGCTCAGTCTCTGGCTGCTTGAACCCCTCAGGCTGTTCCATGTATATGACTTCCTCCAAATCACCATGGAGGAATGCCGTTTTCACATCCATCTGCCCTAACTCTAGATCATAGCTAGCCACCAATGCCAAGATAATCCTGATTGACGTATGCCTCACCACTGGAGAAAAGACCTCATCAAAATCAATCCCCTTCCTTTGTGAATACCCCTTTGCCACTAACCGAGCCTTGAACTTTTCCCTCTCCTTTTCTGTTGCTGCCTCTTTACGCTTGTATACCCACTTACAACCCACTGGCTTCTTTCCCTTGGGCAGTTTCTTTCAACTCCCAAGTTTTATTCTTATGCAAAGACTCCATTTCCTCCACCATGGCTTCCATCCATCTGTCCCTTTCAGAACTCGTGATAGCATCCTGAAAAGTAGATGGATCCCCACTAGTAGTAGTCAATGCATAAGAAACCAAGTCCTCAAACCCATACCTCACCGGTGGCTTGATTGTGCGCTTGGTTCTCCCAGTGGCCAAGCTTTGCTGTTGCTCCTGCTGCTGCTGTTGATCAAGCTGTTCATCTAACTCTGTATCACCTCTATCAAAACTTTCCAGCTCAATCTGTATGCCCTGCTATCTGCTACTCACTTCCTCTGACTCAGCTTTTTGAACCTTTCGATGTGGCTTGACCATAGAGTCCTCATCAAATACCACATCCCTACTGATCACCATCTTCTTTGTCTCCGGATCCCAAAGCTTATACCCTTTGACCCCTTTCTCATAACCAAGAAAGATACACTGTTTAAACTTCGCATCAAGTTTTGACCTCTCATCACTAGGAACATGAACATAGGCTGGACACCCAAATATTCTCAACCCTGAGTAGTCAACCTCTTTCTCTGTCCACATCTCCTCAGCTACCTTCCCATCCAAAGCAGCACTTGGTGACCTGTTTATAACAAAGCATGCCATACTCACTGCTTCTGCCCAAAAAACCTTCGGAAGTCCCGCATTCAATCTCAAACACCGTGCCCTTTCTGCAATGGTTCTGTTCATCCTTTCTGCCACTCCATTCTGCCACTCCATTCTGCTGTGGTGTCTTCCGAACTGTAAAGTGTCGCTGAATCCCATGTTCCTCACAAAACTTCAGAAAAGGCCCATTCTTGAATTCCTTCCCATTATCTGTCCTGAGGCACTTAATCTTTTTCCCTGTCTGATTTTCCACTTCAGCTTTCCACACTCTGAACTTAGCAAAAACTTCAGACTTGTGTTTCATGAAGTACACCCAAACTTTCCTTGAAAAAATCATCAATAAAGGTCAAGAAATACAGAGATCCTCCTTTCGAAGCTACCCTCACTGGCCCCCAAACATCTGAATGAACGTAGTCAAGAATTCCCTTCGTTCTGTGAGTTGCATTCCTAAACTGCACCTTACACTGTTTCCCCAGAACACAAAACTTGCAGAAATCCAATTTACACGATTTAACCCATTTCAGCAGATTCCTCTTATGCAGCTCTAACATCCCACGCTCTCCCATATGTCCTAACCGCATATGCCAAAGCATGGTATCATCTGTATCATCCATTGTAGTGACAGCAGCTCCATCTACAACTGTACTCCCTACCAACCTGTAGATATTTCTAGGAACCTTGGAACCCTTCATTATTACCATGGCACCCTTCGTTACCCTCATAACTCCACCTTCTGTTTTAAAACCACAGCCGTTAGAGTCTAAGGTTCCCAACGAAATCAAATTCTTCCTCAAATCTGGAACATGTCTAACATCCCCCAAAGTTCTCACAACACCATCAAACATTCTGATCTTTATTGTGCCTATTCCTATGACTTTACACAATGCATCGTTACCCATAAGAACATTACCACAATCCACTGACCTGCAGGTGTTGAACCAATCCTTGTTAGGAGACACGTGAAACAAACATGCTGAATCCAAAATCCACGAATCTGCCAAGTCATTCGGACTAGATGAGACCGAAAGCATATCACCATCATCTGACTCCTTCTCCACAACATTTGCAGAAGTTGATGATCCATCTTTCCTCTCCCCTGCCTTTCCCTTCTTCTTCCAGTCAGTTCCCTTTCCCTTCTGCGAACAGTCTTTCTTCATGTGCCCCGGTTCATGACACCTGTAACATTTGAACTCAAACGTGCCCTTGGACCTATTCTTTGACTGAGACCTTCCATGCCCCGAAACTGATTTACCCCTCTCATTCTTCCTGCCACGATCCCCGTACCCCTTAACCACCAGACCTTCACCCTGCAGCGATTCTGTTTGTTGCTTGCGTTGATTATACGCCAGAAGGGCTGCAGTGACTTCCTCCAGTTCTAGGGTTTCTTTCCCCCAAAGTAAGGTCGTAACTAGGGTTTCGAGAGAAATCGATAGTGAACACAGTAACATCAGCGCTTGGTCTTCCTCCTCAAACTTTACGTCAATCCGTTGCAGGTCGCTCACAACCTGATTGAACATGTTGATATGCTGAATCAGATCAGCATCCTCGGCCATCTTCAACCCAAACAGTTTCTGCTTTAGAAACAGTTTGTTCGTCAACGATTTTGACATATACCTGCTCTCCAGTTTAATCCAGACCCCAGCCGGCGATTCATCACCCAACACGTGATACATAACTTCGTCTGCAAGACACAAACGAATCGTACTCATCGCCTTCATCTGGAGTTCTTCCCAATCGTCGTTAGACATGGCTTCTGGCTTCGCCTTCAATCCCTTGTACAAGCCCTGCTGCACCAACAGATCATTTACCCGCTGTTGCCACAATCTGAAATTCGAAGTTCCATCGAACTTCATCACATCGAACTTCGAAACAGACGAACTCGCTGACATCGTTCTTCTGTGTGATCTAAAATTACCTGTAGCTCTGATACCACTTGTTAGGATCGACACACACACTTACACGATTTACGAGTATAAACAATAAAGAATCAACACAGAGATATACATGGTTTCCCAAAATCGGGTACATCCACGGGAGTGAGAGCGGCTGCTGTTCTTTATTATCACAGTCTTATGTTTTTGTTGTACATAGGGTTTTACAATAGAGAGCCTTATATATCCGTCCTAACTTGAAGCTACTCCGGTAGCCCTACAGATTTCCCCCGTAGAGCTACCCATAGCTCTGTTCACAACTAGTCACATGCGTAGCCCTACAGCCGAGAGCTGTAGCCCTACCGCATTCACTAGCAATCTTTTCCTGGCTTCTCTTGGCGACATCCAACACGCCTATTCCTGGAACTCCTCGGTACCTCTCATACTTAACATATGAGCCACAGTTCCAACAGTTACTTGTTCGAGTTATTCGAAACAGGTATGGAGTGTCTCTCAGTGGTGTGAATTCGAAGATTAATGGTCCGAATGCACTAGGAATTCTTGTGCTTGTGCTCTATTCTATACTTCAGTTGATTGGCAGGGCTTATTTTGTTTTTTGTTTGTTGATCAGCAGGCTTATTTCGTTAGATTCTAGTAGATGTGTGTATGTACAGAGTGATTACATATATAAAAAAAGAAAGGCGTATATATCAATCACATGCAATTGTTTTTATTACTTTTTTTTTATCAGCGGGCCTTTATTTTTTTTCAATTTTTGTTCGTGTGTATTTTCTATTAGAACTATGTAATTTTTTATGAGAATTGTATGTATGAGAACTGTGTATTTTTCTATGAGACTGCGTATTTTTCTATGAGAACTGCATATTGGCCATGAGAGCTGTCTATTAGAATCGTGTAATTTCTATTAGAACTATATATTTTTTATGAGAATTGTTTATTTTAGTATGTGGTAAGACTATGTGAATTGTACATTTTTTCGTTCACATAGCCAGTTCACATAGTTCAGTTCTTATAGAATTGATTATGAAAACAGTCAATTCTCATAGAATTGATTATGAGAATTGACAGTTCACATAACTAGTTCTCGTGGCTCAGTTCACATAGCCAATGCTCTATGAGAACTCAGTTCTCATTGAATTGACTATGAGACTTGGCAGTTAAAAATTCAATTCTAAATCAATTTATTTTCTATGTGAACTATTACTTTTTTACTTTGATTATTTTTTTAAGACATGGCAGTGAGAACATTTATAACTATATTTGATTTTGATTACCTTTTTATTTTTGTTCAATTTTTGCTCGTGTATGTATTTTCTATGAGAACTGTGTGTTGTTCAAGAAAATTGTTTATGAGAACTGTGTATTTTTTATGAGAACTGCATATTTTTCTATGAGAAATGTGTATTGTCCATGAGAACTGTCTATTAAAATCGTGTATTTTCTATGAGAACTATATACTCCCTCCGTTCCTTATTTATAGTCCGGTATTTCATTTTGAGCTGTCCTTTAATAAGTGTCTATTTTGTAAAGTTAATGGGTAAAAGTTGATGAATTGTCTATTTTGTCCCTAAAAGTAGATTCCATTTTAAAAAGTGAGTAAAAGTGTAATGATGATGGGTAAACATGGAAAGTTGAGGAAAAAATTGATGTGAAAGGTATAATGATGATGTCTTTTTAATAAGTTAAAATTACGAAGTAGGATACTTAAAAAGGGACGGAGGGAGTATTTTTTATTAGAACTGTGTATTTTAGTGTGTGGTAAGACTATATGAATTATGTATTTTTTAATTCACATAACCAGTTCACATAGTACAGTTCTCATAACCAGTTTATAAATCTAGTTTTCTATGAGAACAGTCACTTCTCATAGCCAATCCTCATAGAATTGATTAAGAAAACTGACAGTTCTCATAAAACTGACTATGAGAATTGTCAGTTTACATAGTCAGTTCTCATAACTCAATTTACCAAGCCAGTTTTCTATGAGAACTGAGCAGTTCTCATAGAATTGACTATGAGACTTGACAGTTCTCATAATCAGTTCACATAGCCAAGGGTATTTTTGTCCGAAATAATATGATTCAGGAATTGATTCTAAAAATATAGTTCTCATAGCCTTAGTTCAATGGTATTTTTGTCCAAATTAATATGTTAACTCATGCTATGTGAACTGGTGGGGATATTTTTGTCCGAAATATTATGTTAACTGACTTTGAGAATTGACAGTTCTCATAGCCAGTTTACATAGTCAAGGGTATTTTTGTCCGAAATAATATGCATCAGGAGTTGATTCTAAAAATTTACTAAAAATAGACATGTACACAAAAAGTTTAAAAGAATGGGCAAAATAGTAAAAATGCATGAAAAGTCAACAAAAAGGACTAAAATAAAGAAGAAATATTTTTGTCATGACTAAATTATATCCGAACCTACTTTTTGGAGCTAGCCTCTAAATTCCCCCATTAAAATCTATTTGGAACCTGGATAAAATAATTTGTGCTCAGTTGTATGAAGAATGTTTAGTCTAAATGCAAACTAAAGTGTATGCATGCATACCTTTCCAATTCGGGTCCCAAACACTTTGAGCATTGCATAAGCTTGATCAACATGGCTTCAAACACCGGGTGGAGATTCTAGACTCAATAAAAAAAAAAACTACCACCGAAACCCAATTACAAGAAGCAAAAATGGTTTGACAAACCCAGAGAACGCCAAATACATTTACAGTTCATTTGAGAGAAGCAATTGTGTTCTATCAAATTAAAATCAATATCATATGTAAAATGTTTCCATGTAAGTTAACAAAATTATAGTTAAGTTTTTGAGAGGTCTAAAATGACGAAATTGTCATTCGGTGTGGGACGGGGAGGTAGCATTTAATTAGGTTCTTGGGGGCAATTTATGAAAAATTAACAGGTAAAATGAGTAAAAAAACTAACAAATATTATTGGTATTCTACCTAAATTTTCCAAACCACACCTACCATGACTAGTGCATGTATGCGAGAAATTATTTTTGCAGATTTTGAGATTTTAAATTGTTAGAATCAACTTTGAGCGTTTATCAAAAATTCTAGATAACAGATTTTTAGATTTTACAAATTTTGAAAAGCTAAAAAAATGAAATTCTGAAAATCTCAAATCTGAATTTGGGTAGCTTTTAGAGGACTTTGACTTTAAATGAAAGCAAAGATGAGTCGAGGTGTGCGTAAGGTAACCCAGACACTTGAGTTATCATAAAAAAAAATATGGTAACCCATCGGATTAACCATGTTATCAGTTGAATTCCTTTATAACAGATGGCATATTCGATGATATCCTTAATTTAAGAAAACTGATGTAACAATTACTTCAACTCGAAATAATTGACGATGGATGAAGTCGTCGTCCACTCAAATCCTAGTTTTGAATGCATAATACAATCATTAATTGTGAGACAAGCTATATCTTGTACAAGATCTTACTACATGTGTATATATGTGTGTGTATATATTAATACACATATGTTGATAACCGGATATTTATTTGGACAGCTTGCACCTATCTCGATTAATTTTGGGACTCGGACAAACCTTTAATGACCCTCAAAGTTTGAAATATTTGGCCTTCGTGGATTTTGAACTTGCAAAATCTTTGGGGCAAGCCCCTTCAATTAGTTGTTTTCTCAAACCTACTATCTTGGGCTTGACGGTTCGAAGGTGCACAGCACGGTGCTGTACACCTCATTACATTTTATGACTTAAGAAATTGTGATTTAATTAGCACATGAATGTATTTTACCTCAATCTTTTGACCCATAAAGGTATTCCATGAGTATTTTTATGCCCTTTGTCGATCCTTGTATATGAGCCACCATGCTATTTCCTTCATTACTCTGAGATTGCATGTCGTTTGAGATTTTCTCTCTCTTCCGGTGGTTGCTTTAATGGACACAAGTTTAGAGATGCATAGATTTTCTCGCTCTTCCAGTGGTCGCTTTAATGGACACTAGTTTAGAGACGCATATATGTAATGTAAGATAGAGACAAGGGATCCAAAGAGAACGTACACACTGCTATATATCTTGCTTGACCCATCAATTACTTAAAAGAAGAAAATAGAAGACTTCTGACAGCCAAAAAGAGTACGGGAGACAACTCCAATTGTTATTTGTCAAGCAGCTGAAAAAAAAAAATTTGTTTGGTGCATCGGAATAATAGCTGCAAAATTTTTTAATAGCTTCAAATTTTTTTACTTTTGAATGAGTCTAATGAGTGATCCGGCTCCCATCTGATTCAGACGAAAGGTACCTTCATTGCTCGTGTACCTAAACTTTGTACTCGCTCCGTCTCTTTTTAAGTATCCTGCTTCGTAATTCTAACTTATTAAAAAGACATCATCATTATACATTTTTCATCAACTTTTTCCTCCACTTTTCCTACTTACCCATCATCATTACACTTTTACTCACTTATTTTTTAAAATAGAATCTACTTTTAGGGACAAAATAGACAATTCACCAATTTTTACCCACTAACTTTACAAAATGGACAATTATTAAGGAACAACCAAAATGAAATACCGGACTATAAATAAGGGAAGGAGGGAGTACTTCTTTTCTTTGTCTCCTGTTTGACTTTGAGAAGCATACCAATCTTTGCAATTCCTCAATCACAGTAATGACCATTTAAGATAAAATGATCAGAAAATTAAAATCTTTCCATCGGTTCAAACGGATTGAAATTTAGAACACTTAATTTTTTAACATTTTTAGACAGTTTAAACTATCACAAAAATATTAATTTTTCCGTTTTACATTATTTCACCATCAATATTAGACTCGTTTGATAGGTTTCGTTGAATATATTTCAAAAATATAAAATTTATAAAAAAAAAAAAAAGGTGAAAAAAAAGTTATTAATATTTACAATTTTATAGAAAAATAAAAAGAGAGATAGAGAAATGGGTGATAGAGAGAGAGCAAGTGGATAGGGGTAAAACGGGAAATTCCCTGGCCCGGTGTCAGACCCCCCTGATGGGGGGGCGATTAACAGCTCTCGCAGAAAATTTTGGGAGAGAGAAAACAAGAGATTGATGAGAGATAGAGATTACGGTGGAAGCTGTGCCCTAGACTTGTCTGCAACGGGTCGGTTGTTTTGTCTGTGGACCGGTCTAGTTTCGAATCTTTTGGGCCTATTTCGGGCCTTACTTCATTTTTTAGACCAAATCTTTCTATGCACGTATTATTGTGTGAGGCTCACTATGGGTTATACACAAATAATTCTGTCTTGGTACTCATGTTATTAGCTTGGATAAAGCACATTTTACGCAAGTGCCTTGCTATCTCTAAAGACGCTACCAAATGATTTTTCCTGTAATTTCATGGGAGATCATTTTTCGATTCTTGTCTTTTAGTTCTTTGTCTTCAATATTATCTACGTCAGCAATGATGCTCTTCTCATACTCACAAATCATTGTACTATCCCACCTCATCTTGGAGACCAAGCACTTGTCGTCAACAAGATTTGGGTCCTCAGAATCATCCTCATTTTCTGTAGCAATCAGTCCGGAAATCTGATACATCCATTTAAGCAGCACTTCTTCAAGAGTTCCATAGACTTGAACACCTTGGCTTTGTGTATAAATTGGGAGGCTCAAAAAGGAAAAAGAAGAAGAAAAAACCTCCAAAATTACAAAAGAAAAATGAAGAACAAAAATAAGGGATCTAAAAACATCTCTAATGCGTGAAGGTTCTAACAAAAAGTTATCAAGTACTTCTCCAACCTCGATGGTCAAATTTGAAGCCAAATGAGTATACATGATCCTCTTTATTTCATCCGAGTCTCATTCTCATCCTCCAAGTATCAATCACAACTTTTTTAACTTTCAAATTTGGTTTTCATACCAAATTGGTCCAATTGATGACTTCTGTTAGCCTAAATGGATGAAAAAAGTCAGATTGATGATAGTTTGGACCAACTTGATATAAAAATCAAACTTAAAGGTCAAAAGAGTTACAATTCATACTTGAAGAACGAAAATGAGATTCGAGTGAAACTAAGATGACCATTTCTATAAATTTCCCTTATATAAATAAGTAAACTTGACCTTTTTGTTTGTCTTTATTCAAACTTTTTTCGCATTTATTTTTTTAATTGTGAGCTAAATTTTTATAAATTATTGATTCGTCTTGATAAGACGAATTGAAAAGTAAAAAATTATCGCTGAAACCCGATATAAGTCATTTTAGTTATAATTTTTTATTTTCTCAATTTTTCTTTTCGAAACAAATCAATAATTTACACAAAAATACTCAAAACTAACACGCGCAAAAAATTAAATAAAGACAAAGAAAATCCAAAAAACCAAGTGGCCTTTTTGGGAAATTTGGACCAGATATACCTCAAAAAACTTACTTGAGGCTCATGTAAGCTAGAAAACTTACTCTCAAGGCTCATGTAAGCTGGTTCCAATACGCTATTATCAAAAAAAAATCTTGTGAATTAATTTTCTACTTTTGGATTGCTTATCATTCGTGAAATGGATTCTACTGTGAGTAGAGTAGATCCCGTAACTCATGACAATGGACATAGAAATTTGACTTTGACACAATCAAGATTCTCCAACTTTAATCGCAAAGTAGGATTACCGACCCTTTCTCTCTCTAGCGTAGGGTTCGCGAGCTTCTAATTTCCCTCGTGCAAATCCACCTTTTCCTCCAATCTTGTTTCTCTGATCCCAGCTCCGAATCCTCCTTTCGGCTTGATCTCTTCCCACCCACTCTGGTGGCTTGCTTGTCTTGGTTTTGATTAAGGGTGAGCAAAAAATCTGTCAAACCGTGAATCCAGTTCAAACCAATCTAAACCGAAAGGTTTGGTTCGGTTTTTAAGTAATATGGTATGGTTATGGTTTGAAAAAAATTAGAAACCGTGTTATATGATTTGGTTTGTAAATTCACGTTCACGGTTATGGTTCCACACCGATTCAAACCTTAATATATATATAATTATGATTCACCAAATATATATGGGAGCCTTAGTCAACTACTTTCCTAATTTGTTGATCCATTAAATCTACCGATATATTTAGTTTTCCTTCATTGCCAAGATAATTTAGACTAAATTTTCATATATCCACTATAATATTTAGTTTAGTTCTAATTAGTAGATTTATGTTAGTGTGTGTTGGTAATTTGAATAAAATTGGTTGTAATGTAGTTTAGTTCAAAATAAACCGTGGTATAAAACTGAAAACGAACCGTATTTTATACTCCCTCCGTCCCTAAATAAGTGTCCGGCGCGCAAAACTAGGCCTTCAAAAAGATGCATTTGTTTCGCTAAAAAAATTAAATTTTTTTCACAAATCAATAGATAGCAATGAGTTCTATTAGATTGTGAAAAAAAATTAAATTTTTTAACAGAAAATATGCATGTTTTGAAAAGCCTAGTTTTGCGCGCCGGACACTTATTTAGGGACGGAGGGAGTAGTTTGGATGGGTTTGGTTCTATAATTTTTGTGGGTTAATTTGGTTCTTCAAATTTATAATTTGTAGATATTGATTTAGTTCTTGGTTTATTATAAAACCGAACCAATCCGGACCATACTCACCCCTAGTTTTGATCTTCCTAATGATTTGTTCTTCCTCCATGGGATCGGTCCCTTCGAATCTTCTTTGATCCACCCAAGGGACCTCCCACCAATTTTTTAAAATTTTTAATGCAGTTTGGCTTGTACTAGTATCCTAGGGGTAATTATTCAGTAGTCCGGGAGCACCACTACATACGTGATGGTCCATAACCACTAATTTACATGAGCTCCATTGGGTCCTACAAGAAAAAAATTAAATTTCTAACTGATGTATAATTTGCCCCGCATGAAGAGGCACAACACTAGTATATTTCAACTTTCAAGTTTTTCGACTCTTTGGGTTATAAATTGACACAATTGCATGAACTGACACAATACGTAATTTAATCTACGTAGGAACTAAAGAGATTCGGAGAATTAGGAGGGAAAAAAAAAAAAGAGAGGAAGAGGGAGCCGAACAAATTGATAAAGCGACTTGCCGCTTTAGATCGAGAAAATAATAGGATGACACTATATAAGTAGATGATGCTTTAGAATACATGTATGGATGATGCTAAGTTGGTCCTTTTTTCTTATAGTTTGTTAACATCCAAAAGCAGAAATAGCTTCAATATATCCACTCCACAAAGATACCATTTACAATGAGATGCACTGCACATTAAGCATACTACTGCTAATAAGTGTTCAAAATCCATAAGTAAAGAAGTTATGATCCATTCCACACAAATACCATTCATTCACATAAGAACCACATTGTAAGCTAAGTTGGTCTTTTATAGTTTGTTAACATCCAGAAGCAGACATTGCTACAATCAACTCCACAAAGATACCATTTACAACGCCGAGCAAAAAAAAAGATACCATTTACAACAAACCCTGCACTCCATAGTAAACATACTACCCTAATAAGCGTTCAGAATCCATACGTAAAGAAACTGTGATCCACTCCACACAAATACCATTCAAAGGGACCTTCCACAGCATACTGGTATTGTTGTCACAGCCACAGGTCATCGATACTGTGCACGTCATTGATACTCTGCAAATAGCACAATAGCCGGAAGCTTAATAAAGCCCTTAAAAACTTCGGTTTAATGTAACATATACCCTCCAATTCCTCTGCATATAATTGCATTCAGTCCAGTCTACGAATCAATTCCTATCACACAGTGCAATTGATAAAGGGAAGCATTCCACTTCACAAACGGAAAGTGTTTGGATTCCTTCAGGTACACTTGATGGGATGTATCGTCCCATGGGTCTCTCTGGGGCCCATCATATGCAAAATGCCTAAAAACATTACATATACATTTTGGCACTCACAGAACATCCACGAAGCAGAACAGTTTACTCTTATTGTCAATGACTCAATAATGCGTGACTTAATTAATCGCGTATGTAACTGGTACTTCATAAAACCAATTATCTGAATTCAGTTACCAAATACAACCTCCGACGCAAATTGTTTGTCCAATTTTTAATTTCTTTGCTGTCCCAAAATGATTGTCCATTCTGAAAACTAAATGTAAGAAAACGTAAAAAATTATAATATTCTCCAATAGTGGACAAACAATTTGGAACAGAATGTGCATCTCTACAAAGATTTAGTATTTGAATCAAAATAACTAATAACACCTTGACACATGAAATGTATGCTTTAACTATTACTATTAGGAAGCAATTTGAAAGCAGAAGGCAGTGGATCATGAAATCCCTGAACCGGTCTTCAAACGGTTCTTAACTTCATGAAACCGGAACTTAGCCATCCCTTCCAAAAACCTCCAAACTGGTTTACTCGTTTTTTTATAGAACACTCCTAGATTATTGAATCAGTCTAATTATTCCAGCGAAATCTAGACAAATATGCCAAACTATGAACAGAACCAATAAGCAAAATAGGCCGTAGGGGGACGGGCCCACGAAGGTCCAAGAAAATGGTTACCATTCAGTTGTGCTGCTGCAGAGAAGCCAACTTCTAAGCTAAAACCACATTAGAACACTATCTATTTACAAAAACACATCGACAGTCTTGGATATGTAGTTTGGTTTATTTTTGCTTTAACAAGCTGGACAATATAATTTTATGCTTATCTGATGTCCATTTAAACAAAAGCTTAAGTCTTTGTATAAGCCTAACTATGGAGTGGTGTGATGCACTAGCATTGCAGGTACTTTTGTCATTTTAGCGTCCTTAGTGTTAGTAGAGTCTTGAGTCTATTATAAATAGGTGAGTGAGTCTCTCATTTGGGAGCTTTTTGATTATTAAGAATATTAAATATATATTGATTGAGACATAATTTCTCTCTCTACCCTTTGGGGTTTATTCCCTTGAATGAGATTTTACTCATTTCTTTGAATCTTTGATTCCCTTTGCTATTTTGGTTTGCATCATGGTCAGTGTTCTAAATGACGGCCGCCCCACCTAGCCTAGGCACTTGTCGAGTTGTCGCCACGATTTCACCCTTGACGGCTCATTCAGTGGTTATGGAGATTTGGCGGAGCTTGGCGGCCGACTTGGCGGCACTAGGCGGCTAAGGGAGATTTGGCGGAGCTAGGCGGCCGTCTTCGTGGGGCTTGATTGCCTTAAAAATATTTTAAAAAATATATTTTGGAAAAAAATGTCGAATCGCTCAGCAACACCTAGGCGCTTGGCGGCATGTCGCCGCTCGACTAGCGAACACTGATCATGGTGATCCCCAGATCCTGCTCTTGATTATTCCCTTCCCTCCATTTCGTGTATTGCCTTGCCCCTCTACTCATGTTGCTGCTCGTCTTCGCATCTCAACCTATTGATGCTTGTTATTACATCTGTTTTGTATTTCACTACTTATTGTACTCCCCAACTCTTTTGACTAGCCTGTAATATAGTTGTCAAAGGCTCTAAGCTCAAGCGAGGCGAGGCGCACTTGCACGACCCCAGGTGAGGCAACATGAACAAGGCGCAAACTTGGCGCAGAAAGGCAAAAAGGCGCGCTTCTTCCAAAATTGATCATAACTATTACGCTCACCGTCAGATCTCGAACAAAACAAAAGGGTCTACGTCTCCTCCTGTGGTATTCGATCTGCCTTAGTCTCAGCCGACTTGAGAGAACTCACGACTGTGACTCAAACGTCTCCTGCTCTCGCCTAAGTCGATCTCTCATCGTCTAGATTCTCTCCTCTTAGTGGTCTCTCTCTCTCTCTCTCTCTCTCTCTCTCTCTCTCTCTCTCTCTCTCTCCCCGTACGTATATCAGTACATGTAAACTACATATAGTCCTATTATCCTATACACAACACACTGACATAGTTATGAATAGATAAAGGATTATTTTTTAAAGTTTCTAGAATTAGCTTTATTTTCTGATTGTTTATTCCCCTAGTCTCTCTTAGCTGGAACTTTTTCCCTACTCTACCAGTTCAGAACTTCTGAAGCTCAACATTCCCAACTCCACCATGAAGCAATAAATCCATACTACATAAGATTTAACACCTAACAATGTGTCAGGACCACCCACCTATCTTAGAAAGCAATATTATGTATTCACGACAAGCACAATGCAGCAAGCGTAGAAGGTTAGGACAGCTCATAAGGACCATACACAATCCAGTGAAACAAAGTGCGCGTACCATGAAACGAAGGGTACGCTTAGCAGCGAAGCCGAGTTCAGGTCTGCACATTAGGACCTTGGGTTCCACCGCCTCTCCAGCACCAGGAGCAGTATACAGGATAGCTTGGAACTTCTCATAATCATCCCCACCAGGTTTACGTAACTCAAAGGTAATGAAATCCAAATGACCACCACCGACCACCTGTGATTTCATCTGGAGGGGAAACTTATAACCGCTGTAGTTTCCGTTCTACAACAGTACAACATCCACAAGGTAGTTACCAAAAACCAAGAACAAGACACACACACACACACAAACACACATACTCGGGAAAAAAAAAACAGAAGAAGAAACAATCAACCACATACGCATCGACGGTTGTGATATTTCATAGCAGCTTTCACATCGAGATTCCCACGCAAGATATACTTTGGTATTATTGGTCGGATCTGTGATCCTACAATCTTAAGTAATGGTGGGATGCCAAAGACCGGACCATGAAACTCCTGTATCCATCACATCATCAGCATCAGAACTAAAAAACCAAACATACATAAACACTGCAGCGTGATGATGATGATGAATGATACAACGAGAGCCAAGAAGTACGTATGAAGAAGGAAAAAAAAGTATTTATATACAATACATACTTTGTAATCGAAATCCTCGCGAGAGTATTTCTGCAGCTCTTCTGATGTCAAGCCGACGGGGGTAGGGTTCTTGGCCACCGCCCTGTTAGATTTTTTCGGGACACCCTAGAGAGAGAGGAACACCGCACAATTTCAAAACTGCAGCATTCAGATCTGAGAAAGGACTAAAAAAATGAGAGTGAGAGAGAGAGAGAGAGGGAGAGAGAGAGACCTTTGCGTTCTTCTTTTTCTGATATGAAGCTACCTTTGCGTTCTTCTTTTTGTGAGATGAAGCCACCTTTGCGTTCTTCTTTTTGTAAGATGAAGCTACCTTTGAGTTCTTCTTTTTTTGATCTGAAGCTACTTTCGTATCATCGGGAGAGTATTCCTGCCGCTGGTCTGATGTATGGCCGCCGGTGGTAGGGTTCTTGCATCCCTCCGCCAACGGTGGTAGTTTCAAATCTTTCGATCGTGAGCGTGTCACAGGGAAACCAACAAATCCGAGTATCAGAGATTCCTTCAGTTCTTCCGTGAAACCCTAGAGAGAGAGAGAGAGATGAACACCGCACAATTTCAAAACCGCGGCAATCAGATAAAGGGAGATCTAACACATAAAAAAAACGAGAGAGAGAAGCTACCTTAGGGGTGTTGTTTTTCCGATTTGAAGCTACCATTGTATTCCGTGAGGCAACTGTCGCCGCAGATATTTTTGGGAGAGAGAAAACAAGAGATTGATGAGAGAAAAAGGAGTTGAGTTTTGTTCACTCTTCACTTAAGTATCCCTATTCTTTCACCACTGTCAAGGACGCCATCTGGAAGACCTCGAAAGAAAAAGCTTCGGTCAAATGGCGAGAAGATCAGACCAATACAATGTAGCAGCAGGTGCGGGAAGGTTGGAAGACACAACCGAAAGAGCTGCAAAAAGGACTTGAGGGTTGCTAATTCAAGATATGCAAAGTGGATATGAGATTGAAAGAGTGCTGCTGATTAATGATATGCACAATGGATATAAGTTATATTCCTTGATCGTCTTTTCTCGATCATCTTCCTTGATCTCGCTCTTCTGTATCAGCTCTCTTTTGATGCGAGATGTATTGCTTCTGTATCGCCTTCGTTTGTTTTTTCATCCGAGGGGCAATTTTGTCAATAAAATACTTGACAGGACCTACTGGGCTATGATTTACAGGCTCAACTTTGTGCAGGACCTGTTGGGCCATTGTCAACCCAACAACGACCAGCCAAGAAGGCTCTCTTATTGTGTTGGGCCCATAACGGGTTACACACAAATAATTCTATTTTGGTACTCATGTTGTTAGCTTGGATAAAGCACATTTTACGCAAGTGCCTTGCTATCTCTAAAGATTCTATCAAATAATTTTTCCCGTAATTTCATGGGAGAGCATTTTTCAATTCTTGTCTTTTAGTTCTTTGTCTTCGATATTATCTACGTCAGCAATTATGCTCTTCTTAGACTGAAGGTCCCGTTCCAGAAATCTTCTTAAAAAATAAGCAGCTTATTTCACATTTTTAAATTCAAAAATAAAATAAATGAAAAATAATTTTTTGTATTTTTTTTGCATCGTATAAAAGATCTCATCGAGATCTTCCAAAATAGATCCATATTGTATATTTTTAGATTTCAATAAACCCATAATATTTGAGCTTGAAATTGCCTTCTCAAAAAATAAGAGCTTTTTTTTTTGTTCCGAAACGGAGCCTCACAAATCATTGTACTATCCCATCTCATCTTGGAGACCAAGCGCTTGTCGTCAACAAGATTTGGGTCCTCAAAATCATCCTCATTATATATACCAATCAGTCCGGATTTTTGATACATCTATTTAAGCAGCACTTCTTCAAGAGTTCCATAGACTTGAACAACTTGGCTTTGTGTATAAATTGGGAGGCTCGAAAAGGAAAAAGAAGAAGAAAAAACCTCCAAAATTACAAAAGAAAAATAAGAACAAAAATAAGGGGTCTAAAAGCATCTGTAATGTGTGAAGGTTCTAACAAAAGTTATGTTATCAAGTACTTCTCCAACCTCGACGGTCAAATTTGAAGCCAAATGAGTATAAATGATCCTTCTTATTTCATCCGAGTCTTATTCTCGTCTTCCAAGTATCAATTACAACTCTTTTGACTTTTAAATTTGGTTTTTGCACCAAATTGGTTCAATTGATGACTTCCGTAAGCCTAAATGGATGGAAAAAGTCAGATTGATGGTAGCTTGGACGTTGTAGTTCGAACCAAGTTGGTCCAATTGATAACGTCTGCCTTCAATTTGATTTTTCTGTTCAGTTTGGCTGACAGACGTTATCAATTTAACCACCTTGATATGAAAATCAAACTTAAAGGTCAAAAGAGTTGCAATTCATACTTGGAGGATGAAAATGAGACTCGGGTGAAACTAGGAGGACCATTTCTATAAATTTCTCATACATAAATAAGTAAACTGGACCTTTTTGTTTGTCTTTATTCAAACTTTTCTTGCATTTTTTTAAAATTGTGCACCAAATTTTTGTGAATTATTGATTCGTTTTGATAAGAGGAATTGAAAATGTTGAAAATTATGAGCAAAACTCATATTTTTTAAATAAAGACAAAAATAAATAAAAAGAAAGATTTTTTTTATACTTATTTTTATTTTACTTTTCCTATTTCTCTTGTTGACACGAATTAATAATTCATAAAAATTGAACGCAAAACCAACAAATGTGAAATTTTTTGAAAAAAAGAGTTAATCTTACTCTCTCTTTTTTGTAATAAAAAACCAGCCTCAATGTTCCCAGGAGAGGGCATTGACAACACCATTTGAGGTAAAATATAGGTGCCTACTTCTTTACACCCAATTAAATTTATATCCCTCAGTCTATTCATCACCACCTCCATTAGCCCTTTATCTGTCACTTCTTTGCAGAATTCAATGTCCAAATATTGGAGATTTCACGCCTATTTTCAATCATTGTCAATTTTTTGTTTGAATTTTTTTTTGTATTTGTTAATTTTGCGCCAAACTTTTGTAGGTTTTTGATTCGTCTTGACGAGACAAATTAGAAAAGTAAAAAAAATTCACTTTTACCCAAGTATTTTGAGAAATAACCACTCAAAATATTTGGATAAAAGTAAAGAAATTTTACTTTTCCGATTTCTTTCGTTGAGATGAATCAATAGCCTGACGCAAAATTAACAAATGCGAAAAAAATTCAAATAAGAACAAAATTATCAGATTTAAGTTAAGTGCAAAAGAACAAGGCCTAAGCTTTCAAAGTTTTCAAATTAGAGTGGTTAGAATATATCTCCCAAAAACATATGAAACCTTAAGGCCACTGATGTTAAAGAGCGTTAGGGAAGAGAATCTCTTCAAAGCTTCTCCAATGCTAAAATTGGTGAGTCGTAGACAATGACTTACATCAAGGAATTGTAGACTCGGGCAAACTTGCCCAAAGTTCTTGAGCATCATATCAATCAACCACATCTTCGCAAAGATATCAAGGTCTCTCGTACGGTAACTAGCTCTCCAAAATACTAGGCTTCTAGCTAATAGGGGAAAAACACTCGAATGCCATTTGATCTAGTTTTTCTATTTTGCTTTATTGCCTTTCAATTATGTATGAAGCTGAAAAACATGGGATAACATGCAGGACAAGAAGGCTTCGCACAAATTATCAAATAAATAAAATTATCATAGCCCTGCTTGTTACAGCTTATAGCTTGGTTCTATAGCCATTTTCTCTTTTGGACTTCGTCCCAAATTTTTATTGCACTTTGGCTTGTACTAGCAAATATGGTACGCGTACTTATTCAATAGTTCGGGTATGGTGCTCCAGATCACTCCAGAACCACATATTTACATGAAGTCCATATACGTCATGGTGGGTCAAATTTTGTCAAAAAAAAGACAACCAAGCCAAAACTTGGGGTTCATTTACTCCCCTCGTTCCAAAATTTCTACACATAAGCAGGAAATTAATTCCATATGTCAAAAGAAATTAAATTTGGATAATTGTTAGATTAATTTGTCGGTGTGCTTAAGCTAAACTCGAACATTTGAATTATCAAAAAGAAGAAGAAGAAGAAGAAGAAAGAATTGTTACTCATTCTTTTAACTTACTAATGTAATCCTCGTGCTTCACACGTTTTTGCGTGCTCATTGTGTAATTGTTAGTCGGAAAGTTAATATACGTACATTGTTTGTTCGTGTAGTGATGAGTAGTAGAAAAAGAACAACACGAAAATGGACATATCTACTATTGCTATGTCCAGAAATACTGGGAGTCATAGGTCTCATGCATGATTTTCTTATAGCACTCATCCACTTCCTTCACATTGCCACACTTTCTCGGTCTTTACTCATTCATCTCAAGACTAAATAACTACTAATAACTTGAAGTAGCAATCCTGCCAACCCATTTAAATGCCAAGACAAACATGCTACTTGCTAGTAAGCTCTCACATGGACAAGCTGCATGTTTAGAAAACGTACGATATCTCATTCCCACCAATTTGTCTGCTCAGATACAATTTAATTTCTTTCCAAGGGGAGAAAGAGTGCATCTCATCTCTTCTTCAGTCAAAATGGAACCATGACCTGCGAAGTAGATTAAAAACATAGTAATGTCACACTATTTTGCATCAGATTATATGAATAACTGACCAAACCAAAAAAAAAAAAACAATAACTGCAAAAATTATATATTTGCAGTAATAAACCTCCAAACTAGGCTTCCAAACTTAACGTGATCAGATAAACCTACTTGAAACGAACAAATTTTTACCAATGATACCCACACGAACATAATAAGAAGAATATTGGTACTTGGATTTTGAGGTTTGGAGGTGTTTTGGTAGCTAGGTTCGGGCGTTTCTGTCCGGTGGTTCTTTTTTGTTTGGGTGGGCACCTTGCCTTCCTTTTGTGGCTCTCAGGTGACGATTACTGTCGTGTCCTTGGTCCGTTTAATCTTTGTATATCTTTTTCGAAGATTTTTGAGTTTCTTTAGCTGAGAACAAAAATAAGAATAATATTAGTATCCACACACCTCCCTTACTATCAAGCTAAAATCCGAAGCACTAATAATGAAATTTTGATTGTTAATTCCTTGTTAAGTGTTACAATGAGTTTTCATGGATTCCCTTGCAGAAGTCCCAAAGAGCTCGAAGGAATTCCATGGAAATGGCTAGCCTGTCAAGAAAAATGAGCAAATAAGAGATGCTTATAAAATGAGCTATGAGAAAGTAAAATGAACTAAAAAAGGAAACCAATAAAAATGGTTACACCCGTTAAAATATGAGAGAAGAAAAGTTTTATTGAATTCGATATAAAATTATATATACAATGAGATCTCTATTTATACAAGAGAGGTAGCCTAGCTATGGAAGAGAATCATTCTAATTATAATGAAATTATAATCAATTACAATTCAAAATAAAATCAAGAGAATCATATAATAATATCATAACCATATCAGGATGATTATGATATTATATGATTACTATATTCTAACAACACCAAAAACAGAAAAACTCAACTCGAGACTACAATTTATGGCTACTTTGAAACGAGACATTTGATCAGATTTTACTTACCAAACATGCTTAGATCACGAACGTCATTCCCTTATCAAACATGGAAGAAGAGGAGTGAGAAAATTTACCAGTTTAACCAAGAGAGTCAAGAGACAATTTCTCGTTAGAACACAAAATTTTACTTTAGAACAATTAGTGAAGAATTCTAAAACACTTATATTGCTAACTTGAGAATAACAGTGTTTTTGCATTTGCGGACAGAGGGAGAAGGGGTGTAAAATAACCTGAAAACCACACAGAGACTAAAACCCGCCTTCTTTCATAAAAGGAACGACCTTTTGCAAACTGGAAAAAAAAAAAAAAGAGGATAACTTCAACGAACGGATTCGGATCCTTTCCACACATCCCTCTCCCCACATCTACCACAGCTTTCCACCAAATGCTGCCAACACATTAATGAACTCATCCAACGGCCCAGATTAAGCCAAAGCCCCACGTTTTCAATCCCTAAACTACACGACACCGTTTCCAACATTTTTCCCAAACCGCAACTGACGCTGCTCCGTTTGCTCCCTCTCTCTCCCCAAACCCAAATACACTCCCGACTCCGGCGATTTGTTTCAGCCCAAACCCAAATACGAATTCAATCCCACTGATATTGCCCTCCATTAATCGTACCAATCTCTCTCTCTGGTCCTTTGTTACTTTAGAAATTTCTGTGGAAGGAATTCAAATCCATCTCCTAATAATAGTTCATGACTCTGAAACCATTTTCTTCAATTCCCCTGCAATGATTTCACTCCTCACAGTTTACTCTTGGAATACACAGGGTGCGAATAGTAGATTAAACCTTCTCTGTAAGAACACGAAGATTTAACCTTATAAAATTTTGAAAAATCAAATCAGAATACAGTACAAGCAAAACCCTATTTTTTACCGGAACAAAAACAAATCAAATCAAACGAAGAGTTGGAGAGGTCAACATCTACCGGTGTCGAGATTCAAAGAAGCTTCATCAACGAGGTCAGTTTCACTCGCCCGAACACACGTGAGTGGCCGGAGTCCGGGCTGATCTCATCAGAGGGACTGAAATCACTGAGTTCGTAAATGGGTTTGGAGAGAGAGAAGAGGAGGGACAAACGGTGTAGCAGTTGCCGTTTGGGGAAATTTTTTGAAACGGTGTCGTGTAGTTTAGGGATTGAAAACGTGGGGCTTTGGCTTAATCTGGGCCGTTGGATGAGTTCATTAATGTGTTGGCAGCATTTGGTGGAAAGCTATGGTAGATGTGGGGAGAGGGATGTGTGGAGAGGATCCGGATCCTCAACGAACCACAGATTTTATGGAAATTGAATTGAACAAACGGAATAAATTTGGTACCTCTATCATATTCAAGGCGAACCCTTATTTTGCTAAAGAAATGTTTTAATCCTTCAATGACAGGCCCATCATGAACTTTAGCAAACATTCAACTTTAACAAAATTTCCCAAAAGCTGCATAAATCAACAAAATTCCTAAAAAAACACGTACATTAAAAATGACCTTTTCAAAGATTTAATCTTGCAATTCCTTTCTCCTCAAATGACTTAAATTTCAACTTGAAGCCATCTATCCAATTGGATCACCTGGGTTCAATCAGCATTAACAAACACAAAATGATGGCAAAAAATTGGAACAGAGTTAACACACCAAATCCAATTACAGAAATCAAATTTGGAGAGAGAGAGAGAGAGAGATGCACTTGAGAGATCGAAAAGTGAGATGAGAGGAGAAAGCGCGAAAGAAGAAATTGGCTTTGTGGCGGAACACGTACCACAACTCCCGTGCAAACCAGCTGAAAAACACACTTATGACTTGAGACTTTCTTTGCTTTGTCCTTACGTTTCCACTTTCAACCCTCAAAATCCGAGAAGAAATGAGATGGCGCTGCATCAATTTATGGCTGAAGTAACTACTCTTTTCAGTAAAATCCGGAAATGAAAGTACAATTTCATTGAGTGAAATAAGGAAAACGTATAATACCTAAGCTACCACCACCTCAAAACATGCAAAAACAAATTGGAAGACAAATTTGACGAGGGCAATTTCGTATTTTCACCATATGTCTTGGCTTACCACCCTTGGTTCTTTTATTTATTACTAGTGCTCATTGAATGAATTGGTTTCGGAAAGTGTTTTTGGTTTCAGAATAAATTATATACACCGGCGATATAAATATTTATTTTCTCAAAATCAATTACATTGCGCCAGGTTGTCAAAACAGTGATCACAATTAATAGAACGCAGTGACGTGAGACAATGTAATTAATTTGAAGAAAAAACAAATATTTATACCGACTGTGTAAAGTATTTAATCTCTTTTGGTTTTAGTAGTGATGATAGTAGATGAACAATTCTATTAATCACTCAACTAAATATGAAAATTTAATTGAGGTACATTACGATGGTTACATACTAATTTATCGAGATACAACAACTCATTTATTCTTTATTAAATTTCAATTTCAAACCACCGCAAATTAATTCTATGTCTTTACAGAGCATACATACGATCCCTAAGCTCATCAAAACATCAGTACATTCAGGAAAGCCAATTCCTTTTGAAAACACATTAAGCTCATCTATATTTATCCCATTTTCTCTCTGTTTCCATTACAATCTTTCAGCAAACTACCAAGCGCAAAAACAGAAAAGAGCAAAATTTATTACCACAATTTCGCGTAAATGAGTTTTTTTTTTTTTAATGTAGTCGACATGGGCCTGCACAAAAGTAGAAGCCTCACATCAAAACCATATTCCATAGCTGTTTCTAAAATTCTCTCATTCCTTCAAATATACTCCAAGTCCTCAGTGTACCTGAGCGGCTGAGCCTGAGATAATGTCATAGCTAAGGCAAAGTCATTGAACAAGACATCAAATAATTAAATGCAAGCCAATTTAGATGCATTATTCTTGCGTATCAGTGAACAACAATCTAAATAATCAATATCTGCTTAAATAATAGGAAATATGAGCAGCTGAAGTACAGAATTTGGCAAGCCAATCATCTACAACAAAGAGACCTAGGCTATGTACATTCAATGGTCATAAAATAGAAAAACATATAGGAAAAAAGTATATGGGGTGATCTGTTCACTGTTTTGGCATAGCAAGGTTGAACATAGTAAGTGATAAAATACTCATAACATAGATGGAGAAAAGGAGATTGCCTTTTAAAATTCCTATCTTGTTATGGATCCAGAGAGACATATTACCAGAGCCTCCACCTATATGATGTTTTCGGCATCGAAGCAGTAGCTTTAATTGAAGCGATAGCCCCTCGACTGTAGACTTCAAACACAAAATAAAACCAATTGTAAGATGAAGGCTACAAACTAAACAAAAAAAATATGAGGTTGCAACAACAATGACAAGAACGAATCAAATCATAAAATTAAAAGAGATGCTGAAATCCAATACACAAGACTAATAAAACTTATGATCTACTCTTTTGATTACACTTCAGAAGTCACATGTTGTAAAATGGCTTTGCCAAGACGTGGAATTAACAAAACCATGTTAACCCCTTCTTTTTTCTTTTTGATGCATGCTTACAATTATAAAAATTTGCATAAAAAGAAAATAAAGATTTCGTATATGCTATTCGAAAAATCATCAACCGAAGCCCAAAATTTTAATCCATCAAACTCCAATTTTATTTTCAGATTTCCATACCAAACAAAAAAATTCCCATTTTTAAATTAAATTCTTCCTTCTCCATCAAATCCTACTACTTCAAACGCTATGCAATAAAAATGCAAGAATGGTGTTCAAATCAAATTGTATTATCCATAAAAAACAAGAACACGCCACACAAGTAATCAATTATGATTGACCTCAGGAATGAATACATCCTCCATTTTGTACATTATGTTGTAATCAATCAATATCTCAAATAGAACACACCACATAAGTAGGAAAATAAGTTGCTTTTGAAAATGAAAATTTTATACCCAAAAACTGCTGCATGAATACAGCCGCTTTGATAGTTTCTTTTGATGATTGTTTTCATATGAAAGCGAAAGATAGCTCCTCTCTTTTACCAATAGTGTCAATTCTACAAAAAAGAAGAAGGTAAACAATGGAATGTAGCAATCAAGAGTGGACTTCATTTTGATTCTAAGAATAGAAGAAAGAACAAATGATCAAACCTTTGAGCCTTGAAATCTTTCATGACATCAAGGAACACGTCGTTTGTTGTTAGTTTCTAAGTGCCCAATGTAGACATCATTTGAGGATGCTCAGAGCTTCATAACCCAAAAAACGTACGACAATAAAAAGTTTAGAATTCAACTCCTTAAATAGAACAATTTAATTTGTTGAACCACTTTTAAGGCATTAGATAAGCATATTAGCCATTCCTAACAGCTTTAAATCTAAATACTTGATATCTCTTTCTTTTCCTTTTAGGCCTTTTCCATTATCCACCATTCCAATTATGACCTTTTCTTTCATTCAGATCTTGATCTTTTGAGATGAGAGTTATACTTTGGGAGACAAATTTTATGAAACATCAAGTTTGTTGTTAAATTATAAGGAGAGTTCCACAAAATCTGACTTCGTTGCCCTCAACGCACGATATAAAGACTAATAGAACCAGTAACAAAAACCCAAACTTAAAATCCAAAGCTTTAACAGGGAAATCCAAAATATATTCCTGATCAGGAAAATAATAACCGTAACTGATGTATGAGAATTGATAACAAGTTCATGGTGAAAGAGATTAGTCTAATTAGTTACATGATTAATTCCTATTTGTTGCATTAAACACCACATGAACAAGCACTCATAACCACGGCCACGGGTTAAAATTCTCACAATACAAGAATAATGAGAGACAGAGAGAGAGAGAGGGGCTTACATCGGATCGGCGTGAGATTAGGCGATGAGCCGTTTAAGTTGAGCAGCCATGAACACATCATCTCTAGACCTCTTCATCTTCGAAATTACCGCTTAATCTTCAACAAATTTTACTTATTATAATCACAATCCTGTATAAACCCAACCCATACACACTATGAAAAACGGCAAAGAGTACAACACCAGATTTGAGAACAAAACAAAGCAACCAAAATGTTTGAAATTTTAACCCGGACCTTTTGTGAACATATCACCTCCAAAGCACAAATCCCATGCAATAGTATGACAGATAACATATCAGAAACATGGCAAGGGAACAGATTACTAATTAGATGTACTTAGCATTGTGCAATAAGCAAGACAAAGTCAAATGCCCTAGTAAGAAAAAAGAAATTATCTATAAACCAAATCCTAGGTCTAATAAACTCATTTCTCCCATTACCAATGACAATTGCCATCGCTGTTGCTGCTTCCATGACCCATGACAATGGATCCCACAAGAAACTGAGAAATTTAAATTTTGTTATCCTGCATGGAAAAGATAATGGAATGTCAAGATTTGCACAATGCAATTAGTCCTACAGAAGATATGGTTATCAGACTAAGCTACTAATGAACAAAACCTATAGTAGTCATAAAGAAAGTCAGCTTAAAAACTTTGAGCCAAATATACTGCAATTGTTTTCCTTTCTATAAAACACACGCAAAAAAAAATCTTTAAACCTCAAGACAAATAGGGCCTCAGTACCAATTAATTGAAACTATCAATGCAGCAGAAGCATTCAGACAATGAATAAATACCCTTTCAGTATGATTGAATGTAAAAATCCAGGAAGCGGTAACAGTATCCGGCATGGGAACAATATTAACTTTGGTAAAAATGGAAGCATCATGACAATCTGTATACGTAAAGCTACAAACATTAAAAATAAAATGAGACTCACAATTCCAAATTGTTAAATGTCACCGTAAAAGGAAGAACATCACTGTTAAAGATTCAAAATTTGACTAATCAATATGTGTAGTATAGGACATGAAGCAAAAAAGAACAGATTAAGGAAACATCAAGAATGGGTATAGTTTTAATACTCAAGTAAGAAAGATCAGTCTAGCGAACTTTCTTTTTGTTCATCTCTCGCGAACTTTCTTTTTGTTCATCTCTAGCGAACTTTCTTTTTGTTCATCTTATTGAAATCCTCAAGAGCTTCCTTTTATTCCTTGTCTTGAGATTGTGATAGACCGAAGTCCCAAAAATCTATAGTTCGATTAAATTTCCTTCATAGTTGTACAAAATGAGCCCTTTAAAACACTACATTATTGCAAGAAATCCAGCACAAACACACCATTAACTAAAACCCACATAATAAAAGAACTGTAAGATTAATTTTACCTGACCATGGGCGAAATTGGCATTGATGTTCGATTTGGGGTTGGAGACTCATGTGTCTATTTGAGGCATAATTTTCTACTTCAAACATAACTGAAGGAAGAAGAGATGTGTATACAAACTATTAAATTAGAATCATCGCACGCAAAGAGAAGAAAGATCAATTTCAAACAGCATATTTCTCGACCAAAGAAATTGGACGTCATACAAACCTGAAAAAATCCCCACAACTTGGGCTTGTCATCTTCAGCTTGGGCCAGGGCTGTGTGAGGAAGCAAATGTGGCGAGCAAGAAGAAAGAGAGAGACCGTGTGAAAGAAGCAAAGCGGAGAGAAGACTATATTCGGCGCCGCTGGTAGAGTCCGGATTTGCGGGATTTGATGCTGAGAGTCTCATGAGTTTTCTTTTTCCTCCGTACGTTTTTCTTGTCGACAAAGAACCGGAAAACAGGGGTAAACGCGACCAGATTGGGCCAAAAATTACGCAACGCAGTCCTGTACTTGGAATTAAAAAGTCTAAAATACCCAAACATATAAGAACAAGCAGTACGCAACTAAAAAGGTAAATTTGACTTTTCACCATGTAGGTCAAATACCAAAACTACCCAAACACAAACACTTGCAAGGAAAAAACGAAAAGGAAAGTTCGGAGGGCAACAATGTAATTTTATATCATGTCTTGGCTTACCATGCTAGGTTCTTTTATTACAAGTGTATTGATAAGCTTGAAACTTATTTTGATATTTTTTACTTTTTGTAATTTTTTGTTTAACTTTTCGTTGTAATTTTAAGAGTTAGGGTGCATTCTTTTGGCCTTAACTTAAACTTAAAATGAGAATTTTGTTCTTATTTGAATTTTTTTCGCATTTGTTAATTTTGCGCCAAACTTTTGTCGGCTATTGATTCGTCTCGACGAGAGGAATTGGAAAAGTAAAATTTCTTTACTTTTATCCAAGTATTTTGAGAAATAACCATTTTTTTGCACTAAAAAGTGGTTATTTCTCAAAATACTTGGGTACAAGTGAATTTTTTTTACTTTTCTCATTCGTCTCGTCGAGACGAATCAATAACTCACAAAAATTTGGCACAAAACTAACAAATGCGAAAAAAATTCAAATAAAGACAAATTTCTCATTTTAAGTTTAAGTTTAAGTTAAGGCCAAAAGAATGCACCTTTAGTTGTTCCTAATTTATTCAACCAAGCACAAAAATATAAGTAAAATATTTTACTGTCAAACGAACAGAACTGAAAAGTAGTAGCACAAAAATATAGACCGTAACAAAATTAGTACGGCAAAACAACATAAAATTTTCACCACTTGGCACCGAAGTTTATACCACATTCGTGTGCCTCGACTTCTGGTGACAATAACAAGAGCAAAATGCTTTCTAATTATAGTAGGCAGAACGGGGATTTTGGACATCCTCAAAGCCGAAACAAACAACCAATAACCGACACGTTACCGGTCGCCAACGAAAGACCAAAACGGGTGATCACAGGTTGTCCGTTGACCAAGTTCGTTACCATTTCCCGCGCAATGGGGGTGAGAAAAGTTAGTTATAGGGTTGGGATTGGGAGGTGCTTCTAAATACCGACCCAACTTCTCATTCTCTCTCCTGTTCTTTGATTGCTTATGGGGAAGGGCTGAGAAGAGAGAGAGAAGTTGGGGAAGAGAAAGAGAGAGAAGAGAGGAGAGAGAGAGAGAGAGAGAGATTGAGGGAAGCGGCGGTCTCTTTCTTTCTTCCTTAGTTCCTATTTCTTCTTCTGTGATCCGCCATGGCCGCTAACCACTCCTTGGAAGAGATCAAAAATGAGCAAATCGATCTCGTAAGCATTTTGTGAACTACCAATGCGGATTTTTCTTGTGTTTTCGTTACAATCTACACTTTCTGCCCCAAAAATTTTAGTCCGGAATTAAGAAGACGTACCATCCTCCATAAAAATAAAAATAAAGTACTTGTTCGCATACTTTTTATTTATTTATCTCTACACCAATTCAAAGGGATAATTTTTATATTTTATTCATTGCAAGAAAAAAATTCAAGAATTATGCATGGAAAGTATGTTATTTTTCATCTGGAAATTGCCCGTATTTTTTTTTTTTTTTTGTAATGGACTAAAAAATCAGAACGGAGGGAATATTATGCAAACAGAATTTTCGTATGGAAATGCTGATACAAAATTAGAACGGAGGGAATATTATGCATTTACGGTTTTTCTTTGTTGTAATTCGAATCAATCACCAAATCATTGAGCTAGTAGTAATTTCAAAAGTAACATTGTCACATCATTCTTGATTATTTTCTCCATACTGGGGAAGGTGCTGTGCGGGTGGTGCACAGCACCGTGCCGTGTTGTACAGCATTCGAGCCGTCCGTTCTGTAATCCAACGCCGTGTAGCATTTGAGCCGTTCATTGCTGAGATGAAATCTAATTTGAATTGACGAACGGACGGTTCGAATGGTGCACAAGTCCTTTTGTACGACGGCATCCAATTTTCATAAATAAATGATATGGCGTGTTTTGATCTCCCAATCAAGCTCAAATACCTACTTACACTTACTACATTCTATCTTCTTCTTCTCCACTTTTCTTTTTTTGTTGCAAATCCATCTTGAAATTCTCACAAAAACGAGAGAATGATAAGTGATGAATTTGTTATGTATGGGTGGTGTTCAGGAGAACATTCCCATCGAGGAAGTCTTCGAGCAGCTAAAATGTACGAGGGAAGGTTTGTCAACGGAGGAAGGAGAGAAGCGACTCCAAATCTTCGGCTTCAACAAGCTCGAAGAGAAAAAGGTACAACTTTGGATTCATTCCTTTGTTTTCTTTTTACTTCTACTTGCATTTTTAGCATTGTACTACTTCTTGATGCTGAACTGTTTGATGAAATTCCTAATAGGAGAGCAAGCTTCTCAAGTTCTTGGGTTTTATGTGGAATCCTTTGTCATGGGTCATGGAGTCTGCTGCCATTATGGCCATTGCTTTGGCAAATGGAGGGGTATTTTACACTTCTCTCTCTCTCTCTCTCTCTAAATGAAGAGTAGGATTGTGCAGGGCAAGCCTCCAGACTGGCAAGACTTTGTGGGAATTGTTGTGCTGCTTATTATCAACTCAACCATCAGTTTCATTGAAGAAAATAATGCAGGAAATGCAGCTGCTGCTCTTATGGCAGGTCTGGCTCCCAAAACCAAGGTACTATATTTCTTCATCCTTACTACCAAACTGCACTAACCAAAATCAGTTTTCGAAAACACTTTTCAAGTTTTTTTTTTTGTTTTTTTTTTGTTTTTTTACGATAGTAGAGGTGTGGGAGGGGGACTTTCCGGATTTGAACCTGGCACATGAGTGGTATAGCATTTTAAGTGCTCAGTGTTCGCCACTTCATTGTTGTCTGGTTGCTCAGGAAATTATTTTCTGAAAATACCCTTATTGTTTTCAAATCATATTGCATTTTAGGGTAATGGTTTCGGCAATATGAAAAACTTACTTGTGTTGTTTTGTTAGATAGTGTTTTGTATCTAAAATAGGATTGGAAAATCATTGACTGACTGAGTGTTCTGAGATAATAAATTCCAATATCAAATCTTGAGAAATGCAGCCAAACATCGCATTTTGGTGAGTCCATTGAAATCAAATTGTGGCTAATTTTTTTGAGTATGATGAAGGTGTTGAGAGATGGCAAATGGAGCGAGCAGGAGGCAGAAATCTTGGTTCCAGGAGATATAATCAGCATTAAGTTGAGCGATATTGTCCCAGCAGACGCTCGTCTTTTGGAAGGAGATCCTCTTAAGATTGACCAATCTGCTCTTACCGGTGAGTCCTTGCCTGTGACAAAGCACCCCGGAAATGAGGTCTTTTCCGGCTCAACCTGTAAGCAAGGAGAGATTGAGGCTGTGGTTATCGCCACTGGTGTCCACACCTTCTTTGGAAAGGCTGCCCACCTTGTTGACAGCACCAACCAAGTGGGTCATTTCCAAAAGGTACTGCTACTGCTCTTCAAAGCAAACCCCAACAAATTACTGGTTTTATAGCAGGCAAACAATGACAAAAATTCCAATATATTCACTTTGTATAAAAAAAGTTCGAGCTAGTTAAGCTTTAAAATGATGCTAATCCCTCATTATTGAATACTTCATCAGGTGTTGACTGCCATTGGAAACTTCTGCATCTGCTCCATTGCCGTGTGTATGCTGATTGAGCTCGTCGTGATGTACCCAATCCAGGGCAGGGAATACAGAGATGGCATTGATAATCTGTTGGTTCTTCTCATCGGAGGGATTCCAATCGCTATGCCAACGGTGTTGTCTGTGACAATGGCCATTGGGTCTCACCGGCTCTCTCAACAAGGTGCCATTACCAAGAGGATGACTGCTATTGAAGAAATGGCCGGGATGGATGTTCTTTGCAGTGACAAGACTGGTACCCTCACCCTCAACAAGCTCACAGTGGACAAGAACTTGATTGAGGTTTGTTGTCTTTCCGTAGTACCATAAAGACCCGAAGGCCAAAAAAGGATCATAGAACCTCTTTTTTCTTGTCAATGCTTGTCCTATTGGGTGCCGTTTTCGGAGTAAGTTTTCGAGAACATTTTTCATTCCTTCCCAAAGGCCAAAAAAGGAGCAAAGAGCTTCCTTTTCCATGTCAAAACAGTCTGTGTGGTTCTGTTTTCAGAATGAGCTCTTCTGAAGTCTTCAGAGAGCTTCCTTTTCGAACTTCTATGGCTAACTTTTGGAATTACCCTAGTGTTAAGAAAACACTGAAAACATCTGTGCATTCAAGAACTGATAGGGAAAAACGAATGTGTGTTTCCCTCACGTTTAAGTACGATACGAAGGTGTTCTGAATAAGTGCTTCAGAAACATGAATAAATAGCGACTTTATGACCTAAAAAAGCTATGGAAATGAGGTGTTAACAGGAGAGACGTCATAATCTAAAAAAACTTTGAAATGATGAATGTGCTCCCATGATCACAGGTGTTTGTGAAAGACAGTGATAAGGACACTGTTGTCTTGCTCGCTGCTAGGGCCTCCAGGGTTGAAAATCAGGATGCCATTGATGCTTCAATTGTTGGGATGTTGGGCGATCCTAAGGAGGTATTTAACTGGAGAATATTTCATTTTATACTTTTTTATATGCCTGCTTGTTGAATTAGACGTTATTTTCGCTTTCACGTGATGCTTTTAGGCAAGAGCAGGAATCAATGAGATTCATTTCCTGCCATTTAATCCAGTGGATAAGCGAACTGCAATAACCTACATTGACTCTAATGGCAATTGGCATAGAAGTAGCAAGGGTGCACCTGAGCAAGTAAGTTATATAGCAATTAATACTCCTCCATATGAGCAATTTTTCCCATGAACTGCATTTTGTTTCAGAATTTTTGACTGGTCTAGAACCGTCGCATATGCCAGATTATTGATCTCTGTGAACTCAAAGGTGATGCTTGCAAAAAGGCCCATGAGATCATCGATAACTTTGCTGATCGTGGTCTTCGTTCTTTAGGTGTTGCAAGACAGGTGAGATTTCTTACAGCCTATGACTTGAACATCTATTACATGTTCTAGTATGTCACAGGTGATGAATTTTTCCTCAAGACTGAGTTAGCCTTTTTTGGTCAATAGCAGTCGGTCCTAAATCAGCATTTATGTATGCGGAAATGCTGAAAAGGAACTTGACATTAATAATGCTGAACTGCAAGTGTAAAAAGATTAACTTACATTGGACTATTGGAGCAATTTTCAAAGGTACTCGTGTAAAACTTGTGTTCACACACTTCTGGTTCACTTAAGATAAAACTTTTGAAAATTGATTTAGAAATGTACTAACAAAGCTCAGACAAATAAATAGAAGGTTCAAACAAAAGTAGGATTATGGAAGTCAGGACGGCTACAAATGAAGTGGACAAAAAATACACTAGTTACACAAAGAAAGGAGTTTTTGGTCTTTATTTTCACTTCCATGTTCATGATACCAAACTTAGATTGTGCTCTTGTTTATAGACAGTCCCAGAGAAGACCAAGGAGAGCGCTGGTGAGCCATGGGAATTTGTAGGTCTCTTGCCCCTCTTCGATCCCCCTAGGCATGATAGTGCAGAGACCATCCGAAGGGCTCTTGACCTTGGTGTCAATGTCAAGATGATCACCGGTGACCAGCTTGCCATTGGAAAAGAAACCGGCCGTAGGCTTGGCATGGGCACCAACATGTACCCATCATCCTCCCTTCTTGGGCAGAGCAAGGATGAGTCTATCTCTTCCATTCCTGTTGATGCGCTCATTGAGAAGGCTGATGGCTTTGCCGGAGTCTTCCCTGGTAAATTTGTTTAAAATTAACTTAAATACATTCTTATGTGGGCATCAGATCGTATGCCCATTAAATGTTCTCCTTTTTTGTTCTACTGTTTTGGTGGTGCTGACACATCCCAATAACTTGAAATTCATGTTATATGATAATCTTTTGTGACCGAGTTCAAATTAACTTCAAATTGTGACGATATGTCAGCATCAGATGGCAGGACAGAGAAGGGCAAACAAAGGATATGAATGATCCTATGCCCTAAAGCGCTAGGTTGAATGACACAAAACATCTAGTGTTAACATTGGGCAATATATGCAGAGCACAAGTATGAGATTGTGAAGAAACTTCAGGAGAGAAAGCATATTTGTGGGATGACTGGAGATGGTGTGAACGATGCCCCAGCACTTAAGAAGGCAGACATTGGTATAGCTGTTGCAGATGCAACTGATGCAACCAGGAGCGCGTCTGACATTGTTTTGACCGAGCCAGGGCTTAGTGTTATTGTGAGTGCTGTGTTGACAAGTCGTGCCATCTTCCAAAGGATGAAGAACTATACAATTTATGCTGTTTCTATCACGATCCGTATTGTGATAGGATTCATGCTCATAGCTCTCATGTGGAAATTCGACTTCTCGCCTTTCATGGTTTTGATCATCGCCATCTTAAATGACGGAACAATCATGACCATCTCCAAGGATCGAGTGAAGCCATCTCCGGTGCCAGACTCGTGGAAGCTCAAGGAAATCTTTGCCACTGGTGTTGTCCTTGGAACCTACCTTGCTCTCATGACCGTAGTCTTTTTCTGGCTCGCCTCCGACACCGACTTCTTTTCAGTAAGTTGATTAAGTCAAAGCAGAAAATAACACTCTTTCATTTATATCCAATTTGTACCTAGTAGTAGGTGTCTGAGAGGGGTAGATACATTAGATTGGGTACAACCCTAACCTTTGGCATTATATGCACAAACTAGACGTATAAGACTCACCCAAAACCTAGTTTGTAGGCTATGTGTTTACCGTTAAGCTAGTAGTTGCCCTGCGCTAATTCATACATTATTTGCAGAAAGTTTTCGGTGTTCAATCAATCAGTGGCAAACAAAATGAGCTCACCGCTGCTCTGTACCTTCAAGTGAGTATTGTGAGTCAAGCACTCATCTTCGTGACAAGGTCACAAAGCTGGTCTTTCGTTGAACGCCCTGGTCTATTGCTTGTTGTTGCCTTTGTTGCAGCTCAGTTGGTAAGCTTCCTTGTCTAAGTTTCTACTCTGTTTATTGTTTTATCTCTTTTGTACTCTTTTGGAGCACTTTGATCCCAAAATGATTTCCGAATGTATGTCATTGCTCCATATAGGTGGCCACAGCCATTGCTGTATATGCAAACTGGGAATTTGCCCGGATCCAAAGAATCGGATGGGGATGGGCTGGAGTCATCTGGATCTTTAGCGTTGTTACCTACTTCCCTCTCGATGTCCTCAAATTCATTATCCGCTACGCATTGAGTGGTAAAGCCTGGGATAGCATGATACAGAACAAGGTTAATAAACAAGCTTACCAAATTCCTAGAACACCATAACTATGGTCGATGGTTACGGAACTTTTCTCTTTCACTTTTTTTTTTCCCTCTGGTTTTTACTCGCTCATTTGTCTTAAATGTCTAGACTGCATTCACAACCAAGAAAGATTATGGTAAAGGGGAGAGGGAAGCACAATGGGCATTGGCTCAAAGAACACTTCACGGCCTCCCTGCAGAAGCTTCAGGCGTTTTTAATGAGAAGAACGACAACTACCGCGAGTTGTCAGAGATCGCCGAGCAGGCCAAGAAACGCGCTGAAATTGCCAGGTAAATTCATATTTCGACTACAAAAGAAAAGAAATGAATAAGAAACTTACCAATGACACCACAATTGTTAAAGGTGCGACAAGGCTCGACTTGACAAAGGTAAGGCCTGGGTGACCAAGGCACGTCCCTTGGAAAAGTTGCAAGGCGTGCGCTTGATGAGCCTCTTTCAATTTGCACCAAATCTAATTTTAAAGGGCAAAAATGTAACTAAGGTCCTTAACCGAAGGGCTAAATGATCCTCACACAGTAGTACATCACGCCGATCTCTCATCTCTCACCTGAATCAAATGATCTCTCTAAGCCTTTGTTTCAAATATTGGGTGAGTGTCTTTTATTGAATTTGGCATTTTAGTTCTTCTCTATGCAACAATCTTTGACTATTTGGCATTTAGTAGACGTTTTTTAGATTTTTTACAGGGTACACATTCTAAACCTTTATTTTTGCCATTTTATTGCCTAAGTGCGCCTCGCTTCAATAAGACCAGAACTTGCCTTCTTCTCACGCCTAGACCCCAACAGACCTTTGCGCCTCTGCTCACCGCTCGCTCTTAATAACTACTCAGTATGAATGACACATACTTTTCTGTATTTCCATGTTTGTTTGTTTTTCAGGTTAAGGGAGTTGCACACACTTAAGGGACATGTTGAGTCTGTGGTGAAGCTGAAGGGATTGGACATTGAAACCATCCAACAGCACCACACTGTTTAGGAATAAAGTGGGTGGAATCATGTTGATATGTGGGAATAGAAAATGTAACAATTGTTGTGAATATAAAAGTTCATATTAGTGCTCTTCTTCTACTACTTATACAGTTCTGCTTGGATCTCATTATTATCATCTTCTTTTTCTTAGCTAAATTTGTTGTTCCTTGCTACGTTGGTGTTCTTCAATTAGCTGATTAGGGTTAACACCACCATGGCATTTTGTCAATCATATCATCAAGTGAATTGATTTGGCTAACAGGAAAATGGGAAGAAATGGTGCATGTTTGGCAAGACCTGTATCAATGGGTGGCTGGTCTTTCTAAAATCGTGCTTAAGGCAACGTGTGAGCTCAGGAGTAGAAGGACAAATAAGGATATCGAACCTAAGAAACTGTGAAACAAATTACTATAGAACGGAAAATTAATTTCTAAATTTATCAGTAGTGGTTTTGCTCTTATATTCTCTCTATCAGCTAAATTTGAACATCCATTTTCAGTGATTTGTTTTTTAGTGTAAGTTCACGTTTAAAATCTTTTAGTTTTGGTTATGCCATTGTGAATACTCTAAAAACAAGGTGTTTTGACTATTATAAATATAGAATCACCCGTCTCGCACTAAACGTGAAATGTAGAGACATATGGGTGATCAATGGGTCGTTTTTGGAGTCATTTTCAAATGTTAGAATCTATACGAAGGAAGGAAAAAAATGGCTATAGGGCAAGTAAATGCATGGCATGCCTCCATCGATCTTACAGGCTATTCCAATTCTCAACTCTCATTATCTTCTTCTTCTTTTTTTTAATTGCGTTCATGATTATGCACGTTTCATGACATTTCTTATAATTATTGGATTATTGTGTGATAAATCCCCAACAAAAAACTAGATTGGAATTTGGTTGTGAGAAGTTAGCTTGTGTATGGGTAGTCATACGAGGCATTTGGTTGTGAGAAGTTAGAATTTTTAGTATTTCGGGATATTTTTAAAAGACGCTTTCACGCTTTCGCTCACACATGCTATGTGACTCAGGCCCTTGTGATGATAATATCCCTATTGGCCTTCTCGATACAATTGAACCGGAACATGAAATATAGCACGATACGTTGCTTTTTCTAAAAAAAATGAACTCAACAACGATTGCGTTAAGAACATGACTCATAACACAACAAATAATTAAAGTGATGTGTTTCCAACGTATATTTTTTTCCAATCCGATCGAAGAAAAAGACACAGACCCAAATGTTTTTCTTCCTAGTAGGAATCGATTCTCGCAACAATTCCAATGGAGTGCTCTGCTAATGAGTTGAATCATAACTCATAAGTAACTTCAATGAAACCATTACATATATTTCTCTTCTGATTTTACACAAGACTATGAAGCTATATCATATCACAAGCCATTAGCCTTCTACTACTGTATTCATACAAAATCACCATCATCTGACCTAATCGAAACGTACCCATATGGAAAAATTATGCCGAAAGAGGTATATATAGGAGAGCGAAAAGACACAATTACTGATGCGGCCAGAACCTATTGCGCCATAATTAAGCCGTTCAACGAAGAAAGAAAAGAGTTTCCGTTTGGACGAATTCTTTGTGTCCATATTGCCAATGTTGCTATTGTTGGTCTGGTTGTTGAAGCTATACTTATTGTATGCCTAATAAACTTCTGTACTAATGACCGTATTCGCTATGTCGCCGACTACCCTGGTAAACCCATGCAAGGGAAAGACACGTTCCAGCAAAGGCAACTGCTGCCATGATAATTAACAGCTTGCCCATCACCATGTCTTTCTCCAAAGGAGCCCCAGACCCCAAATTCGATGAAACCGTCCTCTCAATCTCCCTGTAGGTCTTGTTGTTGCTGCCATCGTACCACGGATTCAAAAGGGTCTGAAACGCAGGGTCAAAGAAGTCCTCCACCCCATGAACGATCAAACGCCCATCGTTGTAAATATCCCACTCCGTGACCTTGACTTTGTTGATCGAAGCACGCCCTCCGTGGGGTCTTGTGGTAACCACAAGAGGGTGGCCAGGAAGTAGAGTATCGATCTTGGACTCGTACGGAAGAGACGATTCGAATGATTCTCTGTCTAGGCTTGAGGAGACTATGTGGTATTGAATGAGAGTGAGTGGGGGCTGTGGGTATTTGGGAAATTGGGAGTGAAAGAAAGCCTTATCAGGAGGGAAAAAGATGGTGCAAAAGCGTTCCTACAGAAAATACCCAAGTTGTAGCAGAAGATAGTACTGAAAAATCTCGGGTCGACGTTGGAAATTCAAACGAGTCAATTGAACAGAAAGCCTCTGAATTAAGTTCAATGTCCAGACGATGAAGAATGTAAGCTCGGAACTGAAGAAAACCCTGGAGACCCGGGTGTGGCGGTTGGAGATGTGGTTGTGGAAAATGGAAGTAGTGACATAGTAGAAGTCGAGAAAAAGAGTCAAACAAGTGCTGGGGAGATTACAGTGACACAGTGAATCTGACGTCGAGGCTACAAGCTGAATTAGACCTCGTTAGTGAAATGGACATAGCCCAGTGGCATTTAATTAACTCCTAGAGAGGTGAAAGAAACAATTGGAATTATGTGCACCGGTTAGTGAGTTGGATTAACTCTTCTTTTTCTCTCGGAACAAATGTGGGGAATCCTTGTGATCATGCAATGTTTTGATGCTGATGTAAGACAAAATTGGAGAGTTTCTATATTTTATTACTATTGTTTTAGAATAAGATTTTTATTAATTAAGAATATTTTCGTTTATGTTAGAATTATTAACTTTCCGTATTCAGTTTGATTTTGATTTTCAACTTTATTAAAATTCTTGATCTACAAGAATTAAGATTTTATTTTAATTAATTATGAATTATCTTTTCTTTAATGCCGCTTGTTTTGACATTATTTATGATTTCTTTTTCAGTAGAATATTGTAGCAGGCCGAGCAAAATGGCTCGGGCCGTTCCGAGCGTGATCTAGTGTTACTTTCAACTCCAAGACATCTTTCTTTGGACGTTCGGATCAGCAACCGTAGCCGAGGGTCCCTATTGCCGAGGGTTCCTCTAATTACTACTTCCTTTAATGCTCTATTCCCTACACCTGCTCGGGTGGAGGATACGTTCGTTTGGATAGCTGCCGAAGGTCCCACAACACGTTCGGTGCCGAGCGTAGCTTGGCCGACGATCCAGCTCATCCGCATCAGAACAGTAACCATGGCAATGATGATGGTCGTGACATCATCCAAACGGTTATGAGGACAATGATGGTGGCACGTGAAGGTGCCAGCTCATCATGAAAACTGTTGTAAAACCCTAAACGTGATGCAACAGTGATATCAGCCGACGCGTGTTGAGCGTAGGTGCAATCTTGGAGACCAAGCGAAGGGTTCCCTATAAATATCTCATTATGCCTACTTGGAAGAGGTACGCAAAAAACAAAACCCTAGCTCCCAATCCCTAACTCTTCTTGGCAAGCAAACTGACTCTTGCACCGGAGGGCCATCCCGAAGAACCTCCGGTGTGGTCTCTTAGTCGTGCTCAAACTGACTCTTGCACCGGAGGGCCATCCCAGAGAACCTCCGGTGTGGTCTCTTAGTCGTGCTTCGTTTTGCAGGACTGAGCAAGGAGACAGGAGCTAACCCAGAACCTACATTCAAAAAGTACGAACCATCCGGAACGGAGCCCCCACAAATTTCTAGGGTTAGGGTCTTATAAAAAGGACGGTAACCTATTCAATTATTCAGTTTTTACATCAATAATATTCCAGAGTTCATCTCTTTCTTCCTTGTGCGCAAGGTTTGCTCGTGGCTACGAGTGAACATGATTTTATGTTTGTGACAAAAAGGAATGTGAGATTATAACTGATATGATGTGGTTGACCCAATTATCGTAACGACATTTGTCCAATCATAAAAGACTATAATGCACATCGATTGACACAAAAATTTCATTCACAAAAGACCGTAATGCATGATCTTTTTCCCGTCTCATACTTACTTGAATTTACCGTCTCAGTGTTATTAAATGTTCTACTAATTAATACATAGTAGTATATATGAAGATGAGGAAGAGGCAAAATTAGGGAACGGCCATCTCATTGATGGGTAAAATTATTCAGTCCTTGTCCCCCTTGGCATACGTGGTGTCCAGTTCCTCGGCCCCAACACCACCCACTGATGTAGATCATTTTGGATGGTGTACGTTCCACTTAACTTTTAGCAAAATAAGTTAATTTTGCGTTCAATTTTTGTGGATTATTGATTTTTCTTAATGAGAGGAATCGAAAAAGTAAAAACTTTTTACTTTTACCCAAATATTTGAAAAATAACCACTTTTAAGCAACAACAACAACAAAAAACCAAATTTTTTGACATTTGCTAAAAGTGATTATTTTCTAAAATATTTGGGTAAAAGTACAAATATTTCACTTTTTCGATTTGACTCATCAAGACGGATCAATAATTCACAAAAGTTTGGCGCAAAACTAACGAACGTCAATTTTTTTTAATAAGGACAAAAAGTGTTAAAAGTTAAGCGAAATGGGCCGGGTAAGCCACTACAACCCATCTCCGTTACTGGTTTTCTTTATGGAGACACTCTTTTTATTTTTTTACACAGAAATTTAGATTAAGCAATAATAATAAGTATGGGTTATTTAACCCCTATAAAATCTTTATGAAACTAAAATGACAAACAAGAAGGAACAACAGTAAAAGAACTAAAGCCGAATGGGTGATCCAAAGCTGTCTTGGCCAGAACGTCGACACAACTCCATTTATTAAAATGCATGGGTTTCAATACATTTTTAGTTTAGTATCGTCGAAAAAATATTGATAATACTTTTAAAATGAGACTAATGTTTGATGTATTTACAAATACATAAAGGTATTTATAACAAAGATTTTGGAGGAAAAGTCGTATTTTGGAATGGAATGAAGGTGTATTTGAGAAAGGGAAATAGAAATAGAGAATTGTGGTTGGAGTGTGTATGGATAATAACAATCTCTATATACATTATACATTTTTTCAATAAAATACAATATTATGAGTATGCAAAATAGAGATATAGAGAGAGTTGGGTTGGGGATGCTCTAAATGCATGTATGAACCCACCTCGATGTGTACTCTTGGAGGGATTTACTTCTTGTATGAATTACGCCTTTTTGTCATAACTAATTTTACAAATTATTACTTTCCTCACTCTTTCTTTTACCTCACTAATATGTTACTGGCAGTTTTTACTCAGGAAAATGAGTATGTAAGATAATGTGTCTTCCATTTTTCACGAAAAGTGCGATCATATAATAACGTGAAAGAGGATTCCAGCTCATCTCCGATCCGTGGCATTAATACCCTTTATTTTCGTTTCCTTTTTAGATTAATACCATGTCTATTTTTAAAATTCTTTTTTTAGCAATTATTTATTATTATGTCTATTTTTTCACAACATAACTTTTTGTAAATAGATTCACAAAACAACTTAAAATAATTATGTAACCAAATATATTCATAATTAATCTCGATAGTGAAGCACAATTTACCGCGCGGCTAAGCCAAATAATTATGCAATAATGTTAGTTAACTAATAGTAATAAAATGAATCCCACGTTGGAGATATAAATCAATAATTTCATATATGTGTGTGTGTGTGTCAATATTCATCTCTCTACAAAATCTATGTCGGTTTCCCATTTCCCAAATTAGACGGCTACGGTGGCAGTGTGGCACCAAAACCTCTATTTATACTTTATAGTTTATACGTATATATACAGATATACGTATGGGTGTATTCACAGTACAGTTGCATTTTCTTGAATACTAATATTCAAATATCTGCTCCACTCGCACTTCGTCCTTTTTTTTTTGATCCGCACTCGCACTTCGTCCTTCCCTTCTCTGCAATACAAAACAAAATCGTACCAGAGCCACACTCTTCCACCTCACTCTCCCTAATTCTCTCTCTCTCTCTCTAAAAACCTTACCAGAGCTACAATACTGGCGGACGACCAAGGCGGCTATCATTTTTTAAAAATCGGCACAAAATGGGAAGATTGGATAAAAAAGGAAAAGATTGGATCGAACAACTACACATATCGGATGAAACTGATTTCTCACGGGCCCATTTGGTTTATATAAAAAAAATATTGAACAGCCATTAAATTAGTGGAGCAGAGGTTAATTAAGAGGTTTATTTGTACTAGTATCTTTTTTACATCTTGGGGCTTTTTGGCTAAATATTCCATTTGGATTTTTTTTTTGTTCTTATTTAAATCTTTTCTCATTTTTTTTTATTTTTCATCAAATTTTTGTGAATTGTTGCTTTGTTGTGATGGAAGGAATCTAAAATCTAAAAAATTAATATCGAAACCTTTTTTTTTGAATAATAAAAATTGGATTTAAATCATAATTTTTTTATTTTTTTAGATTCATCTCGTTATGATGAAGTAATAATCTACAAAATTAAAGGAAAACTAACAAATACAAAGAAAAATTGAATAAGCTAGGATGAAAAAAAAATCTAAATGGATTATTTAGCCCAAATGCCTCTTGGTCGAATTGTATTACTGCTTTATATTCCTCTTGAAATTAACCTCAGTAGGTTTTTTCTGCTAGAGAAGATAAAATGCCCACTTAATTTATTTTGTCGCTAATTTTAATGTTTAGAGGTCTAAAATGGGAAATTTATTAGTAATGAGATGATGAGATTTCGTGGGTTGTATTTAGCAAATTGGTGGTTGGATGTAGAAGTTGCCAATCTCTTTCTTTTCATAAAAGAGTGGGAGGGAGAAATTTTTGGGTACCGGGTCGGAACCACGTGACCAAGTTGACGGGTGCTCGCTCCCTCGGCCATTCTGGCCGTCCAAAAGTGTATTGGACAAATCTTTCCTCTCTTCTCACACCATCGCTCTCTTTAAATCTGAGCTGTACAAAATCAAAATGGACAGTCCGAATGTGTCGAACGGACACCGCCCAATACTCACAAAAATCTCTTGAGGGGAAGGAGACAGAGTGCTGGGGTTTAGGGCGGGAGAGAGACAGAAGATGAAAAAACAGGGGAAAGAGAAAAGAAAGGAACAAACCCTCACCACCACTCTCCCTCTCCCTCTCCCTCTCCCCCTCTCATATACGGAGCCAAAACCACCCTATTACCCCACCTCAACCATTCCCATTTTGCGCGCTCGGATGCCCTTCCAAACATATGTAAAAGTTGACTGCAAGGGAGGCGCGCAAGTGAGACATTCGTACGGGATGGGTAGTGTGAGACGCAAACTGTCTCTCCTGCTGCAGAATTGCTTTTCAGAGTCCCTGATACCCCTCCTAGGTGGCACTTGTGGACGATCAACATGGCACTTCGGGCAAGGGAGAAAGGACGAGCAACAGCTATTATTCCTATATTTGGGGAAAATTCTGCTCTCTCTCTCTCTCTCTCTCCCCGTTTCATATTCATATACCAGAGAGACAGAAATACCCTAGAGAGCTCTGGTTGCTGGTTTTAAGGTTTTTGTTCTGGTTTTAGAGAACTCTGGTTGCTTGTTTTAAGGTTTTTGTTAGAGATTTCTCAAACTTTTCTTTTGTATTGCGTTTTTGGTAGAGATTTCTCAAACTTTTCTTTTTTATGCGTTTTAAGGTTTTTGCTAGAGATTTCTCAAACTTTTGCAAGATATGGAGTCCTCTTCCTCAGGTACGTTTTTCTGTCACTAAGAATAAGAAGAATAAGAATGAGGGTTGTTTTCTTCTGTTTTTTATTTTATTTTAGGGGATTGTTGTGTTCTATGCATATTCTTCTATGGAGTTTGTTCTATTTCAAACCTAGTGCAAACTGGCGAAACAGTTTCACAAATCTAATAAGAATCTAACGAGATAAACTCAAATTGAATCTTTCTCTCTATTATTTCCTTTTCTTGAGTACACAAGAATGCCCTAGAAGGCATTTATATTCCCTAACTAACTAACTGAAACCAACCTCCTCACTAACTAATGATGTTCAGTTTTCACATGGATTGTTATGTTCTATGTTGGTTATATTACTTTGAAAACCAGTTTTCAATCCACTTTTGTGTTGTGTTATGTGCAGTCTGCTAGTTTTATGGACTAGATCTTGTCCTCTTTCATCTTAGGGACTTTGTTTAGGAACTATGGTTTTTCTAGAGGGGCGAAATCAACATGTAAAGGGGCATGGGTTACAACATACTCTGTATAAGTTGGTCCTGGCTAACTCTTTGTACCATGTGTGGCTCGAAAAGAATGCGAGGATTTTCAGGAACATTCAAGGGATGCTAGGATGCTCAATCTGTCCTCTCTATGTCCTCTCTATGGTCTAAGCCAATGGAGGAGTGTTGAGCCTGCTTGGAACAAGCTCTCGTGTGGTTGATGTAATGGTTGTTCCCATGAAGACTTGATGTAGGGGTTGTTTTGTTGGTGAAATAAATTTAACTTACCCAGAAAAAGCCCCAAAAAATGGATGGTCACAAACCAAGTGTGCTTGTTTCTTATCTTTGTTTGGGTAATAAGTTCCGTTTTTTTGCTTGGATTGTATTGTATGTATGCTGGATGTCCCAGGGTTGGTGCCATAAAAATGATCTAACAATTAAGGATGCTCATGACAATTACTCTAATGGCTAGCTTTAGAGTGTGCTATCTTGTTCAAAAAAGTTACTAACATGAGCCCATATTTTACTACATCCCTAAGCTTTTACAAATGTTGGCCAATTGTTTTTAAAAAGGCACGAATTTCTTAATGAGATGATAGACATAACACGTCACTCACTTAGCAACGAACTAGCACACCCTTTGGAGACGTAAAATAAGGTAAATTTGGTATGTATTGGACAGTAGAGGTGGGCCCACATAGCAAATGTACTCTTAATGCACCCATTGGAGGTTCTATTATGTTGTTTTCTTTCTAGCCAATTTTGACCAAGTTAACCAGAAAACTTTGTTTGATGTTAGTTTTTAATTTTGCAGGTGCATTTCCGCCAAGCTTCAGTTGGTGTATTGACAATCCAGGATGTTTGGGGGATGTTCAAAACCAGGGAAAAACCCGTAAGTAACTGCTTTAGTAATGCCAAAACCCCAATTTGCAACCTTTGACTTCCCAATTGACTCATAATTTCATGGTTTCGTTTTCCTTTCTGTAGCTTTGTGTTCTTTCTACAGCGTGGCGGATGCTTGCGTTGGAAACCTAGCAATACACAAGCCCAACACGAATCGACCAAAAGTTTCCATGGACAAGTTGGCCAAAGAAGTTGCTGCTCACATGCCTGTCTTCTGTGGTAAGCCTGAGGGTGGTGGCCAAAGGTCTAGTTGCTCTTGGACAGTTTTGGATCATATCAAGGAGAACGGAGCCTCCTTGGATAATGACAATGTATGTGTTTAAAATAAGTTGTTCTATATAAGGATTGTATTCTTATTTTCCTTCCAAAATTTATAACTTATCCACGCTTTTAAATTTTGCGAGCATTCATTCTTTCTTTGTCTTTATTTTTGGTACCCACGGTTCATGTAATGTAATCATTTGTAATAGCAGGGGTCATGTAATGTGTGTATGCATGCATGATTAAATTCCTATTTGGTATGAGTCGTATGGTATATGAGTCGTATATCATGATTATATAAAAAAAGCTATTTGCACATATCGAAAATTTTGGTGTCCTTTTCTGTGGAGTCATTTTTCTTATAAAGAAAGCTTTGGATTCACTTTTTGTGATTTGTCTTTCAGGTGCAAAAATTGAGAATAAAGGATTACAAGGTTATTGAGTTGAGTGGTGATTATGAGGTTAATAAGTTGAGTGGTGATCAAATACTAACAGAAGAGGATATAAAGATAATGGATGCTGAAATTCGCCCTGCTATTCTTGCCGGCCTCATTTGTGGGGAGTTTGTGGCTTATAAGGATAGCACCGAGCACGAGGATGTGAGATTTTTTTGTTTCCATTAATAAACTAAGGATTTAGGGTCTTGATTTATGGAAAGACTTTCATTTCATTTCTTTTGCTTTCTTTTTTTTCATAGGGTGTTTACAAGGCTCCGAGTAAGGATAGCGTTCGAGATGATGGTGATGATGGAGAACTCCATTCTGTGCTTATAACAGGCTATGAGAATGAGAATGTGGATGGAAAGAATGGAGTACACTCTCTTGAGATAAAAAACAGTTGGGGTATAGAATGGGGGGAAGATGGTTACGGGAAAATTGATCCCACGCTTTTTACCAGGTTCATAATTCCAATTGGGGTTTTTATAGAGGTAATAATTACTCTTTGGAAACTTAGTTCTTTGAGTATTGGGCAGCTTTGACATGATGAATATGCATTCATTGAATTTAGTGGTATTCAACAAATTTCACTTACTTTCTAGTGAATATACACTAATTTGGCTAACTTGCAAAGCTCAAACCATATACACTCTAACAAACTAGTACACCCTAATAAACTAGTGAATATACACTCTAATATTAATATACACTAATTTCAATAACTTTACTAGTGAACATACACTAAAAGCAAAGTATTAGTAAACAATGTCCTTGTCCTAATCACATGTAATATCTCTAGTTTTCCCTCAATCAATAGTTGGAATGTGTAAGGTATTTTATCACTGTTGTCTTGTATTTTGAATTATACGTGAAATGTTGGCATAGGGCTCCAAGTATTTGTTTACTCTAATATTGCATTACTTGAATTAATATTGTATCACTTGAATTTGGAACCCTACGAATCATTAGTTTCCTTGTATTTTAAGCAAAGTGGCTCACATTAACAATTAGAAATTAAGTTTGGGTTCTGAGATTTGCCTTAAGAAAAGTCTTGATGACTATTTACATTTGTCCTTTTATTTGGAATTATAAAGTTGTATTTTAAATTATCAATTCAAGACAACAGCACATATTTACAATCACGACATTGCAAGCAAATAGCCAACAACTGGCATTGCTTGCAAATAGGGATCCCCTGCTTGACGTTGCCTCCAAAAAGAGGAATGAAAAATTTCATTGGCCCATTAAGTACTATTAAGAGCACGTGTGCAAGGTATTACTCATTCATAATGTGATCTTTCCTATCAATATCTATTCATTTACAGTCTATGCTATCTCTCCATCTTCATTTTGGAATTGTTTTTCTGCATATTTTCCTTTCAGGGAGAAGGAGAGGGAGAGAGGGCTGTGGAAAATAGTGGAAAGCCCAAAAAACAAAGCAAAAAGAGAGGAAAGAAAAAACAGACATTTGAAGATTTGGCCAAAGAAATTGCTCCTGATATGGAATCTGATATGGTGTGTTAACTTGGAGGATTCCCTTATGCTCTGTTTTGCATAATGATTACTACTCTTGAATTACTCTTGAATTACAGGACAAGCGCATGGAATATCTTCTGCTGACCAAAGGTACCATTGCTGCAAAAAGGTATAATGATGTTTTCCTAACAGTTAATACTTTGCCCTTATTATTATTTTTTTAACCTGGTTTAGGACTGTCTGGTCATAGAGTACGAAACATGTAAATATGTTGCATTTTCTGAATAAAACATATGAAATGCAAGCCTATGTAATCATGACGCCATTACTTCATCCAGGGGTCCAATGACGGAAGAGGACGAGGATGAATTATTATTGAGGGAGGCAATTTATGGTGTTTGTGGAAGAGGCCGAGGCCAAGAAAGGCGTGTGGAACAAGCTGATTGTAAGTTTAGTTGGTCTCTGTCTCTTGTCTCTTTACCATTTTATTACATAAGAAAATTAAAGAGGTTTGTTAAAGAGGTTCAAACTTGAGCTCTTCCTAGAGATTATGTATCTTTCCCCTCTATAGTATGCCCATCTTTTTGTGCAATTCTAGATATGGCAGAGATATCTAGAGTAAAGAAGTTAATCAGGTTGTTTTTTGTGCAATTCTAGATATGTCAGATACGGCAGAGATATCTAGAGTAAAGAAGCTAATCAGGTTGTTCCAAAATGGGAGGAGTGGACTCATTCGAAACGAGATGGTAAGTGTTTTTTATTTGGAGAAATTAGCCAAAAATCCAACAAACATTTCCAAAAGAAGTGCAGCCACACGGGTTATCTGTTAAAATGACATTCTTCCATGTTTGGGGCATGAATAAGACTGCAATCCTTTTCTTTCTCTTTAAACTCTCACCTACCATGACTCTCTCTCTCTCTCTCTCTCTCTCTCTCTCTCTGTTTTAGTTTGAAATATGTTGTGTTAGTGAGGTTTCACTAGTTCCAAAGCAATTGTGAAGTTTGATCAATTATTATATGTTTTATGATCATTAGTGAGGTTTCATTAGTTTTACTTTAAAATCTAATATGTTTCACTAAATCGAAAAAGTACTGAAACTCCTCCTGTGAAGTTTGGTACCTTGTTATATCTTTTTAAGGTCTGAACTATTATGCATTTTAGTGAGCTTTCACTAGTTCCAGGAGTTGGTTGTTGGTCTTGAATTTTCAGTACCTTTCCTATATTAGTGAGATTTCACTTCACTAACTTTGTGGGTGCCGGCGAAGTGAGGTTTGTAGCTGATTTTATGCTAAATTATCAATATTCAAATATTAGTGAACTTTCTTTCACTAGTTGTGAAAGGTATTTTATTTATCATGCAAAACAGCGTGTCTTGAGCTCAAAAAATGAAAATATGTTTGAATTTTTGGCTAAGTGTCCCTTTTATTTGGAAAAAAATGGTAATTATAACATTGTCCTATTATGATCATGATCAGGATTATCGCAAATGTGTAGTTTCCTTGCTTAGATATATCAAAAAGTTGGAGGGCGAAGGGGGTAACTTGGAGCGTAAACGCGTGATGGTTCTTGTTACTCCTGCTGATCAAGATATTTGGATGGAAGACCTTAAATCATTTTTTCTTGTTACAAACAAGAAGCGTCCTCGTGGGTCTTTCGAAATTTATGTGACTACTTACGAGGACGTAAATACAAATCCTCCTCCTGAATTCTTGTGGGAATATATCATATTTGATGCATCTGGAAGAAGACTTAGTGAGTCATATCCTGTTCTAGAAAAGTTGAAGGCTAAATTCAAGCTCCTCATTACAGATTATCCAGAGGTATTCAAGCTCCTCGTATTTTTTTTTCGGTTTCTTTATTTGGTTAACTTATGTCATGTCAGGATTCATTTATTTGTGAACTATTGTTGGGCGACCTTAATGAGCTAAGATCTATAATCTATTTTCTTCTCCCGAAATGCTTTGATGACCTGTCGCGTAAACTTAAAGAGAGAGCCGGTAAAAATGAAAATGAAATTCTTGAAGAACTTCAATCTGTAAGTTAGTTTCTAATTTAGTTTTTGTTCTTTCTATGTGCTTCTAAAGTCCTTCATTGATCACTTTCTATTCTATTTCTTTGTTGTAACTTTAGGTTTTGCGTATATTCTACTGTGATGGTGGCAAGGACACGGATGATGAAGTCAATGACCACAAGAAAGTTCCAGTAGTAGATGGGGGTATTTCTTCATTGCAAAAGAGAAAGTTCCGTGAAAAATATAAGATGCCATTAGATGCAACACAACAACACTTTGATTGCGAACAAAGTCTAAAACAAGCAGTGCAGCTATTAAAGTGTTCGAATCACTTATCTCTTTTCACGGGCTTCATGAGCTTCAGCGAGGAAATGATTTCGAATACAGGTTTTCCTTGTAAACTCTTATCTTGTCTTTTCCTTGATTAGTAAGTGTACGTTTCCCTAGCATTGGGTTAATGAGTGAGGTTTCACTAAGAAGAAGGGTACTTTAGTTTAGCTCTGTTGTTATGCTTTAAACTTTATAGCTTTAACCACATCATCACCAATCAAAGGCCTAACTCCCTTGATTTCATTTTCAGGCAAAATGGTGGTTCTTGATCAGTTGCTCCCCGAACTTATTGCATCGGGAAGAATTGTAATAGTGTCACAGGTTCTTTTTTGCCCCGTTTGTTTTAGGACTTTTCTTTTAATGCATTTCTGTTATTCACACAATATATGTTATTTTTATATGTAAACCAGATGACTAGGATGTTGGACATCCTAGAAGATTATCTCAAATTTAGGGGATATCAATCTGTTCGTATTGATGAGACGTCTTCTTTAGAAGAATGCAAATTCTTCGGTTCAACGGAGAATGATGCCAAAATCCGGTTACTATCCACCAGGGCTGGATGTCTGGGCATATCTCTTCCTGTTGATACTCTCATCTTTTATGATAGCAATTGGTGGGTACTTTTTTTTTCTTTTCCTGTTTAGATTCCTTTTGCGATATTGTCTCCAAATAATCTGTTGCATGTTCTTTGTAGGAACGAACATATTGACTTGGAGGTCATATATTGTGCACCCAAGGAAGCTAAAGTTTGTTGCCTTGCGACAAAGGTTTGTTTATGTGTATGGTTGATTCTTTATGAAAGAAATAGTTTGCAACTTCTTTTACTAACATCATGTTTGTTGTCCCATTATGCATTATGTATAGGGAACTTTTGAACAGTCGCTTATTAGATGGGTGCATCAAAAACTTGGAAAAATTAAAGTAGATCCTATTGAAGATGTTTGTCAGGACCCACATGGTGAGCGCCACTATTATGTCAAAGACTTTTTAAGCCTCTTACGTTTTAGTACTTCTAGTATTTTGGTTGTCCAATGTGTAATATGGCAGATGTGAACAACGATTGGTTGGTCGCGGAGATGCGGTGGGGTGGTGCATATATTTGCCAGAGCACCATTGATGTGGAAGGAGATAATGTCCAAGGAGATGAAGGTATAAAATCTTTTTGCATGTGTATATGTTGTAGAAGCATTATTTTTATCTAAGTTTGTTATGATTGTCTCGAAACGTGGTTATGCTATGCCATGAGCCCTGATCTGTGTAATCAATCACTTCAAGTATCTGAAGTAGTTCTTGTTAAGAATGATGATAAGCACACCTATATCTAGGATTGAGATTATTATTATTATTATTATTATTATTATTATTATTATTATTTGTGTATGGTTCAGGGTGCTCCTTTTGATCTAGTTTTCAAACGAAGTGTGGTTACCTCCCTGAAAGGCCTCACCTCTCCCATAATTAACTTTCTGGATTTCATAATTGTCTTCGGAAAATTCATATTTGGTTAGTTGTAAACTTGGTACTATATGGGAAGTAGAAAAGAAGCATACTACTATACCGGGAGTAGAAAATAAGGTTCCTTCTCATTTATTTTGCAGTTGTGGAGGTAGAGAAGTCTAGTGATATTTCCCAGTCAAATTGGCCAAACAAGATATGTTACATGGACTCGGATACAAGTTAATGTCCAAATGTCAGGATTTAGTGGGAACAAGTTCAAATTTAGGTTTCTTATAAAATTTCATCTTCTATCTAGGCTAAACGTGTTTATGAGGTCTGTCAGGCCATTGCATGCATTATATTGAGTTCTAAGCATAGTTCATGGATATAAAATCTAAAATGTGTTTGCTAGGGTGAATGTCCAACTAAACATGTTAGAGGTGGATCCGATAGCCTTTTCCAAGTATGAAGTGTCGGACACTATTAATTTTAAGTGTTTAGAAGTGCCTGCGCCCCCCACCCATCACCACCACCACTACCACCAAAGGCTTTGCTTGTTCTCATATAAACCACTGTTGTCCTGGTATGCAGAGTAGGATATTACGGTGACTTCTAGAGAATCCATTTTTCCCTTAATATCTTCTTGTTCTCTTTTTTCTTGGAGGTGAAGACGAGAAAGAGAGGGATGATCGCATTGGGGACTGACTAATGGCTTCATGTTTTGGATGGATAACAACTGTGTTTTGTGGTCCTGACTGGAACTAATGTCTGGCGGCCTGATGGAGCTGCCAGATATTTCATTGGGTGGGGACAGGCTTTTCGCTCTGCGCGCGGAGGTGAAGGTGTTTGATATATGGGAGACCCCGCGACCGCCTATCCTCTAGTTCTGCTGACTTATGCCACTCTTGTTTTCCAAGTCTGGGTTTTTTCCATATTGATCTACTGTTTTTCATTTTTGTTTCTCTTTAGTTATGGTAGAAGATGAAATTGCAGATGATGCTTTCAGGTGACTTAGAAAGTCTGGAGTTTTTTGTGCAGTTTGCTGCATTGCATTTGTTTTTTGTGGCTAATGTTTGTAATCATCCGCGACTGCACTTGATAGTATGCCAACTGTCTCACTTTTCCTCTTTGTATGGGACTCTCTCTCTCTCTCTCTCTGAATTAAGTGTCGTGTTTGTTGGGCTTTGTATATTCTTGTTGCAAGTAGATTAATGTGTTCTAATGTCGTTTGGTCCAATGGTTTGGTCAAGTGAAACTTTAATAATAAGTAAAGGGTTACCCCAATTTGCATGTTCGATTACTACCACTAATAAAAACACTCTTTCAGCCACTGAATGTTTGTTAATTCGGTTCGCATTTGTTAGTTTTGCATCGAATCTTTTTGGATTATTGATTCGTCTTGATAAGCGGAATCGGAAAGTAAAAAATTATTGCTGAAATACAATATAAGTCATTTCAGTCATAATTTTTTATTTTCTCAATTTTTTTTCCGAAACAAATCAATAATTTACACAAATTTGACGTAAAACTAACACGCACAAAAAATTAAATGAAGACAGAAAATCCAAAAAATCAAGTGGCTTTTTTGGGAAATTTGGACTGGAAATATCTTGAAAAACTTACTCGAGGCTTTTTTGGGAAATTTGGACTGGAAATATCTTGAAAAACTTACTCGAGGCTCATGTAAGCTAGAAAACTTACTCGTGGCTCATGTAAGCTAGAAAACTTACTCAAGGATCGTGTAAGCTGGTTCCAACACACTATTGTCAAAAAAATAATCTTGTGAATTAATTTTCTACTTTTGGATTGCTCATCATTCGTGAAATGGATTCTACTACGAGTAGAGTAGATCCCGTAACTCATGACAATGGACATAGAAATTTGACTGACACAATCTAGATTCTCCACCCTTAGTCGCAAAGTAGGATTAACGACCCTTTCTCTCTCTAGAATAGGGTTGGCGAGCTTCTAATTTCCCTCATGCAAGCCCACCTTTTCCTCCAATCCTGTTTCTCTAATCCCAGCTCCGAATCCTCCTTTCGGCTTAATCTCTTCCCACCCACTCTGGTGGCTTGCTTGTCTTGGTTTTGATCTTCCTAATGATTTGTTTTTCCTCCATGGGATTGGTACCTTCGAATCTTCTTTGATCCACCCGATGGTCCATAACCACATTTACATGAGCTCCATTGGGTCCTACAAGAAAAAAATGAAATTTCTAACTGATGTATAATTTGCCCTGCACGAAGGCACAACACTAGTATATTTCAACTTTCAAGGTCATTGACTCTTTGGGTTAAATTGACACAATTGCATGAACTGATACAATACGTAATTTAATCTACGTAGGAACTAAAGAGATTCGGAGAATTAGAAGGAAAAAAAAAAAAAGAGAAGAGGAAGCCGTACAAATTGATAAAGCAACTTGCGGCTTTAGATCGAGAAAATAATAGGATGACACTATATACGTAGATGATGCTTTAGAATACATGTATGGATGATGCTAAGTTGGTCCTTTTTTTTTTTTTTCTTATAGTTTGTTAGCATCCAAAAGCAGAGAGCTTCAATCCACTCCACAAAGATACCATTTACAATGAACCATGCACTGCACATTAAGCCTAATAGTAAGCATACTACTGCTAATAAGTGTTCAAAAGTAACGAAGTTCTGATCCATTCCACACAACTACCATTCACATATGAACCACATTGTAAGCTAAGTTGGTCTTTTATAGTTTTTTAACATCCAGAAGCAGACATAGCTACAATCAACTCCACAAAGATGCCATTTACAACAAACCCTGCACTCCATAGTAAACATACTACCCCAATAAGCGTTCGAAATCCATACGTAAAGAAACTGTGATCCACTCCACACAAATACCATTCAAAGGGACCTTCCACATCATACTGGTATTGTTGTCACAGCCACAGGTCATTGATACTCTGCACGTCATTGATACTCTGCAAATAGCACAATAGCTGGAAGGTTAATAAAGCCCTTAAAAACTTCGGTTTAATGTAACATATACCCTCCAATTCCTCTGCATATAATTGCATTCAGTCCAGTCTACGAATCAATTCCTATCACACAGTGCAATTGATAAAGGGAAGCATTCCACTTCACAAACGGAAAGTGTTTGGATTCCTTCAGGTACACTTGATGGGATGGGTCGTCCCCTGGGTCTCTCTGGGGCCCACCATATGCAAAATGCCTAAAAACATTACATATACATTTTGGCACTCACATAGAACATCCACGAAGCAGAACAGTTTACTCTTATTGTCAATGACTCAATAATGCCTGACTTCATTAATCGTGTATGTAACCGGTACTTCATAAAACCAATTATCTGAATTCAGTTACCAAATACAACCTCCAACGCAAATTGTTTGTCCAATTTTTAATTTCTTTGCTGTCCCAAAATGATTGTCCATTCTGAAAACTCAATGCAAGAAAACGTAAAAAATTATAATATTCTCCAACAGTGGACAAACAATTTGGAACAAAATGTGCATCTCTACAAAGATTTAGTATTTGAATCAAAATAACTAATAACACCTTGACACATGAAATGTATGCTTTAACTATTACTATTAGGAAGCAATTTGAAAGCAGAAGGTAGTGGATCATGAAATCCCTGAACCGGTCTTCAAACAGTTCTTAACTTCATGAAACCGGAACTTAGCCATCCCTTCTAAAAACCTCCAAACTGGTTTACTCGTTTTTTTATAAAACACCCCTAGATTATTGAATCAGTCTAATTATTCCAGAGAAATCTAGACAAATATGCCTAAATATGAACAGACCCAATAAGTAAAATAGGCCGTAGGGGGACAGGCCCACGAGGTCCAAAAAATGGTTACCATTCAGTTGTGCTGCTGCAGAGAAGCCAACTTCTAAGCTAAAACCACATTAGAACACTATCTAATTACAAAAACACATGGACAGTCTTGGATATGTAGTTTGGTTTATTTTTGCTTTAACAAGCTGAACTATATTTTATGCTTATCTGATGTCCATGTAAACAAAGCTTAAGTCTTTGTATAAGCCTAACTATGGAGTGGTGTGATGCACTAGCTTTGAAGGTACTTATGTCATTTTAGTGTCCTTAGTGTTAGTAGTCTTGAGTCTATTATAAATAGGTGAGTGAGTCTCTCATTTGGGAGCTTTTTGATTATTAAGAATATAAAATATATGTTGATTGAGACATATTTTCTCACTCTACCCTTTGGGGTTAATCCCCTTGAATGGGATTTTACTCCTTTCTTTGAATCTTTGATTTCCTTTGCTATTTTTGTTTGCATCATGGTCAGTGTTCTAAATGGCGGCCGCCCCACTTAGCCTAGGCACTCGTCGCCATGATTTCACCCTCCACGGCTCATTCAGCGGTTATGGAGATTTGGCGGAGCTTGGCGGCCAACTTGGCAGCTCTAGGCGGATAAGGGAGATTTGGCGGAGCTAGGCGGCCGTCTTGGCGGGGCTTGATTGCCTTAAAAATATTTTTAAAAATATATTTTGGAAAAAAACGCCGAATCGCTCAGCAGCACTGGCATGTCGCCGCTCGACTAGCACCGAACGCCATTTAGAACACTGATCATGGTGATCCCCAGATCCTGCTCTTGATTATTCCCTTCCCTCCGTTTCGTGTATTGCCTTGCCCCTCTACTACTGTTGCTGCTCATCTTCGCATCTCAACCTATTGATGCTTGTTATTACATCTGTTTTGTATTTCACTACTTATCGTACTCCCCAACTCTTTGGACTCTTCTTCTCCCCTGTAATATAGTTGTCAAAGGCTCTAAGCTCAGGCGAGGCGAGACGAGGCGCACTTGCACGACCCCAGGTGAGGCAACATGAAAAAGGTGCAGACTAGGCGCAAAAAGGCGAAAAGGCGCGCTTCTTTCAAAATTGATCATAACTATTACCCCAGCCGTCAGATCTCAAACAAAATAAAAGGGTCTACGTCTCCTCCCATGGTATTCGATCTCTCTCAGTCTCAGCTGATTTGAGAGAACTCACCACTGTGACTTGAACGTCTCCTGCTGCTTGCCTAAGTCGAGCTCTCATCGTATCAATTCTCTCCTCTTAGTGCTCTCTCTCTCTCTCTCTCTCTCTCTCTCTCTCTCTCTCCCTCTCTCTCCGTACGTATATCAGTATATGTAAACTAAATATAGTCCTATTATCCTATACACAACACACTGACATAGTTATGAACAGAAAAAGGATTATTCTTTAAAGTTTCTAGAATTAGCTTTATTTTCCGATTGTTTTCTCCCCTGGTCTCTCTTTGCTGGAACTTTTTCCCTACTCTACCAGTTCAGAACTTCTGAAGCTCAACATTCCCAACTCCACCATGAAGCAATAAATCCATACTACATAAGATCTAACAATGTGGAAGGACAACTCACCTATCTTAGAAAGCAATATTAGGTATTCACAACAAGCACAATGCGGCAAGCATAGAAGGTTAGGACAGCTCATAAGGACCATACACAATCCAGGCAATACACAATCGAGTGAAACAAAGCGCGCGTACCATGAAAAAAAGGGTACGCTTAGCAGCAAAGCCGAGTTCAGGTCTGCACATCAGGACCTTGGGTACCGCCGCCTCTCCAGCAGCAGCAGTAGTATACAGGATAGCTTGGAACTTCACATAATCATCCCCACCAGGTTTAAGTAACTCAAAGGTAATGAAATCCAAATGACCACCACCAACCACCTGCGAGCTCATCTGGAGGGGAAACTTATAACCGCAGTAGTTTTCCTTCTACAACAGTACAACATCCACAAGGTAATTACCAAAAACCAAGAACAAGACACACACACAAAAACACACATACTCGGAAAAAAAAAAGAACAATCAACCACATACGCATCGACGGTAGTGATATTCCATAGCAGCGACCACATCGAGATTCCCACGCAAGATATACTTTGGTATTATTGGTCGGGTTCGCGATGTTAAAATCTTAAGTAATGGTGGCATGTCAAAGACCGGACCATGAAACTCCTGTATCCATCACATCATCAGCATCAGAACTAAAAAACCAAACATACATCAACACTGCAGCGTGATGATGATGATGATGATGATGATGAATGATACAACGAGAGCCAAGAAGTACGTATGAAGAAGGAAAAAAAGTATTTATATACAATACATACTTTGTAATCGAAATCCTCGTGAGAGTATTTCTGCAGCACTTCTGATGTCAAGCCGACGGGGGTAGGGTCCTTGGCCACCGCCTTGTTAGATTTTTTCGGGACACCCTAGAGAGAGAGGAATACCGCACAATTTCAAAACCGCAACAATCAGATCTGAGAAAGGACTAAAAAAACGAGAGAGAGAGAGAGAGAGAGAGAGAGAGAGAGAGAGAGAGAGAGAGAGAGAGAGAGACCTTTGCGTTCTTCTTTTTCTGATATGAAGCTACCTTCACTTTCTTCTTTTTGTGAGATGAAGCTACCTTTGCGTTCTTCTTTTTGTGAGATGAAGCTACCTTCGTATCCTCGGGAGAGTATTCCTGCAGCTGGTCTGATGTCTGGCCGCCGGTGGTAGGGTTCTTGCATCTCTCCGCCATCTTTCGATCGTGAGCGTGTCACAGGGAAACCAACAAATCCGAGTATCAGAGATTCCTTCAGTTCTTCTCCCGCGAAACCCTAGAGAGAGAGAGAGAGAGAGAGAGAGAGAGAGAGAGAGAGATATGAACACCGCACAATTTCAAAACCGCAGCAATCAGATAAAGGGAGATCTAACACACACACACACACACAAAACTAGAGAGAGAAGCTACCTTAGGGGTGTTGTTTTTCCGATTTGAAGCTACCATTGTATTCCGTGAAGCAACTGTCGCCGCAGAAAATTTTGGAGAGAGAAAACAAGAGATTGATGAGAGAGAGAGAGATTAGGGTGGAAGCTGTGCCCTAGACGAGTGCTGTTAATCACCCCCCCGTGTCAGGGGGGGTCTGACACCGGGCGTGGGGAATTCCCCATTTTACCCCATCCACTTGCACTCTCTCTCTCACCTATTTCTCTATCTCACTTATTTTATTTTTTATAAAATTGTAAATATTAATAACTTTTTTTTCACTTATTTTTTTAATAAATTTTATATTTTTGAAATATACTCAACGAAACCTATCAAACGAGCCTAATATTGATGGTGAAATAATGTAAAACGGAAAAAAAATATTTTTATGATAGTTTAAACTGTCTAAAAAAGTTGAAAAATTAAGTATTGTAAATTTCAATCCGTTTGAACCGGTGAAAAAATTTTAGTTTTCTGATCATTTTATATTAGATGGTTATAATTAAATTTTGACTCTCGTTGATTAATTCTAAGAAAGTCGTAGAATTAAATATCTCTTAGGGTTAATCAACGAGAGTTCTAGAGTCAAAATTTAATTATGACTATTTAGGATAAAATGATCAGAAAAATAAAATCTTTCCACCAGTTCAAATAGATTGAAATTTGAAACACTTAATTTTTTAACCATACTTTTTAATATATAAACTGTTCGAAGATGTTGAAATCATGTATTTTTTTAAATACATTTTATATATTTAAAATCTATTCAACGAAACTTATCAAACAAGTCTAATATTGAATATGAAATAATGTGTTTAAATTAAATGATTTTTTGGGCCCAGTATAATATTTTTTTATTTTTATTTTTTGTCCTTTGTTTTTTTCCGTCCCGACAGTTCTATCCGCATTACTTCATACCACAATTGGAGGCGTGCTTGATAAGGATGAGTCCATCCGTGTGCTTCATTTGATGCATTTCGTCTCCATCATATGAAAATGGGTGGTACAGGAGGATAATAAGGATATAGGAAAACTTGCACGAAGTGATTTCCATTAACATGGCCAATAGCTATATGTTTGCGCGCTGCGAATGGAACTGGATGGGAGCTCAACGGCAAGTGAGTGAGACAACTCGAAGCCAGTCATATTGAATGTATGTAGTACAACGTTGTACCTTGATGTGGACAAGTCCCAACGTTATAAAATCCATCCAATGATCCTCTGGTGCCGATGGTTAGAAGCAAATTTTTTATTTTATTTTAATGTCTTTATTCAAATTTTTTTCGCATTTGTTAGTTTTTGGTCAATTTTTTGGGGATTATTGTTTTTTCATAACAAGAGGAATCTAAAAAGTAAAAAACTACAATCAAAATTCATTTTTTTTAAATAAAGACTAAAAAATTGGCTTATTGGCTTATTTTTATCTTTATTCAAAAAAATTAGGTTTGGATCGTAATTTTTTACTTTTTAGATTCCTCTCATCATGACGAAGCAATAATTCTCAAAAAATTGACTATAAACTAACAAATGCAAAAAAAATTTGAATAAATACAAAAAAATAAGCCAAATGGCTTAATTAGCCGAACGCCCCCTTAATATTAAACTATCACAAAAATATAATTTTTTCGTTTTACATTATTACACTATCAATATTAGGCTCGTTTGATAGGTTTCGTTGAGTAGATTTCAAAAATATATAATTTATTAAAAAAATACGTGAAAAAAAATTATTAGTATTTAAAATTTTACAAAAAAAGAGAGAAAGAGAGAGAGGGGGTGCAGTGAGAGAGAGAGAGAGGGGTAGGGGTAAAAGGGGAAAAGGGGAGCCGTGTCAGGAGGGGGGCCTGACACGGAGGGGGGCGATTAGTAATCTCCGCCCTAGACTTGTCCGCAACGGGTCGGTTGTTTTGTCTGTGGACCGGTCCAGTTTCGAATCTTTTGGGCCTATTTCGGGCCTTACTTCATTTTTTGGACCAAATCTTTCTACGCACGTATTATTGTGTAGAGTCCACTATGGGTCACATACAAATAATTCTGTCCCGGTACTCATGTTATTAGCTTGGATAAAGCACATTTTACGCAAGTGCCTTGCTATCTCTAAAGACGCTACCAAATGATTTTTCCTGTAATTTCATGGGAGAGCATTTTTTGATTCTTGTCTTTTAGTTCTTTGCCTTCAATATTATCTACGTCAGCAATGATGCTCTTCTCATACTCACAAATCATTGTACTATCCCACCTCATCTCGGAGACCAAGCACTTGTCGTCAACAAGATTTGGGTCCTCAGAAATCATCCTCATTATCTATACCAATCAGTCCGGAATTCTGATACATCCATTTAAGCAGCACTTCTTCAAGAGTTCCATAGACTTGAACACCTTGGCTTTGTGTATAAATTGGGAGGCTCAAAAAGGAAAAAGAAGAAGAAAAAACCTCCAAAATTACAAAAGAAAAATGAACAACAAAAATAAGGGGTCTAAAAGCATCTCTAATGCGTGAAGGTTCTAATAAAAAGTTATGTTATCAAGTACTTCTCCAACCTCGATGGTCAAATTTGAAGCCAAATGAGTATTAATGATCCTATTTATTTCATCCGAGTCTTATTCTCGTTCTTCAAATATCAATTACAACTTTTTTAAATTTCAAATTTGGTTTTCGTACCAAATTGGTCTAATTGATGACTTCTATTAGCCTAAATGGACAGAAAAAGTTAGATTGATGATAGTTTGGATGTTGGGTACCAAGTTGGTTCAATTGATGATGTCTGCCTTCAATTTGATTTTTTCTGTTCAGTTTGGCTGACAGACGTTATCAATTGAACCAACTTTATACGAAAATCAAACTTAAAGGTCAAAAGAGTTGCAATTCATACTTGAAGGATGAAATGAGACTCGGGTGAAATTAGGAGGACCATTTCTATAAGTTTCCCTTATATAAATAAGTAAACTTGACCTTTTTGTTTGTCTTTATTCAAACTATTTTTGCATTTATTTTTTAAATTGTGCGCTAAATTTTTATAAATTATTGATTTTAAAGACAAAATAAATAAATAAATAAATAAGATATATATATACACACACGCACACACACTTATTTTCGTTTTACTTTTCCTATTCCTCTTGTTGACACGAATTAATAATTCACAAAAATTGAATGCAAAACCAATAAATGTGAAAATTTTTGAAAAAAAAGAGTCAATCTTACTCCCCTTTTTTTTTTACTTTTCCTATTCCTCTTGTTGACACGAATTAATAATTCACAAAAATTGAATGCAAAACCAATAAATGTGAAAAATTTTGAAAAAAAAGAGTCAATCTTACTCCCTTTTTTTTTAATCAAAAACCAGCCTCAATGTTCCCAGGAGAGGGCATTGACAACACCATTTGAGGTAACAATAATGCTACGTCCACCGTGTTTTATGCGGTGACACCACACGGTGGGCTCCACCGCTTTTATAAAAAAAAAAAGAGTAGAAAACAAAAAAGAGCCCAATGCTTGTTCTTCTGGTTCCAAGAGAAAGCGGGAGAGAGAATCAGAACGCGACCACCACGTCCACCACCTACCTACGCCGAGGATCCCCATCACCACCACCTTCACCGACGACCCTCATCACCACCTCCGACCACCATGTTAGTGGCTCCAACTCCGGCGACCACCCCAACACCTCGCGAGAATCGCAAAAACCTACGGATTTGTCCTAGATTCAAATCGGGACGCACTCCACCGCCAAGGTCTCTCCTCCTCTTCTCTCTCTCTCTCTGAACTTTCCGATTTGCCCTAGATTCTCCATCTTCAAACCCCCAAAAATTAGGGTTTCAAAAATTGGAGATATTGCAGATTTTTTGTGTTCAGTTTGATTGGGTAAATTAGGGTTCGAAGTTGAGAAACTTTGTATGCACTGGTCTAATGAAAATTAGTATTCAAAGTTGAGAAACTTTGTGTGCACTGGTCTAATGAAAATTAGTGTTCAAAGTTGAGAACCTTTGTGTGCACTGATTTAATGAATTAGGGTTCAAAATTGCGAAAATTTGTGTTTGATTTCCTATTTACCTATTTGCTACCGGTTAGTGTGTCTGATTACCTGTTTTGAAATTGCAAAAATTTGCGATCTCGTCAAATAAGCATTGATTTTTGTTGGAATGAACTGCTAATGAACTCTATTTGAAAATAAAAATAGAACAAATCATGGGTATTTGCCTTGTAGAAGTAACTGAGTAATGTTGGGAATCTTCTTGCTAAATTGACATCAGTTTCCTCCTTCACACCCACATCTCCCATGTTCCAAACATGTCTTCCTTAGTCATGCTTGATTCATATGGATTAACCATAGGAGCAAACATGGTTGCACCTGCAAAACAACCACGGATACATTACAACAAACATACACCAGATCATATGATTTCCACAAAATTATAACATCAAAGACTTCAACCAAAATAACTTTAGTCCAGTGTCATAATTCCAAGAAGCATATTATACACTTTTTACTAGATCAGGTACAAATGGCATAAAATAGTGAATATGACCCTGGCTATAATGCATCTTTTCCGTATCTTTGTAAGAATGCTCTGATCATGTTTCAATTCTTTGTTGACATTGCTTCTTCTTTATTTATTGAGGAATGGCTGGAAAAAGGTTCTATTATGTTATTTTTGTTGGAAAAGTCCCTGGAATATATGAAAGTTGGATAGCTTGGAGGGTATATGTCAAAGCTCATTGCAATTAGGGATGGCAAGTGTACCCGCCCTGCTCCGAACCCGCCCCGAAAGGGGCGGGTTTTTCAATCCATTTTCGGGGGTCGGGTCGGGATAAAATTTCCAAAAGCGAAAGTACCCCGCCCCGAAATACCCGACCCGGCGTGTGTGTGTATATATATATGTATATGTATTTATTTATATATGTATATATACTTATATACATGTCCTTTAATTTTTTTAGCATTAATCCAAAAAACAATGTCTCTTTACTGTCAAGTAGTCTAATCAAATTTAAAAAAGACATAAAAATTGATATTTATTGGTGTTTAGTGGATTTTTTAAAAAGTTTTCTTCAAATATTTATAATAAATCCTACACATAAAGAAATGGAATGAAGTATCTAAAATACTGATTGCAATTAAAACTTTAGATAAAACCGTGATACCAAAAGGCACAAAAAATAATTTCAAAACTTTTATTTTTTAGATAATTTTTATTCCTATTTTGCATTTTTTTTAATTTTTTACTTATAGTTTAATTTTTTTAATTTTTACGGGGCGGGGTGGGTAAACCCGTTCCCAGATCGGGGCGGGGATGGGGGTACCCCAAAAAAACCCGGTTAGGGTCAGGGCAGGGGCGGGTAACGATTTTCGAGTCGGGGTATGCAAAAACCTGCCTCGCCCCGCCCCGCTGCCATTCCTAATTGCAATGTGCAATTGTCGTCTCAACCTGCTCAACTCCGCACCAATTACCCACCTTTGCTCGTACCTGTGGAAGCAAACGTGGACGGCCATGGTGGTGCAAATACGTGCATGTACATTGCAATGTTGTTTTCCTTTCTTTTTGCTCGGTGCAAATACGTGCAAGCAAATGTGGATGGCCCTGGTGAACATGACTCGGAAGACTCCAAAGGGACCTCACAAGAAGTGACACTCTAGGCTTTTCCTTTCTTTTTGCTCATTCATTTATTTTTTCTTTTATTGGCGCACTATCCAAGGTAGAAAGCTGATGTAATAATGCTTAGCTCGTGTCTCCTTTTTGTATCCTTGTTTCATGACCCATGTACCACACTTGATTGATGTCAATGGATGCCGTACTCTCCTTTACCTTGTGGTTTGCTCATAACAATGCTTGAGTTTCTTTAAAGTTTTAAATTTGAATGTGACCGATGATTGTAATGAGAATGACTCAGTGCTGGTTTACACAGGAATTGTGGATTTAAAAATGATGACCCGACATGGGTTTTAGACATGATTTGTTTGCTTGACTTGGTTTGCCCAGCTTAGGATTTTATGACTTTGATTTTGTGAATGGTAATTAGGATGAGAAATGCCTGGCGTGGGCTTATAGACTGCTGTTTTTGCTGTTTGTTGTTGCCGCTTGTTGTTTGACTGAGACACTAGACATCGGGCTGGGACCAAAAACATGGGAGATGCTGCTCAAAATTTTCCAAATATTGTTCTCAAATTAAAAGTATGATGTTGTAGTATCCTTTTGAGTCTCCTTTTTTTGAAAGAGCATTTCAGACGAATACAGTTTCCGACGCAAGTTCTGGAACAAGAATTCCACCTAACTCACCCAAACAAGAATTCTACTTAATTGAACCAGCATTTGTGGACATTTTAGAATTCGAACCGATAACAATTACTAACTTAAACATTGTAATGTCTGAATAATCTGCCATTCGGGAACAAAATATCATGACAAATACTATGCTTTAATAACTTGCCTTACATAGATTTGTGCAACTGAACCCAATTTTTCAAAACCACAATCAGATTTTCAAAGAGAGCAAAAGACACAATCAGATTACTAAACCAATCACATTGCTATGCATTGCCTCAGCATCTCCTTAACAACAAGTAATTTATGTCGCTCATTATCCACATAATTTCGGCAGTCTTTGGGAAGATATGGAAGTTTCTCAGGTCCCCCTGCTTCAATCTGAAGTGAGTCATAAGTCTTGTACGTCTTAATCCCAGCTTTATCATTCATTAGGAGCTTTTTTTTCACATGTTCATTAAGGACCCTATAGTTCTTGCGAAACCTGGCCTTTCCCGAGCTATTTTCATGATTGTGCTCCAAGACAACCCAATTTATCTTCCACTTTCCATCCGGGTTTGTAGACAAATTAAGCCGAGCTCGACCACATTTTGTTTGTGGTCGTGGTTTGACTGGATTGCTTGTTTTCACCTTCGCCTTTCCACAACAATTGCATTCAAAACATACATGTCTCACGTTTCCATCTTTTCCCTTTCTCAAGTTGCTTCTTGCCACAGCAAATCCCATTTGTTGAGCATATCTTAAGTAATACCGGTAAGCTTCATCTTGTGTATCGAATATCACTCCAACCTTCGGTTTCTCAACTATTTGTTCAGAATTTTCTATTGCCTCCTTTCCATCCTCATTACTACATACCTCATCACAGCCTTGTTTTGAAGAACCACTCGATACCTCTTCTACTTCTTGTTCACTTTCTCCACTTGATGCCTTTTCTACTTCTTGTTCATTGTCTCCACTCGGTCGAGGAGGCAGTGTCGACGGAACAGAATTCGACAACATCAAATACAATGGTGATGGAAATGGAAACATCATCTACATGTTCAAAAATTAACTCAACAAGTAAGCATCATCACAACTCAGGACAATTATAATGTGCAAAATTATTGCTTAGTACTGTTTTTGGGAAACAAGGTCAACTAGCATAATTACATGGCAACCAAATCATGATCATACATAATTTGAAGCCACCAAAAAATTACTCCTAAAGAGCCCATTGTAGTCCAAAATGCATTAGCAGTAACAAAAGTGCACTTCCTTTTATACCGAATTGTTATTTGTTTATTTTTGTCATATATATCAATCAGCTACATTGAATATAAACCCCATTGAAACCTTTCAAAACAAATAACAATCTCAGGTATAAAATTCACGGAATTAATTATGGTTCAAAAACCCCTATTGCCCTCCATTATTATGATATTTTTCAAAAGCAAGACTGTGAAGCGAGCACATATGAACAAAATTATTCGTATAGAGCATAGATGTACAAACTCGAAGTGGAAACATCCATCAATAAAAGCTGCCTAATTTTCTCACAAAGAACTGCAACTATCAAATTTTAGGACGCATGGCATCCTGTTCTATCTACAAGTCCTACCATTTATTACTGGAATCCAACTCAAAAATCATATTGCTATGTGTTTGATTTTCTTTCCAAGGGGAGAAAGAGTGCGTCTCATCTCTTTTTCAGTCAAAATGGAACCATGACTTCCTACATGCAAAGTAGATTGAAAACATAGAATGTCACACTATTTCGCATCAGATTATATGAATAACTGACCAAACCAAAAAACAAAAAAATAATAATTGCAAACTTATATATCTCCATTAATAAACCTCCAAACCTAGGCTTCCAACCTTAACGTGATCAGATAAACCTACTTGAAACAAACAAATTTTTACCAATGATACCCACATGAACATAATAAGAAGAATATTGTTGGTATTTGGATTTTGGGGTTTGGAGGTGTTTTGGTAGCTAGGTTCGGGCATTTCTTTCCGGTGGTTCTTTTTTGTTTTGGTGGGCACCATGCCTTCCTTTTGTGGGTCTCAGGTGACGATTGCTATTATGTCCTTGGTCCATTTAATCTTAAGATTTTTGAATTTCTTTTCCTGAGAAAAAAAAATAAGAATAATATTATTATCCACACACCTCCCTTACTATCAAGCTAAAATCCGAAGCACTAATAATGAAATTTTGATTGTTAATTCCTTGTTAAGTGTTACAACGAGTTTTCATGAATTCCCTTGCAGAAGTCCCAAAGAGCTCGAAGGAATTCCATGGAAATGGTTAGCCTGTCAAGAAAAATGAGCAAATAAGAGATGCTTATAAAACGAGCTATGAGAAAGTAAAATGAACTAAAAAAGGAAACCAATAAAAATGGTTACACCTGTTAAAATATGAGAGAAGAAAAGTTTTATTGAATTCGATATAAAATTATATATACAATGAGACTTCTATTTATACAAGAAAGGTAGCCTAGCTATGGAAGATAATCATTCTAATTATAATAAAATTGTAATCAATTACAATTCAAAATAAAATCAAGAGAATCATATAATATTATAATCATACAATTCAGGATGATTATGATATTATATGATTACTATATTCTAACAACACCAAAAACAGAGAAAGTCAACTCGAGATTACAATTTATGGCTACTTTGAAATGAGACATTTGATCAAATTTCACTTACCAAACATGCTTAGATCACGAACGCCATTCCCTTATCAAACATGGAAGAAGAGGAGTGAGAAAATTTACCAGTTTAACCAAGGAGAGTCAGGAGACAGTTTCTTGTTAGAACACAAAATTTTACTTTAGAACAATTAGTGAAGAATTCTAAAACACTTATACTGCAAACTTGAGAATAACAGTGTTTTTTGCATTTGCGGACAGAGGGAGAAGGGGTGTAAAATAACCTGAAAACTACACAGAGACTAACCTGCCTTCTTTCATAAAAGGAACGAGCTTTCGCAAACTGAAAAAAAAAATGGTTAACGTCAACGAACCACGGATTCTATGGAAATTGAATTGAACAAACGGAATGAATTTGGTACCTCTATCATATTGAAGGCACAAAAGGAACCCATATTTTGCTATTGAAATGTTTTAATCCTTCAATGACAGGCCCATCAAGAACTTATGCAAACATTCAACTTTAACAAAATTTCCCAAAAGTTGCATAAAATCAACAAAATTCCTAAAAAACAGGTACATTAAAATTGACATTTTCAGAGATTTAATCTTGCAATTCCTTTCTCCTCAAATGACTGAAATTTCAACTTGAAGCCATCTATCCAATTGGATCACCTGGGTTCAATCACTAGTAACAAACACAAAATGATGGCAAAAAATTGGAATAGAGTTAACACACCAAATCCAATTACAGAAATCAAATTTGGAGATATATATATATATATATATATATATATATATATTGTTGCGGAAACTAAGGATCAAACCAGAACACAAACACACACACAAACACAGAGACAAAGATTTACGTGGTTCCCCAAAATCGGGTACGTCCACGGGGGGCAGCCAGATTATATTTAGGAGGAGGAGGATTACAAATCACTCAAACTCACACTCTCTCAAACTGATACAAAATCAGATACGTTTCTGATTTCCCACTCTCTGGTCTCTTACTCAAGAGAGATATATAAAACCCCAAGCAGAGGCCTCCAATTTATAGCCAAAACTTGGAGCCCTGTTCATGAGCCACGAGAGGCTCATTTACTGCAATCCCATGCCTGGGATTTTCAAGATTTAGGCAAATCTTTTGAAGTCTACAAAGGCTGCCAAGGCTGCCATCTTTGACCAATGAGAGAATTGGACCAAACCTCAGCAGCCCATGTGCTGATTTCAACAATCTCCACCTTGACGACAATTCTCCAAAGGTCCGATGCTGCCCCCAATGCGCCTTTAGGCGCTCTGAACTAGAGAGATGTTGATCAAGCCCAAACAATGATTGAACGTGATCCCAGTAACAACCTTCGTCAACATATCAGCTGGGTTGTCTGCAGTGGCAATCTTCTCAAGCAATATGTCCCCTTCTTCTAGAATTTCCCGAACAAAGTGAAAACGGACATCTATATGCTTTGTCCTGGTATGGTGCACTTGATTCTTTGCCAAATGAATGGCACTCTGACTATCGCAATAGACATTGTTGTGCTCCTGTTTGGCACCCAAATCACCAATCAAACCCTGCAACCAGATGGCTTCTTTTATGGCCTCAGTCACCGCCATATATTCAGCCTCCGTAGTAGATAGTGCAACCGTGGACTGTAAAGTCGAACGCCAACTAACTGGTCCTCCTGCCATAGTGAAAACATAACCAGTAGTTGACCGCCTCTTATCCAGATCACCAGCGTAATCTGAATCTACATAACCAACTGCAAGCTGATCACCAAATTTCTGATCTCTCCCAAATTTTAGGCCAACATTAACTGTTCCCTGAATGTATCTGAGAATCCATTTCACGGCCTGCCAGTGACCCTTTCCTGGATCATGCATATATCTGCTAACCATACTGACAGCGTGTGAAATATCGGGTCTGGTACATACCATTGCATACATCAAGGATCCCACAGCGTTGGCATACGGAACTTGGGCCATCTGTTTTCGTTCCGCATCAGTACGAGGTGACATCGAAGCGCTGAGCTTAAAGTGCGGGGCTAACGGTGTACTTACGGGTTTAGCTTTGCCATCTATGCCAAACCGTTGAAGTACAGTCTTCAGATACTGAGTCTGCGATAAGCAAACTGTGCCCTGCTTCCTGTTGCGCTGAATCTCCATCCCAATGACCTTCCTTGCTTCTCCAAGGTCTTTCATTTCGAATTCTGAACTCAGTTGTGCCTTCAACCGAGAAATCTCCACCTTGCTCTTAGATGCAATTAGCATATCATCAACATATAAGAGCAAATAGATAAAGGAACCATCCCGAAGTTTACGAAAGTAAACACAATGGTCAAAACTGCTGCGAGTATACCTCTGCGTAGCCATAAACTGATCAAATCTCTTGTACCATTGTCGTGGCGACTGCTTTAGGCCATATAGTGACTTGCGAAGACGGCAAGCCCAATTTTCCTTTCCGGAGACCTTGAAACCATCTGGTTGTGACATATAGATTTCTTCGTCCAAGTCGCCGTGCAAAAATGCAGTCTTAACATCGAGTTGCTGTAACTCGAGGTCGTACTGCGCAACCAAAGATAATAGAATGCGAATCGATGCATGCTTCACCACCGGAGAGAAGACCTCATTGTAGTCAATCCCTTCGCGCTGAGCATAACCCTTTGCCACCAATCTGGCCTTATGTCTAACACCACCCTTGACCGAACTGTCCTCTTTGTTGGCGTAGACCCATTTGCATCCTATTGCTTTCTTCCCTTTGGGAAGTGGTACCAGCTCCCAAGTCTTATTCTTGTGAAGAGAACTGATCTCCTCATTCATAGCCTGCTTCCATTGAGAACCGTCAGAACCTGAAACGGCCTCCCTATACGTATTCGGAACACCTGTGATAACCGGAAGGGCGTATGCAACCATACCATCATATCGGGCAGGTTTTCGAATCTCCCTCATCGGACGGCTAGTAGCAATAGACTGTGTTGGCGCTATAGCCTCGGGAACTGAAACATCATCAGACTCAGAACTCGAATCTGAAACATCACTGTGGTGCTCCTGTGGTGGCGAAATAGTAGGAACTTGAACTACAGGAACCTCTAGCTCCACTTGCTCTGACTGCTCCACCTGATCTGAACACCCTGGAATGGTGTTAACCTTTCGAGAGTTGGTTTGAAGCATGGCCGACTCATCGAAAGTAACATCTCGGCTGGTAATAATCTTCTTAGACTCCGGGCACCAGAGTCTATAGGCCTTTACACCTGGAGTAAAGCCAACAAATATAGCCTTCCTAGCTCGAGGATCCAGCTTAGATTCTGTGACATGAAAATAAGCAGGACAACCAAATACATGCAGCCGATCGTAATCAATCGAAGATTGACCAAAGTATACCTCCATGGGAGTCCGTCCGCCAAGTGCCTCTGACGGTAGCCTGTTGATCAACTGACAGGCATAGGCGACTGCCTCTCCCCAAAATACTTTTCTCAAACCGGCGTTGGACAACATACACCGCACCTTAGTCACCAAAGTGCGGTTCATCCTCTCTGCAACTCCATTTTGCTGTGGAGTCTTCGCGGCGGTGAAATGTCGGACTATCCCCTCCTCCTGACAGATTTTGAGAAAGGGATCTAAAGTATACTCACCACCGTTGTCTGACCGAAGTACCTTGATTTTTCTGCCAGTCTGAGTCTCCACCCTCTGCTTCCAACGAAGGAAGGTGTCAAGGACCTCGTCCTTGCGTTTCATGGGATAAACCCATACTCTCCGTGAAAAATCATCAATAAACGTGACAAACCACCGTTTGCCACCAAAAGTTGCTGTCTTTGTGGGCCCCCAAACATCTGAATGAACATAATCCAGAATACCCTTCGTACGATGAACTGCGGTGCCAAATTTGACCCTGGTCTGTTTGCCCAGAACACAGTGCTCACAGAATCCAAACTTCCCTGTCTTGGCCCCCTTAAGGAGACCTTTCTTTACCAATCCTTGTAAAGCTTTCTCTCCGGCATGACCTAGGCGCATGTGCCAGAGTCGGGAAATGTCATCTGTAGCATCATCTGAGCTGCTGCTGGAGATGGCTACTCCTCCTGTAACTGTGCGCCCGTCGAGGAAGTATAAATTTCCCCTCCGAGTGCCTTTCAGGACCACTAATGCACCATGGGTTACTTTCAGGGCTCCACCTTCTAAAGTAATCTTGTAACCTTTTGCATCCAAGGTTCCAAGAGAAATCAAATTTTTCTTCAAATCCGGGACATACCGGACATCTGTCAAAAGCTTGGTTGTACCGTTGCGCAACTTGAGTCGGATTGTACCTATCCCCTGAGTTTTGCAGGCATTGTCGTTGCCCATCAAAACTACGCCACCGTCAATCTCTTGAAAGTTTGAGAACCAGTCCCGATGGGGACACATATGGTAGGTACATCCCGAGTCCAGAATCCATTCATCTGAATTTGTGTCTGATGAAACAATCAAGGCTGATGCCAAGTCGTCAACCTCTCCTCTTGCAACATTTGCTCGTTGTTGTTGTTGTTCCTTGATTTTGGGGCAATCCTTCTTCCAGTGCCCCGTTTCATGACAGTAAGCACACTCATCCTTTGCAATCTGCTTCCTGTCACCGGATTTCTGATTCCTTTCAGCTGATTTGCCTTTTGACCTGGACCTGGACTGTCTCCTCCCGGACTGTCTATTCCTCGATTCAGTCCTTCCCCTTACTGATAGTGCTGATGAAGGGGGATCCCGATGAACTTGTTGATCCTTCTTCCGTACCTCGTTGTTAATCAAAGTAGAGCAAACGTCATTAAAACGAATTTCATCTTTTCCATACAGTAAGGTAGTAACCAAGTGGTCATATGTATCAGGCAAAGAATTTATCAACAAAAGTGCCTTATCCTCATCGTCAATTTTAACATCAAGGTTTTGCAAATCGGCCAAAATTTTATTGAAACTATTTAGATGTTCGTTCATTGACGCACCTTGTTGATACTGAAAACGATACAGTCTCTTCTTCAAGTAGAGTCTGTTCTCTATGCTCTTCGTCATGTACTTGCTCTCTAATTTCTGCCACAACTCCTTGGCTGAATTGTCCCTCATGACGGAATACTTGATGTCTTTGGACAAACAAAGACGGATCGTGCCACAAGCTTGCCGATTAAGCTTGTCCCAATCGGAGGTGGACATATCCTCAGGACGATCCTCCAAAGTGAATTCCAAATCTTGTTGATTTAGAATATCCAAAACTTCGCATTGCCACATGCCGAAGTTAATTGTGCCATCGAACTTATCCACTTCGAATTTGGCATTCGAAACCGAGCTCCTCCTCATGTAGGAACTGACCGAGGGCTCGTCTGAAGTCTTATTATCTGATGACTTGTCCATAGGTGTTGAAGAAACAACACTAGGGCTCTCCTCGTCGATGCTGGACATCCAACGAAGTCAAAAACGAGAGTTTTACCGCTGAAAATACTCCCAACAGATTTTTCGGAACGGAATCTCGAAAAACGGGACACGGGGTTGGATCTGGAACGTCGAGATAGTCAAAATCGACTACTCACGGGCGAAAAACGGAGTCCGGACGGCTCCGAAATCACAGAAAACAAATTTTAGGAAAATTCTGCTGACTGGATGATTGACTGGACCACTTTTGCTGAGGTGTCGAACACGTGGCACCCACCTGGCGCTGACGTGGAATGACACGCGGACTGCTGACGTGGTTGATGACTCAGCACATATGGGTCCCGTTTGGTGACGTGGCAGATGACGTGTCTGATGACTGGGCAGGTGATGTGGCGGATGACAGCGCCATGTGGTACTGATGGAGCGATGACATGTTGCTGACTGGATGATGACATCTTGCTGATGTCATCGTCTTCAACCTGCAGTTGCGCGTGGAAACGTATCACAAGCGCGTCAGATCCATTTTCTGATTTGACTGCTTAAGCGCAACTTTGACCGGGAAGGTGTGGATCACCCCGACGTCGGATGAAGGCTTATTATACCTTCCCGAAATCGTCTCGACGAGACGAACAAGATGGACAGATTAGATCGTATTTTCGAGCTGTTTCGAAAAAACGCAGATTCGAACAGAGGCAAAAAACAGAATGTTGCTTTGTGTTTTGGCTTCCCAAGCTCTGATACCAATTGTTGCGGAAACTAAGGATCAAACCAGAACACAAACACACACACAAACACAGAGACAAAGATTTACGTGGTTCCCCAAAATCGGGTACGTCCACGGGGGGCAGCCAGATTATATTTAGGAGGAGGAGGATTACAAATCACTCAAACTCACACTCTCTCAAACTGATACAAAATCAGATACGTTTCTGATTTCCCACTCTCTGGTCTCTTACTCAAGAGAGATATATAAAACCCCAAGCAGAGGCCTCCAATTTATAGCCAAAACTTGGAGCCCTGTTCATGAGCCACGAGAGGCTCATTTATTGCAATCCCATGCCTGGGATTTTCAAGATTTAGGCAAATCTTTTGAAGTCTACAAAGGCTGCCAAGGCTGCCATCTTTGACCAATGAGAGAATTGGACCAAACCTCAGCAGCCCATGTGCTGATTTCAACATATATATATATATATATATATGCACCGGAGAGATCGAAAAGTGAGATGAGAGGAGAAAGCGTGGAAGAAGAAATTGTCTCCGTGACAGAACACGTACCACAACTCCTGTGCAAACCAGCTAAAAGAACTGTATCCATCATCTAAATTCTCTCTTTTTCCTCTTCTCTCTAAATCTAATCCAGTGCCAACACCCAAACAAACAAAACCCAACGAAATTTATAGATTAAAAAATGTTGATAACAATAGCTGATATGGTTTTTTTTTATGATCCGACCCATCACCGATAACAAAACCCCAAAATAAAATGGAACAAGAATACCATTGAACACCTTTTGCATGATGTTGGAATGGAAGCAGTGCTACGGTGGTAATGGCCGGAAAAGTGAAAGTGACGATGGTAGTGGGAGAGATGTTCACGGTGAGAGGGCTAGAGAGAGAGATTGGTTTCTTTCATTAGCAGAGACAGAGAGATAGAAACGAGATGGCGCCGCACATCAATCTATGGCCGAAGTAATAAACTACTACTCTTTTCAGTAAAAAATCTGGAAGTGAAAGTACAATTTCATTGAGTGAAATAAGGAAAACGTATAATACCTAAACTGCCCCTACCTCAACACATGAAAAACAAATTGGAAGACAAATTTGACGAGGGCAATTACGTATTTTCACCACATGCCTTGGCTTACCGCCCTTGGTTCTTTTATTACAAGTGTATTGATAAGCCTGAAACTTATTTCGATGTTTTTTACTTTATGTAATTTTTTGTTGTAATTTTAAAAGTTAGGGTGCATTCTTTTGGCCTTAACTTAAACTTAAAATGAGAATTTTGTTCTTATTTGAATTTTTTCTTATTTGTTAGTTTTGCACTAAACTTTTGTCGGCTATTGATTCATTTCGACGAAAGGAATTCGAAAAGTAATTTTTTTTTTACTTTTACCCAAGTATTTTGAGAAATAACTTGCAAAAAGTGGTTATTTCTCAAAATACTTGGGTACAATATTACTTTTTGCGCTAAAAAGTGGTTATTTTTGGAAGAGATAAAAAATGAGCAAATCGATCTCGTAAGCATTTTGTGAACTACCAATGCGGACTTTTCTTGTGTTTTCGTTACAATATTACTCTTTCTACCCCAAAAATTTTAGTCCGGAATTAAGAAGACGTACTATCCTCCATAAAAAAAAAGAGAGTACTTGTTCGCATACTTTTTATTTATTTATCTCTACACCAATTCAAAGGGATAATTGTTCTATTTTATTCATTGCAAGAAAAAAATTCAAGAATTATGCATGGAAAGTATGTTATTTTTCATCTGGAAATTGCACGTATTTTTTTTTTTGTAATGGACTAAAAAATTAGAACGGAGGGAATATTATGCAAACAAAATTTTCGTATGGAAATGCTGATACAAAATTAGAACGGAGGGAATATTATGCATTTACGGTTTTTCTTTGTTGTAATTCGAATCAATCACCAGATCATTGAGCTAGTAATTTCAAAAGTAACATTGTCACATCATTCTTGATTATTTTCTCCATACTGGGGAAGGTGTTGTGCGGGTGGTGCACAGCACGGTGCCATGTTGTGCACTATGAGAGCCGTCCGTTCGGCAATCTAACGCCGAAATGAAATCTAATTTGAATTGCCGAACGGACGGTTCCAATGGTGCACAAGTCCATTCTATCGCGGCATCCAATTGTCATAAATAAATGATATGGCGTGTTTTGATCTCCCAATCAAGCTCAAATACCTTACACTTGCTACGTTCTATCTTCTTCTTCTCTACTTTTCTTTTCTTTTCTTTTTTTTGTTGCAAATCCATCTTGAAATTCTCACAAAATTGAGAGAATGATAAGTGATGAATTTGTTATGTATGAGTGGTGTTCAGGAGAGATCGAGGAAGTCTTCGAGCAACTAAAATGTACGAGGGAAGGTTTGTCAACGGAGGAAGGAGAGAAGCGACTCCAAATCTTCGGCTTCAACAAGCTCGAAGAGAAAAAGGCACAACTTTGGATTCATTCCTTTGTTTTCTTTTTACTTCTACTTGCAGTTTTTAGCATTGTACTACTTCTTGATGCTGAAATGTTTGGGTTTTATGTGGAATCCTCTGTCATGGGTCATGGAGTCTGCTGCCGTTATGGCCATTGATTTGGCAAATGGAGGGGTATTTTACACCTGTCTCTCTCTCTCTCTCTAAATGAAGAGTAGAATTGTGCAGGGCAAGCCTCCAGACTGGCAAGACTTTGTGGGAATTGTTGTGCTGCGTATTATGAACTCAACCATCAGTTTCATTGAAGAAAATAATGCAGGAAATGCAGAGGTCTGGCTCCCAAAACCAAGGTACTATATTTCTTCACCCTTACTCGTGCCAAACTGCACTAACCAAAATCAGTTTTCGAAAACACTTTTCAGGGCTTTTTTTTTTTTTTTTTTTTTGCGATAGTAGCGGTGTGGGAGGGGGACTTTCCGGATTCGAACTTGGCACATGAGTGGTATAGCACTTTAAGTGCTCAACGTTTGCCACTTCGTTGTTGTCCGGTTGCTCAGGAAATTATTTTCTGAAAATACCCTTATTGTTTTCAAATCATATTGCTTTTTAGGGTAATGGTTTTTGGCAATACGAAAAACTTATTTGTGTTGTTTTGTTAGATAGTGTTCTGTATCTAAAATAAGTTTGGAAAATCATTGACTGACCGAGTGTTCTGAGATAATAAATTCCAATATCAAATATTGAGAATTGCAGCCAAACATGGCATTTTGGTGAGTCCATTGAAATCAAGTTGTGGCTAATTTTTTTGAGTATGATGAAGGTGTTGAGAGATGGCAAATGGAGCGAGCAGGAGGCAGAAATCTTGGTTCCAGGAGATATAATCAACATTAAGTTAGGCGATATTGTCTCAGCAGACGCTCGTCTTTTGGAGGGAGATCCTCTTAAGATTGACCAATTTGCCCTTACGGGTGAGTCCTTGCCTATGACAAAGCACCCCGGAAATGAGGACTTTTTCGGCTCCACCTGTAAGCAAGAGAAATTGAGGTTGTGGTTATCACCACTGGTGTCCACACCTTCTTTGGAAAGGCTGCCCACCTTGTTGACAGCACCAACCAAGTGGGTCATTTCCAAAAGGTACTGCTACTGCTCTTCAAAGCAAACCCCAACAAATTACTGGTTTTATAGCAGGCAAACAATGACAAAATTTCCAATATACTCACTTTGTAAAAAAAAGGTTCAAACTAGTTAAGCTTTAAAATGGTGCTAATCCCTCATGATTGAATACTTCATCAGGTGCTGACTGCCATTGGAAACTTCTGCATCTGCTCCATTGCCGTGGGTATGCTGATTGAGCTCGTCGTGATGTACCCAATCCAGGGCAGGGAATACAGAGATGGCATTGATAATCTGTTGGTTCTTCTCATCAATGGGATTCCAATTGCTATGCCTACGGTGTTGTCTGTGACAATGGCCATCGGGTCTCTCAACAAGGTGCCATTACCAAGAGGATGACTGCTATTGAAGAAATGGCCGGGATGGTTGTTCTTTGCAGTGACAAGACTGGTACCCTCACAGTGGACAAGAACTTTATTGAGGTTTGTAGTCTTTCCATAGTACCATAAAGACCGAAGGTCAAAAAAGGATCATAGAACCTATTTTTTCTTGTCAATGCTTGTCCTATTTGGTTCTGTTTTCGGAATAAGTTTTTGAGAACATTCTTCATGACTTCCCAAAGGCCAAATAAGGAGCAAAGAGCTTCCTTTTCCATGTCAAAACAGTCTGTGTGGTTCTGTTTTCAGAATGAGCTCTTCTGAAGTCTTCAGAGAACCCGGATTTCAAAACTTCTATGGCTAACTTTTGGAATTACCCTAGTGTTAAGAAAACACCGAAAACATCTGTGCATTCAAGAACTGATAGGAAAAAATGAATGTGTGTTTCCCTCATGTGTAAGTACGATACAAAGGTGTTCTGAATAACTGATTCAGAAACATGAATAAATAGCGACTTTATGACCTAAAAAAGCTGTGGAAACGAGGTGTTAACTGGAGCGATGTCATAATCTAAAAAAACTTTGAAATGATGAATGTGCTCTCATGATCACAGGTGTTTGTGAAAGATGGTGATAAGGACACTGTTGCCTTGCTCGCTGCTAGGGCCTCCAGGGTCGAAAATCAGGATGCCATCGATGCTTCAATCGTTGGGATGTTGGGCGATCCTAAGGAGGTATTTAACTGGAGAATATTTCATTTTATACTTTTTTATATGCCTGCTTGTTGAATTAGATGTTATTTTCGCTTTCACGTGATGCTTTTAGGCAAGAGCAGGAATCAATGAGATTCATTTCGGGCCCAGAGGGAATCCACTCAAGCAATAGTTTGAGTGTTGAAGCAACTCAAAGGCCTGGATGCTACAAGAACAGAAATTCTTTTTGCAGAAAGAATAGAGGTTTCTCAGGCCTTTGCCGTTCTCTTGGAGTGAAAGGCACGTTTTGTTCAGAAAGTAACCCCTCATTGGACCATTTTGAAGTTGCTCAAGCCTAGACCTCTGCTAGAAGGCCACATGGCAGCTATGCATTGGAGTATTTTGAAGCAGCTCAAGGCCTGTACTTCCTATAATTCTCAGTTTTAGAGGCCTTGGCAGAGGTCCACGACCTCAAAAGCTCACAGCTTATGCACTTATATTCCCATTTCTTTCAAGCATTACATGTATTCACTTCAAAGTAGTTAAAGTTTTATTACATTTCTTGTACCCAAACTTCATTAAACCGATTAATGGAGTTCGTTTGATCCTTGTTTACTGCATTGTCTTTCTTTCCATTGTTCTAGCAACGAGTGAAAAATATTTCAAGTCCTTAGCCCGACAAGGCAACCAACGAACCGTCACGAGGCCTTACCCTTTAGGCCGAGCACAATCACTCGACAGAAGTCGGGTTTTGAGGCACGAAGGCCTTAAAAACAATTCGGACAGACTTGTCCTGGCATGCCCTCGCATTCCAAGCCAATTTGGTTTTAACACTTTTTGTGGAGAAACAAAAGAGGAACGAGCAATTTGGGACGAAGAGAGTAATAAGTATACGTTCTAATAAAATATATGTCTTCTAGACTGGCCTCCCTGGAGTCAAAATCCTAGCTCTGCCACTGTTGCTCTGATACCACTTGAAACTCCTCACTTAGACCACTAGCCGAGTAACTTGTTGGAACCCAACCAGATAATATATCCAAAATGCTTAAGTCCAAGTTAGTAGTAGTAGTTTACATATACCAATATTGTGACACCACAAAATCGAGAAGAGTACTGACGGGCCATGAACCATGTGATAATAATGGAACACGAAAGAGAGGAAAAGGAAATTAAATAGTGCTCGTCATTAATCACTCACTCAATGTGGATTCACACGCAATATTCGGAAAATTGAAAACGACAAGGAAAATGGTGCTAGCTTCTCGCTCAATGTGTCCGTCTCCGTCGAGTCGTCGTCTTCGTCAAAGAAATATGACTTCAAAAAATGTGCAAAATGCTTATGGATAAGCAATTTGCTTGGCCTTTGCGCCGTTTAAATAGGATTACAACAATTTCAGAAAAGAATGATGTGATCTCACTTTCCGGGAAACAAAGGGAAAAGTAAAGGGAAATGAAAAGAGAAAATAGTGCCTGTCAATGTAATCCATACACATCAACACAACAATGACAATATCAATGTAATTCCCAAATGGTGCATGGTTAGATACAGACCTGACATTTGACTATATATGTATAAAGTGATTGCTCACCAATAGTTTTACCACATAAATAGCGGCCCTCCTATATTGCCAAAAGTTCAAGAGATCTTATGCCGTAGAACCATGACTCCCAAATCAAAACTTAATGGCATCAAAGAAGGCAGGTCTACAGATCTGATTCATTTGTGCTCATTATCTTACTTACCTTGTTAAAAATTCAGAACATCAGTAATGCACATAATCTATACACATTAATCCATACATATAAGCAACTTTTAAAAAAGAAAGGTGAAATTTAAAAGAGCAAGCTTGGTGGCTGTTCAATCACTCGGGGTATTTCCACTAACAAAATATACTAAGAACTTAACGCATTTTATCAATTCGTTTCTATTAACAGAAAAGTTTCAATATTTTACCATATCGTTTTCACTAACAAAAAATTGTTAGCAAAGACTTTTTTTTCTATAGTAAATCTACTAACAAACCTATCAACAACTTATTCACTATCAAAAATAACTTGATATTTCTCAACTTATTCACATCAAAAATACCTAACATTTCTCAACTGCAAATAAAAATTTTCAACCACAAATAAAAATTTAGAAAATTTTCACTATCGAAAACAAATGTGAAATGGTGCGTCTCGGTCAATGTTTTCGCCTCCTTCTTCGTCTTCTCTTCGTCAAAGTAATTGGCACAGCCAGATTTCAATCGTGGTTCAAAACTAGGCATGAAGTTACTAGAAATCTCAATATTGCCATAGCATTTGTTTGGCTTTCCTAAAGCTTGGATTAAAAAAAAAAAACCGGCCTAATAAATGTAAGGAGGTTTAATAATATGAGGCCCCGATTTTCAGGATTCCTTTCACAAGCCTGAAGCTACGTTTTTCTGGGTTTCCACCCGAAGCCGACTCTGGGTGGGTGCACTACATGTTGCAGTGCTCGTGGAGCACAGATCTTGAGTACCCTTCTTCTTTCGTCAATGTGTGGTGGAAGAAAGTTTGGGTGAGAAGGTTTTTGACTTTCTGTCATCGCGTTTGATCAGAACCCTAGCCCACAGAGTATTTCTATTCCGGTCTCCGCACTCAGAGCCTGCCGTGGCAGCGGGGGCTTGCCGGACTTTATCTCCATCATTTGGTTTGTGGATCTGCCTACGCCTTAGGCAACGACGCTCTTTCTTCGGTCGGAGCAGGCCAGCGTGCTTATTGGAGCAGTCCAAGGTGATGGTTTCCCTTTAATTCTTAGCTTATGTTTATGTCTCTTTCCATCGGTGCTATTTCCGCAGTCCCTGTTTTGGAATCTGCGCCATACCGAGGCGGCTGAATGGATAGATTGCTAGCTCCACGTGTTCAGACCCTTAGCGGCAGTGTGTAGTGATCAGCCTTCAGCTCGGCTTAGGATATAGACATTACGTCGTCTCTTTGTCACTGATTTTCTTGTGTATTTCTCTGTGATTGGTTAGCTATAGTTTTCCTTTTCATTTTATTCGGATGGATTTGTTGTAAGTGTCATTTGACATTTTAATGAAATGTGATTCAGATCCCACACAAAAAAAAAAAACTACTATTTTTTCGAAGGGCAAAGAGGAGGGGAGAAAGCCAAAGGATTAAGTTACATCATTCAAGTTTAGTGGGAAAGTTCCACAATCAATTAAGGCCCTTTAAGTTTTTGGGACCATTATGAGAGTGGCCGAAGTACTGAAAACAGTATTGTCATTACTCATTAAACTCCTATAAACAACATTGATCCTACTTTTCTTTATGAAGTACAACTTACCAGGGTACGTATTTGCTCTCACCAACTTTTTCATTCGCGTAGAAATGTAATTTAGCTTAAAGGCACGCCTCGAATGCTTTGGTAGTCAAGGACTTCAAGTGTCCCTAGCAAGGTGTGAGGGGAAAAAAATCGAATTGAGGCTACAAAAAATGCACAAATGTCACAGACGAGTGGTTTAGCCTGTGCTTTCCGTATCTAAATGGCACAAAAAAGGCATCATCTATATGACAATAGGCATTTTACGATGAATAAATTGCATTCGTAAGTAAAGGGCAACCCCAACAATCGGGAGACTACTTAAAGAATCCGAACAAAGAAGAACACTGCATTCTAAGATAAAATGTTGGGCCACGCACTCACAAGCAAGTGAATGTCGTATGTTCCCTGATTAACTGACAATAATATTTCTCCAATTCCATTGTTGCTAAAACTCTTCAAAATGGCCACAAAAGAACAGTTTTGTCAAAAAAAAAAGGCGGTGTTCATTCAAATGATAAAGCTTTGATATCCAAATTTGTTGCTCCCATTCTTTTCATTTTTTTAATTTTTACATCAACTGTTCCACTGAGGCCTTTTGCCAAAAACAGGTGGTGTTCATTCAAATTGCAAGGAGACATTCAGGAAGAAAAAATTCCCAACATAGAAAAAATTCCCACATGCTGAGAGAGAGATGGCTGCTTATTTCCAAAGAAAACAAAGCCTGCGCCCGCGAGATTGTCCACAACAAAATAGTAGCAGGAGGTGATGGAAACCTCGACAAGATGAAACCATACCCTTCGCCAATACGGATTTATCAATAAAATCGCCACAATTGCCAATACCACAGTTACGTAAGACCCTGCAAAGCTCATGTAGAATATATTCATGTCCATGAAACCAGAATCTTCTTCTGTATCATTCACAGCGGCTCTTGGCGTCGATGGAGGTGAATCAGTTGCATTACACTTTGGCAGTGGTTCTCCGCAAAGAAGTGGATTTCCAACGTAGCTACTCAATTCAAAATTTGCAAATTGGAATCTTCTCTGAGGTGTCCTTCCACTTAAGTTATTGTAAGACAGATTGAAAACAACCAAGAAAGTAAGCTCTGTACGCTGAGAGGGGATTTTCCCATGCAGGCAGTTGTAGGAAATATCCAAGCTCTCTATGTTTTTCAAGTTTGAAAATGTCACAGGGATTGCACCGGTGAAGTTGTTGTGGGATAAGTTCAACGCTTTGAGATTGGTAATGTTTCCAATTTCAGGTGGTATGAGGCCAGTCAATCTGTTGTGGGAGAGATTGATTCCTGAGAAAAGATGTAGAATGATTCCCCTGTAGGTTAAGGACATTCCCTTTGTTGTAAACTTTGCCTCTTGTCCTGTAGCCTCTATATCAAAATACTCTTCTTGATCTCTTTCACTCTTGGCTAACACCATCCCCAGATCATGCAACAATAATGTGAATGTTTGTGGTGAACCATAACGGTAGAATGAGTAACTTGATCCCCCGACTTTTATTCCGTTGAATTTAATGTTACTAAAACAAAGGGGAATGCTGCCAAAGAGATTATTGAAAGAAAGATCAATCATGGTTAAGCGGGGAATGTTGCATAACTCCTTTGGAATGTTGCCTTCAAAACTATTGTTTTGCAAGAGAAGAACCGTAAGCCAGAAAAGGCTGCCTATCCAAGTTGGAATATTACCACTGAACTGGTTATAAGAGAGATCAAGCTCCCTTAAATTGGGACCGTAATTTTTGAAGGCCATTGGAAAAGGTCCATCTAGCCTATTTTTGGACAACCGAATATTGTTGATATATATAAGTGATGTACTGAAGCAAGATGGTACAGCCCCGATGATATTATTTTCTGAAAGATCTAACAACGTGAGCTTTCTCAATTGACAAAATTCAATTGGAATAGGACCTTCAAGATGATTACCGGCCATGGCTAGAAACTGTAACGATAAATTCCCAATGAACCCTGGAATCTTTCCTACCAGTTGATTAGCACTAACATCCAAATAGATCAAATTGCTCCGAGACAAGTTAGGCGGAATTTCTGTGAAGGAATTGTTGGCAGAATATAAGACTTTCAATAGGGTCAAATTGTTTTGATGGGGTAGTACTGGGCCTTTCAAGAAGTTGTTTGATAGTCTCAAGAAATTCAAGAGGCGGCAACCTTTGGCCAAATGAACCGGTATTTTTCCAGATAGATTGTTATTGGATAAATCTAGCGTTTCCAGAGCAGTCATATCCCCGAATGAAGAGGGAATGTTGCCTTCAAAGTTGTTGTAGACATGTTGAGGAATTCTAAACTCGGGAAAGAACTGGCAAATTTGTAAGGAATGAAGCCTTCAAGATGATTGTTAGAGATATCCAGTGTAATAAGATTTCTCATTTGACGCAAAGGCAACAATAATGGTCCACCAAATGAATTGTATGACAGGATAAGTGTCTCCATTCTTGTATTGTTGTCCAACAACCAATATGGAAACTTACTTGTAAAATCAGTTCTAGACAGCTCAATCAGTATAAGGTCATGTTGATGGTAGAGAAAGCGAGGAAATGATCGGGTAATATGACCATGTTTAGAATTTGATAAACAGAGTCCGATTAGTTGGAAACTTGGGGATGTGACGGGAAAGTCCTCCTCTTCCAACAACATGTTGTTCAGGCTCTCAATGAACACGAGTTTGGAATGGTTAAAAAATGACATGAATGAGATTGGAACTTCAAAGTCATTATCTGAAATTGCAAGGTATTCGAGGGATGTCAGATAGATAAGAGGAGACCGTGCAATGTTTCCAGTAAAATGATTGGAAGTTAAATCCAGTAGTCGAAGGGATGTCAAGTTCGCCAAGCACGATGGTAAGGTTTCCCCAAAATCACTCCATGTGACATCAAGCTCTCGGAGCTTCTTCAACTCACACAGCCCTTAAAACACATGGAACGAATCACATTGAAAATCTTAGATTGACATATAGACGAAACAGATAATGACCAGTAATATCCTTCAATTTGTGGGAGGGGAGTAGAAGAACAATTTAGAGTTATACCTTCAATTGAAGGAATACGCTTGCTGTCACAATATGTTAAGGACAAGACTTGAATTGAAGTAATGACTCTAATGTATGGAAGAACGTCGTCGAGCATAACACCTTCCATGAACAAAGTTTCAATGTTGCTGATGTTTCTCAAGTCTGTATTAAGTGGTTGAACCATGGAAGAAATCTGTAAGTATCCTGAGAGAGGAAGGTGCTAATAATGTTATAAGGAAATTTCATATAAGAGGTACCCTTATTGTGAACAGCTCCGTGCAAGCCTCTATTGTAACTCAAATCCAGTGTCTTGATTGATGAAAGCCCTCTCAAAAATGACCAAACACTATTATTGAGTGCTTCATTATGACTCAAATCAAGGACCTCTAACTTTTTCAATATTCCTGCTTCTTCTTGCGAACCTGTGCAAAATAGTAGTAGTAGATTTATTTGGAAATATTTTTCTAGAAAAGAAAACATTTCCTGTTGTTAATTGGCTTGTGATATGAAAACATTTTCTGTTCTTTGATTGACAAGGAAAATCTCGCTAAAGGTTCTTAAAAAATAAGTATTTATTGGTAATTTTTAAAGTTAAAAAATAATAGTTTGATTTTGTTTTGCACCGTTCAAAAGATCTCATCAAGATCTATTAAACAAAATCTATATCGCACAAAAAATTATTTCAGTAAATCCATTATTTTTAAGCTTGAAATTACAAATAAGTTTAAGGACCCTTAGCGGAAATGACCAAATTATGTAGTTTTCCAATAAACTATATAGTTCTTCAACATTCACAAATCGAATTCCATCAAAACACCTGTCGCGTCAAAGAAAGTCTAAATTGTTAAATTTGAATAATATTTTGACTCTGGATAACGATACCGTTTTCTCCGAAAAAAGTTCTTCTCATCCAAAACTAGATTAACGCCCTTTCTTTCTGTAAAAAATTCAGAAAGAAACCAAACACACACACATGACACAACCACAGGAGATATACGTGATTTCTCAAACTCGAGTACTCCACGGAGGTAAACCGGAACAATTAATCAGATGTCGGAGCTTTACACGGTGTTGTTCACAACACCCAGCACTCGGACTCACTACAGGCCTCACATCTCTGTCAGTCTCTCTGATACAAATTACAGAGACAGAGGCCTCCACTTATAGGCCAAAACAAACCGACTGTGCAATTCACGGGAACCTCAGTGGGAAATCATTGAGTGGAAACCTCAGTGGGATTGCCCTGCTACCACGTGCTCTCTCAGTGGATTTGAGGAGTACTGGAGCCAAGAAAGGCCCCGAAAGTCAAAAATAGAAACTATGTGTACCTTAAGATTAGTCGAGACAAAGTTCCAAATAGCTACAAGCTAGATCTTGAAGTCTGGGACTTACGAGTTTGGTCCCTCCTAGGTATCTGGTTAAAAACGCTATGCTACGAACTATTACGTGACCAATCCATACGGCTCTTAAATGGGTCTCACTAGTGGACGATGGGATTAGTTATTTTTAAATTAGTCGTGGTTCACATAAACTGATCCGAACACTGAGTTATCAAGAAGGAAAAAAGAAAGAATTGAATTTTGAGGTTAGGTTTCATTTCATCATTTAAAAGATGTCAGAAGCCATACCTTCATTCCTGATGAAACTACCCAATTGGTTTCGAGACAAGTTGAGGCTTCGGAGTGATTCAAAAGGGAGAAGAATAGAGGCATTTAGATGCCAATATTCCCATGGTCTCAAATCTCTTGTGTCACCAAGTTCAAGTTTGATAACTCGACGCGTAGTGGAATTACACTCAACACGTTCCCAATGGCAACAGTCCATGCTATCGTCTTCCTCCCAAGATGGCAACGAAGTGCCATCTGGGAAGTTGATGGAATGTTTGAGTTGCAAGAGCGCGATTCTTTCTTTTTCCAAACACCCATTGCATCCATTTTCTAGTACAGCTAACATGATCAGCGCTACCCATAGTGAGCTCATGAGTAAATGTTGAAAGTTGTTCATCCCTACCCAAAGAAATATGACTTGACAAATTAAAGTGCTTATAGAACATATAGCAATTGTATGGAGCGCTTGCTTTTGTTTAAATAGGGGTTGCACCCTACCGCCACAACATCATACTCAATAGTCACAAATTTGATGTTAATTGTTCAATGGGTCAGACTCCGTAGTCTTCGTCTTCGTCAAAGTAGTTGATATTAGTTGTTCCTTCCCAAAACCAAATTGACAACACGGCAACGCCATCTCTTTAAATCATGTTTCGATACTAGGCGTCAAATTATTTGTAATTTCACTTCTGCCACCGTATTTGTTCGGACTCTGGGTGCAGTACCCGTACTGTTGCAGTGCTCCTCGAGCTTAGAGCATCTCCACCTAGCACGAATCATCTTACTAGTAAGATCTGTCTATCACGTTCAATTACCACGATTTCAATTAACAATTGCTGCATGAAAAGTATTTGAAACTGTGGATAACAAACAAACAATTTATGGAAAAAAAATAAAATCAATTTCATAAGCATGAAATCATCTAATTCATTTAACCAAATCCAAATATTAAATCCAACACAAGCTATAAAATCTAACAAACTTCCTCTACACCCTATACACCCTAGAAGACGGGTTTAGCCCGCCATGAGGAGTTGGTCTCCTCTCCCCTTCTGCAAAACCCTCATTTTCCTTTATGTAAGAAAGACAATTTTTTCCTTCTCGAACTCCTTTCCCTTTTTTCCTTCTTTCACATTACTCCTATTAGGGTAATGGCCCACCACTTGAATTGCAAACCATGATAGTGACAACACAAATAATCGACTGGCAATGCTAAAGAGACCGACCGTGGCCACCAATCACGGCTATAGACGGCACGCGGGGCCCACTCCAGGTACGGATGATCCGAGCCATTCAAAAAAATTTCGAGTGGGCCCGTGAGTGCTCAACTCCATTTGATATGTGTAAGTGCCCAATCCAATCATCCTATTTTTTGGTTCTCATTCTTTTTTTGAAAAATGAGATGATTGAATCGAGCATCTACACACACCGGATGGAATTGAGTTCTTGTACGCCCACGTGGATTTTTTTGTTAATAATTTTTGAAGGGCTTAGATCATCATTCAGGCTCAGAGTTGGCCCCGTGCGACGTCTCTGTGTATGGTCGGTGTGTGTAGCAGGCTCCATTCTTTCAAAACGCTAAAGGGACCGATAATCCCCATCCCTAATGGGGGACGGACGGACACACGGGGTCACTGGGAGCACGAGCTCCACTACTGCAATTTTTTTCCTTCCTTGAATCAAATTAGCTATTAGTACTTTTTATGTAGTTCAACAACTCACCTGAATACGTACAAATAAAGGATACTCTATTTAACAACTCAAAAATTGGGTGAATATGATAGCATTATCTACTCTATTGAGGATTCGCAATAGGTGGGTGAACAAAATATTGCTTCAAAATAAGAAAGGCCCCATTTGTTTCTCATGATGTAACACGCAAAGCTACCGTCGTATTGTCAAAAAACATCAAGTTGTGGGTCGATAGGCACAGACAGGCACTCTCAAATTAACACATAACTGTGCACAACAGTCAACACATATATATAAGAAGCTTAAATATTTACGGCCCCCCATTAGAAACATTTTTCCGGGGCCTGAAGCTGCGTCCACCCAGAGCTGCCTCTGGGTGCAGTACTTAGCATTTAGGAGCCGTCGGAAATCTTTGTTTGGCATTCAAGTTTTGACTCTCATTCTCAATTTCTATCGATTCCTGCATGTGTTGGGCAGTCTACACGGAAATTTGTTGTAGTATAGTTGGGCCTCCCTTGTGAATGGTGAGATTAATTAAGCGATCTATCAGGCTAGATCGTGGTGGATTAAGTGTTACCAACTGGAATCGTTCAATAATTTAGTTTGACCTTAATTCTAGTTTAGTATATTATGACAAGTTCCCCTCAAAATACGTTTGCATGTTCTACCCAAAATCATTTGTAGCACCCAACGTTGTCTACCTTTTTAAAGATACTTCACAAAAGGATCCTTTTACAAATACAGAAAAAACCTATTCACAATTTCTTGTGGGAATGTCACCAAGATAAAATGTTAGGCCACACACTCGTAATCAATTTGGGAATGTCATGTGTAGCCTTATTCACAAGTGTTCTTTTTTTCCCTTCTTTCCATTGGTGCTAAAACTTTTAGAAATCGCCACAATAAATGATTTTTCAAAGGGTGGGTGCTCATTCAAGCGAGAAAGCTTTGAGACAATAAGATCTGAAAATTTGTTGCACCCATTCTTTTTTTCCACATCAATTGTTCCATCGAGGCGTAATGTCAAACATGTAGTGTTTATTCAAATTGCAAGGAGACATTCAAGAAGAAAAAATCCCCAATGAAGTGTATAATAAGTAGTGTATGATTTTCAGATGATTTCTATAACCATAAAATTAGACTTTTTTGCACCTTTTGCCTTAATAAAGACGATAGATCCCTCCAAGATTCTCCCAAAAAGTAAAGAAAAGAGAGGATAAATGATAAAATCTCAACTCAATGTGTCATGTCCACCCTCCATTTTAGAGAAATAGAGGTGGATTGGAGATTCTCTTACCACAAGATTGTATTGCTATTTCTCAAAAAAACAAAACAAAAACAAAACAAAAACACATTGAAGTGCAATTTGCTTGACCTTTGCTTTGGCAATAGGTTAATGTGAATTAAATAGTACTTTGGCAATAGGTTAATGTGAATTCTCATTCAGAAAATTGAAAACAAGGAAAATGTTGCTAGCTTCTCGATCAATGTGTCCGTCTCCGTCGACCCAATCATCGTGTCCTCTTCGTCAAAGAAAGATGGCTTCAAAAAGTCTTTGAGATGCTTTATGGATTAGCAATTTGCTTGACCTTTGCTTCGTTTAAAGAGGGTTACAACTATTTCAAAAAAGAATGATGTGATCTCACTTTCCACCAACGAAAGGAAAATCAAAAGGAAAAATAGTGCTTCTCAATGTAATCCACAATACACATCAATCAATACAACAATAACGATATCAATGTAGTTCCCAGTTGATGGAGGGTTGGATACAGACTCTGCATTTAACTATATGTGCGTAAAATGGCTGTTCACAGATAGTAATTTTAACGACTCTCCTATACTGCCAAAAGTCGAGGATTTCAAAGGACCTTATGCCGTGGAAGCATGACCCCCAAATCAAAACTTGAAGACATTAGAGATAGCAGGTCATCTACCGATCCGATTCAATTGTGCTCGTGATTATCTTACTTACTTTGTTCAAAATCCAAAGCATCGGTAATGCACATAATCCATACTCATCAATCCATACATTATAAACAACTTTGAAAAAAGAAAGATGAAATTTAAAAGAACTTGGTGGCTGGTACTTAATTCATATGGTGTCGTGTCTTCAATTCGCACACAATCACACAATAATGTTCTGATATCAAGAACGATAGATACACATTTTTCATATACTATACACATTAGGCGACACAGAATAGCCCGAGGAATGGAAAACTGTTATTATTCAACAGAAGTTACCGAACAAGCTACTAAAAGAAATACAGAATATGTACATACATAAAGCAGTAACCAACTGTACAATCTCATTTCTGCAGAAAAGATCTAACGCAACACATACGGGTCAACACCTTTTGCCTACCAATCTGCACATAATTAAACATCTAACATAAACGATAACCATAACCAGGAAACGAAAATTGCAGCTCATAAGTGATTAACTAGCCTGCTTCGTTATTTAATACCTTCATCGTGAACTAGCCACAATCACAACCAGTTCCGCGGCACTTCCGCCGACTGCCTCCTAGTAGAAAACAGTCTAGATATTCTTCTCTACAAATGCTGTCGAGCCTTCAAAGTACAAAGCCAGGTACATCCTTTTGTCCGCTTAAAGTATCATCATCCACCAGTGAAAAAGAAAATCTAATGTAGCATCTTTGAATAAGACCCGTTATTTGTGCACTAGTCCATCAAACAAGACATAAAACCCATGAAGCCTGTCGTCTCCCTTGGTAGTGACATGCCCCTTTCCCGTCTTTGTAATACTCTTAGGAACTCATCGGTTCTCAAACTCCCATCACGATTCGTGTCAAACACGTAAAATATCATATCAACCACATTATCTGTGAGAGAGAAGCCACAAACCTTTTGCCGAAGAAGATTACTTGATTAGTATGAAGAGCTCAATTGTTGGAAGAAAAGAAAAAAAAAACTTGAGATAAAGAAATCCCTTTGTCCTCATTTGTTTGTGTTTTCACTATTCTGGACATCTAAATTAATCATCCAAAATTTTCATTTCATAATTTTATGATTTTAATCAACTTTTCCCTCGAGAACTAATTGATATCTTTTGATTGGAATCTTTAATTATTTGACGATACAATATATGTTCACCTGATTAGAGAGCATGACTGCCCAAACCGAACAAAACAAATAGGGATGGAAGGAGTACTAGGAGTCCAAGGATAGAAAAAATACTTGCATGGTATGCAGCTCTTTGGAAATCTGGCTTTGTCAGTTGCCCAGTCACTTTTCCATGACTGAAGATTGCCATAGACAAAGGCCGTAATCTCTGCCTCAGCTCGGCGAAGTTCTTGAATTCTTCAAATGTAATGCGTACCTCTCTAAGATAAGGTTCATCGTTTAATTCTTCTACATGATCAAGAAACTTGTTTATATGGCTCATGTCAGCAGATGCTGAAGAGAAATTAAGAAATCTTCATTCTTAGATTCAATTGATTACATCAGAGAGTATTTATACAACTATCCCTAACTGCGTACAACAGAAGCTAACAAATACAGCTGGCACACTTAGCACTACTAACCGCTTAGCACTACTAACCACCTTAACTAATTGACAGAGGAAGTGTTTGAATGTAGGTGAGGTGCACGAGACATCTGCTGCACCTGCTGTTGCTGAGAGTGATTCGGAGCATTCCTATTATTACTCTTATCATCCCCCCTCAAACGAATGGGAGATGAAATCACCAAGAGTTTGCCTCGAAGAAACTGAAACCGAGAGATGGACAACGCTTTAGTAAACACATCAGCTAATTGATCGGAAGTGGGCACATAATGCAGAGCAAGAGCTTTGGCGGCAACCCTGTCGCGAACATAATGACAGTCCACCTCCATGTGCTTAGATCAAGCGTGGAAAACAGGATTGGTAGCAAAGGCCAAAGCCGAAGTGTTGTCACACCATAAGACTGGAGTAGTGGGAATAGAAATATGCAACTCATGAAGCAACATTTGAAGCTAGCTCAATTCGGCAGCTGTATGAGCCAAGGATCGATACTCGGCTTCGGTGGAGGATCGAGAAACCATGGTTTGTCTCTTAGCTGACCAAGATATAAGGTTGTCCCCAAGAAAAACACAATAACCAGATGTGGATTTCCTATCATGACAGTCTCCAGCCCAGTCAGAGTCAGAAAAGGCCTGAAGGAGAAAAGAGGAGGGCTGAAAAATGAGACCATGATCAAGGGTGCCTTTGAGATAGCGAAGTAACCATTTAACTGTAGCAAAGTCACCAACAGAGGGAGCATGCATGTGCTGACAAGCTTGATTAACAGAGAAAGCCAAATTAGGCCTGGTAATGGTAAGATATTACAAAGCACCAACAATGCTGCGATACAGAGCGGGATAAGCAAAAGGAGCAGAGGATACGGCAGTGGAAGTAACTTTAGCAACCGAAGGAGACAAGCAAGGTTTGCATTCCACTAAACCAGCTTTGGTAAGGATTTCCTGAGCGTACTTAGATTGGGACAGAAAATAGCCTTGGGCACAAGGTTGCACGGAAATGCCCAAAAAATATGAAACAAAACCAAGCTCTTTCATGGAAAAAGTAGAATGCATTTGAGTAACTAGCTGCTGAATATGTGTAGAAGAGTTACCCGTGAGCAAGATGTCATCAACATAGACCAACAAAATAGTGAGGACAGAAGTGGTGTGGTAAATAAACAATGAGGAATCACACTTGCTGTTGACAAAGCCTTGACATAAAAGAAAAGCTGAAAAAGTAGAATACCAAGCCCGAGGAGCTTGCTTTAGACCATACAAGGCCTTGTGTAACTTGCAAACATGGTGAGGATGTGAAGAATCCACAAAACTAGGTGGTTGAACCATATAGACCTCTTCTTCCAAAGTACCATGAAGAAAAGCATTCGAAATATCTAATTGTTTAATAGACCAATTAAAGTGCAAAGCCATACAGAGGAGAATTCTCACAGTAGGTTGCTTGGCGACAGGACTAAAAGTATCATGAAAGTCCACCCCTTATTGCAAATAGCCCTTGGCAACTAGCCTAGCCTTGTGTCTGGCAATACTACCATTCGAGTTTCGCTTAAGCTTGAACACCCACTTGGAACCTATAGCATTTTTGCGTACTGGCAAAGAAACTAAAGAGCAAGTTTTCTGGACTTGAAGAGCCTGAAACTCCTCATTCATAGCTTCTGTCCAGGCAGGAACAGTAAAAGCCTCTTGATAAGTTGCAGGTTCAGCAAAGGCTGAAGAATGGGTGACGGCTGTTAAGCATTGTGATTGAGGTTGCATTAAACGTCGTTGAGACTGCCCTTTAGACTGAGACCTTGTGACCATAGTATGTTTAATAGGAGCAGGGGTAGTGTGAGAGATGGAAGGAAGAAGCACTTCCAAAGATTGAATTTGAAGAGAAGAAGAGACAAGAGGGACATGATTGGGAGAAGGAGAATGAACAGATAAGGGTGAACTAGCAAGAGGAGACGCTAAAACAGATTGAGAAGAAGATTGAGACACAGAAGGAGAAACAAGCAAAGGAGTAAGAGAAGGCAAAGGAGCAACAAAAGAAGAATTTGTAGGAACAAATGAAGAAGATAAAGAACTAGGAGTGGGACTAGGCCAAAAGAAATGTTGAACTTGAGTAAGAGTGGGAGCTGGTGGTAACTGTGATTGTGACTGTGCAGAAGGAGATTGAGCAAAGGGAAAGATGGTCTCATGAAACAAAACATGCCTAGAAATATAAATTCTACCAATAGAAACATCAAGACATCTATAGCCCTTGTAAGAATGATGATATCCAAGAAAAATACAAGAAATAGACCTTGGTTGCAGTTTATGTTTAGTATAAGGTCTTAGCCAAGGGAAGCATTGACACCCAAACACCTTAAGAAAATTATAATCTGGAAAGGAATGAAACAAGACTTCAAAAGGTGTCTTGTTCTGTATAGAGGAACTAGACATCCGATTGATTAGAAAAACAGCTGTGGTCAAAGCATCAAACCAATACTTGAGTGGTAAAGAAGATTGATGTAGGAGAGTTATAGTAGTTTCTATAAGATGCCTGTGTTTTCTCTCAGCCACGCCATTTTGAGAAGAAGTATGAGGACAAGAAAGTTAATGCACAATACCATGAGTAGTGAGATAGTCCTCAAAAGGTTTACCAATGTATTCACCACCACCATCAGTCCGAATTTTTTTTAAAGAAGTTGAGAACTGTTTTTCAGCATAGGACTTAAAAGCAAGAAATTTAGAGAATACTTCATGCTTATAAGAAAGAGGATAAACCCAAGTAAATCTACTGTAATCATCAACAAAGAGAACATAGTAAGAATAACCAGATGTTGACATGGTAAATGGTCCCCAGACATTACTATGCACAAGAGATAAAGGACTATCCACAGTAGAATTAGACAAAGTAAAAGGTATGGAAACTTTATATCCATCTCAAAGCCAATTGGCAATGAGTGGAGAGATCCCAAATGTTATTAAGTGATCACCCATTCCACTCCCAAGCAATGTGGGACTTTATTTTCTTAACATCCCCCCTCACGTGCAGCCGCATTTGAGGTCTGTCACGTGTGGCCACTTTTGGGTCCTATCATCGTGCAGCCTTTTTGCTGATCTGTCATCGTGGGGTGTGAATTGTTAATTTTTAAAATGTGGGGTGGAACAAGCCCCGCTCTAATACCATGTGGAAACTTTATGTCCATCTCAAAACCAATTCGCAATGAGTGGAGAGGTCCCAAATGTTATTAAGTGATCACCCATTCCACTCCCAAGCAATGTGGGACTCTATTTTCTTAACAGATGCAACCATGGACAACGCAAAATCTTTGGCTGATATGGTTCCTTGTGACTTGTAGTCATAATGGGCAAACTCTAGCCGCAATATCTACATAATTGGAAAAAAATTACGATTACTCTGCTGGATTGGGTAGCACAATAAATCGAGTTAAGTAAAACATTCCAATTCATCATGTAGTTTTGAACTAGAATTTCAAGCACAATTGAACTAGGGGAAGTTCATTCCTCTCTAGAAGCATTCTTCATCTTTAATGCATTCCTAAAGGATAAAATGCAAATCATGGAAGTACTGATTGCTTTGGAAGAGTTCCAAGAACAAAGATGGCGTATATGGATTTCTATTTTCTTGATTTCTAATACGGAAACTCTGCTAAAACTACCACGACAGAACCACACATCATGTTACTTTGGAAGTTAGTTCCTAACACCAAATTTGAAGGCTATAATGTGATGACAACAACAATTTCGTCAGGAAGCATAACGAATACAGGGTCTAGGAAAGTGCAAAATCACGGTTGTGAGTGCGGCTTGCTGATCTTGCAACATGAAATTTAAGTTTTAAGTAAAGCATGTGATAGAGCTATTTCAAACCAGTTCAAGATGGATGCTAAACCCACAGCATTGCACTATAAAAGACACCTTGACTTGCACTTGTTATGCACACTAAAAATGACCCGTAATGGAATGCAATGCAAATAGACTTGCTATGCATAAAAAGCCAGAAAGCACAAAATACAACCACCAAAAAACATAGTGTTTCCTGGTTAGAAGAGATCATAACACAAACTATAGTCACTTCAAAAAATTTAGCGAGAGAGAGAGAGTGAGAGTGACCAACTAACTTCATCATGCAAGTCTCTGAGAAACTGCACAAATTTCTCATGCTCAAGGCATTCGTTGCCGTCTTTCCCAAAGAAGTACTCTAGGAGACCCCCATTTTCTACAGAACCAGTAACATTTAGTCCAATACGCAATCCATCTCTGTGGTGATCAGCCCTCTGCCTGTTATAAGTTCGCATCAATGCCATCACCTTCTTAAATTCCTCCTTGTCTATCTGTCCGTTCATTAAGGCCAGAGGTTGACAACTTGAGAGTGCATACAAGATATAAGTAGATTTATAGTTTGAGTTTCAGCAAATGGAGAACTATTTTACTAGCTATTAGCAGCAATAAAGACTATATATCTTGAAGAAGGAAAAATCTATGATGTACCCGGGGAGACCATAAAAAGTTACAAAATATCTTTTGCCATATTTTGGATAAAATTTACAGAAAGCTACGTTATCTTGTGGTTGCTGTTATAGTTGGGAAATGTTATGCATCATTGTGGTAAATTTTGTGCCATTTGTGAAGAAAATATGGTGGTACGAACTATGCGGTGAATGTTATTTTTATAATTGTTTTTTCAAGCTTACGCCATTTTTGTTGTGAATGTTATCCTTGGTACACCATAGAAGCTCCTCTTGAAGAATCCTCAAACATCTAGAAAGCAAGACGAAATATCATGAAATGTGTGTAACAAACTCACATGGTAGACATACCCATTATTATCAAGGTCAAACATTTTAAATGCTACAGAAAAGCTCGACTCCGGTATGTTGAGAATTGTTATAAAGAATATATACCTGTTACAGCAACAAAAAAAGAAAAAAAAACAAAAGACATGACTTTAGACACACTGCCTTTTTATAACTTAAGAGGTTTGGATAATGTATTGAACCCCAATTGTAGACATTTCGTACAAGTTGCCACTCACTCTGCAAATGATATAAGTCCATCGCCATTTGTATCAAATAGCATAAAAAAATCCAAAGGAGCACAATGCAACTCACCAGGGACCAACTCTCCTTTTAGAAACCCCTCTCTAACACAATTGGATTCAGATGGAGAAAAAATGGGGACAACTGCCCGCATCAAATCAGTTGGTGTCATAAGTACCTCTCCACTTGGGGTTCAGATCGATGCAAAGCACTCAAAAACCTAAAACAACAAAACCACAAAATATATCGAACACGAAATAAATATTTGGTTATGGAAACAAAACCTGCTTTTGGAATTAACTCTCTGTGACTTACAATCTTGTGTAACTCGAGGCTTTTGGATTGTGACGATGGATTCAAATGCAGAGCTCAGGACCAATGTAATCTTAATTAGTTAGGAATCTAAAGAATGCAGTCATCAACCAGACAACCACATGTATAATAGCTAGAGACAATAACACAGGCATTATAGAGTCTTAATGCACACTTAAATGGTGATTAAATCATCCCTTTCCTAGATTAAAGGCACCAAAGCGACACATTCTTACGAACCAAAAAAGCATTTCGTACACTATGTTTTCAATACATTATTGGAGAGGTAAGAAATCTAAAAGTGATTTTACTTGTTCTAATATCCAACATATTCAGGCGGTCATTATAATATATCTCTTGATGACATACAAGCTTTGGTTAGTATTAAAGAAGAGATAGTAACGTGAATATAGATAAACTAAATTCTTTTATTATAGGATTTGCATTGGTTTATCATCTGACATCTCACAACATCCAATTTAAAGTGACCGAGATAGCTCCACTAAGTAACTGACAATATATAGCTATAATATTTATATTTGTCGATCAAATCAGGATTTCAACCGAATTACGTACAAGATCAGGATTTTCAACCGAATTACGTACAACAACAGTGGCAACCATATGCCCTGCTTGGGTTGATAGTTGTAATAATAGAATATCCTCAATGAAGTTGCATACCTTTTCTGGAGGACTTTGCATCCTCATGCGTTTTTCGTACTTAAAGAAAACCTTTCTCCTGTATGCATCTGAAAATACAAATATGACAGTATACCGAAGAGTTACCTGTTGTAAATAGAAAGCATGATAGATTGGATAACTATTAGCTAAACAAAATGAACAATGTCCAGATAAGTGAGTGACCACTTTTTCCAACTGTAGACATGAACACCAAACCCTTTGAATCTACAATGGAACTTCTAAGTCAAAATAAAGGTAAATAAATGGGATGTCATCCTACCAATTGCCATCGACACTCCATTCGAAAAGCATATATGGTCTTTCACAAGTAAATGACTTAACTTTTAAAGCTCACACTGAATCTACTATGAATGCAACTTAGGTCACCTAACCATGATTGCAAACCCTAACAATTTAACCTACGAAGAGAATCAACAACTTAACAAGGTATCAAAGCTCAAGTTGGAAGCGGTCTTGGGTTCAAGCTTCATTAATTTGTTCCTCACTTGCATTCTGCCTCTTCACTTCATACTTTCTATCGATCTACTGACGAATATTTGTATCTTCATGTGCAAGACGAGATTGCAAGTGAAGAAAGGCGTTGAATAACGTGATATACATACTTCAGCTCATTTCCTACCTGGTTAAGTTTTCAGGACAATTAGAACTTAATATGTGCCACCAAGGCATTTCACATAATGATGCTTTTACTTTTCTGACCAATTTTGTAGCCTAGTTATACACTATAGTGACAGGGAAACTCCTGTGTCGCTGGTTTGCATTCTTCCTTCATCATAGCGAAAGAACTTCAACGAGAAAAAAATTGCACTAACCTCGGGATGTTCACATCGATCTGTGATGTTCCCCCCTATGTCTAACATTCGGTTGGACTCCTAAAATAATTGTTCTAGTTTTGTCCTATCTTTTGTTTCATTTCTCCAGCTGAGCGATCCCAAACAGCGATTACGGATCTACTACCATAAATTCGATGCATAATCTCAGGATTCAAAAGTGTGTTCCTAAACAGTCTCATTCTTATCAATAATGCAACCATTTCATTTACCATGTTCCATGTTAGCCACATTAGTCATCATTTGTATTATTCGATGTAAAAACAAGATTTTACTTGTAACAATTAGCCACATTTGGATTACAGACAACGTTAGGGTACACACCCCTAAAATATGGTGTACGGTATTCACTTTTGTATTTGGAGCCAAAAAAGTCGTATCCGACAACAAAATCTCGTAATTGTGCAGTAACAGATTTGTATCTTGGGCCACAAAAATTTCATAATTTTGCATTGTATTTTTGGACATTGCCCGTTTTTTAATTCATTGATTGGACCACAATAATTCGTAAAAGTAACAACAAAAACTTATGAAATAAATCACAAAATTCATATCTTGGCTACAAAAATTCGAAAGGCGTGCACCGTATATCCAAAAAGGAGTGTGTACATAATACTTTTCTGAATACTCATGGTAACTGGTAAGTATGATGTTCTTGTCATCTTGTGCATATGTGCTTTCGATTTTCGCATTCAATTCTCATAATCGTATAATTCAATGTCATTGATTAGTACCTCCAAATAGGAACTTGGGTTTCTTCTCAGGCTCCATGCTCTCTCCCCCTGAATCCGCCAACGCCCAAAACGAACTCGAATCAGAAACAGAGGAGGACCAATAACAGAGCCCTAAGCCCGGCCACGACAACACCGATTTGAGAACCGACTCCAAATTTGTGCAGCCACTGCTCTTGTTCTCACCATAGCTGGTGGACCCACAAGACGATCTGGGTGACGATGATGGGCCGTGCGATTGGGTGGAGATCGGCGGCGGATGGGGCATTGAGCTGATACGCCACCGCGGATCAACAGCCAGGATGGTCTCAGCAGTGCCCGAGAATAATGCATAGTAGTATGTGTTTCGATCTTTTGATTCTTTGAAGTTTAGCTACAGGGAGAAGCAAAGTGATGTGGGTTTGTGGGGAAAGGGGTGTTTGCAACTTTGCATGTGAATGGATGGATATATACACATTTTAGAGAGAGAGAGAGAGAGAGAGAGAGCGCGGAGGCGGAGGGGTAGGATTGGCTGAGATTTGTTCTCGAAACGGGCATTTTTCTAGAAGTTAGTTTTGTTCGTTAATGGAAAAGACGAGGATGGGTTTTGTACTGATTCCGGCGCATTATGTTGCATGTTTGGAGCGGACTTCGGGTTGGTGTTGTGCAGTGAGGTACCCAACACTGCTCTGCGCACCTGTGATCCGTCAGATCGTACATTCAATGGCTCGAATCTTATCTTGACAATCAACGATCGAGAGTTGTTCATTATCGAGATGAAATCCGAACCGTCGGATGCACGATCCGACGGTTCGGAGGTTCGCACCTCGGTGTTGCGTACACCACTGCACAACACCATCCCCAATTCGTTTGGAGCGTAGAATTAGAAATGCTTTTTTTTTTCCCCTTTATTCTAGTCTTTGATAATAATAAACAAATAGAAAAACTAGAGACAATTACGCCAATTAACCGATGCCTCTATTTTACATAATATCCTTAAAATATATAATTGCCGGCTTATCGTAAAGTGTTGGAGGATTCTGCTGACATCTGTCTCCGAAAAATGAAAGATTTCAGACCGTCGCAACGTTGAATTCTTTCGGCTAAGAGAATTATGTTTTGTAACATTTCACCACAAAAATTAAGGTATTTTACGATATTGTGGAAATTTTTTTGGGTCAACTACTGTACTGATTGGGGAAAAAATTATAAATAAGTTTTTAGTGCTCATAGTCATAGCCATAGTGAAATGTTGACCAAAAACTTGAAGGGCTGAAAATTAAGAAAAAAGCATATTTGACTTGAGGAAATACGTGTTAGTTTGTAAGGTGTGTGCACGTGAAAGAGATATACGCTGGTGTGGTGTGTGCATGACTCATGACTGCATGGGTAAGTATGTGGGTGTGTTGTGGAATAATAGACACAAGGAAAGCAAAAAAATGGAAAGAAAGGAAAGCACGACATGATTCAGAGGTTGGACAAGTGTCCTATTTTTTTACAACAAATTGGGCAGTTGCAGAGCCAGAAATTTTATATAGAAGGGCACCTTGTCACCAAACTAAAATCAAAATTTCAAACATTCTTCACGAGGCACAAAAGTTCTAGCATAATATAGTCCAAATGCTTCTAATCATAAGCACAAAACTCTAAATAGTCGCTGCTGATCAAATTTTGTATGATTGATCACTACGAGTTTTAATCGTTTAAAAATTCTGCATGATTGCACCGTTATTAATCCCATAAAAAATATCTCACTATATACATTATACCACCAAGCCATTTGTTCAATCATTGATCATTCATTCGGTTCTGCAATCGATTTTTTAAAATAATTTGAGCATCACCCAATTCCTTCAATGATTTGATAGGTTTACCAAAAAAAATAAGTGTTGAGCTGATAAAATTTCGGGGGCACGTGACCCCTGCATATTCCCTTTCACTCCTGCCCGAGGCTAGTTTGGTTGGTCAAGAGTTCAAATCTTTTCACCTGCGCATAGGTGTTCTTCCCTTAGATGGGGTTTTCCTTTCTTAATTTCTTTCTTTATTTCCTATGATGGGCTTATTTCTTGTATTGGTTGAGTTTGTTGAGCTCGGTTGCCTCGTGGTCTCTCACGTGTTGTGTTTTATAGGGTACAAATATATTCATAAATTTTTTTTTAGTTCGACGGTTAGGAGTGTCTAGGTTAGCTTAAGTGCACTTTGACTATTTCTCTTCCTGATCCGGTCAAAGACATGCCATTCACCCAGAGACTAGGGTTTAAGAAGAGTTTCTCTCTTGCGGCCTAGCCCCAAAGCTATACATGTCTACCTTCTTGTATTTCTGAACTAATATCTTTGATTCACATAAGTTTTGTATTTCCTATATATCAATTAGGGAAAATTTTAAAATGATACCTGAACTTTGTATCAAATGTCACATAGATACCTGAAGTTAAGTTTATTTTAATTAAACACCTATACTAACAAAATCCTTAAATTTAGACACATGAACTTAAGTTTATTTCAATTAAACACCTGTACTAACAAAATTTCCAAATTTAGACCCCCGCCGTTATACTCTGTCCCAAAAATTGCTGACATGGCATCTCCAACCCGTTTAAGTTGCCTCATTGCACATGTTTCTAACAAGGGACGATGCACCCAAGCAAAACCCATAGGCATACTTCAAGTTTGAGGTTGAAGTGAGGGAAAGATGGTGACAGACTTCTGGAGAGAGAAATGGAGGGAAATCAACTAGGTTAAGGTTAATTTCCCTCCAAACCATGTTTTTTTTGCGCAAACCCAGTTATTCTTTTTGCTCGACATACTTCTAATGATGGGTTTCGCTTGGGTGCATCGTCCCTTATTGGAAACACGTGCAATGGGGCAATTTAAACGGGTTGGAGATGCCATATCAGCAATTTTTGGGATGGAGTATAACGGCGGGGGTCTAAATTTGGGGATTTTGTAAGTACAAGTGTTTAATTGAAATAAACATAAGTTCAGGTGTCTAAATTTGGGGATTTTATTGGTACATGTGTTTAATTAAAATAAATTTAAGTTCAGGTGTCTTTGTGACATTTGGTACAAAGTTCAGATGCGATTTTAAAATTTTCTCTATCAATTAATTATTGAGTTAGCTTTGAACACCAACATTTTATTTGTTGACTAATTGAAGTTCTGAATACCAACTTTTGCATTCAAGAATCATAAACTTTGGGTAAGGTTTAACCTTCAAATATTTTTTTTAAATAAAACGTTAACTATAAGAATTAACAAATATTGGTCGCAAAGCTATTATGGGGACGAAACTGCACCAAATTTTATTTCATTTGGAGTAGTAAATGATATTGTGCGGTAATGATATTGCACGTAGTTAAATGATATAATAGCAACAATACTTGAGATTAATTGTTCAATTTATCAAAACCATTTTGTAAAAATTTGAATGGCTAGCTGAATTTTGTCTTGAAAAACATGAGACCAAAATTTCTTTCATTGTTCGCCCCCTCCAACTTTTTTTCCTTGGCTCCGCCACTATATGTAACCCCCCAATTAATTATCATCCATCTGCTGAGTTCCAATACAACTAGGAATAGAAATGATCGTAAATCATAGAATCCGGTCTAGTAAGCCTATGGCGTACAATTACTCCCTCTGTCCCGATTTGTTTGTCCAATTAATCTCGGGTTTCCAACTTATTAAGAAAACCAAATCGGATCAATTGATTTGAAAATTTACTTAATCTGATCTATGGATTTTGAAATTGAACAGTTAATTTAAAACATGTATAAGTCAAAAAGAGACAAACAAATCGGGACAGAGAGAATGGTTAGGTATGCACGTCTATTGTTCTCCCGCATGATTTTCTTCATTGGAGGATTCCAGGTGTTCTGTTAGTTAGCGTTGCTGGGCTTTATAAATGGAATTATTTTACATTGACCCACAAAAATTGTCAAAAATTTAACAATAAAAAGTTTGAATATCGACATACCTCACATCGTTTACCAAAAACAGCGAGATGCAATATGTTGTTGCCTTTGATATCAGTAGAATTGACAAATTCTTTGTCTCCCTTGTCTAGCAGTAGCTTCAGAATCTCGAGTTTATTATAGTTTACACACGAGTGCAAAATATTGTCACCTCGATCAACCATAAGTCGTGCTGGGCTGGGGTTGGTTCAAAGCAACACCTTAAATACTTTATCATTACTGATAAAGTATAAAATAACCTCCCAAGGTCAGCCCAAACCAGGATGCCTAGCTCAACACGAAGGGCCATGTAGAGGTCCTAGCGACATGGAGCTTAGTTTGAAAAACTGAGCTCAGGGGACCAGCCCAAGGGCAAAGGTCAGCTCAAACCAAAGAGCTCACGAGCACAGCCCAAAGGGCTCGAGCTAGAGTCCCAAGAACATAGAATCTAGCCTATAATAGCTAGCCTCTATTAAACCAGTCCAAGGATGGAGGCTAGCTCACGAGCACAGCTCATAGAAAGATACCGAGCTCAGCTCACCAGGTGAGCTCGACAAATATGACAAACCTGCAACTAGAGACTTATAAAACATTCCACAACAGAAGTTCATACAGTCTATAGGACTCATAGAACAACCAGAACCTTATCTCATCAGAAGAGATTAGGCCGCAAGTCTTAGAGGATAGCCACAAAGATTCATCCACCATGAAGAACTCCTAAAACTGATAAGGACCAAAGAAGTCCAAGGTAAAGAGGACACTACATCCTATTTCCGTCAAGTACGGATAAGCCCAAGAGGTCCCAGCACCGTAAGGACTCTTAACCTTGATAACAATCGCAGAGTCCAAAGGTGAAGGGACTCCTCAAGCCTGATAAGGGTCAGGGGAGTCCTAAGATGAGGAGGACACTCCGACACCTATCTATTCCCGCCATGAACGGATGAGACTTAAGAGTCCCGGTCCCAAGGGATTCCTCTCAAAGATGCCTATATAAAGATCACACCTCTATATCACAAAGGTACGCAATGCAAAAACTACAGAACTCATACTCAGTCCATACTCTCTTCTAAAGCAGATCGACTGACTTAGGCATCGGAGGGGTGATGGCGACAGCCACGCCGGTGCCCATAGCTTTTCTGTTTTGTATTGCAGGTCGTTAATCGAGCATGCAGGAAGCCGTTTCATCCGCTGAAGAACTATGCAATAAAAGGAGCTCAGGAAAAATTTCCAAGCCCAAAAGACGTAGTTAAGGCTATGCAATAAAAAGAGCTTAGGAAAATTTCCAAGCTCAAAAGACGTAGTTAAGGCTATGCAATAAAAGGAGCTCAGGAAAAATTTCCTAGCTCAAAAGGCGTAGCTAAGGCTATGCAATAAAGAGAGCTCAAGAAAATTTCCTAGCTCAAAAGACGTAACTAAGGCTATGCAATAAAAAGAGCTTAGGAAAATTTCCTAGCTCAAAAGACGTAACTTAGGCTATGCAATAAAAAGAGCTTAGGAAAATTTCCAAGCTCAAAAGACATAGTTAAAGCTATGCAATAAAAGGAGCTTAGGAAAAATTTCCTCGCTCAAAAACGTAGCTAAGGCTATGCTACATATTGATTATCAAAGAGTCAAAGCTCGCAGAGCTCAGACTGGTATATAATTTCAAAAGTGTTGACACGTCCGCTTGATCCAGCCCTAACGTAGGCGCTGAAGGGCCTGAGCTTACGGAGCTCAGGCTAAAAACCTGAGAGTGTGGCCTACAAGCCTCCTTAGCCTAGACCAAAAGAGCTCTGGAATAATAACCCAAAGTTCAATTAATTACTAACTCGATACCTCTAAGGCCAGCTAAGGACACCCTAAAAAATGAAGACTATGGGAAACCTCAAGCTAAATGCATGAGATGTTGTTCCAGGTCTCAAGCTAAAGGCATGAGATAAGCTTCGAAATAAACCTCATGCTAAGGCGTGAGCAAACCTCATACTAAAGGCATGAGGTGCTATTTCAAGTCTCATCCTAAGGCGTGAGCAAACCTCATGCTAAGGCATGAGCAAATCTTATGCTAAAGGCATGACGTGCTATTTCTAGTCTCATGCTAAGGCGTGAGCAAACCTCATGCTAAAGGCATGAGGTGCTGTTCCAAGTCTTATGTTAAGGCATGAGCAAACCTCATGCTAAGACATGAGATGTTGTTTAAAGTCTCATGCTAAGGCATCAGATGTTATTCTAAGTCTCATGCTAAGGTATGAGCAAACATCATGCTAAGGCATGAGATGTTGTTTAAAGTCTCATGCTAAAGCATGAGATATTATTCTAAGTCTCATGCTAAGGCTTGAGCAAACCTCATGCTAAGGCATGAGCAAATCTCATGCTAAGGCATGCGATGTTATTCTAAGTCTCATGTTAAGGCATGAGCAAACCTCATGCTAAGGCATGAGATGTTTTTTAAGTCTCATGCTAAGGCATGAGATGTTATTCTAAGTCTCATGCTAAGGTATGAGCAAACCTCATGCTAAGGCATGAGATGTTGTTTAAAGTCTAATGCTAAGGCATGAGATATTATTTTAAGTCTCATGCTAAGGCTTGAGCAAACCTCATGCTAAGGCATGAGCAAATCTCATGCTAAGGCATGCGATGTTATTCTAAGTCTCATGCTAAGGCATGAGCAAACCTCATGCTAAGGCATGAGATGTTGTTTAAAGTCTCATGCTAAGCCATGGGATGTTATTCTAAGTCTTATGCTAAGGTATGAGCAAACCTCATGCTAAGGCATGAGATGTTTAAAGTCTCATGCTAAGGCATGAGATATTATTCTAAGTCTCATGCTAAGGCTTGAGCAAACCTCATGCTAAGGTTTGAGCAAACCTCATGCTAAGGCTTGAGCAAACCTCATGCTAAGGCTTGAGCAAACCTTATGCTAAGACATGAGCAAATCTCATACTAAGGCATGCGATGTTATTCTAAGTCTCATGCTAAGGCCTGAGCAAACCTCATGCTAAGGCATGAGATGTCGTTTAAAGTCTCATGCTAAGGCATGGGATGTTATTCTAAGTCTCATGCTAAGGTATGAGCAAACCTCATGCTAAGGCATGAGATGTTATTTAAAGTCTCATGCTAAGGCATGAGATATTATTCTAAGTCTCATGTTAAGGCTTGAGCAAACCTTATGCTAAGGCTTGAGCAAACCTCATGCTAAGGCATGCGATGTTATTCAAAAGTCTCATGCTAAGGCATGAGCAAACCTCATGCTAAGGCATAAGATGTTGTTTAAAGTCTTATGCTACGGCGTGAGCAAATCTCGTGCTAAAGGCATGAGATGTTGTTCCGAGTTTCGTGCTAAGGCATGAGCAAACCTTATGCTAAAGCATAGAATAACCATTCTAAAAACAAGCATTGACGCTCAGCAATCCGTGAGCCGCTTGCCCCAAGGCATATTAAATAAGCCTTGAAGAGTCAGAGCTGAAAGAGCTCTAGACTGTAATTTTCAAAAAGTGGCCCGTGAGCCGCTCGCACCATGGCTTATTAAATAAGCATTAAAGAGTCCCAAGGGGCTAAAAGTTTGAGGGACGTGGCTTATAAGCCCACTCGGCCAGAGCTCGGTGAACTCTGAAACGCAAGTCTGAGGGAAGTGGCCTTCAAGCCCACTCGGCTGAAAAGCTATTGATGAACCAAAATCTAAGGCGAAATGTCAACACAAGATCAGTACTATGAGAACACAAGCTCACAAGTACCAAGTTATTTTTCAACAACTCCACACTCAAAGGATTGAGGGAGTACCTGAAATAAATTAGTACCCTCACATATGAGCTATTCCAAGGTATTCCTAAGGGAACTAGCAAATGACAGCGCTAATGTAAATCTCTAGAGCAAGAGCAGGCTTTACTAAAGCTTATCTCCCTCGAACATTAAAAATATATATATTTCTTTGCTCTGCCACCAGCATTGCTGCTCAGCAATGCTAAAGGCAGACACCCCTAAGGTTAAAACAACTACTATAGATGGGTGTAGATCAAAGTAAAAGGGTGCGCTCTGTTCATTCCCTTGAACATTCTCATCGGTTTGCTATTCAGCAAGGCCGACCAGCAAAGCTGTTCAATGAGGTCAAACACAACAACGAGATCAAAGGACTAAGGGTCAACAAAATTCCCCTAAAACAAGCAATGGTTATGTACACTGTAACTTGATGAACATAACGCTTGATACACAGGATATGCAGGCATAGTTGTCGATTCTAAAGCAAATAGTGTTTCCTTGTTTTCACTTATGTTCTTACTCGGAAACAGGGGAGTTATTGATAAGTATAAAATAACCTCCCAAGGTCAGTCCAGACCAGGATGCCTAGCTCAACACGAAGGGCCATGTAGGGGTCCTAGCGACATGGTGCTTAGTTTGAAGAACTGAGCTCAGGGGACCAGCCCAAGGGCAAAGGTCAGCTCAAAGCAAAGAGCTCACGAGCACAGCCCAAAGGGCTCGAGCTAGAGTCCCAAGAACATAGAATCTAGCCTATAATAGATAGCCTCTATTAAACCAGTCCAAGGATGGAGGCTAGCTCACGAGCACAATTCATAGAAAGAAACCGAGCTTAGCTCACCAGGTGAGCTCGGCAAATATGACAAACCTGCAGCCAGAAACTTATAAAACACTCCACAACAGAAGTTCATACAGTCTATAGGACTCATAGAGCAACCAGAACCTTATCTCATCAAAAGAGATTAGGCCGCGAGTCTTAGAGGATAACCACAAAGATTCATCCACCATGGAGAACTCCTAAAACTGATAAGGACCAAAGAAGTTCAAGGTAAGGAGGACACTACATCCTATTTCCGTCAAGTACGGATAAGACCAAGAGGTCCCAGCACCGTAAGGACTCTTAACCTTAATAACAATCGCAGAGTCCAAAGGTGAACGGACTCCTCAAGCCTGATAAGGGTCAGGGGAGTCCTAAGATGAGGAGGACACTCCGACACCTATCTATTCCCGCCATGAACGGATGAGACTTAAGAGTCCCGGTCCCAAGGGATTCCTCTCAAAGATGCCTATATAAAGATCACACCTCTATATCACAAAGGTACGCAATGCAAAAACTACAGATCGAACTCATACTCAGTCCATACTCTCTTCTAAAGCAGATCGACTGACTTAGGCATCGGAGGGGTGATGGCGACAGCCACGCCGGTGCCCATAGCTTTTCTGTTTTGTATTGCAGGTCGTTAATCGAGCATGCAGGAAGCCGTTTCATCCGCTGAAGGACTAGATGGACGGTTGAGGTACCCCACTTCCGTATGTGAAGGGCTGCACCTAGTTCCTTAATTGCCTACAACATTAGCAAGATTTTTTTTATGTTTCAAAAGTTCTAGAACAAATTCTTTTTGCCCTGTTGATGTAGCCATGTGAAGAGGATTTTTCCCTTTGAAACTTCCCATCAAACTTTATCCAGAATGTATTCATCTACTGTCAATATTTCCTTTAGGGCTTGTTTGGTTGAGGATTGAGGATTTGGACTCTAAATTATTACCCTACTCCAACATCCACTCAATTTCCTCTTTCTCCAACCACTACTTTCATTTTCATCCGTATCTCTCTCCAATCATTACCCCAATCATTACCCTATCTCCCTACCCTAATCATTGCAAATTCAAATCCAAAATCCAAAAACCTTCAACCGAACAAGCTCTTAGTGATTTTAGATCCCTTAGTGATTCTACATCCCCTCTCATTGCTGCATCTCAGAGCCATTCCTCTGTTTTGTCCTTCCATGCCTCTCTCTTGTGCCTTATCCTCCGTTCCTCACTCTCTCCGTTCCTCTCCTCTCTCTCTTGCACTCTCTTGATGAGTAGTTCGCCTGTTTCTCTCTTCCCCCTCCCTTCTCCTCCTTTTCTCATTAATCTAGAAAAGATTGAGCATAATATGACTAGAGCAATTATGTATGCACAAGTGCATCATTGGCCGATTACGTATGGATGCATAGATATTGGTAGATGGATACGGTTGAATGCTTTACATATATACACAAGAGTGCAATCATACGTACGGTGAATGCATCTTCCTAATTCGATTGAAATATGAGGCCCAGTTACGGAGGAATGTTAGTCAACTTAATGCCAGTGAGCATAGGATGATTATAGGATTCCTTTCTAGATCGATCTCTCTCTCACACACACTTAATGCCAATCATGAGGATAGGATGATCTTGGGTTTTAAGGGAGATTTTTGGGATAATAAATGGAGAGATAGATAGAAAAATAATAATAATAATAATTAGGGAGAAAACTTGGATATCTAGACCCAAACCGAATACAGTCACATTTCCGGTTTCTCAGTACCATTGGACCCATGGGCCTGCTGTCCAGAAACAGCTGCGCCCAAATGCGCCACCACTAGGAGGTTGAATGGCAGGACACCATAATCCTTGGTCGGCTGGCCCTTTCTATCACCTCATCACATGATGCCTTTATTAAATAGAAAACAAAACCTGATATATGTTTCATGTGGAAGCGGGGGCCTGTTGTGCCCATCTCACTACAGCGTGCAACTACACTAAATCTCACCGTTCAAAACTGTTTTAGTTCGTTTGGATGATCGTACTATTTATTACCGCTAATATATATTCTATTTCCGGTTATAGAATAACTCTTCCCATAACCATTGATTATCGTAAAGAATGGTAAAATGGACATAGCTGCACGCTGTTATAAGATGGACACATCACTCCCCCCGCATCCGTTTCATGCTTGGAACCTGATGCACAGTGCTCTAAACCCGAATAAACCAGTTGTGCAAAGGTTGCTTGAGCTAGAGCTTCAATAAATATCCGTTTTCATATTTTTCTTTTTGTCAAATTTGGTAGTACTTCTATTTTTCTTTGTTTGTCATTGTGGCACTAACAAAAAAGAGTGGAGAGGTGCCGTTCCGCTTTCTTTTTAAATATTCTTTTTAAAAAAAGGTAATTTCAAGCTTAAATATAATGAAAATGAAAAATAATTTTTCAATATTTTTTGCACTGTTTAAAAGATTTCAATGAAATCCATCAAACAATATCCATATTTTAGAAAAATTATTTGTGCAAATATATGATTTTTGAGCTTGAAATTACCTTTCTTTTCTAAAAGTTTTTTTTCTAAGAAACCGGAACACCCCTTTGTATGATGGGTTTTCTTTGGGGCAAGGTATAATTTGCAAGAATATTTATTAGTTACAACGGTTATTTTTGAGCTCGTATTGGAGCGCTAAAAGTAGCAATCTAAATCTATTTTTTTTACGACTAAGAGTGCTAAAGCCTAAAAGCTAGCGGAGTGTTTGAGAGCTAATTACCTTTAAGATTCTTAATTATGAATTGTAACTTATCCTAGGTATTTTCTAATGTGGGATCAGCAATTTCTTTACTAATCGATCCCCCGTCAAGTGAAAGAATTCGATCGTCGAATTGCAATGAGTAAGCAAATGTACGTCAGCTATGTTAACGTATAGGAGCGGAGCTAGGATTTTTGCGTAGCGGAGGCAAATGTACAGAAGCAAAAAGTTCCAAAAGAAAAATAGACACAATAATGTGAATTTTTACTAACTCAAAAAAATACTACAAAACAACACCAATACATATAATACTAAACATTTTTCTCATATCTAGTGCCAAATAAAAAAAAAATTCTCATATCAACTTAGATTGCAAAAGTATTAACGTTTATCTAATCCTATCTACTAAAATCAAGCATTTTGAACTGTGCTCAAACTCCTCATCGTCATCATTGTGAATGGCTAGCTTTTCAGCAAGTTCTTTATAAGATTGAATACCTCCAAATTGATCATGCTTTTTAGGGGAGGAGCCAATGATATTAACAACAAGAGTTAGAGAAGAGAATAATTGACCTACTGATATAACCTCTTTGGATGCCACTACCCAGTCTAATTGGAGCCATTGAGCAAAGCAGTGAATATAATATATATGCAAATAGACACTCATTAAAAAATAAAGTCTGCAAATCATTTCATATTCTATGCATGTTACTAGCACCATCGTATCCTTGGTCACGAATATTTTGATCATTAAAGTTGAACGAGAAATTTGGAAAATGGTGCTCTCTGCTATGAATATTCCATCTGAATTGTTTTATTATTATTATTATTATTGGATAATTAGTTCATTGGTAGAGGGATTCGGATTGTTTGGCGACCACATGCCACAAAGTTGAACGAGAAATTCTATCATACTGTTATATGTGAAAATTTTACATGCAATCTTGTCTAGTAGTAATTGTAGACACCGAAGCTGATAATACTTGACGCATAAATGCAACCTAGCATCGCCTCGATCGGTCTTAGCTTGAGCTATTCAAGGACTGGTGCGAACCAACTCTTCTAAGACTTGGACATGACCTTCCATCGCGGCAATGTGAACAGAGTTATTACTGTCTCAATCGCAAGCCAAACACAGGCTCATTTCATAATAGCTAGATAGAGAGAGATATTCAACAAACTGTTGAATGCTTTACGATACGAGGATGCTATGATGCGGTGAAGGCATCTTCTTAATTGGATTTAATAAATAATGAGGTCAGCCCAATCAACGAGTAATGCGAGTCAACTTAATGCATGACGTTCAGCCATAAGAGGTGAGGATGATGCAAGTGATGATTCAGATAATCTCAGATGCAAGCTAGGGCAAGTGGGCATGATGCAAGCAATAGCATGTGGTATGCCTATTTCTACCCCATCCAATGTGGCGTACGTATCTTTACAAAGTAATATCAGCAGTTTAATTATTGTCAAGACGGAGAGATTCAGAATTTTTTGTTATTTTTTTTCAAAACGATAATATACTATTATTGATAACAACTCAACTGAAGATCAAAGAAGATGGTTATCTCGCCCTAGAGAGCTCAATAACCAAACGGGAGGTCTGGCATTCCCATGTCTTACAACCAAAACTGTCTTAGGATATCAGCTTCCACATTCAGAGCTATACTCGAATATTGATATAAACGCACGCCCGAAAGAGCCTTAGTCATGGCAAACTCCTTGAAAGTTGCGCATTACCGTTTCTTATAGCTTTCTTCCATTCGTTTGAAAATAACCTTTGTTTTTTATCTGGGGACAACACAAAGTTTGTACAGTAGAAGTACTATTTTCAATAACTTGACTTGATCAAATTTTTGATAGCATAAATACGTGGAAAAATTATATGATGATTTATTTGTGTTGCAACATGACTTCACTGTTGAAAAAAACAAAAACAAACATGACTTCACAGAATCACACACACACACGATTAGGCATTTATATATAGTAAGTATTAGTGGGCAATTTTTTATTCCAATTCTTCCAAATGCAAGTAGAACAAATTAGGCATTTTTATCTCGTTGAAATCCTTCTCAAGTGAGGCAAGTGGTGAGAGTGACAGGGGCCACGGGCTGCACCACAGCCTTGCACTTCTTCTGCCGGCCAACATACATGGAAAAATTCTCGCATGCATCTTTCCGTTATACGTAGTAAGTAGCTTAATTGTTTAACTCCGAATCTCCGTTAGATCATTGCTTGCGACCTAACTTTGCGTTGTAGAAGTGATTGTGGTGTGGTTGGAAGATAGTGGTGATGGTGATCACCGTGGCAAGTGGACGATGGATGGCAATGGTGGTGATGGACCGAACCGAAAGTTTCTTGATGTCATGTTTACGTCACTACTCTACTCAAAAAATATTTTTCAACTCAATCATTACTCTCATTTCTCTCTCCAATTTTTTGTTAGGATCGTCACACACACACACACGATTTACGAGTATAAACCGTAAAGAAAACAACACAAAGATATACGTAGTTTCCCAAATCCGAGTACTTCCACGGGATCGAGAGCGGCTGTTGTTCTTTATTATCACAGTACGAATTATGGTTTACAACATAGATTATTTATACCGACAATATTCTAACCCTAACTTGGTATTTGGTCTGTATCCCAAAAATACAATTGTACGATACCGTACCATATCATGGGGGGCACCCCCCAATTACGGAACGTCTGAGCCTTCAGCCCAATCTACTTTCACTGGATCATCGATGATGAGCCAGATTCCTTCGCTCCGCTACGCTCCACGCGTTCCGCTCCGCTTCGACATTCTGGCCTTCTTTCTAAAACTCCTTAATATTTCTTCATACTTAACATATGAGCCACATTTCTAACATTTTTCAATTATTACTATCATTTCTCACTTTATCTCTCTCTACTTTTTATCTCTCTCTCTCTTCAATCATTACTCTCATTTCTCTCTACACTCATTATCCAAAAATACTACTCAAATCACAAACCAAAACAAAGCATCAGTTTTTTAAAATCTGAATCTAAACCAAAACGTTCAACTTTGGTTTGGACCGGTTCGGATTCATTCGGTGTTGGTTTCGTCAGTCAGTCAGTGTCTTCGGTTTGGACTGAAAATGATAATCGGGCCTGGTTGGGCACAAAAAGTCACAACCTTGGATAAAAAATCCATCATATGGGCCACGACATACCTAATTGAAAGCACTAGTGGGCTTGAAAATATCATTTACAGCAAAGGCCTAAAAACAGAGTCCAAACTATTAAAAAGAAAAAAGAAAAAAGAAAAAAAAAAGAAGAAGAAGAAGAAGGAGAAGGAGAAGATTTCCAAAACAATTGCAAAGCCCAAACAATAGATAATTTCTATCACCAAATTGGAAAGACTAATATAATTTCCTGCATGGTGATAATTTGAAATTTCTATCAACAAATAGATACTATAATTTGCTATATACAAGCATTGTTGACTATTTGACATTTTTTGGAGGATTTTAAGGAATTTATACATGGTACACTTTTTAGTCTTCATTGTTTTTGTCTCTATTATTTGAAGCATTTGTGGTTTTTTCTGGCCAGAGGGGTGTGACAAATTGATGTGTCCTCTTTAAAGTTTGGGTTAGATTAGGAGTAATTATCATCAGCTTCTTTTCTTAGTTATAATTATTTTTCCTTGCTATATCATGGGTTCTTCAATTAGCCGATTAAGGATAACAACGCCCCGGCTTTTGGTCAATCATAACATCAAGTGAATCAATCTGGCGAAAATATCCCAGTATTGGGGGTGGAAAAATGGCCGGAAATTGGAAAGAATGTTGCCTATGTACTTTTTTTACTTCATTAGCACTACTATTAATAACTTTCCCTTAGTTCCAAACACAGCTTATGGCTCTGGTCGACTATTGAATCGTATTAATGTTCTCTACTGTTGGTGTTGGGTATTGACATTTTTTTAAAACAGCTAGATGCAATATGGTGTTGCCACCGGCATCAACATCATTGACAAAATCTGGATATGGAATCGTGTCTAGTAGTAGTTGCAGACATTCCAATTGGTAATACTTTACACATAAGTGCAAGATGGTGTCGCCTCAATCCACCTTAACTTGAGCTCTGTGGGGGCTGGTTCGAACCAAATCTTGTAAGACTTGTACCTGACCTTTAATTGCAGCGATGTGAAGAGGGTTATTACCATCTCGATCATGAGCTCGGCACATCTCTAGGCTAACCTTCACTAAAGCTTTCACAATCTCTATGTGCCCCTTAGCGGATGCTACGTGAAGGGCTGCCCCTAGTTCCATATCTAAAACTCCAGCTAGGTCTGGTTTAATTTTCAGAAGTTGTAGAACAAACTCTGTTTTCCCAGTTGATATAGCCACTTGAAGAGGACGTACTGTTCCCTTTCAAACTTCCCACCAAAACTCTATCAAGAATGTAAACATCTCTTGCAATTATATCGTATAGTAATGCTAGATCCCCTCTCATTGCTGCATCACAGAGCAATTCTTCCATTCTCTCCCCCTCTCTATCGCTCAAGTTATAATAGATTGAGTATATGTTTCTCAAAAATTAAGTTCGCAACACAACACAACCTCGTTTCATATGTGCATACATAGATAGATATATACACTCAACTGTTGGATGCTTTCCAATACGAGGATACTATGATGTGGTGACGACATCTTCTTAATTGGATTTAAATATGAAGCCCACCCAATCATCGAGTAATGTGAGTCAACTTAATGCATGTCAGCCTAAGATGATCTTAGGAAGGCAATTAGTAAATCTATTTCTGACATTCACAATTAACTTAATACTCCTCCCGTCCCAAAATCTTTGATATTTTTCGATATTCGCGTCATTCTTTAAATTTTTATATCTCCCAATTTACGATATTTTTCATAATTTTAAAATTTTTATATTATAGATCTAATCGAGAAACGAGAACTATCAAATAAGATCCATATTGTATATCATTAAAGATTCATATTGAAAAATATAAACGATTGAAAATTGACACAAATATCGAAAAAGTCCAAACAATATGGGCGGAGGGAGTACGTGACGTTCAACCATAAAAGGTGAGGATGATGTCAGTGATGATTCAGAATCTCCGATGCAAGGGCAAGTGGGGGAAGTCAAACAGTTGTGATTAGTTAGGTAGTTACACTCGAGGGCAAGCAATAGCATATGGTATTCCTATTTCTAGCTCATCTGGCGAACGTATCTTTACAAAGTAATATCTGTAGTTTAATTATTGTCAAGACAGGGAAATTAATAATTCGGAGGCCCCAATTATTGTCAAGACGGAAAAAGCCTTGTCGTGGCAAACTCCTTCAAAATTGGGACAACACAAAGGTTGTACCGTTTGATTTGTACAATATATAGTACTCCCTCCGTCCCTAAATAAGTGTTCGGCGCGCAAAACTAGGCTTTACAAAACATGGATATTTTCTATTAAAAAATTTAATTTTTTTTCACAATCTAATAGAACTCATTGCTATCTATTGATTTGTAAAAAAAAATTAATTTTTTTAACGAAACAAATGCATCTTTTTGAAGGCCTAGTTTTGCGCGCCGGACACTTATTTAGGGACGGAGGGAGTACAATTTTCAGTAACATTGACTTGATCAAATTTTTGATAGCATGTATCATGGAAAAATTCTAGCATCTTTTGGTTATACTCCGTATAGAAGTAGCTTAATTGTTGTCCTACAGACGTGTCCCGCATTTCTGGAAGCTCATTTCGGGTGGTGGATTGAAAGTAGATTCAGAAATTTGGAGAAAATTTGTGGGAAGTTATTTTCTTTGCGACGTTGTGGTCTTTGTGGTTGACGAGAAATGATTATGTTTTTAACAACGCCACATCGGGAGCTGGGGTTGTGGGCGAGCAGATTAAAGCTAGAGTTGCTATGTGGATAAGGCAAAGTTTAACATTAAGGTGTACACGGGTCGAGGATTTTAAGGTTTTTTTAGATGGAATTAGAATGTTGAAACTGTAAAGATTGTTTGCAGTGGTATATGAGGTGTTTGTTTTTTCCTCCAATTTTCTGTTGGAAGTCATTGTAAGGGGCGTGGCTTTATTTTCTGCTTGATTGTGTAAGTTTGTTTAGCTTACATTGCTCGAGCCCCCTCGATGTATCCTTTCGAGTTTATATATATGTCTCGTTTTGCCGAGGAAAAAAAAAATAGTTGCCCTATGTTGAAAAAGTATTTCTCACTCAAGAAGATTTTTTTTACCAAATTGTTAAAAAAAATTATTACATCAATTCACGCTCTGTAAGCAGAATAGTACATAATGATTTTTCTGTGTTGCAAACATGAATTCCCGCGAGAAATTAACAAAAAAAATGATCGGAAAAGGCTTGATTTGAGCAGTTTTATTTGAACCGTTCAATAAAAAACTGTTTGAAACTGTTCGGATTAAGCCATTCTCGGTTATTTTTTTTGTTGATTTCTCGTGAGTACCCTTAAAATCACGTTCTGATCACATTGAGCGGCTCGGATCATCAAAATTTGATCGGGAAATATGAGGTGTTTTTTTAGGTGTTTTTTTGGGTATCTCCGGAACCGCCCCGTATATATATATATATATATATATATATATATTAGTCATTCTCTCCCAAGGACCACATCATTTTAGTTAAAATGCGGACCTCCCCATTTCGTTCCTTTCCCGATCGAATATTGATGATCCGAGCCGTTCAATGTGATTAGAACGTGATTTTAAGAATACCCGTGAGAAATCAACAAAAAAAATGACCAGGAAAGGCTTCATCTTAACAGTTTTTTATTGAACGGTTCAAAAAAACTGTTTAAATCAAGCCCTTCCCGGTTATTTGTTTTGCCAAATTTTTGTCAATGCCCTTAAAATCACATTCTGAACACATTGAGCGGCTCGGATCATCGAAATTCAATCGGAAAAGAGAAGTCCGCATTTTAAGATGTATTCATTTGAAACTTTTTCTATATATATATATGCTCAATTTCTTAGTGATGTATCTATGCATCACGAGAGAGAGAGAGAGAGAGAGAGAGAGAGAGTGTGTTTTTGGATTGTACTCCGTTCGTCCAAATTTATTTATCCTTTTTTTAACTTCATCAATCTCACTTGAAAGAAGATAAATCTGATAGCAATGTATATTATTTGTCATTGACATCTTCAACCAAAGCTGATTTTTTATTTTGGTGAACGAAATTTTATATAAAAACTCGAAAGGGGTACATCAAGAAGAGAGCAACATACCACAAGGAGCTACGCTGCTATAGAAAAGAAAAATGAAAGAAAGTATCCAACCGAAGTTGGATAAAAACTCCTAAGACCGAAAACTTTCAGCTTCAACTTTCAAATACCATCCAGATAACCGATTGAAATCCTCCACTGAGTAGATTTTGATGTCATATCAAAGCTGAATTTTTTTATGCTATTTATCGAAATCCCTCTTCTAATGGCGCAGAATGCCATCTTTTTCTAGTTTCCTCAGAAATAAATCAATAAGCTACAGTATTTGTAAATCATGCATTAAGCTACAGTATTCGTATGATCTGCTCCTCCGTCCTTTTTTAAATGTCTCGTTTGGTAATTCCAACTTATTAAGAAAATATCATCATCACACCTTTCACATCAACTTTTACCTCCACTTTCCATATTTACCCTATATGGAGATATCATCATTACACTTTTACTCACTAACTTTTCAAAATGGAATATACTTTTATGGGCAAAATGAAAAATGTACCAACTTTTTTTACTCACTAACTTTACAAAATAGACACTTATTAAGGGACAGTCCAAAATGGAATAGACACTTATTAAGGGACAGTCCAAAATGGAATACTGGAGTTTAAAAATGGGACGGAGGGAGTATTAATCTTCTTTAATTCTATGTATGATCTTACATCATATAGAATTACGTACGTATGTTCTTTTTTTAAAAAATAACATATATATCTCGATATTCATATCGTAGTTTTTTTTTATCAGCAATATTTATAACTAGTTATATGGTTTGTTACAAAATAAGAAACATAAAGGGCGAGGTAAAACTATTAATTTGAGGACCAAACTTGACTTTATTTACGATTTTATAGACCAAATGTGTATTCATACCACAATTACTTCAATAGACCTACATCTCTTATTCTGTTCCTACTAAATCATAAACTAAATTAGAGACCCTATCACAGCTCTGCCCTATGTGTATAGGTACACCCTACATGTATATGTAGATATTTACTTGTCTATAGTTGAACTGGTGATGGTGTTGTGCTTGGGTGCACTCACTGTGTTGTGCGCATATGGACAGTGCGCATATGGACAGTTGATTGCATCTAGAAGTTGATTTAGTAATCAACGGTTCAGATTAAAAACAAACTGTTTTATTTTTCATGTAGGAGGAGATTGAGATTATTAAAGGAAAACAGGGAACAAATCATGTTGTGAGTATACTAAATATTTGCTCCATCTACATTATCATTTGAATTTTTTTGGTCGTGAGTTGTGTAGAGTTTGTAGAGTAGAAATTCCATGGTGGAATTGGTAATTGGTGGGGCAGGTCATGAACGATGAACCCATGAGCTCAATCATTATTGTATCCAACATGTTCGATTAAATGATTCAGTGAAATATGACTCCATTTTTCCGGGTGAGAAGATTGCAATTGAGAGGGTATAAAAATTTTCCTCACAATTCTTACCATTGTACTTAGATGAGAACTGAAGCACCATTTGATTTTTTGTAGGTTGTATTGGCTAACCAGTAAGAAATACCGAGTCGGTAGAAGCTTGAAATTTAAAAAGTCTACAACTTTGTTATCAATGACTCAGTAAGTATAAGTGAAATTACATTTTTATATTCAATTAAAGGGTTGATAATGTTTTGCCTTTTCCCTCTTTATTCTATTAAACTTGATGATGAATAGCTAATGCATGCTATATTATCATTAAGTTTAATTACTGATTTTGTATTCTTAAATTCTGAAGCTTGATTTATTTTAAGCCCATAAAGTGAATTTTATAATAATAGATGGGTTTTACCAGTTGTGATCAGTAGTTGATAGCATAGTTAACATACTGTGAATTTAAATGGCTGATTCAAATTAACCGGTGGATATACTTGATCAAATTAGCATGGTCAACATGGTAATTGCAAGTTGTGATCAATAGTTTGTAGTTTGTTTATGTACTGATTCAAGTTAATTGGTGGATATACTTGAGGTCTTGAGCTATTGTTTTTTGTGTTGCGAATAGGACCTTGGCCTTCAAGAGGTTAGAGGGACAACACTGGATAATTTGTTAAATATCGATTTCGAGTCGTGCCAATAATTATTTCCATAAATAGTCATACCACTGGACGAATATCAACGCCTTGGCTAGTTTGTACCAATATTCTACTCTCTTTGCTTCAATGGAATCACCTTTTATTACTTCAGTGTCCTCTACCTGCACAACTGCGTCAGCACCTTCAGGTATTGGTCCTACGAAGCGTACAAAATCCATTTAAACAAAATAAGCATTAAACGAGCCCAGCTTCATAATCAACCAAATTGATCAGAAGGGATGGGGCATGATAAGATATTCCTTTCAGTTTCATCTTAAGTTGCAAATCTGTAGACCCATTTAAAAAAAAAAAAAATTCAGATCACTTCACCCGTACATTCGAAGCATTGAAAACCATTAAAACACTTATCCTAGTGTTTACACCATAATTTTGTAATTAGTCAATATTGGTCGACTAGGTCAAATTGTGACACGTGTTGACAATACTTGGACTAGTTTTAAATAAATGTTATGCAAGTCAAGAAACCATATGGACTGATCGACCGTTGAAAGTTTTCTCAACTCAAGACACGTGTCCAATGACGAGTTACAAGCAGATTATACACGAAGCAATTAACAAAGGCAGTTGAAGGAAACAAAATACAACGTGAAATCGTGTGAAGTAACCGCCTGCTCGAGAACATGGAGAAAGAAGATGGAGAAAAGAAGTAACTACTTGATTCAAATTAAGGGAGGGCATTCCGCCGAGTTTGGATTTCAAATCGAAGTTGCAGCCTATAAATATAAGAACTGAAGACGATTAAAGCCCCCACTCAATCACCCAAAGGCTTTTACTTTTTATTTGTACTTTACTTTTCTCGCTCTAGGAGTAGCTTGTAACGTAATCGTCTACTCGATTGTGTTCTCACCGTCGATTGACTTCTACCATTGAAGAATAATAAATAGACCTGAGTAACAGGTCGTGTCGGGTCGTGTTCGTGTCGTGTCAATCGGGTTCGTGTCACAAACCACCCAACCCGAACCCGACCCATTTAGAATTCGTGTTTCTCGAGTAGTGTCATTTTCGTGTTTTGTGTCAGAAATGCTCAACCCTAACCCGTAAACTTCGTGTCCGGTTCGTGTCGTGTTATCGTGTTCATTGCCCAACTCTATATAGAATTACAGATATACCATATATTATATATATATTGTTCATGTTAATGGGTGACACAGATTAGTAACCGTGTTGGTCGTGTCAATTTTGTGTCTCACGTGTTCAACCCGAACCCGACCTATTTAAAATTCGTGTTTCGTGTAAAAAATGTTCAACCCTAACCCCTAACTTCGTGTCCAGTTCATGTCGTGTTATCGTGTTTTGTGTCCGTTGCCCAGCTCTAATAATAAAGTCCATTTTTTTATTGTTCTTTCATCTCCATTCACTTCACTAAGTTTGCTTCTAGAGAAGTCCTAAAATACGGCAAGAAACCGAACTCCACCACCACAAACACCCACATTCAAGCACACACAACATTTCTCAGTCGATCATCGACTATAAGTGAAAAATAGACAAACAATTTTTGGCGCTAGAAGGAGGGCTACTTACTAATTTGGAAGTAATGGCACCAACCATAAGAAAGCAAGGCAACCGACCAACAGAGCCTCAGAATGAAGGCTTGGAGGTTCAAAACGATGTGGTGCATCCTGGACAAAAGATGTTAGAGAACAGCCAAGTAAATGGCTCAAACCCACCAGTTAGTGTGCAAACTCTCTCTTGGCAGTTAGCAAAGATTTTGTCTAATTCAGAAGACAAAGCAACACAGGAGTTGTTCACCGTGCTGAGAAGGGTAGTTACACCTCCATCTACCATAGATGTTGATGTAAATGGAGTTGTTCATGAACAAGTGCATTCTGGTGACATGCCTAGACATGCCCCTCAACAGGTATATTCGAACCCTACGTTTGAATCAAACATGAATATGTATAGTCAGCCATTCATAGGATCAACTACTCTAAGATCCGCGGTTAGGCCAACCAGTTTTTATCAAAGTATCCCATCTACATACGAAATTGGGAATAGCAGTGGGTATGGCCAAAATGGTAATCTAAATCATGGTCAGAGCCCCCAAAATGGTTTCGCAAGGGCCTATGCTGTAAGTAATGGTCAACATATGTATAACATTGCACAAACTTTACCAAATAATGGCAATAATACATACCATACTGCACAGGCTTTGCCGAATAATGGCAACAATAATGGCCCATATGTACAAACTTTGCCAAATATTGGCAATGGTAACGGTCAGAATGTCTCTTTTGCACAACTCTACATGACACAAAATTTTCCAAATGTCTTCAGAGCCCAGATCCCATGAATGGTAATAGGGCACAAGATCCCATAACTATTAATAGGGCACAGATAATGGAAGTCATTCAAGATATGTATGGTCCAGGTCTGCGTAGGATAGAGAAACCTATGTTTAGAAAGCCCTATCCACATTGGGTTGACAATGTTTCTTTGCCAAGAAATTACAAACTCCCTGAATTATCATTTTTTAGTGGCACAGAGAATCAATCCACAATAGAACACATAGGCAGGTTTTGTCTTCAATTAGGTGAACTTGGCTTAGATGATGTTTTTAAGTTAAAATTGTTTCCTCATTCCTTAATAAAAATAACTTTCACATGGTTCATAAGTTTACCTGCTAACTCTATCCATACGTGGCAAGATATGGAAGAGCAATTCCATGCCCAGTATTTCAGGCATGAACCAGAGGTTTCAATTGCTGACCTGGCTAAATTAAAACAAAAGCCAACTAAAACAACAGAGCAGTTCTTGACCAGATTTAAAAGGTTAAGAAATCAGTGTCACTATAACGTACCAAGACTGAAGTAGTTCGAATAGCCCAAGATGGGCTCCAGTTTAACTTTAAGAAACAATTTAATGGATCTAATTTCAAAGATCTATTTGAACTCTCTAGGAGAGCATCTCAATTTGAAGCAATTCTCCAGGAAGAAGAACAATTAAAGAATACATCTTTGGGAACATATTACCAAGATGTAGAAGGAGATATTGAAATTGATGCAGCGCAAGTTATTGGAAAGACCCCCATAATTTGTTACACATTAGTTAAGATAGAAAAACCAATGAATATGCCTTCCTCTCAACCCAATAGACGTGGGGGGCAAGCCAATTATAGGCACTCATTTGATTTCGCACAAGCAAACCAAATATTTGATGAACTACTAAAACAAAAGTTCATCACTCTAAGTCCTGGACATATCCTTCCCTCTAATAAAGAAAGAAAAGGAAAAGAATACTGTAAATGGCATAATTCGTTTAGGCATAATACTAACAATTGTATTACGTTTCGAAATTGTGTGCAGGATTTGATTCAAAAGGAATTGTTGCAATATGCTAAGGGAGACAAAGATCTGATGGGTATTGGGTCGAACCTTTTCCCAAAGTTGAAGTAAACATGGTAATTGCCAGCCTAGCTAAAAGGTTGGGGTCCACCATTGGAAAGAAGAAGCAAGGGGATGAAGAACGAATGGAGACTAATGATGAATCAGCAAAGTCCCATTTCTCGAGATTCCCAAATGATTATCTTTGTATTAGATGTAGACGAGAGGTCAAATATGGGGAAGCAATCATAGCAGAAAAGGAACAGAATAGTGCGTTCTCCAAATCCGGAATAAGGTTCAACACTATGGGTGGAATGACCTTCAGATATATGTTGGAGCAAAATTGATATATGAAGGAATAGACAGATACATAGAGCCTTGAACACAGGTCCTTTCTCCTTTCCTTCTTTGTTACTTTTTTTCTGTCATTTTCTTCCCTTTTCTTTCTTTCATAAATAACAATGTTATAAAAGTCGCTAGACGCTAGTCGGGCGGTCGGCCACCTTCAAGTGATTAATCAAATTAATCGGCGATTAATTGGTGCATATTAATTAATAATCGGTGATTAATCATTAGTTGGACTTAATTGGATGGGCCCCACCGGCGATTAATTTCTTGTTTTAGAACACTGATAAATAGAAGACCATCCGCACAGAGCGAAGACGACCAAGCAACTTCCTCTTGTTAAATATTCTTTTCCATTCTTGATGTAAGAACCTTTTCAAATGTTCATCGTGTATAGTTCCTTAAAACCTTTTACAGGTCCCTTTCATCACGACATCATCTAAATATGTTCTTGATGGTGGACATGTCTCAGTCGAATGGTTGGGTTCATGATCATAAACTGCTAGCTACGGGCATGGACAATTACTGAGGTCTCAATGTTTCTTTCTTTCTTTCTTTTTTTTAAGTCAATCCATAGAAAAATACAATAATGAAACAGTATATCAATAAGATTGGCAATAACTAAATCAACCCGATGCACAACAACCCAAGAAATACTCCCCTGATATGACCACAAACTAAAAACGAAAGAACTAATAATCAATGCTTGTCTTTGGCAAGTTTTGGACTCTTGACTTCTCGGTATCAAGGGCAATAGAAGCGAAGATGATATGTTGGTCCGGAGGAATGTTTAAAAACAGTGGCCTAAACTTTTAATCCAATTCATATATACATAAGATTAGTATTACCAAAACAAAGTCAATTCATCCAATTAAGAAAAAAGAGAGTCAATTCATATGTTCGTGGGTGAATATATTGGAGAAAGGGTTTGGATGCCAAGGTCGTCAAGGTCTGTGCTTAGGGGTTTGCTCTCTATTACGGTCTTGGGTTAAAAAACTGGTGCTATCAACTCCTCGGGTCTGTCCATACGGCCTAAGGTTCAAAACCCGGTGCTTTAATTGGGCTTCTGCTAATAGACGGTGAGACTGTTTCATGATTAATTTTGAGATGCGCACAAAATCGGGCCCGGACAACCTAGTTACCAAATAGTACATGTATGTTAAAGAGGAAGTAGGGTTTAAGGAAGACCTTGATGGAGGCAGGGTATGGAGGGAGAGGATCAGGGGCCGTGATGTCTTCGGCCAAGACCTTGCCCAGAGCTTCGTGCAAGGGTACCGAGACGGGTGGCAGGCGCTGAGCCACTCTCAGCACGATCTGCAGCGCCTCCTCCGCCGGTATCATCACCTCTGCCGGTTTGAGAAACCAAACCAACCGCTACCACTGTGTATCTTCAACTTTCGAGTGATTGGATTGTAGCATGTCAAGACATGGGCATCTGTCTAGTTTCTAATGGACTGGGCCAGACAGTCCGCCCAATGGGCCCATCGGCTATAGGGTACCCTACTTTTCTTACCCTTTTTTTGTTTGCAAAAAGAATAAATCCTGTTGGATCGCTTTTTCACAATTTTTCCTAAAATCAATTGGTGTTAAAAAGGGTTTTAATTAAATCTTTTATAAAATTCGACATCACACCCACAAATATATTTTTAGAGCAGTTGCAGAGAGTGACATTGTATAACCAAATCTATGGAAGCACTCTAGACCTAATAAATCACAGGGAAAATGACGGATCAAACACGTTCTTGACCGTCATTTTCCCTAAATCCCAAGCCTATGGGAGTCGGAATTGTCTGCTTTGTTCTGTTATTCATCTATTAATGTTTGTGAGAGATTGGTTTCAGTTGTTGGTTTTACATTAAATGTCTATACACACTGCACGCTCTCTTTGGGCCCACTCCGAGCCTCAAATAAATACAGAAAAATATTTATAAAATTTAAAATTTTTTTTATAGAGCCATGTAAAAAAGGAGCTCAATTGCATAATAGTAAATATGTTTTCTGAATTCATAGTGTGAAACTGCGATTGAGTTGATTTTTTACAGGACCCCGTAAAAAACATTATGAATTTTTTTTTGTATTTTTTGGGGCCCGGAGTAAGTCCCATATAGGCAGGCGGTGGACTTGTGCGGTGAACGTAGCATCATTTTTAAGTTTTGTTTACCTTTGTATGATTAGGTTGTGGTCCTTACGTGCTTTCCCTATCGAAAAGAAATAAAAAATACTACATACTCACATGCTTTTGGATTCCACATCAAATTTTACCATCACATTCATGAACTATGTGAATGTGGAGGTCCTTAGGTGCTTTCCCTATCAAACAAAGACGAAAATACTAATATTCACATGGCTTTTGGATTCCACATCAAATGTTACGGTTGGAAGACAAACAAAGATAGGATTTTCGTGTTTAGAGAACAAATGTTACCGTCAAAAGACAAACAAAGACGAAAATATTACATATCCCATGTTAACGTTGATATAGAGAAGATCTTCGTGTTTAGAGAAGAGAAATTATCAGATGAACAAAACGTTACTCCCTTTGTCCCAAAAAGGATGATAATTTTTGAAACTCGTGTCATTTTTCAACGCTTATATCTTTCAATCTATAATGTTTTTCATGAATTTGAAAATTTTGTATAATAGAACTAATCGAGAACTATGAAACAAAGGGAAATGATATTGACACTCCAAAAATTGATGCAGACACTCCAAAATCAATGTAATTCCAAAGTTACTTTCATTTGTTTTTTGGAGTGTCTGCATTAATTTTTGGAGTGCCAATATCATTTACCTGAAAGAAAATCCATATTGCATATCTTTGAGATCCATATTGAAAGATATAAGAAATTGAAATTGGCACGGATATCAAAAATTAACATCCAATTTGGAACGGAAAGAGTATTTTCTTTTAGGAAGAGAAGAAGAACAAAGTTCAGCTAACCTATAATTAGACAAAGGTTTTCCGAAATTTCGTTATTCTTTTGAGATGTGCTATTTTGAGCATCTGGATAGGTGAAGTTAGTTGTATAGAGTGAAGTTTTCGTTAGAGTTGATTTTAGTTTCTGTCTTGTTTACCTTTTTGTTATTAAGTTGCGATCTTTGTGTGTTTTCCCTTTCGAACAAGGTTGAAAACATACTTCATACTCAAATAACTTTTTGATCATATCAAGCGTTATGATGAGATCCACGAACTACGTGAGCGTGGAAAATTCTATTATAAGACAAAGTATCACTAGCACTGTTGTTCCTTCTCACTTTTTCCCTTACCATTCTTCATCACAATCACTCAACAAAACTAAAAAATCGAAAACCCATAATCGGAGAACATAGCGAAAAACATACCATATTTTGCCCTAAATTTTCAAACTACAGCAACAACAACAACTCCAATACCAAGCAAGCTATTGGATAATCTGTAAATGCACTTCTTCGATGCAATAGATCTGGAGACGTCCAAACAATTTGACTGCATAACCAAACACTTCCAAAGTAAAATTAAGAAGGGTAAATGCTCCGGTACCAAGATTAAAGTTGGCCAAAGCGAAATCAAGAGCTACTTTAGTTTAAGAAATAGCTCAATCGAACAGCTACCCACCGGGCTAAAACTGGAGATACATTCCGCTAAATCCTCATCGCAACTTATTAAAATCAACTCCTCATCCTCATCTTTGTATTTGATGTTGTAAGTTCCAACCTCGAATGGCAGCCTCTTTTTCACTTCTTGTTTCAACTCTACCTTTCGCCATGTACTAGACAACCGAAACTTTATTATTGTTCCTTCTTCACACTTTACCTTTACCTTCACACTATATGTATTACTAGTAGACGAGACCTGATTAGAAGGCAACAACGTATCAGGATTCAATTGTGGGATTTGCTCTTGATCAACAACCGCGGGAAATTTGTTGGGGCGAGATTGGCTGATAAGTTCTTGTTCCTTGCGAGGTGGCCATCTGTAGATATCATACCCCCGACAGATTCGCTTAAGCGTAGATTTGCTAACTGCAAAAAATAGGAATCAAGAAGCTCAAAATTCTTCTACGTGAGTAACTCGACTTCAATATTTTAACTCTTATTTCAAAAAGTATATTTAAATCGTACAACTATTCACACGCTTTAAGTTGAACCAATAATTCCAGGTTCATCTGTCGTCTCTACCTTTTAAAGATCCAATACTTCCTTTGCGAAAATCAAATTCCCTTGTTGAATATATATAGGATATTGATATGATTTTCAAAGTAATTAGTACACTAGATCCAAAAAGAAAGTAAGTATTGCATAGACATTTCTGCCGTTAAAAAAAAAACCGTTCAAAGAAAGGTTATACACATTTCTCACGTAAATGGAGATTGAATCTCCATTTAACTGGCGAACATGGCACGTCTTAGTTCGATTTTGTACTAAACTAAAAACCGAACCAAGTAGTGAGGATTTAATTTTTCAAGAACCAAACATAGCCATGAAAACGATGAACCAGACCAATCCAACGCATTTGACTATGAGCCGGTCCTAGTTTTGAACAACAGTTACCTTTAAGTTTAGATATCGTAAGTATTGAGGCATTTATATCTCTTACAAATCGCATTAGATGCTCAACACAAACCCCTTTTTTAAAATGAGATCAATTAGAAGCCACCAAAAATTACTAAATTCAGATACATCCTTTACGAAGTGAGCATATTTTTAGTTACTAATGTATCTATTTTTGAATTGAGTCTTTAAATATGGAAACTCAAATTGAGGTCTCCATTTTGATGCTGCCATACCAATAGCATGGTTGAAGCAAGACAAATTCTGAAATATTTTTTTGTTGTTTTTGGAGAAAAATCTATCTAGTTGGAAACAACAAGCAAGATGTTACCAACAAGATTGAGATTTTCAATTGCTGAAGAACTGTATTTATGCGCACCTTTGAGATGCTTCGCAGCATCTATAAGACGTATTCCTTTAGTTTGTAAGATATCTTCCTTTGGAATTGCAATTCTAACTCCATTAATTTTGTTGTTACCGCTCTCTCCTCTTGGGGTATTTACCTTCCTTTTCCCTTTTTTTCCCAAACACCCTGAATTCAATTGGGCCTCTTCCATTATAGCCTCCCATGTTTCCTCAACCCCCACTCCAATTGCCTCAGCTTCATTGTTGCCAAAACCTGCATCAGGGTTCTCTTGTTGAGTTGTAGGCAAAAACTGCGACGGTTGAATTTCCTTTTCAACAACACTAGTTGTGTCAACTGTAGCCATCAAGGCTTGATTAGAAGGCACAATATGAGAAGTCAACTGTGGAATTCCCTCTTGATCGACAACCGCTGGAGTTTCTTTAGGGAAAGATTGCTGGATAAGTTCGTGTTCATTAATGCGAGGTGGCCATCTGGGGATTCCATAATCCCGACAAGAACTCTTCAGTTTAGTGTTGCTAACTGTAATAAGGAAGAATTGAAAAGCTCAATATTTTTCTACCGAAGCACCTCCAACCCACATTTCCAATTTCTGGAGCCACAAAAAGTATGATTGAGTAAAAAGGAATTGCATTTAGAGTAAAAAAAAAACCCCAAAAATATATTCCTTTTGTCTTCTTTTTTTTTTGAAATGAATTCCTTTTGTCTTCTTATTTTGGTATTTTTTGTGTGTCTTCAAATATAGCATCTATAATTGAGGTCTTCGATCTCCCATATAGATCCAGCATGATAGAAACTAAAAGGGTTCATAGGTTTTAGTCGGAGAAAACTATGATTGAAAAAATTTATGGTACTACATAAATTTGACAGCAGTTATATATTCTTCTGAGTCGTATGCATTGAAATAGGATTTTACTTAATTAAAAACTTGCGCTTATAGTTTTGAATGGGATAGAATACTTCCATTGTCCTATGAATTGACCGCAACCTAAATGTATATGCGTATCTATCATTTTAATTTTTTTGGGGGAAAATGATTATTTGTTGATTAATGTAGAACTATATGCTGTAAAGCAATTGAATTTTGAATTCATGAATGACTCTATTAAGAATAACTCCTAAAGTTGCCAGTGCACACAATGAATGTTTTGGGGGGTTTTTTTTTTTTCGTTTAATGCAAATAAATTATACTATTTAGATGATGAATGTTTGAAGACATGCCGTGTGAATCAAGAAAATATGTTGAAATATGAAGGGACTTTCGTTAATTTCATTATGCTGGCATAAGTAATACTTTTACTGCTAAATTAGAACAATGATATTTAAATGATGCTTTTAAAATCTCATAATCTTCGCGTTTTTGGAGAATAGTGATATTTATGTGATGCATTTGAAACCTTGTATTGCTCTATTATTTTTTAAGTATTTGTATTTTTTTTGAAAGGTAATTTATCTACTTCATTTATATTTTATTTGTAAAAGTTTATAAAGGGACTCAATTTTTATTTTCTCTTTAGAACACTGAAAAGTTAGGCTAACCATGACCAAGATCATGAGTTTGATTCTCGAAAATAGTGTCCAGCTTGCAGAGGTGCTACATTAACATTTTCCCAAGTCCTACACATGTAGAAGTTTGGAGCACTTTGTATGCCCTTTCTTAACCTATCTAGCTTGGGGGGAAAAAACAAGAACAAAATTGAGGTTTTGATTTATTGGAGGAGTGTATGTATGTGTACCTTCGCGATGATTTGCAGCATTCTCAAGTCTACCTTGTAAGATATCATCCAAAGGAATTGCAATTCTAACTCCATTTGCTTTCTTGTTTCTTCTCTCTCCCCTGGGTTCTTTTCCCCAGTTTTCCTTTCTTCTAAATATTCGGAATTAAACTGAGCCTGATCTGCCATTGCACAATTCCTTGTTCCCTCACTACCAATTCCATCATCTTGGTTCTCTTCTTGTGCCGTTGGTGACAACTGCAACGGTTCTGATCCGTTTTCAATCAGGAAGTGTGGGTAATCGAAAAGATTCTTCCCTCCCCTCCACCTTTTTACCAATTCAGCGGGGGCGCCGTCGGCGGTTTTGAAGGTGCCAATATTGAGCCAATTCCATTCGTAACAAATATCGGCCACCCATTGGCGGCGGCGTCCCAGCCACACTCTTGCGGAGAGCTTGAGCGTAAATATTACATCCGATTTTTCGGGAGTCGTAGGCAAGGTCTGACGATACGTGTATTTCTTCCTGTTGACCGTGAAAACTGCCCCTCCTACTGAGATCGTATGAAACTCACCGCCCCTGTACCCAATTACATAATGATGCAGTCCCGCGTAGTCTAAGACCAGCTGGTCAATGATGTCCTTGTGTAGGTCTTCCAACTTGGAGATCTGACCCAACCGCAACACTTCTGGGTCCTTCAACCCCGACGCATTCAACGCACTGCCTTCCAACCCGTTGATCACATTCAGGCTATTCAGCGCACCGCCTTCAAACCGTTGATCACATTCAACTCACCATCCCTGTCCTGAATTAGGTAACTCACACACAACTCCAAGTGTGCGATCGGCAGGTCAACGACGTCCTCGTGCTGTTGATTTTTTAAATTAGGACGCAAAGTAAGTGCAGTCCGTACACGAGAAGAACTAGAAGTGGATGAGGATGGTGGCGGCGGCCACGCCGGCGAATCCCAAGGGAAAGACCGTGGCGACGGAGACAAACTTGTGGCGCCCCACACAGGGAAATATGTGGGCGACGGAGAAAAATCCGGGAACTTTGCGGGCCCCGATGGAGGGGAATATGTGGTCGGCGGAGAGGAATACGAGCAGTCCAACTCCTCGAAGGAGGATTCTTCAATAGGCTTGTCTGATTCCAATTCTCCACTCTCCCTAAGCACAAACATTGGCACAGTTACCAAATTCAACCAATAGAAAAACACGGGTTTGAGACAATATTTTGCGCCAACAATTAAAGGCAGAAACTGAAATTGGTTGCAAACCCGAGTGAAAAATGAAGCGGAACAAGAGAACCCAGATCCTAATTTGGTGAGAAAAACACGAGCGAATTCTTGGAATCAGGGTTTTACAAAAAGAAACTGAACAGGACACAAAAAGCAATTGAATTCCTAAACCTCTGAGATCTAAGATCAATGTATGGATGGAAAGAGAGATGATAGAACAATAAAGCGGGCGGCTTCTATGAGGACAAGAGAGAATCAAATGGTATGGAGAGAGAGAGAGAGAGAGAGAGAGAGAGAGAGAGAGAGAGAGGACAAGAAAGCGAGGTGGCTTCGATGAGGAGAAGAGAGAATCCAAGTGGTAATTGTTCATCCTGCAAGTCCTACACCCCTTTTTATTGATGGAGAAGAGATTTGGTGAGGAAAAAAGAAATGAAACGTCTCAGTATTCTCACACTTTCAAAAGAAGGTGGGATAAGTTTCCCACCATTGTTTATTCCTGAAAACACCTTGGATGGAGTAGAATTTTCCACTTCACAATTGGTTTGTCTTCTTGACCCCTTTTGATCCCAAAAGATTCAAGAAAGACACAACAGTCAGAGCAAATAGTACACGTCGCACATGACCATAACGATACTTTTACTTTTAGTACTCCATTAACCATGATGTCCCTCGTTCGAGTGAAAAAATAAGGGCAAATTATAGTTACCCCCTCTAACTATGCCTTGCGTACACTTACCCCCTCTAACTTTTTTTTTGGCACTTAACCCCTCAAACTAACGAAAATTCAAACAGTCATAACTTCTTCATCCAAAATCGAAAATATGCAAATTATATATCGATTTCGAGGTCTTGAAGTCAGCTTTCTAATGACACCAAAATCACATCACGATTCAAAGCACACAGAAAGTTATAATCAAAACGGTCTTTCTGTCTACCAGCCCTTACTCTTTTGATCATAACTTTCTATGTGCTTTGAATCGTGATGTGATTTTGATGTCATTAGAAAACTGACTTCAAGATCTTGAAATCGATATATAATTTGCATATTTTCTACTTTGGACGAAAAAGTTATGACCATTTGAAGTTATGACCGTTTGAATTTCCGTTAGTTTGAGGGGGTTAAGTGCCAAAAAATATTAGAGGGGGGTAAGTGTACGTGAGGCATATTTAGAGGGAGGTAACTATAATTTTCCCAAAATATAAGTGGGATTATTCAAACCTCCGTCTAAAGGATGTAGGATAATAAATAAAAAGTGCATTGATATTCGAAAAAGATGTATCCATGTTTATTGAAAGTGTCCATATTTATTATTTCGATTTCTAAATTACATGTCCATTGTAACCATACGAAGTTTACATTTTGATGAAGAATAATCAAATTCAATTTAAGAAAAGCCAAACCATCTTGAAAGAAAGTTATGATGAGTATATTACAACATGGTTGATAAACTAGAAGCCACAATGCTAACACTGTACAAAACTGAACTATTAAACGCTTGTACAAGTATAGTCACCTGATCTATGACGTTCATATATTTTGTTTTCTCCAATATAAGTGTTATTAAGACATGTCAAACGGGATTGGGTGATCAATATCATTTTTCACAGAAATGATGTTCTTGCAAAGGTTTTAAAAACAAGCAATTTTGATTATCAAATTGATAAATTCGAAAAACCTGATAACCCCCCTCGTAATTTTCCTGATGAAGCGAGAAAGCGAGCGGTTTCGCTAAGGAGACCAGAGAATCCACTTGGTAATTTTTTATGAGAAAACATTATTTCCGGAGGCGGAGGAAAAGGGGGGTTTTCCAACACCCCATGGGTCTCTTTCGTGATTTTTTTGGGTAATCCGAACCGTTCATCATATAGGGCCCTCAAAATAATGTATCCACGCAAAAAATCAGCTTGTCCGGACATCGACCGTAGACAGTTTAAGTTAAAAAACAGTTGACAGATCCATGCCGTCCATATTTCCCTCTAAAACTCAACTTTTGACACACCTATTGATATCCGGACAAGCTGATTTTTTGCTTGAATACATTATTTTGCGGGCCCTACAAGATGCACGGTTCAGATTACCCAAAAAAATGTGCGGTGGGACCCACACTGGGGGTGGCAGAAAACCTCCTTGTCCGTCGGCGCCGGACAAAATTCATTCTCTTTTTTTATTCATCACTTGGTAATTTTTTTTGTGAAAAACTTTATTATGGAGCTTTCTGTGAATAAATGTTTACGGAGCCAAATCGCGTGCGTCCAAAGTATATTGGACGGTTCAGATTTGAAAAAAACTATTCGGGCGAAGAATACTCTTCGCCCGAATAGTTTTTTTCAAATCCGGACCTTCCAATGCTGAAATGAATGACTAAAATTGTATACTCTGCAAATTACTTATTCACGGCTACTCCGTAAATAAGCCAATCTCAATTTTTTTCCTTTTTGACTAGATCACACCACTCTGGAATCTTAGACCAACCACTCCTGCTTTTCAAAGGGTGAAGTGGGGGAGGCGTTTCCTGCCCTTTTTTTTTTTCTTTATAAAAAAAATAGCCTTCTTTGGCTTCAATTCTTAAGTTACAATTGATTTGGCCTTGTGAACTTAGCCAAAGGATCAAAACATTCAAAACGACACAGCCCTCGGAGCAAATGGGACACAATAGCAGTGGCAGAGGTAGAATTTTGTATAAGTGGTGACACTGTTCGATGGAAGTCCATTAGTATTGTTGCACACTTAATCACATAATTGTTCAGTAGGAGTCCTCGGTCCTGCTCCGAATCCTCATTTTTTAAAATTTAAGTAGTTTGAGGTGATTTTGAAAGATGTTTTCACACTCCTACTTGCTCAGACGCATTATGTGATTTACGTTCAATGTTGTTAATTTGAAGAAATACTAGTAATAGAAATGTTAAGTGTAAATGTTAGGCCTCATTATGTCACTTCACAGTAGGAGCTTTTTCTAAAAAATTTCGTGTCTTCTCTGGTGTATCTGGCTGGCAAGGAATAAGGTTGTTTTTTAGTCTACTTTTCCATCCCCTCTCAAGTTCTCACTCATGCAAACCACCTCTTTCAATCCATCAACCAAGCTTTTGTATCTCTGAAACCTTCCATATCTCTATCTTAACTCCCCTTCTTTAGAGAGCTTTCCCCTAGAACTTCCATTCCTTCCCATTCGGAAATGCATACTTTTCATGTTACTCATGTTTATGCAATTGTGATGATCAAGTTTTGGATATTTTTTGTGCCCATGCTTATAATATGCAGCGCAACAAATCTGGTGTGGGTATAACCTTTACGATTCAGTCCAGGACTGTGGGCTCTATTTTCAGAAGCTCTTCCTCTCCAAAAGATTGCGCCTCTATTCTCTCTTTAATTGAGGCAGTGAGTTGGGCTTTAAATAGAAATATGTTGCATATTCACATCCATACTAATGATTCTGCTCTTTTTACCAGTTGAGAAGCGTTAAGGAGTTTCCAGCCATTGCAGCTCCTTTGTTTTTTGATTTCTGCTTCCTTGTGCAGTCTGTTCATCTCTGCAGCTTATCCCTATGTGACCATAGCAGATTACATCAAGCATATTTTTTGGCTAAGTTTGCAGCATCTTCCAGGATCCATTCAGAAGTGGACCACCTCTTATCCTTTTGACAATGGATAACTTATCTATCAGTTCTTTTGTTTCGGAAGATTGCTCTTTTGTTATGCTTGATGTAGTTGTTTTATTTTATTTTATTTAGGTTTCTTTGAGCTTTGTGCTTTGTAATGAACTTTGGGATGTAATAACTCTTTATATTTATGAAGTTCTTCTTTATTGTCAAAAAAAAAGATTTGGCATTCAATTTGACATCTCAAGATTTGACTCCTGGACTATTGAATAATACTCTGCATATTAGAAATGCTCTTAGAGGTTAAACTATTTAATAAGGTTGTCAATATTAATATGCAAAAAAATTATTAATATGCAAAAATGACACATGTCAACGACGTTATTGGTTAGCAAATAATGCAATAATACCTGAAATAATACATATGTCATTTTCATCAACGTTGCAGGTAATTTAATGTCAAAAGTATTTAATCATAAAAAATTATAACGAACAATAAATTACACCAACAGAAAGAAAATATTTGTCTAGTTACGTCAATGTGATAAATGACAAACGTCAATGATAAATGACAAACGATGAAGATAGTGATAGATAGCACGGATCAAGATTTCATAGGTTTTTTGTTATTATGATTTTTGAACATGGTCATGTATATAACATAAATTTTGTGAGTTTGTTAATGATTTAGATCATTCAGCATTAACCATGGTCATGTATACAACATGAGAAAAACTTTTTTAGATAGGTTTCCGTAAAACTGAGTTCACAGTGCTCAATCCTGCGCTTCCAAAGTGTTCTGGACTTGGACGATCCGGATTTTTAAAAAACTATTCCAGTCCTTGGAAAAGTTTTTAAAATTTTCGGATCATTGATTGTCGAGATAGACGGTTGAGATCGTCCGCCTCTGTAAATAACTTATTCACAGAGGAGGCGTGAATAATTTTCTCTCATACAACATATATTTTCTGATTTTTTAACATGATCATATATTCACTATTTTCTTCCACATTTTGTATATGATCAGATTGTGTAAAATATGACTACCAGTTTACCACGGCCGACACTACTAAGTCAAAATTCTTCACTTTATTTATTATCTTATTTTAGAAATTAAAAAGAAGGAAAAATGACAGCTCAGGACGTGTTTTGATAATTAATACCCATCAAGGACATTTTCAGTATTAACAAATATTCTCAGCATGTCATTGGCGGGTATTAATTATCAAAACACGTCCTGAGCCGTCATTTTCCCTAAGAAAAACAAATCAGATCACTTCACCCGTACATTCGAAGCATTAAAACACTTATCCTAGCTAGCAATGGACTAAAACCAAAACCCCTCGTTGCAAAGAGGTCCACCACACCTTTAAGGACCAAGCAGTTTCGCGCAAATAATCTCAACATAAACTCATTAATTCCACACAGAATGGCTTTACGAGAAGATAACAGAAGCAAAGAGAAGACGCTTAATCTACTTGGGCAATCCAAAAAATGGCTTGAATTTCCAGCTTAAAAACGGTGACAGAAAATGAGCAAAAACTGGAACATCATCAGTTAATGGCAGCTATTAGCTTTCTTGAAGTGAACTATTTTTATAAAGAGTAGCAAAACTTGGAAGATAGACAGAAAAAGACACGGCCCGGTATCTACGTGAAGAGGTCCAAATTAGTTATGTTTTTCTGGATGGTTTACAAGGAAAGACATGCCACAAAGTAAACCACACCAACCACATCCACAGTTTACCTATTAGCAATTTCACTGGCAAGGTTGGTGCATAGAGGATTAGAGAGCATTTCCAACCGTTGAAGTAAATTAGCACTTTCTTCAGTCAAGGGCTCCATAATTTGTCCAAGCCCAAGTTTATTAATGATAATTTTAGATTCAACATAAACAGGCTCACCTCCGGTTGTTACATATGCTACAGTTCCTGGGGTCACAGTCACACCAACTCCATCATTTCCTGCTCTTGATTCAGTTATTACGGGATATTCACCAGGCCCATCTGTGGCAACTACTGCAAAGCCATCCTGTAAAAAATCAAATCATGGAAAAGAAAAGAGTCAAGAGAAAGGTAAAGTTCTGATGTCAACAATGAAACAGTTTGCCCAAGCATTCAGATTTCAGATACATAGAGCCTTGAACACAGGGCCTTTCTCCTTTCCTTCTTTGTTACTTTCTTTCTGTCATTTTCTTCCCTTCTCCCTTTTCTTTCTTTCATAAATAACAATGTTCTAAAAGTCGTTAAGCGCTAGTCGGACAGTTGGCCACCTTTGAGTGATTAATCAGATTAATTGGCGATTAATTGGTGCATATTAATTTGTAATCAGCGATTAATCATTAGTTGGACGTAATTGGATAGGCCCGCCAACGATTAATTCCTTGTTTTAGAACACTGATAAATAGAATACCATCCGCACAGAGCGAAGACAACCAAGCAACTTCCTCTTCTTGTTAAATATTCTTTTCCATTCTTGATGTAAGAACCTTTACAAGTGTTCATTGTGTATAGTTCCTTAAAACCTTTTACAGGTTCCTTTCATCACGACACCATCAAAATATGTTCTTGATGGTGGACATGTCTCAGTTGAATGGTTGGGTTCATGATCGTAAACTGCTAGCTATGGGCATGGACAATTACTGAGGTCTAAATTTTTTCTTTCTTTCTTTCTTTTTTTTTTTTTTAAAGTCAAGCCGTAGAAAAATACAATAACGAAAGAGTATATCATTAAGATTGGCAATAACTAAATCAACCCAATGCACAACAACCCAAGAAATACTCCCCTGATAAGACCACAAACTAAAAACGAAAGAACTAATAATCAATGCTTGTCTTTGGCAAGTTTTGGCCTCTTGACTTCTCAGTCTCAAGGGCAATAAAAGCGAAGATGATATGTTGGTCTGGAGGAATGTTTTAAAAACAGTGGCCTAAAATTTTAAGCCAATTCATATATAAGATTAGTATTACCAAAACAAAGTCAATTCATCCAATCAAAAAAAAAAAAAAGAGTCAATTCATATGTTCGTGGGTGAATATATTGGAGAAAGGAACCCAAGGGTTTGGATGCCAGGGTCTTCAAGGTTTGTGCGTAGGGGTTTGCTCTCTATTACGGTCTTGCGTTCAAAAACTGGTGCTTTCAACTCCTCTGGTCTGTCCGTTCGGCCTTAGGTTCAATACCCGGTGCTATCAACTCCTTCGGGGTCTTGTCCATACGGAGCTTCCTCCGGCTTCAATTGGGCTCCCGCTAATAGACGGTAAGACTGATTCAGGATTAATTTCGAGATGCGCGTAAATCGGCCGGGACGACCATGTATTGTAAGTGGAAGTTAGGGTTTTAGGAAGACCTTGATGGAGGCAGGGTAAGGAGGGAGAGGATCAGGGGCCGTGATGTCTTCGGCCAAGACCTTGCCCAGAGCTTCGTGCAAGGGTACCGAGACGGGTGGCAGGCGCTGAGCCACTCTCAGCACGATCTGCAGCGCCTCCTCCGCCGGTATCATCATCTCTGCCGGTTTGAGAAACCAAACCAACCGCTACCACTGTGTATCTTTAACTTTCGAGGGATTGGATTGTAGCATGTCAAGACATGGGCATCTATCTAGTTTCTAATGGACTGGGCCAGACAGTCCGCCCAATGGGCCCATCGGCTATAGGGTACCCTACTTACCTTTTTTTGTTTGCAGCAGGAATAAATCTGTCGGACTGCTTTTCTACGGTCTATCCTAAAATCAATTGGTGTTGGCAAGAGTTTTAATTAAGTCTTTTATATTATTCGGCATTGCACCTATAAATCTGTTTTAGAGCGATTGCAGGAAGTGACATTGTGTAACCAAATCCATGCAGGCACTCCGGACCCAATAAATCCAAAGCCACGGGAGTTGGAGTTGTGTTAGTTGTCTTACAAGACAATGGTTTTACTGATTTGTTCTGTTATTCAATCTATTGACTACTAATGTTTGTGAGAGATTGGTTTCAGTTATTTGGTTTTACATTAATGTCTACACTCACCGCATTAGTCCACCGCAAGCTTATTTGGAGCCCAGTCTGGGCCTCAAAAAAATACATAAAAATATCCATAAAATTTAAAATGTTTTTTTATGGGGCCCTATAAAAAACGAGCTCAATCGCATCACGGTAGGTATGTTTTCTTGAATTCGTAGGGCAAAACTGAATAGTTGAGTAGACAAATTCAAAAAACATACTCCCCCGTCCCTTTATTATAGTCCAGTATTCCATTTTGGGCTGTCCCTTAATAAGTGTCCATTTGGTAAAGTTAGTGGGTAAAAGTTGGTACATTGTCTATTTTGTCCCTAAAAGTATATTCCATTTTGAAAAGTTAGTGAGTAAAAAGTGTAATGATGATGGGTAAGTAGGGAAAGTAGAGGAAAAAGTTAATATGAAAGGTATAATGATGATGTTTTTTTAATAAGTTGGAGTTACGAAGTAAGACATTTAAAAAGGGACGGAGGGAGTACCAAAATGCGATTGAGCTAGTTTTTTTACAGAGCCCCATACAAATGCGATTGAGCTGATTTTGTATAGGGTTCCATAAAAAATGTTATAAAATTTATGGTATTTTTAGGTATTTTTGTGGGGCATAAAGTAAGTCTCACGTAGGTGTGCGGTGGACATCATTTTTAAGTTTTGTTTATTTTTGTATGATTGGGTTGTGGTCCTTATGTGCTTTCCCTATCGAACAAAGTCAAAAAAACTACAAAGTCACGTAACTTTTGGATCCCACATCAAATTTTATCATTGCATTCATTAACTATGTGAATGTGGAGGTCTTTAGGTGTTTTTCCTATCAAACACAGACGAAAATACTAATTCTCACATGGCTTTTGAATTCCACATCAAATGTTACCGTCAAAAGACAAACAAAGACGAAAGTATTATTACGTACATAATCCCATGAAGATCTTCCTGTTCAGAGAAGAGAAAGGAACAAAAGTTTTTTTTTCCTTTCGGAAGATAAGAAGAACAAAAGTTCAGGTGACCTAGAAGTATACAAAGGTTTTCCTTATTAATTTAGTTATTCATTTGATAACTTATTCTTTTCAGATGTGCTACTTCTAGCATCTGTATGGGTAAAGTTTTGTACAGAGTGAAGTTTTTGTCAGAGGTTGTTTCAGTTATTGGTTTGAGTTTATGTGACTTGTCTACCTTTTTTGTTATCAAGTTGCGGTCTTTGTGTGCTTTCCCTCTCGAACAAGGCCGAAAATATACTCCACGCTTAAATAACATTTCGATCACACATCAAGCGTTATGGTGAGATCCACAAATTATGTGAGCATGGAGAATTCTATTATTATAAGACAAAGTAATCCTAGCACGTACTATTATTCGTTCTCCCTTTTTCCCTTACCATTCTTCATCACAAATATAGCTCAATAAAGCAAAAAAATCGAAAACCCATAATTGGAGAACATAGCGAAAAACATAGTACCATATATATATATGAAGCACTAAATTTTCAAACTACAGCAACAACAACAACTCCAATACTCCAATACCAAGCTATTGGATATATAATCTGTAAATGCACTTCTCCGATGCAATAGATCTGGAGACGTCCAAACAGTTTGACTGCATAACCAAACACTTCTAAAGTAAAATTAAGAAGGGTAAATGCTCCAGTACCAAGATTAAAGTTGGCCAAAGCGAAACCACGAGCTACTTTAGTTTAAGAAATAGCTCAATCGAACGGCTGCCCACCGGGCTAGAACTGGAGATACATTCAGCTAAATCCTCATCGCAACTTATTAAAATCAAATCGTCATCCTCATCTTTGTATTTGATGTCGTAAGTTCCAGCCTCGAATGGCAGCCTCTTTTTCACTTCTTGTTCCAGCTCTACCTTTCGCCATGGACTGGACAACCGAAACTTTATTATTGTTCCTTCTTCACACTTTACCTTCACTCTATATGTATCACTATTAGCCGGGACTTGATTAGGAGGCGGCAACGTATCAGGATTCAATTGTGGAACTTGCTCTTGATCAACAACCGCGGGAGATTTGTTGGGGCGAGATTGACTGATAAGTTCTTGTTCCTTACGAGGTGGCCATCTATTGATACCATAGTCCCGACAGATTCGCTTAAGCGTAGATTTGCTAACTGCAAAAAATATGAATCAAGAAGCTCAAAATTCTTCTACGTGAGTAACTCAACTTCAATATTTTAACTCTTATTTCAAAAAGTACATTTAAATCGTACAACTATTCACGCGCTTTAAGTTGAACCACAAGTTCCAAGTCCATCTGTAGTCTCTATCTTTAAAGATCCAATACTTTCTTTGCGAAAATCAAATTCCCTTGTTGAATATATATGGATATATATTGATATAATTTTCTAAGTAATTAGTACACTAGATCCAAAAAGAAAGTAATTACTATAATACTGTAATGTTACCTATTCTTTTTGATGGCTTAGATGAACATAGACTAGGTTATACACATTTCTGCCGTTAAAAAAAAGAAGAAGAAAAAAGCCGTTCAAAAAAAGGTTATACACATTTCTCACGTAAATGGAGATTGAATCTCCATTTCAGTGGTGAACATGGCACGTCTTAGTTTGGTTCTATACTAAACTAAAAACCGAACCAAGTCGTGAGGATTTAATGTTTCAAGAACCAAACATGTCCATGAAAACGATGAACCGAACCAATCCAAACCATTTGACTATGAGCCTGTCCTAGTTTTGAACATCAGTTACCTTTAAGTTTAGATATCATAAGTATTGAGTCATTTATACCACTTACAAGTCGCATTAGATGCTCAACACAAACCCTTTTTAAAAAATGAGACCAATTAGAAGCCACCAAAAATTACTAAAACCTAGATACATCCTCTACGAATTGAGCATATTTTTAGTTACTAATGTATCCATTTTTGAGTTGAGTCTTCAAATATGGAAACTCAAATTGAGGTCTCCATTTTGATGCTGCCATTCAGAGAGCATGGTTGAAGCAAGACAGATTCTGAAATGTTTTTTTGTTATTTTTAGAGAAAACTCTTTCTAGTTGGAAACAACAAGCAAGATACTATCAACAAGATTGAGATTTTCATTTGTTGAAGAACTATATTTATGCATACCTTCGAGATGCTTCGAAGCATCTATAAGACGCATTCCCTTAATTTGTAAGATATCTTCCTTTGGAATTGCAATTCTAACTCCAGTAGTTCTATTGTTACCTCTTTCTCCTCCTACGGTATTTACCTTCCTTTTCCCTTTTTTTTTTTCCTAAACACCCTAAATTCAATGGGGCCTCTTCCATTGCAGCCTCCCATGTTCCCTCAATACCCACCCCAATTGTCTCAACTTCATCATTGCCGAAACCCCCTAAATTCAATTGGGCCTCTTCCATTACAGCCTCCCATATTCCCTCAGCCCCCACTCCAATTGCCTCAGCTTCATCATTGCCAAAACCCACATCAAAGTTTCCTTGTTGAGCTGTAGGCAAAAACTGCGGCGAAAGAATTTCCTTTTCAACAACACTATTTGTGTCAATGGTAGCCGTCAAGGCTTGATTAGAAGGCACAGTATGAGAAGTCAACTGTGGGATTTGCATTTGATCGACAACCGCGGGAGTTTCTTTGGGGAGGGATTGCCGGATAAATTTGTGTTCATTGTGAGGGGGCCATCTGGAGATTCCATACTCCCGACATGAACTCTTCAGTTTACTGATGCTAACTAAAATAAGAAAGAATTGTAAAGCTCAATATTTTTCTACCGAAGCAACTCCAACCACATTTCCAATTTCAAGAGCCACAAAAAATATGTTTGAGTAAAAAGGAATTGCTTTCATAGAATATCACCACATTCACATTGAGTTCTTCGATCTCCCATGCAGAATATGTTAGAAACTAAAAGGGTTCATAGGTTTTAGTCGGAGAAAACTATGATTGAAAAAGTTTATGGTACTACCTAAATTGACAACAATTATATTCTTCAGAGTTGTACGTATTGAAATAGGATTTCACTTAATTAAAAGTTGGCGCTTATTATAGTTTTGAATGGGAGAGAGTACTTCTATAGTCCTATGAATTTACCACATAATATATAGGAATCTAAATGCATATTTATAGTTCTATTTTTTTTTTTGGAAAAAAGATTATTTGTTGATTAATGTAGAACTATATGTTGCAAAGCAATTGAAATTTGAATTCACCAATGACTCTATTAAAGAAAATAATTCCTAAAATTGCCGCTGCACGCGATGAATGTTTTGGGTTTTTTTTTGTTTTCCATTTAATGGGAACAAATTATATATACATATATATATGTACATATGGTAAATGATGCGTTTTATAGCCAACAAAACAAGAATCTCAAGGGAGAACCCCTAATACAAACAACTTTACAAAGAGAACCTACTACAAATTAAACTACTAGAATCAATCTAGGCTATCTAGCAAACTACTAGCAGAAATGCGCCAAAGATCACATAATCTTTGGTTCTCTACAAATTATATTATTTTGATGATGAATGCTTGAAGATATACTATGTGAAGCAAGAAAATATTTTGAAATATGAAGGGACGTTCATTAATTTTATTATGTGGGCATAAGTAATACTTTTACTGCTAAACGAGAAGAGTGATATTTAAATGATGCTTTTAAAATCTCATAATGTTCATGTTTTTGGAGAATAGTGATATTTAAGTGATGCTATTGAAACCTTGTATCGCTCTATTATTTTTTAAGTATTTGTATTATTTTTGAAATGTAATTTATCTACTTAATCTATATTTTGTTTGTAAAAGTACATAAAGGACCATGACCAAGATCATGAGTTCTATTCTCCAACATGTCTCCCTGCTTGCAGAGGTGATATCAACATTTTTTCAAGTCCTACATATCTAGGAGTTTGGAGCATTTTGTACGCCTTTCTAAGTCTAACCGAACTACTCCCTCCGTCCCAACATGTTTGTCCAGTCCGCAAAACGATGACTAAAAAATAATGCATTTCTTTCAAGAAATTTTTTTTTATTTTTTTCCATAAATTTAAAGAACTCGTCGATATCTAGTGAATTTTTTTCTTGCAAAAATTGTATTATTTTACATTCTCGTTTTGCAAATCAGACAAACATTATAAGACGGATTGAGTAGTTGGGGAAAAAAACATGAACAAAATTGAGATTTTCATTTATTGTAGGAGTGTATGTATGTGTACCTTTGAGATAATTTGCAGCATCTTTAAGGCACATTCCCTTAGTTTGTAAGATATCATCCAAAGGAATTGCAATTCTAACTCCATGTACTTTTTTGTTTCTTCTCTCCTCCCCCGGGTACTTTTTCTTTGTTTTTCTTTTTTCCAAACACCCGGAATTAAACTGAGCTTGATCTGCCATTGCATAATCCCTTATTCCCTCACAACCAATTCCACCATCTTGGTTCTCTTCTTGTGCCGTCATTGGCAACTGCAGCGACTGTGATCCGTTTTCAATTAGAAAGGGTTGGGGGTAATCGAAAAGATCCTCCCCTCCCCTCCACCTTTTAAAAGATTCAGTGGCTAATTAAGGGGGCGCCCTCGGCAGTTCTGAAAGTGCCGAGGTTGAGCCAATTCCACCCGTAACGAATATCGACCACCCATTGGCCACGGGGTCCCAGCCACACTCTTACGGAGAGCTTCTCCACAAATACAACCGATGATTCCAGAGTCGTAGACCAGGCCTGACGTTTCCTGTATTCCACCCCGTTAATCGTCAAAACTTCCGCTGTTGAGAACAAATCCAACTTACCGCCCCTGTACCCAATTACACTATGATCCACTCCCGCGTAGTCTATGACCAGCTGGTCAACGATGTCCTCGTGTTGGGGTTCCAAGTCGTTGATCTCGTCGAACGACAACCAGTCCAATGAGTCCTCCAACGCATGCTTTTCCAACTCGTTGATCACATTTAGCGCACCGCCTTCCAACCCGTTGATCACATTCAACTCACCGTCCCTCTCCTCAATTAGGTATTCCACAAAAAGGACGGGCAGGTCAACGACGTCCTCGTGCTGTTGATTTCGGAAATGACGAAACAAATCAAGTGCAGTGCTTACACGCAAAGAACTAGAAGTGGATGAGGATGGTGGCGGCGGCGATGCCGGCGAATACAAAGGGAAAGACGGCGGCGACGGAGGGAAACTTGTGGGGCCCCACACAGCGAAATATGTGGGCGACGGAGGAAAATACGGGAAATTTGTGGGCCCCCACGGAGGGGAATATGTGGTCGGCGGAGAGGAATACGAGCAGTTCAACTCCTCGAAGAAGGATTCTTCAATAGGCTCGTCCGATTCCAATTCTCCACTGTTCCGAAGCACAACCATTGGCACAATTACCAAATTCAAACCAATAGAAAAACACAGGAGATTGAGACAATATTTCGCGCCAACAATCAAAAGCAGAAACAAGAAGATGGAACTGAAATTGGTTGCAAACCCAAGTGAAAAATGAGGCGGAACGAGATAACCCAGATCCTAATTTGGTGAGAAAAAACACGAGCGAATTCTTCGAATCAGGGCTTTACAAAAAGAAACTGAACAGGACACAATTTCAGTTCAATGGATGGAAGGAGAGATGAGGAGAAGGGAGAATCCAAATGGTAATTAATTGTTCATCCTGCAAGTAGTAAACCCCTTTTTATTGATGGATTTGGTGAGGAAGAAATGAAACTAACTGAGGATTCACACTGCTACTGTACTTTCAACGGAAGGTGCGATGAAGTTTGTTGGGAATGCCTTATATTCTTTAGTCCCACATTGGTTAATTATGTTGTTCATTCTTTTGTAGCCTATTATAAATAGGGCTTTTGGGGAACTTCTATAGTATCCTTTTGGGGCTGTCATATTGGTGGTCTTTCTAGACGAGTTACGGGTCATAGCCGGCTCTTTGTATCTCTTCTTCACGTTGGTTAGTGAATCCTCTCTCTCCTCGCCCGTGGACGTACCCAACTTGGGGAACCACGTATATCTTGTGTCTTTGTGATTTCTTGTTTAGTTTTTCAATTTCTCGTTCTTAGCTTGCGTTTATAGCGTTCGTTACAACAAACTGGTATCAGAGCCTTAGGTTGCAAAAACTAGGGTTTCGTTTCCGATTGTGGCTATGGCGGCTAAATTCGAGATTGCGAAGTTTGATGGGCAGAGCAGCAGTTTCAGTCTTTGGAGAGTAAAGATGAAGGCTCTGTTAACCCAACAAGGATTGCACAAGGCTTTGTTAGGCAAGACTAGTTCTGGAATCAAAGAGGAAGATTGGGATGATACGGATGCCAAAGCTCTGAGTTCTATTCAGTTGAGTCTGGCAGATGATGTTCTTCGCGAGGTGGAAGAAGAAACTTCAGCAGCAGGAATTTGGCTGAAGTTGGAAGGCATATATATGACGAAGTCGCTCACCAACAGGTTATATCTCAAACAACGTCTTTATACGTTTCGTATGCGAGAAGGTATACCTGTTAAAGATCATTTAGACGAGTTCAACCGTATTATTATGGATCTGAAAAATATTGATAGTAAAATTGAGGATGAGGACCAAGCCCTAATTTTGCTATGTTCTTTACCACTTTCGTATGAGCACTTTGTTACAACCCTATTGTATGGCAAAGACACAATATCCATGGAGGATGTTAAGGCCAGCCTATATTCGAAAGAATTGAGGAAAAAAGTGTCAGGTGAGGGTGATGCACATGCGGAGGGTTTGTTTGTTAGGGGAAGAACAACAGAAAGGGTGGAGTCAAGTAATAGGGGAAGATCCAGATCATCAGGTAAGAAGAAGGGAAAGTGCAATTATTGCAAGAAACCCGGGCACTGAAAAAGTGACTGTTTAAAACTCAAAGAGAAGGAAAAAGAAGACCAGAAAGGGGGTAAAGTAATTGCTGGAATTGCTGAAAGTTCAGATGAGTCAGATAATGTGTTATCAGTTTCAGAGGGCGATTCTCGCTCTAATACCGAGTGGATTCTAGATTCTGGATGTTCATACCATATGTGTCCGCATAGAGAGTGGTTTTCTACTTATGAGGCGGTCAATGGTGGTACAGTTTTGATGGGCAACAACATGGCTTGTAAGACTGTTGGTTCAGGAACGATTCAGCTTAGGATGCATGATGGTATTGTTAGGACTTTATCTGAGGTTCGACATGTTCCGGATTTGAAGAAAAATCTTATATCCCTGGGTGCTCTTGATTCTCATGGTTGCAAATTCCTCGGTGAAGGTGGAGTTTTGAAAGTCTCAAGGGGTGCATTAGTACTGATGAAGGGTCAGAAGCGTGGTAACCTCTATACACTCCAGGGCAGTACAGTTATAGGTGCTGCAGCAACGGTTGCTTCATCAAAGGTTTCAGATTCAGACTTGACTCGTTTGTGGCATATGCGCCTTGGGCATATGAGCGAGAGGGGGATGACAGTTTTGAGCAAACAGGGTTTGCTATGTGGCCAGAAAATTGAGAAGCTGGATTTCTGTGAGCATTGTGTTTACGGCAAGCAGTGCAGGGTAAAATTCAGTACAGCTGTTCATCGCACCAAAGGCACGGTGGATTATTTTCACTCGGATCTTTGGGGTCCCGCAGAGGTAACTTCTAAAGGTGGTTTTCGATATTTTATGAGTATTATTGATGATTTCTCTCGTAAGGTTTGGGTGTATATGTTGAAACATAAGAGTGACGTCTTTAATACATTCAAACAGTTTAAAACTTTGATTGAGAATCAGACTGGTAAGAAAATAAAACGTTTGAGAACTGATAATGGTATGGAGTTTTGTCTTGGCGAGTTTGATAGGTTCTGCAGTGATGAGGGCATTGTGAGGCATCACACAGTGAGAAAAACCCCTCAGCAGAATGGTGTGGCTGAACGAATGAACAGGACTCTTTTGGAGAAGGCACGTTGTATGTTGTCCAATTCCGGATTGGGCAAAGAATTTTGGGCTGAAGCCGTTTCCACAACATGCTATTTGGTGAACAGGTCTCCGTCGACTGCTATTGAGTGTAAGACTCCGTTTGAGGTATGGTCAGGTCATCCAGCTGATTATTCTGTGTTACGTGTTTTTGGGTGTCCAGCTTACGCTCATGTGAATGAGGGTAAATTGGAGCCACGGGCCAAGAAGTGTATTTTCTTGGGTTATGCAGCAGGTGTCAAAGGGTACAGGTTATGGTGCTCTGATGATTTGAAGTTTTTGATCAGTAGGGATGTGACTTTTGATGAAAATTATCTAATTAAAGGGTCTAAGCAGGTTGATGATACAGTTCAGGAACAGAGTATTCCAAAGCAGGTGGAGTTTTTGAGTGAATCTTCTGACTCAGGGAAGAAGCACATTGAGAAGCCAATTGAAGAGGAGTTCAAGAGTTCAGACACAGAGGTTGATGCGTTAGTTGAGCAACCAAGCACTATTGCTAAAGATAGGCCAAGGAGGGAGATTCGGCCTCCTGAAAGGTATTCGGCTTATTCTGAGATGGTGGCCTATGCTTTATCAGTTGCTGAGACAGTTGAGTATGAAGAGCCTTCCAGCTATACGGAAGCTATTTCGAGCACTGAGTCTGCACAGTGGTTTGTTGCTATGAATGAGGAGATTGAGTCTCTTCAGAAGAATCATACATGGGAGCTAGTAGAACCGCTGAAAGGGAAAAGGATTGTTGGGTGCAAGTGGGTCTTCAAGCGCAAATCAGGTATTTCAGAGGTAGAAGATGCTCGGTTCAAAGCTCGGTTAGTGGCGAAAGGATACATCCAGAAGGAGGGTGTTGATTACAATGAGGTATTTTCACCAGTTGTAAAACATAGTTCCATTCGCACTTTACTTGCTATTGTTGCATGTTATGATCTTGAGTTAGAGCAACTTGATGTCAAAACTGCGTTTTTGCATGGCGAGCTTGAAGAACAGATTTATATGCATCAGCCTGAGGGATTTGTTGTTTCTGGTAAGGAGGATCACGTTTGTTTACTTCGTAAGTCTTTGTATGGCCTCAAACAATCCCCTAGGCAGTGGTATAAGCGGTTTGATACTTTTATGATAAGCCAGTCATATTCTAGGAGTGAGTATGACAGTTGTGTGTATTTTCGAAAACTTCCAGATGGTTCATTTGTTTATCTACTGTTGTATGTTGATGATATGCTTATTGCTGCCAAGAGTGTATCAGAAATCAACAGGTTGAAACAACAGTTAGGTGGTGAATTTGAGATGAAAGATTTGGGTGCAGCAAAACGTATTTTGGGTATGGAGATTTGCAGAGATCGAGTAGCTGGCAAACTATTTTTGAATCAGAAGTCTTATGTTCTTAAAGTGCTTGAGCGCTTTGCCATGCAGAACTCGAAGCCAGTCAGTACCCCTTTGGCAGCACACTTTCGACTTTCAGCTGAGTTGTCACCACAGTCGGAGGATGAGGAGAAGTATATGTCTCAGGTTCCATATTCGTGCGCAGTTGGGAGCCTTATGTACGCCATGGTATGTACTCGTCCTGATATTTCACATGCAGTTAGTGTCGTTAGTCGTTATATGGGGCGTCCAGGAAAGGCACATTGGGAGGCTGTGAAATGGATACTACGGTATTTGTGCGGAACTGCAAGTGTTGGTCTATTGTTTGGGATTGCCAATTCTGGTGATCATGCTGTTGGTTATGTTGACTCGGATTTTGCTGGTGACCACGATAAGAGGAGGTCTCTGACAGGTTATGTTTTTACTCTGTCCGGAAGTGCCATTAGTTGGAAAGCTACTTTACAGGCTACAGTTGCGCTGTCTACAACAGAAGCGGAGTATATGGCCATTGCTGAAGCTGTGAAGGAGGCATTGTGGATGAGAGGTTTGCTTTGTGAGCTTGGCCTTACACAGGGTGTGAGTTCAGTATTTTGTGATTCGCAGAGTGCTATACATTTGACTAAAAATCTGATGTATCATGAGAGGACCAAGCATATCGATGTCAGGTATCACTTCGTTCGGGATATCATCTCACAGAAGCAAGTTGAGGTGAAGAAAGTGGGTACGGCAGATAACCCAGCAGATATGTTGACAAAACCGGTTCCGGTTGCCAAGTTCAAGCATTGCTTGGGCTTGCTTGGTATTTGCAGTTGATCGCCCCTCGGGGGCATTTGGCGAGTGAGAGGTTAGAAGGGGATAGCTATATTTGGTGATTTGGTTCGGTGGAATTCAAGTCAAGGTGGAGAATTGTTGGGAATGCCTTGTATTCTTTAGTCCCACATTGGTTAATTATGTTGTTCATTCTTTTGTAGCCTATTATAAATAGGGCTTTTGGGGAACTTCTATAGTATCCTTTTGGGGCTGTCATATTGGTGGTCTTTCTAGACGAGTTACGGGTCATAGCCGGCTCTTTGTATCTCTTCTTCACGTTGGTTAGTGAATCCTCTCTCTCCTCGCCCGTGGACGTACCCAACTTGGGGAACCACGTATATCTTGTGTCTTTGTGATTTTTTGTTTAGTTTTTCAATTTCTCGTTCTTAGCTTGCGTTTATAGCGTTCGTTACAACAAAGTTTCCTACCATTGTTATTATTCACCTTGGACTCCTATTTCAGAATTGATTTTGTCTTCTTGAACCTTTTCGATCCCAAAAGATTCAAAAAGACACAACAGTCAGAGCAAATGGTACACGTGACAAGCGACCATAATGATACTTTTACTTTTCAGAAATGCTAGGTACAAAGAAAAATTATTCCGAAACTACCCCGAAAAAATCAACTAGTGGTTGAGATTCACTTTGATGTGTGTGACACAATTATCAAAATGATTCTCAACCATTAATTGCTGTTTTCGAGATACTTTTAGAGTAAATTTTTTTTGTACCTATCATTTCCCTTTACTTTTAGGAGAAATACTCCCTCTGTCCCATAATATTTGTCCGGTCCGCGAAACGAGGACTACAAAATAATGCATTTCTTTCGAGAAAAAATTTAAATTTTTTTCATAAGTTAAAAGAACTTGTCGAGATCTAGTAAATTGTTGAATTTTTTTTCAACTTTTCTTACAAAAATAGTATTATTTTTACGTCTCCGTTTTGCGGACCGGACAAATATTATGGAACGGAGGGAGTATACCGTAAGCCTTTTGGACTTTCTATTAAGTGGGTCCTTCTTTTTAAAACTTTTGTACGTTTTCTGAGAGTATTTTGGCAGGTGGATGCTCTACCCTTTAAATGACGAAAATAACCCTTATATTCCTCGAAAATAGCCTTTCTTTCCCTTCCCTTCTCTCTAAGGGCTCGTTTGAATGCGGGATTAGATTTGAGGGTATTATGTAAAAAGGGAGATTGGATAGTATGAGATATTGGTTAATAAGGGATGTTCCACATTTATGGAAGGAGTGTTAAATAGTACTTAGTTTGGATGATGTATTAGAAAGGGAGGATAAAATAGTACTTGATTTGGATGAAGAATTAAGTAGGGATATAAGGACGGAAGATTGATGTAAAAAGCTGTTAAATGACTTTTTTGCCCCTATGCAGTGTTTTATGACAAAATTTGTTAGTTTCATTATAATTAGAATAAATGTGTTGAAAAAAAAAATTTAGTGTTCTAAATTTCAATCTGTTTGAATGGGTGGGAAGATTTTATTTTTTTGATCATTTAATTCCAAATGTTCATAATTAAATTTTGACTATATGGCTCTCGTTGATTAGCCTTAAGAAAGTTATAGAATCAAATATTTTTTAGGGCTAACTAACTAGAGCTCTGGAGCCAAAATTAATTATGACCATTTAGGATAAAACGATCAGAGAAATAGGATCTTCGTACCGGTTCAAACTGATTGAAAATTAGAAGACTTAATTTTTTAACTATATTTTTTAATATATAAACTGTAGCTTGAAAAATTAAGTGTTCTAATTTTCAATTAATTTGAATCAGTGCAAAGATACTATTTCTCTGATCATTTTATCCTAAATGATTATAATTAATTTTTGGCTTTAGGGCTCTCGTTGGTTAGCCATAAGAAATATTTGGTTATATGACTTTCTTAGGGCTAATCAACAAGAATCCTATATTTAAAATTTAATTAATACCATTTAGGATAAAATAATCAGAAAACTAAAATTTTTCTATCGGTTCAAACGGATTGAAATTTGGAACACTTAATTTTTTTTGCTTTTGCTCAACTTTCCCTCTCGTCTCTTCGAACAGAAGCAGAACAACTGCGACTAAAATGACAAGCTAGGGCTGGCTGGGAGAAGGGGGATAAGGAGGGGTGTTCTCGTCAATTTTTAAGAGGGATTAGGGGGTATAAGATATGGACACCTCAAATCCTACCCATCGGCAACACCCTCGAATACCCCTTCTCCAGTGTTAGCAAAGAACGGGAGAAAATAATCCCAGGCGTCAAACTGCTTCCCAAAGCAGAACTTCGGCTGTGGTACCAGGCTTAAAATGGGGGTATTGTTAACACCCCTTGGTAAGCCAGCATCCAAACGACCCCTAAATGACAAGTATGAATGTGTATTAACGGGTATAAAAAGTACACAGAAATACATGTTTTCTTGTCTTTTAGTATGCTTATCATTAGCTCAGTGGGCTGACACGAATTCTCAAAACAACGCATGGATTTTAACTAATGACAAAAAGACACGTAAACTTGTTATTCCTTCAATAATTAGGCCCCGGTCGTCTCATTCGGTCAATTTGTAACGGATGGAGATAATGGAAGGCGACACCTTCCCTTTTCTTTTTAATTTTTACTTCCCAAAGTAATGCATGCGTGATATGTTCTTACATTTGATTAAAAAAAGTCATAACCAAAATAAATCGAATGAGCTAACATGGATTTTATTTTTACCTTCGAACTATCATTTCACAAGAGAGATTAAAGATATTAGCTATGATCTTAATTGAAAATGAGGCGCTATTCCACTAAGAGCATTTTTGGACATTTGGGGTTTTTTTTAAAAACTTTTTATGCTTTTCGAGACAGGTCATTCTTCTCACATTATCAACTAAAAAGTCCAAAAACAAAAAATTAGTGGAACGACCCAAAGTTTTTGGATAAATAAAGTATGATGACTCAATTCAAAATTTTGCTTCAAAAAATATGAGGAGAATTTATTTTCTTTGAATTGGATTGTGCTAATCACATAGCACTATAACCGGGGTTTACATTTTGATGTTATTTAAGCTAAAATAACAATGTAATTTTTTTTTTTACTTGTATATTTCTTTATTTTGTATGACTTAATTAAAAGTGGGCAACAAAGCAATGATGTTGGGCCAGGACAACTCAATTGTCGAGGCCGGCACCGATACAAACGGCCTCTTTTAAAGAATTGTTTTGGGATGGTAAATGGAGACATGTAGAAAGAAAGACAGTAATAACTTAAAAAAAACTTACTGAAAACTCTACTGACAGAGAGGGGTATTCTTGTAACCCCATCTGACTTTGTTTTTACTTGGGTTGCTAGAACATAGCCTCTCTCCCGGCATGGTTTTTGATAATTTTCTCATTATCTCTCCACTTATTATTTTAAAATTTTAAAGGGTGATAACAAATGACAGTGATGCTAACTTTTGAGGTAAAATGACTTTTGAAAAAGCGAAATTCTTTTTCCGATTTGGTTTAGTGTGAATAAGGACAGATTAGATCATTTTACATAGGTGCCTGTTTTTTAAGGCGTTTTGCTTGCACAATATAATGTAGTTATGCGCGTGCTACTACCTAAGACGCATTTATTGGTTGAATACTTCTTTTGGTTAAACTTTTTTTATTTATTTATTGAGGTGTACATATTTATTATTTGGATTTCTAAATTACATGTCCATTGTAACCGCACGAAGTTTACATTTTGATGAAGAATAATCAAATTCAGTTTAAGGAAAGCCCCACAATCTTAATAAAGATAGTTATGATGGGTATGTTATAACATGATTGATAAATTGCATACCTCAATACTAACACTGCACAAAACTAACTAATTAAACGCTTGTACAACGTACAATTACATGATGTATGGCGTTCAAATATTTTATTTTCCTAATATAAGTGTGTTCCTAAGACATGTCAAACGGGATTGGGTGATCGATATCATTTTTGACATAAATGATGTTCTAGAAAAATTTTAAAAAACAAGCAATTTTGAATATCAAATTACTCCCGCCGTCCCAATTTAATTGTCCTCTTTGAGAGTTCGTGCCACTTTTCAATTGATTAAATCTTGTAATTTATAATATTTTACGTGATTTTGAAAACAATGCATTATAGTTTTAATCGAGATTTATCAAATAAGATCCATATTGAATATAAAATTTATTACCGATTTAAAAATATAACTAATTTTTTATCCGATTAAAATAAAACGAGAGACTATTAAATTGAGACGGAAGGAGTAATAGATTCAAAAAACTTGATAACCACACCTAGTAATTTTCGTGATGAAGCGAGAAAGCCAGCGGTTTCAATGAGGAGTCCGGGGAATCCACTAGGTAATTTCTTATTCTTCGAGCTCTAGACCTTTTTGACTAGGGTTACAACACTTGACTACTTTTCAAAAAGAGTAATGAAGTGGGGGGAGGCGGTTCGTTCCCATTTTGTTCTTGAAGAGAAATAGCCTTCTTTGACTTCATTTCTTAAGAGACAATTGATTTGGCCTTGTGAACTTCGCCAAAGGATCAAAACATTCAAAATGACACAGCCCTCGTAGCAAACGAGACACAATGGCAGTGGTAGTAATTTGCAAGCACACGAATTGTACCAAAGTATAGTTTGGTGAGAGCGAGGCCAAATCCATAAGAACTTGTAATTTTTTATAGAAAAATAACCTAAATTGATTGGAACCCTAAAGTAGTTAATAAAGGCTGTGAGTTGTATATGATCAGATCGTGTAAAATATGACAACCAGTCTACCGCGGCCGGCACTAGTAAGGCCTTGTTTGGCTAAATAATCTATTTTGATTATAATTTTTTATTTGTTTATTTTTTGTCAATTTTTTTTAGATTATTGCTTTATCATGATGAGAAGAATCTAAAAATTAAAAAATTAGCATCGAAACCCATAATTTTATAAATAAGGACGAAATAAGCGACTTTTAAAAAAAAATTGGGTTTGGATCGTAATTTTTTACCTTTTAGATTCCTCTAGTCATGAAAAAAATAATAATTCTCAAAAATTAACAAATACGAAAAAAATAAATAAAGACCAAAAAAAGAAGCCACATTGCTTATATTTGTGTGCAAATTAGTTAGGCCCATTTTTGTGTTCTCTATGTGTATAAAAATCAATGTAAGAAGTCTCAAATCTCTAGAACTATTGGAATGAAAAAAAATCTGACTACAATTTCCATCAGCTAGCTTTGGAATTGGGGCACAGTATTACGGTTGGCCTTTTCTTGACGATATCACTAGGGTTTGTAGCTTTTGGTGAATCAATGTCGTTTTGGTAGTCGGTTTCTTAAATTAACATAATCGCTTGGTTACGAAGTTAGGGTGGATTCGAAACTCTAAGACCTTTTTCCATATTTGAATTCAACATCTCTTTTGCTTTAAATTACTTAGATAATTTTAGTTAATCAAAATCCAATCACTCGAATTAATTTTATAAATACAACAACTTAGCCTCTTGATCTCCGTGGTACGATACCTGGACTTAAACCACTGTTCTATTTGAATTGAGATTTTTGCTCAGTTTTAATTATTTATTTTTGGTGTGAAAAACGACCTACCAAGGTTTTTTAGGTAATGAGTGAAAAGAGATATGAGATTAATAATTGAAGAAAAAACTTATAAGAGACCGTGTGCAGAGAAAAAAATTGGATTTTGGAACCCAATTAAAACGAACACATTCTTAAATAATTTAAATGTTTAAATGACGCATAATACAAACTACAATATCTAGGTGTTTTTAACAAACAAAAAAACAACTAATTTAAAAAAAAAAAACCTCAAAAGCCCCCCTATGCCCTAACCTATATCCGTCTCTGCTCAGGTGCTTTCCCTATCAAGCAAAGACGAAAATACGAATACTCACGTGGCTTTTGGATCCCACATCAAATATTACCATTGGAAGACGAACGAAGATACTCCGTAGGATCTTAACAAATGTTACCGACAAAAGACAAACAAAGACGAAAATATTGCATGATCCCATGTTAACGTTGATATAGAGAAGATCATTGTGTTCGGAGAAGAGAAAGTATCAGAAGAGCAAAAGTTTTTTTCTTTTGGAAGAGAAGAAGAACAAAAGTTTAGTTGATCTAGAAGTAGACAAAGGTTTTCCATAATTTAGTTATTCATCCGATAACTTATTCTTATGAGATGTGCTATTTCTAGCATCTGGATAGGTAAAGTTAGTTGTATAGAGTGAAGTTTTTTGTCAGAGGTTTGTTTAGATCAGTTATTGGTTTGAGTTTCTGTGTCTTGTTTACCTTTTTGTTATCAAGTTGCGGTCCTTGTGTGCTTTCTCTCTCGAACAAGGTCGAAAATATACTCCATACTCAAATAACTTTTCAATCACACATCAAGCGTTATGGTGGGAGATCCACAAATTACGTGAGCATGGAGAATCTATATAATAAAACAGAGTTGTGTTTGAATCCAAAAGACAACCAACGATCCAGATTTGTCCCCTCCTTCTGCATAAATCTCCACCCTCCATTCTATATTCCTTTTTTAATCTTAAATGTTTCCCTGATATAGAATTAGATGAATCAGAATTAAAGGAATAAAAGGAATGAAAATCTGAACCCATCTATATATAGAAGGAATCAATATTCGATATCAATATAATATGGGAGGGGAGTTTTCAAATGCGTATATTTTTTACCATGGGATTGGTATATTTGGAAATGATTGTACAAATATTTGGAAAGGATGGTACAATCATACCTTCTATATTTTGGCTAGCTAGAAGGCATACGTTTTGATTATACCTTTTATTTCCGAATAAACACATTTTTTCCAAATCTTCTGCTGTTTCAAATACCATTATGGTAAACTTATCAAAGGTTGGAACTCAAAAAAGGTAATAAAACCATTTCCCAAACATGAAACACACACACTCTCTCTCTCTCTCTCTCTCTCTCTCTCTCTCTCTCTCTCTCTCTCTCAAGCAATGTGTTACCTGTTCAAAAGCAACCCTATTCGATTCAAGGTGCCAATCGAAGGTAAAAAAAATCCCTATGGAAAATCCGATGGAAGAACCAATAGAGAAATTGTGATGTGTTACGGGGGAAGCCATGGAGAAATGCCAATCGGTGTGTTGAAAATCCTAATTAGAAAGATTTTGTGGATTTTTTTTAATCTTATCAAACTTTATTGTATTTACAGGTTTGTGTTCAAATTGACTCTAATTTTGAAGGTGAGTTCTCCCTCTTTCTTTCTCTCACACACACATTCATACCAACATAAATTCGCTGACTTTTTTTTTATAGGCAAAATTTTATTATAAACGGGGAGAGGAGAAAGGGAAATTCAACGAAAGGTTAAACAGTACATCAAATTCGCTGACTCTTTGCTTGATTGAATTTTGATAGATAAGTCTAAGTCAATTTGATAGATAATTCTAATATTATCATTTTGCAATTTTCGGAGAAAAAAAAAAGATGGTCTACTTTTGTATTGCATTAGTATAGCTTTGTTCCCATTAGTTCGTATTGGCCAAATCTCCATAAGTAGTTTATGGGTAATGTTCGTGTATTTTACAATGCCCGAAAATTACAAAGCACGGAATTTGATATTGAGGGTTGGAGCTTATACGGTTAATGTTAATTTGAATATAATAGACCTGTGCATTTTAGCTATTGAATAGAGCTAGCTACTTTGTTTTTTTCCTCTTTCGAAAATGTTGCAGGTTTCAAACTTCCGCACAAACCGAGAACCAAAATTCAATCCGAGACAAAGTCAGGTAAGGGAAAAAAATGTTTTAGCAATTCGATTCTTGCTATAATCTATAACTTTAATTCATTTTCTCATTTTTTTAACTAATATGGGTTAGTGAATTTTAAACCGGTTAAGTGAATCAACTCAAGACAAGTAGGCATCTCCCTTACCTTTTAGCTTTTGTCTTGAGATTTGAAAGTGAGGCTTGGGTGTTAATTTGTAGATGTTGATTAGGGTGTTTTCCCCATGCGTTATAATTATTCTGGAGTTGCAAGAGGTTCACATTTTCTAGCACTCTAACAATCTGCGTTGATTCTACCATTGTAGGGGTAACATGGAAAGAGTGGAAGTGCTTTTGGTGGATGATCCGCATTCCACCACCAATCTTTCTTGCAAAGCTCCTATTCTTATGAAATTGTGTTGGTATAATCAGAGATCCTTTTTGGTAAGTTGCTCTTCTAACCTTTTTTTTTAATGATATTAGTATGGCTTTAGCTGTTAATGTTGACATACTCTGGCTTTGAGTTAATGTAAGTGTTACCGACAAAATTTGTTGCAGTGCTTAAAGCTCAGTCGAAGCATGCTTTCATTTTGGAAAGGCCAAGCAAGGATCACAGGTGTAAAAGTTGTTGTCACTGATAAAAGAAATATTCTTTGATGTAGTTCTGTTAACTTTGGGTTCCTAATGTACTCAAAGGTACTTAATTTTTGGGTTTCTTTGTTAAGAGTATTGATTATATCGTGGGTTTTGTTTGTTACATGCAGATGTTGTTATTTAGATAATTGACTTCTATGCTAGCTTTTACATCTTTTAAATTCACTTAATCCCTTTTTGCATTTGTGTATTGCATCGGATAGATCTCTACACCCATTTTATCAGTATGGGACGGTTGTGTAAGTCTAGGTTTAATACGTACCTCAACTCCAACCACACGTATTATATAGATGTTTTCTTCCTTGGTTGCATTCCACTGTACAGGAAGTTGCTTCTTGGTTTAACAGAATGAATTTGTTGGACGATTAAAGGACAAAAAGGTTAGATGGTTGGTGACTAAGAGATACTATGTCCTCACTCATTAGTTGTGAACATATATGCCATACGCACCATGCCAAAGAACCAGAGATCAACTGAATGTTTTCCTTTTCATTTGATAATAGTTATGTACAAAGAACTAAATGTTTCAAGTAGAAAAAGGAGGGGGTAAAGTGAGAAATAAATTGTACATTTGATGCACCATTACTATATATGATCCTGTTTTAGACTTCATTTTCCTTTTAGGACCTCTGAAATTCAAGTTTTATTTTCATGTTGTGTTACTCTAATGGGTGGATGATTTATATGGTTGACCAATTTATATTTATATTTTTCTGTTCTTAAACAGAAGTACTAAAGTTCTAGCAAAAGGGATTAGAAAATTGTTTGTTCTTTATTTGCTGATTCAAGTTAAACAGGTCAATGAATATGCTTAAGTTATTGTTTTTTGCATAATTGGATTCATTGAGTAGGAGTTGATATATTGCATGCGAGTCCATAATTTATTTACATGTGTTGATCGTTTGAACCGTGCCTTCAGGCACGGGCATTCGCTAGTTCTATTATAAGACAAAGTAATCCTAGCATGTAGTACTAAAAAATAGCTCAACAAAACTAAAAAATCGCAAACCCATAATTGGAGAACATAGCGAAAAACATAGTACCATATATATGAAGCACTAAATTTTCAAACTACAGCAACAACAACTCCAATACCAAGCTGTTGGATAATCTGTAAATGCGCTTCTCCGATGCAATAGATCTGGAGACGTCCAACAGTTTGACTGCATAACCAAACACTTCTAAAGTAAAATTAAGAAGGGTAAATGCTCAAGTACCATTATTAAAGTTGGTCAAAGCGAAATCATGAGCTACTTTAGTTTAAGAAATAGCTCAATCCAACGGCTGCCACCCGCGCTAGAACTGGAGATACATTCCTCTAAATCCTTATCACAATTTATTAAAATCAACTCATCATCCTCATCTTTGTACTCGATTTTGTAAGTTCTAGCCTCGAACAATAGCCTCTCTTTCACTTGTTGTTCCAGCTCTACCTTTCGCCATGGACAAGAAAACCGAAACATTATGGTTCCTTCTTCACACCTTACCTTTACCTTCACACTATATGTATCACTAGTAGCCGGGACTTGATTAGAAGGCAGCAACATATCAGAATTCAATTGTGGGATTTGCTCTTGATCAACAATCGTGGGAGATTTGTTGGGGCGAGATTGACTGATAAGTTCTTGTTCCTTGCGAGGTGGCCATCTATCGATACCATAGTCCCGACAGATTTGCTTAAGCGTAGATTTGCTAACTGCAAAAAATATGAATCAAGAAGCTCAAAATTCTTCTACGTGAGTAACTCGACTTCAAAATTTTAACTCTTATTTCAAAAAGTACATTTAAATCGTACAACTATTCACATGCTTTAAGTTGAATCACAAATTTCAATTCCATCTGTAGTCTCTACTTTTAAAGATCCAATACTTTCTTTGGGAAAATCAAATTCCCTTGTTGAATATATATGGGATATTGGTATCATTTTCAAAGTAATTAGTACACTAGATCCAAAAAGAAAGTAATTACTATACTGCTTTAATGTTACCTATTCTTTTTGATACACATTTCTGCCGTTCAAAAAAACTGAAAAAAGCCGTTCAAAAAAGGTTATACACATTTCTCACTTAAAAGTGGTGAACATGGCACGCCTTAGTTCGGTTTTGTACTAAACTAAAAATCAAACCAAGTTGTGAGGATTTAATGTTTCAAGAACCAAACTTATGAACCGGACCAATCCAAACCATTTGACTATGAGCCGGTCCTAGTTTTGAATGACAATTACCTTTAAGTTTAGATATCATAAGTATTGAGTCATTTATACCACTTACAAATCACATTAGATGCTCGACACAAACCCCTTTTTTAAAATGAGATCAATTAGAAGCCACCAAAAATTACTAAAATTCATATACATCCTCTTGGAATTGAGCATATTTTTAGTTACTAATGTATCCATTTTTGAGTTGAGTCTTCAAATATGGAAACTCAAATTGAGGTCTCCATTTTGATGCAACCATATAGAGAGCATGGTTGAAGCAAGACAGATTCTGAAATGTTTTTTTTGTTGTTTTTGAGAGAAAAATCTATCCAGTTGGGAACAATAAGCAAGATACTACCAACAAAGATTGAGATTTTCATTTGTTGAAGAACTATATTTATGCATACCTTCGAGATGCTTCGCAGCATCTATAAGACGCATTCCCTTAGTTTGTAAGATATCTTCTTCTGGAATTGCAATTCTAACTCCAGTAGTTCTGTTGTTACCCCTCTCTCCTCCTAAGGTATTTACCTTCCTTTTCACTTTTTTTCCCAAACACCCTAAATTCAATTGGGCCTTTTCCATTACAGCCTCCCTTGTTCCCTCAATACCCACCCCAATTGTCTCAGCTTCATTGTTGCCAAAACCCCCTGAATTCAATTGGGCCTCTTCCATTACAGCCTCACATGTTCCCTCAATCCCCACTCTACTTGCCTCAGCTTCATTGTTGCCAACACCCGCATCAGGGTCCACTTGTTGAGCTGTAGGCAAAAACTGCGACGATGGAATTTCCTTTTCAACAACACTATTTGTGTCAACGGTAGCCGTCAAGGCTTGATTAGAAGGCACAATATGAGAAGTCAATTGTGGAATTCCCTCTTGATCGACAATCGCAGGAGTTTCTTTGGGGAAAGATTGCTGGATAAGTTTGTGTTCATTAATGCGAGGTGGCCAACTGGGGATTCCATAATCCCGACTAGAACTCTTTAGTTTAGTGATGCTAACTGCGATAAGGAAGAATTGAAAAGCTCAATATTTTTCTATTGAAGCAACTCCAACCCACATTTCCAATTTCAGGAGCCACAAAAAGTATGATTGAGTAAAAAGGAATTGCAGTCAGAGAATCTAAATGTGCATTCAGAATAAAAAACCCAAAAATATAGTCCTTTCGTCTTCTTTTTTTGGTATATTTTTGTGTCTCCAAATATAGCATCTATAATTGAGGTTTTCGATCTCCCATACAAATCTAGCATGATAGAAACTAAAAGGGTTCATAGGTTTTAGTTGGAGAAAAATATGATTGAAAAAGTTTATGGTACTACGTAAATTTGACAGCAGTTATATATTCTTCTGAGTCGTATGCATTGAAATGGGATTTTACTTAATTAAAAGCTTGCGCTTATGGTTTTGAATGGGAGAGATGTAAAACTATATGCTGTAAAGCAATTGAATTTTGAATATTCACGAATGACTCTATTAAAGAATAAATCCTAAAGTTGCCAGTGTACACAATGAATGTTTTGGGGCTTTCTTTTTTTCTCCGTTTAATTCCGTTTAATGCAAATAAATTATATTATTTAGATGATGAATGCTTGAAGACATGCTGTGTGAATCAAGAAAATATGTTGAAATATGAAGGGACTTTCGTTAATTTCATTATGCAAGCATAAGTAATACTCGCTCCGTCCATTTTTAAGTGTCCTGCTTCGTAACTCCAACTTATTAAAAAGACATCATCATTACACATTTCACATCAACTTTTTCCTCCACTTTTCCTACTTATCCATCATCATTACACTTTTACACACTAACTTTTCAAAATGAAATCTACTTTTAGGGACAAAATAAACAATGCACCAACTTTTACCCCTTTAACTTTACAAAATGGACACTTATTAAGGGACAACCTAAAATGGAATACTGGACGCAAAAAAAGGGACGGAGGGAGTACCTTTACTGCTAAACTAGAACAATGATATTTAAATGATGCTTTAAAAATCTCATAATCTTCGCATTTTGGAGAATGGTGATATTTATGTGATGCTTTTGAAACCTTGTATTGCTCTATTATTTTTTAAGTATTTGTATTTTTTTTGAAAGGTAATTTATCTACTTCATTTATATTTTGTTTGTAAACGTTCATAAATGGACTCAATTTTTATTCTCTCTTTAGAACACTGAAAAGTTAGGCTAGCCACAATCAAGATCATGAGTTCGATTCTCGAAAATAGTGTCGCTACTTGCAAAGGTGCCACATCAACATTTTCCCAAGTACTACACATGTAGGAATTTGGAGCAGTTTGTTTGCCATTTCTTAACCTATCTAGTTTGGGGAAAAAAACAAGAACAAAATTGAGGTTTTCGGTTATTGAAGGAGTGTATGTATGTGTACATTTGAGATGATTTGCAGCATCTTTAAGGCACATTCCCTTAGCTTGTAAGATATCATCCAAATGAATTGCAATTCAAACTCCATTTGCTTTCTTATTTCTTTTCTCTCCCCTTGGGTTCTTTTCCCTTGTTTTCCTTTCTTCCAAACACTTGAAATTAAATTGGGCCTGATCTGCCATTGCACAATCTCCTGTTCCCTCACAACCAATTCCATCATCTTGCTTCTCTTCTTGTGCTGTCGATGGCAACTGCAGCGGTTCTAATCTGTTTTCAATTAGGAAGAGTGAATCGAAAAGATCCTTCCCTCCCCTCCGCCTTGCTACTGATTCAGCGGCTAAGGGGGCGCCCTCGGCGGTTCTGAAGGTGCCGATGTTGAGCCAATCACACTTGGATGATCGATTTCGTTCATTTTGTAGAGTTCAACGAAAACTATAATCATACCAAAATTCATGTTCATTGGATTTTTGTAGAAACATGATCGGTACACATGAAAATTGAAAAAAACCAAAACTGGATCTAAAATCACACTGAATTGAAACCCAATTTTGTTTTTTTTGCAATTTTCACAGATGCCGATCATGTATCTATTAAAGTCCAATGAATATGATTTTTGATATGATTATAGTTCTCGTTGAACTCTACAAAATGAACGGAATCGATCATCCAAGTATGATCGAAAAATGGCCGAAAAAATAAAAACGAACCGGAGGGAATACCATGGGTGTTGATATCCCAAGTATACTAAAAAGTTTCTCGGAATACGGGCAGTTCAACTCCTCGAAGAAGGATTCTTCAATAGGCTCGTCCGATTCCAATTCCATAGGCACAATTACAAAATGCAACCAATAGAAAAAACAAAGGGGACTGAGACAATATTTCGCCCCAACCAGAAGCAGAAACAAGAAGATGGAACTGAAATTGGTTGCAAACCCAAGTGAAAAATGAAGCGGAACAAGAGAACCCAGATCCTAATTTGGTTGCGAATTCTTGGAATCAGGGTTTTACAAAAAGAAAAGGAACAGGACAGAAAAAGCAATTGAATTTAGAAGGATCCACCCTAAACCTCTGAGATCTAAGATCAACGAATGGATGGAGAGAGAGATGATAGAACAATAAAGCAGGCGGCTTCTATGAGGAGAAGAGAGAATCAAATGGTATGGATGGAGAGAGAGAGAAGGAGAAGAGAGAATCAAATGGTATGGATGGAGAGAGAGAGAGAGAGAGAGAGAGAGAGAGAGAGAGAGAGAGATGATGATGATGAACAAGAAAGCGAGGGGGCTTCGATGAGGAGAAGAGAGAATCCAAGTGGTAATTGTTCATCCTGCAAGTCCTACACCCCTTTTTATTGATGGAGAGATTTGGTGAGGAGAGATAAGAAATGAAACGTCTCTGAGTATTCACACTTTCAAAAGACGGTGGGACGAAGTTTCCTACCATTGTTATTATTATTCACCTTGGACTCCTATTTCAGAATTGATTTTATCTTCTTGAACCCTTTTGATCCCAAAAGATTCAAAAAGACACAACAGTCAGAGCAAATGGTACACGTGACACACGGCCGTAATGATACTTTTACTTTTATTATTCCCCATTAACCTTCATGTCCCTCCTTTGAAGAAAAATAAGAACGGCCTCTTTTAAAGAAGTGTTTTGGGATGGTAAATGGAGGATCCGGCGTCCCTGTAGTGAGGAAAACTCGCTGCAAATTGCAGCCCCCAAAACGGGGGCGTATTTGGTTGTCATGTGAATCCCCGGCCCCAGTAGCTCTAACCAAACACACACACACACACACTCTCTCTCTCTGACCCCTGTCTTCTCCTTTTCGTTTTCTTCTCCAAGATCCTTCCTCCAACTCACCCCTCAACTTACAAGAAGACATGATCAGTCATCAGTTGCAACAATAATCAAAGGGGGACCAAAGCAATCACAGTAAACCTTTGATAAAACGACGTCGTTTTGGGGGCTGCAAATTGCAGCCAGTTTTCCTCACTGCAGGGACGCGGGATCCGTAAATGGATAGATATGTAGAAACAAAGACATAGGAGTAGTAATAATTTGAAAGAAAACATACTGAAAAACTCTACTGACAGAGAGGGGTATTCCTTGTAACCCCATCTAACATTGTTTTTACTTGGGGTTGCTAGAACATAGCCTCTCTCCCGGCATGATTTTTGATAATTTTCTCTTCATCTCTTCATTTCTATCCACTTATTATTTTAAAATTCTAAAGAGTGATATCAAATGACAGTGATGCTAACTTTTGAGGTAAAATGACTTTTGACAAAGCGAAAACAAGAGAAGTCATATCGAAATTCTTTTTCCGATTTGGTTTAGTGTGAATAAGGACATATTAAATCACTCTACATAGGTGCCTTTTTTTTAAGGCGTTTTGCTTGCACAATTTAATGTAGTTATGCGCGTGCTACTACCTAAGACGTATTTATTGGTTGAATACTTCTTTTGGTTAAACTTTGTTTTATTTTTTATTGAAGTGTACATATTTATTATTTGAATTTCTAAATTACATGCACGAAGTTTACATTTTGATGAAGAATAATCAAATTCAGTTTAAGGAAAGCCCCACCATCTTAATTCTTAAAGATAGTTATGATGGGTATGTTACAACATGATTGATAAATTGGATACCACAATAGTAACACTGCACAAAACTAAATAATTAAACGCTTGTACAACATACAATCACATGATGTATGGCGTCCAAATATTTTATTTTCCTAAGATAAGTGTGTTCCAAAGACATGTCAAACGGGTTTGGGTGATCGATATCATTTTTGACATAAATGATGTTCTAGAAAAGTTTTAAAAAACAAGAAATTTTGAATATTAAATTACTCCATCCGTCCTAATTTCATTGTCTTCTTTGGGAGTTCGTGCCACTTTTCAATTGATTAAATCTTGTAATTTATAATATTTTATGTGATTTTGAAAACAGTGCATTATAGTTTTAATTGAAATCTTTCAAACAAGATCCATATTGAATATAAAATTTATTACCGATTTAAAATATAACTAATTTTTTATCCGGTTAGAATAGAACGAGAGACTATTAAATTGAGACGAAAGGAGTAATAAATTCAAAAAACTTGATAACCACACCTAGTAATTTTCATGATGAAGCCAGAAAGCGAGCGGTTTCGATGAGGAGTCCAAAGAATCAACTTGGTAATTTCTTATTCCTCATCCAAATTTAACAGACGATGAAGTGGTAATTAAGACCATGGATTTCATGAAGGAGCAATTTCTTCAGACTGTTACTCCAGTGGCGGATGATGAATCCATGACATCAGCCAAAAGTAATGAAGATGATAGTAATCCGTTTACTTGCCTAGCAGGGGAATCTCAGGACCCCTATGAAGATGAAGGGACTAGTCCAACTCTGGGAGACTTTTGGGACAGCATGACTGAAATGATGGCAGAGCAGCTGTTTTCACGAAAAGGCAAAGAGAAAAACCAATAATTCAGCCATATGACCAACCAAATCTCTGGTGATTGGCAAAAGTAAATTTAAAGTTACTCAATAATAGAGTAATTTGAAAGTATGCTCAATTATGGAGGCTTGGCTGTCAATTTGCAGCTTTCGGTGGGGATATTTGTGTCGATGGGACCCAGTGTGTACCCGGAGACATCTTCATCTCTTGTAAATTTGTCTTTAATTTGTATTTCATTTACTGTTTGGACCTCTATATAAAGGTCACTCTTGTAATCAGAAAATCAGGTTTTGGATTGCCCTCTCTCTCTAAAATCCAAGCACTCTGATTTTCTCCTCTCCTCTCTTATACATTGACTTCGGCCTTAATAATAAAAAGGTTAGTTTTCTTTTGATCCTTTGTACTGCTGTTTTTCCAGTATATCTTTGGTATCTGAGCCAGAAATGGCTTAAAATAATCTGTTAGTGCAAGTATATATTATTCTAGCATGAAGATGCCTTACAAATAAATTATCAATTTAACCAAAAATTTAAATGAAAGCAAGCATTTTAGGTAGTGGGACGTCACCCAAGTCGCGTTCGGATTTGTCCTCCCATGAGGACCCGGGAAGGGTAATTTGGCCTTGCTCCGGTAAATCGTTGACAGACGTGCTATCTAGAATGCTATCTTCCATTTAAAAAAATAAAAGACAAATTCGTGAGAGAATAATATTTATGAGCACTAACACAATTTCTCAAAATGAGAAGAATATTTAGATCTGATAATGATCGAATAAAAAATACAGAATTAATTGAATATACTGATGTGCAAGAACAATTGAATCACTGGACAATACCTCCAGTACGCCCTTCTACTATATATGGGCATGGCCTGTTTGAATTTAGAAGTAGCATGGCAATAAAAACCATGGAAAGAACATAAAGCTTAGAGCTTAATGATAAGATAATAAATCTCATGGATCGTAGTGATCTAGTTGCGCACATGCGTAATTATAAATATGTTCATATTGATTTAGTACAAATTGCACTAAAACCATTAACTTTGCTTGGAATGGATACTTGCCTTCAGGTAACACTTAGAGATGGAAGGTGTAATAATTAGAGAGCCTCAATAGAGGGCTGTTGAGACCAGTTTGTGTCATGGTCCTGTTTACTTTAATGCTTATCCGAACCTAACTCTATCACTGACGGATAGAAATCTAGGGGAAGTTTTGAATTGTAGAATCCAGACCAGAGGATATGATTTTCTGCCTGGATCTGAAGTTATAGCTGTTGTTTATAGAATTTGCTATAAAGTTTTGAATACTGTTAATTCTAGGGTTCGTCAATTAAGACCTTTGGATCAAACTGTTTTGGTTGAAACAAATATGTTAACATCCAATATAGCAACCAATAGGTTGATAAACTGGGAAGAAATTACGTTCCCAGAAAATTGGGTAATAAATAATACGGTCCCACCTAGACCCATAGTTAATCAAATTGAACAAATAGTTCAAGACAGTGATGGCACTGTATCTTTGAATTTCAGGAATTCCCAACTTGAAAGACTTCTTAGAAGCAGAAGTTCTAGTTTTTCTGCGACTAGACAACCATATAGGGTTAGTGTTCCTACTACAAGTAGACACTCTGTCTCGGAAATTCCCGAGTCACAACATCCTGTTGAAGATATTAATTTGGCAGGAATAAGAATATCTCAAAATCAAATTCCTCATGGAGTTTACAATAACCTAGTAGAATCACCTACTGCTAGTGAAATGAACTTTACTATTAATGACCATAATAATAGATCCTGAGCTTAGGAAAGAGATTAATAAAGAATTTCAACAAATTAAATACAAAGATTTTACAGAATGGTATTTCTCTAAGTATAACAAAAACCAGTTACAGAAATTCAAGGAGGAATTTTATGACTGGATTGGTTATACACAAAATATTATCCCTTTCACCTAATGGTTTTATGGGAAATACTATATAGAATTGGATAGATCTATAAATGTCATCCAAGATTATAAAAGAAATTGGAGATCCATGACGGGAACATTGATCTCTTCTATGCATCCTCCAACTATCCCTCTGTCTATGGAAGGAAGTTCTGACTCTGAACCTTCTTTGGAAACTGTAGCGTTTGTAAAACCTACAAACACATATGTTAATGGTAGGATTCATAAACAGAATAATTATACCAACTTAATTCTTAATACTGTTGGTGACCAATTAGTTCGTATTGAAGAACAGGTTAACCAAATAAGTGGTCAAGTCATGGAGCTTAGACCCAGGAGTAAGGAGAAAGATGAAGTTTCCCTTTCCAATATTCTTCCACCAGTGTCTATAACTGGATTTAATTTAAAAAATCCAAATGAAAATATTGAATTAGTCAATGAATTGCGGAGATAAATTTTTTTATTGCTTTATTGCTAAATAATCTATTTTGATTATAAATTTTGATTTGTTTATTTTTTGTCAATTTTTTTTAGATTATTGCTTTATCAAGATGAGAGGAATTTAAAAATTAAAAAATTAGCATCGAACCCCATAACTTTATAAATAAAGACGAAAATAAGCCACTTTAAAAAAGAAGAAGAGAGGTTTGGATGGTAATTTTTTACCTTTTAGATTCCTTTCGCCATGAGAAAATAATAATTCTCAAAAAATTGATAAAAAACTAACAAATGCGAAAATATATAAAGACCAAAAAAAGGAGCCACATTGCTTATATTTGTGTGCAAATTAGTTAGGCCCAATGTTGTGTTCTCTCTATATATAAGTCAATGTAACAAGTCTCAAATCTCTAGAACTATTGGAATGAGAAAAAATCTGTGAGTGCTTCCTCATTCCCCTGTTTTCCAGTTTCGTGTGTGTTCTCCCCGACCAAGTTACGGCAATTGTTTTCTTGCTTGGTCCACTAATCTCAGCCAACATTCTATGCCGTGGGACAGATGTCAGCCACTGGATACCCAAAAGGGTTTCTGGTCCTCTAGAAGGACTTGATCAGGTTTTATCAGTTGCATGCACGCGGCACCTGGCATTTCGCATTGGTAACTTCTAATGGAAAGCTCTTTACTTTTGGGGATGGAACATTTGGTGTCTTGGGTCATGCTGATCGAGAAACTGTGCCTTATCCAAAGGAGGTTCAATTATATTGAGAGGACTAAAGACTATTAAGGTTGCCTGTGGAGTTCGGCACACTGCAGCCATTGTAGAGGTCATGGGCCAAGGAGGCGTCAATGTACGTCTCATCCAGAAAGTTGTTTACTTGGGGCGATTGGAGAATAAAAACCCATTGGGTCATGGAAACAAGGACATGTATCTCCTTCCAACATGTGTCTCTGCCCTTATCGCGCGACAATTTCCATCAGCTAGCTTTGGAAATGGGGCACAGTATTACGGGTGGCCTTGCTACATCTGGGCATGTCTTCACTATGGGAAGTGCTGCTTACGGTCAACTGGGAAATCCACAGTCCGATGGGAAGTTTACCCTGCTTAGTACAAGATAGATTAGTAGGCGAATTTGTTGAAATATCTTGTGGATCATATCATGCTGCCGTTTTGGCATCAAGAAGGGAAGCATTTACTTGGGGGAGAGGTGCAAATGGAAGATTGGGACATGGGGACACAGCAGATCGAAAAAAAATCCTACTTTAGTTGAAGCACTAAAAGATAGGCACGTGAAAAACGCATCTTGCGGCTTAAGTTACGCCGCCACTATATGTATTCATAAATGGGTGTCCAAAGCAGACCAATCTGTATCCGCCACTATATGTATTCATAAATGGGTGTCCAGTATTACGGTTGGCCTTACTACATCTGGGCATGTCTTCACTATGGGAAGTGCTACTTTCCCTGCTTAGTACAAGATAGATTAGTAGGCCAATTTGTTGAAATATCTTGTGGATCATATAGATTAGTGCTGCTTACCCTGCTTAGTACAAGATAGATTACAGGCACGTGAAAAACGCATGTTGCGGCTCAAGTTACGCCGCCACTATATGTATTCATAAATGGGTGTCCAGAGCAGACCAATTTGTATCCTCCGGTTGTGAGTTGAGTTTAGTTTAGTTTTGGTAATAGGTGGAGAGAAAAATAAGATAATGATTGAAGAGAGGGGTAATGATTAGAGAGAGATAGAGAGAGATGAAAAAGTAATAATTAGAGAAATATGGTAATGATTGGAGAAAGAAATAAGGTAATGATTGGAAAACAAAATTAAAACAAAACAAAACAAAGAACCGAACAAAGCCGTTATAATTGTGGATTAGTGCATTGCCACGCTTGTAGCTCCAAAAAGGTTTTGAAAGCAGCATTGGCTCCATCTCCTGGTAAACTTCATCACGTCTGTGACTCTTGCTGTGCTAAACTTAAATCTCCTGAGGCAGTTAATCCCTGTTGTTATAATAGGAGAGCTACGACTCCTCATCGCTCAATGGACAGTAGAGAGAGATTGGAGAGAGGAGAGGTGAGAACTTCAAGGATTTTGCCATCTCCTACCACAAAACCTGTTAAGTACCTTGAGGTGAAATCAGCAAAGGCCGGAAGAAAGATCGATTCCTATTCTATAGTCTGCGATTCGCAAGTTCTTTTGCAATTGACGGACAATGCATTTCCAAGGTCACTGAGTTCTCTTCAATATGCCTTCAAGCCTCTGCCACAACCGCGGCCTCCACCTAGGTTGGGAGGCAATTCAAGGCCTTCTTTTCCATACTCGCGGAGACCAAGTCCTCCACGCTCTGTGACTCCTTTGTTTTCTAGGGTGTGATTGATAGTCTGAAGAAGACTAACGACCTTTTGAGCCAAGAAGTAACAAAAGTACAAAGCCAAGTACGATTTTTTTTTTCTTTCTCCCTTTTGTCATATTAACATGTAACAACCGTGGTTGCATCCTTCCACTGAAACAGAAAATCAGAAGTCCCAGATGCAGAGATTCAGAAACTACAAAAGAATGCACAAGAAGCTACTTTCTTGGCTGATCAAGAATCTTCAAAGTTTATAGTTGCGAACGATGTTATGAAGTCAATCACATCTCAGGTGCTCTTTCTATCACTCTTTGGCCAAATTGATCGCCTCTTTGGCAAAAATGGAATGATGCCCACTTTTTACCGAATTAATTCCAAAGCCACAATTATTTCCCTCATTTGAGCCATACACGATTGGACTCAATTCTATGTACATATATGCAAAAGTTTCATGTCCCACCAGTCACAGTACTCACCTACGGAGACTAAGAATAGGCTTTCCCTTGTGTATGACTATGATGCTTTCAACTAGGGGTTGCAAATTGAACCCAGACTCATCAACTAAAAAGTAAACCCAACTCAACCCATTTATTAGTTAGATAAGAATGAGTTTAAACCCAGCTAACCCATTATTAGTTGGGTCTTAATTGGGTCAACTTAAATGACCCAATGGGTCATGAAAGTAACCCGCCAAAATTTCCGTCACTTTACCAGATTTCAAAAGGAAAAGGGGTTGGGATCATTGATGGGCGCTGGGGTTGGGATCAATTTCTTCTCGAACGTGTAAGGACCCATTTCTACAGGTAAATCAACCTCCCCTATGACTGCTCTCCTTCTCTCCTTCTCTCTCTCTCTCTCTCTCTCTCTCTCTCTCTCTCTCTCTCTTTTATTGAATTCTCTCTTTTATTCAATTCTTATGTGCTAAATTACACGCATTCAAAAATATTTTGAACGGTCCGGATTAAAAATCAATTGTAACCGATAATAATTATTTTGACCAGTCAAAATTGAAAACACATCTCATCCGTCGATTGCGCGAATGGATTGGTGAAATTGCGCTCCGTCGTGAATAAGTTTCTCTCATGGTAGTCTTGCTTAGGGTTTGGATTCAAAAGCTAAGTGACTTATTTTTTTTTCCTTATTTAAATTTTTTTGCATTTTTTTGTTTTGCGTCAAACTTTTGTGACTTATTGATTCGTTTCGACGAGAGGAATCGAAAAAGTAAAAAAATTTGATCAAAACTTATAATTTTTTGAATAAAGACAAAAATAAGTCAATAAGACAAAAAATTTACTTATTCTTGTCTTTTTGAAAAAAATTATGAGTTTCGATTATAATTTTTTACTTTTCCGATTTTTCTCGACGAGACGAATCACTAATTCACAAAAGTTTGACGCAAAACTATCAAATATGAAAAAAAATTAAATAAAGACAAAAAAAAGATATATACATCTCGCAACGGGCTAGTTTTGATTATGATCGAATGGAAAATTCGACTTTGAATGGAAAGCTGACTTGTTCGTGGCTTATTTTTTTGTCCTTATTCAATTTTTTTTGCATTTGTTTGTTTTTGTTAATTTTTTGTGGATTATTGCTTCGACATGACAGGAGGAATCTAAAAAGTAAAAAATTATGGTCGAAACCTAAATTTTTTGAATGAAGACAAAAATAAGCCAATTTTTTCATCTTTATTCAAAAAAATATGAATTTCGATCGTAATTTTTTACTTTTTAGATTCTTCTCGTCATGACAAAGCAGTAATCCTCAAGAATTTGACAAAAGCCTAACAAATGCGAAAAATATTTGAATAAAGACAAAAAAATAAGCTACTTGGATACGTTGCGATTCGGTAATTAAGAGTGACCAATATGGTAATTAAGTGTACATGGGTAATTTGGTCATTTTTGTAGTAGAGGGATAGTACGGTAATTTTAGTCCTTTAAATTTACAAGGGTAATATGGTCATTTTAGTGTACATATGTATTTTAGTCATTTTAGTATATAGTATGTAACTGAGTTAATGGGCGGGTCGGATTTGCTTTTAAATAAATGGGTTGGGTTGTGTATGGGTAATTAGACTCATAATTAATGGGTCTAAATGAGTTAATGACCCATTACAGACCCAACCCACTTGCAACGTACCCATTTTGACCCAAACCCGTCCATTTGACACCCTTACTTTCAACGGTACCTGATAACGTGTATTTAGATGAACAATATCAATTGAAAACTTGGCTTATGAAAGCATGGCACTAATCTCGTTTTCTCATGTGACTTCTTCTGCTATTTAGGCTTCAAATACTCTTGCAGTCTTGCCTGGTAAAAATGTTAAGTTAGGTTACACTTTGCACATATTAAAACCCATGTGGCATTACTGGCTTCTGATGACAGAACAGTAATGTTGAAAGATGACGCTGTTTCCTTTTTTTCAGTTATAGGTAAACCTATTCTAACAAGTCTTCATTAATTCTGTATTTGTCATATTTTCAGTTGAAGGAAATTGCAGGGAAGTTTCCTCCCACTCAAGATGTTGATGAGCGAAACAATTTTCGGGGGTAGTCCTTTGGTACACACCCCTTATTAGGGGGTGTACCGTACGTATCATCATTTTAAACCCTTAGATTTGAGAGTGAATAATCCGGACCACACATTTATTAAATCAATTAACAAAATAAAAAAATGGCTTAACAGGTTAACGGTGGCTCTCCCTCCTGACTCTCTCTCACTCTCCATATCTCCTCTCTGGCTCTCTCTCCCGCTCTCCCTCCTGACTCTCTCTCGCTCTCCATATCTCCTCTCTGGGTACTAGCGCTCTCTCCCTTCCACTGACTACCCTTCGAAGACCTCACTCCGACGATTTCCTCCGCCATCCTCCCACATCTCAATCTGTCGTGATTTCGCAGGACTATCGTCTCTGTCCCTCCCACTGCTCGTTCTGGTTTGACGACCACAATCGGGCGGCCACTCACTCCGACGTCCTCGCTAGCGTGACAGTAAGTCTCTCTCCCTTTCTCTTCGGGCCTGGTAACGATAGGGGAGCAACCGCAGGCTCTTTCCATCTTGTTCGTTTTAATTGAATCCTTTTATGGGTTAAGAAATTAGTTTTTTCTTTAGGGAAAAACTAGAGCTTTTTCCATAGATAAGGAATTGATTCAACCTTTTGATTGTGTAGTTTTTTTATGCCTTCATCACATCAATGGTATTCATAGTTGAATGAAAATTTTGATTTCGTAGTTTCACTGCGAACCACGTGTTCGATAAAATGCTTCTCTCAACTATATGACTCCAATATATGATGGACATTAGCTCTACATACTACATATCATTTTAGTTTGTGAGAAAATTGAACTAATTGATTGTTTCTAGATGCTAAAATCAGAATAGCCGAAATGATCTTGCAAGATTAGGCTTGGATACCTTTAGTATATTTGCCCTCAATGGGTTAAAGTATCCTTTACTTTTCGAGCTTTCCCCACCAAATTGACAAGCGAAGAAAACTTGAGGGAAAAAAACTATGCTTGCATCATGCTTATTGATGTACTATCGCATGGCACGGGCTCGAACAATCAACACACATAAATAAATACTGAAGCTAAATATTTTTTAAGTATTTTTCAAGTTAAATACGGAAGCAAACAATCAGCACCTATGACGGAGACGCGGAGTGCATTACAAACTAACGTTGGCTTTTTCATGTTGAGTATCAAAAATATGATTATTAAACTTTGGGATTTCAATGCTAGGAACTTCACCTAGTAACCTAATTAAGCCCATCTTTGTTCTCTGTTTTGAAACAATAGTTTAATGGCTTTTTCCCCCTTTTGAAACAATTCTAGAACTCATCTTTGTCCTTAGAACCATGAACCAGGAAATGGCTTGACAAGTTAATTGGATTCTGACTTTAACCTTGGTGTACTTAATTCTACTATCCATAGGGCATATATATACATTCTAACTCTAACATTAAGAGCACTAAAGGAATTCTTTGTAAAATTTGGTAATCTATCCATGAGAAACGAGAATGCAAGGGTATGACCCTTACATTTTAGAACTTCTATTTTTATGTTTGGACAAAGTTTTTTTTTTTTTTTTTTTGCATTCCTCAACTGACTTTGAACATGCAGTTTCAACTTCTCCGAGACAAAAATATCGGAATTGTAATCCATGATGAGCAGGACCATAATGTCAACACCTTATTTGTAATCTGTGATGGTGTGATGAGCAATCACAACGAACTTCATATACAGTGATCACAACGAACAAGGATTTCATTCCTGTTGTGATATAATTTCTTTGCTGTTGTGATTTTTTTTTTGTTCAAATAAAGAACTTTAAGTTTTGCTTCTTATATTTCTGTAGCTTATTCAACCAACAGATGTTGTTTAAGTTTTGCCTATTGTGTCACGTGTCTCCGAAGTGTCTGACACGGATACGTCGATCTCTAGAAGTGTCAGTGTTACATGAAACTATGCGACCCCTCAATGTTACATGAACAGGTTGATACGTACTTTGTTCACGGATACAGTGTTGATCATTTGCATGTGTTGATTATTCGATCTGTGCCTTCGGGCACAGGCATACACTAGAAGAAATCTATTTGACCCTAATTTAAGAAAAAGTATTCCCGTATAAATAGCTTCGTTGGCTGATTTGGTCAATAGTCTCGTAATTCATTTTAGTTATGTTCAAAATGCATTGAGCCATGTCTTTAGGCACGGGCAAACCCTAGTATCTCCAATGTTATGTGCAGATGGTAGGGGTAAGTAGTTTATGGGTAATTGGAGAGTGGGGGTTGGAGTTTAGGGGTTAATGATATTTGGAGACAATAGGGGTTGATGATAATTGGAGACAATAGGGGTTGATGATAATTGGAGACAATAGAACTGTGCATTTTAGTTATTGAGTAGAGCTACTTTTTTGATTGGAGGCATCAAACTTCCATGCTCGTTGTGGACCAAAATTTAATCCGAGGGGATACAAACCCAGGTAAAGGGAAAAAAAAAGTTTCAGTTTGAATTCTATTCTTTTTGTAATCATGTCATTGTTTTTTATGTTTTCCTTTTGTTATGTTTCAGTTTCATTCAATTCATTTTCTCCAACTCTCTCGGAACTTCAATTTGAGACCAATTGGATTAGGTCAATTAGTCAAGAGAGGAAAGAGAGAGGTATGCATCCAATACATTTGGCTATCACTTTTTACACTTTTAGTGGATGATTTCAATTTTTAAAAATACTCGCGTTGTCAATTTAGAGGCTTGATGAACTGTTTTTAAGCATTTGGTAAATATCATAAATCCGTTAGTTCTCAAAGCTTCTTGTGATTGCTCATGGTTAAACCCAATCATCACTTGGGTATAGTTATCCATTTTATGTGTTTTTATTTAATTGTTTTAACTATAGCCCTTTACTTTTCTTGGTTTGTAGATATTATGGATCAGTTCGATGGTGGTCAGGGTGGTCATGCAAATGTCCACAATGATAAATTTAATTCTAGCAGTTATAGTAAGAATGACATTCTCGAGCAGAAATTTGATTCAGAGGATGATGCACATGCCTTCTATAATGCATACGCTAAGGAAATGAGGTTTAGCATACGGAAAGATAGGTTAAAAGTTGACGAGACTAATGTGCCTCGTAAGAGGAAATGGGTATGTTCAAAGCAAGGTCGAAGAGCAAAAAAACATTTGGACCGTAAGGATCGGAAAAGACCCCCCCGGGATGAAACTAGAGTTGGATGTCGAGCTACTTTCAGCATTCGATATGATAAAGGAGTTGAAAAATATGTGGTGACTCACTTTGACAATGAACACAACCATCCATTTATAGAGAAACGTTGCGTGCCTTTCCTCCTCCCACATAGGTGTGTGAGTGATGCGGTTAAAGCTCAAACAAAAGCTATGCACAATGTCGGTGTGAAGACAGGTCAGATCATGGATATGAAGGTCAATGAATCAGGGGGGTACGGGGATGTGGGCTTCACTCTGAAAGATCTGCAGAACAAAATTGAAGTTGAGCGCAGAGTAGAACTCAAAGACGGGGATGCAGAGGGTGCTTTGGGTTACTTATCTGCGAGAGCGAATGCCGACCCATTATTTTTCTTCAAGTATACCGTGGATGAGGACAACCGGCTAGGTAAATTGTTTTGGGCAGACTCGAAGTCTCGGATGGACTATGCTGCTTTCGGTGATGTACTGATATTCGACACAACCTATCGAACTAATGCATATAAGAAACCGTTTGTCATTTTAGCTGGCGTGAGTAACCATTTTCTTACGACTATTTTTGGTTGTGCCTTGTTGGTTGATGAGACATTTGCAACATACACATGGTGCTGGAAACCTTAATGGAGGCCATGGATAACAAATGACCTGTATCCGTAGCGACAGATGGTGATAGGGCAATGCGTCAGGCAATTCAAAAAGTCATTCCGGATTGTAGGCATCGTCTTTGTTCGTGGCATCTGTCGCGAAATGCCGCGACAAATATCCACAAACCTGAGTTTCAAGAAGATTTCAAGCGGTGTATGCAAATGGATTGTGAAATAGATGAGTTCGAAAACGTTTGGGATCAGGTGGTGAAACGGTACAATATTGAGCAAAAACCTTGGGTGTGGGAGACTTATAGCAAACGTTCTTTATGGGCTCAGGCATATCTTCGTGGCTATATGTTTGCTGGGGCATCGAGTACGCAGCGGGTAGAAGGCATGAATGCCTATTTCAACCAGTTCTTAAAACAGAGACTAAGGCTTTTTGAATTTATGGTACATTATGATAGGGCTCTTGGGCGTATTCGAAATAGAGAGGCAAAGTCAGAGGTCCGAACAGAGAACAGTTTTTCGGTTTTGACTACACCACTGAAGCGTTTAGAGAAACATGGAGCTGACATGTTCACTCGAAATATTTTCTTGTTATTTCGTGAGGAACTTGCCCGAGCAGGCAAGTACATTGTGGAGAAAATAGTTGTGATCGAGGGGATAGACCATCACAAGTATTACTTATCTAAATACGGGTCACCTGAGAAAACATGGACAGTTGACTATCATTCAGCGGATAATCGAAGGATGTGTTCTTGCTTGAAATTCGAATCGTTTGGCATACCCTGCTGCCACATGATTTGTGTTATGAAATTAAACCATCTATTGTGTATTCCTTAGAATTGAATCTTCCAGAGGTGGGCGAGACAACATAGGCCTAACCATCAGGTACATAGTCATAGCAAAATTGATACCACACTATCTCAGACAGCACGTTATGGTATATTAAGCTCACTTTTCAACGAGGTGTCGTATTATGCCTCGCACGCTGACTTGGATTTCAAAGAGGCTAGGGAAATAGCCGTCCAATTTCTGTGGCGGTTGAAGAAACGCCAGGAAATGACAAAGGATAACCCCAACAGTGTTGAAGGAAATAGGAAGACCAAGCTATTTGGTATTGGGGATCCTAATATAGTCAAAACCAAAGGTAATCCGGGGGGGAACTCTTCTATGGGCAAACCCAAAAGGCCAAGGAAATGCGGAAGGTGCAAGGTTCCAGGCCACACAAAGAGAACATGTCCAAAATTTCCTTTAGCTAGCCGAGGAGTGAATAGTATCTCTATCGATAAGAATGACTACCAACCATCGGCGACACACTGTCCTTCGGAGGACGGCTATCCAACTCCTCCTCCTTCCCCTTTTACACAAACAGGATGTAAAAGGAAGTCAACAGGTCCTGCTATGACCCATCGTGTGAAAAGGCAACTTTACACAAACCATGAGCGTACAGATCTAACTCCTTTGGAGTCAGGACATGACATCAATAGAGCAACTGCAAGTCGTGATGCTCAAGTGTGCCAAAATGGATCATTCAGAATTAATGAAGCTAGTAAGGTATGTCTACCTCTGGTGTAGTTTAAAATTTTGGGATTTTAGTTGCACTATTTTTTTCTACATGATGTTTGTGTTTTCCCAAGTAAGCACCAGTACTATTGTAAAGAGAGAACACCTTTGATCGCATTTTTACAGGTTAAATTTTTTTGGAATTTTTCTTAAAAAGTAGTACAATGATGTTCATCCTATGGGTAATTTTATCATTTGTATTCTCGCAGGAAGATGAAGAAGGAGCTGCAACAAATGGACCCATCCAGTCAAGTTCTAGTGTCTTATAGGTGGCATTATCTTGCTGTTATGGTGTCTTATGAGTTATTTTAGCTTTTTTAACTGCTTCATTGAGTTTGGGCATGTAGACTAGCTTATCAATGCTTGTTAAGTTTTTGATACTGCGTGTCATAATTGGTGAACTGGATTTTTGTTTGACTATTTAGTGGAGTTCAAATGGCTGACATACATTCTCTAAGCATACTTTGCATACGGAGTTCGAAACGCCCGGCGTGGGCTCATACATACTATTGTTTTTGATGTTTGTTGTTGTTGTTGTTGTTGCCATTTTGAGACGCATGGCGTCGGGCTAGGCCATAAAGCAATGAAACCCTGTCAAAATTTTCTCCGTTTGCATTAGTGTCTGGTATTTTCTCGGGTTGGTGTCGATGTCTTGGGGTGTTGTCTTCGGCGGGTGTCTTGGATTGGTGTCTGTGTCTTGGGTTGGTGTCTTATTTCATCTTCTATTGGTGTGGACTGCTGTATCTCCCATTAACAGGTTGAACTAGTTTATATCGGTTGTTCATGTGAATTTGCAGTTTCTTTTTTACATATGGTTTTATAGAAGTATACAGGAGTAGAAGAATTTATGCCTGGTTTTGGTTGGAGTGACTTTTACGAAGAATTTTGGCTTGGGTTTTGCTTCTCTTCTCCTTTATAGGTCCCCATGATAGTTGGTATTCATGTATTAATAGAATAAAGAGTTATGGATACAGCTTCCTGTAAAAGCCTGACGAGCTTCTACAGACAACCAATTGTTATTTTTATCGTGCAGATGAATCGAATTGCTACGTATGACCAATTTTACCAGTTTCTGGTGATTAGTGATACAGACATTGATGAGTTTTTCTGAGGACGGATACATAGCACTTGCAAGGCATTTTGTGAAATGGGTGATTCTCCTTGAAATTAATTTCTGACAAAAAAGTGTTCTGCAAAACTGTATGTCTAACCGACACCCAAACATGTTGTCTTCATTCATCATCTTTCTCCCAAATACTGGCGATACTAGTACAATAAATTATCATAAAATCCATGACCCAAAGAGAGCTTTTTTTTTAACAAGAAAATAGAGAGCTAGATACCGATTGTACATTTTCGGTCTTTGTTGCGTTTGCCGAAGCCACCGCTAAGGTTTGGATTAAAAAGTCATGTGACTTTTTATTTTTTTCTATTCAAATTTTTTTGTATTTGTTCATTTTGCGATAAATTTTTTATCCCTATTAGTTTGTCTCGACAAGAGAATCAAAAACGTAAAAAGAAAAAGAGACAGTGATTGAAAACATTGTATACAAGTAGCTGGAAATGTAAACAAAAAAAAACGTGACAATGATATAGAAAGGAAATTCTTTACTGGAGTATTTTCTTTCCCAATTTTAAATATAGCTCAGCTCATTTTCCTTCTTTTCCCCTCTTCTTCAAACCTTTATAAAATTCTGTGTTCCACAGCAGTTTACTGGTAGTCACAGTGATGGAGAAAGGAAAGAGTATCGAGACAAAAAAGAAAGAGTAGCGAGACATTTGGGTTTATTAAGTTCAGCCCATATTGGACCCATTTCAAACCCATCTAAATCCATATAAATATGGGTTGATATGGGTTCAACCATATAAACCCATTATATAATATGGGCGAGTTGGGTTGGGTTATAAGTGGGCGGATTAGGCGGGTTAGAAAAATATGGGTTAAGATTGACACCATAATTTTAGCCAACACTTTGATGGAAATTGAACCAGTAGCATTAAGTTCGCTGCCTACCTCCTAAACCCGAAATTCAGTACAAACATAGATAACCAAATACAACTAATAAAGGTCCAAATCAAAGGCCACCCACACTTAACAATGGTTGACTCACCCCTACAAAATAGTTAAGAAAGAGGGAAAACGTACATGCCACGTATCTACAAAGTCGTAACCATGTAGCTCAAGAAAAGTGAAACATTAGAACTCCCTAGCAGATTGAAAACTAAAATGAAAATCGCTTGACGAAGAGCACTCTCAACCCCTACTTTTTAACCTTCTTGCGTAAAGGAACACACTTTTTAGCCGCACTGCCAGTCATACTAGCCTTGTCACCCTGAAGTATAGCCTGCATTCTACTATCCCTGCATAGAGGAAAATAGATTCCATAACGTTGGCATAAAAAATAAATAAGGCAAAATTACTCAAAATATGGGTTGTAAACTTGTAATGTAATATTCTGTGTGCACCTACCTCATGTTATACGTGTCAAACTGAATTCTAAACTCCAAATAACGTCTATTATTCACATCTTTCAACAAGTCTACCAGCAACCTGCGCCTTTCAATTGGATCGAACTTTGTACAAAATAAATTAGTGTATACAATCATATCGACTTATATTCTGTTTAAGAGATATTAATAATCAATAGTTACCTTTTGGAAACCAGGCAACAACGGTGCCCTCTGCATGTACTTTATAACAAACAACCCACAGTCATAATTATCTTCATCAATTTGCAAGGGTAGTTCCGAGAGCCAGTCCACCTTAAATAGGCTCAAATCTTGGACATAATCCGACCCGTACGCATGCTTCAATACCTCGTGCATGTTTTCAAGCTGTCCAAGGGAATCTACTTGTAATATCTATGCATAATTTTTACTTCATGCTCTAGAGGAAAAGTTTTCTTAATAAGTGAAAGAGTAAAGCAAAGAAATATTGTATACCAGTAGTTCACCCATTTTTTCCTGTCTTCGCCAAACCTTCGAGACGGCTTCGAGTCGAATAGATAGGCTGCCTGTTGCACCATATCAATCTTCAAGCACAACCAGTGATCTTTATTGTGGTTGAACGGTATATAAATCTACACATGCATCAAAACAATATTTTCGTGACAGTGGTCATCCAACCATTTTGGTCATACTTATTTTAATGTTAGCATACAAATACGTAGCAATATTACCTCTTCACAAGCATCAATTGGTCCGGTGTATCCTTTATTTTTGAAGAATAAGTCTGCTACACGTTCATTGTTTCCCTCGTATTCCTCATTCTTAATGATCATTTGCTACATGTACATAGTGAATACAATAAACAATAATACGGACATAATATGGACATATGGAAAGAAGCTTAACACAGCAAAATTTGAATGACATAATATAGACGCTTAAAATTGCAAAATTTGAATGACATAATATAGACCTCTTTTTTTTACTCCGTGCTATGCACGAGTCCAATAGATAGGCTTATATAACATATTAAAGATTACCGAGGAACAAAAGAGTACGCATCGAGGCATATTCCGACATGTACCAAATCCTATGCCTCCCATCCGGGTACTTCGTCCTTTGTTTATTTGTCAGTTGAATAACTACCAGGTTTATGACCTATATTGATTGTTCCAAAAGTTACCGCACAATGTAAAATTGGAGCAGCTAATGAAATGGTTAATCTATGAGAGGCGAAGACAATACTTACGGTAGTACATATCCAGGCATAGGGTTTTAGACAACACATATACTGACAAGTACCAATTTCAACCGAATCCGTAAAATGAAGCCCCATTGCAATGACAGATTCCCTGGAAAAAGTAACATCATATAAGAATAGTACAAGGTTAAAAGTAGAACTAACTCATAAATTATTTAAAAATTTAATATGCGCAATGCTTCAGTACCCTTGTATGCAATTCTCATCGAATATGAACTTGACCATCACTTCTTCCTCTGAAGTTAGAAATGTAGATGGACTTGTTTTTTCGATCAACGGTGACTTCTTTTTTATGGAACATAAAAGAACAAAAGTTACATTTATACGGTAGATCTTTTCAAATTAAAGCAAATCAGTCCTTAGTAACAACATCAATAAACACTAATTACCTGTGGAATAATTTGTGCATTCGATGGTCCAACAAGATTATCTAGAAATTTACCTATCTGCTTACCCATCTGCCAAAAGGTTACCAACACAACGATTGTTAAATGACTTGGAATTAGTTCAATTATAAGAAGACCTTGGACAAATAATGTTATTAGTTTTGGACTTGGTTTACATTTGCAACTGCGACATCCTCATCATCATCAGTAAGCATGCTGGTGGTCTGGACTTGGTTCACCTTTTGGACTTTTTTGACGCCATCAGCAAAATAAGGTGAACGAACGCATGGAGCAGGCCTTCTCTCCTCTTCTGATCGTGTAATTGGAGCAGCATAGTCATCGTTGCATGATGACGTATCCCCCATGTCGACTGATTGAGTAGTAGCATGCATAAGGCTAGATTTAGTTTGCCCCCGACCTCTTCCACGATGACCTCCTGCTCCTCCTCGGCCTCTTCCTCTTTGACTTCCTAAGATTGGCAAACTATGTTCAGCAGGAGGTGATTCCGTGGCCTCTTTTTCTTTTATTACTTGACCTTTTCTACCCTTTTTTAGGGCCCGCTCCTTCACGCCCAAAAACTCTATTGATGGGCCGTCACTTTCTTCCGCCTTATTTTTTTCTGACATGAGATTGTGGACAATCTTTGTTTTTGCAGTCGCACCTATTTTATTTGCTGCCTTCACCCCCTCATCATCATTCATTTTTTCCGCCACTGAATTGAAACAATCAAGCCCATTTGCAGCAGCCAATTGATCTGGACGTACCATGTGCTTCATGATCACCTGATGTAAGTTATACACTACATCCTTAAGCTCACCAATTTGTTGACGTGTCTCCACCCATCCCCAGGTGCATTGGCCTTTTGTTCCCAAGTCATGATTTTCTCTTTCATCGAGATCATTGTATGCTTTAGCTCACCAATATCGTGGCGCATGTCATCATAAATTTCAGTTTTTACCACATCGACATGATGATCATTCATTTGATTCGGCTTACTGAAAGTAACCTTCACCTAATCATACAAACATACCCGGTTCACGTATGAAATGAATCAAAATGAGTATGTGTGCATGTGATCGAAATGTATTACCTCATTATGAAATCCCCCCAACCTCCGAAATAGTTGAAAGGTCTTTTTGAGTTGTGAATCACCCCAATCATACAGGCGAGGAATCGATCGCGTAGTAGCATACGTGCTCTCGAAAGTTGGACAAACATTATCCAAGTAAAAAACCTGCATGACAAAAAAACAAAAATAAAAAAGTTAACGCGTTACATAATTTGTGGGTGCTTTTTCATTTGATGGAAGTACATCTATATATTATGTAGGTAACACATGAACCAAGCAATTGTAAGAATATAATTGAGGTACATACCAATAGGAGAAACAAACATCCACTGATATTAACCCTTTTTTCGTCTTGGTAAATTTTGATGCCACTGACTAGGGAGTGCAATGTTAAGTTCCCCCAATTGTAATTTTTCATGACTTCAACATCCTTCACAAAATGAAGGGAAGAAACATTCAGGGATACCTTCGTGGTTGGGCATAAAAGTGCACCTAATGCATATAAAGTGAATTTTCGCTTGAACTCATCCTCAGCATCAACGGTCTTTTCGTCTTCGAGATATTTTCTTAATCCATCCAAAGGAATTACCCCATTGACCACTCCAACACTTTCATGCAAACTCTCCGTTCCTTCAAGAGATCCCCGATCGTCAATGTCACAGCCGTTGGATCGTACTCCCAATATATCACTAACGTCTTTCAATGTGAGGTTAAATTGATGATCATGTACATCCAAAGAACAAGATTTGGGATTGAAGTTAAGAACAAGGAATTCACACAACTCAAGATTTAGTCGTGTGCATCCTATCCCCAACAAACCTCCCAATCCAATTTCGGTCACCACCTGTCGTTGTTGTTCGTTCAATTTATTGACTATTAGCACAATTGATCCCAAAGAAATTCTTGTTTGGATTCTCCTCTAGAAAAGAAAAAGAAAAAAATTATTGAGGCTTTTTTGGTAGGCCAATTAAGTAGAAAAGAAAAATAAAAAATACTTGACTGGAATTAGCCCAATTAACCTCTCCTGGTGCATGAGAGAAGTTGGTGTTAGTTATGAACCATGATAACTACGTATCAAGTCGGTTACCTGTCGAGCTTTTTTTGGTAGTTCAGCCTTGTCTAAAAAATATTGCGCTGAGCTCATCTATTCCATATCCAAGAACTTCTGTTTCTCATCCTGTGGAAGCAACTTCCACCTATCCCCAATATTCTTCATGACCTAAAAATATTAGATTAAAATAACAATACTAAGAGACAAGCATCACTTATAGGACACAAGTTAAGAATTCTTGTTTAAACGCTTACCCCCTTGTTTAGTCGATGGTTTCCTTCTTTATTGTGCTTCAACTGTTCATGACTACAAACATTATCAATTCAATAATGAGAACATGTGGCAAATGTGGGAAAAAAAAATTGAAGGAAGGAAGTTCGTAAGAGGTACCTATAAAATAAAAAGGCGTTGGTATGGTGTCGTTTCAGTTGAAGGTGCTGATTTGTAGCAACCATTGAGGTCTGCAAAAAAAAAACTGTAAAGCTCACAAATGACAGCTCAAGAATTAAAGATGGAACTTGTCACAATTTTAAAAATGCATAAAAATGTAGTAGAGTTCCTTGTTTCTTAGTTGGTTATCTAGTTTATGAGTTACTAGGGGCCGGGCACACGCGATGCGTGTGCAAGTCGGATTTTGAAAATGAATGCTTTTTTTTTTGTAAGTTGGGAATTCATGCCTTCGTAAAAATATAGGTGTTTCAACTTTCAATGCTTTTTTTTTGGTTTGTGAACAAAAATTGAATTCGGGAATCTGTAATTCTCTACAAAAATAAAACTAAAAACAGAAGCCAATACAAAATTTGACCTGACCTCACCACTGCCTTTCCCCTGTACCATTTTATGTGTAGCATAATTGTTCAAACAATTAGGGAAAAAGAAGGTTGAATTAGGTAATGAAAAAGGAAGAAAGTACTGACAGGTGAGATAAAAGTGACAGATGAGTCCATTGGTGAGGTAATTGTAAACTGATATAGTGTAAATATGGAAACCAACAAAAATTAAAAAAGGAAAGGCCATTATGGTACCTGAGTAGAAGACGAATTCACATAAGTTGCAGGTATGGAAGCCACGTGAAAGGAAATTTTCTGGCAGAAATTGGGGAGAAGAACAGAGAAAGGTGTGGAGTTGGTGGAGTAAGAGGACATGTAATGGGGTGGCAATTGTTTTCGGCATTTTTTTTGGATTTAAAAAAAGGGAGAAGGAGACACCAAAATGGTACTATTCGATTATATATTAGAATAGATAAAATAGAAGTAGTAAAAAATAAAAAACCACACCCTAGTTAGATTTTTTTTCTTTTGTTTTGCCAATTTTAATCTGTTAATTAAATCCTTCTGTGGCAAACCTACTCATCCTAGTTATTCAAAGTTTTGACAAACCTACTCATCATCACTGAATTACGATTGTTTTGTTAAAATCAAGTTACTGGGTTTTTTTTTTTTCCCTACCAACATAAAAGCAATGAAATGTACAAATGAAAAAAGGAAAAAAATGAGAAAGGGGACTACCTAGCAGTAGCCAACCGTGTGAAAGCAATGTGTTCTTTTGTCTTCTTGTAAGCAAAAGAGGAAGAATCCATTGTTTAGCACTGTGTGTTTTCTTCTTTTGATTGTGGAACCGAGACAGAGGACGATGACAGAGTTAATAGTGACGGTTGTATTTGTAATCTGACCATTTTGAGGGGAACGTGGGTAGGCAGTTCAGGGAAGGGTAAAATTGTTTAGGGTGGGTTTTTTTTTCTTAAATGTCCAAAATATCCTCACAATTAACTGTTTTGTTTTGTGTGTTTTTTTTGCTTAAGAGGGTATTTTTGGAAATGAAAAAGCATGACAAAAAAAGGAGACACCAAAGAGTGCTCTCCCTTTATATATTAGAATAGATAACACTATATTCTCAAGGTGTCGATTAAAAAATCTATTCTAATATATTAAGAGAGAGTACATTTTGGTGAGGATAACTTTTTGAGGTTGGCTCACTTTTTGGTCTTCCCAAATCAGGATTTTTTCATAGTATCAAACCTATGCACAAAGAACTACGAAGTAATCTGCCATCTCAAACCCATCCCCTACTTATGTTTTAGTTCATGACATCATCATGCGTTATCTTTACATCGTGTTTATTAGAAATTTTGGCCCACGCGATGTGTGGATGATTTGTTACTTCAGAAAAAAAACCTCCAATCTCGAGTTACCAAAAAAAATTCTTTAGATCGACAATGGCAAAAGGTAGTAGACATAGCAATGGCTTACATTTTGCTTACTTTAATAAGCAGTAGTTTTAATATTAGGTACAATTTTTTACTTACAGTCGATTCTATATTTTTTTATTCAGAGAATGAATATCGATTATGGTAGTTTTTCCCACCAACCATGTTCACTTCCTGAGTTCTTTGTTTTCCCCACTAAACTAAGAGGGCTATATAATTCAATTCCAATTGTATGAGGCATTCTTACAAACACATTCAATGTAATAATAGAACCAAACATAGAACAAGCATTACATTTTCTATGAGCAACGATTTCATTGGCTAGAATGACACTAAATTTTGTTATGATTACGTCATGCACCGTTAATAGCCCTAACAAGAATATTTGCACAATGGCAGTAAAAAACCCCAACAGATAGACACTCAAAATTTCCAAGATGAATTGATACACAGCTTCTTACCGATTGTGGCAACGATAGTTGTTTGCGGTGGTTTATGATGGTGCCAATGGTGCCGTTGCAGACCTCTGCAATATTAGGTTTCACCCAATTATCAGATTATCAAGAGAGAGTGAGAGAGAGAGGACATTCGAGAGAGAGAGAGTGAGAGAGAGAGAGAGGACGTAGAACATCAGACTGTTGGTGTTTTTCAAAATTATAGTATGAACGTGGAGAGAGGGGGCTAGGTTTACTCCAATTATGAGAAGAAAAAAATTGTTTAATTCAACGACTCAAGTATAAGTTGGCAATAGGAGCCCTTAGATCGGCATATTCTCCTAGAGATGCTGCCCTATTTTATTATACCTTGTTGCCAGATACATAAAAAGATCAGGAAAAAAACAAGATACATACTGAGAGACTGCGAGAGAGAGCACACCTGATGTTCTCAATAACTTAGGGATGCATTAAATGAGACTCAATAATGACGATCGAAACTGTTGATTGCGTTATCTTTGTTGATTAAATCATCCACGAATTTTTTTTGCTATGATCGGATTTAGAAAGCCTCTTCATCGGCTCACTAATTCGATAAAAAAAGAATATTTCCATCCGATTAATGGTCTAACGATAAGCGATGAACTTTATTCTTGGTACATTTAATCTAATTCATATTCTGTAAAAGAGAGACGGGTCCGATCGAAAAAAATGGCTTACACAGGGCTCAATTGTTGTATTATTAGATATTAATATGCATCTAGATACATTAAAAGTCTGTCGATTACGTAGTTGTAGATATCCGATAATCTCTAATTTTGGCGACAATGCTAAATATCATATAACTTAACATCTTAACAGTACTGATCGATCATTCTAAAAATACACTCACTAACAACATTTAAATTGCACATGCAATTTATATTTGATATGAAATCTAGTCCTCCATTGTAGTTGAATGTAAGGTAGCTATGTGACCGTGACACAATAATGACGATCAATTCCGTTGAATTTTTTATGTTTGTTGATTAAGTCACCTACGTAAATTTTTGCCTCGATCTGGTTTAGGAAGCTCCATCATCGGCACGCAAAATTAATAATAGAATGAGATTTTCCATCCAATTAAGTGTCTACCTATAAGCCATCAACTTCATTCTTGGTACGAATGACGTAATTGATATTATGTAAAAGATAGACAATTTCGATAAATTAAAAAAAAAACCTTACGTGAGGCTCAGGTGGTGCATTATTAGATTTTATTGTTGTATTGAAATTAAACGACTAGATTTGTCAAAGTATGAAACTACAAGGACTAATTATGTAATTCAACCTTAAAAAACAACATTCTTTTTAAATAAAAATGAATGAAGGGTGCAAGACTTGAACCCCTGATCTTTTAGATAAATGTCCAAACTCCAACACCTTATCACTGTGGTACACAATTGAAATTTCGAAGGCTATTAATTATATAATACTTTCTTGAACGTAGAGACCCTATTTCTGGCTGAAAATTGGAGAAGGCAGTGGCCTCAAATGCCTTTGTCCTAATGCTAGGCCTGCACTTGTAAATCATATTATGGCCTATGTCATTGGTGTAAATCAGTATGTTGACTATAATAATTTTTTTAAAAAGAAAGTACAATGACAATAAATTTACAAAATTATTTAGATTGTACTTCCATAACTTAGTTCCAAGGATCACCATTAAATTTGGATTTGTATGCATACGGTGAAGGTCTGTCACCGATCTGCCTGTCAAATATATGGTGCCAATTGTTAAGTACACCGCCCTGAATATCCGTATCTTGAGACATTTGAATAATTATTTGTTTTAGTGACCTCTCATTTTTTCACAAAAATTTGAAGCAATTTTGATTTTTTGAATTAAATTTTTTAGAGAAAGAACTTAATTTAGACTAATATTTTGAGAGGAAATTGTAGTTGTATTCGAAAATTTGGGTATAGTATTTACTTTTTGGTGAATTTCTTGGATGAAAATTTTGAGCGAGAACTTTATTTTTAGTTTAAATTATTGAGGTATTGTATAGGGACAAATAAGAATTTGAAAAAATAGTGTGGAGGGAATCAAAAATTAAGATAATATGGTGAAAATTTTAAATTTTGAAAAAATAATGTGGCGGGAATTGAAAATAATTAGTGGTATGGTATTTTGCTGATTATAACTATCGTTTACTGAACTTTCCGATTGAATTTTTTTTATACAACATATTGTGGGTATGAAAACGCCAACTATTGTTGTTGTCATAACAAATTTGGTTATATTACTGAATTTATGGTATGGTATTTTGTTGAATATAACTATCGTTAAACTGAACATTTCAATTGAATTTTTTTATACGATACGTTGTGGGTATGAAAACGTCAATTTATGGTGTTGTCATAAAAAATTTGGTTATATTACTCAATTTGTGGAATGATATTTTGCTAATTATAACTATCATTAATCGAACATTCTGATTGAATTTTTTTTATACGACACGTTGTGGGAATGAAAACGTTAATTTATGGTGTTATCATAACAAATTTGGTTATATTACTCAATTGATGGAATGGTATTTTGCTGATTATAACTATCGTTAACCGAATATTCCGATTGAATTTTTTTTACACAACACATTCTGGGTATGAAAACGTCAATTTATGGTGTTGTCATAACAAATTTGGTTATATTACTCAATTTTTGAAATGGTATTTTGCTAATTATAATTATCGTTAACTGAATATACCGATTGAATTTTTTTTATATGACACGTTAAGGGTATGAAAACGTCAATTTATGGTGTTGTCATAACAAATTTGGTTATATTACTCAATTTTTGGAATGGTATTTTGCTAATTATAACTATCGTTAACTGAACATACCGATTGAATTTTTTTATACGACACGTTAAGGGTATGAAAACATCAATTTATGGTGTCGTCATAACAAATTTGGTTATATTACTCAATTTGTGGAATGGTATTTTGCTAATTATAACTATCATTAACCGAACATTTCGATTAAATTTTTTTTATACGACACGTTCTGGGTATGAAAACATCAATTTATGGTGTTGTCATAACAAATTTGGTTATATTACTCAATTTTTGAAATGGTATTTTGCTAATTATAACTATCGTTAACTGAACATACCGATTGAATTTTTTTTATACGACACGTTAAGGGTATGAAAACATCAATTTATGGTGTGGTCATAACAAATTTGGTTATATTACTCAATTTTTGAAATGGTATTTTGCTAATTATAACTATCGTTAACTGAATATACCGATTGAATTTTTTTTATACGACACGTTAAGGGTATGAAAACGTCAATTTATGGTGTTGTCATAACAAATTTGGTTATATTACTCAATTTTTGGAATGGTATTTTGCTAATTATAACTATCGTTAACTGAACATACCGATTGAATTTTTTTATACGACACGTTAAGGGTATGAAAACATCAATTTATGGTGTTGTCATAACAAATTTGGTTATATTACTCAATTTGTGGAATGGTATTTTGCTGATTATAACTATCATTAACCGAACATTTCGATTAAATTTTTTTGATACGACACGTTCTGGGTATGAAAACATCAATTTATGGTGTTGTCATAACAAATTTGATTATATTACTCAATTTTTGAAATGGTATTTTGCTAATTATAACTATCGTTAACTGAACATACCGATTGAATTTTTTTTTATACGACACGTTAAGGGTATGAAAATATCAATTTATGGTGCGGTCATAACAAATTTGGTTATATTACTCAGTTTGTGGAATGGTATTTTGCTGATTATAACTATCGTTAACCGAACATTCCGATTGAATTTTTTTTATACGACACGTTCTGGATATGAAAACGTCAATTTATGGTGTTGTCATAACAAATTTGGTTATATTACTCAATTTTTGGAATGGTATTTTGCTAATTATAACTATCGTTAACTGAATATACCGATTGAATTTTTTTTATACGACACGTTTAGGGTATGAAAACGTCAATTTATGGTGTTGTCATAAGAAATTTGGTTATATTACTGATTTTGTAATATTTTAGACATGTGTTATTACGGAATATTTTAATTAATTTTCTTTGATACGACACAGTGTGGTAAAAAAACGTTAATTTATGGTATTATTATAACAATTGTGGTTTATTTTATAATTTATGGTATTTAAATATATTTTCTTTTGATACGACACATTGTGTTAAGAAAATGACAGTTTTAGGTGTTGTCATAACAATTGTGGTTATTTTATAAAATTTGTGGCATTTTACAAATATTTTTGGCTTTGATATGACAATTGTTGATTCTGGTACGACATATTTTGATTTTGTTACGGAATATCATACAAGTCAAAGAATTTTTGGTACAACTCATTGTGGTAAGATAATGCCAATTTATGGTGTTGTTATAACATTTGTGGGTAATATTATTTAATTTTTGAGATTGTACGCATATATCTGGTTAGGGTACAAGTATTATAGATTACGGCACGAATAATTATGGTTATACAACAACAATATTTTTTAATTATGGATAACCTGCTAATGACCTGTTCAACAGGTAAATTTTAAAGTACAAGTCGTAACTAGAGTTATAAATATGCATTAGAAAACCAAAAATTGGCATAATAAAAATCACAAATTGTCATAATTTAGACATACGGTATACCCTGTGTACCATAGCTTCCTCCAAACAATTGAAGACATTAATGCTCAATTTGGAACTTTTTTCTCTAAGTACAAATAGAGATGCAGTGTCTGAATCCCATTCTTCCTTGCCAGCAGACTTGGCATTTGACCGACGGAATGAATCTGCTAACAGGAGATATCATAAAACGGAAGATTACTTGGATGTAACAGGAGTTAGTGACCCATCACAGAATGGTGAAGATACTCCCCGGGATAGCAATAGATCATCTAATATCACGGAAGCTTTACATCTAGAATGCAATGAAAGTGCTGCTGCAAGATCACCCAAAACTCCAAAGAGCGAAGGACAAAGAGACGTTATTGAACAATTTGAACCTGGTGTCTACGTAATTCTTGTTTGAAGCTGTCATCCTTAGGCCCTTATGGATGAGTCAATGCCACCCACTTGCAGAAAGCTGTTCGAAAGTAATGCTACAAATTTTTGTATCACACACGTACTCACACTGTTAAACGCGATAAACGTAATCCCGAAAATAGCAATATGATATCAGCATTGTTAATATTAGCCACGTGACGATGTCTAAAAGATTAAGATTGGAAAGAAGATCATGCCGGTGGGATATATCTCGGAGCAAACTATGATACAAAGATTGAATTCCAATTTTTGAAACTGTGAGGATTTCCAACTAATTACAAAGGGGTGATTCAAGCGTGTATACCGTACTGGGTTTGTGAATATAGTAGTGGCTTGCAGTTACTACTTTAGATTCAGAACCCCACCTTGCAATATCGACTGTCAATTTTGTTCTTGTCATCTCAAATAACTTGGAAATTTTAATCTCATTTTCCTTCCTCGATCTGTCTGTCAAAAATATGGATTTCTCTTGCTTTCGGCTTGTTGGTAAGGCGAGAGCTTCAAGCCTTTCGATAGGTCACCCTATTAACTGGAACTGATCGTGTTGTTTTAATGAGAAACTGAAGCTGTGGTACTATCTGTTTGGATTTATTTTTCCGGGATCAAGCCTAAGAAAAGGAATAGTTGGAAACCTTCTGATCCATATAACCTTTCGCTCACTTGCTATCAATCTGTTCCAGATCAGACATATCCAGCAATCTTAATGTTGTTAATTTGTTCTTGAGTTAATTACTTACTGCAGAACGTTACCCCGCAATAACGCAGGGTCACCGTCAAATTTATACGGGAAACAAGGAGAACCGAGCTCCAAAGAATGGGTATCCCAAAATTATTGCGTTGTGATGTTTGTAGCAGGCCGAGCAGTATGGCTCGTGTAGGGGGTGAAAACAATTGATGCTTCGGATCACCTTGGATTGCAACGGCTTGTTCGTGCCTTTTCACCGAAACCCTAATTTGTTGTTGATGCCCTAATCTGCAAAACAGACAATGAGTGAGTGCACCTTTACCTCTCGTGGCAAAGGTCCTTCGATGCCAAAGTTAGTATCGCGTACTAGCAGTCAAACCCTAATTATCAGTAGAAAAATAATAAGAATGCAATGTATTGCGTACCTTTTACCTCTAAGTTTACCTCGTATTTATAGATTCATAGATACTTGCTGCCCAAGCATCCCTGTCGCCCTAGGATTCCTATCTCGTATAGGAAATCCAGGATATCAAGGATTCTCGTTTCCTTTATCAGTTTGCTACCTTAGTCCTTTTAGGACTCTTTTTCCTAACTGGCCGAATATCCCATTCCCGTTGGATATCTTTTCTGGATCCTATATTCTCGGGATCCCATTCCTTCACGGAACATGAATACTCTGGAATATTCTTGATAAGAGCTCTTTCCTTGTTCAGCTCTCTCGTAGCCGAACAGACCGCCTGGGCCGGTTATTTCACATATAATATTGGTCTTTGTTTAGCTTATTTGGACCAATGTAACGGTATGTCACTATCTGCCGAACAGTAAGTTTAGACCAATGACTTCTCATGCCAATAGTCCATGTCGCCGACCACCGCCCATGGTGTTGCTTAACCCGTGATCCCTCGTATCACGCTTCTAGTTATTACTTTATCTGTTCGAGAATACCTCCCTACAATTGCTCCCCAACTTTACTTATTTGCTACTATTCGGGGGCAATGGGTGAAGCTTAGAAACAAACGTTAGACCGAACTCCTCTGAGCCCGAGCAGTCATAGTATTAATACTCATTGATGTTCTTTGGCGGTTTTATCATCATGCCGTTTTGAGGAAAGGACTCCACGTGGCGTATTTCGTACACTTTGCATTTAACTCGATCTGACGTTTCATAAACGGCGTCAAAACGGCCATCCGTCAAGACCTTTCATTTCCTGTTACCTCTCATGTAACGGCGCCAGAGGAAACGTTTCGTCTCCGTTGCTTTTCACTTTAATCCCTCAAAAGGGATATTTTTGGGTTTTCTATCCAAAGTTTCAAATCCTTCGTTTCTCTCTCTAAAACCAGGCGAAAATCATCTATCTCTGATCTGCCATTGCTGTCATCTGCATCTCGATTGCATCTCAGGTAACCACTGCAATAGTCTCGTAAGACTTCTAATTCTCGCTCCTTCTTGCATCTTGTTCTGAGATTTCATCTCTTAGGGTTTTAATTGCACCCAGTTTTCCGATTTGTCCTGCTCACTTCTTTCGTATCCATGGCGGATGATAATGAAAACCTTCCAAAACCCAGCAAGTTTAGGAAACTCTGTGAAACCCCAACTGCCATGGCGGCGTTTAGGACTGAGTATAACGTCCCTGAGAACGTGGGGCTCGAACTCGCCCCTTTAGGTGCAGACAGGGATGGCGGTTCATGGGATAGGATGTGTATCCCAATTGTAGACATTGTCGAAGGCGGAGTTCGTTGTCCCCTACACCCATTACTCCGTCAAGTCCTAAACTGGTACCGTCTCACTCCCATGCAAGTTTCAACAAACGTGTTTAGACTTATAATGGGAGTAGTAGCTTTAAACAGGATTCTGGGAACTCAATTAGGGATTTGGGACATTCAATGGTGGTATAGTATAGTATTAAACCCTGACTACAACACATATTATTTCAAAGTTAGAAGAGCAGAAAAGCGTCTCGTGCTAAACTTGCCAGATTCTGCTCGTGATCACGAGATTGACTTCCTCTACGTTACCGGAGCTTTCGAGCCAATAGGGGAAGATGGCCAAGTGGTGGGCCTCCATTGTCCCCATATTTGGGGTTACCCACGTATGCTCTTGATATTCTTGATCTATTCGATTTTTCGTTTATGCTTCTTTCCTCTGCATTTGCTAACCTTTGTTTTGTCGAATCATTTGGTAGCGGACAACGATAACAAGCGTCTTAGACGAAAGCCAAGTTACGTCTGAACAGCAGAGATTAATAGGATTCTGAAATACACAGGCGAACCAGGCACCGCAACAGCTGGTCGGGGTCGCAATGCTGACGTACTGCTGGGGTATGATCCTGCGTACAAAGGGGTTATTGACAGGAGACTCGCCAATCCGAGCACTAGTGCTGCCTCGACTTCGACCGCTCCCCAGCCAAGGATTTTAAGATCCAACGCTGGAGATACAGTTGCTGGTGAGCCAGGTTCAATTCCTATCTCAGAAGGCGTCCCATTACCCCGCTTGAGACTCCAAAGACCCTCTCAAAGACAGGTCGTTTCTCATCATCAACCCGAACAGCCAGTATTGAATCGCGACACCAGCCAATCATCTTCTTCTGGATATTCTCCTTCTCCTCCAAACTCAGCAAGTATGTCTCGTCAACCTTTAAATTTAAGTTCTCTGCTTACCGTCTCAGTCAGAGGGCGTGGTGCTCGCCGGGCATCCTCTACTGGGCTTGCTCCCCCACCACCCCGTCGTACCAGGGGTGGTTCTGCTTGATCTTCCTCTTCTCCTCGAGAAGTGGACACTACTGTAGAGGCTAGTGACGTTCATAGAGACAAACGTCCTAGGGTAGATGACCAAACTGATCTTGCCGGGCAATCTGAAACGCCCGAATGCCCCCTCGTGGCTCCCAATCCTCAAACTGCTCCTCAAGTTTGGGCCCCTCGTCTAACTAGGGGAGATCGTCCTATCAACATTGGGGATAGTGCGAGCTCCGACTGCTCTGGCTCTTGCTCAAGGCCTACTGTTGCCTGTCGATATGCAGAAGGAAACAGCAGCCTCTCCTGATCGGCTTGTTTCCATTGGACTCGTCAGTGGTATCAAGGTAGTGTGACTTGATCTTTCCTTCTAGTTACATATAAGTTCTTATGTATATTTCGTATACTATATATCATGTATTGCTACACCCGTTACTTACTGTTCGATGTTTTGCCAGTTCATTCAAAAGATGGTCACTTTGGGCCAGAAGTACCAAGAAGCTGAGACCGAAAGGATCAGACTGCTGAATGACAACACGCTGCTACTTCGGACAGTTTCACGTTTAGAAAGAGAGAGAGATAAAGCCAAATCTGATTTTGATGGAGCTAAGGGCAAACTCGAGATTGCCGAGGAGAGCCTAAATCAGGCTTTGTCGGAGATTGATAGCACCAAAAAAGCCGCTTATGAAGAAGGGTACCAGAAGGGTTTTGATGCTACAACTGCTAGCTATGTCGAACAAATGCCTGCTATTCAAGACCAGATCTGGGTTGCTTGCTGGGAGACATGTTTAACAAAAGTTGGCGTTGCAGACGACTCCCCTCTCTGGATTGAGAATGAATTGCCGAGCAGCCGGGCTGCAACTCCCCAAGAGCATGAGGTGCCCTTGGAAGATGATGTTGAGCAGCAAATTGAAGATTTTGCTGGTACAGAGGAAGATATTCCATCTGGATCTCAACCCATCCAATCTCCTGTTCGTGATTCAGTTAATGAACCTATCATATCCTCGAAGAGAATCCAACTGGCGGTGTTGCTACCGCTGAAGTTCATGCAGAGATCCTGGATGAAACTGCTCCTGAGGTTCAGAATCTGGACTAACAGGTAAGTATTTGGTATAAAAAAAAGTTTGACTGGTCCTGCGTGACCGTAAGCATTGGCCCTGCGTGGCACTAGTATTTTCAATACTTTTGTTTGATACAGGTATTCGGCCCTTTGTGGCATAACTTTATAATTTGCTCGGTGCCTCTTGTTTTTTGCATGTGTTTGGATGCAAATAGATTTATCTAAGTATTTCGTACTTTGATCATTTTATTCATATGTTTTGCTTGTTGCATAAGTGTTCTGTACTTTAGCAAATCCTGTGAACATCATTTCTTGTACTCTTTCACGTACTTAGAACAAACCTTCATGTTTCTTGTACTTTTGAACTGAATTTAAGTTTCACGTACTTAAAAACTTTTTAAGTTTCTCATATTCTAAATGAATTTGTAGTTCATACGTACTTGTGCAATCTTCAAATACTCGTATTTGTATGTACTGCAAGTGTTCAAGCATGTTATCGTACTTGAATGCTTCTAAGTTTCTCGTACTTGAATGCTTCTAAGTTTCTCGTACTTGAAATGAATTGCAAACCATACAAGTGTTTCATACTTATACTTGCTAAGTTTCACGTACTCAACTGTTTTAAGTTTCTCGTACTTGAATAGTTGTGGCTAACATATACTCGTTATGCTTTAAGCCAAGCCAATTGTTTTATATAAACTTACAAGTGTCTCGTACTTTAAATTTCATACAAGTGTTTTCATACTTGTACTCGTTAAGTTTCACGTACTTAGTGTATAGGTGCCTGTTCCCTGCTCCCCAATACGAATGAGGAAAACCAAGCCCGTGGTTCGTATTTGTAAGACAAATATCAAGAACGCAATATTCATACTGCAAAAAAGTGATTTTATTCATAATCTGTGAAACTCAAGAGGGCGTTATTCGTACCCCTTGCAACTAAAACAATAAAACTAGAATAAGGGAATTATATTCGTAATTCCCACACAATCACGTAGTGCAATCTAAAACAGAACTCAATGCTTCTAAACAAAGAATTTTCGTAGATTATGGATATTCCAAGGCCTCGGAATTGGATTACCATCCAGATCTGCCAATCTATAGGCCCCTATGCCTACAATCTCGGTTACTCAATACGGGCCTTCCCAGTTGGCCCCCAGCTTGCCTTCGTTGGCCACCTTGGTGTTGCCGAGCACCTTCCGAAGTACGAGGTCCCCAACACCAAACTCTCGAGGGTGAATGTGTTTGTAATAGCTTTTCATCAGCTGTTCCTGGTAAGAAGCCAGATGCACCAGGGCCCTTTCCCTTCTTTCTTCGGCGAGATCAAGCTCAATCTCGAGGGCTCGGTAATTGCCTCCACTTTCAACCAAAACGGTCCTATTGGTCGGCAGACCTACTTTCAGAGGTATGACAGCCTCTGTTCCATATGCCAATGAATAAGGGGTCTCTCCCGTAGACCTCCTAGGTGTTGTTCGGTAAGCCCACAGCACTAATGGTAATTCGTCAGGCCACTTCCCTTTGGCTTTGTCCAGCCTTTTCTTGATCCCATCAAGGATAGTTTTATTAGATGCCTTTGCTTACCCATTACTCTGAGGGTAGGCTGGGGTTGAATAATAATTTCGTATTCCATACTGGACACAAAAAGCCTTGAATTTTTTCTGAAATTGGGATCCATTGTCTGTAATCAATGAGTAAGGGACCCCAAAGCGAATGATGATGCTCTTCCACACGAACCTTTCTATCATAGGTTCAGTGATTTTGGCCAGTGGTTCTGCCTCAATCCACTTAGTAAAATAGTCTGTTGCAACTAGCAGGAATTTTTGATTCCCAGTTGCTTTGTGTAGTGGACCCATGATGTCCATTCACCATTGAGCAAACGGCCAGGGACTTGTCAAAGGCACCAGATCTTCGGCTGGTGTTCGAATCATTGGTGAGAATTTTTGACATTTCTCACAAATTTTTACATACACCTTTGCATCTTCCTGCATGTGTGGCCACCAGTAACCTTGGGTAATTGCTCGGTGGGCAATGGATCTGCCTTCAGCATGGCTCCCACATGTTCCCTCGTGGATTTCATGAAGAAACTTCTGCACCATCTCAGGATGTACGCATAGCAAATATGGTCCTGTAAAGGATTTTCTGTATAACTTACCCTCTGGGGACAGCCAAAACCTAGCAGATTTGATCCTTATCTTATGAGCCTCTTTTTTGTCAGAAGGGAGTGTTTCATCTCGTAAAAACTCCACGATTGGGTCCATCCAACTTGGTCCTTGGATCACGTCCAAGACCAGGTCCACACTTCTCCCAATGCTCGGCTCACTCAGATATTCTACTGCCACCTTCCTTTTGAACTCAGTTGGTACAGCCGCAGCCAACCAAGCTAATGAATCTGCATGAGCATTCTGTCCAGAACTTATCTGTTCAATATATACCCTATCGAAGGTATCAAGCAGGTCTTTGGCTGCCCGTACGTAGGCTACCATCTTTTCACTTCGGGTTTCATATTCCCCGTACAGTTGATTGACCACAAGCTGTGAATCACAATACACCCTAACCCGTTCTGCTTTTAGGGTTTTTGCACTCCTTAGTCCAGCTAAGAGTGCCTCATACTCAGCTACATTATTCGAAGCACTAAAACCGAGCCGAACAGATAGTTCTATCAGTACTCCTTTAGGAGGAAAAAGGACAACCCCAATTCCTGAACCAGTATTACATGCCGATCCATCAACGAATAACTTCCATTCCATAGGATCCTGTTCGGCCGAGGGTTGATTCTTCGTGGGTGATGTCTTAATCGCCTGTTCCTTTCTCGTAGGAGGTAGGGGAGCCACCGTAGGAGAAAATTCTGCCATAAAATCTGCCAATACTTGGCCTTTGATTGCCGTGCGTGGCTGATAATCGAGATCATACTGACTTAACTCGACAGACCACGTCGAGATCCTTCCCGAGAAGTCTGCTTTTCGTAGCAGTGATTTCAATGGAAACTCAGTGTAAACCACAACCTTGTGGCTTTGGAAATAGTGTGGCAGTTTCCTAGTGGCTGTCCTAAGTGCCAGGACAAGTTTTTCTAAGAGCAGATATCTCGTCTCTGCATCCAGTAGCGTCTTGCTAACATAATAAATAAGGATTTGTTCGATTCCCAAATCTCCCAACAGGACTGCACTTACTGCATGCTCAGAAACAGCTAAGTACAAAACTAAAGACTCACCTGGCTGTGGAGTTGACAAAAGTGGGGGCTTGGCTAGATACTTCTTCAGGTCCAAAAGGCCTGTTCACACTCTGCTCCCCATTCAAATCCCTCCCTCTTTTTCAATAATTGAAAAAAGGGTCTGCACTTGTCACTTGACCTGCTGATAAATCTATTAAGTGTTGCAGCCATTCTAGTCAGCCTCTGGACTTCCTTAGTGGTTTTGGGACTTTGTAGCCTCTGTAGGGCTGCAATTTGATCAGGGTTAGCCTCAATCCCTTTCATGGTCACCAAATGGCCCAGGAACTTTCCTGAACCAACTCCAAACGCACATTTCGAAGTGTTGAGTTTCAGTTTGTACTCCCTCAGGATTTCGAAAGCTTCTTTTAAATCAGCTATATGCCCCCTTTTATCTTGGCTTTTTACCACCATATCATCTATGTAAACTTCCATAGTCTTTCCAAGGAGCTTCTTAAACATGATGGTTGCAGGTCTTTGGTATGTTGCCCCAGCATTCTTTAGCCCAAACGGCATAACACTATAGCAGTACAAACCTCGTGGTGTGATTAGCGAAGTCTTCTCTTGATCAGGCCCAAACATAGCAATCTGATGATATCCTCGATATGCGTCGAGAAAACTCATTCGCTCGTAGCCAGCGGTTGGGTCAACCAACTGGTCAATTCTTGGAAGAGGAAAACTATCTTTTGGGCACGCCTTGTTTAGGTCTGTGAAGTCTACGCAGACACGCCACTTTCCATTCTTTTTCTTCACCACAACGGTGTTGGATAACCATTCTGGGTAGTGAACTTCATGTATTGCTTTGACCTCCAGTAAACGATCGACCCCTTCAATTACTGCATCCACATTCTGCATGGCTGCCCTCCGTTTTTTTTGAATGATTGGTTTATGTTGAGGATCAACATTAAAATGGTGACAGATCACACTTGCATCTACTTCAGGCATTTCCTCTGGTACCCAAGCAAATACATCAACATATTCCTTCAGAAATCTTATTAGTTCAGCCTTTTCGTTTGCTGGCAATGACTCTCCTATTAAAAAATATCTTTCAGGATCAGTCTCATCGATCTGAATTTTCTCCAGGCCTTCAACCACTTTTTCTGCCGGACTTCTCCTAACGTCCTCTATAGTTGGTTGACTTGGTAGTTCTAATGTATGAACGTGGTGGGCCTTTGGAGCTCTTTTAATGATGGAGATCAGACACAGTTGGGCCACTTTCTGATTGCCTCTAATTGCTTCAACCCCATTCGATCCTGGGAATTTCACCATCTGGTGGTAAGTCGAAGAGACAGCTCTCATTTTGTGCAGCCATGTCCTCCCTATAATCGCGTTATAGGAGGAAGGAACGTTAACAACTAAGAAATCTATCCTCAACACCACTGACCCAGCCCGAACAGGTAGTGTTACCTTTCCAAGAGGACAGACTGCTCCCGCACCGAACCCGATCAGGGGTGTTGTAGATTGCTCTAGGTCTGTTTGGGCCAGCCCCAGCTTCTTGAACTCATCGTAATACATTACCTCTGTACAACTCCCTGAGTCCACTAGAATCCTCTCAATGTCGTACTCCCCAACTCGTAGGGTTATGACCAAAGCATCATTGTGGGATATTTGGACTTCTCTCAGATCATCATCTATGAATGCTATGCTTTCTTTGCATACATCACTCTCTCGCCCTCTCTTATTTCCTAATCGCGTTACATGCTGATCATGCTTGACTTGCCTTTGTAATAGCCTAACCTCATTTCTCATATAAGGTGTGGCTAACCCATGTATAATGTGGATTACTCCTTTAGGATTCTGCTCGTAATCCAGCTCCATGGCCTTCCCTTTCTCTTTTGGGTCCTCCTGGATAAATTCCTTGAGATGGCCCCGAGAGACCAAATCGTCAAAGTGTCTTTTGTACATCTCACAGTCCTCAGTCATATGGCCCCAATTTTTATGGTAACTGTAGTGCTGATTCGTAGCACGTTTTGCATCCTTGTCTCCACCTAGACTCGGGGGCCATTTAAAATATGGCTGATTCTTTATTCGATAAAGAATCCTATAAATTGGTTCCTTCCAAACCGTAGTGATAGAAAAGAAAGATTAGGGGTCAGGAGCTTGCTGAAAGATTTGGGGTCAGGAGCTTGCTTGTCCTTGTACGGCTCTTTCTTAGCCTGCCCATACTCCCTTCTCTCTCTATAAGTTTTGGGCTCTAGCTTATCCACCTTTTTAGCAAGTGCCTTCGGCTATTCGGCAATAGTTCTGTCATCCTCACGGAGTATGTCATCCTCCATTCTGGCATGTTGCTCTATCCGCTCCATCAGTTTAGTCAATGTGGCTATCGGATGTTTATTCAATGAGCGACGCAGCTCTCCCCGAACAGGCAAACTAGTTTTGCAGGTGGCAATTGCATACTCCTCACTGCAGCTTTCAATCTCGTTGAAAGTTTTCCAGTACTTCTTTGCATAATCCCTGATCTGTTCGTTTTCCTCTTGTTTCATGGTGGAAAGACTTTCAAACGTCTTTGGCGCTTTTCTGCTTGTCAAGAACCGAGCAGTGAATTCCTCAGCCAACTGCCTCCATCCTCGTATGGATCGTGGGGCCAGTTTATGCGACCAAGCCAAAGCCACCTTGCCAAGACTGGAGGGGAACATCTTGCATAAGATGCCATCATCCCCCTCGTGCATGAACATAGCCTGCTGATAATGCTGTATGTGAGCTACGGGATCCGTATTTGTCTCGTAAAGTACGAACGTGCCGTGCTTCACTCTGTTCGGCAACCTAGCCTCTTGTAGCCTCTTTGCAAAGGGGGAGGCTGCAATATTACTTAGGGCCTTGCGTGTTGCTTCTCGTGCAGTCACTGTCCCATTCTCGAGTTCCTTCGAACTGTGAGTCGTAGCCTTGACCCAATCAGCATCAGGCCTCTCGTACCTGTCTCGATGATGATTCCTTGTTTCTTCCTCTTCTGTGGTGGAACTTCGATCTCTGCTCCTCATTTTTTGTGAAGAAGCCTTTCTATCCGGTGTTCGGCTTTTACTTCTGCTTCTCCTTTTTCGTAGAGAAGCTTCGTATCGCCCTTTGTTAGGACTCCTGCTCCTTCTCCCATGTGAATGAGCCCGCTTATGGACTACCAGAGTCCGTCTGTCCTTCTGGGAATTCCTTCGAGAAAGTCTAGAATCTTCTGGGTGCTCTCGTATCCGCTGCAACTCATGTATCTCGTACTCTCATTTTCTAATTAAACAAGCATACTCCTCGATTTCCCTTCTCTTTTTATTGAGGACATTGTTATCATAGTGTATACTTCTTGAATGGGTGACTGACTCTTCTCTTCAATGAGACTTACTCCTTCTCGTGGAGCCAGTAGCAGTTTTATCTCCTTTTTCTTTGGAGTTATCTCTGTCATGTCTACCAGTGGGCTTTATCGGAGCACCTGGTGGGGATTTATCTTTTCCCCCACCCAACTGGTCCTTTGGACTAACAGCGTAACTGGATCTTCTTCCATTATAATTATTGTTCTAAAAGATGGTTCGTTTCCCACAGACGGCGCCAATTGTAGGGGATGAAAACAATTGATGCTTCGGATCACCTTGGATTGCAACGGCTTGTTCGTGCCTTTTCACCGGAACCCTAGTTTGTTGTTGATGCCCTAATCTGCAAAACAGACAAGGGGTGAGTGCACCTTTGCCTCTCGTGGCAAAGGCCCTCCGATGCCAAAGTTAGTATCGCGTACTAGCAGTCAAACCCTAATTATCAGTAGGAAAGCAATAAGAATGCAATGTATTGCGTACCTTTTACCTCTAAGTTTACCTCGTATTTATAGATTCATAGATGCTTGCTGCCCAAGCATCCCTATCGCCCTAGGATTCCTATCTCGTATAGGAAACCCAGGATATTAAGGATTCTCGTTTCCTTTATCAGTTTGCTACCTTAGTCCTTTTAGGACTCTTTTCCATAGCTGGCCGAACATCCCATTCCCATTGGGTATCTTTTCTGGATCCTATATTCTCAGAATCCCATTCCTTCACGGAACATGAATACTCTGGAATATTCTTGATAAGAGCTCTTTCCTTGTTCAGTTCTCTCGTAGCCGAACAGACCGCCTGGGCCGGCTATTTCACATATAATATTGGTCTTTGTTTAGCTTATTTGGACCAATGTAACGGTATGTCACTATCTGCCGAACAGTAAGTTTAGACCAATGACTTCTCATGCCAGTAGTCCATGTCGCCGACCATCGCCCATGGTGTTGCTTGACCCGTGATCCCTCGTATCACGCGTCTAGTTATTACTTTATCTGTTCGGGAATACCTCCCTACATCTCGTGCCACTTCTGAACGTGATCTAGTATCCCGATCAACTCCGAGTCATTTTACCCTTGACAATTGGAACGCCGAAGGCCTCCGTAGCCGAGGGTCCTGTTAATTACGACTCGATTAATCGCCTCAGTCTCCAACACCCATACGAACGGGAAATGCGTTCGGTTGGAGATCCTCCGATGATCGTATAACACGCTCGGTGCCAGCGATCATAGCCAACATTCTATCTCACCTACATGGGAACTGTAACCTTGGTCGTGGTGACGTTCGTGACGTCATCCAAGCGGTTATCAGGATAAGGACAGGGGGCACGTGAAGGTGCCAGCTCATCCTACAAACGGTTACAAAACCCTAAACGTGACGTAAGAGTGATGTCAGCCGACCCGTGTCTAGCGTTGGTGCAATCTTGGGGATCAAGCTAAGAGGTTTCCTATAAATATCCTATTATGCCTTTTTGTTAGAAGTACGCACAGAAAAAATCCTAGCTCCTGATTCCTAATTTCTCTCTGCAAGTCAACTGACTCTCGCACCGGAGGGCCATCTCGAAGAACCTCCGGTGTGGTCTTTAGTCGTGCTTCATTTTTGCAGGGCGAAGGAAGAGACTAGGAGCAGATCTCGAATCCACAGTCAGAAAGTATAAACCATTCAGAACGGAGCCCCACAATTTGGTGAACCCGATGTGAAACGGCTGTTTCTCAGATCCACGGCAGCTCAAACTTGTCGACCACCTCTTTTGTCCTAAAAACTTCACTCCTCCAGATTTCCACCGGTCTCCCCCTTAAAAAATAGGAGGAGCACCTCCACCTCCTCTTTTTCAACCCCTCGGTTCCTCTTTGCACATTACCTCTGAAATCGGTGTCAATGCCGCCTCCCCATCACAACCTCTCTGATTTACCCCTCCAGGTATGAGCACCTCCATCCAGCGTCCAGTAGGTTTGAGTGAAGACGCTCTAGCATATGTACAAATGCTGGAACAGCAGCAAGAACAGACCAACGCTGATGTCGCCATTCTCAAAATGGAGATTGCAAAAATTAAGGCCAACGAATGTCCGACGGCATCCCACTTCGGATCTAAGGGACGACGCCGGAGAGAAAATCTGCCACCTCTTCCTCCTCTGGTTGGTGATGGACGGCCACATAGAATCTCAGTCCATGATCGCTTGTGTGGGCAACGTGCCCTTTCGAATTTCCGAATTCCAAAATGCAAGGGGCCCGGGTCGAGGGAGCGCGAGCGGGGAAGCAAGCGCTCGCAAAATACAGAGTCGCCACTCGGGTTTGAAGGTCCGACACCCAAGGAACCGTATTTCGAAGCACTTGCCGCGCTGTTTATTTTGAAAAAGTTAAGGAACCAGTCCATCATAACCATATCCGGGTTCGGGAGCCAGGTTACGAGAGGGGAAGGATTTTATGGCACCCCTCTCGCCCAATCCGGAGATTGGTCTCTACTTAGGTATTTACGAAAATGTTTGTTTGCGATTCTGTTTGATTAATCAATTTTTAGCCAATTAGGGCGGGGGAACAGTTAATCAGGGATTTAAAACTGTAACAGTTTGCAGGATGTGATAGATATGGCATGGATGAATGGAATAAAATAAAAAGTGGGATATAACCCAACACTCTCGATCAAACACCAAAACAGGGCTTTATATGAGATCGGCACAAATAATGGCCAACTTGCATGCGTGGATCAACCTGCATGCAAATACACCATCGCGCGACAATCTCATACACTCGCGCAAGTGTTGATGCCTCACCAACAGTTTGAATTTTACCCCCTTCTGGGCTCTGGAAGGACCAGTGCTCACCCAGGTGCAAACCATGCAGCTTTATGAGTACTTGAAAGTAAACAATATTACAACAGGCAGTAATGATTTTGAAGTACAACCCCTAAACAGTGGGGGTGACTAAACAGAGGCCAAGACCAAGCTGCCCATGCAAGGGCAAATTCTGGAATTAAGATAACCATCGCGCGATAGAGTGATATACACGCGCGAGGGTTCTGACTGGACTTCCAGGAACTGCTTTGCATGCCTGGGCTCTGAGAACATATTCAGGAGCAAACTAGGGGCATTCTCAAGCTAAATAACGAAAAGTTATAAGTTTGACTACAAATTTTAGCATACAAGATAGTGAAATATCACGAATATTTTCCATAGGAAGGCATAAGATCATAAATGAACGAGGACAAGGATCCCATCCCCACGAGAACCATATCGTGCTGACTAGAACAGTTGCGCGATGGAGTGGGTATCTCGCACGTGGGAGAGCTTTTCCACGGCAACTTGTAACTCTGCTGACTTTAGGACCAGAACTGGTATTGATTACTAGCCTTGGCCCTGTCAGCCCCTCAGGGTTTCGAACAGTAAGCAGAAAAGTATTATACCTTTGCTTGAGTGTCTTGAAGATGGCTTGAATGAGGTGGTAAGGCTTGGATAGTGAATATGTGGGAGTGAGTGCAATATGGGGTGCTTGTGTTTAAACTTCCTTCTTCTTTCTTGAGAAAAATTGGTAACCCTTTGAAATGAAGCATGGGGGGGTTCTTATAGAAGGAGGAGTTGGTTGGTGGCTAGACAAGGCCATGCAACCAGCCAACAAGGCTGGTAACAATCACTTGGTGGAGAAGTGGGGTGCCAAAGGTGATGGGAGAATGGGGTAGAGGTGGTGCAAGGGGAGCCCCCCAGAACGCTGTTCAGTCGACGAAACGGGGTTACATAGGCCTGTAGCCCCTTGATCACTACGCAATCCGGATGAAAATGACAGGTGTTGACCATCGTGCGAGACAGTGAAACCATCGCGCGAGTGTCAAGCTAAACCCCGCGAAGGTTAACAGTCAAAACTTTGACTTTGAGCACCACCTGGCAAGTGAACCATCGCGCGAGGGTTCTAGTTCATCGTGCGACTGTTAAAACCTGAGGCCCAGGTTTGGATTCAAGGGTTTTCAAGGCTAAGGATGGGTTCCACAAACGCCAAACTCAAGCCATTCCATGTCCTCAAGACTGTTTTCGACCTAATTCATCATCGGGGAAACAAGAAACCGAAAAACAAAGTAAAACGATCGGGAAATCAGATTGGGGTGTCTACAGTAGTCCCTCTTTGACGGCACGCGGAGCACCATTGGCTAGTACGGGTAACGTCAAAGATTTCTAGACACCCATCCAATTCACCCAAAAGCCGATTAAACGAAAAGTGCAAGCAAGTATATACAAATACCGTGCACCAAGGGATCGGAGAGCAGATCGATCGCTGTTTTGGATTTTGACGGATGGATCGTCGTTGATTTAAAACGGACGGATAGATCGTCGCTGATTGATAATCGGACGGTTAGATCGTCGTTGATTTATAATAGGACGGATGGATCGTCGCTGATTTGAAATAGGACGGATGGATCGTCGCTGATTTGAAATAGGACGGGTAGATCATCGCTGATTGATAATCGGACGGATGGATCGTCGCTGATTGATAATCGGACGGATGGATCGTCGCTGATTGAAATTCGAACGGATGGATCGTCGCTGATTGATAATCGGACGGATGGATAGTCGCTGATCGAAATTTGGACGGATGGATCGTCGCTGATTGAAATTCGAACGGCTGGATCGTCGCTGATTGAAATTCGGACGGATGGATCGTCGCTGATTGATAATTGGACGGATGGATCGTCGCTGATTGAAATTCGGAAGGATGGATCGTCGCTGATTGAAATCGGACGGATGGATCGTCGCTGATTGAAATCGGACGGATGGATCGTCGCTGATTGATAATCGGACGGATGGATCGTCGCTGATTGAAATTCGGACGGATGGATTGTCGCTGATTGAAATCGGACGGATGGATCGTCGCTGATTGATAATCGGACGGATGGATCGTCGTTGATTTGAAATAGGACGGATGGATCGTCGCTAATTTAAAATAGGACGGGTAGATCGTCGCTGATTGAAATTCGGACGGATGGATCGTCGCTGATTGAAATCGGACGGATGGATCGTCGCTGATTGATAATCGGACGGATGGATCGTCGCTGTTTTGAAATAGGACGGGTAGATCGTCGCTGATTGATAATCGGACGGATGGATCGTCGCTGATTTGAAATAGGACGGGTAGATTGTCTCGGACGGATGGATCGTCGCTGATTTAAATTCGGACTGATGGATCGTCGCTGATTGAAATTCGGACGGATGGATCGTCGCTGATTGAAATCGGACGGTTAGATCGTCGCTGATTGATAATCAGACGGATGGATCGTCGCTGATTGAAATCGGACGGTTAGATCGTCGCTGACTGATATAAAGGACATCTCGAAGGGATCTTAAAACCAATTGCAAGGCTCGAGCAAGACTCCTAGGCCATCGTCCAAGCGATACACATGATCGGGCCTGAACCAGAGGCTAAACTTAGCGATCGGCCCAGTCGTACAATCGCGCGATGAAGCCACACCAACGCGCGATGGTTCTCTGTTAGGGCCTGGGTCTGAAACCAGCCCAGATCCGGCCCGCACCCATTTTCTTCTCTTTTCTTCCCGGGGACTCTATAGGAACCGATGCTTAGCGGTTTCAAAACTTCAAAACTCCCAACTCCTCTCAAACTCTCCAAACCCCAACTCAAACCCTTCGATTTCTTCACGAAAATCGAAAGGAATTCACGCACAAACACTCACCCATGGCGGAACACGGCAATGGTGGCGGTGGAAGAGAGGTAGTTGATCGTCGAGAGGACGAACCCATGGAGGTCGGTACAAGAGATCAACAGCAGTTAGAAGAGGCCACGGATACTGGTGCAACGGCCACAGGCGGCGGCGGCGGCGATGGCGACCGAAGCCGTGAGCAGGAGGTCAGTGGAGAAGGGGATCATCGCGCGACGGTGTCAGATCATCGCGCGACGGAGGAGGCTGGGGCTACGGGGCTCGTTGTTCAGCCATTGGATCCGAGCATGGCGGTAGAAGGCTCGGTGGTGATTAGTGGTGGCTTCGGTAGAGACATCAGCAGCAGAGGCGCCGAGGGTGGCGGCGCTGGGCCAAGCGAGACTCTGCCGAGGGATCCGGCAAGAGGCAAGGGTATAGCAACCGAGGAGGAGGGCGCCACAGAGGTTCCTAAAGAGGAAGTACTGTTTCGGCCAGCAGCAACATCGTCGGGCCACAGACCTATCACGAGACAGGACCTTGCGGAGTTCCTGAGTGAGGAGAGGCTAGCTCGGCTCCTCGAAGAGGATCCCATGATCGGGGCTGCTGTTTTGGAGGCTCGAGAGGAGCGAGAGCGGGAGATAGCCGCTTCAGAGGTTGCGGCGAGGGCCGAGAGGGCAAGAGCCGCTGAGGAGGAGGCTCTGAGGGACGCAGAGACCGAGGAGCGGATTGGAGCTAAGGTTCACGAGCCTAGAGTGACAGCAGTGTCTGAGGCAAAGAGCTTGACTCGTGCTCCGTTTTCAGCAGAGGGGTACAGGCCACCAATTCTACACTTGCTTGTACCATCGGGTCTTGCGGCATACAGGCCACGGCAGGCGGAGTACGACCCTGAGCTCGTTCTGAGAGACCCTGACACCCACATTTCGAGCAGCTGGGCTGAGGTAAATTTCTGAAAATCCCCCATTTCCTTTTGTGATTGCGAATTTAAATATAATGCATGTGCTCAAATACCGAGAGGTGTAGTGTAATCCTTTAGAGTAGATTCGAATAGTGACACTATAGTTTCACGTTGAATGCCTTGCATGAGACATAATAACTTGAACCAACCATCTACTGTCAGGACACATTGATTACCTAGAACTTGAGAATGAAAGCTTTACACGCTGATATATCCCCTGTTGCTTGTTTCCGTGTTTAATGCAGGAGAGAGCGAGACAGAGAGACATTCGAGGTTTTGGGGGTGCCTACAGCTCCTTGGCGTTGTACCAGGGTTTGCCTGAGAGGGTGAGGCAGTTGGTGGATGAGGCAGGCTTCGGGGAGTTCATACAGACCCTTACTCCGGCTAGAAATGACCATGCGGTTCTGGTTGCACTCGCAGAGAGGTGGAGGGATACCACCAACACCTTCCACTGTAGGGAGGTATTCCCGAGCATATACATTTAGTTGCCGAACACGTGTTAAAATTGAACATGACTGATCGCCGGTCAGTGCTGACTGATCAGCAGATAGTGACATCCCGATTACCTTGGACCAAGTTTCATGCGAAGTAGCTGGTCCAAACAGAACTGTTCGGTTACGATACAGCCGAACAGATAAATTAAGAACCGAGTACGTGATACGAGGGGATAATGGGTTGAAAGCGATGCAATTGATATCCGAACAAATGGTACGTGGGACCATAGTTTGAACATAGACAGGACAGTTGCTGTGCAAGATGATGTTCGGCGATATGGACCAGTAACATGAGAAGTCATTGGTCCAGGCAGACTGTTCGGCAACGAGATGGCCGAACAAGGAAAGAACTCCAATCAAGTGTTGGAGCAGAGGGAATACTTTGCAAGATTCCAGAATAGTCATATCCCGTAAAGGAATAAAGATCCCGGAAATATAGGATCAGGTTAAGATACCCAATGAGAATGGGATGTTCGGCCAGTAATGGAAAAGAATCCTAAAAGAACTCTTTTCTAATAAACTGATAAAGGAAACGAGAATCCTTGATGTACTGGGTTTCCTATACGAGTTGGGAATCCTATAGAAACAGGGATGCTTGGGCAACAAGCACATGAAAATCTATAAAATAAGAGGTAAACCTAGAGGTAAAAGGTACGCAATACATTGCTTTCATATTGCTTTCCTACTGATAATTAGGGTTTGATTGCTAGTACGTGATACTAACAAAGGCATCGGAGGGCCTTTGCCACAAGAGGCAAAGGTGCGCTCACCCCCTGTCTATTTTGCATATTAGGGTTCCGACGACGAATTAGGGTTCCGGTGAAGAGGCACGAATAAGCCGTTGCAATCCAATTGATCCGAAGCATCAATTGTTTTCATCCCCCTACAATTGGCGCCGTCTGTGGGAAACGAAGCAGCTTTTTAGAAAAATAAGTACGATGGAAGAAGATCCAGTTACTCTGTTTAGTCCAAAGGACCAGTTGGGTGGGGGAAGAGACAAATCCCCACCAGGCGCTCCGAGAAAGCCAACTGGTAGACATGACAGAGGTAACTCCAAAGAAAAAGGAGACAAAACTGCTACTGGCTCCACGAGAAGGAGTAGGTCTCATCGAAGGGATGAGTCAGTCATCCGTTCAAGAAGTATACATGATGACAATGATCTCCTAGATAAAAAGAGAGGAGAAATCGAGGAGTATGCTCGTTTGATTAAGAAACGAGAGTATGAGATACAGGAGTTGCAGCGGATTCGAGATCACCCAGAAGATTCTGGACTTTCTCGAAGGAATTCCCAGAGGGATGGACGGACTATGGTAGTCCATAAGCAGACCCATTCACGAAGAAGAAGGAGCAGAAGTCCTGTTATAGGGCGTCATGAGGCTTCTCCACGAAAAAGGGGAAGAAGAAGTAGAAGCCGAACACCCGAGAGAAGGACTTCTTCACGAAAAAGGAGGAGCAGAGACCGAAGTTCCACCCCCGAAGAGGAGGAAACTAGGAAACACCATCGAGACAGATACGAGAGACCTGATGCTGATTGGGCCAAAGCCGCGGCTCATAAATCAAAGGAGTTCGAGGATGGAACAGTGACTGCACGAGAAGCAGCACGCAAGGCATTAAGTAATATTGCGGCCTCCCCATTTACAAAAAGGCTACAAGAGGCTAGGTTGCCGAGCAGAGTGAAGCACGGTGCATTCGTACTTTACGAGACAAATACGGATCCCGTGGCTCACATACAGCATTATCAACAGGCTATGTTTATGCATGAAGGGGATGATTCCATCTTGTGCAAGATGTTTCCCTCCAGTCTTGGCAAAGTGGCCTTATCCTGGTTTCATAAACTGGCCCCACGATCCATACAAGGGTGGAGGTAGTTGGCCGAGGAATTCACTGCTCGGTTCTTGACGAGCAGAAAGGCCCCTAAGACCTTTGAGAGTCTATCCACTATGAAACAGGAGGAGAACGAGCAAATCATGGATTATGCAAAGAAGTACTGGGAAACTTTCAACGAGATTGAAAGTTGCAGTGAGGAGTACGCAATTGCTACCTTCAAGACTGATTTGCCTGTTCGGGGAGAACTGCGTCGTTCATTGAATAAACATCCGGTGGCCACTTTGGCTAAATTGATGGAACGGATAGAGCAACACGCCAGAATGGAGGATGACATACTCCGTGAGGATGGCAGGACGGTTGCCGAATAGCCGAAGGCACCTGCCAAAAAGGTGGATAAGCCAGAGCCCAAGACTTATAGAGAGAGAAGAGAATATGCGCAGGCTAAGAAAGAGCCGTACAAAGACAAGCAAGCTCCTGACCCAAAAGCTTTCTTTTCTATCACTACGGTTTGGAAGGAACCAATATACAGGATTCTTTATCGAATAAAAAATCAGCCATATTTCAAGTGGCCCCCGAGTCTAGGCGGAGACAAGGATGCAAAATGTGCTACGAATCAGCACTGCAGTTACCACAAAGATTGGGGCCACATGACCGAGGATTGTGAGATGTACAAGAGGCACCTTGATGATTTGGTCTCCCGGGGCTATCTCAAGGAATTTATCCAGCAGGATCCTAAGGAGAAAGGGAAGGCTATGGAGTTGGGTTACGAGCAAAACCCTAAAGGAATAATCCATATGATACATGGGTTGGCCACACCTTATACGAGAAATGAGGTTAGGCTATTACAAAAGCAAGTTAAGCACGATCAGCACGTGATGCGATTGGGAAACAAGAGAGGGCGAGAGACTGATGTATGCAATGAGAGCTTGGCATTCAGTGATGATGACCTAGGAGAGGTCCAAATACCCCCACAACGATGCATTGGTCGTAACCCTACGAGTTGGGGAATATGACATTGAGAGGATCCTTGTGGACTCAGGAAGTTGTACAGAGGTGTTGTACTACGATGCGTTCAATAAGCTGGGATTGGCCCAAACAGATTTAGAGCAATCTACAACACCCCTGATCGGCTTCGGTGCAGGAGCAATCTGGCCCCTTGGAAAGGTAACACTACTTGTTCGGGCTGGAACCGTGGTATTGAGGACAGATTTCTTAGTAGTCGATGTTCCCTCTTCCTATAACGCGATTATAGGAAGGACATGGTTGCATAAGATGAGGGCGGTATCCTCGACTTATCATCAGATGGTGAAGTTCCCAGGGTCGAATGGGGTTGAAGTGCTCAGAGGCAATCAGAAAGTGGCTCAACAGTGTTTGATCTCCATCATTAAAACAGCCCCAAAGATCCACCATGTTCATACGTTGGAAGCACCGGATCAACCAACTATCAAGGATGTTGGAAGAAGCCCGGCTGAAAAAGTGGTTGAAGGTTTGGAAAAGATTCAGATCAGTGAAACTGATCCTGAAAGATATTTTTTAATTGGGAAATCATTACCAGCAGAGGAAAAGGCTTAGTCAATAAGATTTCTGAAGGAATATGTCGATGTATTTGCATGGGTACCAGAGGAGATGCCCGGAGTGGATGCAGATATGATCTGTCATCATTTGAACATAGATCCCCAACATAAACCGGTCATTCAAAAAAAACGAAGGGCAGTCGTTCAGCATGTGGATGCAGTAATAGAAGAAGTCGATCATTTACTAGAAGCTAAAGCGATACGCGAGGTCTACTACCCAGAATGGTTATCTAACACCGTTGTGGTGAAGAAAAAGAATGGGAAGTGGCGAGTCTGCGTAGACTTCACAGACTTGAACAAAGCATGTCCTAAGGATAGCTTTCCTCTGCCCAAGATTGACCAATTGGTTGACGCAACCGCTGGTTACGAACGAATGAGTTTTCTTGATGCATATCGAAGGTACCATCAAATTGCTATGTTCGGCCCTGATCAGGAGAAGACTTCGTTTATCACGCCATGAGGGTTGTACTGCTATAGTGTTATGCCGTTTGGGCTAAAAACTTACCAAAGACTTGTAACCATCATGTTCAAGAAATTGCTTGGAAAGATTATGGAAGTTTACATAGATGATATGGTGGTAAAAAGTCGAGATAAACAGGGGCATATAGCTGATTTGAAAGAGGTTTTCGAAATCTTGAGAAAGTATAAATTGAAACTCAACGCCTCGAAATGTGCGTTTGGAGTTAGTTCATGAAAGTTCCTGGGTCATTTGGTAACCATGAGAGGGATAGAGGCTAATCCCGATCAGATTGCTGCCCTATAGAGGCTACAAAGTCCCAAAACCACAAAGGAAGTCCAGAGACTGACTGGAATGGCAGCAGCACTTAACAGATTCATCAGCAGGTCAAGTGATAAGTGCAGACCCTTTTTTCAATTGCTGAAAAAGAGGGAGGGATTTGAATGGGGACCAGAGTGTGAGCAAGCCTTCCAGAACCTGAAGAAGTATCTGGCCGAGCCTCCACTTTTGTCAACACCGCAACAAGGTGAGTCTTTAATTCTGTATTTAGCTGTTTTCGAGCATGCAGTAAGTGCAGTTCTGTTGAGGGACTTAGGGATGGAACAAATCCCTATTTATTATGTTAGCAAGACATTGCTAGATGCGGAAACGAGATATATGTGTAGACACCCCATTCTGGACTGTCCAGATAACGTTATTTGTCGATCTTTTATTTCCCCAATGATGATTTTAGTCGAAAACAGTTTAAGGACAAAGGTGTGTTTGAACTTTGAGTGTCCCAAGCCTCTTTCAAACCCATATCAAACCCTTCAAACCAGAGCCAAACAGCCCCAGCAAAACCCAACTGGCATACGCCAGTGTCCTGACGGCGTACGCCAGTTATCTTCCACGTGTCAGTCATCGACCAGTGGCCCAGCTTTTACCGGCGCACGCCAGTCAAACCCAATCAAATCAACTTTATTCAGCCACTTGGGCGGGACTTTTGTGCCACCCTGACGTCGGCCATAGTAGCCCCTGATGATTATATCGGCCAGGCCCGCTCCCCCTCTCTCCTACACCCCCCATCAACTAGTCCCATGCATTTAATGCATGGGAAGGCTCTCTTCTTGACCCAAGCCAGCCAAACAGGCCTTAGCACCAGACTGATCTCAGTCTCTCTCCCCTATAAATACCCCCCTTGCATTCATTTGCAAGGGGTTAGTATCATTAAGAAGCAAAAAAAAAGCTCCCCTCTCCTCTCTTCTTGCTTTTCTTCTTCTTCTTCCATTGAAAGAGAAAGAAAAGAAGCCTACTTCCATACACCTCCACTGATATCCAGTCACCATACAACATTCATCTTCAACCTCTAGGTTCTAAACCACCTTCAAACTTCAACACTTAAAAGGTATACCACCTTTGCATCCTTTTCTGTTTTCGGCCCCCAAGGGGAACCAGCAAGGCCCAGGCTAGTAAACAATACTAGTCCTGGCCTTGAACTGGTAAAAATATAACAATCGTATCAGATGGAACATGGCGCACGCCAGTAATTCTATGCCGTACGCCAGTCATGGCAATACGAGCACAACTGGCGTGGGGATCATGGATCGTCATTCCTTTTGTTTTATCTTTCTGTCAATCACCCTTGCATGCTAAATAACCAGTTTATTGCTTTCTGTATGTTTAGAACTGTTTAGATATAAAGGTTATTGCTTGTTCTTTATCTGTTTGGAAGGCCTCTGGGATCCTTCTGGTCATGTTCCAGAGCCCAGATGATGTAAAAGCCAAGCACTGGATTAGGGTCAAACGTGCGTACGACAATCCATGACTGGCGTGCGGCAGTTAAAGCTAGGATCCAGTGGCTGGCCCTTGCATCTTAGTTTAGTCTTGGCCTCCTTCCTGTCCTCACTCTGTTTAGGGGATTTTCTGTCTTTTCCCTTTTTGTTGGCTTCAAGCCATTCCATCTATCTGTAAATATATATATCCTGCTTATTTAACTGCATGGTTTGTCATGGGTGTGCGCTGGTCCTTTTCCAGAGCCCAGAGGGTTGCAAACAAGGACTGAGAAACTAGATGAGTGGAGTACGCCAGTCTCCCTGTGGCGTGCGCAAGTAAAATCAACATGCAGTGGCTCGGCCAGTGCATGCTGGTAGAACTTGCTCATGCCCCTGCGGGGCAGCATACTGCAATTTGTCTAGTTTGCTCAGTGCTTGTTCTCAATCTTTATTTAGCATTGCAATCAAGCCATCCATAAACATTTCGTCACATAATTGCAACTTGTTACAGTGCTTTAATCCCCATTATCTGTTCCCCCGCCCTAACTGGCTAAAAAATGATCAAATGAGAGAAAAATGCAAATGTTTTATAAAATGCCCGAGTAGAGACCGATCTCCGGATTGGGCGAGAGAGGTGCCATAAAACCCTTCCCCTCTCGTAATCTGGCTCCCGAACCTCAGATATCGAAGGTGACGACGGTCCAGTCTACAAGCCTTTTCAAAAATCAAACAAACGTGACAAACGTTTTCGAGTTCGGTTCCTTGGGTGCTTCACCACTAAAACCCGAGTGGCGACTCTGAATCGAGGCGTTTCGCCGCGCACTTTTTCTAAAAAAAGGGGCCGCGCCCAGTCATAAAGGGGGAACCCAAAATCGAGCGATTTTCGGGGCGCGTGCCCACAGTGGCGACTCTGCTGGGGACATTGCGTTGATTAATATTTGGCGATTAATACATAATTGAACAATTCTCAAAAGCTTGTCAAAACAGTATGCTTCGCGCTGCTGAAGAACGGAATGGTAACATAACAGGATCTCAGCATCCGACCATATCCGAACTGGGGCTTTTACTATTGTTCTCTTGTGTAGTTCTTCTCCAAATGTCAATTAACAAAAGTGAGCCAAGCCTCAAAAGGCATTTGTTTTCAAAAGCGTTGTGTTTCTCTCTCATTTGATCATTCTTCGGCTTTCTCTGTTCGTATCGATGGTTGGTCAGCCCCGTTGAGGTGTTTTGGGTAACCGGCACAGTTTACTGGAGCCCGAGGTCCTCGAACGCCCAACAACCTTGGACGAGGATGAGTCGTACTACCGTTTGACCATTGCTTTGCTCTACGCGTTGCAATGGGAGGTATATCGCGGCTCTAGTCAGAGGAACCCCTTTAAGCCAAAACCGGCCTCTACAGCGTTTACAAAGCACTAGAACCTTTCAACATAAGACAGGAACCCGCAGGGTAGGATTACTTGTTTCTAACCCCATATGTGTTACCGCTTTCCCTATCGCATGCTTGTACATACATCCATGATCGTTTTTGCGTAGGAGCATGTTAGGACGGCTTTTAGGATATCTTTTGTCGAGTCTGTCTTGCGCCCACTCGGCGTTTGCCTTGGACCGATGACGAGTCGTGCATCTCGATGTTGCACGTTACCAAAATTTTCAAATCCTTAATCAATGAGGCTTCGGGAAATCAATACTTTCTAAGTCCTTGTCTAAAACCCCATCGAGGTTTCAAACCGAAAACTAGGAACAACGGAGAAAATGGCATGATGCTTACACCACTCGGGTTAAAAGTGCTAATCAATTACACTAGGCTCCTGCACAGTGCTGCTTACGCCATTTCGGTTACGGTATCATGCCATCTACACCGAGTTGTTCCAAAATCAAACTTTGAAACTTCGAGAAGGGAGAAAGTCAAAGACTTAGGCCGTTTTGGCATCTCTTAGTAACATTCGATTCAATCAAGGATACACCGTCGAAAAGAAAATCCGAGGATTCCATGGCAACTGTCCGAGTGGCGTGAAGCAGACTCCCCCTAGTTCTAGAGTCTAGGAGGACACCGACGACGTTGGCATGATCATTTTTCCATTCTTGTCTATTCTTTCAAATAAAATGACTGCAGGCTGTCACTGAGCTCTTATACTTTGCCGTCTAGTCATGCCTATGTCAAAGCAGAATTCCGAAATCAAGAGCCAAACCTACTTGGGACCGTCCGTCGAGTCTGTTTGAGGATCTGATTTGGGGTTCGTCTTTCAGTCGACCGCAACGGAAGCTCTGGCCTGCACTGTGTCACGAGAGGATTCACCACCGACTACTCCACACGAGTCCCCTCCGTCTACTCCATCTCCGCCACCATCTCCCAAGCTTGTTAAAACAGAAGTACTAGCCATGGCGGATGTCCCACCTCCGAATCTTGCAACCGTCCTAGCCGATCTACAGCGCAACCTGGCCATCATGCAGCAAAGGGCTGACCAGGCCGACGCCTCTATGGCCAATCTTCAAACCCTGATCGAGGAGCGACTTCCCCTGGTAGCAGGAGGGGAAGGCGGTGAAAGGCGTGAACAGGGAGCCGCTGGCCAGGAGGAACCGCTGGTTGAGAATCCCGCTCCAAGCCCGGAAGTGGCAGCCTTAGTCGCCAAAATGGCCAAGTTGGAAGAAGCCGTTGCCAAATCCGAAAGAAAAGGGTTGGGAGTACTAGACATGGACCGCCTCTGCCCATTTCCGAATGCCCGGCTGCCCGATCGGTTCAAAATGCCCGACTTTGCAAAGTTCGACGGTACTGGAGACCCGAAAACTCACTTGTTGGCCTATCATGGAGCCATGAAGCTGCATGGCGTCGGGGAGGATGCCATGGCTCAGCTATTTCCGCAAACTCTTACTGGTCCCGCCTTCCAATGGTTCCTGTCGCTCGACATCTCCAAGAGGCGGACATGGGAGGACATAGGCACGGCCTTCAATGCCCAGTATAGCTACAACGCCCAACTCAAAATGACCACTCGGGAGTTGGAATCCACCAAGATGACTGCGAAGGAGTCCTTTGCAGACTTTATCCAAAGATGGAGAGCCAAGGCCGCTCTCATGCCCGATCGCCCAAGCGAGAAGGATCAGATCCGTATCATCTCCCGTAATCTGCAACCCGACTTCGCCAAAAACCTCGTGTTGGTTCAGGGCGCAAACTTCGAAACCTTCTATGACTCCGGGCTGGCCATCGAGGAAGCCCTTCAAACCGGCATTCTGCCTAGGAGTGACAGTTCCTCCTCCACCTCAGCCTCAAAATCAAAGCCCCGTGCATATACCGGGAATAGCACTGCTTTGTTCGGTGGCAACAGCTACGCCAACGCGAACTCTGCCAACAACCCCTCTGCCCAAAGCTCTAACCACATTGCCGACATCAATCAAGTCCAAACCCCTCAAAGACCCCGAAACCGCAGTCAACCCCGTAACTTCGCCAACTTCGAGGCGCCTCTCTCCTCGGTGTTGGAAAAGCTAATCAAAATCGAGCACCTCAGGCCTCTAGCCCCAACTCCGCTTCCTCAAAATCCACCCCCTAGCCATAACCCCAACGCTTTCTGTGCGTATCATCAAATGCCTGGCCATTACACCGACTCCTGCTATCGCCTCCGTCATGCGATACAGGATTTGGTGGACAATGGCACCCTTCCGACTCCACCCACAAAGCCCAATGTCATCTCCAACTCCTTACCCAAACATGACCCTAACCCTCAAGTGAACCAGATAAACCTTAGCTCCACCATATTCAACCCCACCAACCATATTACCTCAACCTTCAACCCAAGACCAGTTGTACCCTTTCCCTCCGAACCAAGCATTAACATGATGGCGGCCGGTTGGGCCATGGAAGACAAAGCCAAGGAGTGGGAAGAGCTTTGCAGTGATTGGACTGAACAGTATAACGTGGGGTTCCCCGCGCACCCTCAGGTCAATCAAATATGGCTAGACCAGTGGCAGGTAGCATGGAACGCGGCGCAGGCTGACCCTCTAGATGGTCTCTCGTTGTTCACGCTCTTTTACCAGCCCAAGTTAAGCCAAGTCGAAGTGGAAGCCGAGGAATACGTGTGGGATCCACAGCCTGGTAGATGGCAATTGGGTCAAGGTCTCGAGACTGATGTGGATCAAAACAACTTCGATGAGAAGTACTGGGACCAGTTCCAAGAAGGGGAGATTGTGCCCGATATTCGTCGCCCACTAGGCGCCATGTTACCCTTGGTAAATGCTATTGCTAACACACTCGACCGTCGCATCCATGAATTTGATCCTACTCTCGACTTCGTCTCTGTGGAACAGCCTTGCCCTATTGTTTCTGCTCCCGGAGATGACTGCTCAATCATGGTCCTAGATGCGCTTCCGACCGACCTCTGGGATGCGGAAGAAACCGTTAAGACCTCACCGCCTGCTGATATTTGGGACGTCAACAACATTGTCGACCTGAACATGGGGAACGAAGTGTGGACCGTTAACGCGGCTCTCGTCGATGGAGGATTTTGGGACGTTCCGTTCGTCACTAACCCGGGAGCGCCATTTGAAGAAGAGGCTGCACAGGATCCTACCTTTTGGGAAGGTCTAGTGATGGAGGACTTGCAATGGGACACCGCTCTGGGGACAGACCCGTCTGCAACAGTGGTATCAACGGACAAAGGGAAGCGCAAGCTGGAAAAAGTACCGGCCGATCTGTGGGATTCTATTGACTCATCGTCTTGGTGGGATGTGGCCAACGTCACTAGGAGCGGCCGAGTGTTTCAGCCATCCAACCTCCAGGCTGGAAGCTCGTCCAATCCGCCCGGTCAGAAAGCCACTGTTCCCACTGCTCAGAGAACTGATCCGCTCTTTCCAAATGGGGTTCCAGAAGAAGACGCCATTTTAAAGCAACTCGAACGGATTCCGGCCGCTGTCTCTATCTGGGGCCTGATATCGTCATCAAAGGAGCATCGTGAAAAGCTGTTCTCCGCGTTGGCCCGGCTCACTGTACCGATCGACATCACCCCCGAGGCCATGATTGCCCTCGTACTGCCACTTCTCTCTAAGCACTCCGTCACTTTCACCGAGAGGGATCTGCCCGTCGAGGGAACCGCTCACAACCGCCCGCTGCACATCACCGTCAAATGCCGGGGACATTGGGTGCCAACCGTGCTAATTGACAACGGCTCGGCCATCAACGTTTGCCTGATGAGGGTTGCCTATCGTTTGGGGTTTTCAAAGAGTGACCTTACGCCCTCCAATCTGGCCGTCAAGGCATACGACAGCACTCGCCGCATGGTGGAAGGAACTCTGATGCTGAAACTGGATGCTGAGGGTTTCGAAATGGATGTAGAGTTCCACGTGGTTGACGTCCCTGCCAAATTTAACCTGCTGCTGGGCAGGCCTTGGCTTCATAGGGCCGACATCATGGTCGTACCTTCAACCCTGCATCAGAAAGTCATGCTGGGGCTACCTACCGGAACCTTAACAATCTGCGCGGACTATGGGATCCGCCCGCTCACAGATGACGGTACACCTGTCTTGGGCATCATGCACGGGGAAGAAGACTCAGACTTCGGAGGATTCTCTTTCGACACATCTGGCTCAGTCCTCGCCATCGCCATGGATGATGACTTCACCATAAGCTCAACTGTCCTCGAAATAATGAGGAAGATGTCATTCATGCCGGGCCTAGGACTCGGGGTCAACCAACAAGGGATCGCTGAGTTCCTTGTCTTTCCTTCCAACAAAGGTCGCTTTGGTCTCGGTTACACTCCACCGGCCAAAGGCGCCGAAAAGAGAAAAGACACGGGAAAACCTCGAACCCTTTTTGGTAACCCCGATAGCTACTTTGTGCGAGAGGGAGGAGGCTCTGCTTATTCGGGACAGAGGGAGCCGTTTTGGGATCCGGAGACTTCCACTTGGCTGCCGGGATTTGAAATCTTTGCTGCGGACACCTGGTCCGATGACGAGACAGCCGAAGAAAAACTGGCCAAAAGGGAGTTCGAGAAGCAGCTGGGTCAGACCAAGGGAGAGTTTGACTGGCTGAAGGCTTTTGATCAAGGGGGTCTGGAGATGCTGTTCTCCCAAGTAGGTTTGGTTGGCAAGAGCAAAGAAGCTAAAGTGCTGATGCTCGGGCCCGACTCCTCAGATGCTCTCGAGGATCCTACCTCTCTCATCGTGAAGGCACAGGGAAGTCTCAATAACTGCATTTTCACTCCGCGTCTAACATGCATTGACGATGAGTCTGAGTCTGACACAGAGTCTGTCAAGTCTAAGTCTAGCTCAGAATCGGAGTTTGTGCCTCTTAGCCCTCCACGTCGTAGCTTTTACTTCGAGTTCGAGTCTGTTGTACTTGGCAACCCTGTGGGGTTTTATGAAATGCATGATCCTACTTCTGACTACTTTGCTAGCTTCTATATAAACTGTGTCGACCCCTGACGATGAAGGAACAGACTTCGACGGGGACATCCCGGCTGAGTTGCGTTCCCTCATCGAAAAGGAAGACGAAAGGCGTGCTCAGCCTCTAAAAGAAGAAGTAATTTTTGTAAATTTGAAAGACGAGGATGACCCCCGCATCATGCAAATCGGTGCAAATCTATCCCCGGAAAATCATGCCGGAACGATCGAGCTTCTCAAGGAATTTCCCAAGGTTTTCGCGTGGTCTCACAAGGATATGCCCGGCATCGATCCTGAAATAGTGCAGCATCGAATCCCGTTGGAGCCTGGGGCTATCCCCGTCAAATAGAAGCTCCGCAGGATGAGGCCGGACTGGGTTCAGATGATCAAGGAAGAGGTTACAAAGCAGATTGATGCAGGGTTCATAAGGGTTGCAGAATACCCCAAATGGGTGCCCAATATCGTGCCTGTTCCTAAGAAGGATGGAAAGATCCGAGTCAGCGTCGACTTCAGGGACTTAAACAAGGCAAGCCCCAAAGACAGTTTTCCCTTGCCACACATTGACGTGCTTGTGGACAACACGGCGGGGCATGCCTTGCTCTCTTTTGTCGACAGATTCTCCGGATACAACCAGATCTCTGTGGCACCTGAGGACCAAGAGAAAACGACGTTTGTCACGGAATGGGGCACTTACTGCAATGTAAAGATGCCGTTTGGACTGAAGAACGCCGGGTGCACTTTCCAACGGGCTCAAACGACCTTGTTTCACGATTTTATCCATAAGACCGTCGAGATCTACGTCGATGACATGATTGTGAAGGCAAAGGAGGAAAAAGACTATCTTCCGACGCTCAGGCAATTTCTCGAAAGGCTCCGCAAGTACAATGTGCGCCTGAACCCACAAAAGTGCACGTTTGGGGTCACGTCAGGAAAAATGTTGGGGTTTTTTTATCACCGCGAGGGGAATTGAAGTGGATCCTTCCAAAATCAAAGCAATTCTTGAGATGGAGCCGCCCAAGTCTGAAAAAGGTGTGCGAAGTTTTCTAGGGAAGGTCCAGTTCATCAGTAGGTTTATCTCTAAGTTGACTCTAACCTGCGGGCCGTTATTCCATTTGCTCAAAAAGGGGGTCCCATTTGAATGGACAGAAAAATGCCAGGCCGCTTTCGAGTCTATTCAGAGGTATTTGCAGAACCCACCGGTACTGATGCCGCCAACGCCGGGTCGACCTTTGATTCTCTATCTGTCCGTTTTTCCAACAGCCATGGGATGTCTGCTAGCACAGGAAGGAAGCAATGGGGTTGAGAAGGCTGTGTACTACCTGAGCAAGAAGATGGTCGGATCTGAAGAGCGCTATACCCCTCTGGAAAAGACGTGTTGGGCGCTAGTTTGGGCTACAAGAAAGCTTAGACACTACATGCTAGCCTATTCGGTGAGACTGATTTCTCGGAGGATCCTATCAAGTATCTATTCGAGAAGCCTGCACTCACCCATAAGCTAGCACGTTGGTTGCTTCTGCTGGCTGAGTTCGAACTCCAACATGTCACGAGGAAGTCTGTAAAGGGGCGCGCTGTGGCCGAATTTCTAGCCGATCACCCGATCGACGGCCCGGAAGACGTGGATTTCACATTCCCCGACGAAGAGGTTCTAACAGTGGTCGAGGAAGTATGGACGCTCTATTTTGATGGGGCTGCTAACCAGAGGGGATTTGGGATTGGAGTGTTGTTGATCACGCCCGCCGGTGCTCACATTCCGCTCGCCTTCAAGCTGAATTTCGATGTCACCAACAATCAAGCCGAGTATGAGGCCTGCATAGTCGGAATGGAAGCTGCTATCGCTTTAGGAGTCGAGAAGTTGGAAGTAATTGGCGATTCGAACTTGGTGGTTTCCCAAGCCAATGGAGATTGGAAAGTTCGTGAGGAAAAGCTGAAGCCTTATCACCAAGATTTGGAAGAACTGATTCCTCGCTTCAATAAGGTGACTTTTACCCATGTCCCACGCCTGAAGAATCAGTTCGCCGATGCTTTGGCGACTTTGGCTTCAATGATCGAACTTTCGATAGGTGTTAAGTTGCGGCCGATCGTGATTGAACAGAGGGACTTGCCTGCTTACGAGTATATCAACGCCATTGATGATGTCGATGATGGCCTACCATGGTACCATGACATTTGGAACTTTGTGGAGCGAGGGGAATTTCCTACTGGGGCCACGAAGAAGGACCGGATTGCCTTGCAGAGGTTAGCTTCGCAGTACATCATCTGTGGGGGGAAGCTGTATCGAAGGTCGCACTGCGGAATGCACAAGCTCTGTGTCAACGGCGTCGAGGCAACAAAGATAATGGATGAGGTTCACGAAGGAGTCTGCGGGCCTCACATGAGCGGCGTCATGCTGGCTAGGAAAATCCTCAGGTAGGGTTATTACTGGTCTACAATGGAGACGCAGTGCATCGACTATGTCCGGCGCTGTTACAAATGTCAAATCCACGCGAACTTGCAGCATGTCCCTCCGTCTAAGCTGTATGGCATGACTTCACCGTGGCCGTTCTCTGTTTGGGGCATCGATGTTATCGGGATGATCAGATCATCTGCTTCAAACGGCCATAAGTTCATACTAGTGGCGATAGACTATTTCACCAAATGGGTCGAGGCTGAGTCTTACAAGACACTAACAACGGTTCAGGTTGCTCAGTTCATTCGAAAGAACATCATTTACCGGTACAGAGTTCCTCAGGCGTTCGTATCCGATAACGGAAGTCATTTCAAAGGGAGGGTTCTGGAGCTCTTCGAGGAATTTGGTATCGAGATCCACCGTTCAACGACCTATCGCCCGCAAACAAATGGGGCGGTCGAAGCTGCAAACAAGAATGTCGAGATGATCATCAAGAAAACTGCGGAGTCTGCAAGGGATTGGCACGAGCAGTTGCCTCTCGCCCTCTGGGGGTACCAGACATCTATCCGCACTTCAACCGGTGCAACTCCTTTCTCTTTAGTCTATGGGATGGAGGCAGTACTTCCCATTGAGCTTGAGGTACCGTCGCTGAGAATCATGGTCGAAAGCGGTCTTGAGGAATCTGACTGGTTAAGCGGAAGGTTTATCGAGTTGATGTTGTTTGATGAGAGAAGACTCCGGGCTTTGTATCATGTTCAGGGTTATCAGCGTCGAGTTGCTCGAGCATTCAACAAAAAGGTGAAGTCCAGGGGCTTGGTCGAAGGAGACATGGTCACAAAGGAGATCCGGGCTCCAGTGTTTGATCCCCGCGGGAAATTCAGGCCGAAGCGATCCGGGCCGTACATCATCAAGACCATCCTATCCGGGGGTGCTGCTAAGCTCATCGACCTCGACGGCAATGAATTCAACACCTTGGTCAACCTGGATCAGCTCAAACGTTATTATCCCTGAGAGATGCTCGTTGGGTCGAAAACCACAAGGGTGGGCGATTCCAAGCAAAAGTTAGAGCAGCCTGCTAGACCGAAAACCTAAGGAGGCGGTGCTAGGCAAAAAATAAATAGGCAAAAGTCGAAAGCTCGCTAGACCGAAAACCTGAAAGGGCGGTACTAGGCAAAAGTTAGAGCGTAAAAGGAGAGGTAAAATACACGAGCGAACCTTGGCCCGAACTACGTTCTGACCTGATTCCCTGGAAAGGGATACGTAGGCAATCTCACCTTGAGATTCGGTCACATTCCATCAAAATTTCGATCCAGGTTTGACATTTTTGGGTCCACATCGCAGCTTGAAGAGGCCGAGCACAAGCCAAAAGCAGCACTGAAGCGAATCAGAAAGGGGGAAACCCGTTGTCTTTCAACTTTATTGCAAATTACTACTTCTAATACAAAAGCTGAGCATAAAAGCCTTAAAAACAGTTGAAGCATGAAAAACAGAACAAAATGCTTGGGAAGCCTAACGGCTCGCAGTTTATTCTAAGCATAGCAGAGTGGCCCGGAGTCAGTCAATATTTTCTCTTGCATTCACCTCTGCTCTCAGCCACTGTCTGTAGCGGCTCCTCAGCCCTGTTGAAAAATTCGGCATCTCAGCCTGAAGGGCTCTAAGGCCCCAGCGCCGTTGGTAACCGTTGAGTGTTTGAGCGTTGAAATGCGGGACACGGAAATCCCCAATGCTGATGTGGTGGTTCTCTTGAGAAGCGCCCAACTGTCGAAGAACACGGCCAGGAATGTAGAAAGTGAAGCTTGACAGGCCCGCGATCACCACCCTGTCGAACCCATCGGAGTGAGCGGCCATGTCCGGGAGATCCAGCCAGGGGCACCTCCAAGCAATCTCGTCAGGCTGCATTTGCCGCATGAACTCGTACCAGCCTTCTGTGTCCATGTCAGGGTAGCGCATCTCCCTTTGATGAATCCTTTTCGGAAAGAGATTCCAACCCGCCACCGGAGGGTGCAGTAGATTCATTTTGTCCGACAGCCACAACTGCATGAGAGGAAAAGACAAATAAGAAGCCAGATAAAACCTGAGCAAAAAGACAAGTAAGGAGCTAGGGAGCAGCCTAAGCCGAGCGTCGGGGTAAAATGAGAACGTGTGAAAAGCCGGAAAAAGGTGAGCTGAGTGAGATTACCTGAAGCAAAAGCGGGCTGCCGCTGAAAACGGCCGACTGGCCCGTATCTGTGGTTAGCCCTTCGCCAGGACCAAAGGAACCACATTCCTCCATGCCCCCATCTGTGCAGCAACACTCACAAGCGAAGGGCTAGCCTGCCCATGGGCCGGCACGAGCAAATAGGCGGCTAGCAAGCAGATTACCAAGGCAAAGCGGCGGCGCGCCTGAGCGTCATCACTATCCAAATCGTCGTCCGGGCTGTACATTTCGATCAGCCGCATGGTATTCATTTGGCCACCCTCGATGATAGTATTCGCCAGGCCCCGGGAAATGTTGAGTGAGCTGGCCAACAGTTTAGGCATGCTCACTTGGTAAGGCGGAACTACAAGTGTAGGGGACGAGAAGGTCCGAAGGTACGCCTGGAATTCCTCGACAATGGGGCACATCTCATCATCGCCAAAGCGAAAGACATGGACGTCCGGATCCCAGAATCTGAGAGCAGCCTGCAGAAGTGCCGGGAGGAGTGGCACATGTCGAAGAAAGCGGAACGAGGCAAGGCCGTGGTATTGAAAATTGAGCCAGTCAACGCTTAGAAATTGCACCAACCAGGGCCTAAGTAAAGTGGGGAGGGGGTTATCCATGGAAGGCGTAGAGGTATACTGGAAAAAGGGGAAGCAAAGCAGTCCTGGAGACTATAATACTTATGCCTCTGCTTTATAGGCCTTGGCCTTTCCTTCCCATTACCAAAAATCCATGCAAGCATCATGCTAGTGTCCAAGATACAGTGCAGCAGGGTACACTGCCCTCTGAAGGATCAGAAAGCGTGTGCAAACCGTGTGAGAGTAAAAACAAAGTGGCCCCTGAAAAAGGACATTTGGTCAGTCAAGTGGATCTGGTGTTCAGGAACCTGGCGTACGCCAGTTTATAACTGGCGTGTCCGTGTCCCCCACTTACTGGCGTACGGCCCTCCACTTCTGGCGTACGCCAGTAGGTTTCACCAGAAACCAGTTTGTAGCAGCTACTGCCTCTGCATGGTCATTTTCAATTCCAGGGCTGGCTTTGACCGTTTGTTGGTTCCTACAAGTGACAAACATCATTTAAGACTATGGTAAGGCGTCGGATTCTAAAAGCCATGCCCGATGAAGATTTTGGACCCTCGACGGCCCGTGTCAAGCTAAAATCAAGGATACAGGAGGTCAAAACTCGTTTCAGGGGTTTTTGCCAAGTTTTGTCATACCATACAGGTCACATAGGCCTTATGTGACTATGTGGGGGTGTCGGTTTCAGTCCGGGACCATATCGAGTCATCTTTGGCGTCTTATGTCCATTTTTGCGGCATTTTTAGCTTTTTCTTGGTATTTCCCTTGCACCGGGGCAATTTTACCGGTTTTGATGGCTCGCGCAAGTCATTATACATCTATGTTACCTTTCAAAAGGGTCAGTTTCTTTCCCCGGGGAGAATCTTGGAGTTCGGCCTGCCGGCGCCCAAAACTCCCGTATCCCCCGCGTGTCTGGGATACATGTCGTATCCTAGGACTTTTCTGTCCATATTTTCTTCGAGCTAAGTCAATTGTGTGCGTATTCAAGTGTCTGTTGTCAACTCAAAGTATTCATCAATGCATATTAGATGTTAGCGGATGTTTTGCTCTTTTTCCTTTACCAAATCTCACCAAAGTAATGGGAAGGCGATAAAACAGAAAATGCATATGTTATATACTACTGTGTCCAAGCTAACGGTAGAAATGTATCAAGTATCAAGCGGCACAACAGCCCAGGCAGAGCTAAATGTACCAGGGCACACTCGCCCACAAAGTCAAGAGGCACGCAGGCCCCATCCAAAATGTCGAAATGTCAAAGTATCTATTCAAAAGTGGCAAGTACTGGCAAAACAAACTAAGGCTCGGTGATAGCCCTCAGTCATCAAAAAGGTCTTCCTCGTCGTCGTCGTCCTCGCTGTCCTCTACCTCTCGAGGGTCTATCCGGAACCTCGGATCGCTCGCTGAGTCAGAGCCGCTGCTGAGGGACGTCCCCTCTTCCTCTTCTTCCTCTGCCTCTTCCTCTTCTCTCCTTTTCTTCTGCGAGGGTCCCTCGGCAGGCTTCTTCTCTGCAGGCCTCTTCCTCAGCTCCCGACGGAACTGGAGCTCCTCGCTGGCCGGAGTGATTTGCACTCCCCGTTCCACCCTTGCCGCTGGCCGGGAGGAGCTCGAAGCTGCCTTCTTTGCTGGGGGAGGCCGCACGCTTTTCCTCCTAGGAGCCGCCCTAGCATGTCCCTGCATAGTCATTCAATTCAGTTAACATACATTGTGCATATTGTATATATTAAAATGCTGAGTGCAGGAAACGTCAAAAGCAATTCTGGTCAAAAGTAAAATGGAAAAGTTATACCTGAGGCTGTTCAACGGGAGCTGGAGCTGGCGGTGGATACTGCAACTGCAAAGAGGCGCCGCCGGCTATCCTGTGGAACTCTTTCTCCATGGCCTTCATCAGGCGAGCTGCTTCCCGTACCCATTCTATTGGAGCCTGTGGCATGTGTTGGGGGCAAAATCAGAATGCAAGCCAAGTGTACATACTGAAAGCGAAATACGGGAACTACAAAAGGGTAAAGGAATGTCTTACCGGCCCTGTGATCTCTGCTGGGTCTGTCCTGGCGGGCTCAAACCGAACTACAGCCTCCTCTCCTTCCGTGTCCCGCACGGCTAGGGTCCGAGAAAGCCGAGGCAGCCCCGTCGCCGTAGCATAGTCGCTCCTCTCTCTCGGCTGAGCTGTCCCGCTCTCCCGGCTCCGCCTCTCCTCGCCAGCCTCAAGCGCCTCGCTCTGCACGGCAACATGCTCCAACACTCCAAGCGGCCTAGCCAAGCGCTGCCTCCGGTAGACAGCATAGTCACGCCCAGGCCTCAGAAAAGCAGCAAGCCCGACCGGAACAGTAAAACGCCTCAGCTCGGCCAGCATGTACTTGTCCGTATGAGAAGCGTGAGGAGGCAATGGCCCAGGCACCTGGTACTCAAGAGAGCCCAGTGACTGTCGTGTCACCCGGTCACCCAGGTACCACCGCCACCCGAAAGCAGACTCCAACAACACCCGACTTGCTGTCACCACCCTGCTCTGTGCTAGGTACTCAGGCTCAGGCTCGGCGCTACTCCACGGGTTCCAATCTACCTGCGGGACAATGGCACAGATTTTAAAGCATCAGCGACAGCATTAAAGCAATTCCAAAGGGCATGATGATCAGTTTGGCATGTTACACACCTGAGTACCCGACAGCTTGTCCAGGTACGACCGGAAGGCTAGGAGGCTCCCTCTCGACTTCTTCTTGCCGCTGTACATGGGACCCCAGATCATGGCACGAGGGAGCATCCTCAGGTTCGGGCACTTATTCTCCGGCGGGTACATCTTCAGCACCTCATAGGCCCACAGCTGCAAATGGTCAGACAATCAAAGCATCAGAATACAGGTCATATGCAAAATCAAATACAAGTGCAAGAAATGGAAAAGCGGGAAGTAAATGACATTCTTTATCTCTTACCTCCCACACCCTCCAGTAGCCGGCCGTCGCCTTCTTTCCACGAGAGAACGCCCCCATAAAGCCGTAACAGGTGCCCAGGGCTGCTCCTCCCCAGTCAAACCTCGAGGCTGTGCTCAAGTCATAGAGAGCCGGCAAGTAGGATAGGTGCACCGTGGATCGCTTGTTCGGGTACAATGTAGCCCAGAACAAGTACAGCAAGTAGGCCCTCGCCATCTGTTCCGCCTCCAAGTCTGACTCCGGCTCCCTCCCATGCAAATACCGTTTGAACTGGTCATAATGGACAGTCTCCGCCTCACCCGCCGGCGCCTGCCCCAAAAACCACGCCAGAGCCTCGGGATCCCTGTGAATCTCTGAGTCGAGCGGGATAGGCTCTCCACCTACCCTCAAGCCCGTGAGCGCTGCAAAGTCAGACGGAGTCACCGTCATCTCCCCAATCGGCAAGTGAGAGGTGTTCGAGGAATCCCACCACCTTTCGGCCAGCGCTGTCAACAGAGCGTGGTCACTCTTCACGGCCGTCAGAGTAAGGATAAACGGCCGGAACCCTGCCGCGTCAACCAAGGCCCTGACTCGCTCAGGCAAGCTCCTGAACAACTCAAGTGAGCTCGCTGGACCTCCGTGGCCCCGAGTGCTGGCCGCCCCCCTCTGCACAACAAAGACAGACAGCAGAAAGAGTTTCATCAGTGATTGCAATCCAAACAGTTAGTCGAATTCAGAATATCAAAGAGTAACTCTACAGTCGAAAATAGGTATCATAAAGGTCGAACAAAGCTACCGGGCACTTGTAGTATCCTATCTAGTTCTGCTATCAGTCGAATCAATTCAAAGGTATTTTTCAGTCGAGTTTCGGGCTCCAAAGGCTTTATTTCTCTTAAGGCACACCTCTCGGTCGATTTCACAAAGTATTCAGTTTATCAATATGGTCGATTCAAGCTATTGGGCACGCCATCCGGGCGTTCGACATGTCATGGCAATCTACTTAGTTGAATTCAAGTTCAAAGGACAGTCTTATTGATCAAGGCAGCTTATGGTTCATTCAAAGTTAGGCACCAACGATTTTGTCGAAATCACGGGCATTTTACGAGTCGAATCAACTACTTCAAGTGTTCTATCATTCAAGTTAAGTTTCAAAAGTCGAGGCGTGTTGTTCGAAGTTCTACTTTCTCTATCAAGTTACAGTTCAGGGTTCTGGCCTACATGCATTACAGTTCAGGCTACAACAGTTCCAAAGCTACGTATTGCTACAAATGACAAAACATTGAAGTATTAAGGCAAGTTCAAAAGAATACCTGTGCCCAGTCCACGGATAAGTGCCTCTGTGGATCTCTCAGAACAAGCTCTGCGTCGTAGCTCTCCCTCAAAGGTGCAAGGCTCTCGACCCCGGACGGGATGAACAGGTGCTGCTCGGGCAAAGTATACGTAGCCGCGTCAAACTTCGCCCGGGGGGCCAGCCGTAGGGACTCTGCAAGCGTCACCGCCCGCTCAAAGGACCACGCCTCTCCCTGAGCCTCCTCCGCTGCCTCGGCCTCGCTCGCAAAGGCCTCCTCCTCGGCCCTGGCCCTCTCGGCCTCCTCCCTCAGGCGCTCCTCCTCCTGCGCTCTCTCAACCTGCCGGGCCCTATCTTCCCTTGCTGCTAGCACTGCAGCCACCACCCCCGGGTTCTCCCGGAGCAAGCGGCCGAGTTCCTCCTCCGATACGAACTCTGCAAAGTCCCCCCGAGTAATGGGTACGTGCATCGAGGACCCACGTCTGGCCGAAACTCAACCCCTTTCACCGGTGCCTCTCCGGATACACCCTCCTCAACCACGGGACCTTTGCCCCTCGCCGGATCTCTCACCGGTGCCTCCGGCCGGCCTCCATCATCACCACCCTCATCACCACCGCGGTTGCCGCTGCCGCCGGCCCCAGCCGAGTTTAAACCCGTGACCACCGAGCCCTCAACACTACTCCATGGGTCCAATCGCCGAACCTGAGGACCCACTATAACAACAGAGCCTGGCGTACGCCGTATCCCTCCTGGCGTACGCCCCTCACCGTCACCACCCGCCTGTACTGCATGGCCACCACTGTCATCGTCGCCGCCTGTACTGCCTGCACCGATGCTCGACGAAGCCTCTGCCGTCGTTTGATCGTTGATCCGCGGCCCCGGGGCCTCGATTTCACCCTTTGTTTGATCTCTTTCTTCTCCAACACCCCCATTGCTGCTACCACCGCCGGACTCCGCCATGAACGAGTATGGGGTCGTGGGTTTTGAGAGGAATGGAAGATTTGAGTGAGAGATTGAAGGTTTGAAGGAGTTTTTGATGTTTGGAGTTTCGAAAACTGAAGGAATGGCGGTTTCCTGGCCTTCTGTAACTATTTAGTCGACGTATGGGACGATTGGGCCGGATCTGGGCCGGGTCTGGGCTTGGATCTTTCGCAAAAGTGGCGCACCCCAGTATTATGCTACCGTACGCCAGTAAGTCCTGGGCCTCAGGCCCAATTCACTGTGTACTAGATTTCATCCTCAAAAGAAAAGCCTAACTCATTCTAGAAAGTTTTGGACCCATCCCCAAGCAGGGGCCTGTCCAAATTCAAATCAACGACGATCTATCCGTCCAGTTTCAAATCAACGACGATCTATCCGTCCAAATTCAAATCAACGACGATCTATCCGTCCAATTTCAAATCAACGACGATCTATCCGTCCAGTTTCAAATCAACGGCGATACACTCGCCCTATTTCAAATCAACGACGATCTATCCGTCCAATTTCAAATCAACGACGATCTATCCGTCCAAATTCAAATCAACGACGATCTATCCGTCCAATTTCAAATCAACGACGATCTATCCGTCCAAATTCAAATCAACGACGGTCCACCCGTCCAATTTCAAATCAACGACGATCCATTCGTCCAATTTCAAATCAACGACGGTCCACCTCCAATTTCAAATCAACGACGATCTATCCGTCCAAATTCAAATCAACGACGATCTATCCGTCCAAATTCAAACCAGCAACGATCTATCCGTCCAGATTCAAATCAACGACGATCTATCCGTCCAAATTCCAAATCAACGACGATCCATTCGTCCAAATTCAAATCAAAGACGATCTACCCGTCCCACAATCTGCTTTCCCCAACAGAGTCGATGATTTTGCAAAAGGATCATTCCCCAGGAGAGTCCACATTTCTGTGATCTGTCTATCAAAGACAGCGAAGCAGCGGTCTATCCGCCCCGACGTCGAATCAAACAGGTTCTTCAAAAATTCTTGCATTTTGGATAGCCTTGAAAGAGGGTGTCTAGAAAACCTTTGACGTTACTTGTTTTCAGTCAATGGTGCATCAAGTGCCGTCAAAGGGGGGCTTCTGTAGACACCCCATTCTGGACTGTCCAGATAACATTATTTGTCGATCTTTTATTTCCCCAATGATGATTTTAGTCGAAAACAGTTTAAGGACAAAGGTGTGTTTGAACTTTGAGTGTCCCAAGCCTCTTTCAAACCCATATCAAACCCTTCAAACCAGAGCCAAACAGCCCCAGCAAAACCCAACTGGCATACGCCAGTGTCCTGACGGCGTACGCCAGTTATCTGCCACGTGTCAGTCATCGACCAGTGGCCCAGCTTTTACCGGCGCACGCCAGTTAATAGTGGCGCACTCCATTCAAACCCAATCAAATCAACTTTATTCAGCCACTTGGGCGGGACTTTTGTGCCACCCTGACGTCGGCCACAGTAGCCCCTGATGATTATATCGGCCAGGCCCGCTCCCCCTTTCTCCTACACCCCCCATCAACTAGTCCCATGCATTTAATGCATGAGAAGGCTCTCTTCGTGACCCAAGCCAGCCAAACAGGCCTTAGCACTAGACTGATCTCAGTCTCTCTCCCCTATAAATACCCCCCTTGCATTCATTTGCAAGGGGTTAGTATCATTAAGAAGCAAAAAAAAAGCTCCCCTCTCCTCTCTTCTTGCTTTTCTTCTTCTTCTTCCATTGAAAGAGAAAGAAAAGTAGCCTACTTCCATACACCTCCACTGATATCCAGTCACCATACAACATTCATCTTCAACCTCTAGGTTCTAAACCACCTTCAAACTTCAACACTTAAAAGGTATACCACCTTTGCATCCTTTTCTGTTTTCGGCCCCTGAGGGGAACCAGCAAGGCCGAGGCTAGTAAACAATACTAGTCCTGGCCTTGAACTGGTAAAAATATAACAATCGTATCAGATGGAACATGGCGCACGCCAGTAATTCTATGTCGTACGCCAGTCATGGCAGTACGAGCACAACTGGCGTGGGGATCATGGATCGTCATTCCTTTTGTTTTATCTTTCTGTCAATCACCCTTGCATGCTAAATAACCAGTTTATTGCTTTCTGTATGTTTAGAACTGTTTAGATATAAAGGTTATTGCTTGTTCTTTATCTATTTGGAAGGCCTCTGGGATCCTTCTGGTCATGTTCCAGAGCCCAGATGATGTAAAAGCCAAGCACTGGATTAGGGTCAAACGTGCGTACGACAGTCCATGACTGGCGTGCGGCAGTTAAAGCTAGGATCCAGTGGCTGGCCCTTGCATCTTAGTTTAGTCTTGGCCTCCTTCCTGTCCTCACTCTGTTTAGGGGATTTTCTGTCTTTTCCCTTTTTGTTGGCTTCAAGCCATTCCATCTGTCTGTAAATATATATATCCTGCTTATTTAACTGCATGGTTTGTCATGGGTGTGTGCTGGTCCTTTTCCAGAGCCCAGAGGGTTGCAAACAAGGACTGAGAAACTAGATGAGTGGAGTACGCCAGTCTCCCTGTGGCGTGCGCAAGTAAAATCAACATGCAGTGGCTCGGCCAGTGCATGCTGGTAGAACTTGCTCACGCCCCTGCGGGGCAGCGTACTGCAGTTTGTCTAGTTTGCTCAGTGCTTGTTCTCAATCTATATTTAGCATTGCAATCAAGCCATCCATAAACATTTCGTCACATAATTGCAACTTGTTACAGTGCTTTAATCCCCATTATCTGTTCCCCCGCCCTAACTGGCTAAAAAATGATCAAATGAGAGAAAAATGCAAATGTTTTATAAAATGCCCGAGTAGAGACCGATCTCCGGATTGGGCGAGAGGGGTGCCATAAAACCCGTCCCCTCTCGTAATCTGGCTCCCGAACCTCAGATATCGAAGGTGACGACGGTCCAGTCTACAAGCCTTTTCAAAAATCAAACAAACGTGACAAACGTTTTCGAGTTCGGTTCCTTGGGTGCTTCACCACTAAAACCCGAGTGGCGACTCTGAATCGAGGCGTTTTGCCGCGCACTTTTTCTAAAAAAAGGGGCCGCGCCCAGTCATAAAGGGGGAACCCAAAATCGAGCGATTTTCGGGGCGCGTGCCCACAATATGCCTTTAGAAAAGCTTGTCCTGGCACTTAGGACAGCCACGAGGAAGCTACCACATTACTTCCAAAGCCATAAGGTTGTGATTTACACTGAGTTTCCATTGAAATCATTGCTACGAAAAGCAGACTTCTCGGGAAGAATCTCCACGTGGTCCATGGAGTTAAGTCAATACGATCTTGATTATCAGCCACGAACAGCAATCAAAGGCCAAGTGTTGGCTGATTTTATGGCGGAGTTTTCTCCCACGGTGGCTCCCCAACCTCCTACGAGAAAGGAGCAGGCAACAGAGACATCACCCATAAAGAATCAACCCCCAGCCGAACATGATCCCTTGGAATGGAAGCTGTATGTTGACGGATCAGCCTTTAACACAGGGTCAGGGATTGGGATTGTGCTTTTTCCCCCTGATGGAGTGATGTTGGAGCTATCTGTTCGGCTAGGCTTTAGTGCGTCAAATAATGTGGCAGAGTACGAGGCACTCTTAGCTGGCTTGAGGAGTGCAAAAACCCTAAAAGCAAGACGGGTTAGGGTGTATTGTGATTCACAGCTTGTGGTGAACCAGCTCTCCGGTGAATATGAAACTCGAAATGAAAAGATGATGGCCTACGTGCAGGTAGCCAAGGACTTGCTTGATACCTTCGAAAGGGTATACATTGAGCAGATAAGTTCTGGACAGAATGCTCATGCAGATTCATTGGCTTGGTTAGCTGCAGCAGTACCAACTGAGTTCAAAAGAAAAGTGGCAATAGAATATCTAAGTAAGCCGAGCATTGGAAGAAGTAAGGACTTGGTCTTGGACGTGAACCAAGGCCCAAGTTGGATGGACCCAATCATGGAGTTCTTACGAGATGAGATACTCCCTTCTGACAAAAAGGAGGCTCACAAGATAAGAATCAAATCTGCTCGGTTTTGGCTGTCCCCAGAGGATAAGTTATATAGGAAATCCTTTACAGGCCCATATTTGCTATGTGTGCATCCTGAGATGGTGTAGAAATTTCTTCATGAAATCCACGAGGGAACATGTGGAAGCCACGCTGGAGGCAGATCCATTGCCCACCGAGCAATTACCCAAGGCTACTGGTGGCCACACATGCAGGAAGATGCAAAGGTGTATGTGAAGATTTGTGAGAAGTGTCAAAAATTCTCACCAATGATTCGAACACCCGCCGAGGATCTGGTACCTTTGACAAGTCCCTGGCCGTTTGCCCAATGGGGGATGGACATCGTGGGTCCACTACACAAAGTGACTGGGAATCGAAAATTCCTGCTTGTGGCAACTGACTATTTTACTAAGTGGATTGAGGCAGAACCACTGGCCAAAATCACTGAACCTATGATAGAAAGGTTCGTGTGGAAAAGCATCATCACTCGCTTTGGGGTCCCTTACTTATTGATCACAGATAATGGATCCCAATTTCAGAAGAAATTCAAGGCTTTTTGTGCTCAGTATGGAATACGAAATTATTATTCCACCCTAGCCTACCCTCAGAGTAATGGGCAAGCAGAGGCGTCTAATAAAACTATCCTTGATGGGATCAAGAAGAGGTTGGACAAAGCCAAAGGGAAGTGGCCAGACGAGTTACCATTGGTTTTATGGGCACACCGAACAACGCCTAAGAGGTCTACGGGAGAGACCCCCTATTCATTAGCTTATGGAACAGAGGCCGTCATACCTTTGGAAGTCGGTTTGCCGACCAACAGGACCGTTTTGGTTGAAAGTGGAGGCAATGACAGGGCCCTTCAAATCGAGCTTGATCTCGCCGAGGAGAGGAGAGAAAGGGCATTGGTCCATCTGGCTTCCTACCAGGAGTAGCTAATGAAGAGCTATAACAAGCATGTTCACCCTCGAGAGTTTGGTGTTGGGGACCTCGTACTACGAAAAGTGCTCGGCAACACCAAAGTGGCCAATGAAGGCAAGTTGGGGCCCAATTGGGAAGGCCCTTATCGAGTTACCGAGATTGTTGGTATAGGGGCCTACAAATTGGCAGATTTAAATGGTAATTCACTTCCGAGGCCTTGGAATGTCCATAATCTATGAAAGTATGAAACACTTGTATGCCTTGTTTAAGTACGTGAAACTTAAACGCACTTGTATGCCTTGTTTAAGTACGTGAAACTTAAACGCAAGTACGAAACACTTGTGTGATGTTCTAAGTACGTGAAACTTAACGAATACGAGTATGAAAACACATGTATGGAATTTACAGTACGAGACACTTGTAAAAATTTATTGGTGTGGCTTAAAGCATAACGAATATATGTTAAGCCACACTAATTCTACGTGAAACTTAACTTTGGTTGAGTATGTGAAACTTAACAATCTGTTGCAACAATTTTTAGGTATGAATACACTTGTATGTATTTACGTGAAAAATACAAATAAACTTGTCAACAGTACGAGAAATTGCGACGCAAATAAATTTAAATACGAGAGATTTAGAATCAGAACAAGTAATCATGTTTGTAGGATTTGCTAAAGTACGAAAAACTTATGCAAACAAACAAAACATATATGATTAAAATGTTCAAAAGTACGAAATACTTAGATAAAACTATTTGCATCCGAACAGATGCAAACACGAGGATAGCCGAACAAAACATAAAGGTTATACCACGAAGGGTCGAATACCTGTGTTATCAAAATAGAGAAAGTATTGGTACCACGCAGGGTAAAGAAGCTATGGTCATGCAGGACCAGCCAGATGATCAAACATAAAACTACCTGCTTGTTTTTTTTCAATCCAGGTTCTGAACCTCTGGAGGGATATCCGCCCCAGCAACAACAGAAGCAGCAGCAACAGTTTGTACCTCTGGGACAACAATCTCAGTGGTCACTTCCCGAACAGATGATTGATCAACATCATCTTGTGATTCTACCTGTATTTCTTCATCGACGTCTGCAAAGTCGTCAATCTGTTGATCAACATCATCCGTTGGAGCTGTAACTTGGCGACTTGGTAAATCATTCTCAACCCATAGGGGAGAATCCTCAGCAATTCCTACCTTTGTAAGGCACGCCTCCCAACAAGCAACCCAGATCTCGTCCTGAATGATTGGCATCTGCTCTACATAGCTAGCCGTTATGGCATCAAAACCCTTCTGATAACCATCTTCGAAGGATATGCCTTTTTGGTGCTGTCCATCTCGGCCAAAACTTGATGAAGGCTTTCCTCCGTGGTCTCAAGCTTGCCTTTTGTCTTGGAGAGATCAGCTTTAGCTTTATCTCTCTCCCTCTCTAATCTTGTGACTGTTCGGATCAGCCTAGTGTTGTCATTTAAAAGCCTGATCCTCTCGGCTTCAGCTTCCTGGAATTTTTGGCCCAGTACGACCATTTTTTGGATAAACTGTAGCAATACCAAAACGTGAGTAACATTTCTCTTAAATATTACAAAGATGGGGCTTTAAAACAAAAAGAGAAGTTTTTGTTACCTTGATCCCACTGACGAGACCAGTGGACACAAGCCGATCAGGGGGAGACGAAGACTCTTTCTGTAAGTCAACAGGGAGTAGCAACCCTTGAGCCAAAGCAAGTGCTGTTTCCGACAAACTAGCACTGTCCCCGACGTGAACGGGACGGTCTCCTCTAGTGAATGGAGGAGTCCATGTTTAAGGAAGTGCTTGGGTAATTGGTGAAACAAGGTGATGTGTTTCAGTATCTGCTTGAGAAGCAGTACCAGTTGGGTCTTCTAATCTAGGCTGTTTGTCTCTGTGAGCATCACTGGCCTCTACGGTAGTATCCACTTCACGAGATGAAGTGTAGCGGGTCGAACCTCCTCTGTTACGACGGGGTACAGAAGGAGCGTTCCCTGTGGAAGCTACCCGACCAGATCCCCGTCCCCGAGAAGAGACGGTGAGGAGGGAGCTGAGGTTTAAAGGCTGACGTGTCATGGTGCTTGAGTTAGGAGGAGATTGAGAGTAACCTGAAGAGGACGATTGGCTGGTGTCAAGATTCAATACTGGCTGTTCGGGTTGAAGAGGAATGACCTGTCTTTGAGAAGGTCTTCGGAGTCTCAAGCGGGGAAGCGGCACTCCTTCTGAAATAGGAATTTCTCCAAGTTGACCAGCAACGGTAACACCAGCTTGAAGTCTTGAAATACGTGGTTGGGGAGCAGTGGATGTGGAGGTAGAAGCGGCACTGGTGCTGGGGTGGGCAAGCCTCCTGTCGATGACACCTCTGTACGCAGGATCGTATCCCAGAAGTACGTCAGCGTCACGACCCCGACCTGCTGTTCGGGTACCAGGCACGCCTGTATATTTTAGGACTTTGTTAATATCCTCTGTTTGGATGTTGCTCGGTACACGTCTGAGACGATGGTTAGCGTTTTCAGCTGCGAGATCCGAATTGAAAAACCAAAGTTAGACATATAGAAAAGCTATAAGAAAGCAGTAAATGAAGAAATTACAAAAGATAAAAGCAAGAGCATACGTGGATAGCCCCATATGTGGGGGCAATGGAGCCCCAGCACTTGGCCATCTTCCCCTAAAGGCTCGAATGCTCCTGTCACATAGAGGAAGTCGATCTCGTGGTCACAAGCAGAATCTGGCAGATTGAGCACGAAGCGCTTCTCTGCCCTCCTAACTTTGAAGTAGTAAGTATTGTACTCGGGGTTTAGTACTATACTATACCACCACTGGATGTCCCAGATTCCTAATTGGGTCTCTAGAATCCCATTTAGGGCTATAGTCCCCATTATCAGTCTTAAAAGCAAGAGACGGAGATGAAACGTCTCCTCTCACGCCGTTACAGGTTAAGGTAACGGAAAGCAAAAACCGTTCTGATCCCGTTTCATAGAACGTCAGTTCGAGATTAATGATAGGCATACGAAACGTGCCACGTGGAATCGATGCCTTGGGATGGCACGAAGGCAAAAAGCGCCAAAGCATCAAATGAATATTAGAGCAGTGACCGCACGGGATCAGAAGAGTCTGATCTAAATAATTTTTTTGTTTCTAAAGCTTCATATATTGCCCCCGAACAGTGGTAAATGAATGAAGCTGGGGAGCAATTGTAGGGAGGTATTCCCGAGCATATACATTTAGTTGCCGAACACGTGTTAAAATTGAACATGACTGATCGCCGGTCAGTGCTGACTGATCAGCAGATAGTGACATCCCGATTACCTTGGACCAAGTTGCATGCGAAGTAGCTGGTCCAAACAGAACTGTTCGGTTACGATACAGCCGAACAGATAAAGTAAGAACCGAGTACGTGATACGAGGGATAATGGGTTGAAAGCGATGCAATTGATATCCGAACAAATGGTACGTGGGACCATAGTTTGAACATAGACAGGACAGTCGCCGTGCAAGATGATGTTCGGCGATATGGACCAGTAACATGAGAAGTCATTGGTCCAGGCAGACTGTTCGGCAACGAGATGGCCGAACAAGGAAAGAACTCCAATCAAGTGTTGGAGCAGAGGGAATACTCTGGAAGATTCCAGAATAGTCATATCCCGTAAAGGAATAAAGATCCCGGGAATATAGGATCAGGTTAAGATACTCAATGAGAATGGGATGTTCGGCCAGTAATGGAAAAGAATCCTAAAAGGACTCTTTTCTAATAAACTGATAAAGGAAACGAGAATCCTTGATGTACTGGGTTTCCTATACGAGTTGGGAATCCTATGGAAATAGGGATGCTTGGGCAACAAGCATACGAAAATCTATAAATAAGCGGTAAACCTAGAGGTAAAAGGTACGCAATACATTGCTTTCATATTGCTTTCCTACTAATAATTAGGGTTTGATTGCTAGTACGTGATACTAACAAAGGCATCAGAGGGCCTTTGCCACGAGAGGCAAAGGTGCGCTCACCCCCTGTCTATTTTGCAGATTAGGGTTCCGACGACGAATTAGGGTTCCGGTGAAGAGGCACGAACAAGCCGTTGCAATCCAATTGATCCGAAGCATCAATTGTTTTCATCCCCCCTACATCCACCTACCGCTCGGGGAGATGACGTTGACGCCCACCGACTTTGCGGCGATCACTGGTTTGAGGGTTGGAGGTCCTATCCCGTTTGACTCGGGCATTCAGGAGGACGAGGCGGCCCTGGAATGGTTCTTTGGAGAGGTGCCCAAGGTTGAGGAGGGGATGGTGAGATATGGACAGTTCACGAGATACCTGAGAAAGGAGGTGGCGACTGAGCAGGAGGCGGAGCAGATGGCCCAGGCGTACTTGTTGTACCTCTTTGGTGCTACCCTATACCCGAATAGGCGTAGCAAGGTTCACCTATCGTACTTGCCTGCACTGAGAGACCTGAGGACAGCCTCACGCTTTGACTGGGGAGGAGCTGTACTTGGCGCAGCTTATGGCTTTATGGGGGACTCATCGAGGACTGAGATGAGCACTGCTGGGTACTGGCGAATTTGGGAGGTATGATTATGATAGAGTAAAGCACATTTCCACTGTACGCTTATCTTTTTGAATACATAACCTGCTCAATAATATTTCCGCGTTGTACTAATGATTTGAACTTTGATAACTGTACAGCTCTGGGCCTATGAGGTTTTGAACATGTGTCGTCCAGTGACAAAGAGCCTGGACTTGGGGATTCTCCCACGTGCTCATATCTGGAGCAAGAAGAATATGGGAGAGAAAAGAGGGAGAGGTGACCTGAATGGCTTCAGGATATACCTAGACGAGCTCCGACCCTCACAGGTATGACATAACTTTATCAAAATAGAAATATGCATCCCTTTTACTACTTTAATGTTGTCGTTGATCGACGCTTGCATTGCTTGCTTGTGCAGGTAGAGTGGGATCCTTGGAGAGTGGCAGAGCCAGAGCCTGAATACCTGGCCCGAAGCAGGGTTGTGACGGCGAGCAGAGTGCTGCTGGAGTCGGCCTTTGGTTGGCAGTGGTACTTGGGCGATCGAGTGACACGCCAATCACTTAGCCATGCAGGGTTCCAGGTGCCCGGACCGCTTCCACCACAGGCCTTACACACATGGGAGTACACGTTGGCCTGACACCGACTTGACACGCTACCTGCGTCCCGGCATGGACTATGCAGTTTACCAGAGAGAGCGCTTGGTGGGGCCACTGAGAGTGCGAGAGTTCAGGGAGGTCCGGAGTCAGGCCCGCGGAGCTGCCGAGGAGAGAAGGGCCATCACAGTGAGGCAGAGCAGTGGTGAGAGTCGCGCGAGATGGGGTCCGAGCGGACCTGTGAGAGGTGGGCCACCAGAGTTGACATGGCATATAGCAGTGGTGGACTCTCAGGGCAATCCAGCTGAGCTACACCTAGTTCCTGCCAGAGTTGAGCCAGCGCCCGTCACTGTGCCGGTAAGACATTGTAGCCTTCATTATTGTACTTCTATAAAATCCTGAAGCATTGCTCCATTGCTTATGTTCGAATTATTCTTGCAGGTGCCCAATGAGTGGGCGAACGAGGCCGTTCGGCGTATGCTTGCACTGGAGAACGTGATAAGGCGGGCGGTAAGTGGATTGCCTTTGGACTTGCGCTACCCACCACCGGCAGCTCAGAGATCTCAGGTATACCCTTCAGAGAAACGATACATTCCTCCATTCGATACTTGACATATGCATGCTTTGCTCGATACATAGTGTACTTTAATTGCCGTCAACTTTGAAATTGATTGTAGCTGCTTGCAAACATATAACGCATAGAATTTATACTAAATGTGCAAAAACTTATAATGCAGACACAGGGACGGGCGGCTCCTAGGAGAAAAAGTGCCAGAGATCCTCCACAAAAGAAGCTAGCAACTAGGACTCCTGCTCCTCCACCTACTACTAGACCACAAACACGGGGCGTACAGCCACCTGTTGCGAGTGAGGAGGCGGCCCGAGAGGCCGTGGCGCGTGCTGAGGAGAGGTATCAACTGAAGATGCGCCAAAGGCCCTCGCAAGACGAGCCGGTCCGCAAGAAGCGGCTGATTCGGCCCGAGGATTCTGAGGAAGAAGAGGAAGACGAGGGAGAAGAAGAAAAAGAAGACGAGGAGGCGCCTGACAGCAGCGGCTCTGACGACTCAGCCGACGACCCTGGTTTTAGACAGGATCCGAGAGAGAGAGACGACGATGATGACGATGGGGATGGTGATTGGTTTGGAGAAGACTAAGGGCCACTAAGAAGCCTCATTTCACTTTCCGCATTCTTGATTTTTGCTTTTGGTCCTGCGTGCCCGCGTAGATAGATTGAAGGCCGGAGTGCCTTAGTTGATACTTGATACACGTTTTTGGGGCCTGTGTGCCTTTTGGATTTGATGGGCGAGTGTGCCCGAGCTGACTTTTGACTGGCCGAAGCGCCGCACGCACAGTAGTCTTCTTTAGTTTGACATGGATAGATTATGGCTTAGCTATAAAATTTGCATTTTCAGTTTATTTTACTCTTGTAATGAACTTAGAGTAATAAACGTTCGCCACTAATACCATGCTTGCATTGATAACGCACTGAGACTATTCACAAACGCATGCATATGCATAGACAGAACTAACTCAGAGAAAAAACGAAAATGTACCTTAGGATACGGTCAAGATACGAGGATACGAGGGAATGAAATATTGGACATTTATAAGCCAAAACTCAAAATATTCTAACTTGGATAAAAAGGACACTTCCGCGAGGTCATGTATATACAAAATGACCTACGAGAGCTGACGGAATCGAGAAACACATCCCGAAACGCAAACTTGACCCAAAACCTTACGAGGGACACAAAACGGACACGAGATGAAAAGACATTACTCTATTATGTCCCGGACTGAAACCGACACCTCCGCACAGTCATATTAGGCCACCATGACTTGTACGGCTTGAGAGAAAAGGACCCGAACCTTCGGACCGAGTTTCGAACTCCCGAAATGCTCATTTGGCCTTGAAACGGGCCACCGAGGGTTCGAAAACCTCGTTAAACGCAATATCTCGAATCTGATGCTTGGATATAGTTGCATATGCTCATAGTGACTTGCCGGAATCATAAAAGTTGCAAAAGTACCCTTGGAACAGGAAGCGACCAAAATTGGACAGTAGCTGGTGCAATCTGTCAAAATGCAGGCAGAACCATCGCGCGAGACATTGAGTCCATCGCGCGATGAAGTGGACATGGGTCGCTCGCGCGACTGAATTGTACCGTCGCGCGATGGTTGGCCCGGGTCAGGCCACCCCTCTTTGACCATTTAGATTTTTAGGACGGCCCAGCCTTGTCATCACCCTTTAACTGCTCAGAGTACTTCAGGGGACAGTGCAGAGATGTCTTCACTTTGGATAAGATGATGCCACGTTGTATGGATATATGCACTGGGAAAGGACAACACTCTATGCATTCTGTCTATAAAGAGGCCAATACTCTGCAAATGGAAAGCATCCCTCCCACAGTTTGAGAATCCCACGAGAAGCAAAATGGCAAATAATCTTCCGGCCTTGATTAGCCCATGGCTTTCGCCTTTTGTTGCCGGGGATTGGCTGTCATTCCGATTTCACGGGCTGGCTGCATTCCGTTTCCTTCGCAATGTGAGGGTTCGTCCTGAATTTCTAAGGGCAGCCTCACAATTCTGGGACCCGGAGGTTTATGTGTTCAGGTTTGGGGTTAACGAGCTGTGCCCAACCGTGGAGGAATTCCAAGCATACCTCCAAGGAGTCGCCTCGAGCGTGATTGTCGTGCCGCCTTATAGGAAAAGCATGCCAAAGCTCCTACAGTCAAGTCTTGGCATTACCAGAGGAGCGGCCGGAAGTTTGCTAACTGGAGGGCAAATGAACATCATGCGCCTAATGGAGTGGTATGGGCCAGAGGGGAAGGTAGAGGACATGGCCGCGCAGGCTCGGCGCCGATTTGCCCTTGCAATCAGCGTGCTAGCCGCTTATTTGCTGGTATCTCCAAATGGGCAAGTCAACCCCATGTTGGTGAGCGTTGCAGCTCAACTGGGTGCCCGAAGAAATGTGGTGCCACTGGTTCTGGCAGAGACACTCATAGGTTTGGATTTGGTTTCTACCGGCCAAACAGACATGTTCGGTGGTAGCCCACTCCTACTGCAGGTTAATCCTCACTCAGCTCACCTTTTTTCGGTTTTCTCACGTTCTGCTTTTACCTCATCCCTCGGCTAAGGTTATATCGAAGCTTCTCACTTGTCTTTCCTCTCAAGCTTTATATGGCTTCTCACTTGTTTTTCCACTCATGCAGCTCTGGCTATCTGACAAATTGGGATTGCTTATAGCGCCGGAAGCGAATTGGCCTCATCTGCCCGGCCGAATGCATCAGCGGAGCATGATCTATCCAAAAATGTCTGAAAATCAATGGTGCACATTTATGAGAGAAATGCTCCCGAACGAGATCACATGGCGGCATGAAGCCTTAAACATTCCAGACATGGTTCTGAGTTCTGTAGGTTTCGAAAGGGTAGTGATAGCTGGACTGACCGCTTTCACATTCTACATCCCCGGACGCATCCTTCGTCAGTTAGGAATGAACCAAGGGCTCCACCGAGCTGGGATTGAAGACTTCCAAATCCCTGTTTTCACTGCCCGAAATTTGAGAGGATGTGAGCACAACTGGGGCCTAAGGCAACTCAGGGGAGCTGACCCAGACTTCAGTACAGAACTTACGCACCGATATCAAGTATGGCTAAGAAGAGAAATCGCAAGCAGGCAAAACAACGACTGACTTCTGATGGACCTTGATGATCTAGAATAAACCGTGGGCCTGTTTAGGCCTCAAGCACTTTATTCTGTTTTCATGCTTAACTCTTTTAAAGACTGCTCAGCCTGTGTAATATAAGTTATAATTTGAATAAAAATGAAAGTTTGAGAGTTTTCCCCTTTTGATCCAAGCGTTGAACCGTTGCGTCGCCCAAGTATCGAGTCAACTTCTAGTAGCAGGAAACCGGGGATCAAGTTGATGGATTGTGACCGAATCTCACAGAAAGATTGCCTACGTATCCCTTTTCAAGGAATCAGGTCAGCACGTAGTTCAGGCTAGGGTTCACTCGAGTATTTTAGCTCTCCTTTTACGCTCTAAATTTTGCCTATTGCTGCCACTTCGGGTTTTCAGCCTAGCGAGCTTTGAATGATGCCTATTTATTTTTGCCTAAACCGCCTTCTCAGGTTTTCGGTCTAGCAGGCTTGCTCTAATTTTTGCTTGGAACCGCCTACCCTTGTGGTTTTCGGTCCAACGAGCTTCTCTCAGGGATAGTATCGTTTGAGTTGATCTAGGTTAACCAGAGAACTGAATTCGTTGTCATCGAGATCGATGAGCTGAGCCGCTCCCCCAGAAAGGATGGTCTTGATGATGTAAGGTCCGGAACGCTTGGGTCGAAATTTGCCACGGGAGTCAAAAACTGGCGCTCGAATCTCTTTTGTGACCATGTCTCCTTCGACCAAGTCTCTAGACTTCACTTTTTTGTTGAATGCCCGGGCGATTCTTCGCTGATACCCCTGAACATGATACAAAGCCCGGAGCCTCCTCTCGTCAAAAAGCATGAGTTCAACAAATTTCCCACTAAGCCAATCAGATTTCGAGAGTTTTGATTCTACCATGATTCTCAAAGATGGTACCTCAAGCTCTATAGGGAGAACTTTGGACCTTCCATTTATGGAATAGTTGCTACTTTTGGTATATTTATAGGATATTGGTTGGGAGAGAAGTTGAGTTGTATAAATACTCTTCTCCCTCACTTTAGTTAAAAATCTACTTTATGTTCTAGCTTTAGTTCTCTCTCTAGGAGAGACCTCCATTGTTGTTCATGCTTTTCCTTTTGTAATTTCCTTAGAATTCAAGTAAGTATTTGTCTTATGTTAATTTCTCGTTTATTAATGTTGTAGCTATGCTTTGGATCTTTTCATAAATCAAGTTTATTTTCGTTTTCTTCGGTTAAATCTTTTGCTCCATTTTCTTACCATGTCTAGTTTTTTAGCTATGTGTGAGTAGTTGATAAGGCTTGGTCATGGGTGAATAACACCTTGTGACTTTGGTTAATCTTGCCTTTCTTAACTTAGAACTTGAGGTTTGATTTGTAAATGTGCGTGGTTCACCTTTTATGTAACAAAACTTATCGATGTTAACCTCCGATGATCATGTGCTCGCTCACATGGTTCCGTGAGCTATGTCTCGCCTCGTGTTTGCCAAAAGAACCAAAGAGCTTGCTCGCTTTCCAAACTATGTTTCTAGTTCATGGCCTTGATATTTAGTTTGAATGCAATTCTTGGCATTGTTAATCTCCGGTGATTATGTGCTCGCTCACATGGCTCCGGGAGCGATGTCACGCCTTGTGTTTAGCTTGTTATTCGAACTCTATATCAAGCCTAACCATTTTCATAGCTAAATCTTCTAGTCTATAGCCTATGTCGTGCGATTCAACCGTGTTTTCGTTGAGAATTGTTAGATGGCTTAAGTTACGGGCGTTAATAACTCCATTGCCTTGCCGCCTTTAATTCTTAGTTAAAACTCATTTCTAGTCTTTTCCATAAGAGTGTTTCTGCACCTTTCAAAGGAAAACCAAAAGTTGGCCGCCTAAACGCCACAAACCCTTACATCTACAATTCGAACAAGCTATATTCGAGCTCCCTGTGGATCGACTCGGACTTCCTCGCTATACTATGCAAATCTTTAGTTGTAGTCCGGTTAATAAATAATTGAATTTGACGGCCGTTTGGTAAACTTCAACGATTACCGAAATGGGCGCATCACAATACCCTAACCCTAATTGGACCTTTTTAACCATCTTTGAGCCTTATCAACCCCTCAAAACCCTATTGAACCATTAGACTATAGCGGTAATCATTATTACCCCATTACAAGTCATTTCAAACCATAATTATATCCAAAATCCCTTTGACCTTTGTACAATAAATGTTAGGGGAAATATTGTCCATTGGACAATAAATATTAGGCTTGGCCAATGAAGCTTGATGTGACAAGTAAAGAGAAGAATTTTGGGTCATGTCTTGTCAATTTTACTTTTTCTTTACCCATTGGGTAACAAATGTTAGGGAGATTATTATCCCTTGGTTATTGGACCTTTGACTTGCCCATGTGTGTATGACTTGGACAAGACAAGTCATAGTCATTATTTTACTTCCAAAAGAAGCAAGCCTAGCCATGCCATGCATGCACACCTAGATTTTAGCCTTAAGCCTAATTATTTTTAGGTTTTACTTTCCTAGATGTGTATATATGTACTTATATATGTGTTTGTACATAGTACAGAGAGAGAGAGAGGGGGCCGTGAGGAGAGAGAGAGAGGGAGGCTGAGAGAGTGAGGTGTGTGATTGTGTTTTGTACACTTGCACAAGCTACCTATTAGCCTTAAGCCTATTATCTACTTCACAACCCATTTCTAGTCTTCCAAAATACATCCTAGCCTTTGATTTTGTTCTTTCTTGCAAGCAACCTCTTTTTAGGATAAGACTAGTCCAAAACCCTTCATGATGGCCTAAGATTTGGCCTATAAATGGAAGTGACAAGTGAGGGAAGGCTATGGATTGATTGAAGGACTTGAAATGACAAGTCCATGGAGCAAATCCATGAGTAATGGGAGAAAGAGAGGGCCGGCCATAGGGGGAGAAAGAGGGAGCCAAGTTTTGCTATAAATAGCACCACCCTCACGCCATTCAACTTACACCTTCACCTAGCAACTTCTCTTTCTAAGAAAGTTTGTGTTCTTGCTTGTTCTTGCCTAGTTCTTCTTTGTTCTTGAGTTTCTTCTTGAGCTCTTCAAGAAACTCATCCTAAGCCGCCACTAAACCACCACTTGACCACCCTCTCGATCCAAAAGTTTAGAAAGTTTAGTCAAGATCAAGTTTCGAGAGAAACCTTTCTCTTTCGAAACTTCCGGAAGCATACCTTAAGAAGTTACTCCGCCCGACGTACTTTTTCCGTAGCCGCCATTACCGCCAAGAAGAAAGGTAGAAACCCTAGTCCAATAACTCTACGTATAGCATAGAATCGTGCGTTAGAAAGTAGAATGTTCTTGGTTCAAGTATAAATATCCTCGTCGTTTTCCTTAAGAAGATAAGGTTATCTATTGTTAGTTTCAAGTAGATAAGGTTATCTATTGTTTAAAATACATGATTGTCAATAAGTTTATCTTGTTAATGGAAGTACGAGCATGTTAGATAAACGACTTTTTCTTAAATAAACATATGTTGTTTAGAACTTCCCACAAAGAAAGAAAGAACGGTTTTTCGAAAGATAGAATTAACACTTGAATAGAAGTATTCGTATTTTGATCTTCAGAATGATTATGAGCATGATTACTAATATAGAGTTGGATGATCTTGCTAGTTTGGTTTCAAGATTACAATGAATGATTTATGTTTGTGAAAAGTCCTACCGCGGAGTCTATGCATGAAAACGAGACACGAAAATCGAGAAAGTAGAAACATGACACCTAGGGTGTGGTTTAATGAAAATGCATGTTTTGAAAAGGTGAAATGTTTTGGAAACCGCAATGTGGCCGAACATGGTAGCCCATTGTGCGGTGTGTGTTTTGTGTGCCAATGGGAACCCAGTGCAGCGGAACCATTGTGAGGATACTCGGGAACCCGGAACGGCGGAACCGAGGTTGGGTGTGTTAAATGGATTTCGAAAATGATTGTTATGGTTATGAAATGGAGACACGGTCTACGAGGAGTCACGTAGGAGAAACTCAGAAAATCTTGGACACCAACGTTAGCTTGATAACGAATGTGGATGTGTCATTGTTTGTCAATTATGTTTGAACTATGTGGAAATCGTCGATTTTATTGGTTTAATGTTTGTAAGTTAAGGGTTAAAGGGTATGGGTTATTCTATTGAGCCTTTGTAGCTCACGGTGTTACCTTTTGATGACCCTGACATATTGTATTGGTGGCAACGCCGGTATAATGTGTAAGACCTCATAGATGAACAGGGTGAACTGTATACATTGGAGGCCTTCGGAGTCGAAGAGCTAGCTAAAATGGAGGAAGAAGAGGAACAGTAGATAGAAACCCTAGTTTCCTCCCCTATTTGAATAAAAGTACTTTTGTGAAGTTGATGATGTAATATTGAGCCAGACTCCATTTATTTTATCAATGAAATTTTCTATTTAACGTTTCCAGAATTCGGGGCGTTACAAAACTTACGGCGGACTGTGTAGAGAGAAAAATTGAATTTTGGGTCCCAAAATGAACACATTCGTAAAGAATTTAAATGTTTAAATGACGCATATTATAAACTACAATATCTAGGTGTTTTTAACAAATAAAAAAATAACTAATTTTTATTTTTATTTTTTTAAAAAACAAAACCCCGAAACCATGCAGGGGCCGTGACCCCCCTATGCCCTAACCTAAATCTGTCTCTGCTTATGTGCTTTCCCTATCAAGCAAAGACGAAAATAAGAATACTCATGTGGCTTTTGGATCCCACATCAAATGTTACCATTGGAAGACGAACAAAGATAGGATCTTCATGTTCAAAGAACAAAGGTTACCGACAAAAGACAAAGAAAGACGAAAATATTGCATGATCCCATGTTAACGTTGATATAGAGAAGATCTTTGTGTTCAGAGAAGAGAAAGTATCACAAGAACAAATGTTCAGTTGACCTAGAAGTAGACAAAGGTTTTCCATAATTTAGTTATTCATTCGATAACTTATTCTTTTGAGATGTGCTACTTCTAGCATCTGTATCGGTAAAGTTAGTTGTATAGAGTGAAGTTTTTTGTCGAAGTTTGTTTCAGTTATTAGTTTGAGTTTCTGTGTCTTGTTTACCTTTTTGTTATCAAGTTGCAGTCCTTGTGTGCTTTCCCTCTCGAACAAGGTTGGAAATATACTCCATACTCAAATAACTTTTTGATCACACATCAAGCGTTATGGTGAGATTCACAAATTACATGAGCATGGAGAATTCTATTATAAGACATAGTATTAATCCTAACACGTACTATTGTTCTTTCTCCCTTTTTCCCTTACCATTCTTCATCACAAACATATATAGCTCAACAAAACAAAAAAATCGAAAACCCGTAATTGGAGAACATAGTGAAAAACATACCACCATCTCTATTATAAAACAGAAAGGCGTGGGGACAAGTTGTTACAACAGCTCAAATTTGTTTGATCCAAAGGTTGATGTGTGCTCTTCAACTCTTTTAAGAATGTGTCCAAAATCTTTCAAATATTCACAAAAATGTCATCTCTTCTTTTTACCCAGCTTCTGTCATTAGCATAATAAAAGAAAAAATTCTCTCTCTCTCTCTCTCTCTCTCTCTCTCTCTCTCTCTCTCTCTCTCTCTCTCTCTCTCTCTCTCTCTCTCTCTCCCTCTCTCTCTCCCTCATGTTATCTTTCGAATCCCCACTGAGGTCTACAAGTTCTGTCGAAAGTTAGGCCAAGAAACATTCCTTTCGATTATCAAAAAACAAGAAACATTCATTTGGGATTTTTGATTTATTCCAGCGAAACTGGTTGAAGAAAGCTGTGTGAAAGCTGGGCCAAGAAAGCTCCGTGAAAGCAAAGGTAATGGGTCTAACAAAGAAACCATTTTTTGAAAGCCGTGTGTAGGGAGGTATTCCCGAACAGGTCCAAGAAGGGCCCGAACACGTTGTGAAGGAAAAGTCATCGCGCTATGGACTAGTGACATGAGAAGTCATTGGTCCAGAGAAGTTGTACGAGTCTCGGTTCAGTAAAACATGAGAAGTTATTGGACCAAATAAAAGGAAAGTGACATGTGAAGCCACTATTCAAGTAACTTGTTCGGCAATGAGAAAGCCGAACAGGAGGAGAGCTCCTAAGAAGGAAATGGTCCAAATAATTGATAAAGGACCAGTTACATGTGAAGTGACTGGTCCAGGCCGTCTGTTCGGCCATGAAATGGCCGAACAAGGAGAGAAGTCCTATCAGACGTTGAAGTAGAGGGAACACTCTGGAAGAGTCCAGAAACAGTGGTATTCCGTTAAAGAGTGAGATCCCGAGAATGTAGGATCTGTAAAAGATACCTAACGGGAATGGGATGTTCGGCTCATTATGGAAAAAAGTCCTACAAGGATTAAGGTAATGAACTGATAAGGGAACGAGAATCCAAGATATCCTGGTTTTCCTATACTAGGTAGGAAACCTAGGGCAATATGGATACTTGGGCAGTAAGCATCCATGAATCTATAAATATAAGGTAAACCTAAAGGTGAAAGGTACGCAATACATTGCATTCAAATGTGACTTCCTATTGATATTTAGGGTTTATTATCAGTACGAGATACTAACAAAGGCATGGGAGGGCCTTTGCCACGAGAGGCAAAGGTGCACTCACTCCTTGTCTGTTTTGTAGACCAGGGTTTCCGACGACAAATTAAGGTTCCGGTCAAGAGGCACGAGGAGCCGTTACAATCCAGTGCTAATCAAAGCATTATTTGAATTTGTCCACCTACAATTGGCGCTGTCTGTGGGAAATGAAAGAGTTCCCTTTAAAAATACGACCATGGTGGAAGTAGATCCAGCAACACCACACGACCCAAAGAATGTGTTAGATGGAGGAAGGGATAAATCTCCACCTGGGGCTCCGAGAAAGCCCGAGGGTGGACACAGGAGAACCATGAGTAAGGGCCGCCCCCTTACCGTCCACGATAACTCCAAAAATAGAGAGGGAGAGACGGCTTCGAGATCCATGAGAAAGAGTAAATCCCATCGAAGGGATGAATCAGTCGCACACTCCAGGAGTGTGCACCGTAGCGAAGACGTTCTTGATAAAAAGATGCAAGAAATCGAGGAGTATGCTCGTCTGATTAAAAAATGAGAACATGAGATCAGAGAACTAGAGAGAATCAGGGAACATCCGGAGGATTCCGGACTGTCTCGAAGAAATTCTAGAGGAAGTGAGTATGCTATGATACAATACAGAAAAGCTCCTTCACGAGGAAGAAGGAACATAAGCAGAAGTCCAACCCCAAGGCGACATAAAGCTTCTCCACAAAAAGAGAGGAGCAAGACCCGAACACCGGAGCGAATGAGGGTTTCTCCAAGAAAGAGGAGAAGCAGAGGTCGAAGTTCTACCCCTGAGGAGGAAGGGAGTAGGAAACATCATAGGGACATGACGAAAGACCTGATTCCGATTGGCAAAGAACTAGACCCAACGAAAAGAAAGGACCAGAGGATGAAACCATGACTGCACGAGAGGCAGCACGGAAAACACTTAAGAATATAGCATCGTCCTCTTTTGCAAGAAAGTTACAGGAGGCTAAGTTGCCGACCAGAGTGAAACACGGAACGTTCATCCTTTACGATACAAATGCTGATCCCGTGGCACATATACAGCATTACCATCAAGCAATGTTTATGCATGAAGGAGATGATGCAATTATGTGCAAGATGTTCCCGTCAAGTTTAGGGAAGGTAGCTTAGTCTTGGTTTCATAGGTTGGGTTCACGTTCCATCCGAACATGGGTGCAGTTGGCCGAAGAATTCACTGTACGATTTTTGACTAGCAGGAAAGCTCCAAAAACTTTTGAGAGCCTTTCCTTTATGAAGCAAGGTGAGGACAAGCCGGTCAGGAAATACGCAAAAAAGTACTGGGAAACCTTCAACGAGATTGAAGGTTGCAGCGAGGAATATGCGATAGCCACGTTCAAGACAGGTTTGCCTGTTCGAGGGGAGCTGCGTAAGTCCCTAAACATGAGTCCAGTGCAGACACTAGCAAGACTGATGGAGCGAATTGAGCAGCACGCCAGAAACGAGGATATGACATTCTTCGGGAGGATGGTAAGCTGGCTGCCAAGCAAGTAAAGGGGCCTATAAAGAAAGCAAACAAGCCAGAGCCCAAAACTTATCGTGAAAGGAAAGATTATGGGCAGGCAAAGAAAGAGCCATACAAGGACAAACAAGCTCCGGATCCCAAGTCATTCTTCTCAATAAACACGGTCTGGAAAGAGCCCATCTACAGGATTCTTTATCGAATAAAGAATCAACCTTATTTCAAATGGCCTCCAACTCTAGGTGGGAATAAAGATGCAAAACGTGCTACAAATCAGCACTGCAGCTACCATAAGGATTGGGGCCATATGACTGAGGATTGTGAGATGTTTAAACGGTACCTTGATGATTTGGTCTCACAAGGTTATCTCAAAGAATTTATCCAAGAAGATCCCAAGGATAAAGAAAAAGCAATGGAATTAGATTACGAACAGAATCCAAAGGGAGTAATCCATATGATACACGGATTAGCCGAACCTTATACGAGAAATGAGGTGAGATTGCTTCAGAGACAGATAAAACATGACCAACATGTGATGCAGTTGGGAAAGAAAAGAGGGCATAACGAAGAAGCATGCAACGAGGGCATAGTTTTTACAGATGAAGGTCTGGGAGGAGTCCAGGTACCTCACAACGATGCTTTAGTCATAACCCTACGAGTTGGGGAATATGACATGGAAAGAATCCTGGTGGACTCTGGGAGTTGCACCGAAGTGCTATATTACGATGCATTCAAGAAACTGGGACTAACTCAAGAAGATTTGGTACAATCAGTAACCCCTTTGGTTGGATTTGGAGCAGGAGCAATTTGGCCGTTGGGAAAGGTAACTTTACCTGTTCGGACTGGGACAATGGTACTACGAACTGACTTCCTGGTGGTGGATGTACCGTCCTCCTATAACGTGATTATAGGGAGAGCATGGTTACATAAGATGAGGGTAGTCTCTTCTACTTTTCATCAAATGGTAAAGTTCCTAGGATCCAATGGGATTGAACAGATCAAGGGTAACCAAAAGGTAGCTCAACAATGTTTAGTATCCATCATAAAAAGAATCCACAACTCCCACCATGTCAATACTATGGAAATTTCAGATCAGCCGACCATCGAAGATATCGGAAAGGACCCAACCGAGAGGGTAGTTGAGGGTTTGAAGAAAACACAGATCAACGAGACTGATCCAGATAGGTATTTTTTGATTGGGGAATCACTGCCAGCAGAGGAAGTGACTGAATTGATAAGTTTCTTAAAGACTTATGTTGACGTATTTGCCTGCACACCAGAAGAAATGCCTGGGGTGAGTGCAGACGTTATTTGCCATCATTTGAATGTAGATCCACAGCATAAGCCAGTCATTCAAAAGAAAAGAAGGGCAGCCATATAACACGTTGACGCTGTAATTGAAGAAGTAGACCGTTTGTTGGAAGCCAAGGCAATAAGGGAAGTTTACTATCCAGAATGGTTATCCAATACTGTTGTTGTCAAGAAAAAGAATGGAAAATGGCGTGTTTGTGTAGACTTCACAGATTTAAACAAGTCATGCCCAAAGGACAGTTTTCCTCTTCCAGGATAGACCAGCTAGTTGATGCAACTACAGGATACGAACGAATGAGTTTTCTCGATGCATATCAAGGATATCATCAAATTGCCATGTTCGGGCCAGATCGAGAGAAGACTTCTTTTATTACACCACGAGGGTTATATTGTTACAATGTCATGCCCTTTGGATTGAAGAATGCAGGGGCAACATATTAAAGATTGGCAACCATCATGTTCAGAAAATTGCTCGGCAAGACTATGGAGGTTTACATAGACGACATGGTGGTGAAAAGTAAAACTGGGCAAGGCCATATAGCAGATTTGAAAGAGGCTTTTGAAATCTTGAGGAAATACAAACTGAAACTCAACGCCTCAAAGTGTGCGTTTGGAGTCAGTTCTGGAAAGTTTTTGGGCCACCTTGCAACCTTAAGGGGGATTGAGGCGAACCCCGACCAGATAAAGGCCTTACAGAATCTGCAGAGTCCTCGGACAACGAAAGAAGTCCAACGATTGACTGGGATGGCAGCGGCTCTTAATCGATTTATTAGCCGGTCAAGTGACAAGTGCAGACCTTTCTTTCAGCTGTTAAAGAAAAGGGAAGGATTCAAATGGGGAGCAGAGTGTGAACAAGCCTTCCAAGATCTGAAGGAATATTTGGCTTCTCCTCCCCTTCTTTCGACTCCGGAACCAGGTGAGTCCCTAGTTTTGTACTTAGCCGTTTCTGAGCATGCTGTGAGTGCAGTCCTCTTGAGAAATAAGGGATCCGAGCAAATCCCAATCTATTATGTGAGCAAAACGTTGTTAGATGCAAAAACAAGATATTTGCCCCTCGAAAAGTTAGTCCTGGCATTAAGGACAGCAACCAGAAAATTGCCACATTATTTCCAGAGCCATAAAGTTGTGGTTTATACTGAGTTCCCATTAAAATCACTGCTACGAAAAGCAGACTTCTCGGCAAGGATCTCAACTTGGTCCGTTGAGTTGAGCCAATATGACATCGATTTATCAGCCGCGCACAGCAATCAAAGGCCAAGTGTTGGCTGATTATGTGGCAGAATTCTCACCCACAGTAGCACCTATGCCTCCTACGAGAAAGGAGCAGGAAGCAAAATCACCTGTAATGAAGAAACAGGCCTCAGCCGAACAAGATCCCCAGGAATGGAAGCTGTTCGTTGATGGGTCAACTTACAACACTGGATCAGGAATCGGGGTTGTGCTTTTACCCCCTGAAGGGTCAATGTTAGAACTATCTGTTCGGCTAGGGTTCAATAGATCAAATAACGTGGCAGAGTACGAGGCACTCTTAGCTGGCTTGAGAAGTGCAAAAACCCTAAAAGATTCACAACTTGTAGTCCATCAACTGTCCGGGCAATATGAAACCCGGAGCGAGAAGATGGCGGCCTATGTACAGGCAACCAGAAATCTGCTTGATACCTTCGAAAGGGTGTATATTGAGCAGATAAGTTCTGGAAAGAATGCTTATGCAGATTCATTAGCATGGTTAGCTGCAGCTGTACCAACTGAGTTTAAAAGAAAGATAGCCGTAGAGTATCTGACTGAGCCAAGCATTAGGAGAAGCGTGGAGATAGTCTTGGACGTGAACCAGGGACCAAGTTGGATGGACCCAATTGTGGAGTTTTTACGAGATGAAACACTCCCTTCAGACAAAAAGGAGGCTCATAAAATAAGGACCAAATCTGCTCGATTTTGGTTATCCCCAAAGGGAAAATTATATAGGAAGTCTTTTACAGGACCCTATTTACTTTGTGTGCATCCTGAAATGGTGCAAAAGTTCCTCCACGAGATTCACGAGGGAACATGTGGAAGCCATGCTAGGGGCAGGTCCATAGCCCATCGAGCAATCACCCAAGGTTATTGGTGGCCGTACATGCAAGAAGATGCTAAGGTATACGTAAAAATTTGTGAAAAGTGTCAGAAGTTTTCACCAATGATACGAGTGCCAGCAGAAGATTTGGTACCACTAACGAGTCCCTGGCCATTTGCCGAATGGGGCATGGACATCGTGGGTCCACTACACAAAGCAACTGGGAATCGAAAATTCCTGTTAGTTGCAACAGACTATTTCACTAAGTGGATTGAGGCAGAACCATTGGCCAAAATCACTGAACATATGATAGAAAAGTTCGTGTGGAAGAGCATCATCACTCGTTTTGGGGTCCCTTACTCATTAATTACAGACAATGGATTCCAATTTCAGAAAAAGTTCAAAGCTTTCTGTGCTCAATATGGGATAAGGAACTACTACTCGACTCCAGCCTACCCTCAAAGTAACGGACAAGCCGAAGCTTCGAACAAAACAATTCTTGATGGGATTAAGAAGAGGTTGGATAAAGCAAAAGGGAAGTGGCCTGATGAATTACCATTGGTTCTATGGGCATACCGAACACGCCTAGGAGGTCTACGGGAGAAACCCCCTATTCGTTAGCATATGGAACAGAGGCTGTTATTCCATTGGAAATAGGTCTGCCGACCAACAGGACCACTTTGGTTGAAAGTGGAGGAAATGATAGAGCCCTGAAGGTTGAATTAGATTATGCCAAGGTACGACGAGAGCGGGCCCTGGTGCACTTGGCCTCATACCAAGAGCAGCTAATCAAAAGCTACAACAAACATGTACATCCACGAGAGTTTGGTGTTGGAGACCTTGTGCTACGAAAGGTGCTCGGCAACACTAAAGTGGCCAATGAGGGAAAGTTAGGGGCCAATTGGGAAGGCCCATATCGAGTTACTGAGATCGTGGGCATTGGGGCTTATCGATTGGCAGACCTGGACGGGAACCTGGTGCCAAGGCCTTGGAATGTTCACAACTTGAGAAAGTTCTTTATATGAATATGTTTGAGCATATTTTTTTTCTTTATGCACATCGTGATTGTGTGAGAGTTACGAATAAAACTCTCTTATGTTTTATTAGTTGCAAGGGGTACGAGTAATGCCCCCTTGAGTTTTGAATTTTTCAAACTCCAATGGCATGTTCTTCTTTCAATTTTTATTCTGGGTTCTACAATATGAAGTCTGCCACTTCTTTTTCAAACATCTTTCATATTGGGGAGCAAGGAATGGTCCCATACGATTCTACATTTTCTTTGCTTTCTTTACATACGAGAAATGTAGCTTGCGTAAAGTACGAATAAACTTAAAACCAAGCACCAGTTTATACGAAATATATAACTGAAATGCTTTAAGTACGAGTAAACTTAGGCATATATCCAAGCATACGAGAATATGCACAACAAACAAAGTTCAAGTACGAAACACTTGGCATATCTTAGGAATGCATACGAATACATGCACAAGTACGAGAAACTTAAAAACTCTTAATTAAACTCTGCTCCTAGGAACGAAGACAGAGTATCAAAACACCTATGTTAAAATAAAGTTTGGAAATTGTGCAATAAAGGGAACAATTCAAATCAGGTGGCTACAAGGTTGACTGTCAAAACAAGGAGATTGAATTCATTCATCTTCGGTGAGATCTTGAACAGTTGCAGAAGTTGCGGGTGCAGTCGTGTCTTCCGTGGCATTTTCACCTCCAGGTTGACCACCACTGACTTCCTTTTGGCCAGGGTTGGTCATATCATTACCTGGTTCAACATCAGTAACCGGTTGCTCAGACGTGTGCACATCTTGCTCTTCATCTCCCTCCTCCATAATGTCTTCTTCACGGCCAGCCGCTGAACTTGGAAGTTCAATGTTGGTCCAGAGGGGAGACGACTCAGGTATCTCAGCTTTTGCAAGGCAAGCTGTCCAGGCCATCCAAATTTGATCTTGTATCCCAGGCATCTGGTTCGTGTAGCTTTCCGTCGCTACTTTGATTCCTTCATTGTGTCCCTGTTCGAATGTAGCTTTGGCTTCATTCTGGCTCGCCTCTAGTTCTTTCAAGGATTGGTTCAGACTGTCCTCCGCCCCCTTCAGCTTTCCCTTTAGCACATCAGCTACCCCCAAGGCTTAGTTCCTCTCCCTCTCCCTCTCAAGCCTAATAATAGTACATTGCAATTTGGTGTTTTCACTGATAAGCTTGGCACGTTGGGGCTCGGACTGGCTGAGCTTCTGAGCCATAGCCACCATCTTTTGCATCACCTGAAACATTCAAATAGATAAAACACAGATACCAAATGATATGGTTTACAAAGGGAAATTTTACCTTGGCATTATGGGACATAAACGAGATCAGAAGGTTGTCAGGAGAGCTTGCCACTTCTTTCTGCATATCTCCAAGCAGCAGAAAGGCTTGGGACAGCGCAAGAGCAGTGCCTTCAGACTCAACACTGTCCCGAGCAGTGATAGCTCGGTTCCCATGAGTGAAAGAAGGAGCCCATGTAGGAGCTGGAGATGAAGAGACTTGTGGGGGTCTTTCCTGAGATTCCTCCACTCGTTGACGTTTCTCTCGGTGGAGGGCCTCCATTTCTTCTTGGGAAAAACCCGGGGGAGCATCAGTTTGAATCTGGGCACGGTGCCCATGACCTTGAGGACCACTTTGGCCCCGAGCAACATTCCTACCCCGACCAGGAATGGTAAGAAGGCTTCCTAGGTCAATTGGCCGGTTCATTTCTGGAGGAGAAGGGGTGTAACCGCTGGAAGAAGAACTGGATGGGGAACTGAAAGCCTCCTCGGCAAGAGGGATTGGCTCGTCAGAAATTGGAGGTGTTCGAGAACGCCTCTCTTCTTGCTCGGGGAACGGTCTTGAAGGACCAGCTATAATAGGGTTGTGGGCTGCACGGGTACGTCGATCAATGAAACCGCCGTATGAAGCTTTGTAACTAAGTAGTACCTGAGCTGCCCTTGCTCGGCCTGAAAGGTATGTCCCTTCACCGTTGAAAGCAAGTGCACGTCTGATATCTGCTACATGAACTTGAGGGGTTATGATATTATGGCCTCGATTGATGTTTGAAGCTGAAACATAACACAAAGCACAAATAAATAGAAGCATGAGAAATCTTTTTCTGAAAAAGAAGAACATATGAATTAGGAGGAGAGCACTAACGTGGGCTTCTGAATATGTGAGGAGCATGAAAACCAATCACTTGGCCATCCTCATCTCTGGGTTCGAAGTTGCCCGTAACGATCAGAAAATCATCATCGTCCCCTCGAGCAGAATCAGGGAGTTCGAGGACGAGTTTCTTTCTAGAATCCCTACTTTTTAAGTAATATGTGAGTGCATCCCCGGTTCTGGAGATGCTGTACAAATGGTGGATGTCATATAAACCTAAGGAAGTCCCTAACATTTGATTTAGGGCATTTATACCCATAACCACTCGAAAGAAATTAGCAGAAACCTGTATTGGGGAAAGCCTATAAAATGCCAGGACCTGACGAAGCAGGGGAGCTAAGGGAAACCTAACTCCGCCCTCAACGACGGCCACTACAAGAATGTGAAGGGTGTCAAAATCAAAACTTTCACGGATGGCATCCTCAGGAGCCAAAACAGTAGCCACGTTATCAGGAATCTCGTAACGAGATCTGAAACTTGACATGGTCCGAGGAGTATTACAATGCCTCCGGAATCTCCCCATAACCAGAAAACTTTTTTGGTTCTTTGAAATAGAAAGAAAGGGGGACGATGAAACCCTAAAAACGATTGTAAGCAATCCACGAGAGAAATGGAGCAAAAAGAAGAATGGTGACTTACGAATTGGAAGATGGAATCCCTAAAGCAGAAAAGGAGAAGCTTCGAGATGATGAAAAGAGCTTCAATGGCGGGTAAGCTTGAACTTTCTGCAGTAGGAGTCTAAGAGAGAGAGTGGGGTTTTGAAAAATGGGACGAAAACCCAAAAATACCCTAAAAAGTGGGGTGGCGTATGTGAAACGTCACCCCAGACGCCGTTTGAGTGTTCCGTTCCCCAAAACATGTCTGTCCGCATTTAATGTAAGCGATGCAATGATCGACACGTGTAAAGATTAGGACTAAAAGCCTATCCCGGCCAAACGAAGAGATGTTTTCGCCTTGGTAAAATGATAAAAATTGCACCAATATATGAAATAAGGTGCAGGAACAGAATAAATTTGCTTGGTAAAAAGGAGATTTACTCGTCATCTGAGTAAAACATAACAAGTAAAGCTGGAGAGCAATTGTAGGGAGGTATTCCCGAACAGGTCCAAGAAGGGCCCGAACACGTTGTGAAGGAAAAGTCATCGCGCTATGGACTAGTGACATGAGAAGTCATTGGTTCAGAGAAGTTGTACGAGTCTCGGTTCAATAAAATATGAGAAGTTATTGGACCAAATAAAAGGAAAGCGACATGTGAAGCCACTGTTCAAGTAACTTGTTCGGCAATGAGAAAGCCGAACAGGAGGAGAGCTCCTAAGAAGGAAATGGTCCAAATAATTGATAAAGGACCAGTTACATGTGAAGTGACTGGTCCAGGCCGTCTGTTTGGCCATGAGATGGCCGAACAAGGAGAGAAGTCCTATCAGACGTTGAAGTAGAGGGAACACTCTGGAAGAGTCCAGAAACAGTGGTATTCCGTTAAAGAGTGAGATCCCGAGAATGTAGGATCTGTAAAAGATACCTAACGGGAATGGGATGTTCGGCTCATTATGGAAAAGAGTCCTGCAAGGATTAAGGTAATGAACTGATAAGGGAACGAGAATCCAAGATATCCTGATTTTCCTATACTAGGTAGGAAACCTAGGGCAATATGGATACTTGGGCAGCAAGCATCCATGAATCTATAAATATAAGGTAAACCTAGAGGTGAAAGGTACACAATACATTGCATTCATATGTGACTTCCTATTGATATTTAGGGTTTATTATCAGTACGAGATACTAACAAAGGCAGCGGAGGGCCTTTGCCATGAGAGGCAAAGGTTCACTCCTTGTCTATTTTGCAGATCAGGGGTTCCGACGACGAATTAGGGTTCCGATCAAGAGGCACGAGGAGCCGTTACAATCTAGTGCTAATCAAAGTATTACTTGATTTGTCCACCTACACCGTGTGAAACATTCCTTTGGGATTTTTTTTAGGAGTTTTTGGTGTCTGTTTCTTTCCAAAGTGCAAGTAGTGTTTAAATTTCAATCTAGTTGTTGTTTCAGGTGGAATTTGTGTATGTTCCGAGTGTTCAAGAAATTTGGGTGATTTTTTAGTGCGGGTGGGTGGATGTGTTGTTAAATGTTACACATAATCGAGTTTTGTTACTTTGACTCCTCTTAACATTCCGTTTTGAATGATAGTTTAGTAGTTTAGTCCGCGCCTAGGTCCATGTGTTTTCAGACTCTTCTTTTTCTTTTTCTCCCTTCATTTTTCTGTTATCATCGGGTTGCCGTGCCTACATGAGTAGAAATTGTTGAAAGTCTTGGTAGAAATTGAACTTCAGAATAGTAACTCCATGGGTACATAATTTTCAGCAAATCGAGTCAATTCCAATCGGGGTGGGTAGTGCCGTAAGCACGGGCAAACACTATGCCTCCTGTGATCGCTTACACTAAGGTATTTCAACCAAAGCCTGAGTTCTCTGTAACTTTTTTCGATAGCTTATTTTTTTCTCGCGGTCCGAACTAATTTTTTTTAACTCTTTATATGGTTAGTTTATAGCATTTGATAACTATTAGTGATTGAAGTTACATTGAGGTTTTTGATTTCTGGGTTTTAATATGTTTTTTCATTTCTGCAAATGGATTTAATGTATGTGGTGGGAGATTCATAGTAGTGCTATTTTAACTTTTTTATTTGGTTTTTACTGAGATTCCATAAGCAAATTGATAGTTCTTTGTATCTCGCTTAAAAGTTTAGTTGGGGATGTGCCGTAAGTAAGTACGGGTAATTCTCTTTCGTGCCACTAAGAAGAGGATCACATACTACACACTAATGAATTGATTTAGTGTTTGAGTCATTAGCTAGCAAGTGCCATAGGCACGGGCAATTCCAACCGGGGTGCGTAGCGCCGTAGGTACAGATAAGCACCAGTATATATGAAGCACTAAATTTTCAAACCATAGCAACAACAACTACAATATCAAGCTATTGGATAATCTGTATATGCACTTCTCCGATGCAATAGATCTGGAGACGTCCTAACAGTTTGACTGCATAACCAAACACTTCTTCTAAAGTAAAATTAACAAGGGTAAATGCTCCAGTACCAAGATTAAAATTGGCCAAAGCGAAATCATGAGCTACTTTAGTTTAAGAAATAACTCAATCGAACGGCTGCCCCCTGCGCTAGAACTGGAGATACATTCCTCTAAATCCTTATCACAATTTATTAAAATCAACTCATCATCCTCATCTTTGTACTCGATTTTGTAAGTTCCAGCCTCGAACGACAGCCTCTCTTTCACTTGTTGTTCCAGCTCTACCTTTCGCCATGGATAAGACAACCGAAACATTATGGTTCCTTCTTCACACCTTACCTTTACCTTCACACTATATGTATCGCTAGTAGCCGAGACTTGATTAGAAGACAGCAGCGTATCAGGATTCAATTGTTGGATTTGCTCTTGATCTACAACCGCGGGAGAGCTGTTGAGGCGAGATTGACCGATAAGTTCTTGTTCCTTGCGTGGTGGCCATCTGTAGATATCATACTCCCGACAGACTCGCTTAAGCGTAGATTTGCTAACTGCAAAAAATAGGAATCGAGAAGCTCAAAATTCTTCTATGTGAGTAACTCCAACCTACATCTCGATTTTGCACACTTCAATATTTTAAGTCTTATTTCAAAAAGTACATTCAGATCGTGTAACTATTCACGCACTTTAAGTTGAACCACAAATTCCAAGTCCATCTGAAGTCTCTACCTTTTAAAGATCCAATACTTTCTTTGCAAAAATCAATTCCCTTGTTGAATATTTATGAGATATTGATATCATTTTCAAAGTAATTAGTACACTAGATCCAAAAAGAAAGTAATTACTATACTGCTTTAATGTTACCTATTCTTTTTGATACATACTTCTGCAGTTCGAAAAAAATGAAAAAAGCCGTTCAAATTAAAGTTATAAACATTTCTCACTTAAAAGTCGTGAACATGGCACGTCTTAGTTTGGTTTTGTACTAAACTAAGAACCGAACCAAGTCGTGAGGATTTAATGTTTCAAGAACCAAACTTATTCATGAAAACGATGAACTAGACCAATCCAAACCATTTGAGCCGGTCCTAGTTTTGAACGACATTTACCTTTAAGTTTAGATATCATAAGTATTGAGTCATTTATACCACTTACAAATCGCATTAGATGCTTGACACAAACCCCTTTTTTAAAATGAGATCAATTAAAAGCCACCAAAAATTACTAAAATTCAGATACATCCTCTACGAATTGAGCATATTTTTAGTTACTAATGTATCCATTTTTGAGTTGAGTCTTCAAATATGGAAACTTAAATTGAGGTCTCCACTTTGATACTGCCATACAGAGAGCATGGTTGAAGCAAGACAGATTCTGAAATGTTTTTTTGCTTGTTTTTGAGAGAAAAATCTATCTAGTTGGAAACAACAAGCAAGATACTACCAGCAAGATTGAGATTTTCATTTGTTGAAGAATTATATTTATGCATACCTTCGAGATGCTTCGCAGCATCTATAAGGCGCATTCCCTTAGTTTGTAAGATATCTTCCTTTGGAATTGCAATTCTAACTCCATCAGTTCTGTTGTTACCTCTCTCTCCTCCTGGGGTATTTACCTTCCTTTTCCCTTTTTTCCCCAAACACCCAGAATTCAATTGGGCCTCTTCCATTACAGCCTCCCATGTTCCCTCAACCCCCACTCCAATTGCTTCAGCTTCATTGTTGCCAAAACCCGCACCAGGGTTCTCTTGTTGAGCTGTAGGCAAAAACTGCAGTAGTGGAATTTCCTTTTCAACAACACTATTTGTGTCAACTGTAGCCGTCAAGGCTTGATTAGATGGCACAGTACGAGAAGTCAACTGTGGGATTCCCTCTTGATCGACAACCACGGGAGTTTCTTTGGGAAAAGATTGCCGGATAAGTTTGTGTTCATTGCGAGGTGGCCATCTGAGGATTCCATACTCCCGACAAGAACTCTTCAATTTAGAAATGCTAACTGCAATAACGAAGAATTGAAAAACTCAATATTTTTTCTACTAAAACAACTCCAACCCACATTTTTAATTTCAAGAGCCACAAAAAATATGTTTGAGTAAAAAGGAATTGCATTCATAGAATATCACCACATTCACATTGACTACACAACAACAATTCTCAATTCTTATGTACGTAGGGTATGCATGCACTACTTCTTCTTCTTATGTGTGTCTCCAAATATAACATCAATAACTGAGGTCTTTGATCTCCCATACAGAGCATGATAGAAACTAAAAGGGTTCATAGTATTTAGTCGGAGAAAACTATGATTGAGAAAGTTTATGATACTATGTAAATTGACAGCAATTATATTCCTCTGAGTTGTGTTAATTGAAATAGGATTTCACTTAATTAAAAAGCTTGCTCTTATAGTTTTGAATGCGAGAGAGTACTTCTAGAGTCCTATGAACTTACCACATAATATATAGGAACCTAAATGTAAATGCGTATCTATAATTTTAAATTTTTTTGGAAAAAAGATTATTTGTTGATTAATGTAAAACTATAGGGTGTAAAGCAATTGAACTTAGAAATCACAAATGACTCTATTAAAGAATAATTCCTAAAGTTGCCACTACACGTGATGAATGTTTTGGGGTTTTTTTCCCGTTTAATGAGAACAAATTATATTATTTAGATGATGAATGCTTGAAGACATATCATGTGAAGCAAGAAAATATTTTGAAATAAGAAGGGACTTCGTTAATTTCATTATGCTAACATAAGTAATACTTTTACTGGTAAACAAGAAGAGTGATAGTTAAATGATGCTTTTAAAATCTCATAATGTTTGTGTTTTTGGAGAATAGTGATATTTAACTGATGCTTTTGAAACCTTGTATTGCTATATTTGTTTGTAAAAGTTCATAAAGAGCCATGACTATGATCATGAGTTCTATTCTTCAAAATAGTCTCCCTGCTTGCGCAGGTGTTATCAACATTTTTTCCTAATCCTACGCATGTAGGAGTTTGGAGCACTTTGTACGCCTTTCTAAATTTAACCGATCTGGTTGTGAAAAAAAACACGAACAAAATTAAGGTTTTTATTTATTGGAGGAGTGTATATATGTGTACCTTTGAGATGATTTGCAGCAGCTTTAAGACACATTCCCTTAGTTTGTAAGATATTATCCAAAGGAATTGCAATTCTAACTCCATTTGCTTTCTTCTTTCTTCTCTCTCCCCTGGGTTCTTTTCCCTTGTTTTCCTTTTTTTCCAAACCCCCGGAATTAAAATGGCCCTGGTCTGCCATTGCACATTCCCTTGTTCCCTCACTGCCAATTCCATCATCTTGGTTCTCTTCTTGTGCCGTCGGTGGCAACTGCAGCGATTCTGATCCGTTTTCAGTCATGAAAGGTCGAGGGTAATCGAAAAGATCCTTCCCTCCCCTCCACCTTTTTACAGATTCAGCGGCTAAGGGGGCGCCCTCGACGGTTCTGAAGGTGCCGAGGTTGAGCCAATTCCACCCGTAACGAATATCGGCCACCCATTGGCCGCGGTGTCCCAGCCACAATTTTATGGAGAGCTTGTCCGTAAATATTACAACCGATGGTTCTGGAGTCGTAGACAAGGCCTGACCTAGGCTGTGTTCCACCCCGTTGACCTTGGAAACTCCCCCTCCTGAGATCACATCCAACCCATCGCCCATGTACCCAATTACACTATGATCCACTCTCGCGTAGTCTACGGCCAGCTGGTCAACGATGTCCTCCTGTTGGTGTTCCAACTCGTTGAACTCAAACGGCAAATCTTCATATACGTCCTCGAAGTCCAACGCATTCAGCGCACCGAGTTCCAACCCGTTGATCACATTCAGCGCACCGCCTTCCAACCCGTTGATCACATTCAGCGCACCGCCCCTGTCCTCAATTAGGTAATCCACAAACAACGCAAAGTGTACGACGATCAGGTCAACGACGTTCTCGTGCTGTTGATTTTGGAAATCATGCGAAAAAGTAAGTCTAGTCCGTACACATAAAGTACTAGAAGTGGATGGGGATGGTGGGGGCGGCGACGCCGGCAAATACAAAGGAAAAGACGGTGCCGACGGAGGGAAATATGTGGGGCCCCACACAGCGAAATATGTGGGCGACGGAGGAAAATCCGGGAAATTTGCGGGCCCCCACGGAGGGGAATATGTGGTCGGCGGAGGCGGAGAGGAATACGAGCAGTTCAACTCCTCGAAGGAGGATTCTTCAGTAGGCTCGTCCGATTCCAATTCTCCACTCTCCCTAAGCACAACCATTGGCACAGTTACCAAATTCAACCAATAGAAAAACACGGGTTTGAGACAATATTTTGCGCCAACAATCAAAGGCAGAAACAAGAAGATTGAACTGAAATTGGTTGCGAACCCAAGTGAAAAATAAAGCGGAACAAGAGAACCCAGATCCTAATTTGGTGAGAAAAAACACGAGCGAATTCTTGGAATCAGGGTTTTACAAAAAGAAACTGAACAGGACACAAAAAGCAATTGAATTTAGAAGGATCCATCCTAAACCTCTGAGATCTAAGATCGATGTATGGATGGAGAGAAAGATGATAGAACGAGAGAGAGAGAGAGAGGACAAGAAAGCGAGGGGGCTTCGATGAGGAGAAGAGAGAATCCAAGTGATAATTGTTCATCCTGCAAGTCCTACACCCCTTTTTATTGATGGAGAGATTTGGTGAGGAAAGAAAAGAAATGCAACGTCTCCGAGTATTCACACTACTACTTCAGTACTTTCAAAAGAAGGTGGGATGAAGTTTCCTACCATTGTTTATTCCTGAAAACACCTTGGATGGAGTCAGAATTTTCCATTTCACAATTGGTTTTGTCTTCTTGACCCCTTTTGATCCCAAAAGATTCAAGAAGACGCAACAGTCACAGCAAATAGTACACGTCGCACATGAGCATAACGATACTTTTACTTTTCGTACTCCATTAACCATGACGTCCCTCGTTGGATTGAAAAACTCTTTTTTTTTAGCATTCTTGTTTTTTATATTTTTTACTTTAAAATTACTTTTAACTCTTTATTTTTAATAGTAAATATATGAAATAAAATTTTTTTCTTACTATTTATCAAAAATTACTTTAACTCTAATCTTTACTATTTATAATAATAACTTTAACCTATTTTTACTATTTATTGCATATTTATTTATGACTAAAAAAAGAATGAGTTAAAAGTAATTTTTGGAAGTAAAAGTAGTAAAAAAAAGAAAAGGTTACAAAGAGGAGGTTAAAAGAACTTTTGAATTTCTGAAATTGTGGCTAAGGCTTTGGCGGTTGGTTGTGGGGTTAATTGGTGGTGTGGAGTCGATTCTAATAAGAAAAAAAGAGAGAGAGAGCCGGGGGGTGGGGGGAAGGTAAAATTTAAAAATAAAAAATAGGGTTAAAGTAATTTTCGATAAATAATAAGAAAAAAAAGAACTTAATTGCATATTTATTTACCAATAAAAAAAGAAAGAGTTAAAAGTAATTTTTGAATGTAAAAAGTAAAAAAAATAAAAAGTTAACACCTTCCGTTAGTTTCATCCGTTAAAAATTGACGGAATTGGATGGCAGGGGTTTAATTGCTAACGGAATGCTAAGTTTAGGTGTTTTTTTGTTAATAGTGAAAGTCCAGGTATTTTTTTGCAAGTTGTCAGAAAGTTCATGGGCTTTTTTGAAATTTTGCCCTTATTCTTACCCCTGTCTATAAGAGGCAGGATAATAAGTACAAAGTACATTAATATTCGAGAAAGATATATTAATATTTGAAAAATTATATTAGCATCTGTAGATATGTATTGATATTTGAATTTATTTATAGTTATTGACATATTAGCATCCGCCTAGTGGGCGGAAGTTAGGCTCAAAGACATTGATTTGTTTGGTAAAAATTTTAAGAAAGTGTTGTGGGATTGTAAATGGAGAGATAGAGAGAAGAGAAGTAATTTGAATGAAAACTCTATTGATAGAGGGGTATTTCTTGAAACCTCAGACTGACTATGTTTTCACAACTATTGCCTCCCTCAGCATGGTTTTTTGATAATTTCCTCTTTATCTCTCAATTTCTCTCCATTTATTACTTTCAAATTTTGAAGAGGGGTAACAAAGAACAGTGAGTTTTGAGGTAAAGTGACTTTTGAAAAATCGAAAACAAAAGGATTCACACCATTGTTATTCACCTTGGACTCCTATTTCAGAATTGATTTTGTCTTCTCGAACCCTTTTGATCCCAAAAGATTCAAAAAGACACAACAGTCAGAGAAAATGGTACATGTGACACACGACCATAATAATACTTTTACTTTTATATTATTCCCCATCAACCATCATGTCCCTCCTTTCAAGAAAAATAAGAACGACCTCTTTTTAAGAAGCGTTTTGGGACAGTAAATGGAGAGATATGTAGAAAGAAGGGCAAATTTCACTGACCTCCCCTGATGTTTCTGACACGAACAGAAACCTCCCATAAGGTTTCTGAAATAACATTGTCCTCCCCTGCTTTACCTGAAAATACCAACGGACCCCCCTCTCCGTTAATTGGATGTTAGAAAACGGATGGAAAAGATTATTTCTCTCTCCACCCACTACTAAAACTAAACTAAACTCCCAACCAAATAAAACCATGTCATTGTACTATAATTTTTACACTACCTATACTATCCTCACCAAACTCTTTACCCCTCTTATTTATAAAATATAAAATACAAACATCACTACACTTTGTACCCGTTTCACTTTGAAATTTTGTCCTTATTTAAAAAGATTCACATTTGTTAATCTTCTATCAAATTTTTGTGAATTATTAGTTCGTCTCGATAAGAGGAATTGAAAAAGTAAAAAATTAAGATTTTTTCTAAATATTTTGAGAAATTCAATATTTTGGGTAAAAATAATAATTTTGTACTATTTTAATTCCTCTTGTTGAGATAAGCCAATAATCCACAAAAATTTAACGCAAAACTTGCAAATACGAAAAAATTCAAATATGAACAAAAATCAAAAAGCCTAAAAATCCTACAAACAAACCCCGTAAAAATCAAAAAGCCTAAAAATCCCACCAACAAGCCCGTACCCTCCATTGCCAATAGTTTGTTTTTTGGTTTTTACGGGATTTGTTTGTGAAATTTTTAGGCTTTTTAGTTTTTGTTCATATTAAAATTTTTTTCATGCGGACTTGTTTGTGGGATTTTTAGGCTTTTTTATTTTTGTCCATATTTGAATTTTTTTTGTATTTACTAGTTTTGTGTTAATTTTTGTGGATCATTGGTTTGTCTCAACGAGAGGAATCAAAAGAATATAAAATTATTACTTTTATCCAAAATATTGAATTTCTCAAAATATTTGGTAAAAGTTTTAATTTTTTACTTTTTCAATTCCTCTTATCGAGATGAACGAATAATTCAAAAAAGTTTGATAGAAAATTAGCAAATGTGAAACCTTTTAAATAAAGACAAAATCTCAAAGTGAAACGGGTACAAAGTGTATTGATTTTTGTATTTTATATTTTATAAATAAGAGGGGTAAAGAGTTTGGTGAGGGTAGTATAGCTATTGTAAAAAATATAGTACAATGACATCGGTTTTGTTTGGTTGGGAGTTTAGTTTAGTTTTAGTAGTGGGTGGAGAGAGAAATAATCTTTTCCATTCGTTTTCTAACGTCCAATTAACGGAGAGGGGGTCCCTTGGTATTTTCAGGTAAAGGAGGGGACGACAGTGTTATTTCAAAAACCTCAGGGGAGGTTTCTGTTCATGTCAGAAACCTTAGGGAAGGTCAGTGAAATTTGCCCTAGAAAGAAAGACATAGTAATAATTTGAAAGAAAGCTTATTGAAAACTCTATGGACACAGAGGGGTATTCCTTGTAAACCCATCTGATCGACTTTGTTTTCACTTGGGGTTCCTAGAACATCGCCTCTCTCTTAGTATGGTTTTTGATAAATTTTTCTTTATCTCTCCATTTTTCTCCACTTATTATTTTAAAAATTCTAAAGAGTGATACTCCCTCCGTCCCTTTTTTTATGTCCAATATTTTATTTTGGGCTATCCCTTAATAAGTGTCCATTTTGTAAAGTTAGGGGGGTAAAAGTTGGTGTATTGTCTATTTTGTCCCTAAAAGTAGATTTTATTTTGAAAAGTTAGTGAGTAAAAGTGTAATGATGATGGGTAAGTAGGGAAAGTGGAGGAAAAAGTTGATATGAAATGTGTAATGATGATGTTTTTTTAATAAGTTGGAGTTACGAAGCAGGACATTTAAAAATGAACGGAGGGAGTAACAAATAACACTAATGCTAACTTTTGCGGTAAAATGACTTTTGAAAAAATGAAAACAAGAGAAGTCATATCAAAATTCTTTTTCCTGTTTGGTTTAGAGTGAATACGGACATATTATTAAATCACTTTAGAAATGTGTCTTTTTTTTAATGCGCTTTCTTGCACAATATAATGTAGTTATGCGCGTGCTACTACTACCTAAGATGCATTTATTGGTTGAATATTTCTTTTGGTTAAACTTATTTTTTTTATTGAAGTGTACATATTTATTATTTGGATTTCTAAATTACATGTCCATTGTAACCACACAAAGTTTACATTTTGAAGAAGAATAATCAAATTCAGTTTAAGGAAAGCCACACCATCTTAAAAGATAGTTATGATGAGTATGTTACAACATGATTGATAAATTGGATACCACAATGCTAACAATGCGCAACTAAACAATTAAACACTTGTACATAGTACAATCACATGATGTATGGCGTTCAAATATTTGATTTTCCTAATATAAGTGTGTTCCTAAGACATGTCAAACGGGATTGGGTGATCGATATCATTTTTGACATAAATGATGTTCTAGAAAAGTTTTAAAAAACAAGTAATTTTGAATTTCAAATTACTCCCTCCGTCCCCATTTAATTGTCCTCTTTGAGAGTTTGTGCCACTTTTCAATTGATTAAATCTTGTAATTTATAATATTTTACGTGATTTTGAAAACAATGCATTATAGTTTTAATCGAGATCTATCAAACAATATCTATATTGAATATAAAATTTATTACCGATTTAAAAATATAACTAATTTTTTATTAGGTTAGAATAGAACGAAGGACTATTAATTAAATTGAGACGAAAGGAGTAATAAATTCGAAAAACTTGATAACCACATGTTCGGCTCTGAAGTGGCTCAAGAACTGAGCGGGCGTGCCAGGACTTGTCGCGTCCAATGTAAAGGACTGAGTGTCCCTTTTCTGACTTCTCAACCGTGACAGCGATAGTGCTACAACCTAAGGGTTGGATTGTAGTGAAGGTCCGTGGTCCTTCCTCTATGAGCGAGGACTTAATAATTTCCTAACCGTGTAAGAAAAGAAGTAACAATGTAAGAATAACTTTATTATATCGTAATAATAAAGTTGGGAGTATAATAGAGATAGGAATAACTTTGTTATGTCGTAATAACAAAATTGGGGTACAAGAGAGATAGAAATGAGGGAGAAATGAGATAATTGCTTCGCTAGGAAGGCTTTGGTTTTAAGCGTTGAGTTTGATTGGTGTATAAACCCTTTTTTCTTCTTGAGTTCTAGTATTTATAGGCCAAGAGTCTTCGATTTTTCAGCATGCAACGGCCTTGTTGTCCTCCTCTTGTGGCGCCATGTGTCTCTTGTAACTTCTACTTCTTGGGATAATAGGTAGTTATTGGAAGTTATAAAAGATCATGGGCAAATATTGTACTGGTCCAGATCTGAGTCAAATTTCCCGCCTTCACCACGAGCTGACATGTGTCTCGAGTTGGCTCCAAATGTTGCCAAGTGTCTGAAATAACTACCCACTAACATATTTAGTGGGATCATAGATAGTTATTGGAGGTAAATAACAATTACACATGTGTCTACTTGATCATGGGCAGTTAATGGGATAATGGGCCTATTTCTCCTCCTTCTTTTGTGGGCACCTGATGAGTAATAGGCCATTTGACTTGGTCAAATGGCCATGTGTCGAAAACTTCCACTGATTTCTCTTGATTTCCGTCAGATTCTTACCAAGACATGGTAATGGGCCTTTTAAACAATAAAAAGCCTAATTTGCATGCTCCATTGGGCTTTAAATAATCATAATCCATAATTAAATAACTCGAACCCATGGCCGGCTTGGACTGCAATTAACTGGGCCCGCCAACATTGTTTTGGCCCAGTTCATTTGGCCCCAATAACTCTTCATTTCACGGCCCAATTTAATTAAAAGATAATTAAATAGCCATCCAACGCTTGCCTTGGATTGGGTGCCAAAAACGGATGTAAACACCACACCTAGTAATTTTCGTGATGAAGCGAGAAAGCAAGCGGTTTCGATGAGGAGACCAGAGAATCCACTTGGTAATTTCTTATTCATCAAGCTCTAGAACTTTTTGACCAAGGGTTACACCACTTTAGACTAACTACGGAGAACTACTTTTCAAAGAGTGAAGTGGGGGGAGGTGGTTCCTGCCCATTTTGTTCTTGATGAAAAATAACCTTCTTTGACTTCAATTCTTAAGAGACGATTGATTTGGCCTTGTGAACTTCGCCAAAGGATCAAAACATTCAAAATGACACAGCCCTCGGAGCAAATGAGACACAATGGCAGTGACAGTAATTCGCAAGCGCACGAATGGTACCAAAGTATAGTTTGGTGAGAGTGAGATTGAACCTATAGAAACTTGAAATTTTTTATAGAAGAATAAACCTGAATTGATTGAAACCCTAAACTAGTTAATAAAGGTTGTGAATTGTTTTATGGAACTAAAATTGAAGCAAACAACAAAAATAAGTAAACAGTGAACTAAGCTATCAAAGACCAAGGAAATTCAAGTTTTGCTTTTTAATCAAAGGAGAAACACTAAGGTTTAGGAATCCACACCCATTAACCTAGTATCATTATATATTCATGATCACTGACGTTTCTCAAAATTTCTTCATGATAATCTAAAAGTTAATTATGTTACCATAGAAAATATCATCGTAAAAGTTAATTTAAAAGTACTAGAGGCCGGGGCACACGCAATGCTTGTACAACTTGAATTTTGTCAAAATTTGTACAATAGCTTCCCGTTTTATGTATGATCGAATTTTCACAAATTTTGACAAAATTTAACTTGCACACACATCGCATGTGCCCAGCCTCTAGTCAAAATATAAAAGTTAATAGAAACATACCTCAATTTATACAGATGAATTCCGTCTATTTACAACATTGTGCCGTCAAATTGTTTGTGTACAATAATTTACGTAACTGCAAGACAACTTAGAAAGTTCAAACTGTTAAAAACGCAAGTTCACTCCCTGTCAAAAAAAAGTTTAGAAGTAAAGAGAGGCCCAAAATGCATCAAATCCAACATATCCCATTTGTTTCATTTCTGATGGAGAAGGTTTAAAAAAGAGCTAGACCTCATAATAGTGCCCCAAACAGCCCAATCAAGTTGGCTATAAAAATCAATTCCAATTTGATAAAGCAGAGAGAGCGAGAGAGATTCTACTTTTTTTTGGTTGAAGCCTATATATCCTTGAAACAATCCATGAGAATGAGGAGGTTTTTCTTTTTTGGTTTTCTGGGGTGCTAGCAATAGCAGAGATGGGAAGAAAATTGTTAATGTATGCGGACGTGGAAAAGTTACTGAACGTGGAGTGAATTGTTTGTGGCTTAAACACAGTACCAGTTATTTAACTGCCTAAAGCATTTGGCATAGTTAACCTTGTGACTAAGGATTTTCACTTTGTTCAAGACTTAATAAGCCAGATTTTTAAGGGTTATATATGAGAAAGGAAAATAAATGACAGAGCTTTAAAAAAGGGAGACACCAAAGTGGCGCTCTCTCTTTATATATTAGAATAGATAGATAATGTATGTTTCTCTCTGCTCACAAGTATAAAACCAAATCGGAGAAGATTGAGCGTGGGCACTTAGTTTTTTTAGAGGGAAAAGGTTGGAGCAGTTACTGAAGAAAGCAACCAGGAGTGTTTTTACAATTTTACCCCACACAGTTATTACGTGGAAAGCTCCAAAGAAGGTTATTATCATTTTTCTTTTGCGGTTAAAAGTGGAAAACACTTTTGTGACAGAACTTCAAAAACAGGTCACACCAAAAGCTTCTTCCTTTTTACATATTAAAAGATAGATATATAGACGTCCCTCCTAGACGAAAAATAAAAACTGCCTCAAAGACATTGAGGCCTCGTTCAAGAAATCCAAATTGGTACTCCCTCCGTCCCTTTTTTAGAGTTTAGTATTTCATTTTGTGCTATTCCTTAATAAATGTCCATTTTATAAAATTAGTGGGTAAAAGTTGGTGAATTTTCCATTTTGCCCCTAAAAGTAGATTTTATTTTGAAAAGTTAGTAAGTAAAAATGTAATGATGATGCTTCCATAGAGGGTAAGGAGGGAAAATAGAGGTAAAAGTTGATGTAAAATGTGTGATGATGATGCCTTTTTAATAAGTTAGAATTACGAAGCAAGACACTTAAAAATAGACGAAGGGAGTAATTTTTTAAGAAGACAATTTCAAGCTCAAAAATTATGTGTTTACAGAAATAATTTTTCTAGCAATATAGATCTTGTTTGAACGGTGCAAAAAAATTATCGAAAAATTATTTTTTATTTACATTATTTATGAGTTTGAAAATGTGAAATAAGTTACTTATTTTTTAAGAAGAGATTTCTGGAACGAGGCCTTAGGGTTTGTTTGGTAAAAGTTTTAAGAAATTGTTCTGTGATAGTAAATGGAGGGATAGAGAGAAAGATGTAGTAATTTGAAACGAAACCCTAAAACTCTTTGTAGGTTGTATATTCGGTTAGTCTTTTCTTTTCTTTTTTTCAAGCTGTTTTTCCTAAAAAAAATTGAAATGAAACTTATTGAAAACACTTGACAAAGAGGGGTATTTCTTGGGGATCTAGGGATGCTACCATACATCCTCTGCCAAATGGGCAAAACGGCACCGTTTGGACAATGCAAAGGGGGCTTGCTGTGTTGACTTTAATTCCTTGTTTGTTTCATGATCTGGCATTCATGGTTAGAGATGCTCTTAGATGTTAAACCATTTAATAAGGTTGTCAATATTAATCCATCGTCCGATCAATGGCATATAAGAACATGAAACTCTCAGTTCGGTTTGGACAAATTTGGTCTAATTTTTCCAATCAAGTCCCTCCAGTACGTACACGAAGTTCCTTTTCCTAGGTGGATTTCACCTGTTCCATCGTTTTTTGGTCGATTATCAAATCGACTTCCCAGACTTTTGATGTTTTTTTCCTCTGTGTCCGGTGTCCCGTGATTCTTGTTGTGTAATGTTGGAAAGAAATTTCAGTGCCGAGTGGGTATCACGTGGTGTCTGCTCGCGCATTCGAGCCGTCCATTGCGTGCTTGAATGGCTCAAATTTGGAGAGAAAAAAATGGAAGAAAAAATGTTGGGATGAGAGGAGATAGAGAATTTCAAACCGAATCGTTCAAAAGTGTATTGAATGACTCGAATGTACCAAACGAGTACAACATGAGATATATCCGCTCGACACTAAAAACTCTCACGTAATGTCAATATGTTGTGGACTGTGCGGGGGTAGACGTGGGTTTTGCTAGACGGGTTTGTACTGATGGAGACAGGATGATGAGGACGTCCGTGGAGCAGACGTGGGTTTTGCTAGACGCGTTTATACTGATGGAGAATGGAGAGGAGACAATGACGACGTCCGTGGAGTGTTTTTGGGTGCTTGTCTGGGGTGTTCGGATAAATAAGTCAAAGTGGCTTATTTTTTGTTCTTATTCAAATTTTTTTTGTATTACCTGACTTATTGTCATTTTTTTGGGGATTATTGTATCCTCACGACAGGAGAAATTTAAAAAGTAAAAAATTTTGACCGAAATCCAATTTTTTTGAATGAAGACGAAAAAATTAACTTATTGATTATTTTCGTCTTTATTAAAAAAAAAATTTCGGTCAAAATTTTTTACTTTTTAGATTCCTCTTGTCGTGAGGATGCAATAATCCCCAAAAAATTAACAATAAGCCAAATGATACGAAAAAAATTTGAATAAGGACAAAAAATAAGCCACTTTGGCTTATTTGTCCGAACAAATTTGTCTAACCTGTTGAATAGTTTTTTTTTATTTTAAAAAATGCTCTCTGTTTTTAATCATTATTTTTTACTCATTATCCATATCTTCAATCATTATTTTTATTTCTTTCTCTACATTTTTTCACTCATTACCCCTATTTTCAATCATTATTCTTAGGGTTAATTTTAGAAATAGTCCCTCTAGTTTGCATGCAATCTCAAATTCGTCCCTCTAGTATTAATTGTGTCATTTTTAACCATGTAGTTTATATTTTGTCTTAATTTGGTCCCTCTCACTGACGGTGTTATTAGAACTAACGGAACTCTAGGGCAAAATTGACATTTCACTCTTAGAGGGACGAAATTGAAACAAAATGCAAACTAGAGGGACTGTTTTAAAAATTTTACATTTTATTTTTGATTTTGCAAAGACAAACTCATACCTAATATCTTTCTCACCTTAATTATTTTTCTCTGATTGAATAATCAAAATATATTTGGGGAAATAAAAAATATTATTTTAGAATATAATACAGATAATATTATGAAATTTGAAAAGAATACCTTAGTTAAATAACTTTGCATTGGGTTTTTTCTTTCAATGGATTTATCTTGATTTTTACAATCCCATTATGTTCTTTTTTATGCTATTAGAAAAAAGAAAAATGTTTCGCAAAAAAATGTTTCATCGCAACTTTTTCCTTATTCACCAAAAAAAAAAAAAAATCTTTATTTTCGCTATTAGAAAGAAAGAAAAATGTTTCATATAGAGATTAACAAAGTATTTCATAATTTTTTTTTTTTTGGTAATCACATAGAAAAGAACATATATAACGGGATTGTAAAAATTAAGATAAATCCATTGGAAAAAAATCGATGCAAAGATATTTAACTAAGGGATGCTTATCGAATTTCATAATATTATCTGTAATATATTTGAAAATAAATTTTTTAATTTCCTCAATACACTTTGATTATTCAATCAGAGAAAGATTTTAGGTGTGAGTTTGTCGTTGCAAAATAATAAAAAAATGTATTTTCTAAAATAGTCCCTCTTGTTTGTATTTTGTCTCAATTTCGTCCCTCTAAGAGCGAAATGTCAAATTTACCCACGAGTTCCGTTAGTTTTAATAACGCCGTCAGTTAGAGGGACCAAATTGAGACAAAATATAAACTATAAGATCAAAAATGACACAATTAATACTATAGGGATGAAATTGAGATTGCATGAAAACTAGAGGGACTATTTCTAAAATTAACCCTTATTCTTATAAAAAATTTCTCAAAAACTTATCTAAATACAGCATGGGCTTCTTGGAGAGAGAGGAAGCTGCCCCGTTTGGCTAAATAAACCAACTAGCTTATTTTTTTGTTCTTATTCAATTTTTTTTCGTATTTGTTAGTTTTTCGTCATTTTTTTGGGGATTATTGCATTGTTATGACAAGAAGAATCTAAACAGTAAAAAATTACGATCGAAACTTAATTTTTTTAATAAAGACAAAAATAAGTCAATAAGTTAATTTTTTTGTCTTTATTCAAAAAAAATTAAATTTCGATCATGATTTTTTATTTTTTAAATTTCTCCTATGATGACGATGCAATAATCTCCAAAATTTTAACAAAAAAATAACAAATAAAAAAAATTTTGAATAAGAAAAAAAAAGAAAAAAAGACTATTTAGCCGAACGGGGTGCGTTGAATTATTGGAGAGAGAGTGAGTTTGATGGAGACTTGTCTGTGACGTCTGTCCCACCTTTAAATACCTCCCTCTCTATCTAGCATAGGAAGCTATAATTCTACAAGACGAAAGTAGCACGCAGTAGTACCCAAGAAACCCAAAACGCGTTCTCTCTCCAATAAAGACCAAGGGGGAGTTAAGGTTGAGCGGGAAGTCGGACAAATAAGTTCCAACGCATGGGACACTATTTGAGACTTATAGACTCATGCATGGAAAGAGGAAAATTAATGTCTGGCTTATGGTATTTCTAATTTACTCAAATAAAAATACTCTTAAATTTAAATTTTATAGAAAAAGACCTCCTAACTATCGTACACTGCGACCCAATCGTCTTCATTCAAGTGCAATATTATTCTTGAATGGTGCCAAAATAATTCACTCAAGGTCATTATGTGATTGATGAAACAGTACTTAAGTTTTTTAAAAAATCCATCTCCCACCACCGCCACTCAACTTATTCTACTGGGGGTAATACGTTTCACATAAAGTGCAACAAAATTTCATAGGAGGTGCAACATTATTCCATTGAAGGAACAAAATCTACCTGGCACCTCCCACCACCACTGCCACCTCCGCCACCGGCAACCACATGACCCACATGACCACGGCAGGATCAACGGCACTCACGTTGAGAACTAAACGATTTGCCGAGAACTAAACAGAGAAACCCAAACTGGGCTAATACCGATTCGAAGCCCATCACGTTACATCAAAGCTTGGCCCTAATTTTCACAATCTGGTTTGACACCAGTTTGAAGCCCTAATTTTGAATCCCAGTTTGAAATTGGAAGAAACCCAATCTAGTGTGAAGAAACCAAGATTGTGAAGTGGAATAATGTTGGGAGATTGGTGGAGAGCAATCTGGTTGGAAGAAAGGGAGATTGGGCGGTGATGCAGTGGGGAGGTTGAGTGGTGGAGGGAGATGAGATTGGAAGAAACCCAATTTCGTTGGCGACGGGGAGGGAAAAGGGAGAAAAGAGGTCGAAGTGATTTTGGTTAGGGTTTGGGACATGTATTAGACATTTTGCTAGGCCCTTTCCATGTCCAAGACCGAAGTAAAGGGAGAAGGAATTCTGATTTTAAAGTCGGGCCATTTTTGCCATGATTTTCCAATTGGGTCCCTTGGTGGGAGAGGCTTCAGTAGGGCTGCAAACGAGCCGAGTTTTGCCTTGCTCGAGCTCGGCTAGCCATAGTTTTCCTCAGCTCAAGCTCGAATCGAGCTGAAATATGTGGGCTCGAACTCGGCTCGAACATATATTCAAAAGCTCGAGCTCGGCTCGGCTCGGCTCGAATGGCTCATTCGGTACATGTATGGGTATTGGTATATGTATATGTAAGCTTGAGCTCGGCTCGAATGGCTCGTTTGGTATATGTATGTACTGTATATGGCAGCTCGCGAGCTCAACGAGCCGAGCTTCAAGTGGCTCGAGCTCGGCTCGTTTATGAAACGAGCTGAAAATGTTAGCTCGAGCTCGTTCATTTGCTTGATGAACCGAGCTTGAACGAGCATTAGCGAGCCAAGTCACGAGCGGCTTGGTTCGTTTGCAGCCCTAGGCTTCAGTGCAAAGTCCGGGGGTATCCCCGTCTTTTCCCCTGTTTTGTGGTGGGGACAGGCCACTGTATGGGCGAATTTCCAAATTACTAATTTGGGTTTTCGGACTTTTCAACAATTCCATTTGTGTCCCCAATAAAGGTACGTTATTTTGTCCTTGTGCGTCTGGTATTTTAAGTTTTGTCCACGGTTATTTTTGTCTTTCTACCTTCCCATCTCTGAACACGTCGGACGTCTCTGTCTTCTCCTCTCTCATCTGTCGGTTGCTCTCTCTCTCTCTGTGTCTCTGTCACTGTCTCTCTCTATCTCAATCAATCCAAATCCATTAGGAGCAGAGAGCGGAGCCAAGCTCTCCCACCGTCCTCTCTCTATCATCCTTCGTCTCCCTCCCCTCTCTCTCTCTCTCTCTATTTCTCTCTCTCTCTCTCTCTCTCTCTCTCTCTCTCTCTCTTCTATAACCCAACCCCAGCACAGCACAACCCAACCCCAACATAGAAGCTGAAGAAAAGCATGCTTTTGTCGAAGCAACCATTGAATCGAACATAGATCTACAACAGCGTGGAGACTTCTGTTAACTCTGACGAGGAGCACAGTAAATCGCTAGCTGACGAAGAGGGGGACTATGCTGAAGCTTCTGAACTCTACAGCCGTTCCCTAGAAATCAGGTTAGGGTTTTTTTAAAAAATTTTGGATCCGCAGGTTAGGGTTTATTTGGCCCTTTTCCAAATTGTCTTGGTTTGCTTTACTATTTTTGTTGAAATTAGGGCCAATGATCGATTGTGATTGTTTGGTATTAAAACCCTAACGTAGATTACAGTAGCAATGAGAGAAATTTATCCATCTATTCTCCATCTTTGGCCTCTTTGGCACTTCAAAGTATCCAAGTGTTTGAGTCGATTTGTTGTTAGATTGACGTTCTAGGGTTAGTTTTTTTTTTGGAGTGAAGTACTTGGTTAGTTTGATATGAAGCAATCCTGAATTTTATTGTATTGTTTTTGCTGTAGAAATCTAATTTTAGTATTTTCCATGAATTAGGACTGACAACATCTATCTTACCTTCTTTGTAGCGTAATCCAATGAGAAATACCTTCAACTGAGAGTTGTATTTATAGCAATATTCATTACATCAGTTCCTTTACTGTTAATCCAAGAATATTGAACGACGCATCCCTTTACCAAGTCTACCCACTTTACTCGGCTTACCATCCGCCTTTCGTTGTTTTCCACAGTGGGTACTTGACACATGTTAAAAAAGAACAAATGTCTGGATCATTTTTTGGGCCCCCCCAATTTGCATTGCAAAATTATTTCCGATTCTTCTATATTATGTCGTTTCACCTTAGCAAATGCCAAACTCATTTGTAGAAAATAGGGTTATTACTCTAATCAAGTTTTAATCCAACAGGCACAATATTTTCGTGCAAAGCACAACAGCAGCACTTTAGGTCGAAACCATAGGTAAGCGATTGGCCATTAGTAAAATACCAAACGGTCATCTACCAAACGAACAAACCTCAAAAAGATAATCCGTAATTCGACCTTATTTTACAACAATCTCCAAAATCAACCCAAATGACCCGAAAATTAAACAATAAACTCTAAGTACATTTAATTATTAGCCCAACAAGCTGGACCGACTTTCCACCGCAAAAATGAGATTTTGGTGCCATAATGAGATTTCGTTTGTTTTAGTGATGTGAAACCTGGAATTCTTTTAGGGTATTGATATGTTTTTGTTTTGATGTGTTCGTGTATTATAAGTGGACAAAGGTTTTTTGGAACCGTTATTGTTCTCTTTGCATCTGTTGACTGGTGTTTTACCAGATAGTGAGTGATCTTTTAGAACTATTGGAGCTTTATTCTGGTTCAAGAGCAGAATCTGCACATTTTTTAAAGCATATCAGGGCATACAATAGTACATTTTCATTTACATCGTGGCGAGTCTGTAGGGAGGTATTTCCGAGCACATACATTTAGTTGCCGAACACGTGATATTTGGGAGCACGTGGTAAGTAAGACAGGACTTATCGCCGGGCAGTATGGTGAACAGCGATATGGACCAATGATGTGGGAAGTCTTTAATCTATGCAGTCTGTTCGGCTAATTAAAAGGCCAATGACAAGAGAAGTCAATGGTGTAAGCTAAACTGTTCGGCAGATAGAGACATTCTGATTACGTTTGGTTCAAGTTACATGTGAAGTAGCTGGTCCAGGAAATCTGTTCGGCAATGAGTTGGCTGAACAAGGAAAGAACTCCAATCGAGTATTAGAGCATAAGCAACATTCTGGAAGAATCCAGAATGTGTGGTATTCTGTTAAGGAATAAGATCCCGAGAATATAAGATCTGAGAAAGATACCCAATGAGAGTGGGATGTTCGGCCAGTAATGGAAAAGAATCCCAAAGGGACTCTTTTCTAATGAACTGATAAAGGAAACGAGAATCCTTGATATCCTGGGTTTCCTATACGAGTTGGGAATCCTACGGCAATAGGGATGCTTGGGCGCCAAGCATACTAATGTCTATATAAACAGAGTAAACCTAGAGGTAAAAGGTACGCAATACATTGCTTTTATATTGCTTTCCTACTGATAATTAGGGTTTGATTGCTAGTACGTGATACTAACTTTGGCATCGGAGGGCCTTTGCCACGAGAGGCAAAGGTGCGCTCACCCCCTGTCTATTTTGCAGATTAGGGTTTTGACGACGAATTAGGGTTCCGGTGAAGAGGCACAAACAAGCCGTTGCAATTCAAGGTGATTCGAAACATCAATTGTTTTCATCCCCCTACAATTGGCGCCGTTTGTGGGAAACGAACATACTTTTCTGAAAAGTAATCATGATGGAACAAGATCCAGTCACACCATTTAGTCCTAAGGACCAGTTGGGTGGGGGATGAGATAAATCCCCACCAGGTGCTCCGAGAAAGCCCACTGGTAGACATAACGGGGATAACTCCAGAGAAAAAGAAGATAAAGCTGCTACTGGCTCCACGAGAAGGAGTAGGTCTCATCGAAGGGATGAGTCAGTAACCTATTCAAATAGTATACACAATGATAATGAAGTCCTTGATAAAAAGAGAAGGGAAATCGAGGAGTATGCTCGTTTAATTAAGAAACGAGAGTATGAGATACAGGAGTTGCAGCGGGTACGAGAGCACCCAGAAGATTCTGGACTCTCTCGTAGGCATTCCAAGAGGGACGGACGGACGCTAGTAATCCATAAGCAGACTCATTCACGAAGGAGAACGAGCAGAAGTCCTAACAAAAGGAGAAGCAGAAGTAGAAGCCGAACAGCGGTGAGAAGGGCTTCTTCACGAAAAAGGAGGAGCAGAGACCGAAGTTCCACCCCAGAAGAGGTGGAAAAAAGGAAGCATCATCGAGATAGGTACGAGAGGCCTGATGCAGATTGGGTCGAGGCTACGGCTCACAAATCAAAGGAACATGAGGATGGGACAGTAACTGCATGAGAAGCAGCACGAAAGGCCCTAAGTAACATTGCAGCCTCCCCTTTTGCAAAGAGGCTACAAGAGGCTAGGTTACCGAGTAGAGTGAAGCACGGTACGTTCATACTTTACGAAACAAATACGGATCCCGTAGCTCACATCCAGCATTACCAGCAGGCTATGTTCATGCACGAGGGAGATGATGCCATCTTATGCAAGATGTTCCCCTCCAGTCTTGGCAAGGTGGCTTTAGCCTGGTTTCATAAACTAGGCCCGCGATCCATAAGAGGATGAAAGCAGTTGGCTGAGGAATTCACTGCTCGGTTCCTGACGAGCAGAAAGGCCCAAAGACCTTTGAGAGTCTATCCACCATGAAACAGGAGGAGAACGAGCAGATCAGGGATTATGCAAAGAAGTACTGGGAAACTTTCAACGAGATTGAAAGTTGCAGTGAGGAGTATGCAATTGCCACCTTCAAGACTGGTTTGCCTGTTCGGGGAGAGCTGCGTCGCTCATTAAATAAACATCCAGTAGCCACTTTGGCTAAATTGATGGAACGAATAGAACAACATGCCAGAATGGAGGATGACATACTCCGTGAGGATGGCAGGACGGTTACCGAACAGCCGAAGGCACCTGCCAAAAAGGTGGATAAGCCAGAGCCCAAGACTTATAGAGAGAGAAGGGAATATGGGCAGGCTAAGAAAGAGCCGTACAAAGATAAGCAAGCTCCTGACCCAAAATCTTTCTTTTCTATCACTACGGTTTGGAAGGAACCAATATACAGGATTCTTTATCGAATAAAGAATCAGCCATACTTTAAGTGGCCCCCGAGTCTAGGCGGAGACAATGATGCAAAACGTGCTACGAATCAACACTGCAGTTACCATAAAGATTGGGGTCACATGACCGAGGACTGTGAGATGTACAAGAGGCACCTTGATGATTTGGTCTCTCGGGGCTATCTCAAGGAATTTATCCAGGAGGATCCTAAGGAGAAAGGGAAAGCTATAGAGCTGAGTTACGAGCAAAACCCTAAAGGAGTAATCCACATGATACATGGGTTGGCCACACCTTATACGAGAAATGAGGTTAGGTTGTTACAAAGGCAAGTTAAGCACGATCAGCATGTGATGCGTCTGGGAAACAAAAGAGGACGAGAGAATGATGTGTGCGAGGAGAGCATATCATTCACTGATGATGACCTAGGAGAGGTCCAAATACCCCACAACGATGCATTGGTCGTAACCCTACGAGTTGGGGAATATGACATTGAGAGGATTCTTGTGGACTCAGGAAGTTGTACAGAGGTGTTGTACTACGGTGCGTTCAAGAAGCTGGGGTTGGCCCAAACAGATTTAGAGCAATCTACAACACCCCTGATCGGCTTTGGTGCAGGAGCAGTCTGGCCCCTTGAAAAGGTAACACTACCTGTTCAGGCTGGGTCAGTGGTGTTGAGGACGAATTTCTTAGTAGTCGATGTTCCCTCTTCCTATAACGCGATTATAGGAAGGACATGGTTGCACAAGATGAGGGCAGTCTCCTCGACTTATCACCAGATGGTAAAATTCCCAGGATCGAATGGGGTTGAAGTGCTCAGAGGCAATCAGAAAATGGCTCAACAATGTTTGATCTCCATCATTAAAAGAGCCCCAAAGGTCCACCATGTTCGTACATTAGAAGTACCAGATCAACCAACTATCGAGGATGTTGGAAGAAGTCCGATTGAAAAAGCGGTTGAAGGCTTGGAGAAGATTCAGATCAACAAAACTGATCCTGAGAAATATTTTTTAATTGGGGAATCATTACCAGCAGAGGAAAAGGCTGAATCAATAAGATTTCTGAAGGAATATGTTGATGTATTTGCATGGATACCAGAGGAGATGCCCGGAGTGAATGCAGATGTGATCTGTCACCATTTAAACATTGATCCTCAACATAAGCCGATCATTCAGAAAAAGAGGAGGGCAGCCGTGCACCATGTGGATGCAGTAATAGAAGAGGTCGATCGTTTACTGGAGGCTAAAGCGATACGCGAGGTCTACTACCCAGAATGGTTATCCAACACCGTTGTGGTGAAGAAAAAGAATGGGAAGTGGCGTGTCTGCGTAGACTTCACAGACCTAAACAAAGCGTGCCCAAAGGATAGTTTTCCTCTTCCAAGAATTGACCAGTTGGTTGATGCAACCGCTGGTTATGAGCGAATGAGTTTTCTCGATGCATATCGAGGGTATCATCAAATTGCTATGTTCGGCCCTGATCAAGAGAAGACTTCGTTTATCACACCACGAGGGTTGTACTGCTATAGTGTTATGCCGTTTGGGCTAAAAAATGCTGGGGCAACATACCAAAGACTTGCAACCATCATGTTCAAGAAGTTGCTTGGAAAGACTATGGAAGTTTACATAGATGATATGGTGGTAAAGAGTCAAGATAAAGGAGGGCATATAGCTGATTTAAAAGAAGCTTTCGAAATCTTGAGGAAGTACAAACTGAAACTCAACGCCTCGAAATGTGCGTTTGAAGTTGGTTCAGGAAAGTTCCTGGGCCATTTGGTGACCATGAGAGGGATTGAGGCTAACCCTGATCAAATTACAGCCCTACAGAGGCTACAAAGTCCTAACACCACTAAATAAGTCCAGAGACTGACTGGAATGGCTGCAACACTTAACAAATTCATCAGCAAGTCAAGTGACAAGTGCAAACCCTTTTTTCAATTGCTGAAAAAGGGGGAGGGATTTGAATGGGGAGCAGAGTGTGAACAAGCCTTCCAGAACCTGAAGAAGTATCTGGCACTTAGGACAGCCACAAGGAAACTGCCACACTACTTCCAAAGTCACAAAGTTGTGATTTACACTGAGTTTCCATTGAAATCACTGCTACGAAAAGCAGACTTCTCGGGAAGGATCTCGACATGGTCCGTCGAATTAAGCCAGTATGATATCGATTATTAGCCGCGCACGGCAATCAAAGGCCAAGTGTTGGTTGATTTTGTGGCAGAGTTTTCTCCCACGGTAGCTCCCCTACCTCCTACGAGAAAGGAACAGGTGACCAAGACGTCTCCCGAGAAGATTCAGTCTTCAGCCGAACAGGATCCTGTAGAATGGAAGTTATTCGTTGATGGATCAGCATGTAATACTGGTTCAGGGATTCGGGTTGTCCTTTTTCCCCTTGAAGGAGTTTTGATTGAATTATCTGTTCGACTAGGGTTTAGTGCATCAAATAATGTGGCTGAGTATGAGGCACTCTTGGCTGGATTAAAAAGTGCAAAGACCCTAAAAGCAAAACGGGTTAGGGTGTATTGTGATTCACAGCTTGTTGTCAATCAGCTGTCCGGCGAATACGAAACTCGAAATGAAAAGATGGTGGCCTACGTACAGGCAGCCAAGGACTTGCTTGATACCTTCGAAAGGGTATATATTGAACAGATAAGTTCTGGACAGAATGCACATGCAGATTCATTAGCTTGGTTGGCTGCAGCTGTACCAACTGAGTTCAAAAGGAAGGTGGCAGTAGAATATCTGAATGAGCCGAGCATTGGGAGGAGTGTAGACTTGGTCTTGGACGTGAACCAAGGACCAAGTTGGATGGACCCAATCATGGAGTTCTTACGAGACGAGATACTCCCTTCTGGCAAAAAGAAGGCTCACAAGATAAGAATCAAATTTGCTCGGTTCTGGCTGTCCCCAGAGGATAAGTTATACAGGAAATCCTTTACAGGCCCATATTTGCTATGTGTGCATCCTGAGATGGTGCAAAAATTTCTTCATGAAATCCACGAGGGAACATGTGGGAGCCATGCTGGAGGCAGATCCATTGCCCACCGAGCAATTACCCAAGGCTACTGGTGGCCACACATGCAAGAGGATGCAAAGGTGTATGTGAAGATTTGTGAGAAGTGTCAAAAATTCTCACCAATGATTCGAACACCCGCCAAGGATCTAGTGCCTTTGACAATTCCCTGGTCGTTTGCTCAATGGGGGATGGACATCGTGGGTCCACTACACAAAGCAACTGGGAATCGAAAATTCCCGCTTGTGGCAGCTGACTATTTTACTAAGTGGATTGAGGCAGAACCGCTGGCCAAAATCACTGAACCTATGATAGAAAGGTTCGTGTGGAAAAGCATTATCACTCGCTTTGGGGTCCCTTACTCATTGATTACAGACAATGGATCACAATTTCAGAAGAAATTCAAAGCATTCTGTGCTCAGTATGGAATAAGGAATTATTACTCGACTCCAGCCTACCCTCAAAGTAATGGACAGGCAGAGGCTTCCAATAAAACAATTCTTGATGGGATCAAGAAAATGCTGGACAAAGCCAAAGGGAAATGGCCAGACGAGTTACCGTTAATTTTATGGGCTCACCGAACAACGCCCAGGAGGTCTACGGGAGAGACCCCCTATTCATTGGCATATGGAACAGAGGCTGTTATACCTCTGGAAGTTGGTCTGCCGACCAACAGAACCGTTTTGGTTGAAAGTGGAGGCAATGATAGGGCCCTTGAAATCGAGCTTGATCTCGCCGAAGAGAGGAGAGAAAGGGCATTGGTCCATCTGGCTTCCTACCAAGAGCAGCTAATGAAGAGCTATAACAAGCATGTTCACCCTCGAGAGTTTGGTGTTGGGGATCTCGTACTACGAAAAGTGCTCGGCAACACCAAGGTGGCCAATGAAGGCAAGTTGGGGGGCCAATTGGGAAGGCCCTTATCGAGTAACCGAGATTGTAGGTATAGGGGCCTACAAATTGGCAGATTTCGATCGTAATCCACTTCCAAGGCCTTGGAATGTCCATAATCTACGAAAATTCTTTGTTTAAAAGAAGCATTAGGTTTTGTTTTAGATTTGCACTACGTGATTGTGTGGGAATTACGAATATAATTCTCTTGTTCTAGTTTTGATTATTCTAGTTGCAAGGGGTACGAATAACGCGCTCTTGAGTTTGACAGATTAGAATAAAGTCACTTTTTAGTATAACTGTTGTGTTCTTGGTATTTGTTTGAAAAATACGAACTACGAGATTAATTTCCCTTATTTGTATTGGGGAGCAGGGTATACATTTAAGTACGTGACACTTAAACGTTATCAAACACAAGTATTTTTGAGTACGTGATACTTAGAAATTCATGAGTACGTGACACTTAAACGTTATCAAACACAAGTATTTTTGAGTACGTGATACTTAGAAATTCATGAGTACGTGAAACTTAAAAACTTGTACGTCTTTTTTAAGTACGTGACACTTAAAAGTTATAACAAGTATGAATACACTTGTACGTCTTTTTAAAGTAACGTGACACTTAAACGTTATAAGGTATGAGAACACTTGTATGTCTGTTCTTAAGTACGTGAAACTTAAGAAACACTTGTATGATTGTTTGTACACAGTCTGTTGCAACTATTTTAAGTACGTGAAACTTAACATATTTTTAAGTACGAGACACTTAAAACATATGAATTACTTGTATAGAACAATTGGCTTGGCTTAAAAGCATAACGAGTATATGTTAGCCATAACTATTTAAGTATGAGACACTTAAATAGGGATTAAGTACGAGAAACTTAAACAAGTCTTTAAGTACGTGAAACTTAAAGACAGTACAAGAAATCATGTTTGAAGGATTTGCTAAAAGTACGAAATACTTATGCAAACAAGCAAAACAAATGATGATCAATAGTACGAAATACTTAGATTAAACTAACTTGCATCTGAACAGATGCAACAAACGAGGGAAGCCGAGCAAAAGTATAGTTATGCCACAAAGGGCCGAATACCTGTGTTATCAAAATAGAGAAAGTACTGATGCCACGCAGGGCTTAAGTATCATGGTCACGTAGGACCAGCCAAATTGTTTCTAGGGAGTTTTCAAGCAAACTTACCAAACCATTAATCCAGGTTCTGGACATCCACAAGTGTTCTGCCTGGTTCCTCCGTTGAAGCATCACCATCCGTTGCATTCTCCTCCAAATTAATAGGCTCCAGGGTTGAGTCCCGAGCAGGAGATTGAACAGGGTGCACATCAGTAGCCGTGTCTTCTTCAACATTTGCAAATTCTTCAATCTGTAGATCAATATCATCTTCAGGATGCTCCACTGGATCTTGAGTACTTTGAGCACGAGTATTAGGCAGATCGTTGTCAACCCAGAAGGGTGAATCCTCGGCAACCCCTAATTTGGTTAGGCAGGCCTCCCAACTGGCGATCCAGATTTGGTCTTGAATAACAGGCATCTGTTCAACATAACTTGCCGTTGTGGCGTCAAAGCCCTTCTGGTATCCATCTTCATAGGCTGCCTTTTTTGTACTATCAATCTCGGATAGTGCTTGGCTAAGACTCTCTTCGGTAGTTTCCAGCTTCTCCTTGGTCACTGCTGCTTCCGCCTTTGCCTTGTCTCTCTCTCTCTCTCCAGCCTTGTCATTGATTGAAGTTGCCTTGTGTTATCTCTCAACAGCCTGTTGCGCTTTTGTTCAACCTCTTGATATTTTTGACTCAGTACAACCATCTTTTGAATAAACTATGGGTTACCAAAGAGAGTTAGTAATCAAGTATAATACCAGGTTTGAAACTTGTTTGAGGAACAGTTTTTGTTATTACCTTAATTCCACTGACGAGTCCAGTGGACACTAGCCGGTCAGGTGCAGATCCAGATTCTTTCTGCATATCAACAGGAAGCAGCAACCCTTGAGCCAAGGCAAGTGTTGTTTCTGATGAACTAGCACTATCCCCAACATGAACGGGACGGTCTCCCCTAATAAATGGAGGAGTCCACGTCTGAGGAAGGTTTTGGGTAATTGGTGAAACAGGGTGATGTGTTTCAGTATCTGCTTGAGAAGCAGTACCAGTTGGGTCTTCTGACCTAGGTCGTTTGTCTCTGTGAGCATCACTGGCCTCTACGGTAGTATCCACTTCACGAGATGAAGTGGAGCGGGTAGAACCTCCTCTGTTACGACGGGGTACAGGAGGAGCGTTCCTTGTGGAAGCTACCCGACCAGATCCCCGTCCCCGAGAAGAGACGGTGAGAAGGGAGCTAAGATTTAAGGGCTGACGTGTCATAGTGCTTGAGTTAGGAGGAGATGGAGAATAACCTGAAGAAGAGGATTGGCTAGTTATACGGCTTGGAGCTGGCTGTTCGGATAGTGGTTGAGAGGCAGCCTGACTCCGTGAGGGTCTTCGAACTCTCACTCGAGGCAACGGAACTCCTTCTGAAATAGGGATTTCACCCAGTTGACCAGCTATTGTTACTCCAGCGTTAGCTCTTGTGCTCCTAGGCTGAGGAGCAGTTGATGTAGAGGCAGCACTAGTGCTGGGGTGGGCAAGTCTTCTGTCAATGACCCCTCTGTACGAAGGGTCGTAACCTAGCAGCACGTCAGCGTTCCGGCCCCGACCTGCTGTTCGGGTACCAGGCTCGCCTATATATTTAAGGACCTTGTTAATGTCCTCTGTTCGGATGTTGCTCGGTACACGTCTGGGACGATGGTTAGTGTTTTCAGCTGCGAGATCCGAATTGAAAAAACAAAGTTAGACATATAGAAAAGCTATGAGAAAGCAGTAAACGAAGAATTGCAAAAGATAAAAGCAAGAGCATACGTGGATAGCCCCATATGTGGGGGCAATGGAGCCCCAGCACTTGGCCATCTTCCCCTAAAGGCTCGAATGCTCCGGTTACATAGAGGAAGTCGATCTCGTGGTCACGAGCAGAATCTGGCAGATTGAGTACGAAACGTTTGTCTGCCCTCCTAACCTTGAAGTAGTAAGTATTGTACTCGGGGTTTAGTACTATACTGTACCACCATTGGATGTCCCAGATTCCTAATTGGGTCCCTAGAATCCAATTTAGGGCTATAGTCCCCATTATCAGTCTGAAAACATTGGTTGAAATTTGCATGGGTGTAAGACGGTACCAGTTTAAAATCTGGCGAAGTAGTGGATGTAGGGGGAAACGGACCCCGCCCTCAACGATAGCAACAATTGGGATACACATCCTGTCCCAAGAGCCAGCATCTTTATCCGCTCCTAATGGAGCAAGTTCAAGCCCTACGTTTTCAGGAAAGTTATATTTTTCTCTAAATGCAGCCATGGTAGCAGGGGTATCACAGAGCTTCCTAAACTTACTGGGTCTAGGAGGGTTATCATGTTCATCCGCCATGGATATACTCGAAGGAAACATAAAAATAAGAATGGGCGCGACTGAAACCCTAAAAATGACCTAAAATCTGAGAATGAGATCTCAGATGGAAACCTAAGCAGAAGAAATGGAGTTAGAACGAGAATCTTACAAAGATACTGTGACGATTTCCTGGAATGCAACCGAATTTGCAGACGACGGCAATGGCGGATGGCGGGATATTCTCACCTGGTTTCTAGAGAGAGAAGGAGCGAGTTTAAGTTTTGGGTAAAAACCCAAAAGGAGCCCTTTTAGGGGTTTAAGGGCAAGAGACGGAGACGAAACGTCTCCTCTTACGCCGTTACAGGTTAAAGTAACGGAAAGCAAAGACCGTTCTGACGCCGTTTCAAAGAACGTCAGTTCGAAATTAATGATAGGCATACGAAACGTGCCACGTGGAGTCATTTACCCCGAAATGGTATAATGACAGAGGCGCCAAAAGGCATCAATGAAATATTGAAATTATGACTGCATGAGATCAGAAGAGTCAGGTCTAAATAAAATTTTGTTTCTAAGCTTCATATATTGCCCCCGAACAGTGGTAAAAAGATAAAGCTGGGGAGCAATTGTAAGGAGGTATTCCCGAGCACATACATTTAGTTGCCGAACACGTGATATTTGGGAGCACGTGGTAAGTAAGACAGGACTTATCGCCGGGCAGTATGGTGAACAACGATATGGACCAATGACGTGGGAAGTCTTTAATCTATGCAGTCTGTTCGGCTAATTAAAAGGCCAATGACAAGAGAAGTCAATGGTGTAAGCTAAACTGTTCGGCAGATAGAGACATTCTGATTACGTTTGGTTCAAGTTACATGTGAAGTAGCTGGTCCAGGAAATTTGTTCGGCAACGAGTTGGCCGAACAAGGAAAGAACTCCAGTCGAGTATTAGAGCATAGGCAACATTCTGAAAGAATCCAGAATGTGTGGTATTCTGTTAAGGAATAAGATCCCGAGAATATAAGATCTGAGAAAGATACCCAATGAGAGTGGGATGTTCGGCCAGTAATGGAAAAGAATCCCAAAGGGACTCTTTTTTAATGAACTGATAAAGAAAACGAGAATCCTTGATATCCTGGGTTTCCTATACGAGTTGGGAATCCTACGGCAATAAGGATGCTTGGGCGCCAAGCATACTAATGTCTATATAAACAGAGTAAACCTAGAGGTAAAAGGTACGCAATACATTGCTTTCATATTGCTTTCCTACTGATAATTAGGGTTTGATTGCTAGTACGTGATACTAACTTTGGCATCGGAGGGCCTTTGCCACGAGAGGCAAAGGTGCGCTCACCCCTGTCTATTTTGCAGATTAGGGTTCCGACGACGAATTAGGGTTCCGGTGAAGAGGCACGAATAAGCCGTTGCAATCCAAGGTGATTCGAAACATCAATTGTTTTCATCCCCCTACAGAGTCAATCTTTTGATCCTATGTTTCCACAATGGTGGCAAGAAATCGACACTTTTTGAGCCGAAGGGCAGATTTAGCATTACACTAATAGTTTTCTTCCCTCCGCTCATGGTAGTTGAGGGCTTTGTGGAGCTGTTTGGGTTAAATTTGTAGTTGTACATTATTTTGTAAAATGCAATTCAGTTGTTAGTTTTGGTGTTGAACTTGACACCACTGCCAAAAACAGAAGTTTCTTGAAATATCTGGTTCCTAACTCCATCTTATTGTGGCCTATCAAAAAAAAACCCCATTGTATTGTGTGGGAATTTTGTGTTTTCTAAGGCTGTTGGTAAGGTGTTGCCTGTATTAAATGGAAAATTAACTCAAATGGCTTTTCGTGTTCCCAACGTCGATGTCTCAGTGGTTGACCTCACCGTGAGACTGGAGAAAAAGGCTATATGACGAAATCAAACCTGCTATAAAATAAAGATTGGCAAAGAGAATGACTTTATGTATGTTATAGAGCTACCTCCTTGTTTGTTATATTTCTGGACAGTTAGTTTTGTGAGTACTAATCCTTTGTCTCTTTCATTGAATTTTTTGGTTCATGTTTATCTTTCTCGGGTGGTTATCAATGAGGAGTCGGAAGGAAAGCTAAAGGGAATCCTGGGTTGCACTAAAAATGATGTGGTCTCGACTGACTTTGAAGGAGACAGTAGGTAAGTTACATGAGTTCATGTTGTCTTTCTCAAAAGCAGAATCATTGGCCCTTGCTACAATAATTGATGAGTACTTCCCTATTTTTTCCCCAAAAAAGTACCAATGAGTTTGAAATGCTGCTTGTTGTTTCTTTATAGGCAGTTTGAAATGCTTGTTGATGAGATGCCAGAAGAACAATCTTCTAATTAACGAATTGATTTACTTTGTGCAAGTTGTTGCTTTGTAGAGAATGGTTGATATACCATTTATTTTTGAACATGGTGTTTCCAAGTTTTATTATCTTCTTGCTCCTCTAGGTCAGAAAGTGCTTGTTGATTATTAGGCCATAATTAGCATGAGCTCTCCCTGATTTTGTTTGATTATGCTAATGTTGGAGCTACTCCTAATAATCAGCTGTTACCCAGTGTCTAATAATCTAATGTTATTGAATATTTGTAGCATACTCATTTTACAGATTAGTATGCATGGCTTGATAGTTTGGTTTTCTGTGTAGTAATGCAGTGTTGCTTTTTCTTCTTCGAAGAGAAACACTACTTAACTATCATACAAAATTGCTTGAGATAACTTTAATTGGCAATATTTGTTATAGCTGAGAGATGGACTCAATGTTAGAGTACGTGTGGGACGTTTAACGGATTCGGGAAATATTTTCTTTAGGTATGGTCTTCCTTTTCATTTTGCTAGCATTTGTAGTGGAAAAGTACAAAATATTGTTGCTCGGTGAACTCTAAGTGCGAATGAGATTTCGGAGTTATTTTGTTGCCTTTGCTTGTTAAGACCCGTATTTTGAACAATCTGATTATTTAGACATTAGGTGCATGGTTCTTTTATGGCTTTAGTTGGATTCTTATGTAGTATAGTATGAGCCCAGTGTAAATACAGATTACTCTAGAAATAGCTTAATTTGCATGAAAGATGTACAGGTCATTTATAAATACAGATTACTCTCCAAATCACTCATTTACGTTGAATAAGTTGGTGAGAAATGGAGAGAAAAGTACCAACAAATTGTTTGGTTGGCCCTTTCTCCTTAGCTCCCCTTTCTATCTCAGATCCAAAGGGTCTTGCCGAGACCCCAGCTCTAAAGCTTTTGCTCGAAGTGTTACACTTTCTCACATCAACACCTTTAGAATGACTTTCCATCATATCTTTGATACAATCACTTTATGGCATCAATTAATGTAGTAAACTATGCCAATTAGTTTTGCTATTGCAATCTTTATATTGACTATGCTGTTCGAAATAATGGAGAATGGTATCACTTCAACTATGCGTGGAAATATTCCCCCTAAGTAGTTTCGTAGAAATGTTGCCAGCCATGCATTTCGTACTATTATCAGTTTAATTAAACTTCTCAAATCTTGTTGTTCAAATATCCCACATCATGAGCTCGATTCGAATATGTTAGATAATGGTTTACTGCTTAAGGATTTCAGTAACACTGTAGAAACTGGTAGAGAAACTGAACAAAGGCTATCCTGGAGAAGAAAAGGTTAAAAACTTAACAGACAAGTTTGCATTGTAAAGTAACTGAACTTTTTGTTTGATGTTTTTTTTTGGGGGCTACTATCGTACAAGTGTTGGTTTGGTATGGATTCACACTCGTAATTTGCGGAACTCTATATCTGTAGTCTGAATTAGCAGGTGGTGCATGTGAAAAGAGATTTGAAGTATGCAGTAAACCGGTAGTGAAAAAGCCCCAAACTCATGCATATGCCACTGGAGCTTTTAGTCAGCATTGAAGTGCCAATCTCTGTTATAAAATCACTTTACTTGCTACCATCAATAATACACATAGTGAAGTCTCTAATATAGTTATTGAGATCTTCCGTTCTTGTGGATATGTGTTCCGATTTTGAAGAATCCATTCAGTGGTTCTGGAGAATCAAATAAGTGGTTTCCAATGCTTTTTTTTTTTTTTGTTCTGTTTCAACTGTTTATTTGGTGGTGGATTGTGGTAAATTCTTGATTTTCTTGTTGGGGGCTCCAGTTCAGTGCTTCCTTGAGCCAATCTGAGTCAAGGCGTATAAGAGATTAGTTTTGTCTGTGGGGAATTGTAGAGGAACCAACCCAAGATGCGGCGGCTGTTGGCTGACTTCCGGTGCCCATAAAAGATAATCCATAATTTCCCTTGTTTTACAACAATCTCCAAAAACAACCCAAATAAGCCAAAAAATTAAACAATAAAAGCTAAGCACATCATGATTATTAGACCAACGAACATAACCGAAAGTGCGTAGCTCGTTGCTAACACCCTAGTATTCTCAATTAAGTACTTTTCTCCGTTTCATTTCTAGAGCAATTTTATGAAAACTTGCCAATGGGTTACAAAATGTTTGCCCCACGGATCACTGTCCGGTAATTCCCCCAAAGACCAAAGTAGTACTCCCTCCTCCATTCCGATTTGTTTGTTCAATTTCGGATTTTCAACTTATTAAGAAAACCAAATATGATCCATTAATTTTGAAATTTACATAATCTGATCCATTAATTTTAAAATTGAACAGTCAATTTGGGATATATATATATAAGTCAAAAAAGGTACAAACAAATCGAGACGGTGGGAGTACTACCCAAGAAACCCCACAAACGTACGTCCCTGTCGACCCATTGCAACCTGGGGAAAACTGGAAATATCACAGCTCGTCAAAACTCAGAAACCAGTTTTGTTTTGTTTTGTTTTTGTTTTTTTTGCAAAGGATACTACCACTATTATGAATTAGCAATAAATCTAGGGTATTAAGAGGCGGTTCCAGAAACGGAAAAATGTTCTTATTTTTTAAGAAGACAATTTCAAACTAAAAAATTATAAGCTTATTGAAATCTAAAAATATGCAATATGGATCTTGTTTGAGATCTTTTATATATATGGTGCAAAAAAAATTAAAAAAATATTTTTCATTTACATTATTTTTGAGTTTGAAAATGTGAAATAAGCTGTTTATTTTTTAAGAAAGTTTTTGGAACAGGGCCTAAGGCTCCATTCCAGTTTCTCCAAAAATGAAGTTTTTAGAAAAGGAAAATAAATTTCAAGCTCAAAAATCATGTATTTAAGCAAATAATTTTCCTACCAATATGAATTTTGTTTGATAGATCTCATTGAAATATTTTAAACGGTGCAAAAAAAATTTAAAAAATTATTTTTTATTTTCATTATATTTGAGCTTGAAATTACATTTTTTTTAGAAAATAAGGTTTAAAAAGAAAACAGAACGGCACCTTATCCCTATAAGATCTTGTTGTAACTGAAATAATATTACATCAGGAGCAAAAGAAAAAGAAATTAATCCTCCTAATAAACCAAAAGCATCTTTCGCCATCAAGTCCGCACATTTGTTCGCCTCACGAGGATCAAACCTTAGCTCCACTGTGTGGAAATGATCAAGCAACCACCTGCACTCGGCAATAAGATTCTGCATAGGATGTGAAGCACAACTGGTTTTTTTGTTTTTTTTTTTGGTCAAACAGAAATAAAAAGCACAACTTTGTTGATCCTTAATCAAACTAACAACAGAATTATTATCCAAACTAAATTCAATCCGAGGCCAACTGTTAGCCCAAGCGAGATGTAAACCATCACACAAACCCCATAACTCAGCGGCCAAAATGGAGCAGGTTCCAATTTTTCGTTGAAAACCTGCCAAAAAATTTACCGTTGTGATCTCTAAACTAATTTTTCGTTGAAACCAGTTCTGTTAATATCTTCATAAACGACGGAAATTTATCCACTAAAAATAATAGGAGCCTAAAGAGTAATAGGTTAATATTTGCTGAGACAAACTATGCAATCAAACTAGAAACCAAAATTTCTTCAGCTTTTCAGGTAATATTTGCTTAACTACCCAGGAAAAATAAAAGGAAACAAAATCTTGTCAAACGACATTAGTATCCAGGACTAGATGTTTGTCCGGACCGGAATGTTGAGACAGAAAATGAACAACCGGGATTTCTCATTGGACTCGTGATATATCGAGAACTAGATGATACAAACCTACCTCAAAGGGCTCGGATCCTGTCTACTGTATTAAAAATTTGTTTGGTCTAGTCTGTGGTCAAGATTCAGCCATCCACCTTCTCCTAAATAAAGAGCTAGGATCATCCCCAACCCAATTTCTCTCCCAAAATGACTCCCGCCATCAGAATTTCACTCCCGCCAACTTAGTACGCTAAAGTTCTTCCCTAAATAGATACCCAATTAAAAAACGACAAAACATACGCCATTTCCTCTAGTTAGAGAGAGAATCGAAGAACAAATGAGAAGTAAGCAAATAAGAGAACGCAAATTAGAAGGCAAAAAGATTTTCCGCTTGACAAAAAAAAATTAGAAGGCAAAATGGGATTTCATTATGAACGTTAGAGTGGGACCCAATTCCAAACTTCACCAAATTGAAGCAGCATACTCAGGTATAAAACCTGTTTGATTGTTTAATTTTTTTGGTAACTCCTTTTAACCAAATTTGAATTTGTTGTGATAGAATTATGAATCTCAACTTGTTAAAATATCACATTTAAATATCATTTTTGTGATTACAATGGAGATTAACATCCCAAATACGGAGTATGAATGTTGGGTTTGAAACGGAAGATTGTGTGTATGATTGGTATTACTCATTTGCTAGAGAAGTAGGGTTTAACGTTCGGAGAGAATATGCGAATAAAGACAAGGAAACTGGAAAAATTAAGAGTAGAAGATTTGTGTGTTTCAAAGAGGGTGTGCGAAGGAAAACTAAAGCGGAAACATATATATGTAAGGAAACCTCGGAAGGAAGCGAGGACGGGCTGCGAGGCAAGAATGACTATATCTTTGCAAGCTAATGGCAAATACAAGATAATTAATTTTAAAGCCAATCATGATCTGGTAGATTCGTCATTGTCATATATATTGCCATCTCACAGAAAAATCAATCATGCTCAAGCAATTGAGCTTGAATTAGCCAATGACTCCGGATGATCCCAGCTCTTGATTAGGAGAGGGTGGGTTGGCTGAATCGTGGCCACAAACTGGACCAAACAGGTTTTTAGTACACTGGACTCGATCTGAGCCCGAGAGAGAGAGTAGCCAGGCTGGGCTTGGGCTTGGGCTTGGGCTTGGGCTTTGAAATTGGACTTGCTTCTTTAGAGTCCTATTGGGCCAAATTTATTTTAGTTTCCTCCAATATCGAACAGGTGCGTGGCTATTCGTTTAAGAACTAATAAAAGAGCAACGCTGCTACCCACACATATAAATAGGTAGTAAATATTTTACACAGATTTTTTGTGGGGTCCACCTCGGATCCCACACAAATAATTCGAGCCGTTCATTAAATGTAAAACATTTTTTCAAGGGCTCTTGCAAAAAATCATCTCAATCCGATACTTATAGATGCTTGATGCAATCATCCAATTTTTCATTTTGATTTTCGGATAATGAATAGTTAAATGATTGGATCAAGTATTTATAGATATTGGATTGAGTTGATTTTTAGCAAGTGCCCTTGAAAAAATACTTTATATTTAATGAACAGCTCGGATCATTTTTTTGAAATCTGAAGTGGGCCCCACAAAAAATCTGTGTAGAATATATACTCTATTTATATGTGCGCTTAGACTTTTCGATAAAAGTGTGAGCCGAACCATTGCATCAGTTCTTTTCGAACCGACACAAACTTTTCATGCTTCAAAAAACCAGAGAGCACACATACACTTCCGCATATAGAGTTCGAGAGAGTTCTACATAGTTGCTGCTTGTGGGGCACGCATTCGAAGTGCAGCGTTTGCGTGCATAAAGATCGTTGCATCCTGGGAAGCGGACATCATGAAGAACCGGGAGCATCTTGGCGAGGGCGAAATCTGGTTTGCAGACACAGTGATTCATTGCTGGACTCGATCTACATCATATTCTTCGGTGTCAACAGTTTGTGAGTTGCATTTTCCTCCATTTACTGTTCTTGTCCGATCTACATCATATTCTTCGATTGGATGTTGTTTTGCCTGGGTGTATTCCACAATACACCCGGATAAGGGATGATGGGACTGATTTAGCTTGATTTGGCAACCCAATTTCTACCTGTATTGGACTCCCCCCCTTCTTCGCGTATACACCTCAATCCAGTGTATGGGGTGCTAAATTATTGCCACCCCTTGAGCTCTCCATAATTTAGCCGGTCTAATACACCTGCTTTTTGACCAAAACACCCTCCTCATCCCCTCCCCAACGGCTCTCTTTCTCTGTTGACAGAGAAGAAGAAGAAGCTGATAAAAAAAAAAGAGAAGAAGAAGAAATAAGAGGAGATCACCACAACAACTACACAAAAACACACACACAAACCATCAGAACCACCAGAAACCGCCGCCACCAGAAACCCCCAATTTTGAATTTCAAACCCTAAATTTCAGAGAGATGAACAGTGAACAGATACAACAAGAAGAAGATGAACATCAACAAATCGGAGAGAGAGAGAGGGAGGGGTCACCATGATCGGAGAGTAGCAGCAGCAGCAGCTTCTTCTTCTTCTTCTTCTCTCTCTATCTCTGTTCTGCCGATTCTTTCTTTCTCTCTCTCTCTCTCTCTCTCTCTCTCTCTCTCTCTCTCTCTTAAAAAGAAGACGACTCTCTCTCTCTCTTTTAAAAAGGCGATAACAACAAAGAACAGAAGGAAAAATGATTCGGTGGTGCATGTGTGAGTCTTGTGACCATGTATAAAAACAAAGAAGAGAAAAATGATTTGGTGCATGTGGGAGTATTGCTTAATTATGAAAAAATAATACTAATAATTGACAAATAAAATAACTCATAACAAAAAATTAATTCAATTTAACATTTGTACATTTTCATATTAAACAAACCACAAATTGAATTAAATACGATTGAAATTGATTTTTTATTATTTATAAATATTAAATTAATTATTTTTATTTGTAAACTAAATTATTGTTCCTTAAATTGTGAAAAGTAATTAATTTTATTGAATTTTGTTATTATCTAATGAATAACCTAATTCCATACTGCATAAGGGCAAATGAGTCATTTAACAGTTTTTTACATCATATACCCTTCCTTATACCTCCAATTTATCCTTCATCCAAATCACGTATTATTTTATCCCCCTCCATAAATGTCACATCGATGTGGGTCATTCCTTCTTAACTAATACCTCTTACTATCTTATCCCCCTTCATAAATAATACACCCAAAATTTATACGTCATCCAATCGGGCGTTGTAGACACTAAAATTTCGGCATGATTTAATAGTCGTCCAGTTAATTAAGATAAATAAATAATCTTGATTAATTAAAGTCAAAATTGGTCAAAGCACTCGAATAAATATTGGACCCAACAAATTTCTACGGTTCAATCCATTTGAGATACAGTGAAGACCAAAGTAAGTTGGGCTAATTTAATTAGCCCAATGAATTAAAGAGTTGGGCTAGCTTGATTGGCCAAATGGGTTAAGGTATACAAGCCCAAAAGTGCAGGCCCGCTTCGAATAAATCATAAAAGAAAAAAGAGTCAAATAATAAATATATTATTTCTCTTTTAAATTAAAATCATTCCTTAAAAAGAAGTATAAAATCTTCTTACATAGGAAATGAAATGGAATCAAGATCCAATCAAATCAAATCAAGTCAATCAATCAAGCCAATCAAATTAAATCAAGCCAATCAAAGATCTTATTATAAGATCTTGCCATACTTAGCTCTTCTCTTTTTGAGCCTATAAATAGAGGCTCATATGAGAGAGAGGATATCTTTTGCTTGGCATTCTTCAAAGCTCTCAAGCATTCTTCAAGAACTCAAGCATTCTTCAACATCCTGCAGAGAATCATCAAACACCAAGAACCGTGTCGATTTCTTTGCAAGTCCACCACACAAATCATTCAACAAACCAAAACTCTTGGAGCTTTTAAAGATCAAACTCCAAAGTTCAAATCATATTCAAACTTTGTTCTTCAGTTCATTCAACTTGAAGATTCAAAGAAAGTTACTGTTTCTGCAATTCAACAACAAGCATTCAAGCCGTTGGAACGCCACCAATTCCGGAGATCGAATCAGAGGATTTTGTTCTTTTCTTTATTTAAAGAGCATTTATTAGAGAATTGTAACCCTCTCAATTCAAAATCAATAAAAAAAGTATTATTTTGTGCATCTTTTTCGTCTTCTTTATTGCAGGACTCGAATTTGTGTGTTACAAATTTGGCACGCCCGGTGGGACCTCTCATCTCTTTCTCCAAAGTCAAGTTCTTCACAAATGGCTTCTAAGAAGATTCAAACCGCTCCGATCAGCAAAAACACTAACAAGAATGTCGTTGTTGCCAAGAATAGCAGTAGCACTTCTACTGGCCCTGCGACGCGTAGCAAAGCTAAGGCGACCGATATCGTCGCAAATCAAGGAGCTATGCCAAAAGTTAACCCAGCAAAGGTGCCACCTGGCAAGCGCCGAGGTGTTGCCACACTTGCAGCAAAGAAGGAAGAAGAGCGCTCCGAAAAGCTTCCATCCAATTCTGGAAGTTCTATGTCTGCAAGCTCACCTCTCCCAACTCATTCAGTTTCTGATGCAGATTCTAGCACGGGTTCGCATTCAGGATCCTCTCCTTCTTCTCCGAAACGCTCAGAGTCGCCAATTCGTTCAGACGCATCTTACTCCATGGCTATGCAGGCAATGACCACTGATGCTGCAACGGTGGAGGAGCAACTAACTACTATGGCGCGCGCCATTGAAAAGCTCACCAAGACCGTGGAAGATAAAGACCTCCAGATTGCATCACTTATGAACAAGTTAGAGACTCAGAACATGGGAGGAACTAGCCACGATGCTTCACATCCACCAGGTTTCACACCAAAAGGAGTCATAATTGCTGACCAATCTGGAAAGCTCATGATGGGTGACCAAACTGGGACACTCAAGCAAACGGACGATGGTAATCATATTTTATCATCAAATCAAGGAGATGGTCGTAAGGTCAATCGCATAAGGGCAATTGAAAGTGCTCAACCAACTTCTATTGCTTCGTTGTCTGTCCAACAACTCCAAGACATGATAGCAAGCACGATCAGAGCACGGTATGGAGGGCCTCCACAAAGTGCGTTTACGTATTCAAAACCTTACACAAAGCGCATTGACTGCTTTAGGATGCCTATTGGTTATCAGCCGCCTAAGTTTCAACAATTTGACGGGAAAGGAAAACCAAAGCAACACGTTGCCCACTTCGTCGAAACATGCAACAACGCTGGGACAGAGGGAGATCTACTTGTCAAACAATTCGTTCGTTCGCTCAAGGGAAATGCTTTTGAATGGTACACAGACTTAGAGCCAGAATCGATTGATAGTTGGGAACAGATGGAGCGAGAGTTCTTGAATCGTTTCTATAGCACTCGTCGCATTGTAAGTATGACGGAGCTAACCAACACAAAGCAGTGGAAGGATGAACCTGTGGTTGACTACATCAACCGTTGGCGTGCTGTAAGCTTGGACTGTAGAGACCGACTCTCTGAACTCTCGGCCGTTGAGATGTGCATGAAGGGTATGCATTGGGGTCTCCTTTACATTCTTCAAGGGATAAAGCCACGAACTTTTGAAGAATTGGCTACGCGTGCACATGACATGGAAATCAATATAGCAAACCACGGTGGAGAGAATCCTCCAACAATCGAGCACAATAAGTACAAGAATGGGATAAAAGGTGATAAATTCTCTAGCAGCTCTAAGGAGGAGTCAATGGCAGTCTGCATGGTCCCAGTCAAGATACCAAGAAAAGACAAGAAGAAAGAAGAAAATCCTCAAGCCAAGCGCCCAACTTTGAATGAACTACAAGAAAAGAGGTATCCCTTTCCAGACTCTGACGTCCCGGGTATGTTGGAAGATTTGCTCGAAAAAAAAATCATTCAACTACCAGAATGCAAGCGTCCTGAAGAAATGGGAAAGGTTAAAGATCCAAGGTATTGTCATTACCATCGGATTGTTAGTCATTCCACTGAGAAATGCTTCGTATTGAAAGAGCTAATTCTGGACCTAGCAAGGAAAAATAAGATCCTACTAGACGTTGATGAAGTTGCAGAATCCAACCATACTGTTGTTGCGATTGGATGCCCGACTTTAAACTCTAAATTGAAGACTGCTAAATCTGTAACCACTTCAGCACTGGGGGCAATCTCTACAACCAAACAATTTGGTTTATTCGATCCGATAACAATTCACGTCTCAAACCAAGACGCACCTGCCCATCCTCACTTGGAAGGAGTGCTAAGTGCAGAGAATGACAACAAATGGATTCTTATCCCCCAAAAGAAGTCTATAAAAAGGGCGTGCAAGACTCCTACTCATCAAGTTAAGATATGGCGAGTGAAGAAAGTCTCTCCCCGATTCATTGAAAAGAATGAAGTCAACGATGAAAAAGATAAGGAGGAAACACTGCATGAGAAAAGTTTTCCCACACCAATCACCCTACATGACTTCTTCCCCGAAGGATATTTTGAGAACGACTGTATTGGGACAGTTTACATGAACTCTGCCGATGAAGAGGTGGAGGACAACATAAATCAAAGTTCCAAACATCGAGTCTCAGTCTTTGATCGCATTAAAGCTCCCAACTACTCGTCAGTTTTTGAGAGATTGGACCGTGCTAACCAAGAAATCAAGAAAGAAGACTTCCAACAAAGAAGGTCTGCATTTTCACGACTTCAAGATACACACAAAAAGTCTAAAGCTGAACAAAAGAAACGAAAAGTGGAGGAATCCCTAGTTGATTCTACCAAAGAAGATGAAGAGACTCAAAGCTCCATTCCATCTCGCATGAAGCGTGTAATATCGCTAGAAGTTAGTTGCGACGGTCCGCTCAAAGTCAAAAGGCACACCATCATCTTGACCAAACCAAAGGAATCTCAAGTGAAAGGCGTGAAGAATTCTATCGTTTCTTGAAGCTGGTCAAAGTCCAAAACACTCCTTGACATGAGCCTAAACTGTCTCAAAAATAAAAATAAATAAATAAATAAATAAACAAAAAAACAAAACAAAAAAAAGACTCCTAATCGCACGAGTATAAACTGCATGATGCTCCTGGCCCGCATGAGCTAAAACTGTGTACGGCCCAAAAAAAAAAAAAAGATTCATCACGTCTGAACTACGTTTTGACTTGATCTCTCTAAAGGGTACGTAGGCAGCTTGGGACTCATCCTGAGCTCAGTCAACCAACTCAAAAATAAATTATGTCCTATCAACTTCATCTTGACATGGTTTCTCCCGGGGGCATGCGTACTTAAACATGGTCTTTGAAAACATTCTTCTATGGGCGATTTGAGTCAAGGCAAAACAAAACATGAAAGGATCAAAGTTGCGATGAAGTGTCTAGATAACTAGCCGATAGCTAGCCCACTAGGCGCATTCTCCAAAAAAAAAACAAAGCGGTCACCATGGCCTAGCAATGTGACGAGGTGCTTAGATAACCAGTCAAAAGCTGGCCCACTAGGCGCACTCTCACAAAGTCAACCATCAAAGGATCAAGGTTGCGATGAAGTGTCTAGATAACTAGCCGATAGCTAGCCCACTAGGCGCATTCTCCACAAAACCAAAGCGGTCACCATGGTCTAACAATGTAACGAGATGCTTAGATAACCAGTCAAAGGCTAGCCCACTAGGCGCACTCCCACAAAGTCAAACAAAACTACCAAAGGTAGGTTGTGGCGAAGTGCCTAGATAACTAGCCAACGGCTAGCCCACTAGGCGCATTCTTCACAAAGCCCAATTGGCCACCATTAGTCCAACAATGTGACGAAGCGCTCAGATAACTAGTCAAAGACTAGCCCACTAAGCGCATTCGTCCCAAAGTCTAGCGAACCATCAAAGGTTCAAGATCACGGGAAAGTGTCTAGATAACTAGCCAACAGCTAGCCCACTAAGTGCATTCCCCGTGATAATTTTAGGTAACATGGAGCAGCAGCATACGCAAAATTGCGGAAGCTCTCTCGTCATCTTGAAATCTCTTCAAGTGGTGAGGAGCAACAGCTTGCACAAATGATGGAGGCTCTCTCATCGTCTTCAAATTTGTTCAAATGTCGAGGATTGGTGTTGAGGGCAATGAGTGGCGGCATGCATAACGCGGTTGAGGCTTCCGCAGAAAAAGAGTGGCACATGTCACGAGCAAAAGTGTAAAAAAAAGGGGCTCCCGGCACTTGAAGTCTCCACCGATGACAAGTAGTTCAAGGCAACGAAGGGGTGATGTGCCGAAAAGTGCATGCGCAAAAGCCCTCATATTAGTTGAAACAAATCTTGCTTTTCCTGAAATAATGACCAAAACAAAACAAGGAAAAAAAAAACAGAAGGAGCACTATGCAATAAATAACAACCCCTTAGGAGGCGTCACCACGGACAAGGAAAATTCTTTTGGTGGTGTAGACATTTTCTGTGGGCTTTAGTCCTCCTATGGCCAAGCTCTCGCCTCAGTTGTAACAAGAAGACTTTAGTCGACCCTTCATGTTCTGAGTCTTCTGGCGGTAGGACTCCAAGGCCAGTGGTGATTGGATGGGGACTCGGAAATTGCTTGGCGGTAGGACTCCAAGGTGGCGGCGATGATTGGACGAGGACACAAAATTGCTAATCTGCACGAACGGAGAAGCTGCACATGAAACACTGTCATGCATGATGGAACAACCAAAAAAAATAAAAAAATAAAAGGAGCAAGGACAGACTAAAAAATGGGCTGCTGGTCAAATATAGAGCAACAATACGAGAAGTCTATGAAGACAAGGAATTCGTGTCAGCATGATATGATTCCCTCCACAAGTCAGATGACCCCACAAATTTGAGTTCAATGCAGTGCACTCACACAAAAAGAAGAATTAAAGGCACGCATACATGATGGTCACCCGTTTATGCAGAAAACATCTTTTCATTCCCACACTAACTAAGAAGTGTTTAAAATGGAAGCCACAAGTCGGACAACAATGGCCCCGTGCCAATGAGTTTATTTTACGGGCAAGCAAATCTGTCATGCTAAATCAAGATCAAACAAATAAAAAAATTGAAAGAAGAGGAATCTGCTCAAACGCATGCAATGGAATAAGGGAGAGCCTTTACCTTCGAAACCCCTTTCTGAAGCCTTCTGGACTTGTGGCAGCGTTCCGATGCGGTGGATGAAGGAAAGGCACAAAGCCATTGTGTGTTCCAACGTCTGTTATATACAAGTGGCTCAAGGGTTTCCTAAGGAAAGTTGTTTGGCCCTCCCAATTAAGGAAATCAAGTGGCAAAGGAAAGAGTATATTTGTGATTGATAATGGGAACCATATCATGGGTCTACGAATTGGCAAGGATTGTGTCAGTATGCAAATTATACTTTCTTTCCATTGGGAAAACATAAAAAATGGAAGTAATTGATGATCATTGCCTTCGGTTTAAAATCTGAAAAGGAAAATCAATATCCTTTCTGTGGAGAATACAAAAGACGGGCGTAAAATATGGAATCATTACCATTAACGATGCTCTCACGTGCAAATCCAAACCATACATGGGTTTGAAAGAGTTCTCTTGGAATTTTCTAATGAAGGAAGCTGACAAAGCTCAATTCCAAAGATCAAATCTCTCGTGCGGAAGAAAATTCATATAATCATGCCTTGATTCTGAGGTTGACTTTCAACACCCAATAATATTGGTGTACAAGGAAAGTAGACATTTTCCGGCAGATAAGGATATACCAGTATACCATGGTAGCAAAATCATTCCAACATTGAGAGTATTACCAATAGTCCGGCTTTTGATTTATTGGAATCCTTTCCAAAGCAACTCCACTCTTGCCATCAGAGATGTCAAGCGCACGTGAATTTTTCTCCAAAAAGAAAAAAAAAAAAGTCACAAGGCGGCAAGTGAATTTTGCATGCAATCCTTCAAATGAAAGACAAATCTCAACAATCACAGGTGCCAATTCAAGAGTACTTTTTGCCCAGGGATTTCCTCCCGTTAGCATGTCCACGATGAGCTAATGTTAAACTCAAATGAGCTAGTCGGCAAACAAGGTACTTCAAGCCTCGTCCTCAATGCTAGCAAGCAAGCATCCGCCTGAGACTTGAAGTGGGGGCAATTTGTAGACACTAAAATTTCGGCATGATTTAATAGCCGTCCGGTTAATTAAGATAAATAAATAATCTTGATTAATTAAAGTCAAAATTGGTCAAAGCACTCGAATAAATATTGGACCCAACAAATTTCTACAGTTCAATCCATTTGAGATACAGTGAAGACCAAAGTAAGTTGGGCTAATTTAATTAGCCCAATGAATTAAAGAGTTGGGCTAGCTTGATTGGCCAAATGGGTTAAGGTATACAAGCCCAAAAGTGCAGGCCCGCTTCAAATAAATCATAAAAGAAAAAAGAGTCAAATAATAAATATATTATTTCTCTTTTAAATTAAAATCATTCCTTAAAAAGAAGTATAAAATCTTCTTACATAGGAAATGAAATGGAATCAAGATCCAATCAAATCAAATCAAGTCAATCAATCAAGCCAATCAAAGATCTTATTATAAGATCTTGCCATACTTAGCTCTTCTCTTTTTGAGCCTATAAATAGAGGCTCATATGAGAGAGAGGATATCTTTTGCTTGGCATTCTTCAAAGCTCTCAAGCATTCTTCAAGAACTCAAGCATTCTTCAACATCCTGCAGAGAATCATCAAACACCAAGAACCGTGTCGATTTCTTTGCAAGTCCACCACACAAATCATTCAACAAACCAAAACTCTTGGAGATTTTAAAGATCAAGCTCCAAAGTTCAAATCATATTCAAACTTTGTTCTTCAGTTCATTCAACTTGAAGATTCAAAGAAAGTTACTGTTTCTGCAATTCAACAACAAGCATTCAAGCCGTTGGAACGCCACCAATTCCGGAGATCGAATCAGAGGATTTTGTTCTTTTCTTTATTTAAAGAGCATTTATTAGAGAATTGTAACCCTCTCAATTCAAAATCAATAAAAAAAGTATTATTTTGTGCATCTTTTTCGTCTTCTTTATTGCAGGACTCGAATTTGTGTGTTACAGGCGTAGTTTAATTAGATCTTTAATTGGCTTGCTAGTGTTATCAAATCTGTCATAATTACACACACACATTACAGTGCTACATTTGGTCAAACAGATTGTTTACTTAGTTCCTAATCTGTTCTTTGCTTACTATGAAAACTGAAAAATATGTGCCTGTCTCTAGCGACTTAAACGGGCCAAAACTATGTATAATGGTTTGTGTTCAATAAAGTATCAAAAGCCAGAACAACAATACGTTTTGTAAGAGAGGTTCGATGTGTGCATGGGTCAAATGTTCCTTAACTCAATTGGATGTGTGCCGGAGAGGTATGAATATTCACCGGTCAAATGAGAAATGGAGGATCTCTTGGGGTGAAGGAGAAGGCAATGGCATACAGAATGGACTACGGTAGTCACTCTGTGTGAGGTTGGTTTTAAGACCCCGAGAGGAAGACAATAGAATGTTCGAGAGCGAATGTTCTTCCCACGGAATCAACACTCACCAACTTCCCCTCTGTCTGGGTGACTAATTAATCAACGACTCTTGTTGGAATCTGAGGAGAAGTAATTGTTCATCGTGCAAGTCCTACACCCCTTTTTATTGACGGATTTGGTGAGGAAAGAAATGAAACGAACTGAGGATTCACACCACTACTTTCAGAAGAGGGAAGTGAGATGTCGTTTCCTACCGGTCCTACTATTGGTACCGACCAATAGAGTATCGATGGGATACCGCGGGCACGCGGAGCCCACTTCAAGTCCCATATGAATAATCCGAGCCATTCAATGATTTTAAACAAACACTATTTATTTAGTCTGCACGCACTATCAGGTACCCTTTGGACTAACTCCTTGGGAGTCTTTTTGACAACTCTTTTTTGTTGTCTCTCCATACTCTGCCTCCGTCAAGGTCTTCCTAAAACCCTACTGCCTCCTGCATACTGACTTTTAAGTTTAGGCCACTGTTTTTGAACATTCCTCAAGACCAACATTTCATCCACTTTTATTTCTTTTGATTTGAGTTTTTTCGTTTTTAGCTCGAGGAAGCTGGGAATGCATTGTGGTAGTTCCAAGATCAGATACAAAGATTCAAGGAGGAAGACGTGATGAAGGCATCGCCGGATTAGGTGGGGGAGAGTGATACATCCCACTGAAATCTCTAGAACACCCCAAGCATGGAGGCCATATGGAATTAGGGGTGTAAACGGTCCAATTTGGTCCGGTTTAGGCAATTTTCCAAAACAAAGCAACATATCAGTTTGGACATTTTACAAACCAAACCAAACCAAATATTATTGGTTTGATTTTCCGGTTTGAACTCATAGCATCACAACATATATAAATAAAACATTAGCTAATTCCAATCATCACAACATAAAAAAAAATAAAAAAATTAGCTAGTTTCAGTTGCTAGCTCCCATCATCATGATCAACATAGACCATTAGCTAATTCTAACATTAAAAAAAAAAAAAAAAAACGCCCCCAATCCATAGAGAATTAGCTAGTTTCAAACATTAAAAAAAAAAAATCATAGAGAAGTGGCTAGTTCCAACATGAAAAAATTGTTAGTTTCAACATATAAAAATTCATCTCACATCCGAAGCCATTCGTTATCCTACAGTTAGGAAAAAAATGATATTAAGGCACTGTACATTGAAGAAAAAATCAATTAAATAGTGGTTACCAATTACTCCTCGCTTCTTGGGATCAGTATTCTATCTATATTCCTTGCCTATTGTTTTACACTTTTACTCCAATTTTTACCTTTTAACTTTAAAAATGTATATTTTTTGATAAAAATTAAAGTGTACACAAACACACAGAGTCAGGATCCAGTAAGGAATCCTTTACGAGCCAAACCGTGCTGACCTCCCCTTTCTTGATCGAATTAAGACGATCCGAGCTGTTCAATGTATTCAGAACTTGATTTTAAGGGTACCTAAAAAAAATCGCCAAAAAAATAATCGGGAAGAGCTTGATTTGTGCTTGATGCTTGGGCTTGAATAACATATGATTGTCGCGGGATAGAGTGTCAATCTAGTTGGAATGTTATTCGAGCGTTGTGATGCTATCCTCTCTTGCCTTTATATGTCGTACTTCATTCTCATTATCAATAAAAAAAATTTCCTCGCCGTTCAAAAAAAAAATAAAAATGGGTTACCCTTAAAAAGCCACTCTGCATATGCAATGTGGGAAGCCGGGTCGTATAGAAACCGGTATCAGTGTGCCCCATAGTGCAAACCTTCCCTCCAGCAAGGATTCCAGATCAAATATCGTATAAAAACTTCTTCGTAAAGGTTTTGGAAAGTTTAAAAGTAACGCAAGACCAGTCACAGGATCCACAACTACAAGTGTTAGTTCCAATTGTCCAAAGGGTCTCTCACCAATGGAACGCAACTCTCGATAGTTTGTAAATCATATTCATCACCGACTCAAAGACAAAAATTGTGCGCATCGATGGCAATAAGCTCATCTCTTACCAGAAATCTAGCACCAACTCCAATCCAACAAGCTCCCTTTATAGTAGTAGGGGTTTAAAATGAAACCAAATCTTATAAATACAAAACAATAAAAAGAAAACAAACCAAATCTGATGCAATCCCTCACAATTTTAGTGACCCTGTAGTACTGATGGTTCATACTAAAACCCTTGGGAAAATACTGCTTGGATTTTGTACGTAGTTTGTGATGCTCTATATTTTCTAATGTCTTCTATTTTAGTGACCCTGTAATTTTTTTAGTTTACAAAAACTCTAAAAAAAGTTTATGAAAAACATAAGTAAAAACTTGTTACCAAACAAGTGTTTTTCAATAGTTTTCAAAAAAATTAAAATTAAAATTAAAATTAAAAGCAGAAAACAAAAAGGTTACCAAACGCCCCCTTAGTATTTGATTTTTTTTTCCAGTTTATTTTCTCAATCTCTTGGTGTTTGTATGTATTGTTGTAGATATTTTATATACATCTCAAAACCAATTGGTAATGAGTGGAGAGGTCTCAAATGTGATTACTCATTCCACTCCTAAGCAATGTGAGACTCTATTTCTTAACATCCCCCCTCACGTGCAGTCGCGTTTTGAGGTCTATCACATGTGGCTATTTTTGGGTCCTATCATCGTGCAACATTTTTGTTGATCTGTCATTGTGGGGTGTAAATTGTGAATTTTTTTTTTGTTGGTCTGTTATCGTGGGGTGTGGATTGTGAAATTTTTTATTTTTAAATGTGGGGGATGAAACGGGCAATGCTCTGATACTATATAAAAATTTTATATCTATCTCAAAATCAATTGATAATGAGTGGAGAGGTCCCAAATGTTATTAAGTGATCACCATTCCACTACCAAGCAAATCTTGGGGATTCGAACGTTCAAACCCACAAGCAAACACACACAATCGAAGAACAAACCAAGAACAGAAAATAATATAAAGAAATAAAAGAACAAGACACAGAGATTACGTGGTTTCGACTTAAGCTGATTACTTAATCGTACGTCCACGGGATGCTGGGGTGTTTCACTCTGATGAAAATATATCAGAGTTACAAAAGGAGGCAGCCCTAGCTTTGCTTTTATATGTGCAAGCAAGCTAATACTAGAAAATCCTAAAAAACGTTAAAACCTGTGTTAGGCAGAACCCAAAACCTTCCGGGTCATTTTTTACTGCAACTCTAAAATTGTCTTCACATCTCAACAATCTCTCACTTGAAGACATGATCAGACATCCAGCCAATCATTAACTATCATTAACACCACCAGCACCCAGCCTCCCACTCAAGCTTGGTGACCCACAGAAGCTGAACAAGACTTCAGCTTTTCCATAGTAACCACCTTCGTAAACATGTCTGCCAGATTATCCCTTATGTGAATCTTCTCCAAAATGAATTGTCCATCCTCCAACAAAGAGCGAATAAAGTGATACTTTATATCAATATGCCTTGTCCTCGAATGTAAAGTTGCGTTCTTCGCCAGATGTATTGCCCTCTGACTATCGCTGAACAATTTGCAATTGTCCCGTTCCTTACCCAACTCTTTCATGAAGCTCCTTAGCCATACCGTTTCCTTGCACGTCTCCATGGCTGCAACATACTCTGCCTCTGTTGTGGAAATAGTCACTATTTTCTATAGCCGCGAGACCCAATCAACTGATGCACTCCCCAATATAAAAACATAGCCAGTAGTGCTCTTCCTGCTGTCAATGTCCCCTGCTAAATTCGAATCCACATATCCTTGCAAACAAATATCAGAACCTCCAAAACACAAAGCCAAATCAGAAGTACCTCTCAGATACCGCAAAATCCACTTGACTGCCTCGCAATGCTCCTTGCCTGGATTTGCCATAAACCTGCTGACAACTCTCACTGCTTGAGCAATGTCTGGCCTCGTGCTAACCATAGCATACATCAAGCTGCCTACCGCCGAGGCATATGGAACTTTGGCCATGTAGTTCTTTTCTTCATCAGTTACTGCCCCTTTTTCCCTCGAAAGCTTGAAGTGACTTGCCAACGGTGTGCTAACAGGCTTAACACCTTCCATGTTGAACCTTTTGAGCACCTTTTCAACATATTCCTCCTGTGACAACTTCCAATTCACCCTGTCCCTACTGATTTGCATCCCAAGGATTTTCTTCGCAGAACCCAAATCCTTCATTGCAAACTCCCTGGACCGCTGTGCCTTGAGATTAGCAATCTCATCCATGCTTGAACCTGCAATAAGCATATCATCTACATACAACAAAAGTATGAGATATGATTTACCAAGCTTCTTAAAATAACAACAGTGATCTCCATGACATCTACTGAACCCCGTATTTGTCATAAAGGTATCAAACTTTTTATACCACTGCCTAGGCGCCTGTTTCAACCCATACAGACTCCTTCGAAGCTTACATACCTGATCCTCTTTCCTTTGACAACATAACCCTCTAGCTGATGCATATAAATATCCTCCTCCAAATTCCCATGAAGGAAAGTAGTTTTAACATCTAACTGCTCTAAGTGCAAGTTCTCAACAGCCACAATATTAAGAACACATCTGATCGTACAAATCTTTACCACAGGAGAAAAGATTTCGGTGTAGTCAATACTTGGTTAAGGCTCAAAACCCTTTACTACCAACCTCGCCTTGTACCGTTTGCTCCCATCAGATTCTTCCTTAAGCCTGTATACTCATTTGTTGTGCAAAGCTCTCTTCCCCTTGGACAATATTGTACAAAGATGGATGGGATCGTCGTGGGCACGTGACCACACTGGCTTGAGCCCGCATAGGGCACCGTGTGCCCCGAGGCGTGACAGGAGGTATCAGAGTTCAACTCTGGGCAAAAGTGGTGAGTAAGATGCGCTCTGCTGCCACGGACCCGAGGGAAGGGTTGTTGGGCACTGTGTAACGAAGACGTTACACCTCTAAGGGGAGTAGATTATGACAGCCTGCTCGTCGGTTGAGGGAGGGGCATGTCGCAATTTATAAGGAATGATTCATCCTACTTGTACAAGGCCTTTTAAAGCCGTGAGGGCGGACCAAAGAACGTAGAGACTTCACAGTTAAGCTTGCTCATTCTGGGGTAGTCCAGGGATGGGTGACCCTGCTAGGAAGTCTACGGTTTTTGGGCGCCTAAAGCGGACAATATTGTACAAAGATGGATGGGATCGTCGTGGGCACGTGACCGCACCGGCTCGAGCCCGCATAGGGTGCCGTGTGTAGGGCAGGGCATGACACTCTCACTCTCCCTTGGTATCCACCTGTAATGCTTCCTTAAAACATTCTGGTTCACCACTATCAGTTAACAACAAATAGTGTAAAGCAGGAGAATAACACATTGGTGGTTTAATGGTACGTGTAGACCTCCTGAGTGGAGGAGTCTGTGGATCTACCTGTGAAGTAGGTTGTATATTAATATCCTGAGGCTGTGAGACATTACTATCAAGGATCCCCTCAAACTCTACAAAGTTTGAATTTTCATTAGTCTCCTCGGGTTGATTCTGTCTATTTCTATACAAAACAGACTCATTAAATATCACATTCATACTCCTGCGTGTTTTCCGATTTTCAAAATCATATAGCCTATACCCATAGCTATCAGTACCATAGCCTATGAACACGCACTTTCGAGACTTAGCATCAAGTTTACTCCTATCACTCGATTCAATATGCATATAGGCCATGCAACCAAATACTCGTAAATAGGATAAATTTACCTATTTACCCGACCAAGCCTCCTCCGGCAATCCATTGTTTAAAGGAACTGAAGGTCCCCTGTTGATCAAATACGCTGCTGCATTTACTGCGTCAGCCCAGAATTGCTTAGGTAACCCAGCATGTAGCCTCATGCTCCTTGCACGTTCTAGGATCGTCCTATTTATGCGCTCAACAACTCCATTCTGCCTTGGCTTCTTTGGGATCGTTTTCAACTTTTGAATCCCATTTGCAGCACAGTAAGCCTTAAACTCACCATCACAATACTCGCCGCCATTATCAGATTTCAGACACTTCAATTTCTTTCCTGTTTCATTGTCAACTAATGCTTTCCAATTCTTAAAATCACCAAACACATCAAATTTGTGCTTGAGAAAATAAACCCATAATTTTCTCGTAGCGTCATCAATGAAAGTAACAAAATAACATGAGCCACCAAGAGAAGATACCTGAGATGGTCCCCACACGTCTGTATGAACCAGCTCCAACTTCTCTAATTTTAGAGTCCTTGCCACCTTTGTAAAGCTAAATTTCCTCTGTTTCCCGAAGATGCAATCCTCACAGAAGTCCAAGTCTAGCGACTTACAACCCGGCAATTTCCCTTTCGACAATATTACTTTCATTCCCTTTTCGCTCATGTGACCCAGCCTATGATGCCACGTAGTACAATTAATCGCTGATGCTGCCACTGCGATGCTACAGTAAGTACCCGAAGATACATATAGGGTTCCTTCCTTTTTACCGTGAGCCACAACCAGTGCCCCTTTGCTCATCTTCCACGCGTCTGATGTAAACGATGTAACCACTCCACCCTCTGACAACTGACCCACCGAAATAAGATTCCTTGTTAGACTAGGCACATGTCTAACATCCTTCAATTTCAGTATTGTCCTGTCTCTTTGGGTCATATACACATCCTCTTTTCCAATTATGTTGCAAGCTTCATAATCACCCAGATAAATTTTTCCAAAGTTTTCCTGCACATAATTCTGTAGCACATCCATGCGTGAAGTAGCATGAAATGAGGCTCCCGAGTCTACAATCCAAGACTCATCGCGAGAATCCAGCGAACAAATCAAGGCTTCATTATCCGATTCCTCGAAAACATTGACGGTGTTCTTACCCCTTGATTATTCATGTTCTACTACTTTTTCGGTGGTGCCTTACAGTCTCGCTTCCAATGCCCCATCTGACCACAGTTTCAACAACCTTCAGGTTTCACTTCTCTACTACGAGATTTACTCCTGCCCCTGTTCTTGGAACTCCCTCTTCCCTTGCCCTTGTTGCCTCCCCTATTTGCAGACATGCCTCTGTCCTCTGTACTAAGTGCTGAACTCGAAGCAACATCCTCACTCGATGCTCTCATCCTAGCCTCTTCTCCTAATATCAATCCAGTAACATCCTCCAATTTTATTGTTGCAGACTCGGAGGAATTACTCACTGCCACGACAAGTCCATTCCAACTTTCTGACAAACTCGATAGTAGAACAAGAGCTCTAATCTCATCATCAAAATTAATACCCACGGATTCTAACTGATTCGTGATCGTATTAAATTCATTCAGATGTTGTAACGACCCGAATTTTTGACCCAATTTTTTTTTTCTAAATATAATATTATTAGAATTTTTTTTTATGCAATTCTTTTTTTTAAAATACAATTATGCATGCAATATATATATATATGCATTCTTTTTTAAATTTTTCTACACATACATGCGTGTATGCACACTCCTCCCTCACCTCAAACTCCTTTCGTCTCTCCGTCTCCTACTCAGTCTCTACTTCATCCTTAACCCTCAAATCAAGCCTAATTCGTTTATTCCAAATCCCATGAATCCAACCCCATTAAATTTACTCTTATCATCTTCCACCAAAATTCTTCTATAAATACCCCACCCCATTGACCCGCGAAATTTACACCACAAATATTCCCCACGCCCCACCAGTCCAAAAGAGAGAAAAAAATCAGAGAAAACCAAATTTCAATCCATGGAGTTTTAGAGAGAGAAAAAAAGAGAGAGAAAAGTGGGTTTCATAGTTTCGTCCCACCGAAACTCAAATTGATCGATCCAAACATCTCCTACAACCCCTAGCATCGCCAAACATCTCTCAATTCGATCCCAAAATCTCCCGATCAAAGAACCCGAAACCTTCTTCCTTAAAATTCAAGATTCGTTTTTCAATCAATTCGATCGATTAAAGGTATTATAATCCTATCCAACCTCTTCTCTAAGTATATTAAGTGTTTATATGTTTAACCCTATGTCCCGAACGAAAAAAATATAGTTTACCGCGCGTTTTCTGCCGTATTCACCAATGTGATATTATTTTTGAGCCTGACACTTTATTTGTAATTATTTGCAAAAAAGATGACCTTTCTGATATTTATTTTACAATCCGTCTGATATTAATATTATGAACAACTACTGATCTGATATTATTTTCTTACAATATAATATCAACTTAGTATAAAACGTATTAATTATATCAGTTTAATTTATCTGGTAGATTTAGTTGTTTTTAAATGTTTCGAAATGACTTTTCGACCTTCCGAACATTGTTTTTAACGCCTGAACTATTTTTCCTAAACTTTCACACCTGAAAGATCATAACTTGTTAAGATTATATTTTTTTTATTTAATTATCTATTTATTGAATTGTTTATTAGTTATCTATCAAGTTTACTAACGAAAAATCTTTGCGACCTTTCAAACAATGTTTTAACACCCAAACTAATTTTTCCTAGACTCTTTGCATCTCAAAGATCATAACTTGTAAGATTAATATTTTTTTTATTTAAATTACTATTTATTGATATTTTTATAGTGTTTTCAATTAAAATTACCTTACGACCTTATAAACCATATTATTAATGCCCGAGTAATTTTATTTAGACTCTCTATATTCCGAAGATGAAACTTTGTTAACCTCAACATATTTTAATTAGTAAATTATTTATTATCTATTTACTTCACTTTCGGCCACTTTATTTAACGTCTTTATTTAAAATAATCTCGCGACCCTTCGAACCCAACTTTTGATACTCAACTTATTGCATAGGACCTCTCGGACTCTTAATCAGGTCACGTTAATTATTTTAATATTTTTATCTAATTAATGTATTTAAATTAGTTTTTAATTAATCTATTATCTTAGAATTAATTAATAAGAGCCCAGAAAATTTTCCTTTTAAATTATTTTAAAACTCGTACTTTATTATTGACATTGTGACCATACAAGATTAAGGGCAACGGCTCATCCATAAAAAGTTGCGTGATTTCATTATTTATTAATCGTTTTAATTATTATTGATTAATTGCATATTGTACCGATACTTGATTTAAGTGCTAGATTGGACCCTAGAGACATGGGGTGGTATTGCGAAATAGAATTCATCTAGACGATGCTGGCGGGTGTCCAATGATAAATACACCAGTGATAAATTGTGTGATGAAAATAAAACTGGCGGGTGTCCAATGATAAATTGTGTGATGAAAATGAAACTGGCGGGTGTCCAGTGATAAATACACCGTGATAAATTGTATGATGAAAATAAAACTGGTGGGTGTCCTGTGATAAATACACCCGTGATAAATTGTGTGATAAAAATAAAACTGGCAGGTGTCCAGTGATAAATACACCGTGATAAATTGTGTGATGAAAATAAAACTGGCGGGTGTCCAGTGATAAATACACCGTGATAAATTGTGTGACCAGTGATAAATACACCGTGATAAATTGTGTGATGAAAATGAAACTGGCGGGTGTCCAGTGATAAATACACCCATGATAAATTGTGTGATGAAATGAAACTGACGGGTGTCCAGTGATAAATTGATAGACTGGCGGGTGTTCAGTTATGAAAATGAAACTGGCGGGTGTCCAGTGATAAATTGATAGACTAACAGGTGTCCAGTGATGATTGTGAAGTGATTTGTAAGGTGGTATATAAGATAGGCGAACCCTAGTTGTGATTCAAGCATGATAAGCTTTCCCCTTGTTGTAGTTATTGGGATGCATACTCGGTACATAACTTAGGTGTATCTGCGACAGCAAAGGGAAGTGATCTCATGGGACCGAGCATGGCTACTGGGTGATTTATCACTCACGGATACGTCTGTATCATAGCAAATCGTTTGCTTCGGCGATCAATTTACCAAAGGGCGCAGGATTCACTGGAGAAGATTCAAAGATGGTGCAGTTCGACACGGAAAGAATATCAGGAACGAAGATCGAGTATGCTTCGGATTTGTATCAAGCCTAGAGTTAGCTCTGAAATTAATGTATTTTGAATCAGTAAATTTATCTTGTGACTGTAATAGCTAAACTTTATTTTGAAAAATTATATTTATTTAGCAAATTTTCTTAAGATTTTATTTTATATTGCTTCCGGAAAGTCGGGGCGTTACAGATGTTCAGCAACAACAGAGTTTTCAGGCATCTTTAGGTTAAACAATTTTTTCATAAGATATACCTTATTCACCGCAGAAGGTTTCTCGTACATCTTTTCTAGGGTTTTGAACAAATCTGTTGTAGTTTTTTCTTTAGCAATATTCCACGCAACCGACGGCGCGAGGCTCAATCGCACAGTCCCCAAAGCTTTGCGATCCAAAATATCCCAATCTACTTGCTTTATGCTTTCTGGTTTTGTGCAACTAATCGAATGATATAGATCCTTCTGATACAAAATATCCTCCATCTGCATCTTCCAGAAAGCATAGTTCATACCATTGAACTTCTCGATCTTGTATTTTTCTTTAGCCATTGTGTAAACCCTCGACCTCCTAACCCGGAGCTCTGATACCAGTTGTTGGAGATTCGAACGTCCAAACCCACAAGCAAACGCACACAATCGAAAAACAAACCAAGAACAGAAAACAATACTCCCTCCGTCCCTAAATAAGTGTCCGACGTGCAAACCTAAGCCTTTAAAAAGATGCATTTGTTTCGTTAAAAAATCAAATTTTTTTTCACAAATTAATAGATAGCAATGAGTTCTATTAGATTGTGAAAAAAAATTAAATTTTTTAATGAAAAACATGCATATTTTGTATGGCCTAATTTTGCGTGCCGGACACTTATTTAGGGACGAAGGGAGTATAAAACAAGAAAAGAACAAGACACAGAGATTCCATGGTTTCGACTTAAGCTGATTGCTTAATCGTACGTCCACAGGGTGCTGGGGTGTTTCACTATGATGAAAATATATTAGAGTTACAAAAGGAGGCAGCCCTAACTTTGCTTTTATATGTGCAAGCAAGCTAATACTAGAAAATCCTAAAAAACACTAAAACCTGTGTTGAGCGGGACCCAAAACCTTCCGGGTCATTTTTTACTGTAACTCTAAAATTGTCTTCACATCTCAACAGCAATGTGGGACTCTATTTTCATAACAATATGAAAATCTAAAGAGAGAACCGAAACCCAAATTGCTTTCCTTTCATTGATTTGTTTTCGTTGAGTTCAATGCATTGTCCTTTTGCTATTTATACATGTAAAACACAAAGAAAACACAAATCACTATCAGCCTTCCTATTGGATGAAATGCTATCACTAGGATTGCTGAGCTGGAGCTTAACCACTTTAATCAACTCTGAGAACACTATAACTGCCTTGCCACTTAACAGCTTTAACCACTCTTAATCAGCTGACATAACCACTCTCAATGGGCTGACTTAACAGCCCCTTCAAACTAATGGGTGGGTCACCAACCATTAGTTTGGATTTGAGTAACAGAAACCTTGAAACTGGTAAGAGCGGGTGGTGTTGTTGGCAATGGAACTTCTGTTCCTGTGTCTTATTGGAGAGTCCTTCTACCACCACACACATTTACACACCCATTCATACACTCACATTCACAACAAAGATGGGGCCCGCACACACTACACATCCAGTGTGTGTGGAGCCCACCCTTATTGTGAGCGTGAGTGTGTGAGTGAGTGTGTAAATGGGTGTGATGTTATAATTATTGTTCTGGTAAAGGTTTTTTACCTACTCCTCATATCAATTTCAAACTTAATCATGTATTACATTCACCTGCTATCACTCACAATCTTTTGTCAGTCCATCAATTTGCAAAGGACAATAATTGTCTTTTAATATTTGATTGTAAAGGATATGTGATTCAGGACAAGAACATGCACTCTCCAAGTTCTTCACAAGGGGCCCTATCATCAGGGTTTATACCCCATTCAGACCTCCTGTAAAGCATCTCCAACCCATGCTTTATTCCGTCATTTGAGAGTATGAAATTCCTTCAACCCATCCTCTCAAGCCTCCTCTATTTAAAAGGATGTGATTTTGATCCTCCATATTTAGAGAATGGGACAAAATATGGAGGATCCCCTCTATAATACTATTCACCTTTTAAAATGGCATTTGTATCCTTATTAACTTCTATAGCTGGTAGATGAACTACCACCATCATTGATGGGTGAATTTATTTCAATACCACACTTTTATCTATAAAACAGATTTTTTCTCATCAAACAATCCGAGTTCCTCTCCAAGAGCTGAAGTCTAGTAAAAATTATCCTCTCAAGTTTTCTTCCAAGTATGGAACTTGATGGGAAATCTTCCCAACGTGGCAGAGCTTTCTTGGTGGAAGAGGACAAAATTCTATGTTGTGCATGGCTTGAAGTTTCTCAAGATCCGGTGAAGGGTGCAAACCAAAGAAAGGAGAAGTTCTGGGAAAAATAGAGGATTTGTGGTTGGAGTAAATAGGAATAGTGATTTCCTATAAAATCACTTTATGAATAAAATAGAGTATTTTGATACTTTCAAATAGAGTATTGAATTGGAGATGCTCGTAGTGTTGTTTCTCTAAGTTCTTTCACAGGTTCTTCAGTTCTTTTTGGTTCTCATGTGTCATCTACTTCTATTTGGCATCAAAAGTTAGGACATCCAAGTCTTTCTATGTTTCAATCATTAATAAAGCAGTTTCACCTGCCTGTTCATAAATCATTTGATGTCACTTGTTTTAGTTGTAATCAAGCAAAAAGTCATAAACATCATTTTCCTGTTTTTGTCACAACTTCTGTTAAGCCTTTTGATCTTTTACATATGGATGTGTGGGGGCCTGCTCCTGTCCCTTCTGTACAAGGATATCGATATTATTTGCTCATAATTGATGATTTTAGTAGGTATTCTTGGTTGTTTCCATTACATTACAAGTTTGAAGTGAAAACTATGCTTACTCAATTCAAAACCTATGTCCAAAATCAGTTTGCTACTACTGTTAAGACTGTAAGAGCTGAAAATGGAGGAGAATTTGTGAATAATTATCTCAAGCAATTGTTTTTGTTGTATGGGGTTGTTCATCAAACTTCTTGTCCAAATACTCCTGAACAAAATGGAGTAGTAGAAAGAAAACATAGACATCTCATCGAAACTACTCTAACCTTACTCATTCAAGCTGGTTTGCCTACACATTTTTGGCTTGAAGCTTTAACAACTCTTAATCAGCTTACATAACCACTCTCAATGGGCTGACTTAACAATTGTTTGCTTCTTTTTTCTTTTGCTCGCCGATGTGGTACTTGTGCTTGTTTCTTTTGTTCAATTCACTGAGGAGTCGACATTCTCTATTCGTAGATGTGGTGGTTATATACTCCTATGTTTGTTTCTTTTGTCCCATATAATTTCACTGCTGACTAATTATGCTTTATTTTTTGTTGAATGTTGCTGGCTCATATGCGGATGTCAATAGTTAGTGGTCACCGGCACAGATATTGTATCCTCCCTCCATCCCTTTTTAAGTGTCCCGCTTCGTAATTCCAACTTATTAAGAAAATATCATCATTACACATTTCAGATCAACTTTTACCTTCACTTTCTCTACTTAACCTCTCTATAAAAATATCATAATTACACTTTTACTCACTAACTTTTCAAAATGGAATCTACTTTTGGGGCAAAATGGAAAATGTACCCACTTTTACCCACTAACTTTACAAAATGGACACTTATTAAGGAACAGTCCAAAATGAAATACTGGACATTAAAAAGAGGACGGAGGGAATAGGATGGATGAATATTGGACGAGTGCTTGTTCCCAGTTCATCATCTAGTATTTGATTAGGCTTAACTCTCCCGACTTCCACTACCCTACTAACAAATAGGATTGCGTATGTAGTATCCGATGTTGCCTGCGCCGGGGGAAGGGGGGGGGGAGCGGCTGGTGGCGGGAGTATTATTCACTTTTTTCGCAATGTTTTCCTTTGCTCATTCAAAAATAACCCATTTGATTCACAGATTAAAGCACAACCATATGTATAGTTTATGGCATCCCATTAGTAAATCCCTTATTGCCACATTCAATTGTTATGCGTCTCATTGAACATATATAGCAGTGCATAAGGACAGTACTGTTATTGTTATTTTGACGATATTACTGTATTACCCTCGTAATTCGCATCGAATGAGTGAAATAATTAGCTGCTTGTTCAGTTGATAGCCGAAAGCCTTCGAGACTGATGATGGATAATGGCGGCGGTTGACGGGCATTCATCCAACACAACTTCATAGCCGTCTCTGAAGCTGTCCATTCCAGAGGCCATGAGTTGCCAAAAGAGCCCGCCCCCCAACGGTCCCCCGCTTTTAACGCAACCAAACACGGTGTTGTAAATATACTGGTAGTACTCGTCCCTTGCACCCACGCTGTACCCTGCTGATTTCGATGACTTCCCGAATTCAGCGAGGAGGAGTGGCTTCTTGAGCAGTGAATTCGAGTCTGCGATGTGGGTTCGAATCCATTTTTCCACAAATGCAGATTGCTCTTCCTTACTCGAACCCTCCATCCTAACATCAATCATGATACAAAGTTCATCATCTTTTGCTTCAAAATGAAATCAAAGAAGAGTGTATAATATGTACGTCCTACAAAGATTGAAGTTACCATTGCTCAGGGTAGAGATGAATGGTGGCAAAATCGATCCCAGGAATCTGATTGTTGGAAATGAAGTCGGTCCCAACAACTTGGTTTCCAGGATTGTTTTGTTTCCTGGATTCCCCATAGAATCCTTCCAGTCCAATTTCCAGGAGATGATTTCCATCGATGGACTTAACGTGGGTGGCCATTTCTCTGATCCAATCCTGTTTTAGAATGATCAAAATTATCAAACAAATGGAGTAGCAGTTAATTTATCGGAAGAAAACTAATAGAGTATCATGTGATCATGAAATCAATTGACATGTGTGTAGTAACTAATTAAGCAATATATGTAAAATAACGTCACCGTCTCACTTGATATATATTCTCTCTATCCCAAACATATTGTCTGGTCAGAAAAATGATAACTTAAAAAAATATATATATATATTTTTATCAGGAAAAATTTAAAAAGTTTTGATAAAAATTGCACAATTTTTGAGTTTATTCAAAAAGTCAAAACTAATTGATATTTAGTAACTAGTGGCAAAAGGTTCCGAGTTTTTTCAACAAAAATCGCATAATTTTTTAGATCTGTGGATTGGACAATTTTTATTTGGAAAGGAGGAAGTACTTGTTTTCCAATTTGTTGCTTACGAGGGTAGAGAAACCAAAAGTCAAGGTGATGATTCAGCACATCTACATGTACAAAACTCATGAGAGAGAGAGAGAGAGAGAGACCTGAATAGGCCTTCCAGAGAAGCCTGCAGTTTGGCAACGAGGTTCATTCATTAGCTCCCAAGCAAAGATGGTGGGATCATCTTTATACGCTATCCCAGTTATCGAATTCACTCTTGTTAGCACAGCCTGCAGTTTTAAGTAGTGCCATTGCAAAAATTCAAACTGGAAAATCTGTAATTGGATAAAGAGAATAAATTAATGGAGTTTCACCTTATCATCCCTTCATCCTATATAATTTTTATGCTTATTTTTGCATGTTTCCGAACAATTTGACCAATTTTAAGGTTTTGTTTTATATATTATCCTTGAAATTGTTACAAAGATTACAGAAGTAAGGATTCGAGAATCCGAGACTCAATCCGAGATTGGCAAGAAGCTAAACATGAAACATCCATCGGGACAAGCCCGTGAAGCTTATTGGGCAAAGCCCATAACTAATTTTCCTCTTTCTGATGCCGTCTCCCCTTTGACCCTTTTAATTAATCAATGTATGCTATCCTTTCTATGTGTTAGCCCCATGATTTTTTATTTTGATGATAACAAAAACAACCTAATTGAAATTATATTAGTCTTGAATTTAGTTTTTTTTTTTAAATTGTAGAAAGTCAGTGTGAAATCCAATTCACCCTCTCTTGAGTTGCTTTTGAACCAACACTATGATTAACAAAATCTCTTTCTGTGCCGATCAATGGAAATACACAAATTAATCATTTATATGGCAAACCTTAGTCGTCTAACAACGATGGACATATAATTTCTAAAATTTTAAGACAATCAGGTGTGTATTTTGCTTCGAAGTGGTAAAATCTAGAGTACTCACATCCTAGTTCCTACATATGTCCTTCTGTGTTGATATTCTATTCCTCTTTTTTTCACTTGGATATATATATATATATATCATGACTCTTTATCATTGTCAGATTTAGTCAACTATTGGATAGTTCCGGAGTACAATGTGGCATTATCATGTGGTACCTTTGCAATGCAAAATATTCTCACCACACGTACAATACATGCAACGTGTGGGTTGTTTCTTGCCTTTAACCACCCAACAAAAATGAATGATAATGTCTCTACGTAAAGGGTTCGGAATACTGCGTACGTGGGAAAGGCCACCTAATACTCCAGAAATGTTAAAAATATAATTACTCGATCGATATTTACCTTGACATGATTTTTGTAGTATCCCTTAACAACAACACTAGTGAAAAAGTCGTCATCATTTTTCAAGGATTGGCCTCGGTCTCTTGCCCACTGCACATATTGTTTTTTGCCCCCATAAGCTTCCCAGTTATTCACCAAGCTCAGGATCAAATAAATTCCATACTTCCTCGCCTCTGAGATCACAAAATCTAATCCCTGCATGAAAGAAACAACAATATACATTACACATGTGACATGCTACATATACATATATATGGAGTAGTGAATGCCCGTGCCTGAATACAACACACCTGCATTATGTGTGAATCCAACCTAAACAAATTATTTGTCCCACTTGACCAACAAAACAATCCCATTCGAGTTCTCCCAATGATAAGCGCATAAATGTTCATATTAACACCCTCTAATTTATCTTTGTTAAGTCCATTTATATTATTACTCGAAATTTAATGCTTTATTTTTATATTGTAGATATTTAGAAGCTTAATACGTTAAAGTGGTAAATTATTTACGTGGGCAGATCATGGATTGGGCCATATTACTTTTGCTCAACTGTCAGCATGTAGCCATGGAAGTGGAAATAGTAGCAAAATAACACAATGTCTTGGTGGGCCCAAAGTAGTTTTCTACAGACCAAGGAAAGAAAAAGTAGTAGAAGGCCTAGCCAAATTCTCGTCAGTGGTTGGCCCCGGCTTTGACTAAAAAAATTGGAGAAAATAGGGTTTGTAAAGGACACTACAGAAGCTTAAAAAAGGGACGACGCAAAACAGTGAACGAAGCTTTTTGTTCCGAATATTGTTTATTTTTCTTTCGAGTTTTTTTTTAAGTTTTGAAATTTTATTCAATTACTCGCACTCCGATAACTCGTTTTAATTTATGTTCTTAATAAAAGTTATTCACTTGTATTTAATTAGTTTATATTTATTATTTGTTTTTCATCTCACGTAATAGAAGCATGTTTCAAACTAGAATTTCTTTCAATTTTTGCTTGATAATGATTAGTGAGTAGTCGTATAGGTAGGGCTGTGGGGTGATTAGCAAACCGTGACCAGTCGGGCATTGCTCTTATTTTCAAACAATGAAAAATACAATTTTAGAGTGGTAAAATACTTCTCGTAGACGAACTCGGGCATTGTCGAAGCCCATGTGAACGGGAGAATGGGGGTCCAAAACTTATTCTTTGCTGCGTATGGGTAAACGGCGACCATAACGGTTTGCATCTTGTGGGATATCTTTTTCAATCTAAAATTGAATATTTTTAAAAATATTGAATGACGCAGGTTAATCCGGACTGATTGTGAGTGTTATGAACCCTACAACCGTACCTACTTTAAATTATTTGAAAAGAACAATCAATTTCCTAGGTTTTAGTTAATCCCAATCAATTGTCAATGCGTGGCTACCTAAGAGCCAGTTTAATCAGTAACAACCCGAGTTTTTAGTCAACACAAATCACTGTTTCTGTTGATTCGACTCCGGACATATACAGGATATTATGCTACGTCAGTCTCTGTCATACGCTTTGGGCAACCCGTTAATTTAGGACTAGAAAATCGTCAAACATTTTTGGCGCCGTTGCAGGGGATGGTAACATATGTTAAGAATTCGGGTAATTTTTTTTCTTTTCTTTTTAGTTTTTTGTTTTGAATCATAATAGGTAGAGGTAGGCAATCCTTCATTGTAAAAAAGCAATCACCTCTAAAACCTAAGTACTGCCGAACGGTGGAAATAGTAGCAAAATAACACAATGTCTTGATGGGTCCAAAGTGATTTTCTACTGACCAAGGAAAGAAAAAGTATTAGAAGGTCTAGCCAAATTCTCGGCAGTGGTGGCCCACGGCTTTGACTTAAAAAAGAGAGGAGAAAATAGGGTTTGTAAAAGACACTACAGAACTATCAAAAGAAAAAAGGACACTACAGAAGCTTACAAAAGGGACACGCAAAACAGTGAACGAAGCTTTTTGTTCCGAATATGGTTTACTTTACTTCCGAGTTTTTTCTTTAAGTTTTACAACTTTCTTCAATTACTTGCATTTCGTTAATTCGTTTTAATTTTTATTCTTAATAAATGTTATTTGTTGGTATCTGATTAGTTTATATTTTTTGTTTGTTTTTCATCTCACGTAATAGAAGCATGTTTCAAACTAGAATTTCTTTCAATTTTTGCTTGATAATGATCAGTGAGTAGTCATTTAGGTAGAGTTGCGGGGTGATTAGCATACCGCGTACTACTCATATTTTCAAACAATGAAAATGACAATTATAAATTGGTAAAATACTTCCTGTTGACTAACCCGGGCATTGTCGGAGCTCATGTGAACGAGAGAATGGGGGTCCAAAACTCATTCTCCGCTGCGTATAAGTAAACGGTGACCATAAGGGTTCACATCTTGCGGAGTATTTTTTTCAATCTAAAGTTGAATATTTTTAAAAACACTGAATGAAGCAGGTTAATCCAGACTGATTGAGAGTGCTATGAACCCTACGACTGTACTTCCTTTAAATTATTTAAAAAGAACAATCAATTTCCTAGGTTTTAGGAAATCCCAATCAATTGTAAGGGGGCTATCTAAGAGCCAGTTTAATCAGTAACAACCCGAGTTTTTAGTCAGCACACATCACTATTTCTGTGGATTCGACTCCGGATTTACCGGATATTGTGCTACGTCGGTCTCCGCCCTAAGCTTGAGACAACCCGTTAATTTAGGACTAGAAAATTGTCAAGCACCCAACATCCGTTCGTGGGATTATATATATATATATATATATGGAGTTAGGTTCCGGTGAGGGATCCCTCATTTTATTAAAATGCGGGACTCCCCTTCCCGATTGAATTTCGATGATCCGAGCCGCTCAAAGTTATCAGAACGTGATTTTAAGGGTCCTCGTGAGAAATCAGCAAAAAAAATGATCAGGAAGGGTTTCATCCGAGCAGTTTTCATTGAATGGTTGAAAAAAAACTGCTCGGATGACACCATTTCCTGTCATTTTTTTTGCTGATTTATCGCGGGGACCCTTAAAAATTACGTTCTGCACACATTGAACGGTTTGGATTTTCAAAATTTGATCGAAAAATTAAAATTTCTTATTTTAACAAAATGAGGAATCCTTCACTTGAAAATTCCTCTCTATATATATGCTCAAATTCTTAGCGTTGTATCTATGCATCACATAAATTAAAAAGAGAGTTTGAATTGTACTTTGTTTGTCCCAATGTATTTGTCCTTTTTTTAAGATTCATCAATCTCAATTGAAAGAGATACATCTGACAGCAATATTACTTGTCATTGACATCTTCCACAAAAGCTGAATTTTTGTAATGATATATTAATCTTTCTTTACTTCTATGTATGATCTTACATCATATAGAATTACGTCCGTATGTTCTTTTTCTTTTTTTAATAACTAATAACATATCTCAATATTTATATCTAGTTTTTTTTTATCAGCAATATTTATAGCTAGTTATGGTTTATTAGTACAAAATAAGAAAAATAAAGGGGGAGGTAAAATTATTAATTTGAGGACCAAACTTGACTTTATTTAGGATTTTAGAGACCAAATGTGTATTCATACCACAATTATGTAAATAGACCTACATCTCTTATTTTCTTCCTACTAAATCATAAACTAAATTTCAGACCCTATCACGTACAGCTCTGCCCTATGTGTATAGGTATACCCTACATGCATATGTAGATATGTACTTTTTCATAATTGAACCGGGGATGGTGCTATGCAGTAAGTGCACAATACTGTGTTGTGCGCATTCGGGTCGTTGATTTCGACTATTAACAGTCTATATTAAAAACATATCTCAATTATTGATTGTCGAGATCAACGGTTTAGGTGCACACAACACGATGCCGCAGAACACCTCCCCGGGTTCGTTTATAATGTATTACCTGAAACATGAGTGGATTGTAAGTGCCAGGAGAGGGCTGCAGGGGTCTGTAACTTCCACCATCACTGAAAGCCCAAGTTCTTGCAATGTTCATCCCTTCTTTCGAAGCTTGATGGAAAGTGTTCGTCACATTCGCCCTTGTTGTAGGATCAGACGCCATGTACATCAGCCAATATGCATTGAACCCATTGAGGTTCAATCTCCTCCCATTCTTCACGAAATGGGTTCCACTTGTTCTAATGAACCCTTGTGATCCAGCAGGGTAATGACGACCATTTGCATGGCCAGTGCTTTGTCCCTGCAGTTGGATTAATAGAACAAGAAGAGCCAAGAAAATGAATGATCTTCTATTTCCCAACATGGTTCACAATGCTAGATCTGATCTCTAAAATATTACTCAAATATTTTGTCTCCAATATTGCACACACGGGGGGGGGGGGGGGGGGGGGGGGGGGGGGGGGGGGGAGAGAGAGAGAGAGAGAGAGAGAGAGAGAGAGAGAGAGGCAGTGTGGAATGAGCCCTCTCCTCTGGGATTATATAGATGAGAACTGAGATGTCAGGATTTTCACAAGTGTGATTTTCTTCACCTCATTAAAAAAGAGGGTCAACAATACCTTCATTTTTGGTAGTTGTTAAATGGGCTCATGGCACTTATGGTTTCTAAAGTTTTTATAATTTTCCGAACCAATGAGACGTATTAACCACTTTACGACTGTACTTTTCAATTTGCAAAAAAAAAAAAAAAATTATGAAGGGAGGAAAAAATATTAAGTATTTCCCTTTAATATGCATAATTAATGAATGAAAATCCTCTATCTTTTGCTTAATTTCAGCTCTTCTTCTGTCAACCAGATATTACCAAAATATGGGTGTTGTGTTGGTTTAATTTATTAACTTGTTGACGAACTAAGTTTATTTTCCAAATCCACCTGTGAATGGAATAAAAAGAGTATGATACGTTTTCCAAATGATATGTATGTACAATTACTCCAAGAACTGACCTTACACATTGACATTAAATTTGGCTATCGATCTTATTCGATTTTATGACTCCAAGGAGGCAAGGATCCATCAATCCGTAAGAAAAATGAAGGACTTATGTGTCCCGAACTCTCAAACGCGTCTGAAGTTAATGACCTAAAAAATCTGTCATGGCCCCAATGGGGTCTGCTGCTGGCGATGGAAAACTCATCTCAACTCTCATTAAAAATATGTGTGAAATTATATCATCAACGCTGACTTCAAATTGGTGTCAGATGGAATTTTTTTGATGGATAGGATTAGACCTGATTTTATTTTATTTTTAATTGTTGATGTCATCATTATTTCTTTTGTTATTGGTATTTATTACCTCATGAGATGGCAGTGCCCCATTATACGCCTCCACTAAACATTTCTCAAGAGAGTCCACATATGCACTTAGTACATACTGAGCTCCACAAAAACATATGTTGAAAAAAGGTATTGGAGCACCACGTAGCGGTACCAATACCACCCAAGATGATGTGGCTGTCCAATTGGGTTTTCTTGCTTGGTTGTTCCTCTCCCGAATTACAAAGGCTCCTTATATCAGGTGTCGATTTCTCTCTATGAAGGATCTGCAATGTTCTCTTTTTTTTCAACTCCTATCTTTGGGAGGGCTAAGAGATGTTCTGGAGTTCTAATCCAGAAGAAAATGCTGAAAATGTCCTATTTCTTTGCCTACTGAAATGACAGCTATTGCTCAAGATGGATCAGTTTTGTTTTGCTTGTAATAGTGCTCCTATTTGCCTTACTATTCTGGTGATGTTTTGGGAGGGATAACAAATCTGCTTTTGCTGCTCGGAGGATTTCCGGCTTTGATGTGGTTTCTTATCTGATGTAGGATATTTTCTTCGTTGTTTTTTCTGGCCAGCTGTTTTTGGCCTTCGTTTTTTCTCCTCTCTTCCAATGCTCTATTGGAAGTTTTTTTCCTCTCCCTATTAATTCTATGTATCAATATCATGGTTTATGTTTCTTTTCGTTGATGTATCCGTATCCAGCTTTAATAATATAATCTTTTTGTTGATAAATAATAATAAAAAAGACCACCCAATATCAGGGAATAATTTTTCCTCTCCTATGAATGGTTGTGCACTTGTGCCTTTGCAAGAGTGATTACCACTTTACCAGCATCCCACCCCTTTACAAAACCACACATTGTATAAATAGCTGTGAAAGGGGTACGTGGACACCAAATGACAGTGCGGCAATTCTCATGAGAACTCAATAAATTCTCCGTATGTAGTGGCCTGACTCCCTTCTTTTTTCTTTTTTTTTTAAAAAAAATCATGTGTTCAGTTTGCACGCTAACAGCCAAGCAAACCTCTAATGACCCCAAAAGAGTTGATAGCACTTGATTTCGATCCTTTTAAGAGAAAGCAGATTTGTAAGTTACAGGCTTTGATCATCGGGCCAAATCTGAAAATTTAAAAGAAATGTGTCACATTGGAGAGTACAAGAACGACATTATAACAGCGTGAGAAAATAGGGATTATTGGTGCCATTTTCACTTTAGTGAAGAGTAAACTAACTCACTCCTCGTCAGAGGCGTTTAGTGTTTAGGGCTATGAACAATTTATGGACCTTCATGTGGACTAACTAACTAATTCCTCTGTTAACTCCATACTAACGTATAAAATAAATGGCAAAAAAAAAATTGAATATTTAAAGCTGACATGAACATTACAAAATGGTATGTGTGTGTGTGTATAGTAGTATAAATTCGGTAACGTGTGAATGGAGATGCCCGCTAGCTGGAGGGGGGTTTGCTATTAATGTAGTCAATTTCATTAAATAATAAGAATAGTATTTCTCATGAATTACTTTTACCATCAGTTGATTTTCAACATTTCTCGATCAATAATTAATTACGTTGACAACTGCCAGAAAACTGACTCCAAAAGATTTAACTCATCAGACCGAAATTGACTTGTTAATTAATACATCATCATCAATGACATGTACTTATTACATAGATTTTCTGAATCCTCCAAAAGGGCAAAAGTGTAAATCTTGGAGCTTATTTTCGATCTTGATTTTTTCTTTTAACATCCACTTAATTTTCTCTCCTATCTTTTATATTTCCTTTTCCTATTTTTATCACAAATTTCCTGACCATAGATATATACATGGCTAAATACAAGAAATGTGTACGCATCAGGAGTGGAGTGAGAATTTATAAATGACTTGGCCAAATGCCTAAAATCTCACACATATTCCATGCGATTGGGTCTTGTTTGGCAACGATAAAGAGCTAATTCTGTATTTTTAATGAAATTTTTGGACAATTTACTTTACTAACTCCTATGGGTCCAATGGGTATATCAGCAATAAAAGTTACATATGTTCTTAGCGAATTTTCTAACTCCATCGGTTCGAGCAGTTTGGTGGTGTAATTAGGTTCACGGCCCAGGCAGGTTTTCATCACTGGCACCGTTTTGGTTTGCCTGGTGGGGTGGTCAGCAGAGGTCGGCAGCATGTTGGTGGTAACGGCGATTGTTTAGGCAGTGTTGGGCTGTTAGGGTTTGGGTTGGTCTTGGGTCTCTTAGGCTGGGCGTTGCCTATGTTTTGGGAAAATGACGGCCCTGGACATGTTTTGATAGTTAATACCGTCATTTTCTCCTATGTTTTCTATAGGCATGCTTTTGTGGGTTTGGGCTTATTTTTATATCTGGACATTTTGCGTCTTTCTGTTTAATCTAAGCCATATTTGTTTCAATCTAGACATTTTGAGGCCCATAGGGTGTTTTTTTTTTTGGATTTTGTCCACAGGTGTTCGGGTTTTGCCCCTTAAGTGTTTGGGTCTCGGCTCATTATCCAACCTTTAGTTGGATCCCCATCCTCTCTCCCCTTACTTGATGTACCCCTATCAAGTTTCCTAATAAATTTTTGCCGTTTCAAAAAAAAACATCCTTCCATCCTTGCTAAGTATAGTAACAATGATTCAAGAGATAATATAACAAAAGATTCATTAATTTCACAATTAACCATGTCTACTTACAAGTGTAATATTATCGCACATGGGGTGTGAATAATTTATTAAATTTTTTTTGTTAACAAAAGGGGGAAAATATAGATTGATGAATAGCGTCCAATGAAGATAGAAATCTTAAAACCAATATAGAGCAAAGATGCATATGAAAGTTAACACGGAGGGGGTTCTCTAGAGGCTTACAAGAAAAGAAGAGAGCCAAATGTAGCCAAGAATAATTTGCTGGCCTGCAGGTTATAAAAAAAGAACCTCATAATTAACTTGCGAAAATTAACATGCCGACAAATCATTCTTGGCTGCAATCGACTCTCCGCCTCTTCGCGCAAGCCTCTCAAGACAAAGCTACATTGGACTTTGAAGATTTGAATCTCTTATTTGATTTGTTGATCGAACAAAATGTACTTGCTACATGCGGTATATATAGTCACAGATTTGGTGCTTATACTCTTGCTCTCTGATCAACTTTCCAAAAAGGCAATATTCTAATGTCAACCAGATGGAATGTCCCACTTGGAGCTCCATTATGGCCTATCCATATTTATATGCTCATAATACCAATCTAGAACTTTTCCCTATTTTGAAAACTTCAACCTTAGGCTTCGATCAACATAGCTGGTTTCACCTGTCAACCATTGGAGTACTAGAGAGAGAGAGAGCATTGAGTTGCGGTTACAACTTGTGAAAGTGGCCAAGTGTGTGGAAATTGAAATGTCAACGAGGATATGTTCTCTTAGTTTGTTTCTTGTTTTTGAGTACCTTTGTTCATATGTCAATGAGGCATCAGGCAGGGAAGAGAGAGAGAAATATTGAGAGTTGTGGTTACAACTTGTGAAAGTGGCCAAGTGTGGAACTTGAAATGTCAATGAGGATAAATATGTTTTCTTCTTTCATCTTGTTTTTGAGTACGTACCTTTGTTTATATGTCAATGAGGCAGGGGAAAAAAGGATACTACAATATATATCTTGATTTGTACACATAAACAGACTTTCCCCATATTAAAACGTTGTGTACATATTTTACCCGGGAAAAAAAAACTAGAAAATAAGATATGAACGTGGTACAAATTCGAAGTTGTTGTCATATGAACGACACCCAAAATAACCAAATCTAGTACTTGCAATTTATTTTGTAGGGACATACAAAAGGCACGTACTTATTTTTTACATGACCGAGATCACCCATGCAAGCGGTACAACAAAAACGATCCGTATTTACATTGAAACTAAAGAAACCACTTATTACTACTTCATGCCCAACAAAACCATAGCTTTTTTTTCTTTACTAAACAACCACAAACACACAAAATCACAACACTTCCTAGCTAGTCACTCAGTGATCAAGACTCGAGAGCAGAGAGCTTCTGAGACTGTTGAGCAATTACGCTTGCAGTGGAAGGGCTTTCTTCCAAAACAACCTCGTACCCATCTCTGAAGTTGTCCATTCCAGAGGCCAAGAGTTGCCAGAAGAGCCCACCCCCACATGGGCCCCCAGTCCTGGCACAAGTGTACACGGTGTTGTATATGCTCTGGAAATAGTTGTCCCTCATGGCCACACTGTACCCAGCTGACTTTGAGGACTTGCCAAACTCGGATAGCAGGATTGGTTTCTGGATCACTGATTTGGAGTCCTGGATGTGGGCTTGGATCCATTTCTCCACGAATGCGGCCCTGGCCTCTTCGTCGGATCCCGGTACCCTGCCATTACGCAAACAGTGTACGTATTAGATATGTACTCGTTTTCGGCCTGCTTTTGTGGTATGTGCTAGAGAGTTTGAGGCTTGTGTACGGATGAAAAGAAATTATTTTTCAAAACAATAATTTCAGTTCATGCTAATATCTTCTAAAAAAAATCAATATTTTTGGTATTTTCTCCTTCTATTTTGATTCATTCATTTTGTTTTTTTAGATTAATCATCCGTCTCGAAAAGAGAGTCTTAAAGGTATAAAATGATGACCAAAAGCACACACAAAATACTAAAGACGAAAATATACCAAATAGTTAGTATTTTTTTTGTCTATAGTGTCGTCTTACATCAATCTTTTTCAACTTCGGTCCATAATTCTATACTTTTTCGATTCCTCTCGTCAAAACGAATAACTAAATTCCAAAAATTACGACGAAAAGCTATACAAAAATTAGGAAAAATAAGTTTTAGTAAAAAAAAAAAAATACCTCGGAAGACAAAAAAATATATATACGTGAACTCTTCCCGCAAAGTTCTTACCTAAATTCTTTTTCGTTAATTTTCTAGTACAAGGAAACCAAAAGTTTGTGTGCGGGGTAAATTAGTCAGATGAATATATCTATAGCTATGTAGTAATTTGTAAAATCGAGAAATTAAGTCACCATTGATCGGGATAGAGATGAATGGTAGTGAAGTCGATTCCGGGTATCCGGTTATTGGAAATGAAGTCCGTCCCAACTTGATAACCAGGATTGAACTGTTTCTTTTCTGGCATCGAATCTCCGTAGAACCCTTCTAGCCCGATTTCGAGAAGATGATTCTTGTCGACGGATTTCACGTACGCTGCCATTTCTGTGATCCAGTCCTGTTGTGCGATGAGCGCAAGACATAACGATTCTATCAAGCAATTATCAATCTCAAAAACAAGAACAAAAAGAGATGAAGAAACGCAAGGAAAGCAAGAAATTAAACAGAGCACACTAGAACACAAGAAATTTATGTGGGTCAATACACAGGCTGTGTATCTACTCTAAAGGGGAAGGGACGAATCGATCCGCTATAGTCACTAAGGATTACAAGCTTCAATCTCCTCACAATTAAGTGTATCTCTACCTCTCTAAAGTTTCTCTCACCAAAACAAGAATCGAAACCCTGGACATTGCTGAAAACACATATTTATAGAGCAATTCGCGGGTCCAACTGACCGGACCGGGCCCTTCAGTAAATTGAAACTACACACAACAAATCCTGTGTAGATATTCCATGGCAGTATGCATGTATGATCGGCATGGTGTGACTTGTGATAAGCTTGAGATATTCAGAAGTGAAGTTTGTGTGCGGTGTAGTTAAGAAGCAAAGAGGAAGGTTGGGATCGTAGAGCAGGGTCAAGGCAAGAATTTGTCTGGTTTTTTTAATTTGGGGGTTGCTTGGTTAGGTTTGGTTTGGTTAGACTGTGTGCTGATTGTGGTTGATTTCCCTTTTTGTATATATAAATCGAGAAGTTTTTCAGTGCCGGGTGGGCACGGGTCACGTGGTGTCGAACACGATCTCGGCCGTCCAAACGTGTTTTGGACGGTCCAGATCTGTTTGGATAATTTTTTAGTGTAAAATTACCAAAACACACCCTCAAGCCCAAACAAATCTGGGCCGTCCAAACACGTTTGGACGACCGAGATGCGTACTTGACACCACGTGGCCCGTGCCCATCTGGCACTGAAAAATTTCTCATATAAATCTGGGAATGTTTGTTATGAAATAGTAATCGGAGTTCATAGAAAAAGAGAGAGAGAAAGTGAAAGGAAGTTGTTTGACAGAGTGAGAGAGACGACCCAAGGGGTTGGCATAGTGGTCAAACTTATAGGTTACGTTTGCTCTTTCCTAATTTCTTATGTTTGAAATCTCTCAGGTGCTCTTAATTCTTTTGGGACCACTTTATAAAGAACTTTACTTTGATTGTACTTGGGATCCCGAAAGTGGACGGTGAGATTCATCCCACAGAATTAGTCAAGATGTGCGTAAATTGGCTTAGATACCTTAGTTATTAAAAAAAAAGTGGGAGAGGGATATACATGATTGAGAGGTGGATGGAGGTGAAATATTTGTAATTTTGTAGTGTTTGAGTTGCTTTGAATAAAAATCGCGAGTTGCATTCAAGGATCAAGAACTCCCACCAATTAATTGGGAAAAACCTATATTTAGACGGTCGATGTATCCTTTGTCAAATTTTTTAAAAAAAATTTTGCTAATCTTAAAAAAAATGGGGAAAAATGTAGTAATTAAATTCTTAATATGAAGCTTACGCAATTATTTTTTTTATCAATGTGTGTGTGTGTATATATATATATATATAGAGAGAGAGAGAGAGAGAGAGAGAGAGAGAGAGAGAGAGAGAGAGGACCTGGAGAGGTTTTCCAGAAAGGTCAGATTGGCAACGAGGTTCGTTCATTAGCTCCCATGCAAAAATGGTAGGATCATCTTTATAGGCCACTCCGCTAATCGAATTCACCCTTGTGAGGACAGTCTGCACCAGAAATCGATTTCCTTGTCATACAAAACATACCTACGTACGGAAGTATATATATTCATTTTTCTGCCTGCTTTATTTGCTTTCATTGTCCGATATTCCAGAGGTAACGTGAAAAACAATTAACTTAAGTCGAATTTTTAAAGAACGTTCAATCAAAATGATGCGGCAGTGACATTTTGAAATCGAAGGGTGAGAGATGAGTAAGCTGTTGACACCAAATTTTGCCCGGGCAGGTGCCACATGATAAGCTTTTTTGGGTATATATATATACACATACCTTCACATGATTTTTGAAGTATCCTTTGACAACAGGGTTGGTGTAAAAATCATCATTGTTGTTTAAGCTGGATTGGCCTCGGTCTCTTGCCCATTGAACATATTGTTTCTTGCCACCATAGTCATCCCAATTGTTCACAAGTGTGAGTATCAGATAGATCCCATATTTCCTAGCTTCCGCAACCACAAAGTCCAGTCCCTATATATATAACTCAACCAATTAAAGAGGAAGAAACAATTAGTACCCATTAGCATATATGATGCATGTGCCAGTGAAATGTTATTGATTTATCTTCACTCACTAATTTATATTTATATGATGAGAAAAATAATAAAAATTTGAAAGTAAGAGATCGAATGTTTGACATGAAATTCCTATAGAAATAGACGCATGTGTGTCCTCATCTGAGGCCTCTCCTATCAATACAACATGTATTTTGTACGACGTCATCTGACTAGGAGAGGCCTGCGACAGGAACACTATATAAGTTCTAGATGAATTATTCAATCTTGACATTATTGTAAAGGTAGGTTGCGGTTTGGTCTCATTTCGCTAAAGTTCTTATTTTTTAAGTATTTATTTTATGCTTTACGAGGCTAGTTATTCTCTCACAACGTCACCTTTAATTCAAATAATAAATATTTATTTGAAGTTCTTATTTTAGTTAGTCAAACACACCCTTATTTTTTCAACTTGAATTAAGAAATTGAATTTCAAACTAAAGAAAAAGAATCAATTGAAAAAGAATGTTAGATTAATTCCTATCCAATGAACAAGTTAAGAGGCACCAAATAAAGCAATTTGTATGCATTAAATATCGTCTCTCCTACAAAGCTGGTGGTACACATACATGGTAATGACGTCTGACCACCGGAATACGAGAGATGATGATTTATACAATTTTTTGTTTTTGTGTGTCATAGCATTTTCGTGTTACGATACCTTAAAAACGTCCTCGTTGTATGAGCCCGGAGAGGATTGAAGGGATCCGTAACCACCATCACTAAAAGCCCAAGCTCTTGCAACATTCATCCCTTCTTTTGAAGCCTGTTGGAATGTGGTTGTCACCTTCCCCCTTGTCGAAGGATCAACTGCCATGTTCATCAGCCAATATGCATTGAACCCATTGAGGTACAATCTCCTCCCATTCATCACAAAATGGGTCCCACTGGTTTTCGCAAAGCCTTGGCCTGCAGGGTTTGTTCTTGCATGGCTTGGTTCCTGTTGCAAGAGAATAAGAAGAGCCAAGAAAATGAAGCTGTTTATTATTGGTCTCTTCCCCATTATCAATAGAAAATCCTAGCTATTTGGAAAGGATTAAAGTGTGATTCAAGAAGTTCCTATGTGAATGACATATGAGTTCAAGAGAGGTAGGTTATTCCAATAAGTTGGTCTGCATGGGTTTTTATAGGGGAGAACTGATAGAGACGGAGCAGGATTTAGATAGAGGGGGGAGGGGGCGAAACTAAGGTTATGAATCTCATATCGTATCTGTTGGTATGTACCGGCTGTACTGTCCAAATTGGGTATTCTACGCCTCTAATTTCATTCTGGTTTAAATATTGATCGGTACCGGACGGTAGCGAAAATACCGGTCAGTACTAGCCAATACCGGACTACTTTTAAATTTATTTTTTTCTTCAATGGACAATACCGGACTACTTTTATTTTTATTTTTATTTTTATTTTTAATAAGTGTATATTATACTATAGATTTTTTTATGTGAAAAAATAACACTAATATCAATAAATTCAATACAGTACCCAATATCTCACTGGTACAGGTATGTACCGTACCAGTAAGAAAATCGGTAGCCTGGCCGATATGGTATTCAGAATCTTGGGCGAAATTTAAAACCTGAAATTTTATATATTCACGTGGTTGTTGAAGTTTCAAGTGTTCCTTGCAGACAATTTGAAATTCAATTAAGCATGCATAAATTCCAAATCCACTCTCTATTCATACTTGACATAACATGTACGTACACATAAAATTTAGTACTATTGCTTATCTCGGCGGCGTTCTTTCAAATCTCGAAAGTCATCTATGATCGAAACTAGTAAAATATATTAAAAGTCGCACCAAATCCCTTTTCAATGAACGACATGAAAGAAGGAAGTTGTTTATTTTGATACTACCATATGATGTTTATTTTGTTTTTTGAATTTTGGGTAGGCCGATATAGTACAGACAATTAATATTTAATGTGTATTTTATATCATATATATAAGGTGATTCTAACAAGGATCATGGCCCACCTGGCCACCCTTATGTTTACCTCTGTGTCCATCAATCAAAGGGTAATTATGTTGTACGATGGTCCGAACAGAAGTTTACGTAGCAAATTAATGAGGTTTCCTTTTGTGCCCTTCTATTTTTCTCAAACTAAAATATCACTATTGTGTTGTCAGAGCATTTTCAATGGGAGATATCAAATTTGAGCCGGAGGTTGTAAAGGTTATAATTGACGCTAGTTTACAATCCAATCCAGATACCTTCTATCAAGCCAAAAATGACGTGGCTTCGAAGGGAGGTGAAAACAGGCCAATTTTGACAACCATCTATATGCATGCCAAATTTTAAAAATATGCCCATTTGAATTTTTTTTTTCCTTTCAAAGTTTGACATAAGAGTTGGCATAAGGGGTTGAAGAGGGATAACTTGATGTCAAATAAAAAAAATTTGGCATAAGAATTGGAGTGGAGGCTTTGATGTCAAGTGTTGGCGATGCTCTTAGTTGTGTAATGCTAAACAGAGGGCAAGATTTTCCTCCCAAATTTGAATTGGAGAAATCTCTTGTTGTAATTAACATGGAGCCATATAAGTTAGTGGCGGAACTAGGATTTAGAAGCGGAATGCACCCAAGGAGAAAAAGTTTCTTTTGAATCTAAATTTTAAAAAAAATTATACCAATTCTGTCTTTTGGATTCTATATATACTCAAGAAAAGCATGCACTCATTTTCTAGGATTCTTGATCATCCTTTACATTAAAACAAAAGAAGTTCACCAATCTATCAAAGTAGAACCCGGCCGATGAATATCATCTAAGATAAATTCTGAACTAAATTTTGAGAAATTTCCCCTCTCAATGTAGTATATAAACGTAGTATCTGCGCGAGGAAATCATCCTCTATTTTGTTCCGAAAGAAGAGTAAGAGTTTTGATCTTAGTCATACAAACATCTTTTGAGAATCAAGATCCTCTCATGTGATTCCTCACATGATGTCAAAACGGGTTTGTCACGGGTCCATTTAACGCATCGAACAGATCATTTTGTAAGTCTTGACATACTTAACGTCCATATAAAAACCAAGTTCATTGGACATCGGACCCATTTGAACGAATCATATTTGTCACAAGAGAAATAGACGTCAGACTCTGACCGTTTATTTTTTCTCAAATAAATATGATTATATCAAGTTTTTACCGATATCCGATAAACTTGATTTTTGGCATGGACGTTTAACACACTGAGACCTACTACATGAACGATTTGGATCGTGAAATAGGACCGTAATAATTCCGATTTTGCATCACATGAGAGATCATCACGAAAGGATCTTGTGAAGTGCCTTTCAATTGATTTGGAAAAGCAAATTAACAGTAGAGAAAGCGAGAGAAAGTACTCAAATCAGGTAGATTAATTCATTAATATTATGGTTCATGTGCTAATTAATTATATCTTCCCTAAAATAGCAAGATCTAAACTGCTTCCCAACCACACCGTTTTGCAAAGCTTCTATAGTTTATTATGCGATGCTTTATAATAGTCTATGGTGCCACTGTTCCCAACTATCCCAACCTAACAATTAACTGAAACTACAAACTTTTTTTTTCATTTATCGGATCTCCGGGTCAACTTGCCTGCATCTTAACTCATTCTAAGGCCCCGGCCCAAAGTTAAAGCCCAAGTAAACCCCCCAGCGACCTTAAAGTTTAAAATGTTTGGTCACGTAGGATTCGAACATATTCGACTTTATGGAGAAAAAACACTTATTTGTTTTGCAATGCCCACTCGACCAAACCCATTAGGGTTAACTGAAACTACAAACCGATCGAAACTCCACGTATGAAAACGAATTTTTTTTATTATATTGTAGAAGTAACCAGTTAACGTGTCAAACGACGTTTCTTATTATATATACAGTACATCCTTTGTACGTATACTACGTAGTAGTATATATACCTTAAAATATTTGCATTATAGTAGAGACGTGCAAAATAACATTAATTTTATCGCCTATCCTATAATCTGAATTGCAGATAAACCTCATCCATTCAAAATTATCTTTATCCGTCGCCAATCCTACGATCTGCATCGTAGATAAACTCATCCATTCATGACCATTAACGACTGCAATCAGTGATCACGTTTCGGGTACAATATGATATGTCATCAATGTATTGATCGAGCGTACGTGCCTCATTTGTCGTGTAACATGCCACGAGGTGTATAGATGAAAACTCACGTGGCCACCTTTCATGCTTCTTACTAGTACGAGAATGCAAACTCGCGTGGTATCCTAAACACGATCACCGTAGGATTGCTCGTGTAAATCTACTTCCTGCCCGAACACCTAATGACATGTTTGCAAGAACGGATTGGCTACATAGGAGGGATCCGAAGATGCTTCTCGGTAGCTCTCTGTGGAGTGGGCGCAGAACGGGTGATCCAGCCATTCATCCTGACACGGACGGCTTGGATTGAATCTAGATGCACAAAAATTTGAACCGTCCATTGCTCAGTTAGATCCGAGCCATCAATTGCCGGCCGCTCTGCACCGCTGGCAGCATCTCCCATTCCACATAGGAGACAGGTGGACAACATATTGAATAAACAAAGAAAAGAAGAAACGAAAAGGTTTGATGAACTCTTCGACCAGAAATCTAAACTCTCTTCTTCTTTTTTTTATCATCTCCCACACGACACTTTCATTTTTGTGAGACCTCGGTCCCATTTCTTCTCCCTATTTTCATTTTAGGACGTTTCCAGATTGTGGTGATCACCTTGAAAAGACAAAACTTGATGTTTAGTTTTCCTTCACTATCCCTTAGAAATGCTTATCCATAACAGTGGAAGAGGGATAAAGGTAGGGCCACATGGAATCAATTTAGCCGATGATAATAGTTGGAGCCGGTAGAGGTTTGTCTAGTCGTTACTTTTCAAGATCCGGGATCAGTCAAGATCCGGGTAAATTGCCCCGAACGACCAACTATCGAAAAACGACATAATGTCCTAAAAACACATGATGATGAGTTCTTTGCCATCACTGCTCAAATGACTTTCCCTCGAGCCCATGCCTGGACCATAACTCGATCTAAAGTTCCTCTGCCAAACTAACAATGTAATGGATAATCATAATATATACATGTTTGCATAGATCAGCTGTCAGTTAGGATGAACTTCTTTGAATCAACCTTAAATTGCTGACACCATTTGCACAAGTACGTAGTACTGAAATACAAGGAACCTGAAAATGACATGCTTGAATTAGGCACAGAAAACTCCATTGTACATCTAGTCCTCCTTAGCAACAGATCATCAATGCTCTGTTTCGATTACGGACTTTTTAAGGACTATCAATGTAGAAGAAAATGTGAATTAATATGCGCGGCTCAGCTGCGTAGCTCAAAAATAAAAGTAGTGTCTACCCCGGTCCGCTCTAACAGTTCATTATCATCCAATGTCGATGGCTTCAAATAGAAATTCGAGAAAATTAAGAAGGTAGTGAAATTGAAAAATTAAACTTGATTTTGGTTAATTGATTTACTATCAAAGAAAGCACCTCACATTTTCATGGCCGCCGTTAAAAATGGGCGCGATCCGACTAGCGGTTTGTTCTCAGGGTTTGGCCTTTGCACACAGTCCATGGCCATCTGTTTTAGGTTTGCTTGATGTGTGGCGACTTCAACAGTTGCGGTTTGGGTCGGAGAAGCACGTAGTTTAGTCGTAGTTTTTATGTTTATGTTGTTTTGCTGTATTGGTTTATGTTTTCTTGTATCGTTGCATACACATTTTCCACGCTGTACTCTGTTCCTTAGGTCTTTGTTGGCCTTTGTTCGTGTCGGCGTCCCTAGACCTCTTGTTGACATTTATCTTCTGGCGATAGCATAGTAATTGTGTATTTTTTGTTTTGTGAAATAGTACGCTATGTTCTGTTTCTTAGGTCCTAATTTGGTCTTTACTCGTTGCTAGAGTGTCTTCGCCAATGTAACGGCGATAAAACACCTCAACTGGAAATGATCGATACTTGTGAAAAGGTTACTTGTCAGTACTATGTCATGTGGGGATGGTGCATCAAAGAACGAAGTCGTCCAAGTGCATGTGATAAAGCACAAGTGGTCCTCAACCCTATCCAATGATAGTTGCCTGACAATTTGGGCCTCAAAAAGGAGAAATTTTTGGGTTGCTGAGCGGAAACCACGTGGTACCCAAGCAGCGCATCCGAGTAATCTATTTTGATTTTGGACGGCTTGGATTTGGAGAGAAAACAAGGAGAGAGAAAGAGGAAAGAGAGTGGTGGGGTGAAAGGAGAGATTGTATTTTGATCTGGGCCGTCCAAAAGTGCCTAATGGACTACTCAAACACCACGTGATATTCATCCGGCACCCAAAAATTTCTCCTCAAAAAGCCTTTGATATGAGATTCGACTCCTATATACGCAACGCAATGCGATGTGGCTCAACAACATGATCATGTTGTGTGACATAGCTCAACAAACTACAATATTGTGATGCACTAGCTAATAGATGAACTATATATCCGAGCAAGATAAAAAAAAAACTATATATCCAAGCATTTTTTTTTTTTTTTTGATAGGCAACAAAGTTTTATTAAGAAACTTGACAAGGGTACATCAAGTTGGGGGAGGGAAAGGGAAATCCAACATAAAATTGGAAGAAACACCTATTGGGACAAAATCCAAAACACCTCATGGACCTCAAAATGTCCAAATTAAACAATAAAGCGCGAAACCCAAAAGGCCAAAAGCATAGATTTACAATTCAGCCCAACACCAAGGTCTGGCCCAAAAGGACCAGACTAAACCCTAACACCCCAAAACTCAGACAGCCCCAGAACCCCACCACACCCGCCGCCACCGCCACAACCACACACCTAGACCATGACCCAACTGCCTACACCGCCGCGACACCCACGAGCCACCGGATCCCACAAGAGGCTGCCAAGAAACCGTCGATTCGACCCTCACAAACGGCTGGAAAACCGATAGCCGGGCTTCCATCCGAGCATGTTTCTTGTAATGTTTGATGAATTTGCACCCACATATTGTTCATATATTTTGACAAACCAAAAATGGTTTTGTGTTTTAATCGGCAACCTAAGATTTTTTTTGACCCGAATATTTCTCGGTGATCAAATAAAAAACCTGAATATTTCTCATGGTTAGGTTAGTTATAAGTAGTAAATACTTCAAATAGGCAGTACAGGCCCCTAAGTAAAGGCTAGCAAGACGTTCTCCAAAATTTTGCTAAAATGAGGGGTCTGAAAAGTTGTGTAGTAGTCATTAGATCTAGGTTTATACAGTTAAATTGAGCATGTCAAATAAGTGAAAATTTGAATATACAAGTATAGTAAGTACTTTTGCCACTAAAAATGGAAGAAAATCGAGTGACTTTTTAAGTGATTGTTTTAAATTTTGTAATGAAGTATCCTTTTATAGTCGTATCTTGTTGAATACTAATAATTTTTCTTTTTAAAGTCGACTTATCTTTCTATCATTTTGTTTGTAAAATTGATAAGGAAAATGAGTTTCACACCCGTTTTTTTAACAAATGACACTACCTTTTTTGTCTTTTACTGTGTGAACTTACGAAATACTTTATGCTTTTTGTGAAAGTTTTATCGCTTTGAGGGATAGTTTCATAAATTCACCCACTACAAGACCAAAATGAGAGTGTGAAAATTAGATCCCCATACATTAAATGGCCTCATTTTCTTAACTTCCCCTTGGATTCCCAACATATCAGGGCCAGCCCTGCATATCGGATGGTGATTTTTGCACCTTCCTTTTTTATTAATTTGAAAGTTTTTCTTTATTCATGTTAATGTATAATATTACCCCTTAAAATTTCTTTGATTTTTCAAACACGTAAAAAGATTATTTGTTAAAATTAAATTACTCATAACAATAAAGTACCAAGATCAATATATTGAGTCTCTGGTTTCTGCCCAGCTTAACCCAACCAAAATCAGCCCGTAGGACTATCAAGAGAAGCCCAAAAGAATCCTTGAAGAAAGTGGGCCAAGAAAGCCCAAAATAATCATTGAAGAAAGTGGGCCAAGAAAGCTCAATTTTCAGACCTAAAGGGAAACCCTTCAACAATTGTCAAAGCCCATTAATTATTTTCGATGGGCTTGAAAAATTGGTCTTTCACGAGGCTCCACTCTTCTGGAGTAAAAATTACCCAATTCGTGATGGGAAAAAAATAAAATAAAATTCGCTAGTTTATTTTAAGCTTTTTCAAAATGCTCTTTGGTAAATTCTAAGCACCTATGAATGTGTCCTATTTTGCATCCATGTTTCTCTATTTTATGGACAAATAAAATGGTTTTGCCTTTTGAGAAATTGATAAAATAATAATAATAATAATAATAATAATAATAAACCCTTCAAAGTTGCTCTAAATCTTACTCTAGTTTCACAAAACGATTGGTCTCGGATTGAAAAATCGATTCGTAAGAACGCGACCTTGTGGTCTATAATTTCTTTCTTTAAATTGGGAGGAACAATATGGGATTCAGGTACAAAAGTAAAATTTTCATATGGCATGTCTAAACTTATAATATCATATAGGTGAATCTATAACGAAATTTATCACACTTTTCTTTGAGGTTATCACCAAGCTTTTAAGCTCACTGACAAGTCAGAACCGACTCTTAAGGGTAATCCACCCGCCCAGTTGCTTCCGGGCCTCAAACTTTACCTAAAATCAGGGCCCTTAGGCCTGGTTAGTCTTCTTACATTAGGCTGTACTAAATACAACTTGATCCGCAAGTAGGACCCAAGATGCAACACAGATAAACGAGCAAAACAAGGGAACATATTTTGGAATCTACAACCAACAAGGATAGAGTAGATGGACACTACCAACTTGTACATGTTCTCATTGTTTAATCCCGAAAATAACATTCAAGTTCTAGAAAAGATAATAATATAACTTGGAACTATCTAAAGTCCCTACTGTTGTACTTTCAGAGCCCAGCTATGACTTTTCAGGGGTTTAAAGCAAAAATTAAAAAGGAAGCATTTTTGTTGGACTATTAAAGAGGGTCTCCTGAAATTCAAAAAATTTTGGAGGAATAAAGCGCTTGCAACACAAATTTTAGCTCAGGATTGACTCTGTGTACACTCATACCTTTACATAGTATGTATGTATTCTCCTTGACATTTACAGGTTGGCCGTGGCTGCTGCTGTATATATATCACTTGCAGGGTGAGGAATAATCGAACTTTCAATAACTCTTGCTTAACTACTGCTGAGAATTTAAGATACTTGGAGGCATGTTGAGAAATTAAGATGACCATAATAGGTTGATATATCTGTAGTGAATGGCACATTTCTTTTAAGGTGTTCTCCTCTTGATTGTTTTTGTTGTTTTGTTTTTTTGGCTGTTAAGCTAGGTTTTAGGAGCGTGGTTATATTGCTTGCTTTCGGTCCGTGGTTGGCCATTGTTTTCCTTGTATTTCTGTTTCTTGGTTATGCCCCTGTGTTCCTCTTTTGGTTTGGTTCAATAAAATCTAATTTATCAAACAGAAGAAAAAAAGATAATCTAAGTTGAACCAAATAAAAATATTGAAAGAGGGGAACACTTACGTAAATTTGTTTCATAAAATAGGTTCATTTTTTTACTACAGTAGATTATTTCTCATTTAAATTTGATTTGATTTTTTGATATTTTATCAGTCGTCCCGAGAACCTCAAGGCGTCTGAGCTAGATAGTTTATACTAAACGAAACCCTAAAGAGTAGTCAGAACGAAGTTTCTGACATTGCCATCCAAAAAAGAGAGTCAAACATACATTTATTGGTCGAGGTGTGTGGTAGTGGTGATGGGCGGCGGCTATGGTTGCTTGCATTAGGGTTTCTGGGAGTGAGAGGAAGAGGAAAGGCCCCACTTGCTGAGTTGGCATGCCACATGTGCAAGGTTTGATGCAGAGGAGTGTCCATAGCATTATTGATGCAGCAGTGCTACAGTCACCGCACATGTCTATCGCACGCGGGTGGGGCTCACCTTAGGTCTCACAAAATACAGAAAAATACCCATAAATTCTAAAATATTAACTACTCAATTTCGCTCTTACGAATTTAGAAAAAATACTTACCGATGTTCAATAAAGATGATTTTTTACAAAATTTCATAAAAAAATTATTTTAAAATTTATGAATATGTTTTAATATTTTTATGACACCAGAAATGAAACCCACACTCGTGGTAAACATGTGCGGTAAACTTGTGAGGTAAGCCTAGACTTTTAGGAGCTTCACCCGAACCCATTTTCCCCAACCAAACCCCAACACAAAACAAGAGTCAAGATTTTGTTATCCAAAATCCCCAATCAGAGCATTAAATGGAAGCCACATACACCAAACGTCAATCAAAAATAGCCCTCTCCCTCTATCCACCCACACACAAGCCACATATGAATTGAAGATCAAAAGGTCACAGTTTCATTGCCACACAGTGTGAAGTTAAGAGCAACTTCTATCTAATCTTCTTCCACCCCAAAAAATGCAAGTATCTGTAGGAGGAGGCCAGTATCCTCTTTGCAGAGCTAAAATTCCAAACCCTCAGAGCTGTTCTTCCTCTCTCTTCTTCTACTCAAAATCTTGCACTCATTGTTACCTCCTGCCCTCTCTAGTATCGAAAAATATACCCATAGGTAAACTACAATATTGCAGTGTGTATGAAACCGGACCGATAAATATTCAGAGGAACGTTGGTGCCATTTATGCTTCTGAGGCTGGGGCTGAGACCAGTACTACTGCTGCAGAAACAAATGATGCAGAAAGATGGCTTCTTGAACCTGCAGGTAAGTTTTTCCCTCTAAATTTATACAATTGGCCAAAAACAAAAATACATTAAACTTTGTATTTTCGCTATAGTTTAAAAGATAAATGTGTATCGAAATCATACTGGATCGAATTACGCGATCGACATGATTTTGGTATGATTGATGCTTTCGGCGAACTCTAAGAAAATAAATAAGTCTGATCATCGAAATGAGCCTTAACATGACTCACAAGGTGCTCCAACAGAACTGATCTAGTCTCATCTATTCTTGGGGTCCAATCCCACCACTCACTTGCGGGAAGCCCAACTGAAGTAGAAGCAAAGCTCCGTATCGAATAGCCCCAAAGGAGGTGTTATTAATAGCACCTGAGAGAGTTGCGAACCTCGACCTTAGGAGGAAGCAAATCCCTCAGTCAGGCCTTGACCACCCGGCCAACCCTGTCTTCTTCTTCTTATCTCTTTAGTAAGGTATGTACGTTTTAGTCATAGCAATATATGATGCTTATATTAGAATTGGTGCTATATAGGTGATGGTGACTCAAGACACATAGGTTTTAAGGTCTCAATGCCGGGTGCATTTGAAATAGCTTCAGTAAGTTCTTCAATTTCTATCTTCTGGTAGTAATTTATTTAAATAAAATTATGCAAGTTGTGGTGATTCTTCAGAGTGCAGTGACCGTTGGGCGCCTACCAGAGAAAGCAGATGTCGTAATTCCTGTCGGAACAGGTACTCGAAATTCCCAATAACAATAACAAGCGTGGTACGCGCGCTATGCATGGAAACAGAGGAAAAACCTTTTATCAGTTTATGGTTTACATTAAGGAAAAATAAATAAAAAGTGGAGGACTTGGCACATGGGAATGGGCTGTTCCTTTACAGAATGTATATAGTTGGATATAATCTGGAAATTTGATAGAAAGAAGAAAAAAAAACACAATCTTTAATAATTTACTTGATGTCATTTAAACTGACAACTGTGTTTCCTTTGTCTATTTTTTTTAGTAATACATAGCAGTATAGCACGACTCATTCGAATTTTCTTTTGAACGTAAAAACAGTATCAGGTGTGCATGCGCGCATTGAGAAGAAGGATGGGGTTCTGTTGGTAACCGATTTGGACAGCACAAATGGTACATTTATCGGCGAAAAACGGCTCAAACCTGGTGTTGCTGCTCCAATGTCCTCCGGAAGTTATATTACATTTGGTACACTTTCCTTAACTTGCCTGTGTTTATTTGGTTTATTTTCTGGCTCTATGAGATCGCCAAAGACTAAACACCTCTAGAGTTGACAATAAAAATAAGTACTCAAATCTGCTATTTTTTTTGTAGATGGGGGCGCGTTATTTTTTACAAAAGTTGTGTTGCTTGAATGTAACGTATTGCTTAATTTCCATTTTTGCCCTTCCGGATTCTGAGATGGATCAACAACTTTTAACTCTTAAGGCCCTTGCACATCAATGTACGTGTGTGGGATCGGTACAAATGCATCATCATATATTTTTTGATGAGCTTAAGATCCTATAAGAAGTTCATGAGCTGACACCACCTGCTGATCCTTAAAATTTGATTACCATCCAAAGTTTCCATGTTGTTAACTTGGTTTAAATGTGATTTTCTTGGTGCAGGGGATACCAATCTAGCGATTTTCCGTGTTTCAAAGCTTGAGAATGCTGAAGTTCCCGGAAAATCAGAAGAATCCGAAGCTAAAACAGAGGACAGTTCAGTGACCACAGGCTAAAATCATAGGGTATGTATCATGCCTAAGAGTGCTGGGATGTTAGCGTATTAAATTGAGGAGGAGGTTGAAATGATTAATTTTTATTAGAGAGTGTAAGGAAAAATGGGGACTCGAGAATTTTTTCCGAGTTCAAATAGAATCACCCTTTTCGTTTTGTGGGTCTTGCTGTCGGGGACACGCTCGTCTTGTAATGAAAATCTATTTTGGGTGGATTAGTAGAGAAAAAAACTTGTGTATTGAGGATTTTCCAGGGATTTATTTAGCTTCGAATTGATGGAAAGCATAAATGGATTTTAATCATCAAGTATTTCCTACACAACCACATAAAAGATAATTTGGTGTATCAATCCATTTTATCGATACGTTGTTGTTTGGACACGGCCAATAGATTTCAGCAGTAAAGTTGTTTGGACACGGCTTTTTGTAGCAGGGGGCTGAACCCTCAGGATGGGCCGTAGGGCTGTAAACGAGCCGAATCGAGCCGAATATTAGAATACTCAGATTCGTTCGTTAAGTTTTTTAGCGAACTCGAGCTCGAGCCGAACTCAATGAAAATTATGACGAGCCGAACTTGAACCGAGCTTGCCCAGATTTGGGTCGAACTCGAGCTTGTTTACGAGCCTTAACGATTCAATAATATCATATTTTTATGTTCTTATACAGGTCTAAAACTACAAATAAAATTTTCATTATGTACATAAATATGTTCATATACATATAAAAAGATAAAAACATATACATAAGTAAATTTTTAGTAATTGTAAACGTTTAGACTTGTACAAGTTTTAAAATTTTTACTATATAACTATATAAAATCCCCATGATACACATATACTTCAAGTTCGCGAGCCTAATCGAGCCGAATACTGCTGCGTTCATGTTCGGCTCATTTATGAAACGAGCCTAAAATTGAGGTTCAGGTTCAGTTCATTTAGTAGACAAATCGAACTCGAACGAGCCTTTACCGAGTCGAGCCTCGAACAGTTCACGAACGGCTCAGTTCATTTACAGCCCTAGGGTGGGGCCATTTGTGGACGAAAAGAGCCTACAAAGATTATCAGAACCGCTTATTCTTTAGTCTTGTCGTAAACAATAGTTTTGCCAAAACTCATGTCAATTGGATTTCAGCTGATGTGCTCAAGCTCCTGAACCGCTTGGCTAAGCTGGTCCACGCTCTCATTCATGCGGCCCAAGCAAATACTTCACAGCTTCCTCCTCCTTAGCCTTCAACCCCTTCAATTTAGTCACCTTCTTCAAAAATTCCTTGGTCGACTCAGCCTCGGCCCTGCCCAGCCACCGCCAAGGTGGTCTTAGCCAGTTGATCACATGTTGGTGGAGTTGGATAGAATAGCCCAAAAGAGACCGGCGACATAGTGAAGGACAGCTAGTGGCGTTGCACAAGGACACGATGAGGTTGGTAGAGGCAGAGTACGTGCTGCCAACAAACTAATGAGCATTGTCAATAATTTGCCATAATCTACTAGTGGTCTAATGGCGGCCTCAAATCTTACTTTTCAATCCCAAATCCAAAAAGAATTGTAAATAGTTTTCTTGATAACCCAAGGCACAAGCCAGATGTTCACGTTGCTCACACGAATCTAGAAATTGTCCTGAGACAATGTTTTGGTTACCACCCATGTCATCGAGCTCCTGAACCGATGCCCTAGTGTAGCACTCGGTATTGTCCATAAATTCAAAGCATTCCTCTATGACAGTTTGATACTCTGTACCCTTGACATTTCTGTGAAGCATTTCGACAAACACCTTGGTGGATGTAACCGTGGCTAGGCTCTCAGACAGCGCAAACCACACCAATTGACGGGCATTTTTTTCCCGAAACACAAGAGCACATGAGGCCTTTCCAATAACCACAAGAGGGAGAATTAGAAGTATAGCAACATCTGAGAGAACAAGAGTTATGCTTCAACAGTCCAGCAAAAGCAACTGGTTATCAGAGTCCTATATTTAACCGATGTCCTCTATCGAAAAAGTGCATCATCAATTTATTGGGTTTCGGATCCAAAAAAAAAATTTATTGGGTTTTATTTGGCAGAGTAGAGACTATAAACTTCACGAACTATAAAATTTGATCATCCTAAAAACAGTACAACGAAAAATTTGACAAACTTCGAAAGCTACATTATGGTGAGCAATTGAGGAAGTAACTAACAAAACTGACAATGAAGGTTGAAGCGAAACAAAAGAACTCACCAAGAAATTAACGATCTTCACTCATTTGGCAAATGGTGAGATACAAAAGATATCATTTAGCTGCAAGGCTATACTCTGAGAGAGAGAGAGAGAGAGAGAGAGAGAGAATAATAAACCCAAAAATACTGATTCTTTGCACAAAGAAACTACAGATCACAGTGAAAAGCTTAGCTGAAGTCCTGTAGCGTTCAGCACTGGGAGAAGAATCACAAGAAATACATCTTAAAGTCATGCGCTGAAGTCCGGTAAAAGCTGGGGAAAAATACATTTTGAAAGCCACCAAAACTTTTGATCTGTTACAAAACCAAGGATTTGGGATGGGGAAAGCCTATCGCCTCCGCATTCCTCGCCCACCACGACCACGGAAAGCAGCTCCACCACGACCTCTACCACCCATTGCAGCAGCATCTCCCTGAGCACTTTCTGACTGCATTTCAACATTAAATCAGTAATGTAAAAACAGAAAAAATCAATATATCCACGAGACAATTTCACGCACACAGTGCATCAAAGATTACATATCCCGATGATGACTACAAATACGCCAGATTTCCCAGAAGACGTGGAGGAGAGAGATGCATGTGCTACAGGGTTAAAAATTAAACCTACAAAGTCTATGATATGCAGTGATAAGGAAGTCGCTAATCAGACCATAAAAAGAATCTAGGATCAACCCCCTCACTTAGGCTGCACTCACCCGGACAAAAAGTGAATTTCAAAGCCATATCCATCCACCAAAGGTTCGAGGACTAATTTTTTTATGACCCATGTCCTTCCATTTAACTTGTTCTTAATTCTCCATCGCCCACCTACATGCAATTTCTTCAGAACGCTCAAGTAGTTGACATCATTTCGATGCCCGTTCACTACTCTCATGTACCAATGATACGTATGACCACTTTCCTTACCATAACTGTTATTGATGTATTGTCCAATATTTTTTCAAGAAGCCCGAGCAAGTTTCAAAATCCACAGATCTCCACTTCAAATGAAACCACCATTGGAGGATTTTGCTTGTGAAATGGGAAAGAAGGTCTACTCTGTATTTTCATACATGAGACTCAGCTTTACTTTCGGCAGTCCTGGAAAGTCTTGTAAGAGAGGTCTTATCCAAAGACATCATTCCACCACGATGGATTGGCAATCTCAGTATGAATTCTCCATTCAAAACTATATTATGTGCAATTTCAATACATTATCACTTGGAACAATAATTTAGATATGTAACTGAAGCAGCTAGCTGATCATTGTGATCAAGCACCCAATCTAGATGAATTGACCATGAGACACAGGTAGAAAAATGACACAGCACATGTATGGACCTTTCCATCATTTCGCACACAACCGAAAGGTCACCACAACAATTTTAGTATCTAGTTTGCCCATTCAAGTCTGCCACACTTCCTAAGTAAATCTAGGATATGAAAGCCCCAATTGCACAAGTTCTTGAAACCATGCCAACCACCATCACCTCTTTGGGACTACTGTATGATACCAAAGAGAAGCAGGAAGGACTCGAAGATGGAAACTGAAGAAAACACTTTATCTAGAAATAGTACGACAGTAATGTATCAACTATGGAGAGAATCAGTATCAACTTAAAACGAAGCACACATACCTTTGGGTTTTTCACTGTCTCATCCACGCTTAAGACGAGGCAGGCTGCTTCAGTAGCCGCATTTATGGCATTGATCTGCGACAAAGGTCTCAAAGTCATCATAGTCTTATAGCTATTGAAAAGGCTAAAAAAACATCAGCAATGAGATAATAGATCAAAACTAACGCCCGGTCAAGTAAAAGCTAAGAGATACCTTGACTACTGCCGGCTCCCACACAAAATTAGCATAATTATCAGCAATTCCACCAGTGTTAATATCCACCCCATACAGTGCACCCTCACCTGTTCAAAACCTTGTCAGCATGAAATATCATATGACATGGCAACTGCAATAGTGACCTATCAATTCAACCCAAACCAGAGTCTATACCAAATATATACAATGACCATCCTATTGATAATTAACTCTTGATTCCCCATAACATATTTGAATATCTTCCGAATTTTGTTCAAGTAAATAGAGTGAACTGACACATTTCCTAAATTTCTGAAAGATGTTACTAATCCTACCAAGTACCAATAAGTCTAGAGTGGGTGTGTGATTTGGGTGTGGTTGTAGCATTTTTGCTCTTCCTACTAAAAATTATCTTCAAACTTAACAAAGTAGAAGCAGTTTGCAGTACATTTTAGTGACCTCTGTGTGCACTCCACCTATTGTACGGGACCTTCAGCGACATGAAAGAGAATGCCAGGAAAGAAGCTAATGATGGGGGACAAAACGAGTAAAGCACTCCATCGTAACACAAAAGAGCATTTCTCGGAAATTAGATACCACCGAAAGTTGAAACATCTCTGCCAGCTGAAAAACTGTGTGGAATACCAATCTAAATGCTTCACAGCTACAAGCAGCAAGAAATGGATGCACTACGCACTACGGTCTAGTGCAGCACAATTTGTTGCTGCCTACTTCAGAGAGCCCAAGCCTCGTCTCCAAGTAAGCAAGCTTTTTCCTATATCTCCTCAATAACGGGAAAAGGTTGCTTTATTCCAAGAGAACAAAACAAAAATTAGAAGGTGTGCCTTATCCTTATATGTTATCGAGAAGAAAGTAAAGGCGTTTTAGTGCTTTAGTTTTCAATGACAGCAGAGCTTGAAAAGCAATGGGATCTTACCGGAGAAAACAGTGCCAGTTGCGCGGAGCTAGATGCTTGTGCTACCAACTTTCACTAACTGCTGGTGGTTGCTGACTTTTACTCAAGCATAAAGACTTCTAAGGTTTTTCCCCCTACTAAATGACCGGAGCCTTGACTTGGGCATTGTACTAGTGCGTAAGGCTCCTTTATACCACGTCCAGAAGGCCCACACCTATCCCAAATCAAGAAATGGACCCACCAGCAAGAATTGGGCTTGGTTTGGTTGGTAGATCCCACCCATTTTGTATCGCAGCTATTGCCAGCCTGCTAGCTCATTTTGAAGAATTAAAAGGCCAACAGGCCAGAGGGTGGCAATCAACAAAGAAATGTTCAACGCACAGCAGGCACCTTTTTTTTTTTTTTATATATCTAAATTACTTTTATCTAAATTACTCTGTAATAAAGAGTTTCGACATAAAAAATGGCTCCAAACCCTAATGTTCTTATTGTGGTGATGCGGCAGGTAGCATCCTAAATCGCTTACTGGACATAAACCCACAAGTTACTATAACCAAGCTAAAGGCACACCATAGATGGGAAATTAATGGACCCACTAAACAGCATTCGACTCATTATGCTCTTACGACCACATTGGCAGAAACGGGGTAGCAAGTTTCCGTCCAAAACAAGATAACAAAATGGAAAAAGGACGGGGGAAAAGCTAACCAGTCTGTAGTGCATGTTTCTGTCTCAGTTTGTTCAGCACATCAGTCGCATCAAAACCAGCATTGTCACAGAGTTGTCGTGGGATAACCTGTAACACACGAGGTGCGTAGTGCACACATTACCATATGCAATTTTTTCAAGTTGTTGAATACCCCTGAAACTACATTAAAAGGAAGACCAACAACTACTCACAAAACACGTTTTACAAAGCAGAAGTATTGTAGTACCCCCACTGAAGGGGTAACATATAATTAGCACCATTTGATTTGCACCAGATGCTACAATAGCTAATTTCTAGCCAATAGTCATCTATAGGCGTGCAAGCGAGCCATTATAGTGGTAATCAGCAAAAATGCCTAATAAAAAACAGCTGTAGAGTTTAGTCACAGGATCCAAATCCCACATAGGATTGCTTCAAAAGTTGCATGAGCTAAATAGTAAATAGTACGTCGGGAAAGCAAACCATTTTCAAGCAAATAAAACAGGAAAACCTAGTAACAGTTACCTCTAGAGCTTTAGCGTAAGAGTTAATAAAAAGCTGCGACTTTCCAGGTATTGTCCGTGCATGCTGCCTCAAGTATCGGCTTATCTCCATCTGCAACCGCAAATTACAATCTCAAACATCAACTCAGTACACTCACATTTTACAAAACCAACATCTCTCAAGCAGCAATAAGATCGTACATCTATTGCACCACCACCAGCCACAACAGTAGAATTCTTCATAGCTCTTCTAACAATCATTATTGCATCATGTAAACTCCGTTCAGCTTCCTCAATGAACTGACATCATTTCAGATGAAAAAATATTAGGGTCATCATTATCTGCATCGTGCACCCATATTTTGGGGCAACCGTGCACCCTTCTACAAAAGAATGCTGACATACCTGATCGGCTCCACCACGGAGAACTATAGTGGCTGTCTGACCAGGTGGGCATCCGCTAAATATGTTAAACCGCTCATTCCCAACTTGCCTCTCCTCAAAAAGCTCACAAGATCCAAGAACCTACGAACCAATCAAATCTCAACAACTTCAGTTGGATTGAGAGAGAAAACGCAAGCAGTTTCAAACATATGGATTACTAATAGCCAAAGTGCCTAATGGTTGAGTTTCTTCATTTTCTAAAACCATGAGATAAGAGGGGGAAAACCTCATCGATAATGTTATTAACAGAAGTCTGTACTGTTCCACCCGTTGCAGCTGCAACTCGCTGCAGATCCTCTTCAGCAACTCGACCCGCACAAAATATATCTCGATCTGCAAAATACTAATACAAAAAAAATCGGTGGTGTTATGATATTGATCAATTTACGGGAAAAAATGAAAACCATTAATAACATTGTCAATGCATTAAAATGACAAGCGAGAAGTGCAAAAGCTACGAAAGCAAGAGACAGTTAAAAAACTAACAGCAACATGGACTTTTGTCCTTTCATACATGCCACTACATTAATATGACTGAGACGGTGCCAGGCAGTGCACTTTTTCAGTCAAACTCTCTTCCAAAGGCCATCTTGCCACACTTCACAACAGATTCTAAACTGGAATTTATGTCCAATGCCAATGTGTTTTCATACAGCAAAGTCTAACAATAGAATGACTAACGGGTTTCTAAACAACAAAACAGAAATAAACCATTACTGACAAAATCATGTTTTTGATGTACCTAGCCAACTAATAGATATGGTTAGAGTTCCGGGTACGATCAGAATCAATCTTTAGATGCATTTATAGAGGGTGAAGTAAAAAACCTGTGTGCCTAGATCACCAATAGCCAGTCGTGAAAGCACAATTTTGGCCCCACTTTTCACACATTTATCCAACTTATCATAAATAATATTCCATTCTGCATCAACAATTGACTGATACTGTGAAGGATCTGAAAGTCTGCATCAAGAAAGACAATCGATCAGGTATGCTTCACAGCAGTTCTCAAGACATTAACACCAAAATGTAGCTACAACCATACCTTATCTCGGCATTTTCTTTCTCTGATTTCAGCTCCAATTCAATGTTTAATAGGAGAATTTTGGGCATTACAAACTTCTTTGGTTGCTGCTCAAAACCAGCGTATGAGAATGTCTTTTTGAAGGCAACGCCATTTACAAGGAAGGAGTCCCGCATGTTACCTCCTGGAACCTATAAAGCCGAGCCTACAAACAATGAATGCAGGTATATATTTGGATCAAAAGTGTTAAAAGTTCTTGCCTACTTAGTGGTCACCTACACGTTCTATACTACAAAACAAATACCAACATGGTGCAATTCATCATACACGCTACAAAGTTTGATATAGTCACTTTTACTTTGTCCTAAGCATTTTGTGTGTCCTTAGTCTCATGATGTAGTAAGTAACAGGGGTACTATTGTTTTTTATGTTCTTTTAGTTGCTTTGAGTGTTTGCACCCTAGCTAGCCGTATATATAGACCTAGGTTTTCCTTCCTTGGCAGTTTTTAATCATTTCAAGAATAGAATTATCAAGCTAGAAACTTTAGAACAAAAACTCCAAGGGACCAAATACTCAGTAACATGGCACTGAACATGAAGATGAAGAATATTATTTCTAAAAAGCCCACACCAATACATGCAGATCAAAGATAACAATGAGAAAGCTAAACAACCTTCCCAATGAAAAATGTGATTACCTTCTTGATTCCAATCATATTTAGCCTGTCGTCACTGCCAATTGCAAGGACAGCATCCACAACCATGGTTGCAAAGAACTCCTTTTCTCCACCAATAAGCTTTGAAGACAAAGTTGTAGCAGCACAATTTGCGAGTAAACGTTTCTTCTCTTCTAGACTTTTTCCTTCTATGCTACTGGCTAGTTCTTTGACCTTCTCAATTGCCTATTAAAAAATGTGATATCAAAGATAAACAAGGAACTTGTCAAAAAAAAAAGATGCACAAGGACAAGGCCTTCCACCATGTCAATAAAAAAGAAAGAATAAGAATTAAGAAGTAATATGTTCATGAAAAACACACCAGGTACGCTGCAGTGCGAAAACTCCGGATTAGATTTTGAGGGTGGACCCCGTCCTCAATAAAAGGCTTGGCCTCCTTCAGAAATTCCCCTGCAAGCAGAACCACAGTAGTAGTTCCATCACCAACCTGCACCACAAAGACAATATGCACAAAGTCATTTGAATGAATAACTCAAGAGCTTCATAATAACTTCACAATAGACATCAACCATCAAGTGTTATATTGCACCCAGTACAAATGATACTCCCCACACCACTTAATCCATGATTCAAAAACCAATACAGAAAGAAAGAGAAGGGGAAGGTAAATTACAAGTTTCCTTTCTTGCTCATCTTTGTCCTTTACTTTTCTCTCTTTTCTTTTCCTTGTTCTCTTGGTTAATCATCTTCGTGTTTTACTTCATCTTTCCTTTGACACAAACCAATAATGCTATTAACATTAATTTCCTATGATCACATATAATTTCCTCATTTCCTTTCCCGCCCTTTCTCTTCTTTTCTCCTCCTTGCCACAAGTTCCAAAGAGCCCAAGTTTGTTAGTATAAAACTCCAAACAATTGTCTCCCCTACCACATAGGTAAGTTACATTAATTTATTTCAATCTGCAGAACTCTAAACTTTGGGAGGAGATAAGATAAATAACTCATAGAACACCAATGTTTGGTGAAGCCCAACTCGAGTTACAAAAGATAAATTCCACAAAAAATTCAAACCTAAAAATTAATATTATGTAGGATTTTGCAAGAGAGAGTTTAGCAGAATGTTTCTCAAACACATGCAATTTCAAAAAGAAATGCAAATGTTCAAAATACCCACGTTGTCATTGTCACTATTTTTGCAAGAAAACCTATATAGAAGTGTGTGTGCGCGCGCGCGTGCGCGTGTGTGTGTTTCATCCGGGACAGCTACATGAAACACACCCTAGATGCCACTTTAAAGCAAACAGTGTTTTCCCAACCCAAGAAACGAGAGGAACTTATTTCTAAAATTCCCATTTCATCTCAACAGCATGAAAGCAACTGATCCGCACTGTGAAGCTACACTGATTAATTGCTTACAACACCTGCAGCAGCAAATAAAAGCAATAGTACTTGTAATTATACCTCAGAATCCTGCGACTTGGCAATATCAACAAGGATCTTAGCAGCTGGGTGAACAATGTCAAGAAGTTTCATGATGGTGGCACCGTCATTCGAAATGGTGGTATTGCCTTTCTCGTCATGGATCAGCTTGTCCATGCCCCTTGGCCCAAGAGTGGTGCGCACGACATCTGCCACAGCCATGCACGCATTTATGTTGCTCACCAGTTGTGCCTTCCCTTGGGACGTGTCTGTCCCTTCCTTGAGCAATATGATCTGAGGTTGCTGTCGATGCCACCACAACCAAAACAATAGTGGAATAAAAAAAACTAAAACTCAGTGAACTTGAGGAATGAAAGGTCCCCTTTGTACAAATTGTCGTCTGCTTGGTTGCCTAGAAAATATAGCGCAACGGAGAAAAAAAAAATCACATTTGAAAAAGTTTGTTCAGCGACATGTTCTGGTATTTTACCAACTGCAAAGTAGTGGGAACCATGAGAAATGAATTGAATTAAAACTCACTTTGTCCCCAATGGTTGGTCCATTTTCAGTAGTCGTGGAACTTTCGGATCAAAACAACGTACTTTCATGACTAAGTTTTCAAGTTTTCCCATCACATTCAAAAGATTGTAAAAGTTTAAAATGCGAACTTTTGAACACTAGTAGTAATATTATTAACTGAAGTACATAACTTCCAATCCGAAACTGGGTACGGCTATGCAAAATGAACCAACAATTGGGAGCAGAGGGAATGCATCCTCTATTCCTATACCCTCCATTCCTGTACTTTCCACTCCAGTGCCGGATAAAATGGAGACAAAACATAAAGAAGGTTAAACATTTACACTCGAGTAATCAAGTTATAATGTCAGCTAGTTTCTGATTTTCTCAGTAACAGCACCACGAGTTTTGACCCATGGGTGGCTCCACCATTATTTCAGGGGGTTCAAGCAAACCTCCTATGGTCAAAAAATGTGCTAAATTTTTTATATTTTTCGACATGTAATCTGATTTTTCTTTAGTATTGTGATCATTAGTACGAAGTCAAATCAATAAAATCCACTTAAATATGTGACCAATTAAATAGTATAGCTCAAAAAAATAAAATAAACCAGGCTCAATTTCTAACTATAAAAATTAAAAAATTAAAAAAAGTAAACTTCAGTAAACCTAGGGTTTTGTATCACAAAAACAAATCTAAACGTTTTTGTCACCGCTGAACTCAATTCCGAGGGCCGCCCCTGTTTTGACCTCTTACATTCTCAGCAACCATAAAATGACGTTGCTAAACACCAACAGTTCAAACACGTCGATGCAAGTAAAAAAAAAATCCGCCTCTCCGTAGCAGTACTAACAAGTTCTCACTTCTTACAATTTCTCAACAACCGATCGGAGCATTAATGGAATAAACATTACGATTCGGTAACAGTTCACATAGAAACACGTTCATTTACTAAGTAAGAACGATAACAAGTGTCCACCTCTTACCATTTCTCAAACCGATCGGAGCATAGCTAGAATAAAGATTACATTACAGTGAGAGTGCATACATAAGTACACGTACTTGTAGATAGGAGAGAGAGAGAGTACCATCATAGCCGTCATTGCGAGTGGCGAAGAATGTAGAGAGAGAACCCGGGGATGTCGATTCCGGCGAGGAAGGAACGGCGGCGAGTAGATTGGTGACGGCAATGCAGGGGCTGGGGTTTTGGTCCGGCTGTTTGGCTCTTGGTTTTGTGTCTCTGTGTCCTTTTCTCGGCTCTTCTGGTCGTTTCGAATTGGGTGCCGCTATTCGCAACCCTTTATTTTCTTCCGTAGCCCACAACATTTCGGTAAATGGTTGTTGAAAATCATAAATAACATTTCGGTAAATTGTTGTTGAAAACAAGATTTTATTTCGGTAACTACATCTCAAAAATATGTTTAACTTTCGGTAAATAACTGCCGAACATACATTTTCGGTAAACATCTGTTGAAAAAAATATTATATTTCGGTAATTAGATGCTGAAAATATATCTCAAATTAGGTAACTAACTGTCGAGTATAATTGAAAATTTTTAACGAGCTACGAGAGTAAATAGAGGGCTGCGAATAGCATCGCCATTCGAATTTTGCTCAAATTGGACGGAAACCTATTAAGAGGGTAAATTATACCTATCTCCCCTGAGGTTTCCCTATGAACCAGATTGCCCCTTGAGGTCCTGGAAATTACAACCACCCTCCCTTTGGTTAAATCCAACAAAACACTTTGCCCCTTCTCGTTTTTTTTTTTCCGAACAATATCAACCCAGTTATATTAATTCAAAAATAAAGTATAACAAAACAAAAAATAAAAATAAAAATACAAGTGAAATCAGTCGCCCCAACTGAACCTATTAGTCAAACTCGTGAAAGTAGGTGGAGTGACCAAACAAGACCCGCACCATCCTAAATTACAACAAACTTAAATTCGTTCCCAACATTGCCCCCTCCCGTTATGTGTACAATACTTTTTGTCAGTAGAATCTTACTGACCTCATCCAAAAACCGCTCCTGTTACCCGAAATGCCCGTATGTACAAAGAGAGAGTAAACGTGGCCCCTGCATTGTAACTTTTCCCCATCACCGCCATTGCAAGCTCATCAATTTCATTCCAAGCTCTGCCCTTGAAATTAACTGTTAATGTTTGGTTAAACCTCCATAAAGTATGCCATTTTTTTGTTGCACTACCTCAAAAACGAGATTTTCAAGCTTTCTTTTTTAAGGATCCCGAAGGTTCAGCACAAGAACATTGATCACGCCCATCAATTGGCAAGGAGAGCTTCTTTCATCCTTTCTACAAGAACCAGTTACAAAAAGAACCAGTTACAGAAGGACAACATATTTTGAATAGAGCTAGTATAGTTTTATCTATTCTCATGTAGCTCTTATTTGTATATGCTTTTGTATCCTGTAAACTATTTATTTCATCGATTGAAGTTCTTGCTCTTTCTTGAAATGGAAATAAAAAGTTTATTTTCTTATATATGCTTGACTAAAATGATTTTTTTACAATAACCTTGCAAGAAAATGCTTATAATTACTAGTTTACACTTAATTGTCATTAAGAGGTGATAAGTTTCACAAGAAAATTTTAAAACATTCCTTGTTTTTTTTAGCAAAAAAGTGAAAGATATGTTACCATGCTTAAATAAGTTGTACAATAAAATTTGCCCTACTTTCTCTCATTTATATGTTAATCAGACAAAAAAAATGTGGTGCTAATGCCAAAACTGTTTTTGTTAATGCCAAAATTGTTGTGCATAAAAAACTTGTACCATATGCAAAATACAAGACTTTTATGTACAATAGTTTTGACATTAACAAAAGCAATTTTTGCATTATTATTTTTCAAAAAAAAAAAAGTGCAATTTTTTGCACTTTCTTGCAATTTTTTTACTACTATGAGCACATTCTCGTGGGCTAAAATGATTATCAAACCGGGAAAAAATTTCAGTGTTGAATGGGTACGGTGTCCGTTCGGTGCATCAAAGCCGTCCACTGTATTTTTTTATGACTCGGATTTAAAAAGAGAAAATGAGAGAAAAAGTGTTGGGATGAGAGTAGAGAAATAGTTTCAATTCGAGACGTTCAAAAGTGTATTAGACGGTCCAGATGTACCATATGGATACCAGGTAGGATATACCCACCCAGCACCAAAAAAAATCAAACCGGGCCTTCGTAGTTCTTAGCAAACACACCTACGCATACGCGTACACACACACTATCTCTCTTTCTATAGTTCATTCCGTTTGTTTCCTGCTCCGGGCTCTCTCTCTCTCTTTCTAGGGTTTAACACACACATTCTATCTCTGTAGTTCATTCCGTTTGTTTCCTACACCGAGTCCAATTCCCCCAGTTTAGCAAACATGCGTACGCACTCTCCCTATCTCTCACCCACTGTGGAATTGTGTTGGGATGAGAGTAGAGAAATAGTTTCAATCCAAAACATTCAAAAGTGTACTGGACGGTCCAAATTTGCCATGCTGGTACCAGGTAGGATCTACCCACCCGGCACCGAAAAAATCAAACGGGACCTTAGGCCTCGTTCCAGAACACCTTCTTAAAAAATAAGTATTTATTTCACATTTTCAAACTTAAAAATAATATAAATGAAAAATAAATTTTCAGTTTTTTTTTGCATTGTATAAAAGATCAACAAGAATAGAAAAATTATTTACGTAAACGCATAATTTTTAAGCTTAAAATTATCATTTTTAAAAAATAAATACTTATTTTCATTTCCTGAACGGAACCTTAGTTCTTAACAAACACACGTACAAGGTCCACACTCTCTCTCTCTCTCTCTCTCTCTCTAGGGTTTAACACACACATTCTCTCTTTCTGTAGTTCATTCCGTTTGTTTCCTGCTCCGGGCTCTCTCTCTCTCTTTCTAGGGTTTAACACACACATTCTATCTCTGTAGTTCATTCCGTTTGTTTCCTACACCGGGTCCAATTTCCCCAGTTTAGCAAACACGCGTACGCATTCTCTCTATCTCTCACCCTCTCTCTATCTATCTGTGCGTGCGGGGAATTGTGTTCGAGAGACTTGAACCTAATGGGCAAGCAAAGCTTTGGAAGAAAACAAGGTACAATTCGTAACCTGCGTCAATACGTACATTCACGAATCCAATATCAGTGTCTCCGTGTCTTATTTACTTCTATGCAGGATTCAAGAGACTCAAACCACATAAGGAATCCGGTAAAACCAGAAAAAACAGGCGTACAAAGGATGAGATTGAGCACAGACCCTCCCCAAGCGATTCAGGTGAGCAAACTCTTCCACAGTTACTGCCTTTGTTCTCACCGCAAGTGGATATCGGTGTGAGTGTATTCATTCGGTCCAGGGGATTCCTCCGAGGAACATTCGAACGCTGCTTCTGAAGAAGAAGAGGCAGCAGCAGCCAAAGAGGAAGAAGTAGCGTATAGAGAGCCGACCATGTACGATCACTTGTTAAAGACGCTTTCGGGTAGCCAATCCTTCGCAAAGGCGTATAAAAAGAGGTGGTATTTTGTTTTCTGGAAGTTAATTTTGACTTGTCTTCAGGTTTTTCGGTGAAGTTTATTATCCGTTGCGTTTCTTACTTGTAAACTAAATTTAATGGTCTGTTCCTTATTTCTGATATGTAAATTTTCAGGCTTTTATAGCTTGACTTGGTTATTGCGCTTTTTTTTTTTGAATCGAGAGTTATTCACTTTATTGACTCTGCTATGGTGCATTTCAACGAGTTGAATTGTGTGAATTTACTTTGGGCTTGGATTGGAAGTTGCCAAGTATCAATGCCCAATTATTTTTGCCCCCGGCTTTATTGAAGAGGGAAAACCTTTAAGTAGGGGTCGCTCAATCCGTTTGCCTGCCCATTCATACATCTGGAGTCTTTCCCTGGGGAAGCCAATGGGATGGGGTTGTTGATAGTTGCTTTAGTGCCCGAGGCCCCAATAGGGAGTGCAACAATCCCCTATAGGAAAGGTCTTTCACTGTAAGTCAGATCAAGCATTTATCCTTTCTATTTCATATTTCCTTAGCTCCTAATTGCTATAGTCACTTGGTTTGCGTTAGAACACGGAGCTCTTTAGGGCCATTCTTATCCGTCAACTGTAGACCCTACTCTTTGCTTGCACAGTTCGGAGTTTGTACAAAAGTCCCTTTGTAATTACACTGATATGGGCCTTATTTAATTTTGCAGAAAACCATTATTATATCATGATTGCCATTTATTGGCGTCAGCCTTAATCTTGGTTCATTTTCTGTATAGGTTGAGCTGTCAAGGTTGCTGCTTAGCACGTAATCTATGATGTTATTTATACATCTGTGTGTTGTTGATGCAAATGGATTAATTATGGTTGTATTAATAACTTCTTGCCTTCCTCATCTCTTGTTCTATTTTTCTCCCTCTCTTAATGTTTAGTTTCATGTTGTTGCCAATGAAAAATTAATGTATTGCAAGGAATCATATGTACGTTTATATTTCTCTTTATATTTTCTAGTTGTTAATTTTTGACTGTCAAACTCCCATTTGTTAAGTAATACCAAACAAACATTCACTGTTTGCTTCTATTGTGCGTAGACAAAGAGAAGAAGAAGGCAAAAGTGACACGGAAGAAGATTCAGGGAGTGAATTAGAATCTCTTCGTGCATCAGAGGAAGAGGATGATTCCAATGAAGGTGAAAACTACATGCCTACACTTTACTATAACCAATCATCAATATGTGACGTAGTTTCAGTTCTTTTTTCCCTTGCTATTATACGTCTTCATTCATTCTTCAATAGTTACTAGTCTAGTAAGTTTATCACGTTATTCATATGTCTATGAACACAAAGTATGACATTGTTGCATTAGAGTTGTTACTCATTTACGTAGAGAAGGGCATTGAATGATTTGTATGGCCGGAGGTTATTTTTCCAGCTTTACTGCCCATTACCTTTATTTTATTTAGGCCATTCAGATGTCGAGTGGTAGCTCTTTTTTTGTAAATAATTGTAATAGTATGATTTTTTATGGATTGAAATAGTAAGACCTTTTCACTATCCATAAGTTTTTTCATGATTGAATAGTACGAATTCTTTACAGAAAATGTCATTAATAACTTTAACAGTTGATAATATTTTCAATGATCCTATATCTAGAGGCCAAAGGAAAGTCAAAATAAGAAAATATATTCCAAATTGCTTCCTGTCAACTGTACTTGCCTTCACTATTCTAGCTTCAGTTTCATTATATCCATCACATCCCATTATAGCTAGAAAGCACCGTCCAAATGTATGATAGCTGTTTACTCCTCTGTGCCAAGGTCATGGAAAGGATATCTCAAACCGCAAATTCTGAGTTGTCTTGAGAAACAGTCTTGGGGATTTGACAATCCATAGTTTTGTTTCTTTGATACCAACACATAAAGAAACCGGTGGTTTAAGAGCTTGCTAATGCAAAATTTGATCCCCTTTTGGATAAGTGGTGTTACATCAAATAAGTTTGCATACAAGAACACTGCATGCATGGCTGCCAACTTTCATGGTTTTGATTTGGTCATGAGTGACATGGTCTTTTGTCTGGACATTATTCACATCTTTATTTTTCTTAGGAACTGACAAGGAGTCTCCAGGAAGTCTTGATTTGAAAAGTAATCCACAAGGCTCTGGTTTGGTGGGTGAGCATAGCGACAATGTTGGTGATGAAGATGAAAGCTGTTCTGAGATAGATGAAGCACGTGATTTGGAAGTTAATGATCATTCAGCTCTCGAGGTATCGGTCAGGTCAGCATGAGGTTTTGTAACCAATGTTTTTTTTTTATTAACCAGTTGGTCTTTCTTTGCTTTAGGTATATGTTTCAATATGTGGGGATTCAAGAAAGGTATCTTGCTATGCATAATATATAGGCCTACATTTGATCAATTAAGGGATATTAATCCATTGACATTTCCTGCCATGCTCACTAAGATTTCATATCCTCTCTCCCCCTCTTGGCCTTCCATTCCTCCTAATTTTTTGAAAACGTAATTCTTGTTTGCTTAGTGTGGACGCTTATGTCCTATGTGGCTATCACAAGGACCACAGGACAAGTCATGGACCCTCACCTTGCCTGGTAATTACATCTATTTCCGATACCAATGCTTGCTTTAGTACAAAGGATTAAAAACTTGCATAAAATAGTTGCGAATCCCAAACACTTTACAAGGCTGTTACAAAATGTTCCAAATCAACCAGAGATCTCCCACCTCTAGGTAAGAGCATACAAGTCTATTGAACTTTACACACTTCTGCACGTTGTTGGATCTACTCTTTAGGAATCCTCCGGTGGAAATCATCATTATGAAATAAGCATAAGCTACGCACTGAGAGAATAACATAAGATCAAGGTTAATTTGTTAACATAAGAATGAAATTGATGTGGTTCAAAAAGACTTGGATATCACGGAATATGATGCCCTCGAACTCAATGGAGACAACAAAGTGATTGAGACTTAAGGCTCGCTTTACTTTCTTGGCGTCAAAGCATAAGCAACATGAAGCATGGGTAGGTAAAAAAAAATGGCAGGATTCGCGCCTGGAGTGGAAAATATGTATAATACTTGCGATGTTAGATGCTTGGTAACTAATGCCTCTTTTCCAATGTTAAATTATTATTATTATTTTTTTTGTTTCTAATTTCATTTTCCCTAATAAAAAATCTTCTAAGGTGGATCCATACCATCCACCTTAGGAACGTTTAATGGTTACCAATTCAAATCCTTGCTCTTTTGGCTACAAAAAAAATCCCGTTTGGCCACCATTTATTTGCTTCCAAGATGCTCGCCCCATCTTTTTACCTCATTAGTTATTACACATGAACAACCTTTAAAGCTCACATGAGCTATTATGTATCCTCAGTGGCGACGCCAACATTTAACTTGTGGTGTCAGTTGAACCCACTAGACAGAAATTTGGTAAAAAATATTTAGAGGTTTTTTTTTAACAAGGTCCAATAGAGACTTGACATCACTACCAAACCCCACACCCCCCCCCCCCACCCCACCCCCATTGAACCCATATAGGCATGGGAAATGCTTAACGTTTTGTTTGAAAACTGACTCCTAGTTGTACCTTCTTTCCTTTCACTTCATTATTACACAGTGCTCACCTCAGGGACGGTTATGGCAGAACAGTTTTCTTTTTCAAACAACAAAACAGTCCATCAATAATAAAGTTCCTTTCGTTTATTGTATAGTATTTTGAAACATTAGTATCAATATAGTATGAATGAACCTTTTCTTTATAATTTGGCAAGTACAGATTTATTTTTTTGATTATATTATAAGTACACAAGAATATAATAAGTGTGATTTTTGCTGTAATATTATTGAATGACACCACTAACCAAAATTTATGGAGTCGACGCTGTGTATCCTTATTCCTTCCCCTTTTTAAGAGCCAAAGCACCCACAAACTTATTATCTCTGTACAACTCTTGGACATAAGTCTTCGATGTATGACATCTCTCATGCGTGGGGATCTGTGCAGCACTTTCAAACCTCTCCATGCTGCATGTCACGATCCTACTTCTGATGTCACCCCCACCTCTCCCTCCCAATGAAATATCCCAACTATTCTCTATCCAATTCCAGGATGGATCATGAAAGATTTTGTCTTGAGATTGTGTCCATGGTATTTTGTATTTCTCGACTATACTTTGGGTTGCTCAAACTTTGGCTATAGAGAAGACCCACTCTTGGGCTCACCCACCAGTCGACCGATGCAATATTTGTTGATCAGCTCTCTGGCTCTCTGCTGCAACAGCCTCGATACACTTTGGGTGTTCAACAAGAAGAAAAACTATGAACCTTTTGTCTCAAGAGAAATACAAGATATTCAATCTTAGGCTTTACTTGTCTGTTAGGTTGCTCTTTACTTTGATTGATATGTTTTTCTCTTTCTGTAAAATATTTTGTTCCATTGTTCAATTTTCATAACTTGGTACTTTGTGTTTAAAAAGGCTTTAAGAATAGTTGACTTCACTAGTGAGGTTAGCTACTTAAAAGCAATGAATTTATGGAAGAAAAACAATTTTGTGAAATCGATTCATTCCAACTTCTTTGACGCAAGAGTTTTGGATTTCATCATATGGTTCATATCTTTGTTTCTTTTCAGTTGTCCTATAAAGTTTACCTGTGGTTTTCTTCTTGCAGTTCCTTCAATGATCACTTGGGGCACAAGTTATCGGAAACAGAGTGTGATAATCTATCAAAGAGAAAATGGAAATATAAATGGGAGATCCCTGCATCTGACATACCGAATTGCAAGTGGATGGGGACAGGAGATTGTCTTACAAAGGTAACTGTTTAGTATCAAGTACTCCCTCCATCCCGAAATTTTAGTTCTTTTTTGAAAGTTGTGCCTTTTTTCCAAGTAAAAAAAATGCTTTTTTGTGCATATTTTTTTTTAAATTTTTTTTGCACCAATTTAAAATTCTACTTATTCTTTTGTGCTATTATTGCTAGATATAATTTTTGCCTGACCATCTATCTTGGTAATTTATTTTCCCTAATGATCCATTGATAACGGTATAGTTTAATCATTATTTTGCAGGATGTTGACCTGAGCTCAGGCTATAGTCTTAAGCTAAGATTATATAAGCATTGGTTGCACATCTACAAGGCATCTGGAGGCAATGATTTTCATCTATCCAGACAGAGAAATTTCTTCTCCCTTTGTAAGTGTAGTTGAACGTGTTCTCAATTGAACGAATTGTACTTAGTCTCGATGTATAACTTAGCCTTCTTTTTTGTTGGGATTAATTAGACGGCTCTTTTGGTACTTAGGTTACTCTCTTCTTACTCTGCAATGTTTATTGCTTTAGACATTGATGTACAGAGAAGAACTTGATGTACAGAGAAGATAATTATACTAGTCTTTTTCTTGTTTTTGGGTGCGGGTCGGCGATTCATGCTTAGTTTTCTAAAGTGATTCCAGCTTGAGTAGTAGTCAAGAACTACTTTCCTTTGGTAATAAGCTCCAAACAGTGGAATTCTAACGACTCAAAATAGCAGTCTCATTCTTCCTCAACATTTGTGCCATCCGACGAAGCCTGAAGTATTATTTAGTGACTAAGGGGAAAGAAAGGAAAATATATAGAAACGGAAGCTAAAACTTGTTCAATCTGATTTTACTCATTTTTATTATACAACACTTTTTAGTATGAAATTCTTTTCACCGTAAGAAGATTTTGCTTTAGTGTCTAAGGAAGATTTGCTTACCGTCGTTAGGTTAATGAGAGTATAAAAGGGTTGGGAACCATAACTTCTCAGGTTCTTTTGGTCATCCCTACAGATGGGGTGGCTTTGGACTGCAAACCATATATTACTCAAAAACGATTGGTAATTAGTGTGCACTGCACGTGCAATCCTCATTGGCATATGGGGAGAGAGACGGAAGAATTGGATGCTGTAATCTGGAGAGAATAAGGTTCAGCTATGACAAGAACAAAGGGAAAATAAGTTACTAAGAAGATATTTGAATGAGGCCGAAAGGCTTCCTAAGCCCATATTTGACTCCATGTTAAATCTTCAGACTCGAAAACAATGGTGAATGAGTGGGGAGGCCTAGAAGGTTCATTAACTAACTTGGGAACTGTTATTATACTGATGTAGGACAACCTCTAATAAGATGGATTGAGGAAATTTCTAATAATGAGACACCCCATTTTTATGCTCTTTTGCCAAATATATGAAGATTGTTTGTCATAGATTGTCTGTTCATCTCTGAAGTGGTGGGTTTTTTCCTTGGTCAATGCCAACCAATTTTACTAGTCAACAGCTATCGGGATATACTGCACCATAGCAAGAAGCCGTTTTATCTGAAAGGCATGGAAGAAGACTCAAATGTCATGGATGCATATTTAATGCATTCTGTACGTACATATCCTCATCCCGTTTCAGTATTTCTACAGCAGTGATCTTGTCGTCTTGAAATGTTCTTATGGTGCTAAGTTAGAATTGTGTTCTGCAGCTGAATCATATATTCAGAACTGGAGATCTAGTGACAAAGAATAATGCCAAGGTGGCGAAACATCAAGAAAGTGCAGATGAGCTACTTAATGGAGACTGCTTTCTTGACCAGGGGTTCACTCGTCCTAAGGTAATGCTTAGTGCTTTCCTGTGGTTGTAAGTGGACTTGGAGATGTATAATGGCAATGGGTTAAAGTCTAGTGATGGTATCAGTGTTTCTCTGCTAGTTAATTGTTGAGTTTGAATTTCTGTGTTGCCATAAAAGAGTAAACAAATGTTATCCGAGGCAAATTTGGCTTGTAAGAAGCTATGTATAATCTTTATACCCATCTGAGTTTTTTGATTTGAACTTTGTATCTCTTATAATACTAGTGCTTTGAATGGCATAGCTTGGCAATCTCATGACTTTGATGTAATTATGTAAGGTAGATACTGCTTGGAGAAGTTCATCTTTAACTTTTGAATATGGCGACCTTGGGGACACCCCCGAAGTACTTCACGGTATGTGCCTAGTGGAATCCTGATTTTGTGTCAAGGTCAACAAGATTTATCTGCATGTTGATGGCAGTTTGGTCTGTTAGACGTGTGTCTGCATTTGTTGACCAGCCAATCGGTATATAGGATTGTACATGGATTCAAGTACTAAGAGTTTTGTGGTCGGGCAACTATGTCCTTTGATGGTCAAGCTGACCAAACCTGTACTGAGCATCATTATGTCCTGTCCTTACTCCTTAGTACCTTAGACCCGAAGGCTGGGGTTGTTGACCAAATAAAAGTTTTTGTGACCAATCTGGTTGGAAATTCAAAATGGATTGGGCAATAACCAATAACACTTTTACAGCCTTGCAAACTGCCTCTAGCTCTTTGAGGCACGATTTATGAGTTGAGAGCTGTTGAGTGTTGATTCCACATCTACTCTCTTGTATCAGTCTTCCCACATTTGTGCATTAAAGTGAGCTAGGGGGACCACCTTTGATGGATGAGGCTTCTTTTCACATACTATTGGCTTCCTAGACTTATTGGTTAAGGTTACCTCTGCTTAACCTTGTTAGTATTGCACTTAGGTGTGTACTAGTTCCCTTCACCAATACAGTTGCGTCCCTTATAAACTTGTTTTGAAGCTTGTGGTTGCTCTTCTTTGTTTGTAACTTCTCTATTAGGTTTCTTGACACTGACATGTCAATTTAGTGGCTTTTGCATGATGGGGTAGGTTGGAGTTAGAAATTATTGCTCGTCACCTAGTATTATGTTAACTTCATATCTTCTTATAGCTTGTATAACAAACTTTGATAATTTTGTAATCATTTGGTACAGGTTTTGATCGTCTTGCCCCTTGCAAGCGTTGCATTTCGTGTAATAAAGAGGCTGATACAATTGACCCCCCCTACACATAAGGTATTCGTACTTCATCTCCACTCTAATGTTAAGGACATGCAAACAGCTCTTCACAAGTAAAATCTAAGGATAAAACTTCGAAGCGAAGTCCCACATTGCCCGGGTAACAAAGTAATGAAGTATATAAGTGTGAGGGTACCCTCACTTCAATAGGTAGCTCTTGGGGTTGAGCTCTACGCAAAGACCGTGTAACATGGTATCAGAGCTAGGTACCAGAGATGGGTAGGGTGTATGTCTCTGGCTTGTACGAGGCAGGTGCTGCCGAGTAAGCACTCTACACGTGAGGGAGGGTGTAAAGCGAAGTTTCATATGGCTTGGGTGCCAAAGTAATATGAAGTATATAAGCATGAGAGCACCCTCAGTTCAATAGTTGGCTTTTGGGGTTGAGTTCTACCCAAGACCATGTAACAAAAACGACACTAGCATGACATGTTCAATTTTTTAGTCCAGTAGCTTAGGATGAAGCATTGTTGTGCTGGATAAATGGTCTCATTTAGGGACGAACGATATTTCTGTAGCCTTGTGGGGTTTTGGACATGCTGCGGGCGTGGGGACACCACTAGGTGATCTGGGGGGTGTTTGGGAGGCAACTTTTTGGCTTTTCATTTTTCACTTTTTGCCTTTTTGGCTTTTGAGATTATGATCAGAATGTATTTTGTATTTGGTAGAGTGTTTGGATGATATGTGCAGAATGCATTTTGCAGTAGGAGTAGTGTTTGGAAGATATGGAATGAAAATGAATTATGGATTGGTTTTTTACTATGTTGCCCCCGGTTATTAATAATGATGTATAATATATATAAATAATGTTTGGGCTCAATTTATTTAAAATTTAATTCCGAAATTCTCCTACGTACATGAAACTGATGTCCCCCGTTTTTTTTAAAATTATATTTTTATTATTTCAATTATTGTTTGTTGTTACTTTTCCATGAAAAATGTTTTTGAATTATAAATTAAATTAACAATGAAGTTTAAACCAAAGTAATGGGAAAACTAAACAATACAAGAAGCGATGAAATTTATAATCTAAACATTACAACATTACAACACAAAATATTATTTAAATCTGGATTAAACCAAATTACAGAAATTGAACAAATATACTACAAACTACAATACAATACCAAATATTACAGAAGTTCGGATTAAAAAAAATTACTCGAATTGAACAAACATATACTATGACACCGAACAACTCCTCTAACGGATACGGTTAGAGACAATCCAATCCCGAATTGAAGCCCTTACATTTTCCATGTCTTGATCATCTCCAACGATCACATGTCCATGTTGACCATTAGGTGCTGTAGTTTCCACACCTGCATCTGAAGGCAAAAAATTAGGTCGCCGATCATAGAAGCCAAAAGGAATATCGGGCATGTTACTCCTTCTTATGAAATTGTGGATGGCCATTGTTGTAGTTACAAGATCTCTTTGCGTTTCCATGGTGTACCCAACGGGAATGTCGCATACCAAGGGCCAACGCGCTTTCCATACTCCAAAGGTCCTTTCGATGGTGCACCTAAGGGATGAGTGTATTTTGTTAAATTTTTCATATGCATTCCTTGGTACAGCTCCATTACGCCATTCGGGAGTATGATATATACAACCTTTGTATGGTGCTAGAAAACCTCGAGTATTTGGATACCCGGCGTCTACCAAATAAAACTCATCTGCACTCATTGTCAATTTTATGAGAACACAGTATGAAAATAAATATAAAAAACTTAAATGGGATGCAATAGTTGGTGGACTAACCTCCTCGTGGGGCCGGAAAATTGAAATCTGGATTCCTTAAGCAATCATTGAATATCCTTGTGTCGTGCGCACTTCCCTCCCATCCCGTTAATGCAAAAGTGAAACACATATCAAAATCGCATGCCGCCATTATGTTTTGTGTTGGATATCCCTTCCGACCAATCCATCGCAATAGCTGCTCTGGTTCAGGATGGGCCTTTATGTGAGTTCCATCAATTGCTCCAATGCAATTCTACAATATACGTTCATGTATTAATGCGAAATATTATGAATGCAATTAGACAGTGGATATGGGGAAAATTGAGGCTGAAAATTACCGCAAAATGTGGATAGTATCTGTTGTTCCCTAGTATTTTCGAATGCACTTCTTCGCGAGGCCATGGCCAAGGTTTAATCCAGTCGATAGCCATGGCATTAAGGGAATGTAGTACATTATGGAAACGCCTAGATATCGTCTCGCCCGAATGTTGAAAACGCTCTTGGGCATTTCTATTATTCGCTCGTTGGCCCACAATCCATAAAAAGATAGCCACCTGCTCCTGCACCGAAATTCGTTCCCCCTCTTCCAACCCATACCGGCTCTCCAGCAACTCACAAAGTGCAAAAAAATTGGTTTTGCTCATACGAAATGATTGATACATACGCTTAGGGTGACCCACGTTCAACTCAGCGAGCCACTCCGCACCAGTCAATGCGGATGTACGACAAGGTTCCTTGACCATGTACGCATCATTGTGGATGTTTATAATGGCTTGTGCAGCATCTACTCTCCTCTGTTGCCTTACAACATCTAGTCTCCGTTGCTGCCTTGATTGAGGTTTGGGGATGGGAACACTCGATCCTTCTCCGGTAGAGTATGGATCCCAATTGTATTCATCCACATAGTACGGGTCTTCATCAGCGTAAATATCTTCATCATATATATCGTAGTCGTATTCTCCATCTCCGTCCATTTGAGTAAAATGAGGAAAACAATGATGATATTGGGTTGATAAATAAAGGATAGACTGGTGCAAAGGTATGGTATTTTTTTTGGGCTACTTGGATACTGCATATATATATATATATAGGCCTAAACAAGAAGGTAAAGTCATATGAGACAGTGAAAGGAAGAAAACAAAACGAGCAATAGCTCCCTGTGAACAACTTGTTTGAATATAGCTGAGCTCTGAAAGTAAAGGAAAAAAACAATAACAAATTGGCAATCAAAAGTTCTGCCACAGCAAGTCACAAGTGGTGAATATGTGGATGGGGTAATACAATCCAAAAATGGAACTGGTCCCAGTGAACAGACATGATGGGAATAGCAATAGCATAGGCTGTTGTAGGAACAAAACGAAAATGAAAAGTACAAAAACAAAAAAAAAAAAAAATTTGTCAGTACGGAAGTGCTCACGGGCAAATATATCCACTAGATTTCAAAAGCACGTACTGTTGTTATCATTAAAAGAAAAATATTTACTCCAACAAAAAAAAAATTCAAAAGTAGCAAAACAACCAAAAAAAAAATCACACAATTGGCCAGTACGGAAGTGCTCACGAGCAAATATATCCACTAGATTTCAAACCACCTACTGTTGTTATCATTAAAAGGAAAATATTTACTCCAACAAAAAAAAAAATGAACCGTTACTTTCAACGTTAAAATATGCATTCTAAAAAGTATGTTCCAATATGCATTGTAAAAAGTATGAACCGTTACCAATAAAAAAATGGTAGGAGACAGTAGATAACAATTAACTAGTACTCTCTTGTAGATACTACATGCAAATAAATACTTTTCAATGAACCAATCAAGACATTGGTTTTTAAAAATGGCTTCACATCTCCCTCAGCAACGTGCAAGAGCAATACTCTGCTAGCTTATGAAGCCGTGCACCAAATTAACTAGTAGCAGTAACCATCGGGGAAAATAACTAAACATAAGACCTGTACAGTCCACACAACTTAACAGCAGCCGTAGGCTCCAGATGTGGTACACAAGTAGCAGCAGCAGAGAACAACTACTGTACTGATTTTACCTAAACAAGTTGAAGAAAACAACTACTGCAGCAGAAAACAATCACACAATAGAACATCATATGAAGAAAACATAAGTGTCCAGCCATAGGATAAACAAATGTGCTACATAAGTAACCGAACCATGAACAATCCAAAACTAATCAGAAAAATTCAGCAGATACCATAAGTGCAAAGTTGCAAACAACATAGTTAAAGAAAAACTTAAACATCCTTGCTCAACACCATCCAAATCAACGTGCAGACTCAAATAACATAACACTTAATTGGTTAGACCATACTTAAACCATCACGGGGCAGGTGCAAACCAAGTTTTGGCAAGCTCAGCTGTTCGTGCCCTGTTTAATTCTTGGGTGATGAAGTGGTACATCCTAAGATCATCGGGGCACGACATGAACATGGCTCGGATTTTACTATCCTTGAAAAGGTTAAAGGCTTGTGCCCATAACTCAGCATCCTCGTTGAACTCACGAAGCTCTGACAACTTGTTTGCGCATTCTTTTATGGAAGGAATCTCAACAACAGCACGCTGGACAGATGGAGAACTAGCACTGTCGGTTGAATCACATATTTGTTGCATACAGGCTTCAAGCCTTGACGTGACCGTACCCTTTTTTCCTTTGCCTTTCTTCGTACCAGAGCCATCAACAGCCACCTGTTTCTGCACTTTTGTAGGGTGCACCAACTCTTGAGTTGCATCATCATCCAACAACTCGTCAATGTTGTCCACATCAACCACCGGTGGTCGCTCTCGGGTTCTTGGCATAACTCCTGAATTTGGAGCATAGGATCCCTCCCCAGTAGCCGTGTTGCTTCCAAAAAGAATACGCATTTCTTCCTCCAATGCCAAGGGCTTGAGCCTAAACTTATGGCAATCAGGATGTCGCTGCCAAATATATAAAAGACTTGTAGTTTAAAACATAAACTAGATTTGTAAGTTGTAAATATTCACAAACAAATATAAACCGTATAAAATTGGAAAGTTATGAAGGATGTCGTAGTACCATTAGCTTCAACTCCCACCACTCCTCTGATGCAGTTATTGCACCAGTGTCAGGATCCCTACCCAATCCACTTTCACCTAACACCAAGTTCTGCCACAGCTGCCACTCTTTTTTCAACACACCCCACTGATTCTTTAGTTGTTCCCTTTTCCAATCCTTACCCATTCGCTCATTAAATTTTGTGACAACGTTGGTCCACCCAACCTTTGTAAGTTGGGTTCCTGATTTGTAGTTCGCACCACCCAACTCTTCCACACATATGAGGATGAAGCACTCCCTCGTATCTTTGTCCCACGTTGCTTTACTAGCTACACTTGAGGGGGTTTTGCCCTTGGATGCACCAGTTTGAGTCGAAGACATGTCTCCACTATTACATAAACACATGCCGCAGATAAACATTTGTTCCATATCAGTAAATAACAAGATGTATTAAAGTATAGGAATCCAGGACCATAGCATTAGAGTCAAAAGAAAAAAATTCACATAATTTGATTAAGTATATTACAAATCCCCTAATACAACATTCTATAACGTGATCAAAAGAGGGGAAGTTCAATTACAGTGCGATAAAATGTACTTGTCAAAGTCATTCAAATAGTACGACAAACTACTACGTCATTTCAAGATGATGACCACCATTGCGAGGAGGAGGCACGTGATCAACCCCTTTGCAAGCAAGTGGCAATGGTCCAATTGTTGGCGAAGCATAACCTCTCTCTCATTTGCTAGAGCTTCATCACTATTACTTGTGGTTACACGAGTACGTTCGTTAGACACATGCTCCAATTGTTGGTGAACCATCATTACACCTCTCTCATGTGCTACAACATCATCACTGTTAGTGGTGGCACTTGCACGGGTAGGTTCGTTAGACACCCACCCGCCGATGTTTCCAATGCTTGGCCACCCCACAGGTAGACACCACTTAAAGAACCCACACCTCTCTCTAACTGGCTTACAACATGAGTAATACAATTCTCCCCTCGTATCCGGGTTTACTTCGACAATCTTAATTTCAGCCCTCATCCCACAACGGCATTCCATCGGTATATACACGAGTTTTGGGGTGTTGTTAATCCCTTTCTTGGCCTCATTCTTGCCTCTGTAATAACTACTGCTTGATGACATTATCCTTCAACAAACAGCGTGAAAAAAATTGTCATTGACGACATTATCCTTCAACACTAGTTATAGTCCTAGGAAAAGGTGAACCACTTGGATCTCAACGACTAATTAATACTACTTTAATCATCTCTATCAATACTACTTTAATCATCTCTATCAATATTATTCATATCATAAAGAAGCAAATGACCCTAAACAATGACCTAACAAAACCCTCGATTTATTGAGGCAAGAAAAAAAGAATTTCCCATTATCAAATGAGCAATTATACAATATCCAAATTCTGATTGAAGACATGACTATAAAGTTCGATGAGGAATCCATGTTTAAGACTGCTCAAGACATAATCAATGTATTAATCAGTAAAGATCAAAAAAGTGTTAAGGATTATCTTAAGGAGATGTATGGTAAATTTGTTCCAAATTCTATAGAATTGCTTTCAAAGTTCGGTCAATATACGCTAGAGGCATTAATAGATTATGTACTATGTCAGGTTTTTAATTCACTTGAATATAACTCTATAATTCGTGTTGCTTCTTTGGTTCAACAACTAGAGAAAAGTGTCCGGTTGCAAGCTTCATTATTGAAATGCCGGAGATGTAATATCCGTATGGCCACAGATGTTTTTCAAGAGAAGGTGGGACATTAGGGGGAATTAAAGCATTGTATAATCAGAACAGGACAAGAACTAGAATTAATTGATGTGAAGGCATAGCCATAGGCCTCCTTTGATAATTGGGAGACTCAAATGTTTTGGCCTTGCAAATAACAGGCCCTGACCAAAGAGTGGGAGGAGCTACTGTCAACTGCCTAGTGTCTACCGTGCTAAACAAAATTGAGTAGGAAAAGCCATATTAACCTTTACTGCCTTCAGTTAACATGTTTTGGCCTTGTAAATAACAGCCCCTAGGTCAACACCAGTTTGGTTTTCACCTATCTGCAAACAAAGCAGGGAAAAAAGGCATTTGTTCTTCCTAAACTCTGCTACAATTTTGTATTCGTAAAACCACTTTAACTTCATGTTTTTAACGATCTTTGTAAGCAACACCGATATTTATTATTCGTTCATCTCTTTTCTAATGATTCAGTCTATTAATCGGACAGGCTCAGAAAAAAATAGGACAGGAAAATAAATCAGATCTCATACAAGAAAGATCAAACATTAGACAACAACATCAAACTTAGATTGAGTCGCAAAATAAAGGGATTTACCAGTAAAAAAATTTATCATGCACGAACACCCAACACATTACACTTACGGTTTGGTAGGGATTTTCGGAGAGATTTTTCGAAGATTTAAGGATCCTCGATTTCCCGGATTGTTTTTTTTGTTGGGTTTGGGTTTGGGTTTTCAGACAGAGGTGGAGGAGAAGAAGAAGGAGAGGTTTGAGGAGAGACGTGGTCAAGACTTGGGTACTTTTCTCGTACACGCAAACCCCAGATCTAAAATGTCTCCAAAAAAATTTTCAGATCTCAAATTGGAAACAAACAACCTAGGAACGATTACTGGTGGGGAGGTGAAAAAATACCTGAACAAGACGCAAGAACGTGATAGAGGCGAATGATTTCCCCACTTTCGTCGAACCTCTAGTGCTCTGGATCCGTCTTCTCTCCCTTCTCGTGTTTGCTCTGTGGTATGTGAGAACTGTGTACTGATAATTCAGTACACAGAGAACGTTCAAAACCCAGGCCAAAATGGGAATTATCTGAAAAGAGAAAGGGTAATTTTGTCTTTTTTGCATGGCTAAATTCGAAAATGGAAAAATTGGAATTGAAAAAGCTCCTTTTTGTAGATTATCTGTTTTGTTTTAGAAACACCAAATTGGAAAATGGATTTTACTCAAAATCTATTTTCCCTCTTCCTACCAAACACCCAAAATCCAAAAATGGGAATTAGAAAATGCAAAACTAGGCCATCCAAACACCCCCCTGGTCTTCTGTTTGTGTAATTTTACTTACTTCCTCAGGTTAATGTGGAGAACCTTGATCGCTTCTCTGATGAGTTTGGAACTGGAGTGGCTTATAACAATGAGGACAACGAAGGCGATGTTATTGGAAATTTGAAATCTCAGAAGACTTCAAAGCCTTCTGATTTTCAAGCTCTATTTGGTGGGAATAACAATGACCATTTCATGATAGGCATTAAGTTTACGAGGTAAATTTGTTTTCATTACAACCATCCAAAAACAAGTAGGACTCCGTTGAAAGTTGAAATGCCATTAATGCCATCATTTTTTTGTTAAAGAAACTTTTGTGAGCCTATTCTGGTTATTCTTTTGTGCTGTGATCCTGGAGTCATATGGGACAGGAAGTAATTACCTTTTTTGGCATTGGGTCTACTTCTACCAAATGAATCCCTTCCGATGGATTTCTACTCCCCGGAGTTTTGGGATGTTTTTTACCAGATATCATGCCTGTAACGGTGATGAATTGTTTATCATATTTTCTTTTACCAGCTTTAGTCTCATAATTTAGTTGAAAGAAGGGATGCAATGTTTGTCATAGCACCCATTTTGGCGTGTCTATGTTTCATAGGTCATTGCACTTACCATTTTCACTTGATTTGCTTATATTGTGATTGATTTGTGGAAAATAAAATTACATGTTTATGGTGGTCGTTTGTGTTGACAATTATCAAAAAGCAAATAAATCTGTCGTACAATTCTATGGTCCTTCAACTCCATATTGACCACCTTGTATCTAATGAACCTTTTTTTTTTTTTTCCTGTTTTCAAGGAGGAGTATTAAATTGTTTGGTGATTTCTACTCATCGGACATGATTGTTGCCTCTCCTCTTGGCTTAGTCACGGTAAGGTCTTTAAGGTCTTTTGACCTTCCAGTTATCTTTGGTCTTTATCCAGTTAAACATTTGTTTATTTTTTTGACGACTAATGTAACCAAGCAAAACCTAAACAATTACATGGTCAGTATACATTCAGGCTATTTTGGTAAAGGTTCAATGAAGTCTGTTCCATTTGCTTTCTTCCTTGCAATATTGGTGTTCAGTTTGATGCATAAATTGGATTCTCTTTGGTTTTTCTCATGTATTCATTTTATTTATTTGATGAAATGAGGAGCTAGATAAGCATTACTGTGCTTGGTTGGATCTGTCATTTGTCAATTGTATGCCCATACAAACTTGAGGAGTGCACTGAGTTAGAGATCCAATGCTGCAGAAAGTAGAAGTATCTGAACGAATGGAATGCATCAATACCTATTCCTGTCATTATGAAGGAACTAGATTCCATAACCATCGAAGTGGCTGAAATGTTTCCTTTTCCTCTGAAACCAAAATGGAATGTTGTAGGAATATCAAATTTGAATAATCAGAGCAAAAATACAACAAAATTTAAAAACTTTTAAAAAATTCTAGGCGTACCAGAGCTGTTCCCGTAGAAGAACCCATCCCTGTACCCATGGCGGACATAATCAACTATTATAACATTGAACTTATGTTCTTGCTATACCGTGTACGTATATTGCCGTACCAGAGCCATACCAATATGGTACCAGTACATGGTACTCATACCGTAATATCTTTGGAGAACCCATGCTTTACAGCTTGTTTGTGCTGTTGCTTTCTGGAATCTGCATGAATCCTGTCAAAATGTGGGATTTGTGCCTTCTTTTCTTTTGTCATGTAGTCTTCCTCCCATTTTCCCATGTGATTAGGAGAGCACTGAGTTTCAATTAGGAAAAAATCGGTATTTGTTACTCTCACTGCATTGGGTGTATGTATGCTTGCACAAGTTTGATGATATATTGCACTTTGCTTTTCATTGGCTATGGCTTGTAGTATGTGTTCAAACATGCTATTGATTCCAGTTCTTCTTACTGTCTTTTGTTAGAAAATTGGGAAGGCCGAGGTAGAGAAGGAAAAAGACGTTGATTATCTTTCTTCTATAGAGGTAATTTATATCGTTTATGAAGAGGATGATTAAGTACAGCCATCTTGTTGGCTTTGCTTTGTTTTCTTTACTTCTTTCCTGTTTCTTGTTTAGAGAGATTAAGACTAGTAATGCAACCAAATGAAAACTTACAATGCCTGTACTTCGCACTTTGTTCTTGCCAATCTCTGATTTGATTGAGCCAAATATGTATGAGCAGGTTTTAATAATTGATCATGCAGATGTGATAGCAATGCAGGTAAGCTCTGTGATATCTTGAGTTACCATATTTTTAATTTCCAGTTACTTTTTCCTTAGGTTTTGTGAAGATTAATTTTCCAACATAATTTTTGCAGAATTGGTCCCATGTAAATACAGTTATTGGGAAATTGAACCACATACCATCTAAGCAGCATGCAACTGATATAATGCGCATTAGACAATGGTATATTCTTGATTCTGTTTCTTAGTGTGCTTTTCCATGGGTTTCGTTATTTCTTCTTTAGTTAGTTGAATTTCCCTTTTTATCTTCTCTTATTTCCTCGGAGACTGGCTTGTTCCACTTGGTGCAACTACAGGCTGGTGGATTTGTCTTTAACATCATCAAAACTATGTAGAGCAACAGGGGGAGATCCCTTTGAACCATATTTTTCATTTAGTTTGCAGAGTTGTATTAACTGTTTTTTAATACTTTATAATTGATTAGGTACTTAGATGGACATGCACAGTTCTATCGGCAAACAATAATTTTGGGGTCTTATTTAAATCCAGGTATTGTGTTTGCAACTTCAGTCTGACAGAAATAACTCCACATATCAGTGAAAATAAAGAGATTGGTGCCTGTGTGATTATCTATGCTGCCTTTTGTAACCAGAATGTTTAAAATAGAAATTTGACCATTATATTGAAGTTGTATCTAGCAACATATACACCACGTTTTAGTATGTCTGATCTGTGCATGTGATTGGAACTTGTGTACAATTACATCGTTGATCAATAACTTGGAAAACACTTGATCCTAAGTTTTGTTTGTTCTTTCTTCCTCCAGAAATCAATGGGTTATTCAATCATCATTGTGTTAACTACCAAGGAAAGGTGAGTTGATTTTCGTCATTTTGTTTTGTACAGCACTACACTTTAGATGCCCTTGGAACAGCTCAGCATGGGGCAGTACAGTTCTAAATGTGTTATGAATCTTATTATTTACGGAGGTTTGAGGCTTATCTTCCAGTTTTAGTACTTGTGATCTTCAAGTAGTTGTTTGTTCATGCAATAACCAATTTTCTTCACATGCAAACTTTCTCCTTATTTTTTAAAAGATTAATTAGTTTATCCCTCATTGTGTTTATATTATTCTGGCAAAATATCTTCCTCTAGTAGTTATTGTTCTAAACTACCAGTAGAACTGAACTCTACTCCATCCTGGTAGAGAGTGTAATGCCCCAGTTTAATCTAGTTCCTTTCAAAACCATTGTATATGATTTATGCAATCTTCCTAGTTATTGGAAGAACGACTGGAGTTACATACTTGTTTGTTTTTGCAAAGCATGTGATATTAAGCCGTTTGGTATACATACAGGTAAAGTTGGTATGTGAGCATAAAGGTGTTCTTCCCAAAGTGTTACTTCAAGTACGACAGGTGTGTATGCTTCAATGTAATCCTTCACTTTAGTGGAATGTACTTGCAGGATACATCCTGATCCAACAAATCATAAGATACTAAATTCTTTTGCAACATTAAAAGTGTTTACAATCCGTTCTCTTTGATTGGTCAGCTTGTGATTTGCAGTCACTTTATCTCTATAGTATATTGGGTTTACCTGTTGACTTGTGACTTATGTTTCTTCTACTTATCAACCTTGCAGATTTATGAGCGATTTGATGCAGAATCCGCAGTTGATGTTGATGATGCTCGTCTTGAATATTTTGCTAAGAAGGTTTGTTTCAGATAAGGATCACGTCTTATTGTTTAAAGGTTCTTGTGTACTTCATCATACTGAGTTTTGAAACTTCTCTTTATTTTATATATGAATATGTTTGTTAATTTCAGGTGTTTCCCAAGATAAAAGATTCCGTTCAGGTGCTTATATTTTGTTTGACACTAAGAAGTTAATTGTTGTTATGCCTGAGCATTGGGCAAGACATCAACGATGTAGAAGTGAATTTCTTTTAACAAGTCTCTGAAAACTTCATGCAGGGCGGGATTATGCTATTTATTAGTTCTTACTTCGAGTTTGTTCGGGTTCGAAATTTCTTGAGGTCACAAGATGCATCCTTTTGTCTGTTGGGGGAGTAAGAACAATATGGTCTCCATACTTTTAGCTTGTCTTAGGTTGTTGCATATTGATCTTTGAAATGCTTTTGGTATTTTACTTTGTGACAAGGAATATCGATTCATGCACAAGTTGCACACTAACAGGAAATAACTCGATCAGTGCCCTAAACTTGTAGGTACACAAAACAGAGTGATATTTCTCGTGCACGCGTTTGGTTTTTCCAAGGGAGCAGGAAGATCATGCTTTACACTGAGAGAGCTCATTTCTACCACAGATATAAGGTCGGTTTTAGTAATTTTAGCATTTGTTTTGTCTAGTTTAGTTATATTTGGATCATTGGATGTGATTGGTCCTGGCAAGTGCTGGTTTATTTGTTTCATTTTTACTCCCCCTGCCCCTTTTTATTGGGGTAAGTTAAACAAACTAGGCACAAGGCCAACACAACTATGGAAAAGCAACAAGGCCCACCTAGGCTGCAAACCAGCAAAATATGCTACAAGTCAAATTACCAACAGCCAAAGAGCTATGAGGCCTCAAAGACTCTATTAGAGACATTCCAATCTAGACACAACAATCTATTTTCATCAGACTTTGTCAATTCCCTCCATGAGCTAATATTCCCTCTGTCCCTTTGTCCATCTTCCAATTTGAGATGTCCCAGAATGTTTGTGGCTGTGGTGGGGGCCTTGCCCTCCATGTCTCTCTCATGGGTAATCCAAGTCCTTGATACACCTAGTGGTTTCTCTCTCTGGAAGGTATCCTTTGTCGCTATTGAGGTCAAAACACGTTTCATCCTTGTGATTGATGAATGATATTGGTGAAAGGTGGTGGTCAATAGGGTATTGTTGCTCTATCAAACGTCCTTCAATTGGTTGAACCAATTTGTTTTCTGGTTAAGAGAGGTCATAGTTTGCTGCTTCTTTTTTTTCCCTTTTATACTAGTTGTGTGTCACGAGTTTTAGAGTGAAACCAAAACGTCATGTTGCCTGACAGTTGGAAGTATGACAGGTAGTGTTAGACACTTGCTCAGTTGCTCTGGTGCATCTGAAGGCACTTTCTTCAAGATGATATGTAGGCTTCGTGGCTTGTATCTGGGCCACAGCTGTGGTACTATGAAAACTATGGCAAGGAACGGAATGGAGTTATGGTCTGTCTTTAATCTTGACCCATTAACGGGTGTCCTTATCCATACATTTGCACTGGGACAAGAGAGATTGTTATCCGTCTCTTGACCAATTCTTAGATTGGTTTGAGCTTTTCCTTTCGCATGGAAGTGTATAGGGCCTTTTTGTCTTGTGGCCTCTTTTTGTATATGGGTGGCATTCCCTTAATGCTTTCTTTCTAATATATTTATTTACTTATCAAAAAAAAAAAGTTTCGTCTGGGGAAAAATAATCAAGCATAAGGGATTTAATTATGATATAACCATTTAAAAGTCTAAAATCAGAAGACAAACATACTCACCGCTTAATCTAGCTATTGAAAATGTTTACTGGCGAGTCTCTGTCGTCATCTCAAAAAAGGTTGCAAAATGAAGTACTATTTCTGAAGCCTGTTGGGTTATCTGCATTTTTCTCTTTTTCTCTTCTTCAAGATTATGGATTAGTATGGTCTTTTCTGCAGGGTTGATAAATATTTCTGACTTTTGTTTTTATCTTTTCCTTCTCATCAGGTCCGTGGTATTCAGAACTTAATTATCTATTCTCTTCCAGAAAGGAAAGAATTTTACCCTGAGGTGAGCATAAGTTGTAGAAAGTAGATTGCATTCTACATTTCTTTGCTTGGAACTTTTATTAAATCTCAATGGATTTTGCAAACTCTTAAACGCTTTCTCCATTTATTTATTCTAGGTTGTCAATATGCTTGAAGGCTCCCATAGCATGACATGCACCGTACTTTTTTCTCGTTTTGATCAGCTCCGGGTAACATTCTGTTCTTTGATTGTATCCACCGTGAGAAAACAGTATGCTCATTTCTTAGTCTACGTTCATCTGCTTATAAAATGTTAAATCTTTTTTGTGATAAATAGCTGGAGAGGATTGTTGGAACAGCCCCTGCAAAAAGGATGGCGACATCAGAGAAGGGTGTCTTCGTTTTCTGTTAGAAAATTTCTCCTGGTTCAAGTTTAAATTATCTGGCAATTAAAAATGGCTAGTTTATATATGAGAAATTACACGCCAGTCTCTGTTTTTGAGTCTGTACTTTTTTCTCTGTTGTTGAGAAATTGCTAGGTGTTTTGTCTCTCAATTTTGTTTTTGTAGGTAATATTTAAGTTTTGCTTTGAGTTGTCCTTTACATGACAAGAAGCTCCTGTTACAACTTAATTCTGGTAATGAAATGTTTGAAGGCATTTTCTTATATGTAATTTAGTCAGTCAGATTGAGTATGTTCGCAGATTCTTGAAATTTTGGATTTAATAGGAATTATGCTTATTAGCTTTGTCACTTGAAGTTTGTACTACCTATTTTCTATTCTTCCATTTGTCACTTGGTGCTTGTATTTGTTTAGTGAGAATTCTCCCAATAGTACTAGGCGCCCTCAGAATTATGGAAGTCTTGAGCGCCAAAACGTCCCATTGGCTGTTCTAATCCATCTATATTTCTAGGAAGAACGATTTCTTTTTTTTGATTTTTTACAAGGAAAATTCAATATCTATTCTATTTTAAGGGGGAGGGGAGGGGTTAGCGAGAGTTGAACTATTGACTTGATAGATGGAAGAGCTCTAAGGGGAGCGAGCTCAACCACTGAGCTATGCCTTGACATCTGGTGGAAGACGGTACCTTAGTTATGCTTATTGTGTCACCTATTTAACAGTTAAAGAATATGCCTTTTTAGGCTAAGATTAGAACTAGTAAAATATTGATCATTCTATGTTTTAGCGATTTTGTATCATTTGCTCTAAAATTGAGTAAATTATGAAAGGAAAATCCTATTGGTACCGTAGGGAAAATGCACCGACGGCCGTCTCTGGCCACCGGACGGCCGATCCGAGCCGTCCAAAAATTTTAAAAAATAAAACCGAGTGGGCCATCGTGAGAATCAATAGCATCCGAAGTGTGTAGGGTACTTGATCCGAGCACTCTTTTTTCGTGTATATACACGTATATACATATATAGACGAAAAAGGGGTGCTCGGATCAAGTACCCTACACACCTCGGATGCCATTGATTCTTGCATAGGCCCACTCGGTTATGTTTTTTAAAATTTTTGGACGGCTCGGATCGGCCGTCCGGTGGCCGTCGGTGCATTTTCTTTACGGTACCATCGGTACCAATAACAGTACTCATTATGAAAACCCAATAACCAATGAATATTTCATACAGAGAAAAAAAAAGAAAAGAAAATTAAATGAACCGAAACATTAGGAGTTGTTTTGCCATGGTAATTTGAATTGAATGTTAATGTAAAGTCCTATGCTCGGAACTCGTTTGATGCAGCTTGAAGATCGCAACTTATTGTTCCTTTAAATCTTGAAATTGTTATAGGAGTAATTTGTTTGGCAAAATTTTTAATTTTCACTGGTGAAGTTGAAGGTGGATTTTACTAGACGGAAAGAGATACGTTTCATTATCTCTGACTTTCGTGTGGGGTTAGATTAGAAAAAGGTGTACAAAAGTATCTCCCCGGGATCCAAACTGAAAATAAATGGGCTATTTTTTGTTTCCTTTTTTTCTCTCTTTTAAGATGATTGATGTAAGAAAAAAATAAATTGTATAAGACGAAAAAAACGATTAGAATAACGATTGATAGAATAAGGGTATAATATATATGTTAGGAGGTCTCCGTGGAACAAAGTGATAGTTGAAGGGGTGTTTATGTACTTTCGTCTTATAAAAAAAATGTATCTTAATCATTTTCTCCATTCCGTTAACGGAGTTAGCATTTTTTTCGTTTTCAATAGTTGAGGGAGTCTGTATGGGCGCTTTTAAATATGATGGAATCCTCATGGAAAAAAGTGATAGTTGAGGGGGTGTTTATGTATTTTTGCCTAATTAATTTTTTTTTGAAAATGATTTGCTTAATCTCTCAAGAGAAGCATTGTCTTGAAAGTTGTGGCTCAACTATCCTCATCTTCCGTACAATCTGTTGACATGTAACCTGTTAGAGCATCCCGCTCAAAAATCAATTAACAATGAGTGACAGGATCGCCAAGGTTCATATAGTAGTTTTGGAGGTTACAATTAACCTACGGGAAAATGATGGTCCATGACGTGTTTTGATAATTAATACCCGCTAAGGACATGCTAAAAACATTTATTAATGCTGAAAATGTCTTTGACGGGTATTAATCATCAAAATACGTCATTGGCCGTCATTTTTTCCCCTTTCACTTATTGGGACAAGCTCTAAACCTTCATCTAGAACGGGTCTTCCCATATGTGCGGTTTGATTGGCCCTGTATTATGCACCATACGGACCTTATTCCGTTCTTGACATTCCACGCGATCTCTTTGTGACTTTTCTAAATATCTCGTCCATAATAAACTTTATGAGCCCAGTGGCGACTCTAGAAGATTGTGAGTATGGGGTCAATCACAAACATAATTAACCATTGTAGATACTCTAATAAGCTCAAGATGCAGTTCATAGAAACTAGTTCATCTTCTCCTATATATTCCATCATTCCATGCATATCCATCATCATCGTTTTCAAAACCAGGAGGAGCGTCAAATTGGAGTAAGATACTTGCAGCTTTATTTTGATCCATTTCTTTGATCGTCATTTGTAAGTTTGTGAATTCCATACTTCTCTGTTGGACACACGGCTAAATTAAACTGCCGGTTTTATACTAATTATGTTATCTCATTTGGCTGCCCAAAACAGTTTAGAACGCAATACTGAATTTACAATATTTTTCTTCAAAATGTGAATGGAATATATACAAATTAGGATTTGCCTGTGTCTGAAAGCACGGCGCAACGCATTTTGAACACAAATAAAATGAATTACGAAACTATTGACCACCCCCCGCCAACAAAACTGATTTAAATTAGGTTCAAACAGATTTTTTTTAATGCATGCTCAGAAGCAGATCGAACAATCAACACACATGCAAATCAACACTGTAACCGTGAACAAAGTATCAACTTGTTCATGTAACATCGAAGGGTCGTTCAAAATTTTAAAATAGCACACGCAGAGAGAGAATATGGAACGTTTGGTTATTATTATTTATTTATTTATTATTATTGTTATTATTTTATTATATATATATATATATATATATAGAGAGGAATTTTCAAGTGAGGAATTCCTCATTTTGTTAAAATGAGGGACTTTCATTTCCCGATCAAATTTTGAAAATCTGAACCGTTCAATGTGTGCAGAACGTAATTTTAAGGGTCCCCGCGAAAAATCAGCAAAAAAAAATGACCGGGAAGGGCGTCATCCGAGCAGTTTTTTTTGAACCGTTCAATGAAAACTGCTTGGATGAAGCCCTTCCCGGTCATTTTTTTTGCTGATTTCTCACGGGGACCCTTAAAATCACGTTCTGATCACTTTGAGCGGCTCGGATCATCAAAATTCAATCGGGAAGGGGAGTCCCGCATTTTAATAAAATGAGGGATCCCTCACCGGAACCTAACTCTATATATATATATATATATATATATATATATATATATTTTTTTTTTTTTTTTTTTTTTGGGGGGGGGGGGGGGGTTGTGGGGCAGGGAGGGGAATCATTGCAAAATCAAATCACGACCTAAAGGTAGACAATCCTGTTACAGATTAGACAATGGTGGGAGCTTTGAAATCGAAATAGCCATTTAAATTGAGAAAAAAATGGCGTCAATCTGGTTGCAAATCGGTTGCCATTGAGAGTGTGTGTATTCAAGAGAGAGAGCCTGAAATAGACTTGCTTCGTGATTGAAATGACAGAGAGAGGAGGAGGAGTCATTGATTGGATCCGTGACCAAAGCTGATCTAGATGGGTGTTCGTTCTCAAAGAATATTCAGTCTCAAAGAAAATCACAGAGGGCGTCGGCTGGGAGCGAAGAGCTAGAAGAAGGTAGGTGGGTGGGGGTGTGTGTGTGTGTGAGTGAGCGAGATATGAATTTTGAACGTGAGATCTAGTTAATGGCAATTGCGCAATGGGAAAGTCTTCAATACACACCCTTTTAAGGTGTATACCATATGCACCTATTGTATGGTTCATATTGTGCCACCTCATAAAAAAATTACTTGTAGGACCGATCATTCATAACATTTTATTTCGTATCGTAACTTTTATACTAAAAATTCGTAACTTTTCCTCATATGATTCATAACTTTTGAGTAATACATTCATAACATTTTGGGAATCATAACATTTTAGTGTATTTCAATGAGGGTGCATATGATACACACCCAAATAAATGGTGTGTATTGTAGCACTTCCCGCGTGCAATTACTATTGTTTGAGAGAGAGAGAGAGGGAGAACCATAGCATTTATGGAGCAAATCAATAGTTGGGATTAATAGAGAGATAAGATTCAAAAACCATTTATTTTTGAATGGCATGAAGTCTCATAATCATTTATTTTTGAATGGCATGAATTTATGGAGCAAATCAATGGGCAGGCTATCCGCCAAAGATAGATTGGTAAGTTGGGGTGTAGCTGCGAGTTCCCAGTGTGTGTTGTATTTGAATGGTATGGAGTCTCATAATCATTTATTTTTTGAGTGTGACTTCTCTACTGCTATTTGGGGGCAAATTCTGATCCGTAATGGCATTTATAAGACTGTTGTGCCTCTATCTCAAGAGCTTGAATGGGCTAGGCAGAATCGTGAGGGTAAGGGGTTCCGGAATTACATTTATAAGCTGTCTTCGGCTACTTCAATTTATTTTCTTTGGGGTGAACGGAATCCCAGGATTTTTCAAGGTAGATCTAGAGGTGTTCCTGAGGTTGTTCGTGCTATTTTTGATGCCATTCAAGCCAAGTTAAGTTCTTGAACTACAGTGAAATTTACAGCCCAAAATAGGGGTTTGTGTGATGACTGGCTTTTAGATTCTCAAATTTTTGGGGTCAATACGTGTAGATAAGGGTCGGTGTTTTTCGTTTTGACATTGATGTATAGGTTTGCCAGGGGCATGCCCCTGTGAGTTTTTGTAGCTTCCTACGATTTTTTGGTGCAATAAAATTTTTACTTACCAAAAAAAAAAAAAGATTCAAAAACCGTTCTCCCTTATTATATAGATGAAAAGTGAATGTTATAAACTCAAAGTTAATTTTATAAATTCACAATATAAGAAGACAAAAAATGAACTTAGACATAAAAAGCGGAATGTAAAAATCACTACCCATTTCCAACTCTTTCTTTTTTTCTGAAACTCCTTAAACAAATTGATGTGACATACACTAATGTAACCATAGAAATCAAAGTTGACCAATGGAATGAAAACTACAAGAACTCAACAACAGCATCAATTTATTCATTAAGTTTGCAAGCAAAGTTCATTTGTACGTCATTTTTTGTCAACTCGGATGTCCGACCGGACCAACTTACATGCATTTCTGCTGACCCTGGAGACTCATCCCACCACATGCTTATTTGTACAACATTGCTCGAGTTCAGCAATACAGCAGAACCATGTAGTAGTCGGCCACGACTCTATCCAAATAGATACTGCTAAGTACGGGGGGAGAGAGAGAGAGAGAGAGAGAGAGAGAGAGAGAGAGAGAGAGAGAGAGAGAGAGAGAGAGAGAGAGAGAGAGAGAATCAAAAAAAAGATTCACACACATACCCTGTCCTATATCCAGGTAAATATATGAACAGACATTTCACACATACCCTGTCCAAGAGAACCAAATATCCAAGCAATATATGTGTAAGTGTCACTACAGTCAAACCATCTAGTCTCATTTGATAAAAGAAAATGTCAATTCTGATATGCTTGGGCTGCTTATCAGCAGTCTTAAATCACATGCTAGAAGATCCATTGAGGCCAAAAGAACTTCAGATTAGATAGCTAAAAGTATAAAATTAAGGCACCATATCCTAAAGTAACAGGTCTGCCGTTTAAGCTAATCTCGCAAATAGTCTGCATTCATCCTTCAATCACCACAGGATCTGAAAACTCTGACACAACCAGATGGCTATACCTGAGAAACAAAAGAATTGTCAGTTTTAAAATCAACTCATAAAATTTAAAAAAAAAATCTGTCGAAAGGAGTGTACTCTTACTTATGTGGAAAATTCTATGTACCTCGAAAGAGTACCGAGAAACTATTCCGAATTTGAAAATTGATGGTCCAAATTGACTTCAAGTGAATCTGGACTATTGATTTTCAAATTCGGGGTAATTTCTGGATACTCTTTCGGGGTACGTAGCACTCCTCTACTTATTTTCTTTGGATGAGAAAGCTTCTTTACGCACACAAAACAAGTCCCATGCCCAGTTCCAAGCATCACCCTCATAAGGGTCACTCTCATCAAGCAGTAATGTCTCAACCACTTATTGATGGAGCTCTCACCTCTCTCCTCATTCATGTCTTGAGCAAGGATTTTAGATACGATCCGTTTAGATTCAAAGCTTTTTGCCTTCATTAAAGTTGTAAGGAATCATCTCCTCTTCGAGAATCTTGTGTTTATTTCAAGTTTAATCAATGTTTAGTATTTGCTTTATGTTTACCCTTGCTCATTTCGTATCTCCTTGCAACATGTGTGAGTAGTGTAGCAAGGATAGGTTGTGGGATGATTAACATTCCGTAACCGAGGGTATTACTTGTTCTTCTCTCATCAATCTTCATTTTTTGAGTTTAAGCTTGTGCTAGGGGTATTTTTATGTATCAAAACTTGGGAGTTTTAATCTCTTTGATTATATGTAGGCAAGGGTTATGCTGCTCGAAAACCCTAGTCATGCTTAAACACTTTAGTTAAAAAGAGGAGGAACAAGTTTACTTTTGAGTTATGGGTGTTAATTATCCTTAAGCCTAGCATTTAGTTTAATCTCCAGTTAAAAAGTCATAGTTAGGTTAAGTAGCCACTTTCTAAATCTCTCAGTTGGCCGTCACAACGCCAAACTTGGTTAGTGGTCCTAACGCCACAATCTCTACTAAAGCAAACTTCCGAACGAGTTATGGACGCGTTCCCTGTGGATTCGACCCCGGACTTCCGGATAATATGCTTTCAACTGACCTAGCCCTACGCTTGGGGTATTCTTATTGCAACACACTTTAAGATCGCGAGCACCATCAACGGACCATCTCATTGATATCTATGTCGAAAGGAGTCATGCTATATGAAGGCTTCCCTATCTTCAAAATTGCTCGAGAAGTGTGCTCAATTACAAAGGTCCTAAATGTCCCTAGAAAGTTACAAAAGTCGGGCACAAAAAACAAATTTTTTTCAGGTTGTACCGGTACCATGAAATCCCAGTACTGGTACAGGTCTTGTTTCTCAGCATTTTGGACCAAATCTGTCCGAGGTGTATAGGTACCACAGATACTCGGTACCGGTACTATGTTGGCAAAAAACTTCCAAATTGTTTTCTTCTTTCCAACGGCCCCTTTGACGTCCCACGCACCCCTCGGCACTTCTTTATATGCCCTTTGGGACTCGGTGGCGGGATGCCACGTGGCCTTAGATACTTCTGGGAGTCATCCTTGGCGTTCAAAATGCTTTATTTCACCTTTTTACCTGAAACTCACAAAAACACAACCTCCGTACAATATCATCTAAATAGAGCAAGTTACGCACGTGAAAGTGACAAAATTGGTATCGATAAACCCATTTATATACATTATCGAGGCCTTATCAAATGGAATTCTTCATTCTTCTCCAAAGTATTTGTACCCAATAATTCTTGTCCATGACTCACTTTCTAAATTTACTTTCAATTTCGATGCTAACTTTATCAAGACTTTCAGATGAAGCATCAAAGCTCGTTGAAGTAGCTTTTCCATCTTCTGAGCTTGCTCCCTGCTGCTCAACGTAAAACCGACAAATGGCTAGGGAATAGGAAAAATTGGGAAATATCCATAAAGGAAGATCCCCTCTATATTCCATAGACAAGCGCTCTAGCCATGCGTATTCTCCCGGCATCAACGGAAAATAATTAACACAATTCATGGCACCCGTTGGATCATCTACATCCAATATTTTCAAATTGGAATACGTATCGTGTATCGTTATTTCACTTGTATAGTTCGTATTGAGATACGTATCATGTATCTTGGAAGGTATGAGAGTTTTTTATTGCGTAGTTGAACAATATTTTTGAAAGAGAGAATACTAAAGACAAGAGTAGGAAAGAGAGTATTTGTATTGCACTTGAACTCAAATTTTTTTTTGACTTGGTACAGAATGGTTAGAACTCATCCCTATTTATACTACTCATGAAATACTATAGTACAAAAATATTTTCATATAAGATAAACTTTGAGGTAATTCTAGAATTACATATAAGACTAATTCTCACAAAAAAAACTTTAGATATTTCACAAGGATATTCTAGAGGTAGATATTTTAGAGTTTCTAAAAACTAGATATTTATATCTTTTTCGATAATATCTATCATATTTGGATTTTGTCAATTGGAACTTTGTCAAAATACTAAATTTAGTTTATGTTTCAACAATGTTGATAATAATTAAATTAAAATATAATTAAGAAGTAGATACACCTAATAACACCAACAAATTATGCTTATATTTAAAAAAAATTAAGATGCAAAATTTCAAGTCTCTCAACTGGGACATATTACATTAAGGCTTTATGTTCCTTTTGTTATGAGAAGAAAAGTAAGACAAAATACAATCAAAGCATGGTTCTTTCTTTTATAAAAAAAGATCTACATTGAGGTTAAATTTCTATCAAAGAGTTTGAAAGATGCCATAATTAGATTAAATGTCTTAGATTAATGTATGCAAAAGGGCATTTGCACTATAAGTTACCCACCAACTTTTAGGTTCCATTTCATACTAATCATGAATATCATCACTCTCTCCAAACTCTTCCGACTTACTTGAGAAGTTGGCAAATTCCATATTAGCCCTTGAGTGATTTGCCAAATTAGGAAAATATTTCTTCATGCATTTCATTCTTTCTTGAGCAACCTCAACATCTTTATGTGGGGGAACTCGATTAGGGTCCTCATCAAGCCATTGATCGCTATAGTACCAAGGAGCAAGCAATGTTGACTACTAAATTGTAACCAAGAGAAATCATATTTTTCAAAAAACTATGCATGAAGTTAGAATTCAATTTGGATCAAGGGAATGAGCTAAGCAATGAAGTGGCGTATTATTATTCTTGTTCCAACAATCAACAAGACTTTGATGCACCGTGTGAATTCTAACCTCGATCAAGTATACTTTGTCGTGAAGTTTGTGCAAACTGCATGGATGGTGCTTTTAGAGCTCTAAATGCAAAACGAGTTGTGAGTTTTTCATCTTACCTATGGAGTTTTGCAAAACTATTTGGTTGCCCTACGACATATTATGATTCTTTTATTCTTTTATTTTGGTTCATATTGACAATGTATTTGTTGCTGAAGATGGTGCTATGGTGAAGTAACTCAGGCTCTGCTCTACCCAATCACGGTAAAGTCAGATTAATTCAAGTTTACAGGTCGATGGAAACAAACAAGTTGCACCTCTCTTACCAAAAATTAAATGGTTGCTGTGTCTGTCAACTGTTCTTGCTTTCGGAGGCAAGAGTACTATGAAATAGTTGCCCTCTCTAAATTATCTTGGTTTAGCTTTATACCAAGATGTTATATCATTGATTAGATGTTACATATTGATAGATAAAACCCATTGCAATAGAAGATTATCTCTGTGTTCAATTCGGTTACGAGTTATTCAATGAATTTGCTTCAATTATAAAATATCGTGACTCAATGTGGGTTTCTATATAATATAAGACAAAAACATAAGTGGCTCCTAGTGGATGAAAGACCATTACTGGTCGCATAACTGGAAAGTTAGGACCCCGACTCGATAAAAAAATGTGGTTCCTAATAGTTATATAAACTATTAACCACATATATAGAAAAGATAAGTGGCTCCGTGTGAGTTAAATACGAGAACATTGCAACCATCTTGGTTAAGGGTTTATAGCACCCAAGAAGTTTCGAACCCGAAACCTAAGAGGGAGCAAATTTCCAAGTCTCAGACTTTGACCACGCGGTCTAACATCTCAAGATTGAGGAAACAACGAAGGTTGATGGAGCTTTAGAGGGTGAGAACATTATCCTGCGGCAACTCGGTTGGATCGAAACCATCATTATCATTTGATGAATCCATGGCCATCTTCCCGAGCCTGAGAAGGCTCCCAGTTGCCAAAATGGCTTTTGGGTTGACATCATGCATTGACCGAGCATACAGACTCCTGCATGCACCAAAAGCAGCTTCGTGCAGTGCTTTGTCCTCCTTGTTGATGTTGGGACCCATTAAGCAGTGTCCCAGAATCCTCAGAGATGGTTGCAGAAGCTCCCATGGCAGAGGGATCCTCCCCTCCTCCTTTCCCCCACTTTCTTCCTTGATTCCTTCGTCCGAGGGTTCACTCTGTTGATCAGCTGATTCTGTGTTGTGGAATTGCACACACAAGATTTAGAAAAAAGAAGAAGAAGCAAGCGAAATGCATGAATCATGAGAACCAGGCAGGACCGGTTGTTGTCTTACGATACAAGATATTACAACGGTTCAAGATGCAACAAGTAAATCGAAGTGCATTGGAGCATGATTGACAAACAAACACAAGTAGGTGTTCTGTACCACCTCAAATACCGGTCTGTACCGGACAATACCAAATTTGTACTGGAATCTCGGTTGGTATGAAAAAAAATGTCTATTTTTTCTTTTGCGAATTACTATAAGATAATTAAATAAAATTGGAGTCTAGCTATAATATAATAATCATCTTAATTTGTTATTAGGACTGATTTTAAGGTCTATCAAAGTGTTAGAGTTTATTTTCTACCTCTACTGAGTTTTTTGTTTTTGTTTTACATATATTAAAAGTACGTAAAATATATATTACGGTCAATCTAAAATGGTACCGAGATATATACCGGTACTGGTACGTACCAAATTCAGTAGAGAAAACAGTATGTTTGCCCCGTATGAGATTGATAACTTTGGATATTACCGCAAAACGGGTGCCGAGCGGCCGACCCTATTCTTGATGCATAGCCATCCTTTTACAAAATTTAGTTGGAAACTAAAATCACCAACAACTAAACGTGTGAAAGAAAATTCAAACAACAAATTCATCCATACCATTGTCAGCCTCTGCGCCATCTTTATACATATCGCCATCTTGCCCAGCCCAAACCGTACAGAAATCGCAGAACTCGACCTTGGAATCCACCGGCATCTGACAAATCTTACTGTAATACAACTCCAACGCCACCCCAACGATCCTCCCCCTCCTCGTCGACCTCACCGTCCCATGCGGCTCCAAACTCCCCGACACCACCGTCAGATTCAGCTCCGTCGCCCCGCCACCTTCCTTCCTCGCCGCAGCGGCGGTGGATTCGTGGTAAATGCTGGAGTGAGAAAGGTCCGGGATGCAGACCGTGACGGACTGGCCGTTACGGTTGGCGGTCTCGTGGGCGTAGAGGGCCAAGAGGACGGCCTCGAAGCCGGCGAGGGGGGGTTTACGGGGGTTGACGGCGCGGGAGAGGTAGAGGCCCGCGAGGGTGGGGACGAAGCGAAGGACGAGGAGTTGGAGGGTGGGGTCGGAGGAGTGGAAGGTTTCGTAGAGCCAGCGGCAGAGGTGGTTGTCGGGGGAGCCGGAGGAGGGGTGGCGAAGGAGGGAGGAGATTTCGGAGGAGAGAGAAGGAGAGTGGAGGAGAGAGAAGGGGGGGTTGTTGGAGGAGAGGAGGGAAGGGGGGAGGGATGTGGTGTTGGGGGGGAGGATTTGAGATAGGGAGTGGAGGCAGAGTTGGGCTTTTTTGAGGGAGTTTAGGTCTTCATGGGTGGTGGTGGGGGAGGGGGTGGGAGTGGTGGGTTCGGAGGTGGAGGGCGGGTCTAGGGTGGTGTCCATATGAGAGAGAGAGAGAGATTTTTCAAGAATGGATAGTCTTAGAGAGGTAGAATTACTCCTAAGGAGAGAATTAAGGAGCAAAAGGAGGATCTTCTACAGTTCTACCATACAACACTTGCGAAGTGCCGAGTCCATTGGCGTCCATGAGAGTGTGTGTGTGTGAGAGAGAGAGAGAGAGAGTGTGTGTTTTGGGAGGGAATGGTGGAAAGATTTCAAGAATGGTGAGAGAGGAAGAATTACTCCTAAGGAAGGAGAGAATTAAGGAGCAAAAGGAGGATCTTCTAACTATACAAGACTTGCCAAGTCCAATGCACTCGATGATCTGAATATGATTTGAGGTTGCCTTTTTATAGGCTCCATAAAAAAGGTTTCTGCAGTGCTCCATTTCACCGTTTCTTTCTGTAATCGACGGTTCAGATTTTAAATAATTTATTCACGCGAATAATTTAACTATTTAAGCTATTTGCATGAATAGATTATTTAAAATTTAAACCGCTTAAAACACTTTTGAATAGATGAGATTATTGACCTCCATGAAAATCTTGTTTACAGAGCCTCTGTAAAAAAAAATTTCTCATATGATTAATAGATTTTGACATGCTTGATATTCTCAACAAGTTTTAAAAAAATCAACAATTTCAACAATCTTCCACATGAGCCCACAAATAACGGGCTGCATAATCGTTTCCAGAACTCATGTTCAAGAAAAACGATAACACTGTACTATTTAACAAGCGCGGGACCTGTGCTATGCATAGGAACAGCCGAATCGGGGTAATATTTTTGTTACTTTTAATGGGATTTGTGATTCAGCACTAAATTTGATAATTTTTTTAAGAGATGATATTGGAATGTGAGAGGAAGTTCGATTTTTTGTTAAGTGCCCGCTGTGAATATCAACCACGTTAAAAATTATATCAACTAGATTATGACGAATGCATGATTGAGTTGCATTTATTTTTATCAACCATAAAAGTTTTTAGTCCAATGCTTTTCTTTTTTTTTTAAAATAGAAGGCTGAAAATCAAATAAATCAACTCAAATTTTTTAGATGTGCCAAGCATAAGCCAATTCATAGATGATGGCTCTTCTGAATTTCTCTGATCGAAGAACCAGCTCAAAAAGTAACTCTCTTGCCTAATTGGGTGTGTTCTGAATTGCCCACTTAAAAAATAAGTAGTTATTTGTAATTTTTAAGCTTAAAAATAATTGACTTACTAAAATTAAAAAATATGCAATATGGATTTTGTTTGATAAATTTTGATAAGATCTATCAAACCTTGCAAAAAAAATTTTAAAAATTATTTTTATAAACCTATTATTTTTAAGTTTAAAAATAGGTCTTTATTTTTTAAGTACTTTTTTGAAAATCTGGAACGAGTCACCGAGAACATTACCCAAAAATTTAACACATTTTACTATCTTGCTTCCACTAACAAAAAAATTGTCACAAATTTTTTTTTGTTACTGTAACTATGCTCACAAATCCATCAACAACTTATTCACTACCGGAAACACCCCTTATCTCTGATGTAATTAACCAAAATCACAAGGGTTTCACTGTTGCAATCATAAGTTCAGGGTATAAAGCGAAATTGTGCATAATTGATGGACCGAAACGCGTTCTTTTATCTTCTTTTTTTAATCTCTTTCTTTCTGTATGCCTCGCTTCTGCTGAGCTCTTCTATCTCTATCTGTAGTCATATGACTCATATCTCTCTCTCTCTCTCTCTCTCTCTCTCTCTCTCTCTCTCAGGTTCAGATAGTTGAACCTAATGGGCAAGCAACGCGTTGCAAGAAAACAAGGTACAATTCGTAACCTGCGTTTCGGTGTTCTTGGGTTTTTTTTTTCCCCTGAATTTGTGTGGAATTCACGTTGAATTTTTGGATTAATTTTGGTCTTTTCTGAATTTTCGGTGTTCATAGATGATGGCAAAAACCTATGCCCAAATGCACCAAAAATGTTAACAGAAGACAAAAAAGTTTTTTTTTTTTTTGCCAAAAGTTTGAAACAGCAGTCTTTTTTGTCATTTTTGCTTTTAGTATCTTATCTATCTTTTTGAATTAGGGTCCATATGTTTATTATTTTCTGGTTCCTTTTGTCGAGATGATCGATTGATCCCAACTGAAACGAAATATCACTAAAAGTAAGTACTAAGTAATACCGTCTGGATGTAGTTGCTTGAAGGGGACAAATACTAGGATAGATGGAGAACTCTGATTATGGCTGGGAAGGTATGAGCCTACTCAGGTTTCGTGTAATCAGTTACGCTAATGTTAAGGTGCAATTACTGACAAAAGTTTGGAGCCTTAATACAATTTTCTCACGTTTTAATGTGCCTTTCCAGATTTCTTTACAAGCCTTCAATGCACTTTTCCCAACCTTAATTTTGTCTGGTTCTTCAAAAAAAATAATTAGGCGTGGATCCGTAGTTCCATCAAAGCAATATCGACTGTACTTGTTGATAGATTGTCTAGATGGATGAGGTTCGAAATTTGGAGTATAAACAGTGACATTGTAAGTTCTTCTTCACGAGACTATACCAGTCATTGTTTTTTTAAGATGTTGGTAGTAGGGTTGGGCATTTGGCAATGAGAAGCAAACATTTAAACCATTCCAGATCATATAGCTGAACGGGATTTCTATTAAATTCAGGTGTTTGTCCTTGTTTCCAGATTGTCGTTCTGATTTGCTTTCGTAAAAATTGAGACACATGCAGCCACAGCATTATGTTTGTAGTGTTTGGAAATTTGTATAATCAGGTAATTCTTGTTGGTGCTTAGATATCGCGTTGGTAATCCAAGTATTACCTGTGACCCAAACTTTTAGAGTGAAGAAAGTCTGTTTTGACCATCAAAGAATGTAAAACTTGAGAAACATTAAGGCGATGGTACGAAGCTCAGCTTTATGTGTTAGTTATACAAGTGTTTGAGTTCTTGTAGGTTTTGTTTAATTTTGATGATTTTTCTGTTTGTGTATTGATTAACAGTGTTGGCCTTTAGGAGCACTTTTGTGAAGTATAGCACAAGAACAAAGGCAACAATTGACATTGATTATGTTTCATGTGATTCTATGGTCTTTATTTCTCTATAATTTATAAGCTTTGATTGCACAATGTTAAATACGCACACACAAAAACAAAAATTGTGTGCACATTCTCTAAGTCATGCACAAAACAGGGTTTGTTGGAGCAAGGTCTGCTGCTTCAGAACTTGATATTAATTTAGTATTCATGTCTATTTTTAGACTTTTCCCCTCTAAAGCTGAATATGGCCACTTGCATGTTGCAGGTGAGGTGGATAGAGAATTCCTGTGAATGATTTTTATGAGCATGCAAGTTGCTTGAACTGGGAAGTCTTTACATTGATTTGAGGATTTGTTGGACCTCGTCTATTTCAGTTCTTTGGAGTTATTCCAAACTGTATAATGTCACTCATATTGCCTTCATCGCCTACAATTCTCTCTTTCCATACTCGCCGTTTGAAAAGCAGTTCTCCTTCCAACCTAAACTTCGCATGTGCTCACCGCAATACTCGACAAGGACTCTCTTCTTTTTGCAACAGTACCCAGATAATTTTGAAAAACAAACCTCCCAACACTTTAAGGTTTGTAGCCACAGAATGTATGAACTCCGATGATGTGTTCATTGACAATTGGTGGGACCCAATGCAAGAAGATGATGAAGATAAGGAGGGATCACCATGGGAAGGTGCAGTTGTGTATCAGAGAAATGCTTCAGTCTCACATGTGGAGTACTGCACGACCTTAGAGAGACTGGGGCTAGCAAAAATTTCAACTGAAGTTTCAAGATCTCGGGCTTCTGTGATGGGATTACGAGTCACAAAAGCTGTGAAGGATTTTCCACTTGGAACGCCTGTTCTAATATCAGTTGATGTAACAAGGAAAAGGCAGAAATTGAGGCTTGACGGGATTGTACGGACAGTTATCACCCTCTTATGCAATAGGTAATCTATTGTTCTATCTGCTTAACACTCAAGCCCAATTTTGAAGTACAAAAGAAGAAGAAAAATAATAGAAAAATCACCACCACACTTGCTGAGCAAAAAAAATAAAAAATCACCACACACACACACACAAAGTGGTGTCCATGCAACTTATATTTGGTTCTTCCTGGCAGTTTGTCTGCTCACTTTGCTGTAACTTAGTTTTCTTTTAACCCTTGGTAGATCCATGGAGTATATTGTATTTTCAATTTTGACTCTTTTTTGTGATTATTTAAGTTGTGGGACTTTTGGTGGTCTTTGACCAATGAAAGTGGATCTTGGTTTATACGGGTATCCGTCAGTTGCATTTGGTTGCTTGGACTTCCCATGTCCTTCCCCATAAACATAAATTATATGAAGAAGATGAGTCAATACCACATTAACAACAGTAGGCGAAATATTGCTACCTTCGCCCAATCAATTTGGAAGGGGTCCTTCACATTCTGGTTTGCAATAAGAAAATCCACAACCGACCCAGGGTGAATTATCATGGTTGTAGAAACATCTGAAAGTCAAAAAGGTAAGATTGGTGATGCAATAACATATTTGGACAAGATTGAGCATAGTCCAAATGTACCTCTGTTTAGAGACAATACACCCTGCATAGTCCGGAAACTAGAGTGAAACCCCTGCAGCCCAGAACGCCACCTCCGACATCTACAAAATTCGTTGGGTCATTGTTAAAAAATGACTGGCGAACAAGGAGGCAGCCCCTGCAATGTGCCACGTTAAGTTAAATAAATATCCAAAGCCGTGCAAAATTTTCAAGGATACGAAGATGAATTACTTCTTTGATGCATGTTGTCTCAAAATGATGTCCACAACTCTCAGGACTTCTTGAGAGTTCTCTAATTCTTGACCCCGAAGTGCATTGGCAATTGACTGCATTGGGATTTTGGCTGCAAAGCTAATCTCCACCTTAAACGTCTTAGAATTGTATGGTCTCCATTGCCTTTTTCAGTCATCGTTGGGGCTTCCAGGGCTTCGGTTACCATTGTTCCTGGAAATACAAATGCATAGACTAAGTGTCAAAATATCCAGAAAAGATACAGTACCAACATGGAAAGAGTACTAAACAAGCTCTTCTCGCCATAGCTGTTGGACACGACATCCTCAAGCACAATTGTGAATTCTAGCTTGTTTCTAGGAAGAGGACCCAGCGTAAACAAACTTTTCTCACCATCATACGCGAAGTCTTTCCCAGTTAGCTCTGTGTCGTAAGTCTCATGAACTCTGTCGAGGACCTTTCTACCAATGCCCTTTCTGTCTACTGGGCGCCCATCTTCATAAAAAAAAGTGCAACCTGTTTCAGGGAAAAGAATTATTATGACATAGATATCAGGTTCCATCAATGCCTAGACTCTGATGCTGCTTTTAACTGATGAGTAGTTATTTTTGGTAATGTCCAGATTGATGTGAAAAGATTGTTGTACTTTATCATGGGATTTTCCATATATAAATTCCAAGTTGGAAATCTTCTTTGCCAAACTGTATTGTTGAAATTTTACCTCCTCATTTCTTGTGATATTGATACAAGAATATATGCCTGGTCTTTTAACCTGGACTAGGACAGTATTCTAGGGGTGAGGTTGGATCTTCTATATTCTGTTTTTGCATTATATATTTTCATTGCCATCCCCAACTTTGCCAACAATGCAAGATCACAATCTTGATTTGAAGCATAAAATCCGGATTGGTCTGCTTTTGAGATCCCTTACAGCACTGTAAATTCCTTTTAGTGATTCTTTACCTAATTTTCAAGCTGCATTGATGTTTTGATTTTGCGGTTTCTGTTGCAGGTGTGCCGAGCCAACCGCAGAGACCATATTCCGTGATTTCTCACTTTTACTAACCGAAGAACCAGTTGAAGAACCTGAGACTATTGACATGGGAGTGATATTTGATGAAGACATGTTCAGAACTTCTCGAAGTGGAGAAGTTGAAGAATACTGTGATGACGCTTCAATTGATTGGGAAGATCGGCTCCATTTTCCACCCGGAGAAAAATCAATTGACATTTCAAAGCATATAAGAGACATATTGCATCTAGAGATAGTCATCGATGCAATATGTGATCCCAAGTGTAAAGGTTTGTGTCTCAAATGTGGTTGCAATCTCAACACTAGTGCTTGTAATTGTAGTCAGCAGAAGACGAGAGTGAAAGGTAATCGACCTCTCAGAGGGTTGAGAGAGAGAATGCAGCAAAATGAATTCTAGTTCAAGGCAGTTTGTCAAAACATTGAGAAATTTTGTTCTCTCTTGTTGCAACATAACATGAAGAATGTGGCATACTTTTTTTTTTACCCGTGCATGAGTATGCCGCTTGTTTGAACTGCTGTTTCTTAGCCCCTTCTGGAGCGATAAAAAGTGTTGTATGTTACTGGAGTCCAATTTTTTCGGTAAACGTATTTGTAATGCTTATTCATATAATGAGATTTTTCTTCCCCTTCTTTGAGGATTGCGAGGAGCTGGTAGAAAGACTGGGGTGGGGGGGTGTTGAAGGCTTAGCGTCGAGCAATATATTGTCCTTTCCTCTTCACTTCAATCTCCAGGTAAGAGGAACTCACAAATTTCTCATCTCAATCTCTAAAGAGAGAGAGAGTTGGAACTGACAGATTTCTCATTTTGGGTCGAAATTTTCAGTTAAAAGTCTGAATCCACTAAGCTGCAAAACAATGCGAAGTTTCTCAAATGTGGAGTATCACAAGACTGAGGCGTGTTCCACTAACTAAAGTAAGTACTTATTTTACGAATTAAAAGAAATGTATTGTGAAAGAATGATCTGTCTCGTAAAACGAAAAATAAGTATTTAAAAAATAAAACCACCTTGCGTAATCCGGAAACTATACCATGATACAACATCTCACCCAAAGAATGAGAGCATAGAATGTGATTGATGTCCAAATGTACCTATGTTTAGAGACATTAATCCACCCTGCGTAATCCGGAAACTAGATTGGAAGCCCCTGCAGCTAGCCCAGAACGCCACCTCCAACATCTACGAAATTCTTCGGGTCATTGTGCAAAAATGACTTGGCGAACAAGCTAGGAGGCAGCCCTTGCAAACATGCCATGTTAAGTTAAATGAATATCCAAAGCCGAGCAAAATTTTTCAAGGATTTGAAGATGAATTACTGCTTCGATGCATGTTGTCTCAAAATGATGTCCACAACTCTCAGGGCTTCTTGAGAGTTCTCTGTTTCTTGACCCCGAAGTGCATTGGCAATTTGACTGCATTGGGATTTTGGCTGCAAAGCTGATCTCTACCTTAAACGTCTTAGAATTGTATTGCCTCCGTTGCCTTTTCCGGCCATCGTTGGGGCTTCCAGGGCTTCGATTACCGTTGTTCCTGGAAATACAAATGCGTAAAATAAGCAAGTGTCAACATATCCAGAAAAGAGGTAAATGTTGTTACTGCAGTATTGACTCATCTTCTCGCCATACCTGTTGGACACGACATCCTCAAGCACATTTGTGAATTCTAGCTTGTTCCTAGGAAGAGGACCCAATGTAAACAAACTTTTCTCGACATCGTATGCGAAGTCTTTCCCGGCGAGCTCTGTGTCATAATTCTCATGAACTCTGTCGAGGACCTTCCTACCAATGCCCTTTCCGTCTACTGGGCGCCCATCTTCATAAAAAAAGTGCAACCTGTTTCAGAGAAATGAATTATTATAACACAAATGAGTGATACGGGTAGCAGAGGTTCTATCAAATTTCAGAAAGTTTTAAGTACAGAAAACATACACTGTAAGGGAAGAAGTCACCATTAACGTTTGTGACATTTACTTTAAAGTGATTCGTCAGTATAGGAATCTTATTCCCCTTAGTTCCCAAACCACGTCTCACTATAGGGACGCGCACCACTTTTTTCTTAGCAGGTTCAAGATCCTGCTCCTGCTCAACATTCGGTGGAACAGGAGGGGGCGGTGGCAAAGACTCTGATGCACCATTTCCTACGCCATTTCCCGCACTGTTTCCCTCGTGGGAATCCATTGGCGAATCCTAGACTGAAGGCAGACACAGATAACAGATAAGGAGACATAGAACAAGTTGTTATATATGTGCCCCAGAAAACGAATCAAATCTTATATCTCCAAGAACAGGATCTGGAAAGTTTAGCAAATCTGATTCTCAATATAGAACCAAACAGACCAAATTTTCCGAGATTGTCGCAACCTGAGAGACTCTTGCTACAAAAAACTAATACTAGCATTTAAAAGTTAGAACACACAGCAAGAACAAAGAAAAGCCTTGAGGCCTCAGTAACATAAGAATTAGAGTACTGAGACCACAGTCTCAACATAGCTAGAGTTACATAAAAGCTAAAACAAGAAAAGACCAGAAACCACCACGTTTCGCATCAAAATCCATACAGGGGCCAAGGCTATATTGGATGCACTTTTCAGACTCGCTTGTAAATTTTCAATAACTTGGTTCAGTGGTTGGTTGACAATTTTCGAAACTTACTTTGCTAGAAATGTTTCAAACCATAACTCATTGTTTAGGTGATCAAAAAGGCGTCATCAAATTCTCGAAAACAATTTCCGCAAAGAAGTGAATTTCATGCAAACTTATAGTAGCTTGGTTGTCGTCAATACTTAAAAATCATCACAGTATGGCTTGGCCGAGAGCCATGCCGTGATAATAAGGCCTCGTTTGCCGCATCTGTGATTGTTTTAAGTAGCAGAAAACTTCGCTTAAACTACAAGAAATTTTTATCGAATGAGTTCCCCACGTAATTTCAAAAATTCGAATACTTCGACTCTCTTTTATACTCGTTCCTTTCGCTGAATGAAAACATACAGAAAAATGATCACTTTTTCTTAATTCTGCTCTAATCCATTCCCCCTCGCATAATTAGACCACTCAACAAAGTGTGAAGTAGGTAGGGGTGTGCATGGGTCGGGATGGGCGGGTTTATGGTGTATTTTTCAACCACCCCACACTTTGTGAGTCTGACAGCTTTTTAATCCGCTGCCAACCCATCACCATCTTAAAACCGGAGGGTTGGTTTTTTTTTGGCGGTTTCGACTCACGGGTTCGGTGGGTAGAGCATATTGAAAACAAACTTCACTATTTGAGCAAATAATGAAATTACCACCAACAAAAATTAGTAATAAGTAATGAGCAACATAGACCACATAATAGTTCATAAAAAAACCAGTAACATAAAACTAGTACTCCAATAATCCATACAAAACCATAGGTGGGGACCGTGGGGTACCTATGGTAAATCAAGTGCGGTAGGGTGCACCTCAACATTTACTATATGATAGTATTTTATTTGTTATTATTTTTTATGTATCTAAATTTAGTGGGGTGGATCGGATTAAAGGCGGTTTGGAGAAATTCTACCCGCACACAAAATGACCCGCTCAAAATTTTTGTTTGGCCCAACCAAATCAACCCGCTCGTGATTTTAACCCCATGATTTCTGGTTGGATCGGTGCGGGTTGGGTTGGCGGATTTGTTGCACTCCCAATGACCCAGGTATCATAGGTAGGGTTGTAAATGCACCAAGTAGCTCACGAGTTAGGTCGAATTTTCATCTCTTTTGATAAGCTCAGCTCGTTCAACAAAAGCTCGCTTGTTAAGGGAGGTTCAACTCGATTAAAAAAACTCATTTAGTTAATGACTAAACTCAATTCGTCAAGGGTTCGAGTCACTAAGGCTCGAGTCGAGCTCAAATTTCTGGCTCGTTTGCAGCCCCGATTCATAGGCATTTGACTCTTCTACTTAACGGGTCTGGCATGGTTAAAACAACATCCTCGAGGACCTAGTTGTAAATAAGTCCAAATTAAGGGACCCCACGGTCCCCCACCTTCCTTTCTTCACATTCAAGAAATACACTGGAAGGACTTCTTTATATTTGGGTCGAAAGAAAACACACTGTCCAAACTCTCTCGCTCCGAAACATCAAATCTACGAGAAACAAAAATCGAAGCAGAACAATGAGCAGCATAGGAACAGGCTACGATCTCTCCGTCACCACCTTCTCCCCCGACGGCCGCGTCTTCCAGATCGAGTACGCCGCCAAGGCCGTCGACAACAGCGGGTCTGTTGTTTCCACTCACGCTCTTTTCTTTTCTCTTCTTTTTTTAATTCCGATTCTCAGTGCTTGATCGTGTTCTGTTGTTTGAATTGGTTTCGTTTCCTTCACAGGACTGTCGTCGGCATAAAATGCAAGGACGGGGTTGTCATGGTAAAGTGCCCTTTTTTCTCTTCTAGGGTTTTGATAATGATAGATGTACATGGAAAGTATGAATTCCGTGTCTGAATTGATGTAGTGAGCTGATTTCGTTTCTAGGGTTTATAAAAATATACGTACACATGTGACATCTATTCTAAGATACAAAGGGATAGCACTGGTTTGGTGTCTCCCAAACATGCCCCATCACTAAAATGATTTCCAAAATTTCCCCTCTAAAGATTAAGTATTTATGACTATTTTTAACTTCTCGTTAAATAATTGATATGGACTAATCGAACTATAACCACCTATGATAACCACCACGACACCGCCCCACTATCCCTATCCATCCTAAAATTTAATATAAGTGTATGAATAATAAACCCAGGGGTTGGCCCATAGTTGTCAAGGGCGAAAGATGCACCGAGGCGCAAAGTTCTGTTGCGAGAGGCAGGTGCCTTTTTGAAGAAAGGTGCACCTATGCGAAAAAATATTTATTTCTGAAAATAATTGTATTATGTGCGTTTTTTAAAAAAAGCTCGCTCTTTTGTGCGTTTTTTGCGTTCTTTTTGAAAGAAAGAGAGTTTTTTTGATCAATTTGAAAGAAGTGTGTTTTTTTGCACTTTTTGCTTGCCTTTTTCAAGTTGCCTCGCCTAGGGTCAGCAAAGCGCTGGGGGTGCGCCCTGCCTCGCCTTGCGCCTAGGCTCGCCTTTGACAACTACCATTGGCCTAATGAGGCTTAGGGATCTGCTCTAGGTCTCAGGTTCGAAACCTCTTAGGCACTATCGACTCATTTTGGGATCAGTCCATATAGAGCTTTGCTTTGGCTTTAATTGGGACCACCGCAAGTGGGTGGTGGGATTGGTCCTCAGGATCAGTTGAGGTGCACGTAAGCTGGCCCAGACACCTCAGTTATCAAAAGAGATGCAAGTACTGAATGATTCTGTATCTGAGTTGATGTAGTGAGCTAATTTCGTTTCTAGGGTTTGTAAATATGTATGAGCATTTAATGATTCTGTATCTGAATTGATGTCCTGAGGTAATTTTGTTTCTAGGGTTTGTAAATATGTATGAGCATTTAAGTATGAAAAATGATGTAAGTTGACGTGGTGAGCTGATTTACCTTGTAGGGTGTGGAGAAGCTCATAGCATCAAAGATGATGTTACCCGGTTCAAATCGAAGAATTCACGCCACTCACCGTCATTCTGGCATGGTAGCTCCTGTCTTTGCTGTTCCTTATTGAATGTTGTTACAAATTTGTGTGTGTGTGTGTGTGTTTGTAGATTTTTGGTTATTTTATATTTTATCATGGAGTGTTGTTTTTTGGGCGTTTAGTGGAATTCCGGCTGTGCTTACTGTGAAGTTTTAATTTTCTCCCTATTTCGTTTGATTTAGTCATGCCACCTACTTCTTAGGTTGGGTTCTTGCACCCTTTTTAGTAGTGAGGAGATTGTTCCCACCACACACCTTCTGGGGTGTGGTTACTCTGTAATACAACATGGGCAAGATTGTTCAAGGTCTTGAGTAATGCAACCCAAGATGATGAAAGTGATTTGGTTCCTGTTGAGAAGATAATGAAAAAAAACTAGAAAAAGAGTGAAATCTTTTATTTGGTGCAGATGAGAGTCATAGAAAGGCATCAATACCTATCCTTAGCTCGACTTTTTCTTTTTGGAAGGATTGTTCCTTGTAAGTTGTCGAAATGTCAACAAAAGATCTTGACACATTTTATTAATCATCCCATGGGAATTCATTTTGTGCATTCAAAATAGTGGAAAATAAAAAATTGGAATCAGCAAACGACAGTGTAGTTGAACTTGAAGTCTATTTCGCTTTGTAAAGAATTTTTGCGGTGATGCTCTTTCAGTTAGCTTGGTTTTAAAGTGCATTTTCAACCACCACTTTTTAGAAATCCAAATGACATTTACCATGTTCTGCTGCTTTTCATTTCCTTCTCATTTCTACTTAGTTCATATATGTGTCTGATTGTCTGCAGCTCTCCATGTTTTTTTACCTGATTCTGGTTTTATTTTTGGTTTGTTTCTGTAGGCTGTTGCTGGATTAGCAGCAGATGGCAGACAAATCGTTGCACGAGCAAAGTCTGAAGCAACAAATTATGAAAGGTTTGTATTATGGATGATGACTTTAGCTGATATCTTTTGGATAATTTGTATCTGGAAAGGCTGATATGCATTGGATAATTTATCTGGAAAAGCTTTATTCTTGCAAAGTTTAAGCTTGAAAAACCTGTGTCCACCTTGGAACTTGTTTTAGCTTGTGGAAGTTCAAAAGTAAGACATAGAGTCAGGGCTCATTATTGTTTGTGCTGCGTAAGCAATCTCTCTCCGCAAGAAACTGCTTGAGTACACTTGGTTAAATGATGTCCCCTTGCTCAATGGCAGCTTTGAAATGACATTTTTTTTACATTTATAAATCTTCTTTTGTATGTTCCGGTTAATTAGATTTCATCATGTTCTGGTTATGCAGTGTCTATGGCGAACCTATTCCTGTGAAGGAACTTGCTGGACGTGTTGCCAGTTATGTGCATCTGTGCACCTTGTACTGGTGGCTCAGGTATGGGAAGCATTATCCTTGCACTATAGCATATCTTCTTCTTCTTCTTTTTTCTCTTTTGTTCTTTCCTCTAATTTTACTGCCTTTCTTGAAAAAATAATGTTTGATGCGGCAGACCATTTGGATGTGGAGTGATTCTTGGAGGCTACGACAGAGAAGGACCACAATTATACATGATTGAACCTTCTGGCATTTCATATGTGAGTTTAATTTGTTCCCAGTTGAGTGTATTCTTATAGTTATCTTTTCCTGTGCTACCTACACCCCAATCGACTTGTTTCTTTTATTTTACGTCATCTGGACGTCCTCTGATTCATTTTGTTGCCTAATAAATTGTTGATAGAGGTACTTTGGTGCTGCAATTGGGAAAGGAAAGCAGGCTGCCAAAACGTAAGTGAATTACAACTTGCTCCATCGCGAAGAATCTCAACTCCTCACGCGTATAACAAAACTTTCGTTGTGACAAACTATGATTCATGGGGTATCTACCAATTACATGGCATGGCAGGGATATTTCTTTCAAGAATCTTTATGTCAATTATTTTCACTATCATAAAACGTTAATTTTCATATTAATACCGTCTTTATGGTGACAATGAAAAAAGGAAAGAAAGTAAACAGCGAAGCTGATATTATGTTCATGTTTGTACATTGTTAAATACACGATATTTCCTGAAACTTATAGAAGTGATTATACATATGCTTATATATAACCTTTCGTTATGAGAGTACATTATGCAGTATGACATCATTTTCATAAATAGTGATCCTGTCGGGTAATTTCCCCAGAAATCAAAGGCCCTCTCTGGGCCTCTCACATTTCAAATTTAGAAAAGACATAGATTGCAAGCGGAGAGATCATTTTTAGCTTTAAAATTTAAAGTTCCAAGTTTTGATTTTGTAAAAGTTTTACTATCATGGGAAACATCGCTGCTGGCAGCTACGGTTTCAAATAGATGTTTGAATTTGTTTCCTGGCTTCATAAAAGGAGGAAAGGAGATGCGAGTTGGAAATGCATTTTGAGAAACTGTTCTTTACTTCATATAGAACTGCAGCAACTGCCAAAAACTCCATTTGCATTGTGTCTATCCCAAAGCAAAGAGAATTACTGTGTGTTGTATGATACACACACACACACACACCAAGCTTCTACTAAGGGTGCCCTTAACTTGTTAAGGACTTCCCCTTTCCCAATCAAACTTTCCCAATCAAATTTTGATGATCCGAACTGTTCAATGTGTGCAGAACGTGATTTTAAAGGTACCCTTGAGAAATCGGCAAAAATATGACCGGGAAGGGCTTAATCCGAACAATTTCTTATAAAAATGCATTTATAGCGTTTTTATGAAAAACTACTCAGATCAAAGCCCTTTCCGGTCATATTTTTTGCCGATTTCTCGCGTGTACTTTTAAAATCACGTTTTAAACACATTGACCAGTTCGTGTTATCAAAATTTGATCGGGAACAATGTCAAACTCATGAGGTCCTTAACTTAGCAAGTTAAGGGTACCCTTAGTAGAAGGGGACTGTATGATTTTGATGCAATTTATCATTATGATACTTGGTAACTATTACTTAGCTAGGTCGACAAGATTTATTAGTCTCGATATTTTTACGTTTGATCAGTCTCATAAGAGTGATGTTTTTCTTCTAGCATTTTATTTATTGCATATTACCTGATGCTAACTTGTTTTGCAATCTTCGTTGTATTGCCGAAACAGGGAAATTGAAAAGTTGAAGCTTTCTGAAATGACCTGTCGACAAGGAGTCATTGAAATAGCCAAGATGTGAGTGATTCTTCTTTCTATCCTGCTAAGATAATTTCTTCCATCAGGAGCTCATATGTTGCATTTCATTATCGACTGTAAATGTTTTCTTTACTTAATTTGGTTTATTACTGTAAACTCTTTTTGTCTGTCAAGGCTAAAGCTGCTTGTTCTTGCATTTTATTACTTCTAATGTAGAGTGGCATTTGCGGATCAGTGTTTATTTTTATTTTATACACTCTTTTGAGCCATTCACGGCGGATACCATGGACTATAGCAGTTGATTTTTTTTCCCCACTTTGGTTTCTCAAGGGCGTGAAAGGTTTTGGGATACCTGTAAGGATTTAACCTTCTGCAAGTGACAGGTATGGGGTAAGTCAAGGTGTTGGCAACGGAAGTTGGACCTAGGTTTAGGGTTATGGTCCCAATGATAACCTAAGAATGTTGCTTTAAATCTAACTTTCCTCTCTAGGATGCTACGGCCTACAAGTATGAACGATAGCTGATAATTAGTTTCAGCATCTAAGAAACCTGAGTACTATTTAAAACAAATAGGACTTGCTTAACGACCCTTTTGTTTTCCAGAAATGCTATAGCTAAACGCAAGATACCACATTTTATAGGCAGAGTAGCATTTTGGTCATTTTCTTCCCTGTCATGGACGCTGTTACTCTGCATAATAATCCCGTGTTATGTTGCAATCTGTCATTTGTGTTCTGCAGCATTTATAAGGTGCATGATGAGGCTAAGGACAAGGCTTTTGAATTGGAAATGAGCTGGGTCTGTGACGAGTCGAAGCGTCAACACGAGAAGGTAATCTCTCACTCCACCTTCTTTGGGCAGATAAGGTCACATTTCTCAGGGATTGTGTCCTTCATTCATTGCCACGGTCCTCTTTATTGGAGGGAGAAACACAATCTGGGCTAAAATTCATGACATTGATCTTTAGGAAATTTGGAGCCCATATGTCTGTTAATGCTTCAAGTTTCATGTTCATTCAGTTTTGACCATTAGGTGGTGAACTTGTAGTAGCTCGACATCATTGACAATGCTCATGTTTTGCTTGTTTGGATTGTTGGTCACTCACACACCCAACAGACACAGAGATGCTACGTGGTGTGGCCGGGATGCCCGCTCCACGAAGTAACACTATTTCTTACTCAAATGGAAATGGAGTACAAACATGAACTCTCTGTCTCAAACACTCTGGTCTCTCTGTCTTACTTCTCTCAAAGAGGCCAAAAGCCTTAAAGGCTTTGGCACGTTTGGGCTGCCGGAGACAGCGCTGAATGCCGCCCAGTGGGCTGTCAATGGCTTTGGTGGGGTTCCGTCCTGCCACTTCTCTCTGTCTCTCATGTGGAGGACCAAGGTCAACATTACTTGCTAAACACTACTATATAGTCGTAGTTGAATAGATGTTGTGCCTTTCTTTCAGGTACCGGAAGAGCTTTTGGAGGAGGCCAAGTCTGCAGCGAAGGCCGCTTTGGAGGAAATGGATGCTGATTGATGGAGCCACCCTGAACGTTTGTGCTTTATGTAGCTTGTCATTCTCCGCAGATTCTCCCCAACTCGAAACAAACATAATTGAATTTTTGGACTTCCTTTCCATTTGTTTCTTTTCAGCGCGAACGGGGAGGGACTGCTGGAATATTTCAATAACACTTGTATTTGAGTTCCCTTTGCTTTTTACTCTGTTTTTTTGGTACTCAAAAGAACTGCAATCAATTTTACTCAATTTGGGTGGCTTCAGTGGGTGGACAGAATTGGTAGGACAATGCAAGCAATTGATTCTTGTTTCAAACAATGTGCTTTTGCTGTTTCCATGAGAAAATAGCACTACTGCTCTTTTCAAACAAGATGTTACCCAAATATGGGAAACTTTTCTTTCTTAGGTTTGCAATGTACATTTCTGGGTACGCCAAATATGTTTTCATTTTCGTATTTTTCAGTCACCGCAAGTTTTCCAATCTCGACAAAGTGATTAACCATTATTTGTGCGCCTTGTACACGTCCTGAAGTTCTAATGTTTCCCGTGTGCGCGCCGCTTAAGTTTGCCACCACAGGACTGTACGATATTTTTCTTTTAGTTGTTTTCTTCTAATTTTTACTAAATTGAACAGACACGAAGTGGGTATAAACACAAAGTAGGTCAAGATCAAGAGAGAGCAATAGAGATAACACAACAGAGATATATTATTGAAAACACACTAACTTGGTTCTTACAAAAAAAAAGGGTGCCCTCCGTTATAGGCGTTAAGGAGGAGAAAACACAAACAAAAATATCTTCTTGCTTACATCACACACCAATATTGCTATTGTTCTTAGTTTTTAGCTTACATCAGTACTACATCATACCTACATACTTACTACATGACAATACTCAGGTAGGTGGTACTCATAATTGGACTTACTATTTTACCTGTGACACATATAATTCACCCATTCCGAAAAGGATGACATGACTAAAAGTAAAGCACTACTTTAGTTTTATTTCACTTCACACTTTATATTACATCACACAAAAGTAAATAAATAAACATATACCACACAGAAGAAACAGCTGACATGAGCACATGGTCGTCACTCCGAATCACTTTCTCCAGAATAGTCTTCAAGATTTTGATCAAATTTTTACATCATATTTTGCGTCTCGAAATCGAAAAAATTATAAAACGTACACCCAAATTGGAAAAAATTCATTAAAAAAACTCAAAAAGAGGGAAGACCATCTTTTTCAATCCTCGTATGTAGGGGTGGCAAATTGAATCCAGACCCATTAACAAACCCAGACCCATCAATTAGAAAATAGACCCAACCCAACCCATTTATTAGTTGGGTAAGAATGGGTTCAAACCCAACTAACCCATTATTAATTGGGTCATAATTGGGCATTAATTGGGTCAATTTAAATGACCCAATGAGCAATGAAAGTAACCCACCAAATTTCATCTCTTAATTGGTCCCAAATTCCATCTCTCTCTCCCCCCAACCCCCCCCCCCAGGAGCATGGCATTTTCCCTCTCTCTCTCCCCCCTGCGCGCCCCCCACCACACAGAAGCATGGCCTTCTCCCTCTTTTATTCAATTGTTTTGTGCTACATCACACGGGTTCAAAAATATTTTGAATGGTCCGAATTAAAAATTAATTGTGACCGGTAACAATTATTTTGACCAGTCAAAATTGAAAACACATCTCATCCATTAATTGCGCGAATGGACCCGTGAAATTGTGCTCCGCCGTGAATAAATTTCTCTCATGGTAGTCCCGCAAAGGGTTTGGATTAAAAAATTGACTTATTTTTTTGTCCTTATTCAATTTTTTTTTGTATTTTTTTTGTTTTGTGTCATATTTTTGTGACTTATTAATTTGTTTTGATGAGAGGAATCAGAAAAGTAAAAAAATTTAATCGAAACTTATAATTTTTTGAATAAAGACAAAAAAAAATCAATAAGACAAAAAAAATTACTTATTCTCGTCTTTTTGAAAAAATTTATGAGTTTCGATCATAATTTTTTTTTACTTTTCTAATTTTTCGATCATAATTTTTAGTTTATATGTAATTAGGTTAATGGGCGGGTCGGGTTTGCTTTAAAATAAATGGGTCGGGTTGGGTATGGGTAATTAGACTCATAGTTAATGGGTCTAAATGGGTCAATGACCCATTAAAGACCCAACCCACTAACAACTTATCCAATTTGACCCAAACCCGCCCGTTTGCCACTCCTACTCGTATGCATGTGAATACCGTCGGGGGACGTGAGTTGGGGTAGACTTTCTGATCTGTATGCTCTTCTTTCGGTGCTGCGGAATAAACAAATACTAAAAAAAGCGTACCCAGATCTGTATACTCATGTGCGCGTCCATGGCATCTTTGTTTTGTTTAACCAATTACCAGAGGACCAGACCCAGTTGGAGTACCCTTTTCTATGTGGCTGCTGCTTCTTCCTCTTCATCCCTTCACCTCACCAACTTCAACAAACAGCTTTGCTACTACCACTACAGTACAATCCACGTCTTCATCAAATCCGATCTTCTCTTTCGGTCCCTCCTTCCCGCCTATTTCCGTCTCAAAACCCCTTCTTCAGGTTTGCAGCTCTATCTGTCTCCATCTTTACATATACTACGTGTTAAGCTCTATGTGAATCCCCCACCTTTCTATCGACCTTAACTAATCCTGATGTTTTCTCCATGGGGTCATTTTCACGACCTTAACTAATCCTAAGGATTTAAAGGTGTGAGCATACCATTCATGAATTTGGTCCACATGACTTTCTGAGTTTACCAGTGCTTCTAATGTCACGTAAATGGTCTCATTCATTGTGTGTGGCATACTAAATGACAAGCAAACGCGGACGACAATTGGAACTGATGATTTACCAACGTATAATAGATTCTGTCAAGGATTTGCTAATGATCCTAGCTCAACAGGTTCAGGATGAAAGCGACAAACCCAGAAATAGGCTCATCACATGGTCAAGGGGTTGTGAATATGGCAACAAGCGGAAACAAGAAATTAGAGAGGTGAGCAACTGCCAACTAGTGCATCAATGTCAAGTTTTTTTCCCTGTCACTCAATAGAAACAATACAATTCAGGTGACTATGTTCATTTCAATTTGTGTGGTGGTGGTTATAGGTATGCGGTGGTTACAGGGGCGAACAAGGGTATTGGCCTTGAGACTGTTCGTCAATTGGCGAAGTCTGGTGTGATGGTTGTGTTAACAGCCAGGGATGAGAAGAGGGGTACGGAGGCTGTAGCCTCACTTCAGAAGTTGGGGTTGTTTAATGTATGTTTTCATCAACTTGATGTTCAAAGCCCAGAAAGTATTGCATCCTTGGCTGAGTTTATGGAAAACCAATTTGGAAGGCTTGATATATTGGTAAGATATACTTTGTCTTCCCTTCTATTTTTTCTCTTTCCTTTTTTTGTTTGATTTTTTTCCTTTTTTGTTCCTAGTAGGAGATAATGGTATTTGCACAACTGCTTGGACCAAGGGAAAACTTCAAGCAAGTGCTGGTCTAGAACTTAGGTGCCATTTAGGCTGTATTCTTTTAAGGCATGCTCTTGAGTACTTGAGTCATGTGTGCTCCGAACCGTTCATCTTGTACTCTTGTGGAACCTGCTGGCAATACCATCCATGCGGAAGAGCCCGATTGGATGGGGTCTTAGGTGGGTGGATGATTTTGTGCCCGGATGAGTAATCCCGGTCCCACCCATCATCATTTGCACAACTGATCTTCTTATAGACCCTACAAGACGAAATTCGGCTCACCGAGAACGGCCTGGGGTGGGCCCACAATTTGCCAAGTGTACCACACAATTCATTTTTTGGACTGTAGACAAGCCCAATCCTTTTTTCCTTCTATGTAAACAGCGATCTCTCTTGTCAATTAGTATTGAATTGACATTCTGAATCTAGTTTGTTTACTCCGGTGTGGTGGAATTGATATTCTGAAATACAATTACAATCTGCAGTATGCATGCCTGGCTGTACAAGTGAGTGCTTCCATGTATGAAATTGCACAACGTTGAGTCATTAAAGCAACTTCCTAATGTATAAAAATCACAGTGGATAGAACTATGTTGCAGGAACCTTCTGTTGGGGTGATGAATCCGCTCAATAGTCATCAGAAGACAATAGACAAAAAACAAACTGAAATTTTTTGATAGTTCTTTGTGTTGGCATATTACTTATTTGTATGTCTAAAAAATAACTGCTGTTGACTTCAATCTCCAGTGGCTATTCATACTAAAATATATGTACTGGAAATAAAAATAAAATAAAAAATGTTTCTTTCTTAGCAGATACTCGTATAAAACTGACACCAACCTTGGACTCCATGTTTTCATGCTCTGGATGGAGGGACCATGGTGAATACCCCATAAACAGATTGACACTACTTGGCGCTTATGAACATTAGGCATGTCTATATATGTCTTTGCACTTTCGAGCATCTCGACATGAATTCTTCTTTACGTACTCCCTCTAAAGATTTGTCATCGCGTGCATTACCCAATGTCATGGAGATGCAAACAGGCTTGCTATATTGATTCCTGCATTCTCAAATGACTAAGCAGATTGGATGCCTTACTTTCACTGCATGTTTCTCCTGTTGCCAAGAAGGTAACTAACACTGACTGTAGGTAAACAATGCTGGAGTTTCTGGAGTGGTAACTGATCAAGATGCCTTAAGGGCCTTAAATATAGATTCTTCCTCTTGGGTAAGCTGTAATTTTAATTTTTGATCTTTCGTGCTTTTATAAAGACCAGCTAGAATGTAATACTTTCCACAGCTCTCAGGCAAGGCTACCGACTTGGTTCAGAGTGCGATTAAAACAACCAACGAGAAGGCAGAAGAATGCTTGAGTACCAACTACTATGGCTGCAAGAGAGTAACGGAGGCTCTTCTTCCACTGCTGCAGCTTTCTCCTTCAGGAGCAAATATTGTCAACGTCTCTTCCCTCCGTGGCGAGTTAATGGTAAGCAGAAGATGGTCATTGTTGCTAGTGAGCCAATGGTTAATTTTGCTCCTCACTCCCTTGAGGTTGTTACCTCCATGGCTTCAGGCTGATGTAAGATAGGAATACCTACCCAGGAGATTAGTGGTTCCCAGACCAACGTCAGCAAAATAAATAAAAGAACAACATCATCATTGTCATCATCAAAGATAATTCCCCGTATTTACTAAATTAGTTACAGGGCTGTCGTTACTAGAAATGATGCAAAAATTGCGTACAATCTTTTTGAACAGAGAAGCAGCGATACACCTTGTAGCGCCCCATTCATGTTCAGCTGCATCTAGAACAGTATTCGTTGGAGATGCTCTTGCACGTGTCAGATACTCTCTAAACATGACTTCTTATTGGTGGTTTTCATTGCAAAACAGTCCGGAGTCCAGACACACATAGGACACGCTACGTGAGACACTTATAGGCTGCTTTTGGTTCAGGGGTATTGGTAGAGAGATTTATCAAGGGAAGGGAAAGCACAAGGAAGCCAAGAAAAAACTCTGTAGCTTCTTCATTTCATTATTGTTTGTTGAACTTGAGTATCTACAAACAATTTGGAAGTTGGACGGATATAGGGTTTCAAATATAATGTAGCACTTAAGCAATTCTGATTGTCACCTCCTATTTTCCAATGCGATTATAGACTACTGCAGAAGACATATATGTAATTTGCATCTCCTATCTTTCTCCTGTGCAGCGGATTCCTAACGAGCATATCAGAGAACAACTTGGGGATCTAGACACTCTAACTGAAGAGAAAATTGACAGGATTGTAGTAAAGTTTTTGCATGATCTGAAACAAGACGCGCTCGAAGCCAACGGATGGCAGAAAATGCTTCCTGCTTATAGCATATCCAAGGCCGCACTCAACGCCTATACGAGACTTGTCGCCAAGAGGTACCCCAACCTTCGAATAAACTGCGTCCATCCTGGATACGTTAAAACAGACATAAATTGGCATACGGGGACAATGACACTGGAAGAGGGAGCAGAAGGACCGGTCATGTTGGCTCTTTTACCTGAGGGAGGTCCTACTGGTTGCTATTTCGATCGTACAGAAGTGGCTGAGTTTTGACTTGTGATTTTGTCCCGTTTCTACTCGTGGCAGATAGTCATGATCATCTTAATGCTTAACAACAGGGCATTGTGCCACCTGAATGAGTCTTAGCATCACATTTTCATTTCTCAGGATTCTTTTTGTGTTTGCAGCAGTATTTGTTGTTGGCCTGCTGCCCATATTTCGGTGCCATCTATGCAATAGTGGAGATTCCGATAGATTTTGTGTGCAAGTTTCTCTTGACTGATAGAATAAAGAAATGTCGAATGGACCATTCCATATACACATGTAAAGTGGTTTCTTGCGAACTTCCTGTAAAAGGAGGTATTTTGGGGGGGATAGGATCCTCTTCATTAGCTAGAGGTCCTATTGGTTGTGGCCTTATTTCGCTTCAATATTTGAAACTGATCATTATATAGAAACTCGTCAAGAACATTCTAGAGGGAAATTACCATTTACTGTTGGACCAATACTTCACAAAATTCTGATATTAGAGTCCGGGATATACCAGTTCTTTGTGTACCATGGAAGTAGAGAAGTGGTGGTGAGCCACACAATCCATCAGGCTGCTCACTACTATTCCACCACATTTAATCTGCACAGACAATTTCAGCCGGGCACCAAATATACGACTCTCTTGATTATGTAATACAATCCGATACTATATCCAGGCCCACAAGAAACACTCGTGCATTTACAGTAACTTTAATCTACCTTCCTCTTGATGTCCAAAATTCCATCAAACGAGGACAAAGCATCCAATACGACCAAATTTTCAACCCCGCAATCCATTAGATGATTAAATTTCAATTTCCAAATTCAAAAGCATAGTTTGCCAGAGGTTTTACATGGCATTTTCACCCTTCAAATTATAAATAGTATGCTCACAACTTCCACCTTCTAAATTATTGGACACGTGAATGGAACAAAATACAGGGATATCTGAAACTAATATCCATGATTCACTTTTACAGAACGGTACCGTACGACCATTGTTCAGATTCCCAACTCAACCGAAATATGATCTCTCTTTTCAGGCAAGTGGGAAAAAATACGAGTCAACATCGCTTCCACACCTGTATCGCCTAGCTAAGTACGATTCTAAAATATATTACCCACAGCAGAAATGGAAAACGATTCTGAGCAGCACACCAACAGCCTCTTGGATGAGAAATTATCAAGCTCTCAAACTCCCACAGTAGTACTTGGCAAACCTAAAGCAGTCATCCTTTGCCCAACCCAGTTGCCCACTCGAGGTAAAAAGCAGTTGAGACAATTATACGAACCTACAAACTCCTGTAATCGATCACTGTGACTTCATCCTCTGGTGCATCAAGGTCTTGATAGCTGCACCACACACATGCATGTTAGCACAAGCCATTACTAGCGTCACGACCATAAAAAAAACAAGACAGGTGATGGAAATACAACAATAAAAATAAAAAAGTACGGTTAAATTCTCTTGCTACTTGCATGGACAACAACTCAGGGAGATAATGGAAAAGATATCACATGATTACAACTGATGGATTAACATCAACAGAAAATTCGATCAATTTCTAACCGCTCACATCGAGGGTAGATGGAAATATATCATAAACATTTCCAACTAAGATCTCGCATAAAAATAGTGTAGTACAAAATATTTCAACGTTCAGGATGTATACACGTGCTCATACCCAACTTCTATGTGCATATCATTATTAGCTAGGATTTAGTGTTAAGGCGGTAATATTCCTGAACACCCCACCCACCCACATTCGGTACTCGTACATGTAACATTGATTTACATAAACTATACCGTTTCATTAGTAGCACAAGAACCACTTATTGGATTTGCCCATTGAGACAGTATTCACATCAAAATAGACGACATAGATTTAGGTGCATCTCCCTGCCTAGTTAAACAAGGGCATAAGAAGATGCAGGTTTTTATACTGATACTTAGTTCCTCTACCGATAATGTTGCATTTCCAACATATAATAGACGGTGTCCATTCCCCACCTCTCTCCATGCATATTTATATAACTGACCACAGAGAGAGTCAACATTGTCTTTTGCTCCTTAGAACAATTGTGATAATAGCAATAAAATATGCAGAAGAACTACATGCACAAACAAAATAGGAAGACCAAAAAGGAGCAAGAGAAATGAATCAGATCCTTGAGAATAACCAGTAAGACTCAATAGAAGGGCGACATTGGTTCTACAACTTGCCTTCTTAAACGTCGAGGGTCCTGTCGAAATGCCTGAGGTAAAGCAATAATTGGGGCTGGTCCACTCAATTGAGGCCCAGACCTCCCGTTTCTACCACCACCTTCAAAGGGGGATGGACCCCCTTGCTCCCGCAGCATCTGCATCGCAACTTCAGGGGGAGCTGGGACAAATGGCCCCAGTGGACTGGAAATTGTACCCAAGCACACATTATAATCATAAAAGCATAAAGTATTCTAACGGCCATAACAGCAACAACTAAACTTTAGAACAAATGAACTCACCCAGCGCCAGGAACTGGCATAAGTACAGGAGGGGGTATATCTGAAGAGAAAGGAGGAGCAACATGTATTCCCTGTCCACCAAAAGAATCAAACATAAGGTCATCCGGATTTCCTCCACCTGGACCGTCATTATTCGACTGGAAATCCATCGACTGTGGCTTTTCAGATCTATCATATCTTTCGTTTCCATTATCTCGATTGTCACGGTCTCTACGGCTTCCACGATCATCTTTCAATCGATTATCTAGACCTGGCCTCCGCCTCAGTGGCTTCTCCTTCTGCAGAGATGGTAACAACAGTTACGACATAATAGAAATAAGAAATAACAAACTTCTTGATGAGCATGTTATCCAAACTAAGTACAAGAAACCTGTACGTAACAGGAACTCAAGAGGCAATCCGAAAAGATTTAGTCCTCGTGCACATACTAGGTACCATAAACTCAAATCAGTCATGAACATACCACATTGATCAAATACAAAAATATTTTTCTTTTCTTCTTTTTTGGCCAATATACAAGTAAAGTGCTTTGACACCAGATATTGGGTGACAAGTTAAATAAGTCAGTCTGAATTCTACAATTCAATGTGGACGCAGAGACTTCTACCAGCCTTCAGCCAACTTCAGGTAACATAACAACATTCAACGTCTGGATATCTCAAACACCTAGTTTATTTCAATCTTCGCCCAATTCTCATTCCGTATTTAACACTAAAACACTCGCCTCCACTGCCAATCCCCATGGTCATGGTTCAATAACATTCCTATAAGTGAATAAGAATAACATTCCTACAAGTGAATAGTAACACGCTAATACATAATTTAGTCCATCATACCGGTATAGAAGGCTGCATAACAGGAGTCCCGCCGGGTGCATCTGCATCACTGAGATGATACAAAGGTAGTCAATCATCAATGTTTTCTAGCTGTACACAAAAAATGGGGGGAAAAAAACCTTATGTGAAAGCAATACATACTTCATGTAGTTTTGGAAATACAGATCTTCACGCACTTTAGAAGTGAGTTCCATCACAAGCTCCGGGTGTTTCAGCTTTAAATGCTTATGAACAAACTCAGCAGCATGAAAGAGCTTTGTGCAGCCCTTGGCTCCACAACCATACTTCCAACCATATTTCTCGTCTCTAATTTTCCGGACGTAAGGGTCTAAACCTTCAACAGCAGCCGCATCTATCTTTTCCTTTGCAGTCATTAGTTCCAAGGGGTCCTGACCCTTCAACCTCTCCTGCCAACGAGAGTCTAATTTCTTTTCCCATTCAGCCCCACTACTTGGTCCATCGGAACTTTTGCCATCTATTCTCACATGCCGGAGACCCTTAGGATCACTTGTTTCAACCAATCCGTAGTAGTCCACTCCATGAATGCGCCAAAGATAAGTAATGAGGGTATCCAGCAGCTCAATACCTTCAAGGCCTTTCACAGAAGTTAAACCACGCACAATGACAACGGGGCCAGTCGAACTACTATGAGACTTGTCCCTGGTCACTCTATCATTATCAACCTTAGACAATATATTGTCCTCAATTCCTTTTTCAAAGTCAAGTTTTCGTACAAGTGCCTGTGCTTGTTCAACATCGAGATGGATCCGTCTGGGTTCAGAGCTGACTGGGTGAGCCTTGGGAGCATCTGAAAGAACATCAATTTCTTTAGCTGTGGCCCTTCCATGCCGTCTTCTTTTGCCGTTAAGATCTGTTTCATCATCAGAGTTCGGATCACTTGCTTGGCCCGATTTGTTTAAAGATAAAGTATTGACACCAGGACCCCTGCTCCATTTAAGAGAAAAATCATCCATATTGAATCGTTTCATAAAGAGAAAAATGCTAGTGGCATCGTATCCATGTGCAAAAGTAAAAGTGCATTCGGAAGGTCTTACAAATCCAATGTTCCACTCTGCAAATCAAGTAAAAAATCTTTTGCCATCTTTCGAGCAAGCTCATTCCTCCTATAGAGAAAAACAATACCAAAACAATGAATACAAATCAACCAACCAAAATAAACTGTACACAACAAACACCACAGAGCAGCAAATGGCAGTTGGCAAGCAGACCAAGAAACAATGTTGACAAATTCCTTTAAGCCTAAACTATGAAGTTAACAACTTCCGTCCTTCCATCAATGTGGGTTGCGCACCTTTCTATCACAGTGACTAAATTAGTGGGATGATATTTATCTTTCAACCTACACAGAAAAGCAAGTCTGGTTAGATTCTGACATAACAAATGAAAATAAATGAAACAATAGAAGAATGAAAGAAATATACCATTCTTCGGCCTTGTGAGCATCAAAAAAAGCTCGTTTTTGAGTTGTTATGAACTCCGACTTGTATTCTTGGTACCTGTCAATCAAAAGGCTACAGTCACAGCAACATCCAAAGTACAAAACTAAGTGGAAACGAAGTACAAAATGAAAGTAATCATGGTTGATGAAAGACACTGAGTTGGCCTCCTTTTCAAACAGCTAAAGCTATTAAACATCCCTCTCTATACCTGCGCTCGGCTTCTGCTGGCAAAATGTCATCTTCAAGCTCCTGAATAAACTGCTTGTAAGACATCAAGCCTTCTCTGGAAATTTAAACTTTGGGGTTACTAGATGTCTTAATAAAGCTTCAATAGTACAGCACTAAACCCAAAAATAATAAAAATCAAGAACAATCATATATGAAGAAGTATATGATCTGCTATACTCTTGAAACAAATGGTAATTCAAAGAAAATTGCTTTATTCTATAATAGAATAAGATGAGAAAAAACACAAGGATAAAACACACAAGGGGAAGGGGGAACAGAGGAAGCAAAACCCACAACCAATTAACTTGAACATGAATGAACTGCTTGAACCACAAGAGCAGGAAACGTCATCTTTTTTTCCTTTTCCTTTTTCTGTTGTGCAGTTTATGAATTATTAATTGCGAACTCCATTAAATGAGAAAATATAACTGACCAACACCAAATAAATCACAGGACCAACTGACTGACTACACAGCCATGATGGGGGTACATCGTGCAATCCTCTTAGATGAATTCCTTAGGACTATAAAATTAGAACTCCTAGGGAAAATAAAGCTAGCAGAAACACACAGTCAAAGATGAATAGGATCTGTGACTCCACAGAGACACAAAAGGGGCAAAACCGCAGAAATTAAAGAAACATATTTTATATCCTGATGAGCAACAAAGAAATGTTATCATTAGATAAACAAGCATACTCGAGAGAAAGAGGGCAAACAGTCCCCAAACAGAACAAACAAAGACATATAGATTACAACCCACGCACAGCTTTGCAATCATCAAAAATAAAAACTTCAGTGACTCCTCTGAATGTTCATAAGCTGAACCCCTTAAAGAAGCTAAGTCAATAAAGTCTTTGATTCTTTGGCTTTGCTATCAAGTACTGAATTTCACTCCAACCAAATAACACACAACACCCACCCAAAAAAACCACCATAGCTCTAGTAATATCAACGATGTTCTTTGGGGGAAAAAAGTCATTCATCAGTTAACATCCCTGCCTAGCAAACAACCCATCAGAGTATAAAATCTCCAATTTACCAAGCTTCCAAAAGCTTCCTTTTAACTATCCGGCAATCTTTACACCCACAAGTTAATAATTCTTGTCACCTAATCATAATGAAAGATAAGTGAAGAAACATCTGTCAAGTCCTTGATCCACCACCCCAGTTTCATCATTCTTTATTCTTCCCTTCTTTCAGGATTCTCAAATTAGGACACCAAACAATAGTTCACCTAAATCATCGTGGGGAGAGAGAAAACCATACTTTCATGAATAAAGATGTTAAAGCAGATTCAAACCGGCAATCAAGTATGACGGCATTATGGACATCGAGAATAATAAATGCACTGTTTGCGCATTGCGCCAACCCAAAGTTTACAGCCCCCTGGTTGGATTCCCAAGCCAAAAAAAATATGAATAAGGTAAAAAGTACTACAAGGCGACAACTGTTGTAGATATTCAGTAGATAGAGGCCAGAAGATTAGCAACTGCGGTTCTATAAATCTGCTATTTCTGATTAACTGAAACATAACTACAGACGCAAACATATTGGTCTTTGCAACGATGACAACATGGCATGGACCAACTGAAACTTGGAATAGGAGAAAGCTAACCACTGTCACATACTAAACACATGCTTACCTCGTATTCCCCGCATTGGAAGCATCGTTGTAAGCATCACGGCCTGAATCCCAGTCTAAAAAAAAGAAGGCCCGTTATGCTCTATATTTATTAATGATAAACTAAACAGATGTATAGGCATGGGTTACGCAAGTCACCAGACTTAAACTTGCGGAGGGGAATGATCAACAATACGGGACCAAATCAATAAAAGAGGCAACTACCTGTTTGATCCAGAGGCACTATGAAGCGTGAGGCTAGGTTGGGAGGTCAGGAGCACAAGCCCGCTAGTTAATTTTTTGTTTTCCATTAAATATATACTGCATTTTATTTAATTCCAGTTGATAAATAGACTGTGCAAACTTTAACATCTAAGGCTCAAATGTAAGTGTTCCTTCCAGGGTTATATTGAATAATTCATGGCATAAAAGTGAAATAGCTGGCCTACACTCAATTTGAAAGCTGAATGCGTGATGAATTGTGTTTAGAGTGAAAGTAGAGGAACTACCAGATGAACCACTTGGATAGCCACCAGATGGACGGCCCATGTACCGACCATGAGGCCTTTCATCACCATAACCAGGCCTGCCCCCTTCACGATCATATGGGAAGTCATATCCAAACCTATATCACAACGAATATTGAATCATGATGGTGGCATATGATCACGTAGAAAACACGAGAGAGAGAGAGAGAGAGAGAGAGAGAGAGAGAGAGAGAGAGAACATCACATGTAATATGAGAACGCAATAAAGATTGACTAACAAACATAAAACCCTTACTATTGGTCCAAAGAAACATTATTAGAAGAAGGTGGTGCAGTTGAGGATGATGATAAGCTTTCAATGTTCAACAAATAATACTTTTTGGTAACAGGGGTGAATTTCCCAGTGTTCTAAAACAAGCGATTAATCGGCAATTAATCGCTAGCGGGGCCTATCCGATTAGGTCCGACTAACGATTAATCGCCGATTACTAATCAATATGCACCGATTAATCGCTCGAAGGTGGCCGACTGCCCAACTGGCGTCTAACGACTTTTAGAACATTAGAATTTCCATGTCATTACCAAAAAAAAAAAAAACACTCTGGAATAATTTTGCCCAAGCAAAACAAGCAGCCAAGTTACATACAATTGGAGGACCCAGTTGAGTGAGTGAGTGCGTGAATAATAAAACTAATAGAACCCCCACCAACCCCCCAACTCCAGAAGAAGCACCCCAAGGAAAGAAGGCAGAGAAAGAAGACCTCGCGAAATAATCAAAACCACCACAGCTACCACAAAGGACCCCAGACATGCAGGAACAACTTGTTTCAAAATTGTTCACACCGAGACAAGAACATAACTGATGTATATGACCATTAAACAAACACAAGAAAAGGACAGCAGGGATTACCGTTCCACACAATGATGCACAATACATATAGCATAAGCTGGCCTCACCAACTTATACAGCAAAAATGTAAAACCAAATCAGTGTACGAGTTTCACCATCCATTCTACATCTATTCTAATATATAAAGGGAGAGCACCACTTTGGTGTCTCCCTTTTTTGAAGCCCTGTCATGCTTTTTCATTTCCAAAACTGTACACCTAAGGAAAAAAAGATCCAAGCACAATTGAATTCATTGAGGACTTAATTGTAGGGGCATAATAGACAAAACCAACACCAATAACCACCAAACCCAATAACTACCCACCCCCACATCAGTTTCCCTCCCACTACAACTCCTACCCCTATCACAAAAACTACCTCTTCTATCATAGTTTCACCACCGAAGAGCACTTGTACCCATCTTCCTCTATACACTCTGCACAAATGGACGCTTTCCTGTTGCATCCAGCGTTGGTGTTGGCCATTGATACAGAGATGAGAACAAGCAAGACAAATTGGTTTTGTATTCTCTACTTTTACAAGTAGACTTCATTTGTTTAATCCTTTTACCAATTCATTTTGTTTTATTTGTGAGAGTAATAAGTTCAATTTATCTTCACATCATCGACTCTAATTGCTCAGTCCGAAATCAGAAGCATTTTGCTAATGAGGTCATCAATTTGTTTAGCGAAACAAAGCCATGGAATTGTTTTTAGAAACTTGTGTACTTATCTGATTTTAAGCCATGGAATTGCTTTAAATGTTACATATATTGCGATTTTGTTTGGTACAAATTGTTAGAAAAGAAGAGACCAAGAATCGATGAGGGAGGTTGAAGTATATAGTATGATTTTTTCCAGATTATTTTTCGACTTGCATGCACATGCTTATCATGTTAATTAACTTTATGCAAGTTAAAGCACTTTCAGTTTGTTATCTAAAAGGGATAAATACAAAATAAGAAAAATTACGTGCAAGATTGATATTATAATATATAAGCAATTCATTGGTGTGATGCTTATTTAATTGTTGTTTATCCTTAACGATAGGTTAACTAGAGGCAAATCAGATTTTGTCAAAGTTTGTGAAAATTCGATCAAATATCAAACGGGAAGCTGTTGTGCAAATTTTGACAAATCTAACTTGCACACGCATCTTGTGTGCCTCAGCCTCTAGTTCTTAATAATATCAGACAAATTCAAAATGACAATCATGAAACTGCCCTAAACACTAATATAACAGCACAAAACCCATATAGCAACTACTACTTCCTGATACTAATAAATAAGGCTATGAATAGAATGCCTTAAGTCTTTCCCTGGTATCACCAAACCTGGGAGAACTATGCCAGAGGCAAGGCATGCACCCAATCTACCCCTTCCCAACTCCCCTTTCTAGATATAATTTGGAAGAACTTATTTTATATTTCAATATCACAAAACCCACCAAGAAATCTTATTTGTTTCAAATCTTGCATTTTAAATGTATCCTTAAGCAGACCCAAACAATTGTCCACTAATACCCAGAGCCAGACCCCTAAGTAAACGTATGATAGACTACCTCAGTCCTTTAACTTCCATGTTCATCGCTGTAACGGAGTCACAATCATGTGTTTGATAACATCTTTTTTGGGAGGCCTATTCCATCTCTGCTCTCTCTTGGTATCTTAATTTGGATAGAGGTGGATTTTAATTGAAGGGGATTTCTAGTAAAATTATTCGCCAAGAATAGCTCAAATTTAGGTTTGACAGCTTAAAAATGGATTGCGCCATTGAGTTTGGGAGATAATCATGATACATATGATGTGCTTAATAAACGAGAGTGATATGAAATCCTACATGTTAAAGATTCCAGTTACACAACCATGCCAATAAAATAAATCTCTTTTACCACTATTCTGGCTTCCACTCTAGTTTTACAAGCCACCAACAGCCAGGGACGGACGCAATATTTCAGCTTTGGGTGGGCGAATAGTGAATTTTCTTTTGTCATATGAAAAAGTGATTAATTTCTGCCAATACACAGTAAAAACAGTACCAAAGGCATTATCTTAAATAATTCTAATCAATGTATACAATTACAAAAACGTAGTAGCGAAAAAATGTACATGCATACAGCATGGTGCATCCATAATCATTTCCAAAGAAAATACAGAATCTAAATTTGCTATAAAAGCATACAATAGAAAGTGGATGCTTATTGATATTTTTTGGGGGGGACAATACTGAATGGGCGAGTATTCTTCTTTTTATTTAATAATTAAAAAAAGCATTGCGTAGCCGAACTTATACAATTTCATGTTTTCTAGAAATACAATTCTAAAGAAATCTTGAAACTTGGGTACAGCGATCATCTGGGATAATTTGCCCCTCAGTCCATCCTTGCCTGTAGCTAAACCTCTCCTGCTATTGGTAAAACTGAAAACTCAAATCCCTTCTACTGAAATCCACTTCTATCAAAACCAAGCCTCAGGTCTAAACACAACACTATCAGAATGAAAATTCAGGAACAAAACAAAACTAACACCCCAACATGAAAGCAACCATCTGCATCAACCGATATTATACACAACACACAACCAAATATACATCCAGATAACCTTCTATTACCATGAGTAATTTCTCACTAACCTTCTATTATTGGTCAAATTGAATGCTCTAAATCTCTTCATTCTAAATCCATGCCTATCCAAACTAAGCCTCAAGTCTCAAGACAACACTAGTATAGCCCAGGCCTCGAGTCTTAAAGAGTTACGACAACACTAGAAGATGGTGAATTCATGAACTCAACAAACTAACACGCCAAAGTCAAAGTAATTATCCACATTGACCACAAACTCACACGCCAAAGTCAAAGTAATTATCCACATTGACCGGAAATATATATTTCACGTTATTGAGAAATGTAATTCTAAAGAAATCTTGAAACTTGGGTAGGGAGATCGTCTAGAAAATTGGGTAGGGGCGATTGTCTTGAAACTTGGTCAAAATGAACACTCTAAATCCCTTGATTTGAATTCCATGTCTATCCAAACTAAGCCTCAATTTTTAAAACAACACTGGGACAGCCCAAGCCTCCAGTCTCAATAATTAACACAACACCATCAAAAGGCAAATTCACGAACGAAACAAACACGCCAAAATCAAAGTAACCACATACATTGACCTAAATTACACAAAAACACACAAACATATATACACACACAGATAAAAAAGCGTCCTAGTGTAATCAATCACTAATAACTAACCTTCTATTACCGTGCCCGTACCCGCCTCTTGGGCTCCCCCGCCGCCCATCGTAACCGCCGTCGTCCCTCCGTGACCGCTTGAACGGCGGCAACGGAGGCGACCTGCGGGGTGGCGAGTGGGCCCGACGGTCACGGTACGGGGGAGGAGGGGGGCTAGGGCTAGCGCGGCGCTTGTAATCCCGGTCCCTCGGGGGAGGGGGTGGGGGGGAGCGGTTGCGATCGTAGTAATCCCCGCCGCGGCGGTTCGGGGGGCGGTCGAGGTCCCTGTCGTCCCTTCTCTCCCTGGAGTCCCGGTCGCGGCGGCGCGGGGGCGGGGGAGGGGGCGGAGGTTGGGGAGATGATTCGGGGTTGGTGGTGGTGGTGGTGGTGGTGTCTTTGCGATCTCGGCTGCGGTCGAGGGATTCGACGGGCATGTTGATGACTTCGGCCATGGGTGGCGGCGGCGGCGGTGGTGGTGGTGATGGTGGTGAGTGGTGGGTGGGAGGGGGAGGGGATTAGGGGGAAACCCTAGAAATTGGAGAGGAGATGTGGACCTCTACGACTACACTGCACTTGGACTGGGTTTTTGAGACTTCGAGGCTTTTTTCAGCTTTGTCGTGAAAAAACAAAAAATGGAAGGGTTAATTACAATTTGACCTCTCGGTTTATCCTTATTGTCTCGCTTTGGCCCCTGAGAACTTTGTCAAGCTCGGCTCGTTTACTGAATTTGAGCTCAACTCAATCTTTAACAAGTCGAGCTCTTAACAAGTCAAGTTTAGTCATTTACTAACAGAAATGAGCCTCTTTAATCGAGTTGAGCCTCACTTAACGAGCCGAGCTCCCATTTACTAAACGAACCGAAAACTCAAACTTGAGTTCGGCTCGACTCGTTTACTTTTTTTTTGCCAAAACGATAACAAATGATATTATAGATCTAAGAAACAACACATCAAGAGGAAACTTCATCCCTAAATAAGGATCAAGAAATCAACAAGAGGGGGCTCAGTCCAAAGACTATACCCAACTCCAACTAAAGTTACTAAACCCATAGCTCCAAACAAGAGGTGAGCAAAATAACCATGAAACCGTGAATCCAGTCTAAACCAATCCAAACTGAATAGTTTGGTTTGATTTTTTAATGATGTGGTTAGGTCTCAGTTTAAAAAAAATTGAAACAGTGCTAAATGATTTGGTTTATAGATTTACGTTAATAGTCCTGGTTTCAAATTGATCCACACCATGTAATATATATACATATATATAATTTGTTAAGATATACCTAATAAACTTAATTTCCTTATCTAATACTCTATTCCACCACCCTATTCTTTTTTTTCACTTTCAATATTAATTTCCTGAACTTCCTATTCCTACAATTTCATTATGCTAAACATACACGGTTTTGGCTTATTAAAGTGATTTCCTACTCTTTTTTCTCCGTTACTTATTTTCTAATATATTCTATTTTTATTTAGTTGGTTGATTGTAACGCCCCGAATTTTGGGTACGTTAAGAAGACAATTTATTGATAAAATCTATAACGCCCTGAATTTTGGGTACGTTAAGAAGACATTTTATTGATAACATCAAATGGAGTCTGGCTCTTATTACAACAAATACTCCTACAAGAGTTCAATATTTACAAAAATGAAGGGGGTTCTACGGTTCCTAACTACAGCTCCTCAGCTCCTCCATTCTTGCCAGCTCCTCAGCTCCAAAAGCCTCCATGGTGAACTGCTTATCCTGATTATCTACAAAATCTGACACATTATACCGGCGTCGCCACCCATATAATATGTCAGGGTCACCAAAAGGCAACACCGTGAGCTACAAAGCTCAGCAGAGTAATCCCATACCCGCTAACCCATAACTTATAAACAAGCTATAATACAACATCAATTTCCACATGATAAGTATATACACAGTTAATCAATGACACATCCACATTCATTAATCAACTATCGTTGGTGTCCAAGATTTCCGAGTTTCTCCTACGCGACTCATCGTAGACCGTGTCAACATTTTCATTTACAAAACAACCTTTCAAAAATCATTTGTTTACACAAAACATTTGCATTGGCTCCGTACCGCGGATAACCAAGCTACACACCCAACCTTTTTAAAATCATTAGCATTGGTTCCGTACCGCGGATAACCAAGCCACACACTTTAAAAATCATTTGCATTGGCTCCGTACCGCGGATAACCAAGCATACACACCCAACCTTGGTTCCGCCGCGCCGGGTTCCCAAGTATCCTCACAATGGTTCCGCCGCGCCGGGTTCCCATTGGCACACAATTGCATTGGCTCCTCTCCGCGGATAACCAAGCCATACCTCACCATGGTTCCGCCGGTCCGGGTTCCCATGGGAACGCACACAACCTCACAATGGTTCCGCTATTTCGGATCTCCATTGGAACACACACAACCTCACAATGGTTCCGTTTTTCCCGGATTCCCATTAGAACACACACAACCTCACAATGGTTCCGCTTTTCTCGGATTCCCATTGGAACACACACAACCTCACAGTGGTTCCGCTTTTCCCGGATTCCCATTGGAACGCACACAAAACACACACCACACAATGGGCTACCACGTCCGGCCACATTGTGGTTTTCACAATCCACGCAATGGGCTACCAAGTCCGGCCACATTACGAGTTTTCATACACACAACGGGCTACCAAGTCCGGCCACGTTGCGGTTTTCAAAACCATTTCAACCTTTTCAAATGTTTCGTTTACGCATGCACACAACTCACATAATGCCACCGAAAACCGGTCATTATGTGTTTCAAAATATTTCCTTTCATTAATCACACCCTAGGTGTCATGTTTCTACATTCTCGGTTCTCGTGTCTCGTTTACATTCAAAGACTCCGCGGTAGGACACGTATCTTTCTAACAAGATCATCCAATTCTATATTACTTTAACACGCTCAATCACTACTTATAGCATAACGCCACATGTACGGACGTCTTTGGAGTGTATCACTTATGCTTTATTCAAAGCACAACGCCACATGTACAGACGTCTTTGGAGTGAAATCACTTATGCTTAATTACACCACAAGTAATACAAGCAATTCATATATGCATTAATCATCTTAAAGATCAAAATACAAATACTTATAAACAAATGATAAGTTCTATCTTAGTAATTCAAAACGACAACGTAAGTAAGTAATTAGGAAGTAAGTAAGGATTTCCTTACATATACGTTGAGTTAGGGTCAAGGGGTTCTACATTATACTTTCCAACATACAGTTCTACGTTATACGTTGAGTTAGTGGACGAGGGACTCTACCTTACTTCTTGGCGGTAGTCGGCTACGGAAAGTACGTCGGTGGTCGGACGGAGTAACTTCCTACGGTGGTCTCCGGTAGCTTCGAAAGAGAAAGGTTTCTCTCGAAACTTCTACTTGACTAATACTACCACTACTTTTGGATCGAAGGGTGGTCGAGTGGCGGTTTAGTGGCGGCCTAGGTTGAGTTTCTTGAAGAACTCAAGAACAACTCAAGAACAAGAAGAACAAAAGCAAGAACAAAGAAAGAACACTAATTTTCTAGAGAGAGAAGTTGCTAGGTGAAGGTGTGAGTTCAAAGGCATGGGAATGGCTCTATTTATAGGCAAAACCTTGGCCCTCTCCTCCCTCTCATGGCCGGCCCCCCTCTCTCTCTCTTTACCTCAAATTTTGACACATGGCATGCACTTATGGAAGGTTAAAGTCTAAACCTAGGCTTGCATGGCTAAATGGTAGGCTTGCATGGCTAGGATTTGCTAAGGATTTGATCTTTGGGAGATTTGTTGCAAGGATGGGAGACAATGGTACAAGATTTGGGTACTAATCAAATATGGAAGTACAAATGGGGAGTTAAGTTTGGTTAGGGAAAAGATTCTCCAAGGATGAACAAAGATCAAGGAAAGATCAAGCATGGTACCACCAACCTTCCTCTCTCCTTCCTCCTCTCTCTCTCTCTCGGGTCTCTCTCTCTCTCTCCCTCTCTCTCTCTCGGCATTCTCTCTCTCTCTCTCTCTCTCTCTCTCTCTCTCTCTCTCTCTCTCTCTCTCTCTCTCTCTCTCTCTCTCTCTCAAGTACACACACACATATATACATATATATGCAAGAAAGAATAAGAAAGGTACAAAGTACAAGATTTCCAAAATCAAATACCTATTAAAGAAATCCAATTAGGCACATGCCCCTTTAAATAAATAAACTAGGGTACTTGTAATCTAGGTAGATCACACCTCCCATTAAACAAATCCAATTGGGTACAAAACCCCCAATACAAAATAATAAAAAGGTACTTAGGAGAATATTAGGCCTTAAAGGCTACAAGGCTAATAAGTACTTTCAAATTAAAATATGGGTACTTCATCACATGGGGTTTTAAGAAAAAAAAGATTAATTTAATAAACCCATGTACTTGGTGAAAGAATAACTCTATTACTCAATGGATAATAAATACCCTAACGGTTATCGTCCAATGGATAATAAGGTACGAGTACTTTAAATCATAATTTAAGTCTTTTAAAAGACTACATGTCCTTTTGAATTTTACCCATGTGTTTATATATATGTACTCTAGTCAAATATAATAAAGGAAAAGCTTTTGTCCAATGGGTAAAGATTTCCCTAACAATCTTTGTCCAATGGACAATAGTTACTATGGTACTTTTATTAGAAAAAATAATCAAAAGTACTTTTCAAAATAATTATAAATATCATTTCTTTTAAAAGATCAAAGTACTTGTCAAATCTTTCAAAAACCCTTTTAATATAAAGAATTGGGTTTCTATTATCCAATGGATAATAGTTCCCCTAACATTTATTGTCCAATGGACAAAGAATAAAACCAAATTAATAAAAAGAAATAAATAAGAAATTTCTAGGGTTTGAAAAGTTTGACTAGTCACATCAACTTTATTGGAAGATTCCCTAGTCACATCGGTACTTTGTTTTGGTCAAAAGAGTTATTACCCAATGGTTACTAACTTCCCTAATGGTTATTACCCAATGGATAATGATTTCCCTTGCGGTTAATAACCATTGGACCAAGAGTACAAGTACCTTTTATTTAAAATAAAATTTTGAAAAGACTACATGTACTTTTTATAATAAAAAGTTTATTATCCAATGGACAAAAATTACCCTTGTGGTTATTATCCAATGGATAATGGAGGGGTGGGAGAATCCCCAATAAACAATGCATATAAGTACTAGCACATGTTTTTATAAACCATTAAAATATTATATCTTTGTACTTATCAAAATATTTTAAAGGAAAGCCTATTGTCCAATGGATAAAAATTACCCTAACCATTATGGACCAAAGGGTAAAGGCAAAGGTTCAAAAGGTCCAAGGGTTTCAAAAGGTCCAACTAGTAACTAGGTAAGTTGGTTGCTCGGTTCCTCCAAGTAGTCGGTTGGAAATTAACCAAATTGGCCAAGTAGGGTTTCTAGTTGAGACCAAAATCTAACTACAACGAATTTTACAAGAAAACATATAGTCACTCAAAAGAAAATAAGTAAATTAAATAAAATTCAAATTTTTAACGAAATTTTTATAGACCAAAATTCAGGGTCGTTACATTGATGTTAGTGAGTTTTGATGATTTTAATATACTAATTTCAATGTACCTTTTAGTTTAAGTTATCTATGTAATTTTAAGTACTTAAAATAGTTTATAGTGATGATATATCACTTTTAAACGAACCGTGGTTTGAAACTGAAACCAAACCGCCTTTGAATGGTTTGGATTGGTTTGGTTTTATGAATTTTATGGGTTGATTTGATTCTCTAAATTCACAATCCATAAGTAGTGGTTTGGTTATTGAATTACTATAAAAACCAATTCGGTCCATGCTCACCTTTACTCCAACCAGTCAAAGCATTGCAGAAAACATCACAGAAGCGTGATAGAAACCCCACAAATGGGGAGAAATCCCACAGGGGACACCAAAGAAGAAAAAAAAAAGAAGAAGAGAAAAACCGGTAATAGAACTAGATAGAGTCCACCATATCGGAGTAGACTTCATCCACTAACCTAGATCTCCCACTTCGGCGAGAAGGACGCCTCTGGCGACCATGATCTGCAAGTCACTACCTTCAAAAGCCGTCGGACTACACAGCAGAAGAGGTACCGGAGGAAGGGCAGCGGATGGTGGTTTGGGGAGGAGGAGGATAGGGGTGAAGAGGGAAGGAGGAATAACCTCCGAAATCTAAAATCGGGAGATGGAAAAACCCTACGAATGGGAGAAATCTCTCCCCTTTCGTCACCCATTGGGGCGTAAAACCCTTGGGGGAGGGGAAAGAGGATATACGGGGAAGCGGCTTCTTTAAGGTTAGAGAGAGAGGGTTTTCTTAAGGGTAAAATGTTTTGCTCATTTACTAAATGAGCCAAACCGAACATTAATAAATTGAGCTAAGTTCGCGAGCTGTTTAGTTCGTTTACAGTCTTACGGATAACAAATTATGTTAGCCATTTAGACATGCAAGATTCTGGCCCCTTAATTTGCAATCCATCTTCACAAGCCCCTGGCTGAGGACAATGCTCTTTGGAGCCCCTGATCTTAGTTTGGACTCCAAAATGGGTGTAGTGGAGTTCCTTGCATCTAGATACACATGGTCCTGAACACAATACTAAAAAACGAATGGGGAGTGATTTTGTCACTTCCCTTTTTGTTAATACCACTCTCGTTTGTGTCTTGATTAGATGATTTGTTTTGTGAGAGAATGAGAGTGACATTAACAAAAAAAATGGAGTGACAAAATCAATTCCCAAACGAATATGTGAAGTCACATAACTATATATCCGTATTCTGAACGAACATAAAAGAAAATATCAAACATGGCAACACATGTCAAGAAGCCACGGTCCATGCACAAAGCTAAATTAATCTTGAAGGAGTATATGATTTAGGAAGATGTGTAAGAGCATGTACACTAGACTATGTAAACATGCATTTTAGGTATTTTGGCTATGAAAATGTGTAAAAGTGACCTGCACCAGTCTCTGTAAATGGTTCGGGAAAATCCCTCAAACCATTGTAGCTCGCTTGTTTTACCGAAGCACTATTCATCAGCAATTGATTAAAGTATTAAATCTCTCTCTCTCTCTCTGCAAATGAGAGTCTTGGGCAATGATCTACTGTTGATCTGGTTTCAAAGCGATCGACAACGATGTGGGTTTCAACCTTCTCACCGACAACATCAGCTCGTGGAGGAGGCAGAGCAGCACTCCGATCGTACTGACAATCATCTTTATTAGTTATCTCTCTCTTTTGTTTGCAGGTCTGATGCATATATACATATATATTTGGAGTTAGGAGAGAGGAGGAGGACGCCCATGGCGGAAATGGAGGAGGAGATAGAGTCGACGGCGGACCATATGTGGAGAACGTGAGGCGGACCAGACGTCTTCTTCTTCCTTTCCAATTTGAAAAACCAAAAAAATAATATTTTAATAGATGATAGGTAAATTGAATAGTATTGGTGTAGTGTTGACAATAATGAATAGCAAAATATATACCGTTCACTAGCAACTTTTGCTCAAATTTATGTAGTGTTGGTGTACATGATCTAATAGAGATATGATTAATAATACCCTACTTCCCATGATATTATACATCGTACACTTCTTAAAGATACATGTATTTGATTGATGTTCATATTCGACGAAACAAACAAGAGATCCCGACCCCACCCCCAATGTACCCCCAGTCTACCCAACCCCATTTTCTCCCTTATTTACTTAAAAAATCTTTATATCTTTTTTTATTTATTTATTAAATAGTATTTAAGTATTCCGATTTTCAATCCGATTGAATTGGTGCAAAGATCTTATTTGTTTTATCATTTTATACCCAATTGTCAGAGTAAATTTTACTCTAAGGCCTTTCAACGAGCATTCTAAAACTCCTTATTTAGTTTCAGGTCTCTCTTAGGGTACTTATTGAAAAATCTTAGACCCAAAAATTCATTACGACCATTTATGATGAAATAATAAGAAAAATAAGATTTTTGCACTTATTAAAACGAATTGAAAATTGGAACACTTATTTTTTTACACCGTTTATATATATTAAAAATATAGTTAAAAAATTAAGTGTTTTAATTTTCAATATGTTTGAACCGGTATAAAGATATTTTTTTTTGATTATTTTATATTAGATGGTCATAATAAATTTTTTGCTCTAAAGCCTTTTAATAGGCATCCTAAGAGAGCCCTGAAAATAAATAAAGAGTCTTAGGGTGCTCGTTGAAAGGCCTTAGAGTCAAAAATTCATTACAAACATTTAGAATGAAATGATCAAAAAAATAACATCTTCGTACCGATTCAAACAGATTAAAAATTGGAACACTTTTTTCCTTTCTTTATTTAATTGTTTTTATCTTATTTATGGCACAGAGCTCGGGCATTGCGAGGGTTCCTTTTGATTTCTTTCATTATTTATTTAATTACTTATTTAATTTTAATTTGATTAACTCAAATTATATTTTCAACTAAATTATGTTTATCTATGAAAATTGGAACGTTTTCGGTTCAAACGAAATAAATACACCCTTTCTATATTAAAAAAATATAGTTCAAAAATTAAATGCTCCAATTTTCAATTTAGTTGAACCGGGGCGAAGATCGTATTTTTTTGATGATTTTATTCTAAATGACCATAATGAATTTTTTGCTCTAAGACCTTTCAACAAGCATTCTAACTCATTATTTAGTTTCAGGGCTCTCTAAGAGTGTCCATTGAAAGGCCTTAGAGCCAAAAATCCATTACGACCATTTAGAATGAAATGATCAGAAAAATAATATTTTTGCATCAGTTCAAACGGATTGAAAATTGAAACACTTGTTTTTTTACACCTTTTATATATTAAAAGTATTTCAATTTTCAATATGTTTGAACCAGTACAAAGATCTTGATCATTTTATCTTAAATAATCATAATGGATTTTTGGTTCTAAGGCCTTTCAATGGACACCCTAAGAGAGTCCTGAAACTAAATAATGAGTCTTAGGGTGCTCATTGAAAGGTCTTAGAGCGAAAAATTCATTATGGCCATTTAGAATAAAATGATCAAAAAAATACGATCTTCGCCCTGATTCAACTAAATTGAAAATTGGAGCACTTAATTTTTGAACTATATTTTTTTAATATAGAAATGGTGTATTTATTCTGTTTGAACCGAAAACATTCCAATTTTCATAGATAAACATAATTTAGTTGAAAATATAATTTGAGTTAACCAAATTAAAATTAAATAATAATTAAATAAATAATGAAAGAAATTAAATAAATAAGATAAAAACAATTAAAGAAAGAAAGGAATTATGGGGTGGGGTGGGGGGTAATTTGGGAAACAGGTGTGGGGTCGGAGGGGGGGTGGTGTCGGGGGTAGGCCTGTCAATGGACCGGATCTGATCCGATAATGTCGATCCGAAAATCTGAATCCGGTAATCTAAATACGGATCGGATTCGGATTTGGATTAAATCCGTTATCAATCCGAATCCGAACTTTATTTTTTTTAAAATTTTTTAATAAAACAGTAAATTTTTTATTTTGAAAAATATATGTTTAAGAAGTTGTACTTTTATTTTAAATTTTTTATTTTTTATTTTGAAATTTGTTTTTTTGCTAAAATTTTTAAAAGTAAAAAAGTTTTCGGATCGGATTCGGATTTTTGGATCGGATTCGGATTTTTCGGATTTGGATCCGGATTGCCACTATCGGATTCAGATCGAATTTGTGTCTTATCGGATTTGGATCTGGCCCATTGACAGGCCTAGTCGGGAGGTGAGAAAAGCAATTTACAACAAACAACGCATGACTCTGTTTGATAAAACTGAAAACTGAAAGCTAAAAACTGAAAATTAAGTGCTAAAATCTGAATGCTGATTTTGTTAAGCTGAGAAGCTGTTTGATATATACTGAATTTTAAGCACTGAATTAAACAAGTTGTTTGATCTGTAGAAGGAACTGAAGTCTTAAATTCATTAATTTTCCAACTTTGCCCTTCAAACCAATACTCCTATTGTGCTTTTCATTATATATTTGAAGAACGAATATTATGATAGTATTCAAATCAAGAAATATATTCATTGTCACAATTTGTCTCTTTTTTTCTTCTTTTTTGAAACCAACCAATAAGGCAGAAACCATCGCCACAACTAGCACCAAATGAATAGAAGATTTCAAGACAAATATACATAAGCAATCAGAAAACACACACCACCAAATGAATTAATTAAGGTTCGATTCTTGAGGTTGGATTGCAAGAAAAGAATTTTTTGTGAATTTCCTAATTTCGACGTGAATGGTATGCTTTTTTTACTGGATCGAGGAGAAGATTAGTTGAGATGCGCAGCTATCGAATTAGGAAAAAAAGAAAAGAAGAGAAAGAAAACACATACCACAAGAGTTATGACCCTTTAGTTCTGAATTTTGGGAAAATAATATGCTTGCAAACAATTACAGTACATTTTTTTTTATCCGAAACAATTACCTAAAGCCATTTGTTTATGCAACAGAGCATGAAATGGGGGTAGGTAATCAAATGGGTTTGAACATCGAAATCCCCAAATCCAGAAAGATGCATGAATCCAGTAAATCCAATCTCGAAATTCCAGCAGCACTACTCCACGTTTCTCAATTACAATTCTGAGAGAGAGAGAGAGAGATGGGTCTTATTAGTTGGAGAAGTTTGACAGTTTTGATCAACCTAGGAATGGGACAGAGGCGAGGGTATGGAAGAGACAAGAGGGCAAAGAAGAAGCGAGAAAAAAAAAAAGGAAACCGTGTTGCACTGAGCGTGTTCAATGATAAGTAATAAGCAGGGGGGGAGCTACTTAATTTTTTACTCTTTGCTTTTGCCGTGCTCTGAACATATTCAGCACACACTATTTTGGTTATCAAACCAACTTATTTGATTTTTACTTAATCTATTCAGTTTTAAGTGCCGAATTAGGTTATCAAACAACCCCTTAAGTCTATTTTTGATGTCGCTAGGGAAAGGGATTCGGTCAAAGTCAGCAGAAGAAAAGCAACTAAATCGATTTGTCCCTGAGAGGGTTCGAATCTCAGTAATAATAAGATTAGAGATTTGTCTAGTCATTTTGAGGTATACAAATTGGTCATTCGGTTAAAAGATAATAATATGTAGTAGGCTATTTTTTTTTTCAGTTTGGGCCATTATAAATAGTGGTGATAAACATGTCAAATGAGCCCTAATTGATCAAGCTTGGTTTGATAACTCAACGAAAATATGTTCAAGCGTAGCCTGTTTTTGAAATGAGCCGATCTCAAACAAATTTTAATCAAGCCAAACACAAGTCGATTTCAAGTAGTTTTAATTTTTTTGTACATAATAAGCCGAACAAGCAGAGTAGTAGCTTGGCTTGAAAATATTAACGAGTTTTTAAAATATGTTCAAGTTTGGTTTGTTTATGTAACAAACCAATCTTGAACAAATTTTTAACGAACGAACACGAGTTCAGACTCGAACAGCTTGATTCATTTATTAACAACCCTAATTAAAAAGCATTCACGTGTTACCCAAACTACATCAACTAATAGTGGAAAATTTCCCACCGTTAAACCTTAATGTAATTGTGAAACTGGGAAAATTTAATGTGTGGTACGTTATTATTTTTTTTCAAGAAAATTTTGGTAAATCGTTATATAGGTAAAAGCCAAAAAATTTTGCAACCACGCCAGTAACAAGATCGTGTTATTTTTTGCATCGCATGAATATATTATCTACAAGAGAATATGGTAGAGTTCAATCTTTTCTTCTTTTTTTGGTAAGTAAAAATTTATATAACCAAAATACGCGCACGAAGCTACAAGAAATCAACAGAGGCATCCCCCTAGCCACCTATACATCAAAAGGACCAAGAGACATCCAAAAAACAAACTCACAAGGAAACTATGAACAATTGTTTGTAGAAAATATCCTAGAATCTAGAAGCCAATCATCGCAAAGCCTCTTGTTCTGTATGGAGAATTTGACAACTGACCAAAAGCTAACCTTGGCTCTCACATAGTTCAAGACTTCACCACAATCCCATCAACACCTCTGGATTTGCCTTGGAAGATCCTCAAGTTCCATTCCCCCCAAAGAACATAAATGAAGGCTGTCAAAGACAGCTTATACAGAGAATCACGCAAGTCCCTTGTCTATACCGGACTGCCCACTCCAATTCTTGGGCCAAAGGCAGAACAGGCCTAGTAATCCCATTTCTTGCCAAAATTTGCCTCCAAATCATCTTAGAAAGCTGGCATTCAAAGAAAAGATGGCTATGAGATTCTATATCAGTCAAGCAGAGAGAACAAAGACAGGGCACCACCATACCCCAACTCACTAACCTTTCCTTTGTTGACAGCCTTCCAAGATAGCCAACCAAGCAATGAAACTCCATCTAGGCACACCTTGGCTGAACCACACAAGTGTATGCCAAGGTTGGAAAGAATTCCTATGCCGACAGGCTTCCCAAGCTGATTTGGCTGAAAATTTACCATCAGAGGTTAAAAGTCCATATGACCTTATCAGGAACAGATGGATTAGGGAGAAAGTACCGAGTTTGCCTAATAATGTTCATAATGATCCTATTGTGCTGCCTAGGCCATTTCCAGAGACCATTCTCAATAACAGAAGATACTTTAACCGTGAGAGCCCGTCCTTTATGAACCACCACAGAATCACCAAACCTTTGGAATAGAGCCCCATCTGGATGCCAGTTATCAGTCCAAAAGAAGGTGTCCCTACCATTACCAATAACATATTTCATCCACTCCTTACAGATAAGTTTTAGCTTCAGAAGTTTCCTTATTACCCAAGAAGCTTCATTTGGAATTGGAATCCCCCGTAGGCTTTGACCTTTAAGGATATAGACATGTACCCATTTCATCCATAAAAGTGTCAGCTTTTTGACTAATGGCCCGAAGATGTTTCATGTTGATAGCTCTATTCCACTATTTTATGGATCGAAACCCCAAACCCCCTTCATTCTTGGGGACAGAAAGAGAAGACCAGCTTACTTTTATCCCAGTATGCTTCAAATCTGCTCCAGACCAAAGAAATGCACATAGAACACTCTCAATCTCCTTAGTGATGTTTTGAGGAAGGATAAAAATGGCACTCCAATATGTTTGGATGTTGAATAGGACAAACTGGACTAATTGGCCCTGCCTCCATAAGATATAGATTTTTGTGTCCAGAATCCTAGCCAGAAGAGTTCAATCTTGGCCGTCCAAAATATTTTTGGACAGTTGAGATTGAGTTCCGTAATAACTTATTCACGGAGCTCCCATGAATCTCTATCTACAAATACTCACCAAACAATTAGTGAGGACAGGCTAATAATATTCATAGAGCTTCGCTAGATTTTTTTTTGATATTTTCTTGTTTTGTCCTTATTCAATTTTTCTGCGTTTTTTAGTTTTACGCTTGATTTTTGTGGATTATTGATTCATTTCGTCAAGATGAATCGAAAAAGTAAAAGAATTATATGACTTTTACCTTTTTTTGGGAAATGATTTTGTCACTCCCTTTTTGTTAACGCCACTCCCCTGCAAGTGTATTTTTATGCAGGGGAGTGACGTTAACAAAAAAAAAGAGTGGCAAAATCAACAGCCCTTTTTTTTGAAATAAATTCAAGATAAAACTCAAAAAGTCGGTTTAATAGGATACCAACAGATGCACCCAAAAAACTCGGCCCGTTACCACTTTAATTCCTCGGCCTGACACTTGCAGGCCTAACGTTGGGCCGCTGAACCTGACCCAGGCCCAATAACATAATCCGGACGGCCCAGCGAAACAAGTAGTATTAAACTCCACTCCATAAACCCTAATCACCCTCTCTTCCCACATTTCTAGGGTTTCTTCATCGCAGTCGAAGTCGGGTTCTCGCTCCTCAACCAACCAACCATGGTCGCCGGCACCAAAAAAACCGTAACGTCTTTCCTCTGATTTGCGATTTGAATTTCTGATTCTCTTTGTCTAAATAGAAACCTTTCAGTTTATTCTTTACTGCTGGAAAGGAAAATAGTATTTTCTGATTCAGCTTTTATCAGATTTTGTTTGGTCACCGAGAAAATGAAACTCAAGAAAATTTGCTTTGATGGCTTTAAAAGCCGAGATCGTCTCACAGTGTTTTGGCTAGTAGATTTAAAGTTGTGAATGTTATAGGGTTACCTGTTGAAGGCTATGGTTTTAGAGAGCATGCTGATGGGGTTAAATGTATTTTGTTGTTTCAGAAGAGGACTCATGAGAGCATTAACAGTCGGCTCGCTCTGGTTATGAAGAGCGGGAAGTACACCTTGGGATCCAAGACTGTTCTGGAGACTCTCAGGAACTCCAAAGGTTGTTTCCAAATCCTTCTTGTGTAATTTGCTTAGTTATTCTCTGGATCTATTTTAAGTTTGCTAATACAGAACCGATCCCACCTGCTGTAAACAAACTTAGTTTGCCTGACCGCACCGTAAAGTGGAGCCCCTTTCTCAGCTATTTCATGCAAGTTTTTGTTACGGGGAGGTTGGGTCCGAAAGATATGATTGCAAGGCACACCTTTTACCTCTTGAGCTAACCCTGTTGCGCTTGCTACTGCAAAAAGATGTAGTACTCTCCTTTGGTTTTCAGGTATAAAAGATTGAAATCGATATAGAATTGGCCAAAGGCGCTGTTTATGAACAGCTCTTCGGTTCAGCAGAAATTGTATTGCTGTGGAAAGCATATTTATGCTGTAGTTTTCAGAAAGAAATTAAGTGTTTTTAAATTTTGTGCGCATTGCTTTCTGGATAAGTTAGAAGAAAGAATAAAAGTGAGACGGTTATTTGAATTGGTTTGGTTTTTATGTTCTTCAGCAAAGTTGGTTATCATTGCCAACAACTGCCCTCCTCTTCGGAAGTCTGAGATAGAGTACTATGCCATGTTGGCGAAGGTTGGAGTTCACCACTACAATGGAAGTAAGTTTACTGCGATTTGTATTTAGTTACTAGTTCTGTTCTTTCTTTCCTTAACTTTTTGTTTTGTTTCTTTACTGTGTACAAAGTGCTATCCGTACAGTTATGATGTAGATGTATTTCTGATATTGAAAAGACGATTGGGACTTCACACTATGTCTTTATAGCATTTTTTCAGTCAGTTGAAATTCAATTTCAGCGTAGCAGTTAAGAGGTGGTCAGCTTGTAAAATGCTCTACCACTCTGATCTTTGGCCTGATTGGTACTTAATAAGTTGTATCAATGTCTTTTTTTGGATGTGTCTTGCTTATTGGAGAGCTCATACTATCGTGTGTGACCACGGGATGGGGCATGACCTGTTATATATGAATCCATATATGCTACTATATGATTGCTAGCTGAAGTTCTGTATTTGACTATGGAGAGTGGAACGTGGATACATGGAATGAGATCATCTAGCTTAAACCAAGTATTCGCAGCAGGGTCCATTGTGTTGCGTTGATTACGTGTTGCTCCTACTTTTGTACATTTAAAATTGTCTGTAAACAAAATATTTTTGAAATCCCCATTTCTTTTCCAGTATGAATCCTAAATATTTTTCACTTTGATCGTTTTGGAATACTTACAACTAGTGTGGCTTGGGCTTGATTTCTCAAACCCTGAGGATCGTAGTTTCTTCATCTGAATCCTGAAGCCATTGGTTTTACCTTTAAACATATTCTTCGTATTGGTCCATACCCAACTTTTTTATTAATACCACTGTTGGGTGATTGGAATCGTCCATACTTTTATGTTTATTTCATTATAATTTGGAAGCTGCTTGATTTTTGGACAAAATTTTCCATAATTCCTTCCAAATCAGTTCTATTAAATTGGAAGCTGCTCTCCAACTTCCTGTAAGGTTGTTGCAAGTTGGTGAAACTTTTACTTTGTAGAGGTGAGGAAATGCTGATTTCCACCGAACAACACTTTAGTGGACAACGGAAACCCTGAAATTGGAAGCTTGTTTAAAAAAATGTTTGCAGGGAATTGCTTGGGCTTGGAATTTAGTTCAAAAGTACCTTGAATTAGGAGTAAAGTTTAAAATAAAAACCTGGTTTGGTATAATATCGAGGAGATACGATAGTAGGTCTGCAACCCACGGAGGGATTCTTAGAGCATGCGAATGTAGTCCAGTTTTATCCCCTTGTTTCATTGTACTTTTGGAAGTGTGAAGTCCAAAATGATTATTAATTAATGCGGGAACATGGTTCCAAACAATGGGGAAGGTTCTGCTTATTCTCTCCAATATACATGTTGCTGTGCACGTAATCAGTTATACTTTACAATGGCTAACTCATGTATCTACCCATAATATCTGGCATTGTCCCATGACCTGGTTTCATTTACTACTTTCGTCGTCATTGAATCGTGTTGTGCTTAGCTTGTCTTGTTTTCTTTCCTCTGCCATTTACTTTGAATTGCCAGAATGCAAACATAAGCCAGATTGCTTTGTGTTCTTCATTTCCCCCATTGGTGGTGGTTTAGGGAAATCATCATAATACATGCTTTAGGTGGTTGCTTACCCTGAATGTTTCCGTTTTGTTTGTATCAGATAATGTGGACCTAGGGACTGCTTGTGGCAAATATTTCAGGGTTTGCTGCCTAAGCGTAATCGACCCTGGTAAGCATTTTAGCGCTTAAAATCTAATATTTGTTAGTTAGGTCTATCAGATCCTCGTATTTTCGGTTGATGTAATTGATCGTATTTCTTGGATTTCAGGTGATTCTGACATTATTAAGAGTATGCCAACTGATCATTGAGGAAACCTTGGGTAGTGAATTTCGGTCATGGAAAAGTTTTGGTCTGTTTGTCACTGTGTTATTTGCTGTTTTTTCTCTAGAAGAAGTCTGATTAATGAGAGGATGCTTTGCTCTTTTGTAATTGTTGTGGTTTTAAGCCGCACATCTTTATTTGAGACCCCGCTGTATTGCTTTTGACCTTTGTTATTCTCAGTTTTGAGTACTCTACTCTCTTTTTCTTTCATCTTTCTTCCGTCCATTTCCCGTCATAGCTGATGCTTGCAACACTTCACTTAGCTCCCTCGCCCGAAACAGAGGGTTTTCTTTTTCGGATCCTAGACAGTCCAAATCCGGATGCATTGGTATAGCTAATGGTTCGGACTTGCTCGAGACTCTTACTGAGCAAATCTAAACTATTAATTGTAGCAATGGACAATGCAGATTTGGACTGTCCCCTCCCGTCCAAATTAAGGGCCGGAGAGGATCCAATTCCTTTTCTTTATATTTGTATGATCTTGTGGTTTAGGTCCTTTATATTGTCCTGTTATATATCAACACCAAAAGTTTGTTGTGAAAATTCGAAGAGTGGTCAGGACGTCAGGATATGTAGAAATGTAAGTTCCCAGTTGTTGAAGTTTTATGCGTGTGAAGACATTAGCCTAAGGGTCATCATTTAGCCTGCCACCCGCCTGAAGTCTGTTTGGCCCGTCGGGCTATTGCCTGGCTCGAGCCGTTCAACGGGTGGACTAGTCTGCTTGAATTGTTCATGGGCACGAGCCGTTCAACGGGTGGGCTAGTCTAGCCTGAATTGTTCATGGCCCAGGTTTGGGCTTAGGGATTTTTGCTCGGCTGCCCGCGAGACCTGACCGATAGCCCAAAAATCACCCAAGATTACAAATTATAGGGATTGAGTAGTACACATGATTGACAAGTGTATGACTGCCAACCTAATCTGGATGTTCACATATTTTGTGACTCACTCTTTTCTTTTTGTGTAACAATTAATGCATATTTAATTTGAGTACTTAAAATATTATTTTTCATCTTTTGATAAACAAAATATTCAATTCAATTGTGCAAATGCACTTATTAGAGCATCTCCAATCCTTATCCATTTTAATACTTATATACCCAAATTTTGAGTAAAAAGTCTAAAAACTCATCTCCAATGTCATACCTATTTTCTCACCCAAATTTGGAAAAAATCAAATCCATACCCATTTTTTTCAAACCTTTTTTTCACTCTTAATAATTACACTCATTAATTACAAGTACACTATTCAATAATATATATATATATATATATATATATATATATATGGATAAAAATATGAGTTTAGCATTGGAGATACCTTACCCAGATCAAGTAGTAAGGATTGGATATGCTCTACTTTTCCATTTGTTTTTTTACCTTTAGTAGTCTGGTAGAGTAATAGCAAGTAGGTAAGCAATTAATTCATTAACTGCCATTTCTTGGTCATTGTGAGTTTCCGTTGGTATTGTAGGTAAGCAATTACTGTATCATTGCATAATTTCTAGACTTCTAGGCATGCACATAGCCACACAAATCACCAGTAAACAAATCCCAAGGTTTGAACTACCAGCAAACAAACCAGCGATTTGACAAAACCCAAGGGAATTCTAGTCCGCCCAAATGTTAACCCGCTAGCCCGTGGGCTGGGCCTGAGCTTTAATTTAAGATACATAACTAGCTCGGTCCAGTCCGTGGACAAATTTGGATAGTGACTTGGCGGGCCGTTGATGATCCTTAAACTAGCCTTTTTTTTTTTTTGGGGGGGGGGGGGGGGGGTTACAGTGGAAAGATTACATTAGCCATTTTGAAGCTGTTATGGCCTTTCGAGGTGGTGCATTTGATAATTATTATTTGGACAAGGAAGAGGATCTTGGTCCGGTTGAGGGTTATTTGTGTTAAAAAATTTAATCGTCCCCAAATCGTGTTGATCGAATTTTAATTAATGTGATTTGAGCGCGTTTAAATATGTTCAGTTATTTCATATGTCATGACAACACAAACATTACTTGTAATGCGTATAAGGCGAATCATGCAGTACTGTATATTGGGAATCAGGGAACCTGCTGCCAAGGGTCAGCAGGGGGTGATGGTCGTCCAAACGGTGTGGTTTTGGCATGAAGGACTAGCTACCAACATGCCTCCCTAATCCCCGTTTGGCAGTCCCCTTTCCGTTTTAGATGAATGATTTATTTAATGTGGGATCCATTTTGGGTCCCACAAAATTAATTTAAATCGCTCATAATTTGTAAAATGTTTTTTTTATGAGTTTTCTGCAAGGAAAATTAACTCAATCCGATATCAATAAGAACTTTTTCAAAATTCGTAAGGCAGAACACTCAATTTCATGTTCACTTTTGTTTTCATGGAAAAACATCTTTTGACTTCAATTTTATTATGCTTTTATTCACTGTTTTTTATTCTCTCTCTCTGTCTCTCTCTCTCTCTGGGTTTTGAAGATAATTTTAGAGTGAAGTTTACCAAATTTAAAGATTACTCTTGCCTTGTTTTGTTGTTCAGCTTAATTTTAATTGCAAAATAAGTATATGCGCGTAGTGGATGATCAAGTTTTTTGACGAAACGTTCTACCAAAAAACACACCTTTTTAAGATGAGACAGACCAGCTAGCTACAAAGCTACAGTGCCTATATTCACCCTCACCAAAAACTACACTACCTACCGCTTGGCCGTTCGGTTAAATAAGTCAAGTGGCTTATTTTTTTGTTCTTATTCAATTTTTTTCGTATTTGTTAGTTTTTTGTCAATTTTTTGGGGATTATTGCTTCGTCATGACGAAAGAAATCCAAAAAGTAAAAAATTACGATCAAAATTTATTTATTTTAATAAAGACAAAAATAAGCCAATAAGTCAATTTTTTCGTCTTTATTCAAAAAAAATTGAATTTTGATCGTAATTTTTTACTTTTTAGATTCCTCTTGTCATAAAGAAGCAATAATCCCCAAAAAAATGACAAAAAACTAACAAATGCAACAAAAAATTTGAATAAGGACAAAAAAATAAGCCAAATGGCTTATTTAGCCGAACGGCCCAACGCCTTCTAGAAATTGAAGGTTTGGGGAAAAAAGATGCATGTGAGCATCTCCAACCAAAAATATCAAATTTGATCTCGTTAGAAATCCACTGAGCTCCAGTTTGTTTCAAGCTCGAATCGAGCCCGAATATGTTGTGCTCGAGTTCAATTAGTAGTATTTTGGGAAAAAATTGTAATAGTTCTTGTAGTTAAGTGTTTGCGTCAATTTGGTCCCTGTAGTTATAATTGGCTCGATTTACACTCTGTACTTTCCATTTTGTTTCAATTCGGTCCAATTACTAACTTCTGTTAGTCCGCCGTTAGTCCTTTAAATAGCAAAATCATATGGCCCCATTTTTTGGGGTTAAAACAGACCTGTTCGGCTAAATAAGCCAACTTCATTATTTTTGTCCTTATTCAAATTTTTTTTTCGTATTTGTTAGTTTTTCGTCAATTTTTTGGAGGTTATTGCATCGTCATGACGAGAAGAATCTAAAAAGTAAAAAATTATTATCGAAATTCAATTTTTTTTTGAATAAAGACGAAAAAATTGGCTTTGGCTTATTTTTCAACATTCATAGTTAGGAATCAGTGCATGGGCCAAGTGTAGGAAAATAAATGGAATGACAGGGCACTATTTTTTGTAACCACTTGGGCTGTTAAGTTAGGTTTATTGTAACCTAGTTGAGTGGTTTGTTATGTCTATGTATTAGGTTATGACATGGTAAATTTGGAACTGAGTTTATATAATATTCTGACTTTTGGATATGGTTATATATGCATTTTCAATACTATGCAGAAAAATAAGCCATCTCAGTATTTGTCCACAAGTTGAACATGTAGACAATATCAGTGGTTGTGATGCCTCATGGCTGATTATGAAAATGCTGAATTCGATGGCAACTTTTTGTAGAAAATTATAACCAAATTTCTTCCCAAGTACCTCCTTATCAATGGAGAATGGAAGAATGAGCTGTGTTTTGGTTCAGATGTATATTAGGGCAAGAGGGGAATGAGTAACCCTATTAAGCTAAATAAGCCAACTGGCTTATTTTTTTGTCCTTATTCAAATTTTTTTCGTATTTGTTAGTTTTTCGTCGTTTTTTTAGGAATTATTACATCGTCATAACAAGAGGAATCTAAAAAGTAAAAAATTACGATCGAAACCTAATTTTTTTGAATAAAGACAAAAATAAGCCAATAAGCCAATTTTTTCGTCTTTATTCAAAAAAAATTTGGATTTCGATCATAATTTTTTACTTTTTAGATTCCTCTCGTCATGACGATGCAATAACTCCAAAAAAATTGATGAAAAACTAACGAATACGAAACAAATTTCAAAAAGGATAAAAAAAATAAACCAGTTAGCTTATTTAGCCGAACGAGTCTATTTTAACCCCAAAAAAAGGGGCCATATGATTTTGTTGTTTAAAGGACTAACGGCGGACTAACGAAAGTTAGTAATTGGACCAAATTGGAACAAAATGAAAAGTATAGAGTGTAAATCAAGCCAAATACAACTACAGGGACCAAATTGATCCAAATACTTAACTACAGGGACTATTTCAGTTTTTTCCGCTAGTATTTTACAAACTCGAACTCGATTCCTCTGTACGATCCGAGCTTATCTACACGAAAAAAACAAAACAAAAGTCCGTAATGAGCCAAGCCTCGAGTTGTTCGCAAACAACTCCATTCGATTACAACACTACCCATAGTACTATATATATATATATTAAGGGGTTGTTCGAACAAAGAATTGAGTTGGCTTTCCCGCCAAATATGGACAAAAAAGTCACAGTGGTTCGGCTAAAAATGCCAACCTCAAAAAGCCTGAGCTAGCAGAAGAGTGAAATTACCAAAATTCCCTAGCTATTTGTCGCTTTGGCCTCCCAGCACTGGGGTGGGGCGGGGGGTATTTTTGGAACACCGGGGTGGGTTCGGGGAGGGTATGTGTGTCAGAAGGGGTAAAAGCAAATGGCTTATTAAGCATAATAATAATAATACCATTTTTTCCATCTAGGAAGGAATATTAATTCCCTGATATTATTCCTCAGAACTCTCTCTCTCTTCCCAGATAGGAGTATTTAATATACTGCAGCTGCAAATGACAGCTTAATCAGCACAATAAATACTCTTCCCAGTACCGGCTTACATTTTTTAATGATCTACTGGATCCAGCTCATTTCCAAGGCTCCCATGATTTCTAACCACACCCATTTTTCACAAGGATAGATTTCATGTCAATTTCGACAAGGCAAAGTCAAAATTAAAGCAATTGTTGATCATGAGTACTTTTACAGGTATATATTACACCTCAAAAGTGAAATCATTTTCCATACTACCTTTTCATGTTCAATCATGAACCTGACGTGCATGACACGGATTTCTCTCTCTCATACAGCGCGCGAGAAAATCTCTCTTGGCACGCCTCGCGTGGTTAAATCCCCGCTCTAAGAAATTCCTTTATTTCTTTGAATTCGTACCTTCACGTGATACCGAACATAAATTATAGACGGCACGGCATTGACGCAAAGATGACTAGGCATTAACATGACTAAATGACATTTTTTAGGACAAAAAATTGAACCTGTAGCTCTCTTATTTCCTTTTCCCCCCATAACAATGATTAAAGTAATTAAAAAGTAGTACTACAACACAAAGCTGAGTCATCATATCATAGTTTAGATTAAAACATAAGCTTTGAAGTAATATTTGTAGCCCTTAGTCCCTTTCCCGAAAGGAAAATAAGTAGTTATTTTTTAAGAAGGTAATTTTAAATTTAAAAATTATATATTTACATAAATAATTTTTTTATCAATATAAATTTTATTTGATAGATCTTATTAAAATCTTTTATACGATAAAAAAAATTAAAAAATTATTTTTTATTTATATTATTTTTAAATTTAAAAATATGAAATAAATACTTATTCCTTAAAAATAAGTTATGGAAAGTGGTCTTGAAACTATATCCTACTTTTCAGATCCGAGATCAAACCTAGAATACCTTTTTAAATTCTGTGCCCCCATGTGGGCCACCCCCCAAAATTATTTATTTATGTCGTTTTTTACTTGTGTCCTTGGTTACATGACATCCCATGTGTATCCGTGTCCTTCACTCCAAACTATTTTCGGACAGATATATATATAGGAGTATCTTTTGTGGTACTTTTTACTTTTCTTAATTATTTGTTCAACTTTTGCATTGTCATTTTTGGGAATAATTGACCCTGTTGGTTTTAGAATTTTGGATTTGGATTCGTAGGTAATGAGTGTAAAGATAAATAAAGTAATGATTAAAAATATAGGTAATAATGATAGAGATAGAGGGAAAAATGACAGTTATGCGTGGACATAGAGATAATGAGTGGAGAGAGAAACAAGATAATGATTAAAAATCAAAACCCTTAACCGAAAAAGGTCACATTCGTTTGGACGAGAGAAATCAGAAAATCACAAAAAATGTGGATCGAAGTTGAATTTATTTATTTTATATAAGATTGCACTTTAGACCAAAAAAAATACCAAATTGTTTGATATTTTGTGGTCTTCCATAAACTTCTTTGGGTAAACTATAGTTAACCCCCTCTAACTAAGCCTCGCGTTCACTTTGCCCCCTCTAACTTCTTTTTTTGGCACTCAACCCCCTCTAACTAACTGAAATTCAAACGGTCATAACTTCAAACGGTTATAACTTCTTCGTCCGAAATCGAAAACATGCAAATTATATATCAATTTTGAGGTCTTGAAGTCAGCTTTCTAATGACACCAAAATCACATTACGATTCAAAGCACACAGAAAGTTATGATCAAAAGAGTAAGAGCCAGTAGACAGAAAGACCGTTTTGATCATAACTTTCTGTGTACTTTGAATCGTGATATGATTTTAGTGTCATTAGAAAGCTGACTTCAAGACCTCGAAATCGATATACAATTTGCATGTTTTCGATTTCAGACATAGAAGTTATGACCGTTTGAAGTTATGACTGTTTGAATTTCAGTTAGTTAGAGGGGGGTTGAGTGTCAAAATAAAAAGTTAAAGGAGGCAAAGTGCACGTGAAGCTTAGTTAGAGGGGGTTAACTGTAGTTTACCCAACTTCTTTTATCATACTAATTTTTTACTTTATAGACTTCTTTCGTTGGGACCAATGATTAATTCAAAAGAAAAATAACGCGAATCTAACAACGATTCAAAAAATGATGAATAAAAATACCATACCAAAAGGGGAAAAAAAATTAAGGAGAACGGCGCCATAGTATCATTTCAAAAAATGACGCAAAACTAACAAATGAAAAAAAAAAAGATTGAATAAGGACAAAATCTTGATATTGGATATTTACAAATAAATAACTACAACAGGGAAAAAAACGCTTAATCGTTTGACTTATTAAATTTTTTGGGGATAAGTAACCAAAACTTTTTTTTTATGCAGTCATTTGCGTATCTAATGCAATTATAAATATGTGTCCGAAATTTGACAAATAATGGTAGATTCTACACATTTTTTTATTTACTTTATTGAGACAACTGAATTCACTTTACACATTTTATATATTCGTCTACACCAAAATGCAACTAAATAACATAAAAGAGATTGAACAAGAAACCCATGGAGTGAATAACCGTGTGGTTTAATGAAATTGAATTACTTAGAAAATCAGGGTGTATTTGGAGAGAGAGAGAGAGCGCATAGTTTTCTTCCTTTCCATTATTGGTTTCTAACTTGGACAAACAAAAGCACAAGAAATAAATCCGAAAAACCTTAAGACTATGTTTGGATAACTGAAATCTTGAGTACAAATAGAAATATGAATACTGGGAATCAAATTCATAGGAATTTTCTTGAGTAGGAATAGCAATGTGATTACTAAAATTAAATTCCTAGGAATATAATATCTGAATTAATTTCATTCCGATGTTTGGATTAATTTAGTAATCTTATTCAGGAAACAATTACTTTGAAAATTTATCAAAGTCAATATTTTTATTTTTTTATTTTTGTTAATTGAATCAGGAATCTAAGATTAGAGCATCCCCATTGTAATAAGTAAATGGGTGTGGAGCAAATAACCAAATTCCACCCATTCCATAACTAAATTAACAACTTTTACCAATAACCAAACTCATAATTTATTTTTTTTATTAGAACCAAACTCAAAACTCAATAACTCAAAAACACCTTACATTGGAATCGTCTCATCGAGACGAATAATTTGATGTGGTTGGGTGCGTGATTGAAACTTGTTTGCAATTGGACAAATGCGCATTGTGTATTGTGGGGTTTTTTTTTTTGGGTTAGGGATGCAAAAATAACAAATATGGAGGTAGCAGTTGTTGATTTTGCCACTCCTTTTTTTGTTAACACCACTCTCGTGCAAATGTATAGTGGCGTTAACAAAAAAGGGAGTGGCAAAATCATTTCCCTGTCAAATCTCTATTTTGTATAATTGAGTCTCAAAAAAAAAAAAACACATATCTTGGGTCTCCAAATTTAGGGACTGAAATCCAAGTATCTATTTAAATTTGGAGGGAGACTTTTCTCCTTTTCTCGGAAATCTAGCGTACATTCATACATGGCAATACTAGTTCTTTTTGCGAATGAGGGTAACTTCAACCAAGAATCGAAAGCGCGAATTAAATAGTGCTGTGACCGAAATAGGGTTGTTACTTGTAACGGGATTTCCATGAAAATCTTCTTCCAGTTTGTGACGTGCGGCTTCGAATCAAGTTTTCTCAAGCATTCCCACAGTTCAGCATCCCATAATGTGATGCTGAGAGTATGTTTGGAATAGAGTTGTAGCATTGCATGTCTGTTCAGCTTGTGGCAAGATACAATTTCCCCAGTTTTGTTTTCTTTAGCTTACCACCTTCCTATTTCATTTGTTTGATAGAGTACTGGAACACAAAACTATTGTATTGTGATAGTTTGATTATGAACTAAATGGATAATCAAATGCTGACGTGACACATTTTGGTTATTGATTTTGATTATTACCATTGCGGATGCTCTTACCATGGGGTAAGGGAAAGATGAGATTCCCCACTCCATATGGGAATATGATTTCTGATTGGACGTGTCATCAAGAATCACATTTCCTATTCCCATTTTTTTTTTCCAAACGTCGGAATTATGGAAGTATGACACCATTTTCGCCATCCAAACTAACCCTACGTGAGAAATTTTTTGTTACTCCAAACTTGCCATTCTTTTTTTTCTCTTCTAGCATTTTGCCTTCTCTCTTTTTGTGATTTTAATTATACCTACTGTCCGAGTTCCCACGAAAAGTTACCTGGATTATTTTAACCTTTGTTCAAAGAGTGTAGGATAATAGGTAAAATGTGCATTGATATTCGAGAAAGATGTATTGATATTTGTGAAAATATTCATGAGATATACATTGATATCCAAACTTGTTTTAAATTAAGGGAAATGATGATAATGCCAAAATTGTTTTTGTTGGTGCCAAAACTCTAGTGCATAAAAGACTTATACCATATGCAGTGTACAAGATCAAAGGTTAGCAAGACCGAAGTTACTTTCATTCTTTTCTTTGCAAACAAAAGATGGTAAAACTACTAATTGGACAATAGTTGTCCACAAGAGTACTAGCTACTTGATGTGGAACTCAGAGTTGAGTGTACATGGACATGATATGCATCCATGTTTTTATTTATATCTAAGTAACCAACTCCAGGGTAGAAATCCACTCAGAGAAACAGATGAGTGGATTAATTTTGTGTGAGAAAGGAATATCAGAGTATTTTATTGCATCAGAGAATATACAGGGAATTTTGTTGAAGAGATCTGTGAGAACATTTTGAGAGAGAGAGAGAGAGAGAGAGAGAGAGAGAGAGAGAGAGAGAGAGAGAGAATTTACAAGAGTTTTTATTTATTTCGAATCCACCAAAACCCACCAGATGTTTGCTTTTGATATTTAGGACCATAAAATAAACAAAAAAACAAAAGTGTAACCTTAAAAGTCCCTTTTGTTAATGAAGTTTGTTGGAGGGACCAAATCATGTGCTAGCAGTTTTTACCGAGATCTGCAGACAACTTCTTTTCCTCGGGTTAAAAGTAGTTGCAAAAAGGGCATTGACAAGTGAGCAAGATAGTGAATTTAAAAAAAAACACACACAAAAAACAAAGTGAGCATGCAAGGGTATTTTAGTCATAGTTTTCTTTTCTAGTATTTCTAATTCCTAAAGGAATTTTAGAACACTAAAAACTTAGGCCCGATAATTAATTGATTTAATAGAAGATTAAATACAGCGAAAACGCGAATATCCTTATCAGCGCGTAGTGTTGAAAATACTTGTAAAATCTTATTAGGAAACAAGTTATAGCGATTAGGAAACAAGCTCTTTTTCGCCAAAGACGATAACAAATGTTATTAATTACCCATTCAGATTACATCAAGAGATGAACTCGTTCCTCAACAGAGAACCAAGTAACCAATTCGGTGGGGACTCAGTTCAAAAACTATATCCCAAACCAGGAATGAGCAAACTAGGAAGACCCTTACCGACTAAGGTATGAGCAACGAATTTCCGTACCAAGCTCTAGAGACATAAATTTCCGTAAATTCTCCTTAGTTTTATTCCTCAACCTTACTCTCTCTTATTTAAAATTGCTATGTCTATTTAAAATTGCTATGTCTAATTCTTGACACTCAAATTACAGAGTACTTAGTTTGTCTACTCTTAGTTTATTTTCTGTTTTTTCGTGTTTATCTCCTTTAACGGAGATCTATGTTTCCTGTGTGGAACTTTCTTTACCCTCTATGGTATTATTTCAACACTTGTGGGTAGGTGTAGTACTTAGTGTATTCTCATCCAAACCACATGGGTAACCCGATTATCGGAGTTTGTTCGCATCAACGGGCTCCAGTTTGGGGTTTGAAGCCCTTTGGGTGGATTTTGAGCAATCAAAATTCATGAGTTTGCTTTAAAAAAAATGTTTCGGACAATAAAATCAGAAAAGGAAAAGCATGTCTAAGAAATTTTGATAAATCGTACATTTGTACCCATTCCGAGATAGTTCATTTTTGTTAGACTCAAACATATTTATTTGGAAAGTAAGAAATTATGATAAAAATAAAAAAAATCATTAATAAACGATTTATACTTTTTTGATTAGTTTCATTGAGCCAAATAATTAATATAAAGAATCAATACAAGTTTAAAAAATTCAGTAAAATCTAACCCCACTAATTTGGGAGCGTGGACATTAAAAGATTTTCTAAGTAAACGATGACATCAATTTTTGTCATCATATATAGCAAAAGTAGTATAGAAAAATATCATAGAAATTTTCAACCAACTTTGGCGATTATAAAGATATATATAAGTCACATCTCACATAGATAATCTACAATATTGAGCATCCATACCCTATTTGGCTATTTTAAAAGGCAAAACAAAAAATCTAGTGTCAAATTTCCGTAATACGATACCACAATCTCAGGAAGACCATTATTAAATTACCATTATTGAATTTTTTTAACGAACATTGAATTTTACCGCTGAGGTGGTAGCCCAGTTAATAGGGTTCACTATCTTCCTCGACGGAGACGTGTGTTTGAGTCTTGGCAGGTGGCTTGGCCTCACATCTGCGGATGAGTTTTCGGATCATTGAGGGAGTAGCATATGCCAATTGTGCACCAGGTGGTGCCATGGTGACGGCTCGTCCTTCCGGACAATAGCTATGACTCGAACCGGACATTCCATCGGCTGGCACACCCAAGGAAAATTGCTGCGCTAGTTGCCTCTTCTCACCATTTCTCAGATCGCAAAAAAAAAAAAAAAAAACTTGTGTTATTTTGATAGTGTTGACAAAAAAAAAAACCTACTATTTTAATTATAAAAAAATTTTAAAATTTAAGTAGGACAATCATTCGGACTCATTAACCCCTCATCAATCATTTTGATAAGAAAATCTCAACATGTTTCAACTCAATTTAAAAAAAAATTATTAAGTAACTCGGGACACCGTCACATTTTTTACCACACATTTGTGTAGCGTTACACACTATTTCAGTACTGGTATTTCTTGTAACCACTGTCATTTCTTGGGTTGCAAGGATTCATTTTACATACCCCACCCGCGTACGACTAACGCCAATTTTTTCTAATCTTTTTTCCTTTCTGTGTAAGTACTTACTAAGCAAAAATGGAATTTTGCCAGAGTGGGCTCCACAGTCGCACACCGCCACCACCATTCTTCTCTGCTTTTTGTTTGCATGGTACCGGCTTATCCCAACGGATTCGCGCCCCTGTCCAAAAACCCATGACCGTTCTGCATCTCTCTCTCTCTCTCTCTCTCTCTCTCTCTACACAAAATCCCCCGATTTCTCCAACTGGGTCTTGCTTAAAATCAACGGCTGCCGTACACCTCTGAATGATTTCAGCTAAATCAGGTATACAGACCCACAGAATTGTTTCGACTAATTTTCACAACTGATTGTCTGAATTTTGTGGTGTTGTGTTTTTATGGGTTTTGGTGTTTGATTTGGGTTTGGGTAAGTCGATCTTGACTGTTTTTTGGGAATTTGGCTTGATTTGTACTGCGGCGGTTGTGTATCTGTGTTTACGTAGATGTTAGAGAACTTTTTTTGTTCCTCTTTTGGTTTTACTGCATTTGGAACTTGAATTTTGAAGTATCGAATTTTTGTGGGGTTTGGTGTTCGATTTGGGTTAGATTAATTCGATTTTAAGTCTGGACTCAGTTGACAGTTTTGTAGTTTGGATTGAATCTGGCTTGATTTGTATAGCGGTGGTTGTGTATCGGTGTTTTTGTAGATGTTAGAGAACGTTTTGATTGGTTTTAGTGTATCTGGAACTTGAAGTTTGATTGGTTTTTAGTTCTCTCTCTCTCTCGTTTTGTTAATTCTATGGAGGTTTGTCGTGGCGAATTGAGCTCAATTCTTGTGTTTGTTTACTTCAGGGAGTCCATTGATGAATATTTTTAGAGATTCCCCTTTTGGGTTTTCCTTTTTTTTTTTTGGGTTAAATTAGAATTTCTGCAACCCTGGAACTTATTCCTCTGCTTCTCAGTAGAATGGACTTCCTTATTCAATAATTGGTCGGCGGTTGCACTTGCACCTTATGTGTAGATTCTTTGATGTTCACCTTTTGGGCCTTTTAGGGTTACAACTTGGAGGTTCTACTGTATAGGTTTGCTAGGGGTATGCCCCTATGAGGTTTTGTAGCTTCTTGCGGTTTTTGGTGTTATAAAATTTTTTACTTACCAAAAAAAAAAAAAAAAAAAAGAAACCTTGGAGGTTCTGCAGCCTTTCATTTTGTTCCCTCTTCTTCTCTGTTGTTCACTGATGCTTTTGCTTCACAATTAAAGCAACTCAGAACAACGCCTCATCATATTCGATAACCTTAAATCTCTTTTTAAGTCAAGAGCTTATGTAACTGTGCTGGGCATGATCTTTTAGCTTTAATTCGTATATTTGTCGTAATTCTTGACTGTTGATTCTATTGTCAGTGTAGTGTAGGTACTTGTTTTGCTCAATTGATTAATTGAGTGTACTCTAATTAGCTGATAATTCGTATATTTGTCGTAATTTTTGACTGTTGATTCAAAGACATGTGATATATCATTCGACTGCTCTGAAACTTATTATTTTGTCTTCTTCCTGTAGTACGGAAAAAAGGTCACATGAGACGATTTTGGTTCTTTTGTCTTGATACACTGTTTTCCGTGATCTTAATTGTCTGAGTTTATTGAAATTTGCATTCTGCATGACTGCTGCAAGTCTTCTTCAGTCTTTCTGATATGCACACAACTACTTTCTTCAGGAAGAAGCCTATGTCCTGATTACTTGATCTAGTGGAGCTTCAAAACACAACCATAGTTGAATCTGGATTGATGGGGGCTTCAAGCTCTAGAATAGAAGAAGATAAGGCTTTGCAGCTATGCCGTGAGAGAAAGAAGTTTGTTAGAGAAGCACTTGACGGCAGGTGCTCATTAGCAGCTACTCATGTTTCATATATACAATCTCTACGAGTTGTGGGGACTGCTTTAAGGAAGTTTGCTGAACCCGAAGGTCCACTAGAATCGTCCCTATACACTTCTACTAGCGCAACTCCAGAGCTGCTTGTGTCGACTGACAAGTCCTTTTCCCAGTTCTCATTTTCGTCGCCATCTATTTCGCAACGTGTGGATGCAACTGAAAACCTCTCCCCATTTCCCTCTCCACCTACTTCAAATCATTATCAGGTGAATCACATGAAATTTAGAACTACTTATTCCAGAAAAGTTGAAGAAAAACCTCCTGTCCCAGTTATGGGGTCTGTTACTTCTTCAAGTCCCTCACGGAGGAGTAACGAACTTCACGCAAGCGAAAGGCCAGAAACTTCACCGTTTGAGACTTCTCCTATACAAACCGAAACTTCGCCATGGGATTACTTTGGTCTTTTCCATTCAGTTGACAATCAAATCTCTTCACAGGAAGTGAGAGGACTGAATCAAGGTTTTGAGAATACCGATAACATAAGAAAGCTTAGGGAAGAGGAGGGAATTCCTGATTTGGAAGATGAAGAAGAAAAGTCTTATTCTACTGGGGAGGATTCTATGGACTCAGAGGATGAATTTGACGACCCTTCTACTGATACACTAGTTCGGAGTTTCGAAAATGTCAATAGAGTACCGGGTCATGAAGCTGCTGCTGCTTGTTCACCAGCCATTCCATCTGAAAAAAGCATAGAATCAGGTACTCAGGTTGTGAATGAGGTGAAATGCAACTCTCCTCATCTGTCTCCGTTGAGAGCCACCTCAGCAGGAGTCACACTTCGCAATGATGTGAAAAGATCACTCGTGAAAGAAGATGGCCCTGAAAATAAGTTTATTGCAAAGGACTTCTTTTCAAGCGTGAAAGAGATTGAACATCTTTTCATCAAAGCTTCTGAGTCTGGGAGAGAAGTTCCCCGGATGCTTGAAGCAAACAAGTTTCATTTTCGACCAATTTTCCCGGGGAGAGACCGTAATTCCCTTTCCCTCTCCCCCCCCCCCCCCCTCTCTCTCTCTCTCTCTCTCTCTCTCTCTCTCACACACACACACACACACACGCACGCACGCACGAAAGAAATTGCTTCTAGTGAGTGATTTGTTGAGTTTCGTTATGTCTTTGGCTTTAATTTGTATTAGCACCATACAAGCAATTTGAAAAGTGAAGTATGCAGGTGATGATAGCTGTGTGCTTTCTTGATTAAGAAATTGTAGAGCTTCTTGTTTTGCCATCTGCAAGTCACTAACTTTTCTTAGGGGTATTGGTTTGGATAGATTCGAAGCCTCACAATCATTGAGAAATGGATGTTTTGCCAGAACAAAGGCAAATAATCACCCTAAGTTTTACTGCTTATCAACTTAAATTGAAATTAGATGGTTTAAGGTATTTAATGAGGCTTTGTTAGGAAAGTGACACCGAAGATATGAATGTCAAATGAATAACGTGGAATGTAAATGGTGGCTAACTGATATGACAATTGGTTGGTTTGTGGAATGGCATTAGGTTGGGGATGGGATGGATTTGATAAACACATTGTTTTTACTTATAAGGGTATTAAGTTGAATTTGTGGTGTGATAGACGTTTTGGAGTTGTTCAATTTAAATTTTCTTTGCTCCATCTTCATGTGGTTGCTAGGGATCAAGGGGCCTTGTTCTATTACTATCTTGAAAGGTCAGAACATACTATTGTGGTGTGTGGGGGAGATTTCCGTTCTTGGAGGTATCGATATGATTGTAAAAGTGAAGATGGTTGTGGACGGATTTAAGTGCTTGATATGGTGTCTTCTTGGTGTGAGACATCTTCGGGGGTGGTTGACCAATGTATAATTCAGTCTTATTTCTTGTGTTTGTTACATAGATGCATAACTGATGAGATTAATTTTTGCGCTCCGGTAGTCTTTTATTGGAATATTTAGATAACTTGGATTACTTTGTTAAGTGCCTTTTCTGGGATTTTTCAACAACTTCCATACAGATGTCTGAGAAATGAAATGTCAACCAAGTGAGGGACTTTAACTTGATGTATAATAGTGAAAGCCTTTTAAGATAATATTCCAATGTTGCAGGTGGGTCAGTAACTTCAACATTAATCAAAAGTTGCTTCTCTTGTGGGGAAGATTTTAACCAGGTTCAGAAAGGTAGGTCTCTTCTTCTCTGTGCCACCAGGTTGCAAATCATTTTTAATATATGCGGGGTCAGCTTTCTGGAATAGTTGTATTGCTTTACTCATGCATGGTGACTTTGATGGTGTTCCTGTAGTATACTTTCTGACATGTGTGACCTTGTTGTACAAAAGGCCTGGCTACACTACCTTATTCATACACAGCTTCAAAATGCCTAAACACCATGTAAAATGAAATAGTTCTTTTGCCTATTGAATTTCTGCAATTGGAAAGATGGCCTAATTTTGATTAACTTAGAATGTTAGGCCTAATCTTGATTAACTTAGTATGTTACCTCCTAGTAAGTTCTGAATTAGTATGGTCAGATTTGTGAAAGCAATAAGCTGTAAAAGAACCTAAGGACGGCTATGTGAAGAAATAAAATGAATGTTTGTCTATGAGTGTTGTATGTTCATCTTATCCAAGGACTCATTATTTCCAGAAATTTCTCGTTCCTTCTTAATTGTTCTTAATCGAGTAAATGTGAAATGTAGTCACCAGGAAGATCTGACATGAATCCTATCTTCCATTTTAGAGAAACAATTTGCATCTATGAAGCACGGGTACATCAGAAATGTCGCTGTACGCGTACCGGGTACGGGTACGGGTACGGCGCCGGTACGGCAAAAACGTACCGGGTACGGCAAAATTTGATTGGGTACTTTTGATAATTTTGGGTACGGCATGGGTACGTTTTAGCCCAAAATGATTTTTTTTTCAAAATTTCAGGGATTTTTTTTGTAAATAATTATAAAATATGGGCTTATTGTGTAAATTTTTTGTCTTTTATATACACATACACGTTTACTGAGTCACTGAGAGAGGCAGCGGTCTAGGGCTCCAAATCGGAACAGAAGACGTAAGTTCTCTCTCTTTTATATACACATACACGTTTACACTGAGTCAATGAGTCAATGTTTGTAAGTACTGTTGGTATGTAAGGAACAAGGAACTCGTCTAGCTTTGATCTAGGCACGTTGAACTTGATGTATGAACTTCGAACTTTTATCTATGTTGCTTTTTGTTGGTAAAATGGGTTTATATTTCATTTAAAGCAATAAAAAATAGAAAAAAATTATATATCTATTCGCCGTACCCCTGCCGTACCCGTACCCTACTTTTTTGGGGTTTTGCCGTTTCCCGTACCCGTACCGCGTACCGGTACCCGTGCTCCATAGATTTGCATAGAGTGAATAAAGGAGTGAATTGAGGAAGATGGCATTCCCAAACAAGAAAGAGATTGGATATCAACTACCAAGTAGGACGGGCGGTAAAAGTTAATAGAGCTACTATTGAGTCCTTGACCAAGCTATACTGAAGTGGCATGAAAATGACATCTTACTGCACAATCTCCTGATATTTCTAGCTTAGTGCAGTCTTGTACGCCACCTATTTGGATTGCAACACAAATCTTTCAACAGACCAATGGCTCATTTTGAACTAAGGCTGTTGTGTCTCTGTCTTGTGTCTACTATTTATTTATTTTGGCCGGCCTTCATTCATCAGCGCCTAAAATTTTGGTGCTGTAGAGTGTAGTATTTGTTGAATATGGCTACTGATCTTTTTCTTTCTAGGGAAATGCATTCAATGTATTATTTCTTATTGTCTAAATTTGTTACCATATAGGCTGTGTTCTTTTAAACTTATAAGTTTAAAACTTATTTCGGTATTTTTTTCACTTTTCGTAACTTTTTGTTTAGCTTTTTGACGTAATTTTACGGGTTAATCGTTCATCTCGACGAGACGAATCGGAAAACTATAAAAATATATACTGATATTGAAAAAATTCAAATAAAACGGCACTTAAGTTCCAAAAGACGGTTGTTTGATACTTTTTTCGTCTTTAGTGAACTTTTTTTTTTGCTTTTGGTCCTAATTTTGTACTTTTTAGACTCCTCTTGTCAACACGGATGATTAATCCAAAAAAAATCATGCGAATTTAACAAAAATTCAGAAAAGATGAACAAAACACACAAAACGAAGAAATAAGTTTAGAAGAACTCGGCCTAAGATGTGGGACAAGTGTGGAGAAACATTTCCCTGCCAGATCTTCTACCAGCCTGGTTCTTGATGGTACTAAAATTGGAAAGCGTGATCTTGAAATCTCATCAATTTATATTTATGTTTGCATAAGATTATTCACAGCTTTGTGATAGGTTTCAGGATCAAATCAAGATTTTAGGACTTAAAATAGTAGAAGGTTCGGATGTTATTGTCTTTAGTTGCTGGATCTTTAAGTTGCAATTATTAAGGTGTTGGTAGGGGTTAAGTTCATGCTATGTTGCATGGATATGGCAAGAAAGGTTTTTGTTGGACATCCACACGCAAGCTTGTCAAACACTGCGTAACTTTATTTAGTTTTAGTCCACATGGAGTTCAATCGTGGTTGACAGGTTACATGCCTTCATTCTTCTAAGTGGACACTCGTATGCTTGTACATTACAGATCCATGAAAGCATGCATGAGCAGACGTGTGCATCATAAGTGTTCAAACACACACTCTCACTCTCTCATGCACACACTCATACATGGAAGCTGCAAAGATCAGTCTTTGTCTCTGGAGTTTCATTCAGATTCCTTTTTTTCTGTTCCACGGTGCCTGCTTTCTGCTATTATGAAATCATCATTTCCTTTAGGTTGATTCATTAGTTGGAATATTTTCCGGAATAAGTTCCCGGTCTCATGTGATTCCGTTTTTTGTTGTCCTCCTAGAGCCTGATCAAACATCTGTGAAGTACTTAACCTGGCATCGGACAATATCATCACGTTCGACTTCGTCTAGGAATCCTCTCGGCGCAAACTCGAGAGATGACACAGAGGACCTCACGAATAATCTCTTTCAGAATTTCTGTATGAACTCAGGAAGCCACGCCTCTACCTTGGACAGACTATACGCATGGGAGAGGAAGCTGTATGATGAAGTCAAGGTATTGGTGGTTTCATAACTTTGGCTGTAGATCTTTTCTGTTTTATTCACTAAAACTTCCAGTGTTGCTTATTTTTGCTGCAAATATATTGGATCCAATATTTGCTACCTCACTACAACTTCATAGAACTTAATTTGTTTCATTAGGCTGGAGCTAAAGATATGGTATAGCATGTTTTGATAAATTCATAACCTCTGCTGTCCGCTGTACTCATTATGTTAAGTCAGACAGGACGATCTCATTTCGTTTTATTTTGTAAAGTTCGTGGAATTGTTTTCCTACGTATACTATTTGTTACTCCTTAGATCTCATGTTCTTTTTGTCAGGAAGTGCTGTGGCACTCTAATCAGGAATGATATGTAGCAGAGTAATAATTTATCTGAGATACTTTTCAGTCCCTGTCGTAGAACATGTCACAACTTGTCTAATTATCAGTATGTTTATTCATTGTTAATTATTTTTCTGCTGATTTTAGCGTTTCCTCAATTCGTTGAAGATTTTTAAAAAGCATTAGGGTACATTTGATGAAGACGTATCAAGACTTTTGAGCTATAATATTGATTGTTACCAAAAAACCATGCTGACAAGCCAATAATCCAGAAAAAGGAGGTGAATATGACAGGGAGCATGGGCTTAGGATAAAATTGATGACAAAAAGTTTCAAGAATAACTTATCACATCTTAGTAGGAGCCATGTCCATATAGGGGCTAAAATTTGAAGAAAATCAGTGGGTTCTTGTTTGTCACATTAGACATGCCAATGCGTTTTAGTCAAATTTCTATCTTGAAAGACTCTGATTGGCACTCTATCTGATTTGTGTAAATGTCTACAGTCTACACCCACACAGTGTTTGTGTGCATGTTTGCCTTTAACACCAAGCCCTATCTATTCCTCACCTGTGACGATATTTTGTGTGTAGTCGCGTCTGTGCTTCCCAGGGTCCATAACAGAACTTAATATCTGTGCAGCAAAGGTATTTGTGTTATAAGTACGTGGTATATTTTGCTGCATTGATTCTAATTAAAATGATTGTCATTTCTTCTGGCCTTTAAATTTAAAAGTGATCTAATTGGGAGGTCGTTATCGTACTTGAAATTTTATGATCATAGCCGGTGAAATGATCATTAATTAGATACGTGGAATTACAAACTATCAGGGGCAGTGTAGGAAATTTTGATAGGGGCGCTCAAGAACTGTGAGTTTTCACCAATCATGGATATCCGAAGATCTATATTACATTGTGGACAATATAGTCATTCATTTTGTATGTTTTTTGGTGACAAGTTAAATATGGTTTGATTTTGGTAACTTTAAAAGTAAGAGAATCACCAGGATCATTAAATAAGGGGATCTCCTTGGCTAAGTTTCTGGAATTAAAATGGCATAAATTAGTTAAAAAATTGTACAAAGTTAATCAAAGGCTGTTACAAATTGAATGGGAAAAAGGGGAATTGGGGAAAAACATGGGGGAGGGGAAAGGGTTTTAATCAGGCATTTGAAATTATGGAAACTGAAGTGGGACAAGTTAAGATTCCACAGGTAGCGAGCCAACAGTGGAAGGTTGTCATTTTGAGGTTAAGTAAAGTGTATGTTGGCTGATGTAATTGTATGTAAAGGATGAACGGTAGAGATTTGGGCTTGATAAGGTGGGTGGGTTCTGGGCATTTAGGAGCTTTAAGACTGCTGTGAACAATACCTAAGAAATGCGGTTCTAATCGTGGTATCAGCTGGCAAGGTCGCACTCATATGCACCTAGGCATTGGGAGTAGCATTAACGCGTACCATGAATTGAAAACTAAACTCGTGAATAAACTTCCTAAGCACAACTCGTAAAAATTTCAACATTTGAAATGGGGTTTGATCAACATTATGACACTTGTAGCGAAGAATATGTTGTAATTCTATTCGAATTATAATACATCATAAGTAGATTTATGGTATACAAGCAAATATTTGTTGGTTCAAGCATACAAATAGTATAACAATATTAGTTGAAGTGGAGGTTAAGTGACTCTTAGAGGTAGGTTATTTTTAAGACGGTATTTGTTTGTTTCAGGTTTGTGGATGATAACTGTGTAAAGCCCATAATGGTGAAGATACTCCCTCCATCCCTTAATGGATTACCATTTGGACGCTTTTTGCTGTCCATTTTGAAAAGGAAAAAATCATTGATTTTTCACCTTTGCCCTTCTCTAACTAATTAAGGTATCAAATCAAAAGGACAACGAGTGATTGAAGGGTATTTTTTAAAATTTATAACTTAAAAAGAATAATAATTGTATCTCCTAAATTTTTTAGAATTCCTAAAATAGTCATCTATTTTGGGACGGAGGGAGTAATGAACATCATGCCTCTGTAACGATGGAAAAATGGCCATGTCAGTTGTTTTCTCTATGATTTCTTATAGGCCAATATGTAATCCCTGCTTTAATTTTATAACTTCCAGGAAAGAATCAATGGTTAGGATTGTAAATTTGGGGGTAAAAGTAAAGATGGGTTTATATAGATCTGATTCTGGAGTTAAAAGGCCTAAAGGCACATATAATTAAGAAGAATAAAGAGAAATTTTTTGTTGATTTATGTTCAAAGATTTATATGCATTACTTTACCTTAAAGAGCTTAGAGATCTCCGATATAGACTTGAACTCGAACTCCTAATAGGAGACATAACCTTGGCTTCTAGGGCCTGTTTGATGCCTGTTACAGCCCATGGGATTGGACAGTTATGGATGTGTGCTTATCTGCTATGTAGCACAGACACTTTGCATAGGTCAGAGACGGAAGGAGGAAGGGGCATATGGGGGCCAAGGCCCCCCCCACCCCCCCAACTGCTGTTTTTTTTATTTTTAAAATTTAATATTAATACTTTACATGGGTAGCTCTTGAAATAAAGAATTAGAAACAACCTTTTCAACTTCACAAGACCCAAATTTTCTCGACTTTGCTATTATGAGCCCTATATGCAGTGAATAATCCACATTTAATGCGAAAAAAGTTAAGAGTTTCAATGTACTTTCTATAAATATTCATGCACTTTTTTCGGATATCTATACACCTTTCACATATATCAATACAGTTTTTGCACATTAACCATTGTCCACTGGGTTGAGGTAAGCATTTTCATATTCCCCCATTCCTCGCCACCCCCCCTCTAGTATACAAAATTCTGGTTCCGTCCTTGGCAGAGGTCAAGTATTGGTATAGTATACAAAATTCTGGTTCCGTCCCTGGCAGAGGTCACGTATTGGTATCGAACACGGACTCTCTCCGGACACTGAAGTCAAGACTTTTTCTCATTTTGACACTCTGGGACACTCTAGAACAAGCTAGAACACTCTCAGGTTACCCCGTGGACACTCTCAACATACTCTAAGGACACGTGGGGATCTTCTTTTCGTGTAAGATGATGGTTGATTGAACATTAAGAAGTGTGTGAGTGATAAAACATTTTTTTTTAAAACACTTTAATGAATTATGTACTGGTAAAGGTCGGGAAAGAAAAAGATGGATGTGCAGTTCTTCGGTTGTACTGGATTGTTTTCGTGTTTTGTACTTGTATCATAAATTATGCACATATTTTGCTAAACGTGACCCCAGCGTCCTGTGCTACAGTTTTTTTAGATTTAAAAGATAAAGTGTGGGTGTCGTGTCCAGGTTGTGTGTCTGTGTTGGTACTACCTATCTTATTATATAACCTGACCCCATCATGGATGCACAAACGATCTTAGCAACTCATGTCGTGAAATTCTGCACATAAATACTTGAATAAATGCAATAAAAGGTGACTGGCAGCATGTTAACCAGAAATAAACATGAATAATACTCCACTAAAGACTAGAAAGTTGATTAGTCATGGTTTTTCTTGGTCCTACCTTAAAAGAAGTATTCCAGCCCTCTATATTCTCCTCTACAACACACCCTGCGTTACCACCACCATTGCCATTATTGTGGGTGCAACGGTTAGTACCTTGCCAATGACCCTCTAGTTCGAGAATGACGACACTACAATGTATGAATTATACCCCTGCTCGATCTTTTCTGAACCTGTTGTTCCACTACTAGCATATAACTTTATATATGATGATGCATGAATGTATGAATTATGCTCTTCCCTGTCTCTTTGAAATTTTTGTTTGCAACATTGTTCTGCTAATAGCGTATTACCTTGTGAATGATGACGCATCGGTGTTTGAATTATGCACTTGCTCGGTCAGTTTGAACCTTTTGTTTGCAATGTTGTTCCTCTTTTCATCTGCTATTAGCATATAACATCATAAAATATGCATCAATCAATGTATGAATCTGTTTGAACCTTTTGTTTGCTCATGCCTCTTTGCAGTATGTTGAAATTCCTGTACGAGTAGTTGACAATGACTTTTTATTCTTAAGAAACTATTTATGCAGAAATCTCAATATTTGGTACGATGAATTGACTCGAACGGCTAATTATTCAGTTTGTAAAATAATGTGGATTTGGAAGAAACTATTATCCTCTGATTGGCTGGCGTTCCATGCAATAGGAATATGATGTAGTGGAGTTAAATTATTGTTTCCCTATCAAAAAATGTCGAAACTTATGACCGTTCTAGGATGTTCACTACTGTTTTATGTAGTCTTTTTTTTTCTACTACCAGAAAACGAAATGTTTTCCTCTTACCTTCTGTATCTCATCTTCTTTTTTGGGCTACCTGCAGGTTACTGAATGTTAGCTGTTACTTGAATTTTAAAATCTCATTTGTCCAGTTATAAACTACTTTTTGAAGTTTCGCATAATGTATGGGACCCATAATTTTGGCCTCTCCTAATAATTTGCCGATTTCAGGCAAGTGAGCTGGTTAGAAAGGAGTACGACATTAAGCGTAAGCATCTTCGACAACAAGAATCTAAGGGAGAAAATTCTACCAGGATTGATAAAACTCGAGCTGTTGTGAAGGATCTACACTCGAGAATTGGAGTTGCAATACACAGAATAGACACAATATCGAAGAAAATAGAGGAACTAAGAGACACAGAGCTGCAGCCACAGCTCGAGGAGTTGATTGGAGGGTATGTGCTTGTTATTCGATTTCCATTTGTGCTTGATTTTTGATTCGCTGGAAGCCGCTAAATGTACATATAGAAATGGTTTTGATGAATAATATGAATGTTGCCACTTACTAATTATTGGAGGTATTAATGTATAACACAGTGCTATGTTGTTCAGAGGTAGATGAATCATACACGACTCACCTAGTACAAAAAACATGGGTGGATTTAAGGAAGACTCCAAGGTTTATCTGTAGTTTTGATAAGAACTTTGATCTTTCTTACTTCAAACAAGCAAAGCTAATGAGTAACAAGCAAAGCTAATGAGTAGAAGGAATAAGCATTGACTGGTAGTTTAGTATAGGAGAAGGGACGGGACCCATTCTTAGTATCTCTATTACTTTCTTGAACTGCTTTTTACCATGTTTCTAACTTTATTTTTTCCTTCACAAGTTCTGTAATCTTTTTGTTTATGGTTCTATGTTTTAGATATGCCTGAAACCTCGTCCTTGGTATAATATTTTGCCTGCTTGGACTGCTAGATTACAGTGAGTCCTTATTTATTGTAAGACAACTATTATACAGTGGAGATGGATTTCTATAAGATTTTTTTGGACAAATTTAAGAGATACTATTGAGAATTTGGTAACTGATCCTTATGCGTATGACAAAATATGGGACATGACAGTGCATGTAGTACCTCTTGAGATATTGTTGCTGTTTATTGTCGTTCCTGCACATATTCAATAACGGTACTTAGGTTGTTTCTTTGACTAGCTTATAGTTTCTTCTGTGTGAGCTTCTATATTGGTCGGGCAATGAACATGTGGTTTTTGTTAATTGTTTGAGTAGAACAAGACCTGTCAATTTTTTCTAACCTGTACATATGCAAAAATAAAACTGTGTTCTCAATTAAGAAACAAAATCTGTTCAAAAACAACACTAAGAAACACAAAGGAGGGAGATTGATGTTAATCTTGTAGTGACAGTGACGGAAATGAGAACAAGAATGAAAAAGGGACACAAAAAGAGAAGAAATTGAAGAACATACAAATTAACGTCTGCTCGAGGTGAAGATACTGTGAGAATTTCGTGGATGCCTGACGTGTGTGTTTGTGTTCTCTCATATTGCTATTATTTTCAACTGTTTGGTTTGTAAATGAGAGGGTACTGAATGCTTTGACACCGTATGTGAAGCATTAAAGGATTAAGAGAGAATCGTTGAATGTGAATTTTTTTTTCGGTAACTGAATGTGAATAAGTTTCCATGTATGGAACTTATGAAGCTGGTCCATTTGTGCTTATAGACTTGGGCGTCTTTCAGTATCTACAGCTGGAGGAAGTCCCAAGTCCCAGCAAGCTCTTATGCCCGTTACTTGGGTTAAAAATCTGACTGTGGTCACCATTGACTTGAAAAATAGTTTTGATCTTTCCTGCATCTCTTCTTTGAGCCCACATCCTACAATGCAGCTGTTTTTCTTGCTTTTGATAGAACCCTGGTGATAGTCCAGAAGTGGTTATACGGAAAATCGCTTGATGAAGGGCTAAAGAAATGTTTTTGTTGGTCCAATAGTGCATATGCAATCGTGCTTCAATGCCCTATATCAATTATCTCTCTATCAGGTGCATATGGGCATATATGTGTGTTTAATGTTTATATGCATATACGAGGTGTTTTGGCATTTGTTTTGGTATTTGGTATATGGTTTGTTGTGTAACTAAACAATCATGTATTTATTAGCCTCCTGATGCCCAAGTGTTTCTCATGTCAGGTTAAGGCGGATGTGGGATGTGATGTTTGAATGTCACAAGCTTCAGTTCCACATCATTTCAGTTGCATCCGACAACGGCACCATCAAAATCTCCTTACATTCAGAAGCACAGAGACAGATCACTGCCCTTCTGGAGATCGAACTGAGTGCTCTTTCTTCAAGCTTCACAAAGTGGATTGGTGCTCAGAAAACATACGTGAAGGCTCTCAATGAGTGGCTTTTCAAATGCATCTCTCTTCCTCAGCAATCTTCCAAGCGGAAAAAGAGGGAGCCACGCGAACCCATACGAAATTCGGGCCCACCCATATATGTCACGTGTGGTGTTTGGTTGGAAAAGCTTGATACTCTACCCACAAAGGAAGTCACAGAATCTATAAAGAAATTAGGTGCAGAAATTTCCCGCTATTTACCTCGTCAAGAGAAGAACCAAGGGAAGGGTAGGAATCCTCTGCATTTGACATCTTGGCCAGCTGGAAGCAATGGTGAGGCAGCCGTTAATTTGTTGAGAGACGAATCTCCAGAGGATTGGGTAACAGGTTCCGATCGTTTTGGATCTACTTTGGTGGAATTTATCGCTCAGTTGAAGAACTTTGCAGAGTCTTCTGTGAAGATGTTTGCTGAACTTGAAAACGCCATTCAAGAAGCCAAAACTAAATATGAGAAGCCCCTCAAGTGGTGAACGCATTTTCACAAAAAGGAAAAAAGAAAAACAGGAAATGGAAATTGGGTGTAGAGAAATAGCAAGGAGGAGGAAATTACTTGTGGCATTTGTACATGGAGAAAACAATAACTGGGTAGCTTACTGGAGGTTTTTCCCCGTGTTCATTTGGGCAGGAATAAAGGACATGGTTATAGTCAGTATTACTGGGATTGAAAGGTGAAAGGTAAGAGTAATAAGATGGGTGGGATATTTGTTGGTTGAATCAGTTTTTGTTTGGCTATTGTTGAAATAGTTTTTCTGCTAGACATGTTAGAACCTGTATAGCTTATTTGAACATGAGAATTGAGTTGCAACTCCACCCCTCATCCTCTATTATGGTTATACATATAGGTCTGGGTACATATGTCCATGAGATCTTTGATTAACAAGATCAATGGTTCTTTGGTTTTGGATGATGTGCAAATCATAATTTGTTTTCATGTTGGTTTTCACGTGTACTTTTTGCAGAGTCATGTCAGTGTGTAGGTCGTGGCCTAGCGCCATGTCAAGTAGTATGATTTTCCGGACAAGTTTTGTGAGTTTTTTTCCCAAATCAACCGCAAAACAAGTATGGGTGAGCCTCGCAATCATAGACGTTTTAAGCAGGAGCTTTGCGCACTGTCCTCGAGGTCTGCATCTTTCTTGCTGTGTAAAGGGCATTTTCCTTTGTGTGAAACTTGTTTTTTCATCGAGTTGATGTCTTCTTGTTAGTCTTTCCTAACATTCCATTTTTCAAGCAGTTTTTTCTTGTTTTTTTTTATCGGTAATGTTTCAAGCAGTTTATCCCCAGTTAGTGATACATTTCTTGGAAATGCTGTCCTAACCCTAATTTTATTTCATAGTTAGTTCCACCATGGTTAGATTACTACAAAGGGCCAGCTACTGTTCTATCATTTCGAGAGTACGACCTCACCCTTGGAAACCAAACCCACGTCATGAAGGATTTCTGATTTGTGAAAAATCTCTGTTCGCTTGTCAAGAAATTGGAGCCGGAAAATAGTTCTCGAGAAAATTTCAGTGAAGTTATAGGTGTTCAAGTAAACGTCCTAAAAGAAAAGAAAAAGCATTTTCCTATATGAGTTCATTTGATAAAAGAAACTAGTTTTAAATTTTAATTTGTATATAGAAAACTAGTGCAGAAAATAAAATATTCTTGCAAAATTTTGTGTTTTTTTGCCAAATACGCTTCGAGGGAAAATTGATCTTAGTGAAAAGTTGGCGATGTGAGTCCCGCGACCTTTTTGCTAACTGATCACCCTAGAAAATGCAAGAGCATTCTCGTATTTTCTTTTCCTTCCCTTGCAACTGAAACGGACCTAGTACCTTCGGTTTGGATAACTACCAAAAGTGTCCAAGCAGGTTGGTGAGATGATGAGGTTGGGAAAAAGAGCATGACAATCTATTTCCCTAAACTTTGATATGCTCTCCTTTTCTAAATAAAATTGGACAGAGGGAGATGAAAAAATAAAAAATCTCAATAATGTTACAATGGTTAGTGCTACACACAGCTACACCCACACACTATTGTGTGTGAAATTTTTTTATAACTCGGAGTGAAGTTGCACACACCTCGACTAATCTTAGGGATCAATCCTACCGTCCACTAGCGGGGGCTCCAAAGCCAGAACAAAACTTTGTTTGGACTAGCCTCAAATAAGTTAATAGCATCTGAGAGGTTTCGATCATGAGATCTTAAAATAGAGCAAACTCCTAATTCACAGTCCTTGACCACCAAGCCAAAGATTTTGTTGTGCTTGTGAATTTGTGTGTAATTTTAGACTTGTTGCACCAAAATGTTCATGTACCATGTTTCAATGCACACCTAGCCACCATGTTTCAATGCACACCTAGCCATTGAATGGAGTCTCAAGAATCTTATGCTATTCAATAACTTAATGGCTAATATTGGGACATAGAAATACAAAAAATTAAAGTTAGGTTCAAGCCAAGAGTGTATTGGGACATAGAAGTACAAAACAAATTAGGTACAAGCCAGTACATGTGTTTTGAGGTTGTCTCTAGACTACAATTATCGACTCTTCCTGCAAAGAATCTCTGAGCAGATCCGAACCATTGATTTTTCCAATGTATGGTCCAGATTTGGACTATTTCCTCCATACCAAAACCTTGACCGGAGAAGATCCGATCCCTGAGATTATACACTCATGCATATTTAATTAATGTTATAAGACTTTTTTACCAAACACGGGTTATTTGATCTCCGTAGATGTCTGAATTCTAATCTGATTTTCATATTAATTTGCCTCACAAAATGGCCTTTTATTCTTTCAGCCTTTATTATTGATAATGACTTCTCACCAGTTCGGTTTGAACCAGAAAGGTTCGGCATAAACACTTTTAGCAATCCAAAATGGAGTAATTTTATTTCTACACTCTATCATTCACATACCTATTTCTATCTTTCTGTAATTTTATTCGGGTTATTATTCTTAATTTCATCTTGGACAAAACAATTGCCATTGCCAAAAGTTTGGCAAAAATGTTCCAAAAGCAATAAATTTTGCATGAAGTATGATTTCGACAAATTTGATCGAAAGGCTGATCATAAACGAGTCAAAAGAGCTGAGAAGTGAATTGTTTAAACTTGGTTTGGAAACTTAAAAGAGCTTAGAAAAATATTCAAAGCATGCATGGCTTTTATACCAAGGAATTAAGCTGATCGATCTCAAACAAAGTTTAATCAAGTTGATCTCAAATAGATTTTTCTGGATATCATCAGCTAAACGAGCTGAGTATGGTAGTACCATGTTTCATTATTCAAGCTTGGTTTGTTGAAAACGTAACGAACGAGCAAAACTATATAAGCTACCAACCTAGCTAATACAGTTTCGCTCCATGAAACTATATACTATTGCCAGTTTTTGACATTATAATAAGCCAAAATTAAAAGAAAATAAAAACATGATTTAAACTTCATCAAAATGGATTGAACCACCAAAGATGCTCTCAGGCATCTTTTAGTGTGTAGAGCACAAGCGCTGCTCACATAACTATGTTGGATCTAGCCTTTCTTTTCATTTTTCTATTTGTCTCTCATCAACTCAACCAGCTCTGTGTATAATTTTTGCAAATATAATAAAAAATAAATTTTATTCAATTTTAATGTATTTACTAGAATAAAAACACTAACAATGAATCTGTTGTTGGAATGTCCAGGTGCATCCACTTAGTGTCAGTGGGGCACATAAACAGCTCACAAATTACAAGATAGCCCCCTGCATGTTCTTTTGCAAACACTATTGCTACAAACGTGGGATAAATATTCATAAACTATATAGCACATGGATGCCCTTGAAAGCATCAGTCCCTTTCTCCTTTTCATTTCTTTTTTTTCCCTTTTGTAATGCGGGGTGTTCTATGCCAGCTTGCATGTACATCAGATTATTCCTTATAGCTCCTCCTGCACCGTCTCATACGCTTATGTGTGGCGGTGAGGTAGCTCCAAGAGTTGTTATTAAGAAGAATCGAATCTGGGACCTTACAAACACCGGGCCAAGACCACTCGATCAACCGTGGAGTTTTTTTCTCTGTTTAACCTTTTCTAATGCACTCAATTTGACAGCCCAATGAGTTGAAGGTATGGACTATATGGAGAGAAAATATATGAATAATCATCACTTTTTTTTTTTTACAAAAGTGAGAAGATTTATTAATCTGACAGGCATAAATGTTTATACATCAGAAAGTGAATAACCCCATGGGGGCAAGATGGAAGTTCACATGTCGGACAAACTACAAGAAAGGGCCTTCTTAGCACAAATATGTGCAGCCCTATTACAATCTTGTTTGACAAAATTAAACTCACATAAAACGAAAAACTCCTTGAGAGTTAAGCAATCATGAACCACAACCTCGATATCAGAAGGCGGACTATTCGAACTACAACTCTTGATGATTGATTCAGCACCCGATTCAATAATCACGTGTGTAAAGTTAAGAGCAATCCCCAAGTTAATACCTTCCCAAACCGCTAGAGCCTCGACAATCCTTGGCGAATTAAGACCCTTTTGAGTATTCACCCGTATCCCAATCACTGCACCATACCCGTCACAAGCTATTGCTCTGTTCCAATTGCGTTCAACTCTTTGGATACCGCGGCATCAACATTAATCTTAATCACGCTTCCCACTGCCCTTTCCCAAGCTGCAATCACTTGTTTGAATGAGTAAAAGATGTGTGGAACTCGAAAATAAGGAGAACGATAGATATCTAATACTAAGACTTTTTGTTTCTAAATATTTCTCACCCTAAATTGTAAAATCTTGTGTGAGATCACAAGAGAAATGGTATATCCCTACTCTCGGTAGCTTACGAGTTTACGTCCATCTCTGGTCGGATATAGTTTTCTTTCGATTCCTCCCTTGTGGCCGATGGCTCTTTGTGTTTTAGCTTTTCTCATAAATAATGAGAAACTTATGTGAGAAATTATAGGCAGTAGGATCCTCTCCAGTTTCTCTGTCGTGTTCAGCCCGACTGTCAGGAGCCCTTTTTTGGGCCCGTTTTCGAACAGTTTTAATTTGCAGAACTCATTGAGAACGTCGACACATCATATTACCCTCATCATATGTTAATCGATATGTACGTATTTTAACTAATTCATGTTGCAAAAAATGAATTCCGATAACATCAATTCATATCTGATGGATGTGATTTATAGCACAATTTATTGTCTTGATGAGTTTTAAAAAGTAAACAATTTGGATGGTGAAAAAGCCAAGCAAACTGAGAGGACCTTGCAGCAGCCCCTTTAAATAACTTGGAGAAATTTTCCTTCCATAGTATAATCTTTTCTTTTCTGATCTAACAACACTTCCATCCGAACGTGGGAGTTGCGATGATAGTTTTTTATTTTATTTTATCATTATTACACGTAGAAGAAGAATAAAAGTACTTGAATTTCATAAAACGGGAATACTATGACTCACATCAACTGACCTGTTAACTTTTAACCTAACCACGTAACTCAAAAAATTGCACTCGAATTATATAGTAGCTCACGCATTCCCCCATATATTACACTCAATTTTCGTGGGCCACCGATGTGGGACTTGGGGTTCACATATGCCCCCTTAAAAGTCCATTTTATAAAGGGACAAATAGCTCACATTCAAGAAAAGAAATAATCAATCTTTGTTCTAGGCAAGATTTGTCGTATAGCTAACTGAGCTAGTCACGATCGGTTTCACGATGATATTTTAAGATAATGGCATTGTGGTTTTGTCAATCCAAAACAACGATCTAATACTCTCCCACCAAATAATTGCAATTTGTTAGTGTAGCCAAATAATTTCTAATGGAGTAGTAAAGTCTTCAATTTTTTAAGTTCTCCCATCATTGATCCTTAAATAATTAAAAGACTGCCCTTAAATAATTAAAAGACTGCCAATGGTCAACGTCTCTTTAGTTTTAATTACCTAAGCCTAGTTTCTCAAAAGTGTTAAAAGTATTAAAAAGAGCTCTCTTTTTTCCTTTATATTTTGTGAAGGAAAAAAAAAATTCTTGAGTAGTTTTTAGTACTTATACCGATTTCCTCCCTGTATGGCTTCAACGTTGTTTTGACTTATAGCACTCTTGAAAAAATTAGACATAGTATTCTTAAAACTATCATTACTATTATTATCCAGTATATGTACCTATAATAAAAGCGGGAGCGCATTTTTCCATCGCCGTCTGTGGAATTCAAAATCGACTTCAGTACTTTAAATCCTTACCAGAGGATAAGTGGGCCACCATCAAGAGTGACCCACCGCTTCTACTTTGCAAGCTTTGTGGAACCTGTTATGCCTATTTTCCTCATTAAATAAGACAAGCTATGTGGGATCAGTATTAACAAATTTAAAACTTGAAATTAAATGAGTATACAAAATTGAGACTCACCGCATTTAGTTAGCATATAAATATTCAAGTTTTGTGAGACCCACAATATTATCATGTAGAATAATAAATCCTGCATAATAATATTGAATCCGTAATTTATAATGAGTAATGAAGCTTTTGTGTGTATTTTTATCACTAAAAGACAAAAAAAAAACGCACTTATTAAAAAATAGTACGAAAATCATTTTCCTTTATAATTTTTTGATAAAGAAACCGATGGAAACAATCAAGATTGATAATAAGGAGAATGAATAAACTACATAACGAGTCTGGACTTACGGGATCCAATATATTAAAATAAAGATGCAAAGTATAAAAGTATGAGAGGGGACCGATATTATTAAATGGAGAAATTGGAACACACTTACAATATTTGCCCGGGTTATGATTAATAGAAATATGATTCATAAGTTTTTACATTTTTATTCCTCCCGTCGAGACAAACCAATAATCCAAAAAAAATTGACGCGAAACCAACAAACTTGCAAAAAATTTGAATAAAGACAAATAAAAAATAAAAAATTAGCTAGGTGCCTTATTTCCATCGAAATAGTGTTTTTTTTTTTTTTACTAATGGCAAGCAGTATTTTAATTGTTTGGATCATGGTTTTGCAGAGGAATTTAAAAGGCGAAAGAGATTTTAAAAAATAATTTAAGTGAAGAAAAACATCTACGATCCTGAAATATTCAAGAGTCAAGAATGCATCTTGACTAGAAGATGAAGATGAAAGAAGTCACAAAATCAAACACTTCATTGGGAAAATTCTTAGGTATACCCGGAGTATTGCTGTCGTGGTGCTCCAGGAAATGAGAAGCTACAACATACAGTATGCCCCTTGTCTCTTTCTTCCTTTTTAATTTCCTTTTCTTTTTTTCGGTAATGCAGGGTGTCTCGGGTCAGTTTACACGCACCTCGGACTAATTCCTACAACCACTCCCATAGTCTTTCCGCACTCTAACGAATGGGATGAGGTGATCCCCAACGTTTCTGGCAAGGATCATCGAACACGATATCTTAAATTAGAGCAAACCCGTAAGTTTCAAGCACATATTACCACGCCTACCCCTTGGGGTTAAATGCCCCTACTCGCTAAACAAAAGTGTGCCAACATGTCTCATCAAATAAATTTGTCGCTACATCATTTGCCATCACGTTGACCGTGGTGACAAGGTCAGGTGATACTCTCGTGCTATTGAATAATTACCCATATGGAGTAGTTGAAAAGGATAAGAGAAGAGTTGAGTTTCTATGACCCACGACCACTGTGCCAACCTGTGATGTGTTTGTTTTTAAAAGTCTGTATTGAATAGACATTTGTTTGACCAAAGACTTATGAAGTGTCTTATTGTGAAGGCTCTCCACTCATTGGCTTAAAATTCTCTTTAGTACTATAGTCAAAGAAATACAGCTCCATTTTTGGTACGCAAATTTAAAGAAAAGAAATTGGGGATGGTAAAAGTCCAAACTCCAACCACAAAATCACGGAATGGGCCATGCAAGCGGTCGATCCGGCCGCTCATCTCGACAATCGATGACTCGAATCATAATTGAGTAATGAACAATTCAAATTTGTATGCGCTCGATTCGATCCAAGCCATCATTACAGAGATGAACAGCCGGATCAACCGCTTGACAGTATCCCCGGTCCACCACCTTAAATTTCTTTCGATTCCCATATTCTCAAGAAGAAAAGACTATCATGAATTGGATTTAGTTTTATAAGGGAACATATAGAGGATTACGAGACATCGTATGATCGGACTTCAATTTTTTTACATTGAAAAAAGCCACTCCAGCCGTCTCATGTAGAGTTCGAACTGAGGAAAAAAAATTCAATACACTTTTCACATATTTTAATACATTTTTTCAACCTTAATGACAGTCCACTTGCTATTTTTAGCATCTGACATATAAATCAACTACTTAAACTTCTTTTTTTAAAATCCAACCACTAAAACTCTTTCCCTAAAGCTAACGTATTTTCAAGAAACTCAAAGCATATTTTGCTTTCTTTTCTCATTTTTTTTCTTATCCTTTTTTGTGGCTCTCAAGAATATAAAACATTTTTCAACAGAAATGCTACACACACAGCAAAAGTGTACAGATTTTGTGCACAGATTTTTTGTGGGGTCCACTACGGATCCCACACAAATAATCCGAGCCGTTCATTAAATGTAAAACATTTTTTCAAGGGCTCCCTGCAAAAAATCAGCTCAATCCGATATCTATAAGTATTTGATTCAATCATTTAACTTTTCATTATCCTGAGATTCGAATGAAAAGTTAAATGATTGAATCAAGCATCTATGAGTATCGGATTGAGCTGATTTTTCGCGGAAGCCATTGAAAAAATGTTTTACATTTAATGAACGGCTCGGATTATTTGTGTGTGATCCGTAGTGGGCCTCACAAAAAATCTGTGCACATTTGCTGTGTGTGTAGCATTACTGATTTTTCAAATAGCATATGCACATCTGTACAAATATGTAGAAGGGGAATACCATCACATGCTTGAAAAAGACAAGTCAACAACTCCGTGATCAAGGTAATTAACCTACCAGACATGTAAATAGACAACAGCCATTCAAAAGAACCAAACACCAACATCACACCACAATCAGATTACAATTCCAAAAATGCGGAAGGAATAGCAAATACGGACTTCGTTTGAAGTTTATGAGTAAGAAACAGGCACAGTTTTTGAAATCGAAAGCAAGCACCAACATTCTGCAGCAAACTCCGGACATACATGAGTTTCGAAAGAGAAACCAACACGCCAAAACTTCGCCATAGTTTGTACCATCTATACTAACATATGAAGGGAGCATATGAATATTTTCTTCCTTTGAAACCTCCATCACATGTTTCATGATGAAAAGATCAGTCAACTTGTCATACTGATACTGCATCAGGTAGTAGTAACAAACCAGATGTATTAAGAAACAAACAACTGTTTAGTCATTGAACATAACCCAAAAACATAAACACCAATACCACCACAATAAGATTCCAACCTAACCATATTGTTCAGCTGTATTATAGAAAACAAAAAGCACCTAACTTATTTATATGACAAATCAAGTACTCTAGAAACATTTCAACAGCAGGGTCCAACCCGGGGACAAATCCCACTTGCTTATCACCTCAATTCTGGAACTGCTACTACTTGACAAACTCTACACTATTTAGTAAGCAAAGTACCATGATTAAAGATAATTTTGGCCAGCGAAAAATTGCACTTGATCTCCACTTTTTGAGAATAAAGAGCTCCATAGGATGAATCTTCAAGGATGCTTACTTAGGACTTTGATTTCTTCACAATCTTCTTTGCTAGTACCAGATTGAGACGTCTGGCTTCGGGAGGGCATCCCTTGCTGCAACATGCAAGTGCTCTGGGTAATCAACCGATGAAAAATTGAACGGAGATCCATACATCATTTGAAAGTTGTCGTTTGGGTTGGCCTCAAACGAAGGATTCAAAACCTTGCACTGGTCAAAGCGACTTTCCTGTTGTGAAAACATCGAGCGATTTATGGGTAAGTTAGCTTCTTCAAAAATATTACCCTCCATCACAACCCCTTGACCATGGATGTAGTTGTTCTCCTGTTGACACTGAATGTTTGGTTGCTGAAGAGAGTGCGACATATTCTGATCTTTGGAAACTGAGATGCTCATAGGATTTGACTGTTTGTTTCCTTGGATATTAGTATCATAGAATGACATAAGCTCACTGATCATTTTCTGCCCATCTTCTGGAACACCAAGTCCTGATAGATCAAAAGAAGGTTGGACCGAGTTAACCGGTACAGGAGCAGCTGGCTTGGGATTCACAAAAGCCTGAGGGAAAACAATCGGCTTGACTTCATTACTACGGAAGCTTGAAAACCCAAAATCTGAAGAATTGCTTCTATAGGGGCAATTCAACTGATGATTGTCTCTCATAGACCTGTCATGGAAACCATGGCGGAGATCACCATGCGGACAATTAAGGACCTCACATGTGTAAACCTTGTGATCCATGACATTGTTCAGTTCATTGTTTGGCTTCCTCTTCCTGGTGAAATCCAAGTTGGTGACAACTTCATCCTTGATTGGATGAAAACTATCATTAATCCGTCCTATTGGGCCTATACCCATGTTCAACAAATCAATACTATTGGGTTTCTGCTCCTGGACATCAAAATTTTGGTCGTCTTCAACCCCTTCGACATCATACTCACTGCAATCATTTATTACGAAAGAGCCACTACCACTGGACATCAAAGGGGGACACCTGTCAGGGTAAAGTTCACGCGCCAATGATTCCTCCTGATTTATAATGGCAAGCCATGTAGCACTCTCCTTGGCAGTCATCTTGTCTTGCAAGCACTTAGACTGCCTGACGAGCTTGCGAATCTTGGCAATATCAGGGGACATGTGTTTGATAACAGCGGTTAAAACACCCACCTTCCACGCCTTTTTCAAGTCATGAGGCTTCTTGTAAGGAGGAGGGCCTTGGTCCTTTTGCAAACCCAACTGAGGCCACCACTCCTCATTCCCAGTAGGCCACCACGGAGGGGGAACGCCCTTCTCTAAAGGAAACCGCCTCTGTGGGGGATCGCAGTGCTGCATGAGAGCTGAAAGCAGCGAACCAAGGGTGGTGTCCTGAAGCTCTTGCAAAGTGTGAGGGGTTGGACCCACCGGATTCGACCCCTCTGTCTTACCGGGGATCGAATGGTCCGCCTGGTATTTCGCGATCGCAGCAGGGCCATTGCGATCAAATCTCACTTTATCCTTCCACCACTCACGAAGATTGTCAGATGCACCACTCACTGGTTTTCCCTTCTCTGGAATAATACCATACACAAAACCCTGAGCTTTACAAACTTCCATCATCTTCAACATGTACTTTAGAATCCCATCTTGAGCCCTTGACATCTTCTTTCTCCTCGCTTGCTCCTGGGACTGGCGTTGCTTGGCAGCATCAACACATTCCTTGCCTTTATTCATTTCCTTGAGCCGCTTCAGACGCATTTTGTCCCTCCACATCCTCCTCTCAAGCTCATCCACGTCGATTTCCTCATCACTGTAATCATCATCTTCCACGATCGCCTCCGATTCATTTTGAGTGGGGGCAGCCATATCTCCACCCTCCCCAAGTGGGGCCGAAAAGAAATCAAGATCACCACAAAAACCCATTTCGTCAAACATTATCATCCTTCCCCGGAATAAGCACAACCTTGGAAGAAACCCTAAGGGAATTCAAGGAGGACACTACCAACTCCAACTAACTATCAGTGCTAGATCACTAGAAAAAAGTAAAATTTCTAAGTAATTCAAAGCCCGTAGCCTCCTCCCTGCAGATAAGCCATAAAAAAGGCCCAATCAGAACCGAGATCTAATCAACAAATGAGATGTTCAAATCTGTATTTACTTTACATCAAAAAAAAAAAGGGAGAGAAATTCACACAAACAACCTCCATGTACTAAGTCGGTCCAAAAAATATCCATTCACAATTTCTAGAGCAGATCAAAAGGTGAATCAAATAACACAAACAATTTAAGAACCCAATCATCGTATGAATTTGATATAAATATACGAAGCAATTCTGAAATTCTGCATCAACCTCGTCACCATCTTCAAGTTAGATCTGACCAAGTAAGGGTGTAAGACAGCAATTGAAATAGTTTCAAACACGAAAACTTTTCAAATTCCACTAAATAAATACTTTCCCCAATGGAAAGCTTTTATATAAGGCAGCCCAATATCCTTTCCATTTCCAAATATTTTTACGATTACGCTTTTTATGAGATAGAAATACGTTTTTTGACCCATCTTTCCAACACTTTTTCTCCAGAAAACTAATCACTTCCCCGGGGAAAAAAGAGATCAACCAGCCCTAGCGGTGACCCAATCAATATATGAGTATATAAACATGAAAGACAAATCCCAAAATTTCCAGATCAACTGATCGGTAAATATTTTCATTTGAACCAAGTTCTGCTTACTGTTACAGAACCAATTGTAAAAAAAAACAAAAAAATCCTTTGAGAAGTTTTCGGAAAAGAATAGCCTTTCAAGAAAATAGCAAATATATTGCCCCAAATGTCCCAAAAATCATTCAAGCTAAAACATAAACTCGACTTAAAAAAAAAAAATCAACTCATCAGTGTTCGTGTTTTATAAAACTGTTTCTAACAACTGTTCTGGAAAAATAGATTCCATTTCAAACACGGTAACCAAACCGAGCCTCCTGTCCCGATCAATTGGAGTCACACCAACAGGTAAAGCTATTTTATTACACAGTTCATGATTCAGAAATCGATCTATCGATCTGGATCCGTACAATCCAAACCAACCTAAACCCAATTCAAACAACTAGAAACCCACATCAAAAAAAAAAAAAAAAACCAGAAACCAATACCCGCAGCTAGAAACCCACATCAACAAAACCACAAACACCCACAACTCGAAAAACCCATGTAACAAAGCACGATTCAAGAGGATCGGAAAGTAAAGCAGATAAAATTAACAAATTCAAAAGCATATTTACCACGTAACTTGTTCTTTCTTGGTCAGATTCAACTCTTCCTCTCCTGCAACGCGACGACCCTTGGAGAGAGACTAGATAGGGAGAGAGAGAGAGAGAGAGTGGGGAGAAGATGAGGTAGAGAGAGAAAGGAAAGAGATGGGTTATGGGGGTAGTGAATTATTGGAGTCTTTTATCTTTCTTGTTTGTTTGTTCCTTTCTTTCTTTCTCTGTATATTTGTTGTATGGGGAGGTGAAAAGTGTCGGCAAGTGGGTGTGTTGTGGAAATTAATTTTTTTAGTTTTCTTCCATGTGAGGAAGAGTGCAGAGATATTTATAAATTCCGTCCAATCGGGTGTGGCGTTTGGGGATAAGCGTTTCTGGTCAGCGAGGAGAGAGAGAGAGAGAGAGAGAGTTTGTCCGAACCGCGTGAAAAAGGGTGGGGGGAAGTGAGTTCGACCTAACGAATAAACGGAAGTGGGAATACATTTACACCTTTTATGAGAGTAAAAATGTCATTTGAAGTGGAAATGCATTTATCCCCGTTGTTGGGAAATGGATTCGCATTGAAAGTTATGGTGAGAGGGGGGAAATGATTTATATATAAGGTTAATAAGTACTAAGATATAGGAAGGAAGGGGAAATGATTTAAGGTTAATAAGTACTACTGTAAGATATAGGAAGGAATAAATACGTTAGCTTTCTTGAAAATAATTTGACTTTTGTTTAGACAGTTTTGACAAATTCTTGATCTAAATGTCCATGGAATCTGGTTTTTATCGTTGATTTTACATTCAGTTGTTACGTAGGGTAGTAGAAGATATAGTTTTGGCAGGAAGAAGCCGTGATAGTATGTGATTTCCGATCAAATTGAGTTAATATTCGGAGTTAAGATACAATTAAGAGCGATTGAGCTCAAGTTCTCGTTACGGTCACGTGTGGTATCCCGATATAAGATATAGGAAGGAACAAACACTTTAGCTTTTTGGAATTAATTTGGCTTATGTTTAGAGAGTTGTGACAAACTCTTGATCTAAAAGTTGACGGAGTCTGGATTTTATCATTGATTTTATGTTCAGTTATTACGTATTCCAATGGAAGATATGATTTTGGCAGTAAAAAGCCGTGATAGTATGTGATTCCCGACCAGATTGAGTTAGTATTTAGAGTTGAGATACAATTAAGTGCGATTGAGTTCTAAGTTCTCGAGTCATCATTACGGTCACGTGTCGTATCCCGATCAGATAGAGTATCAGATCTCATGCGTCGTTAAGTCTATTTGCATTTATTACATATCACTTGCAATGGAAGATACGATATGGTGTGATGAAGTTGTGACCGGACGTTATTCTGGATCACATTGAGTTATACTTTAAAGTTAAGCTACAATTTAATGTAATTGTGATAATAGTTAATCAGATCTCGCTATGAGCGCCTATGAATCCCTTACCATATTAGAGCATCTCTAGTAGCACTCATTGCTCCGCTTTTTGTATATAGGTACTAAAAATGTAGTAAAAATGAGTGCAAAAACACAGTTTGACTCCCAATCACATTGGCTTAATATTCATAGTTAAGATGCAATTAAATGTGATTGGGTTCTACTTTATCGAGTTCTCGTTACAATCACATGCGATATCTCGATCATATAAAAAAAATCAGTTGTCGTGTGCCGTTTAGCTTATTTGCAGTTATTACAGATCTCGATAGAAGATATGATATGATGTGATGAAGTTGTAATGAAACGTTATTCTAGATCATATTGAGTTATACTTCAAATTTGAGCTACAATTCAATGCAATTGTGATATGAGTTAATTGGATCTCGCTACGATCGCATATGAATCCCTTACCACGTTAGAGCATATCTAATTGCGGCCTACGCTCATTGCTCCACTTATTGTATAGAGATAGTAAAAATGTCGTACAGTGTCTTGGGGAAAAAACAGCTTGATTCCCGATCATATTGAGTTCATATTCGGTGGAGATACAATTTAATGCGATTGAGTTCTAATTTATCGAGTTCTCGTTACGATCACTTGTGATATCCTAATCAAATAGATCATCAATTGTCGTGTGTCGTTTTTATTTTTTATTTTTTGCCAAGAAGTTAGAAATTTCATTGATACCCGAGAGTGTAGATTGAATGACACATTCTTTCCTGGACAAAGGAGAAAATGGCCAAATAGACTCCAAAGAGAGAAGACCTACACCCCAAACCCATCTTCTTCTTTTTCCACGGAAACAGAGTTGGATATTATTCATAAGAAATAGGGTCCGAAGACCTAACATCGGCAAGAGCTAGGCTAGCCAAATAGTAAGGGACAGGAACCCCCCCACCCCAATTCTCTAACCTAACACCCATCAAAGAGCAGCAGTACTGCAACACCACGTACACCAACCACTATATCTCACAGAACCAAACTCACACGCATTGGGAGAAAAAAAAATTGCTTAAACAATGACACCCGTGGAAGGTGAGGAAGACCCCCGAAGGGGAAAGACAACCAAAATAGCATAAAATTAAATCAGAAAAAAAAACCCCTAAAAACCTAACCCTGGCAGAACCAAAACACCCACCACCAGTTGCCGCAAATTAGACCACCATCACCACTAGCCATAGATCAGACCTCAAACGGTAAATATCACCACCATCAAAATGCCGGCAAAACCACTAGCTGTTGCGGCAAACCACCACAACAACCCTTCGAATAGTAACACCACCACTGCTAGCAACCTCGAACGATGCAAAGATGGACGGAGGAGAACTGACCGGCAATAGAACCGAGGATGGATTCGACGGGAAACAGGAAGGGCTAGCCAGAGAGAGGGAAGGAGGGGAGGAAGAAAAGAGGAGAGAAGGCGGCGCAAAGGGAGGGGGAGGGGGAGGGGGGGAGCCGCCTCTCCCGGGAAACCCTAACTTAAGAAGTTCATTAAATTAATAGACGGTTGAACCGTGACTTTTGTAGTTGTCGTGTGTCGTTTAGCTTATGGTAAATTCATGAAAGTTAGTAATCTAAATAGTTACTGTTAATTTTGCCTGCAGTTATTACTGATTGCGTTGAACATACGGTATGGTACAATGAAGTTATGACAATATGTGGTTTCCCAATTACATTGAGTAAGCTTGAAGTTTAGTTCCATCCCGGTACTTGCCAATTGAAATACGTTATCCAAGGATTGCTAGTTCTTGATTGATTGCTTGGGCTGCCTATGGATTTCACTCGAAGTTTAGTTCCAGCTAGCTCTTGATTGCGTTTTTAATTTTGTTTAATTTGTGTTTGACTAATATAGCAAAAAGATTATAAAAAGATAATTCAAAATGATTTAGTTCCTAAGTATAACGATCTGGTGTTTATTATTAAGTTCGATATGCCACTTAAATAATGGTTGAACATTGACTTCATCGGCGTGATATAGTTAATATACAGTGTGAACGAAATTACTTGAATTTACGACAAGCTACGGTTGAGTTACGACTCTGTATGATTCTCCAACACGTTGTACTATTTATTACTCATATTTATTAGGGTTCAATGTAGAAGAATTAGCTATTGATATGCTTTGTTTATATCCACTCGTGAATCTCGGTCATGTTATATCATTAAACACTTTCAATTGATGCGGCATGATTGCAAAGCAGTGTGCCGTATATGATCGTAACTCAAAGAGAATGTCAACAAAAAAAATTATCTTTTTTTTAGTGCACAGACATACTAAACTCCTTGTACACTCAATTAAATCGCCATTTGCACAATTGTTGCTTAGACTACTTAGAATCAACTCAATTAAATGTTCTTTCTATTTTACAAGTAATTGTTTTGGGTACGCTTCTTTTGAGTTTCAATGCAGAAGATAATATATATTTATGCATATAATTTAGAAGATATTTTAAATTTGTGCCCAACCTTTCTTGGGGGCGGACGGGAGGGGCCCGAGTTCCTGCACAACTCCAAATATTCATTTTAATTCTACTAATTTTTCTTGTTTGTTTATAGAAATACTACTGTAAGATTGGTCCTTCGAAAAGCCATTGGTCGAAAGGAAAAATCTTAAACTAAATTTAAATGTGTGAAAAAAACTTCTTCCAATTCTAAGTTATCAACAATTTTTTGGTCGCTCATGTAAATTAAGTGACGGCTTATACATATATACTCCCTCCGTTCCAAATTTTTTGTCTAGTCCGCAAAATGGAGTGTTAAAAATAATACAATTTTTGCAATAAAAAATCAAAAGTTTTTCAACAACTTACTAGATATCAATGAGTATTTTTAATTTGTAAAAAAAGTTTGAATTTTTTCTTGAAAAAATTGCATTATTTTTAACACTCCGCTTTACAGACCAGACCAAGAATTTGGGATGGATGGAGTATATATATACACAAACTTAGATCTAACAAAAAGTAATATATAAATATAAAAATATAATTTTTGTTATCACCGTATAGGTACACTGGTTTGGGCCTCCACTATATACAAATCCGGTGTCCGCCACTGTTCGTATCCAATTTGAATACTATCTTGTTTCATCAGGTTTTATTACAGTTTTATTAATTACTAGTTACTAGCTTTTTCTTTAGCAATAATGAATCTCATCATCATATATAAACAAAAAAAAGTCCCTATCCTCTTCATTTGGAGTATCTGAAGAAAGAAAATGATTCTGTTTGAAATTCGGTCGTAAGAAGCTTCTCATCACCTTCTAACACAAACCCGGAATACTCCCATCCCATTTTTAATACTCCTACTAACTCAGTGGGATAATGTTATTCCAATTTTTGTTCCCCACTTTGGTTAGGCTCTCTCTTTCATCGAAAAGTCTAAGAGTACATACATCGTGTACATACACATTTTGGACCTATATCGAATCCTAAAAAAATGATCTAAACCGCTCATTTTATTCAAAATAGTTTGTTTAGGATTTTTGTAAAAAATAAACTCAATCCAATATTAGTAAAAATGTTTACAAAATATTTAACTTTACTTCATAATCTAGGCCTAGTTTATGAAGAAAAGTTGAATGTTTCGTAAATGCCTTTACCAATTTCGGATAGAGCTAATTTTTTGTAGGGTCCCTAAACAATCGATTTTGAACAAAATGAACGACTCAGATCAATTTTTTGGGACTCAAGATAGGTCAAAAACACGTATATACACAATGTATGTAACTCTAGCAAAGATGCCTTTTCATTCTTTATCTATCACATCTCTCCTTTTTTGAATTCGGCTGTTTATCAATTTGGATTTGGCTGATGGTCGATTCATCTGGGACAATCCTACTTTTTTGATCCGCAAAAAGTAACATTTTATTAAAGGGAATGAAATTTTAATCAAGGGTTAGAAAATATATCAGATGAGACAAAACTCAATCACACCTAAAAGACAAAGTTCAATGCATCAGATGGCCAACAAAGTCTAGATATTACAATAAAGCCCAAAGTATCAGATGGCCTAAGGGCATGTTTGATTGCAGATTTCATTTTGAGGGAATTCGTAATAAGATGAGATTGGGATTGAGAATGAGGTGAGATTATTAATGAGGGGATGAATCATTTATTCATGTTTGTTTTGCACAGGATTAAGAATGAGATTGAGATTGAGAATGAGGTGGGATTGTAAATAACATGTTTGCTTTGGCTAGGATTAAGATTGAGATTGGAATTAAGGTGAGTTTTTATGAAAATAGGGAGGGCATAGATGTCTGACCATCTCCAATCCCATGGGATAGGATTAGCAATAACACCCCCTTTCCCTTGGGTTGGCTAATCCCATCAGTTTGAGGGATTGAGAATCCCACATGATTCCTAATCCAAGCCTTGAGAAGCAAACCAAACAAGTTTTTTTGGAGACTAGACCACCTTAGTAATCCTATCCCATGTCTCAATCCCACTATCAAACACGTCCTAAAAGTCCAAAGCTTACAATTAAGCGCAAAAAGAAACTTATCCCACCTGCGTGGGCTAGACCCAGGCAATAGGCTAGCCCAAAGAAACCCAAAACCTAAACACATTAATCTGTACAACTTCATCCCGCCACCAGCCACCTCTGGCCACCTGGTTCAGACAGCAACAACACCAACCAACAACTGATCATTACCTCCAAGCACCACCAAGCCACCATCGACAAATCCCTTGTAGGAAATGAAACAACTACCACCACCTACTACCGCGGAAGCTCACCTAAGCCATTAGGCAAGAACTGCAACCACCCAACAACAGTCACAATAGGAAACCACGCCATCCAGCCAACCACCACCGTAGGACCACCAAGCCATAAGGAAAGAGCCCGGTAAACCCAATAGAAAAATGGAGAGGGGAGACAAACGGAGGAAGCGACAAGAGCCGCAAGACGAGAAACAGGGGAGGAACGAAGGTAAAAAAAAGGAAGAGGTAGAAGGTACACAGACGAGCACGATAGGGGGTTGCGAAAAAAGGAGGGAGAAGGAGAGAGACAACAGAACCAGAAAAATCATACCGTTTTCGCCCTCGTTGCCGTCCGGGACCCCGCAGATGACCGCCAAGTAACCGTCAAACCGGCACCCCTATCGATATGTGGACATACAATAACGTACGTTGTCTATTATTTTGATTTATTTATAAATACTTGTAATAGGAGAATACAAGTATTAAAATTGAATGACGTAAATCCACGAGCACCGACCAATCATATATACTTGCGAAAGCTATGTCATTTGTGTCGATGTCAGGACAAGTATAACAATCCTATTTACTTACTTAAATTATATGCAATCTCCCATGTAAAACTTAGCTCTTTTGAATAACCAAACTACCAAATAAAGCAGGAATAAATCGCCCCAACTGGAGTTCTAGCCTCTCTCTTCAGTTTAAAGTGATATTGTAAGAGCATTTCCAATATGCTCGACATGATTCTAAGCAAATTGCCTATTCAAAACACCAAAATTTTATTTTAACTAGTCACAAAATACATTTCTCTTCCAACAGCCTAAGCAAATGCCTATCCAAATCAAATCAAAAAACCTTTTCTGAAAAAAAAAAAAAACAGATAACACAAAACCAAACTCACAATGTCTGCAAAACCAAACCCATAGAAGTCGAGAAACCCATCGGAAAAGTCAAAAATCAAACCCACAATCACTTAACTTGCCAATCACAAAACCCACCGGAAAACCTATCAAAATCACTGGTGCAAGCCATACAATCACAGATCACAAAACCCGCCGATTCAAACCCATATAATCATAAAACCCGCAGAAAATCGCAAAATGCATACAATCACAAACCCCCACCGGAAATTTGTGCTTACCTTTGCCGAAGCCAACAACGGCGAGGGCGATGACGAAGCAATGGTTCGCGGCACATATCTGGTGGCTTTGAGAGAGAGAGAGAGAGCTAGCTACAGTGGCTTGTTGGCAATGACGAGTTACTGTAGCAAACGGGGAAGAGACGATGGTTCCGATGAGGCTGTTGGTTCCCGTTTTTAGCCCATTTCCTCGTCAAAACCTGTAAATTCGACGAGGCTATTGGAGATGCTCTAACAATATTATTTTGCCTAGTCTCTATTGAGGCTATTGGGGAAACTATTTTATACATTAACTAGCTCTAAACAGTTTTTTTAATTGGCGCAACGGTAAAATTGCTCCATTGTGACCTGTGAGTCGCGGGTTCGAGTCGAGAAAATAGTCTATCTGCTTGTAGAGGGTAAAGCTGTGTATATATATCAACTCTTCCCCAAATCTCGCAATGACGAAAGTCTCCTGCACTGGGTTTGCCCTGTCATGTATACTCTCTTACATGTGCCTTACTTGGAGGCCCAACTGGTTGAGATGCATCCACCATGCTTTCAGTGCACAGCATTTGCAGCAGTAATCTGTTAAGGAAAAATGATTCACAATAAGTTCGAACTAATTAAATCTACTTGCTTCAATTAAGCTTTGAATTGGTGCATCGGTCGCGTAATTGGTTTCATTAAGGCCTCAAGCCTAACATGTCAATTGATGCTTCAGTCATGGTTTGTACTGAACTAGGCTATTACCAGAATAAATTTCATTTTGGGCTTTTTTAAAAGAAGAAGTAAACGTGCTTCTTGGGTTAGTTTTGTTATCGACATAAGCTACGAGAGCCCCCAATTCCTAATCGGAGTTATCTTATTAGTTGCTTCATTAGTTTGTGCTGCAACTTAATTGGGTACCAAGTGACTTATCAATGAAGAGAAACAATGTTTTTTTTTTTTCCGTAAAAAATAGGAGCATATATAAAAATGCTAAAAAAATCATTTAACGAGTGAAAAAGTCTACAATCGCTCTCAGTTTTTTTTATTTATCACGCTCTAAGGCCATCCACAGTGGTATAACCAAAAGTTAATTGTTTTTAAAGTTAACAATGTTGGTACAAAAAATGGCTCACAATGGTATAATCAAACTTAGCAACATCCTTATAAATAATCAAATTTTGGGCTTTGGATAACCAAAACTAGCAACCTTTTTCAATAATCAAAATTTGTGGATTCCACACCACATAAGTTAACTAGTTCCAAAATGTATAACATGTGTGTTTCAATTGGTATTTTTTTTTCTCTTCTTCGCCTACGCTATAGTTTCTCTACTTCACCCATAAACTATTTCTCTTTCTTTTCCTAAAAAAGGGAAGCTAATATACCTCGATCATCTACAATTCAACACATCATCGTCGGATTAAGGTATTTTACTCTTCTTTCCCATTTTTATTTTTTTTCCCCCCCCCCCAAAAAAAAATTCATAATAGGAGGGAAGAAAGTCACCGATTTTTCTTCAAAATTAAGAGAGGGAATCGATATATTTTTGCCAAAAAAAAAAACGTAAATGGAGGGAAGTGAATGACAAGAAATAGATGGGGAGAGAGAGTAAAATTGTAGTGGACCTTAATTTATTTTGGTTATGGATTAGAAGTGACCATTGTGAAGCTTAACATTGTTAAACTTAGCAACCTCTTAAGTGAATAAGAGCATCCGCAATGGGTGTGTTATATTTGTATATCAAAATGTTTGTTAAAGTATGTGTTAGAATAAAAAATGGGTCCTACAAGTGTGTGTTAACTTAAAAGTGTGTTAGTATATATATAAGTACCTCAATGGGTTAGTTAGAAGTATGTTAATTCTTTAAAATAATGTATCAAAACAATGGCTATAATAAAAACTTTTACAATGACTATATGTCACCAACGTCATTTTTCTGTAATGAAGGAAAGACCAACGGCCATGTTCCTGCCACTCCACTTCCCATTTAAAAGAATTATGTTCAGAGCATGAAATCCCATTGCCTATTTTGCCTTTATTCTGACCTTTGGTGTTCAACACATATATAGAAAAACAATGAAAAAGGCAACGGTAAATCAAGTTAACGGTAAGTACGTTTTCAAAAAAGAAAGTAGTGTGAGCATTTATGTTTTATGGTTGAAGTTTGAATTTATAGGGATAGGACCCACTTATTGTTTGTTAACTTCTTTGCTAAACTTGATAACCATACTAACACACTACTACATTTAGCACACTCTAACACACAAGCATTGTGGCACAAAAAATACAATTTTATTTGTTAAATCGTAACACACACAATTAACATACTGGTTAACAAACCCATTGCGGATGCTCTAAGCAAAAGCTGATGTGTCAACTTTTGGTTATCCTTTTTTGATTATACCACTGTGGATGGCCTAAGGTTTAATTGCTTCGTCATATCTTTACCACACCATCTTCTTCTTCTTCTTTTTATCGCACAATACCATTTAAATGGTGTTTTCTTGTTTGTTTATTTCGTAATCTTGAACAAAACATCCTCGTTTAAAGTAAGAAGATATATGGAGTAGGAAGTCTCATGATATAATAAGAACTAGAATAAAAATTTAAAGTTGCTAGTGGCATTTAAAGTAAAAGCAAAATAAAGTAGAAAGTCTCAAAATATAATAAAAGAACTATAAAAACAAAATATATTTAAAGAGGCTAGTTGGCTTAATGGATTGACGTCGTCATTCCCACTCCTTTAATTCGTACCAAAAGTCTTCTCTTTTACTTTTCTCTTCTTTTGGTCGTACCCCCTTTTGCTTGGAGTGTTTGCCAAACATATCTTTAATCCCTCTCTTTGATGCACGTGTGTGTTTGAAAATGGAAATTGGATGATGAATTACTATTGACGACTGTTTGAATTATTTCGATTGACAACATACAAGTTGCTGACTTTCGCCGAGGGGGAAAATACGGGTTAATAATCGATTGGGTACTCTTGTACACCCTCTGTTCAAATGTTAAAGAGTCGTCGTTTGTCAACCATTTCTCGCACGGGTTATGATTATTGTGTTGAGTTTTATTTCTATATTTGTAGGTCTTTTTTCGTTGAACTTTTTATCATTTGAGATGACATTAATAATTTAAGCGCGGTTTAAAGAGACATATGTTAGTTTATAATAGAAAAAATTGCACATATATACTTTATGCATCCATTGGTGCACGTACACACACTCATACACATTTAAAGGCCCCACGGATACCAATAGTGGTAATTTGGTTGAGTTTCTTAAGTACTTGAATCAAACGCGACTAACACATAAGCAGCAAGGACGAAGTTAAACAGAGAAATTGAGGTGCCGAGAGAGGTTTGTCCTGGCGTAAGGTTCCGTCCAACAATCAGAGTGCTGTTGTTGCATATGTTTGTTTGAAGTTTTTACCAACTCACATTAATATTTTAAGCATTTTTTGGATAGGTGTTGATGGTTTTAAAAAATAAATCTAAAATTCCACATACTTTATACATATATTTTATGCAGCCACCACACTCATACACATGTGAGAGCCTCACACATTTTGGTTGTCAACTCTTTTTAATATGAGTTGTGGTGATAGGGTTGAGGCTTGCTTGCATATTTAGTAAGTTTCATTCAATTTTTTTTACTAATTGACAATAATACATATATTTTTTAATAATTGACAATTGTATTCTAAGCATTGTTTGAATAGACGAATTTATTTTACATCATAAAAATAAAAGTCCACGCATACATTTGTACACAACACGCATACTTTGTGTTTGTTAATTCTTTTCGTATATTGTCATGATTGTTGGATTGAATTTTAATTGTGTACTGATACGCTTCTTCGAGGTTTTTACTAGTTAACAATAATATTTTAAGCACTATTTAGACAAACGTATAATTTTCTGTAACAAACCTTCCCTATGTGAGCGTTCGTGCAAATATGTGTGTAGTTCTAATAAAGTTGATTTTATAAGCCCTTCATCAACTTCACGGATGATATGCTCCTGTTGTGTGCTAGGAATTTCATGGGCTAAAAATAATAGCCCGTTTCCAACTCTTGGGCCTTTACTAAAATACTGCTCTAACGGGCCCGCCTTCACTCCTTGGAATTGGGCTAGTCTGAAAAGCCCACCCAACACTTTCGTTTTTCTGGGCCATGTGGAGGCTTCGTGCTCAAATAGTAGTAAAGAAATTGACCAATTTAATTTCCGATTAATATATAGAAATATTTTTAGCACTTTATTTTTTTAAAAAGAAATAATCTTTGTTCAAATTTTTTATTTTCAGTTTACCTTATTTCTGCAAAATATTGAGAATTGATTAATACAACGATAAATTGCAATTGCATGCAATGCAATGCAAAAAGAAGAGAGAGGGTATTTTATGAAAAAACAAATATATGACATGATGTTGAGGTATTATTACTAGTAGGATATATTTCAAAATTTTACATAGAATCTCCAACCTTTACTCATACTCTACCTCAAATTTGAGTAAAAATTTGAGCAAAACTCGATTTGGTATCAAACACTCCAAAATAGCAAACTCAAATCTAAGCACAAATTTGAGTAAAAACTTCATTATTCTTGTAAAATTGAGAGGGAAGAAATACTCCGTTGACTTCAGTAAAAATTTAGTAAAATTGCAAAAAGTCCCTTTGACTTGAGTAAAAATTGAGCCAAACTCACAAATTACATTATTCTCGATTACAAAAATGAAATTTTGAAGAGTTGCACTCAAATTTTGAATTTTGGAAAAAAAGGGTAAGAATTTTCTCACTTTTGCTCTCTAGACATGAAAAACCAAACTCATTCTTGAAAAACAGATTTTGCAATTTCCAGCCAAACAACTAAAAGCAAGTTTACCAGCAGAGCCAAACAGCAAAACTAAGCTACTTTACCTATGGAAAGAGACAAAACCAGCTTGCAACAGATGAGGCAAAGGGAGATGTAAAATAAATCCGTGAACAGTGCATAGTCATCTTTACCGATCCACTGTTCACTCGGTAACCATTTTTTTATTCTTTTTCCTCCCTCCCTCCAACAGTACATAATCAGCCGTGAACAGTAATAACATTTTATTAAAAAATAGGTTAAATAGATAATAGTGTTAGTCTAGTGTTGAAAAAAAAAAGATAGGTAAAATAAAAAATATGTATTGTTCGCTAGTTTTTTTTACCTAGTAACCGGTGTACTTGCTCTAAAAGCCCCAAATGAGAAAATTAAAAGGGCCAAAAAGAAGCAACCAAACACCCCCTAAGAAGTGGAGATGAGTGGATAGGATTCTGGTGGGCCCCATGCTCCCCTCATTTACGGGCCCTTTTTTTTTTTTTGGTTTTGACCAGAATTTACAGGTTCATTTATGGGCGTTTAAGATTCTTTCATGGTGTACTGTGTTGACCATTTAGGGTAAGATAAGAGAATCTGTCCGTTGGTTCTATTATTCCCGTGATTATAACTTCTGGCAGGGTAAGATTTACAAATTCTTCATACGAATTGCTGTACGTTGTTTTGGCAAAAGCAACTTTTGATGTGTCAATAAAGTTTCTATTTGGATGGCGTCGGAAAAGGGGCAAGATCGGTATTCCACAGAGCGTGTACAACGTACAGTACCGCAGTGAAGACCGGCGACCAAGAAAAACAAGAATCGCCGGAAAAGAGGCAGCGTGCAACAGCGCCTCGATTTTACCGTTGAAAACACTTTTTAGACGGTATGGATTTTGAAATAGTTGTTTTAAAATTCGAATTATTAATTGTCGAGATGGACGATGAGATGGGCACAACTGCATGATGCTGTGATTGCTCACAAAGGCCCCCTCTCTTAGGAGAACATGGAGAGCCGTAAAAAGCCATCGTCCCAATTTAAATGCCCTCTACAAATTTTCATACATTTTTAAACCTAAAAAATATATAGTCCTATATATTATTTTTTCCTTACACGAAATTAAAGTGCTCGATTTGACTCCACTTGGCCAATAGTGTATTTCATTTGTCTTCTTTATTATAAAAAACCTCTTCTTTTTATAACTCTCAAGTGTCCAAGTTAGAATACTAATATTGAGAGATCAATTTTATCGTGCTCGATTTGACTCCACTTGGCCAATATTTCATCTATCTTTATTATAAAAAAACTCTTTTTTTTTTATAACTCTCAGATATTCAAGTCAGTCTACTAATCTTGAGAGAATTTTATCGTGCATGTGCAGGGTCTCAAATAAAATTATAAAATCCTTTTTCAAAAAAATGATTTTCAAAATAATTTCGTAGTCAAGATTATTTACAAAACAGTCTTATGAAACATCACAATTTATTTCCAAAGGTTGCAAAAAAAAGTTTAGCCCAAAATTCAGCATAAAATCAATCGATCGGAATAAGAATAGTTATAAACCTGTTTCCAAACACCCCCACGTTGTAATCCGTAACGCTCCTCCGGAATCCAAACAGCCTCCTTTACACGTGTAACGTGGGCGATTGTCGTTTGCCCCCACGCGCTTCCTGGTACACAGAAGAAAAAAGGGTATATCCGTTTTCTCTGAGCTCAACATCACTCCCCACCTACTCTCTCACTCCTCCTCCCTCCCTCTCCCTCTCTCTCTCTAAAAATTCCTCCTCTCAAGACCTCTGCTCTCCACTCTCGGCAGAGGTCTGCTGCTAAATTAGGGTTTTTATACGTCTCCGTCGCCATCTGTGAGTATCTCTCACCCACTCGCTACTGTATTTCTCGTTACAATCTCTTCAGTGGCCGCGTTCCTGCACTAGTGAAAGTGTTTTCGATTTGTTTACCGAAAGAGAAAAGGGTTTGTTTTTCTGAGCGTTTCGTGTTGAAATCTCTGCAATGTTGTGTTTCTTCTCTTGCTTTTGAACGATTTTCTTGTTGTTTATCGGTTTTTGAGCTTGATCTATGGTTATTTGGCCTATTTCATTTGTGTTTTTGTTGTTTTGACTTTTATTTTTGCTTGAAAACCTTCATCTGTTTGTTCTACCAGTTTTTTTGCGACGGTTTGGCTAAAAAAAAACCCTTTGAACGTTTTGTGTTCTTGTCTTGCATGGCCCTTTTTTGGGTTTGGTTGATGTTTTCTTGCGTTCTGTTCTAAGTTTTTCTCACCTACTCACTGCCGTATTTCCGGTTTTAATATCTGTAGTGGTTGTGTTACTGTTTCAACGAAAGTGTTTTCGTTTTGTTTACCGAAGAGAAAAGGGTTTGTTTTCTAAGCGTTTCGTGTTGAAATCTCAACAATGTTGTCTTTCATTAGCTGTTTCTGAACAATTTTTTTGCTGTTTTGGGGGGGTTGAGCTCGATCTATGGTTATTTGGTCTATTTCACTTGTGTTTTGCTGTTTGACTTGCAGTTTTGCTTGAAAATTTCCAGTTGTTTGTTCTACCAGTGGTTTTGAGACGGTTTAGGTAAATAAAAAACCCTTTGAATGTGTTGTTTTCTTGTCTTGCATGCCCCTTTTGTAGGTTAGGTTGATGTTTTCTTGCGTTCTGTTAAGTCTCTCTGTTTTGTTTTGTTTTGTGTTGTCTTGTTCTATGTTTTTCTCACCCACTCGCTGCTATATTTCCCGTTTCAATCTCTTCGGTGGCTGCCTTGCTGCACTATTTGAAAGTGTTTTCGTTCTCTTTACCGAAAGAGAAAAGGGTTTGTTTTTCTAAGCGTTTCCTGTTGAAATCTCTGCAATGTTGTATTTCTTTTTGCTTCTTTTCAACGATTTTGTAACTGTTTTAGGGTTTGAGCTTGATCTACTCTTATTTCACTTATGTTTTCGCTGTTTGACTTGCATTTTTGCCTTGAACTCTTCAGCTGTTGTTCTACTGGTGTTAAGTCTCCCTGTTTTGTTTTTGACTTAGTGTAGTTATCTTGTATTTCTACTTTTTCTAATTTAGGGCTTGTATGTTGTCTTATTTGAAGTTTTTCTTACCAACTCACCGCTATATTTCCGGGGTTTAAATCTCTTTTGTGGTTCTGTTACGGCACCATTTGAAAGTGTTTCTGTTTGTTTATCACAAGGGTTTGTTTTTCTATGGTTTTTATGTTGAAATCTATTCAATGTTGTCTTTATTTTACTGGTTTTGAGGGTTTGATCTTGATCTATGCTTATTTCGTCTATTTCGCTCATGCTGTTGCTGTTTGACTTGCAGTTTTGCTTGGGAATCTTCAGCTTTGTGTTTTACCGACAGTTTGGGTCAGAATAAATCCTTTGAATGTGCTGTTCTCTTGTCTTGCATGGTCCTCTTCTAGACAGTTCTTGTGTTTTGGTTTAAGAGTCTCTGTTTGTTTTTGTCTAGAAGTAGTTATCTTGCATTTCAGCAACTTTTTATAATTTAGAGGAATTTCTTGTGTTTCTTTCGCTGCTCATTCTTGCATGTTGTCTTATTCTTGAGTTTTTCTCTACTTTTTTTGTTGTTTTGGGGGGGTTTTCCCCCTTCTTTTTTTGCTCTAATCTCCTTCGTCTTGCTAGTTGTGGTCTGGATCTACGAGGTTGATGCTTACCCCCTTGGAGTAGTTCTTTTGTCTGTTGTGTGGAGGGGTTCATGTCCTTTCTGTTTTAGCTTCGGGTTCGCTTCATCTTTGGTGAAGGCTGTGGTCTTCGCGCTTATTTTTGTGTGCTTAGAGCCCTTCTAACTTCATTTGCGTGACTTGATGTCTGCTAAGTGCTAGGATCTGTTGTTTGAGCGACAGTGTCAGGTTCTGAAACCCTTGTCCAAATGTTGTTTTCTATTTTGAAGAGTTGATTTGTAATGCTTTGTTTTCGTATATTTCAGAAACAGCTTTGGGAAAACATTTGGGACACTGTTTTTGAAAAGAGAAACACTCAGTCTTAACATGAAATTCACTTCTTAGCAGAACTTGTTTTCCAGAATTTGATGACGTCTTTTTGATCTCCTAAACAATGAGTTATACTATGAATCATTTCTAGCAAAGTAGGTTGCAAAAACCTCTACAGGGTTCTACTCTAGGCAGAGGTCTGATACTGAATTAGGGTTATCACACATCTCCATCACCATCGGTGAGTATTTGTCACCTACCAAATGTTGTGTTCCCGGTTTCAATCTCTTTGGTAGCTGTGTTAACCGCGATAACGAAAGTTTTGGTTTTGTTTTCCAAAAGGATTTATTTTTTCCTTAGTGTTTCGTGTTGAAATCTCTTCAATTTTGTCTTTCTTTTGCAGTTTTTGAACGATTATCGTGTTTTTTTCTTTTGGTGGGGTTTGAGCTTGATCTATACGTAGTTGGTTTATTTTACTAATGTTTCTGCTGTTTTGACTTTCAGCTTGCTTGGAAATCTTCAGTTGTTTGCTCTGCCAGTGGTTCTCCGCAGTTAAGGTAAAAGAAAATCCTTTGAATGTGTTGTTTTCATGTCTAGCATGGCCCTTTGCTAGACTTGATTGATGTGTTATTGTGTTTTGGTTGAAGTCTCTCTGTTTTCTTTTTCTGTGAATGTGTTGTTTTCTAATTTTTCTTTTGTTTTGGTTCCTGGCCATTTTTGTTTGGTTGTTTTTTTCTTCCTTTTTTGGCTCTGATCTCCCTCCTCTTGCTAACTGTATTCTAGGATGTTGATGTTTACCTTCTTGGAGTAGTTCTTTGGTCTTTAAGCTTTATTCTTTTTTATCCTAGAGGGCTGTGGCATTCTGACTTCATTCGCATGTCTTGCTGTCTGTTAAGGGCTAGGAGGATTTTTTTAAGCACCAGTGTCAGGTTATGAACTGTCATCTAAAGTTGTTCTCTACTTGAGGAGTTGATTTGCAATGCTTTGTTTTCGTATCTTTCAGAACCAGCTTGAGGAAAACATCTGGGGAACTGTTTTTGAAAAGTGAAACACTCAGTTTGCATCAAGTTCACTTCTTTGCGGAACTTGTTTTCGAGAATTTGATGACGCCTTTCTTATCACCTAAACAATGAGTTATAGTCTGAAACATTTCTAGTAAAGTAAGCTTCAAAAATTGTTAACCAACCAAGTTATTGAAAAGTAACAAGTGAGTCTGTAAAGTGCATCCAACATAGCCTTGGCCCCTGTATGATTTCGTTGCAAGTGAGTCTGTCTGTTTTAACTTTTATATCCTAGGTATTAGTTTTTCTAGCAAGGGTCTCAGGTTCTGACACCCTCAGAAAATTTGCTCAGTGTGGTTGTATTTTGAGAATCAGTTTTGCTGAACTTTTCGGATCCTGTTCTTGGAGATATACACATTCATTCGTGTTCATGGTCTACTTATTTTGAAGGGAATATTTTTTTAGTGTTCTAAAAACTGATTTATTGTCAGAAGTCAATACTTTTCGAAAATCATCAAAGGTGGTTCTTAAACTGCAGGCAAAGCATATCTGTTGTTCCAAAAGGAAAAGGAAAAACTGCATGCAAATAGAGTGTTTTGAGTCTTTTGACCCATCTGGGTTAGAGTGCAACCTTTTGTTTTTCACAGTTCAACTCATTTTAGTAGGCGTAACGCGGGGAAATGTTGGTTTTGAGCTTGATCTATGCTTGATATATTACACTTATGTTTTTGCTGTTGGTTTTTTCTTTCTAAGCGTGTTGTGCTGAAATCTCTGCAATGTTGTGTTTCTTTTGCTGTTTTTGAACGATTTTCTTTCTGTTTTGGGGGGTTTGAGCTTGATCTACGCTTATTTGCTCTATTTCACTTGTCTTGTTGCTGTTTGACTTGCAGTTTTGCTTGGAAATCTTCAGCTGTGTGCTTTACCAGTGGTTTTGCAACAGTTAGGGTAAGAAAAAATCCAGCCTCTTTGTTCCTTCTGGGTGTGTTTTGGATGAAACCAGGCTCTTTGTTCTTGTGTAAAATAAGTAATTTTAGTTTTCTATTCGTTTTTAGCTGTGTCAGAGGAATTTTTTGTTATGTTTTTCTTTGTTTAGTTACTGTTGCTTATTTCTTTTACTCTGGGTGCGTTTTTGGCCAGTTGTGGCTCTAATTCCCCAGTTTTTGATAAATTTGGCCTGGATCTATGATGCATGATGTTTATCTTCTTGGTTTAGGTTTTTGAGTGTGGTACTTCGTTGTTTGTGGTCTTTTCCTGTTTTAACTTTTGTTTAGCTCTAGCTATTTTGAATCTGTGGCCTCTATGCTATATTTTTGTGTGATTGAGTCCTCAAAGGTCTTTTTCTGGGTCTTTCTTTCTGTTTTAACTTTTAAATGCTAGGTATTAATTTTTCTAGCAAGGGTCTCAAGTTCAGACAAACCTCGGAAAATTTGCTCAGTGTGGTTCTATTTTGAGAATCAGATTTTTTGAACTTTGCGGATCCTGTTCTTGGAGATATACACATTCATTCATTTTCATACGTTACCTATTTTGAAGGGAATATGTTGGTGATAGCCTTTTTTAGTGTTCTTAAAACTGATTTATTGTTAGAAATCAAAAGTTTTCGAAAACCATCAAAGTTGGCTCTTAAACTGCAGGCAAAACATATTCTGTTGTTTCAAAAGGAAAAGGAAGAACCGCATCCAAACTGAGTGTTTTGACCCGTCTGGGTGGTGAAGTTGTGGTCTTTGCGCTTATTTTTGTGTGCTTAGAGAGCCCTTTTAACTTCATTTGTGTGACAGTGTGACTTGCTGTCTGTTAGGTGCTAGGACCATGTTGTTTAAGCAACGGTGTCAGGTTCTGAAACCTTTGTCCAAATGTTGTTTCTATTTTGAGGAGATGATTTGTTTTGTTATCTTTCAGAACCAGCTATGGGAATTATCTCGGAAACCATTTTTGACTAGAGAAACTCTCAGTTTTTACATGAAATTTACTTTTTAGCAGAAGTTGTTTTCCAGAATTTGATGATGTCTTTTTGATATCTGTGATACCATGAAACTCTTCTAGCAGAGGTTGTGAAAATTGAATTAGGGTTTTCACACACCACCATCAGTGAGTATTTGTCACGTATCAAATGCTATGTTCCCAGTTTCAATCAAAGACTCTTGTAGCTGTGTTAACTGCACTAACGAAAGTTTTTGTTTTGTCTCCCAAAAGCGTTCGTTTTCTCCTAAGTGTTTCGTGTTGAAATCTCTTCAATTTGGACTTTCTTTGCTATTTTTTATTAATTTTCTTGTTGTTTTGTGGGGTTTGAGCTTCATCTATGCTTAGTTAGTAAATTTCACTAATGTTACTGCTGTTTTGACTTTCAGGTTTTCTTGGAGTTCTTCAGTTGTTTGTTCTACCAGTGGTTCTCCGACAGTTTAGGTAAAGAAAATCCTTCGAATTTGTTGTTTTCTATTCTAGCATGGCCCTTTTCTAGACTTGATTGATGTGTCTTGGTTTAAGTCTCTGTTTTCTTTTTCTGTGAAGTTGTTATCCTGCATTTTACTTTTTCTAATTTCTCTTTTGTTTTGGTTCCTGGTCATTTTGCATGTTGTCTTGTTCACAGGTTTTCTCTACTTGTTTGGTTTTTTTCTCCCTTTTTTTGGCCCTGATCTGCTTCCTTTTGCTAGATGTATTATTGGATAGTGATGTTTGCCCACTTGGAGTAGTTATTTTGTGACGTGTGGAGGGGTTCAGGTGTTTTCTGTTATAGCTTTGATTTGGCTTGTTCGACTGTGAAGTCTGTGGTTTTAAGCTTTTTTTTTTTTTGTATCCCTATAGGCATTCTAACTTCATTTGCACGTCTTATTGTCTCTAAAGTCCTAGGATTATGTTTTTTAGCACCAGTGTCAGGTTCTGAAACCATCATACAAAGTTGTTTTCTATTTGAGGAGTTGTGTAAAGCTTTGTTTTCGTATCTTTCAGAACCAGCTTGAGGAAAACATTTGGGACACTGTTTTTGAGAAGAGAAACACTCAGTTTGCTTGAAATTCACTTCTTTGCAGAACTTGTTTTTGAGAATTTGATGACGCCTTTTTGATCACCTAAACAATGAGTTATAGTCTGGAACATTTCTAGCAAAGTAAGTTTCAAAAATCGTCAACCAACCAAGCTAGTGGAAAGTAACAAGTGAGTCTGAAAGTGCATCCAACATAGCCTTGGCCCCTGTATGGATTTCGTTGCATGTTGTAACCCTTTTTGTGGCTTGTACTACTTAGATGAGGACTATGAGGTCCTGGAGTGATTTTTTTTATGTTTATCTTTAGTTATTGCATGTTTTGCTTATTTCTTGTATTATTGGGGTGTTTTTGGCCAGTCTTGGCTCTAATTTCTGAGTTTCTGCTAAATTTGCTCTGTATTTGCCATGCATGATGTTTATTTTCTTGGTTTAAAGGTTTTTGAGTACGATATGTGGTGGTTTCTGGTCTTTTCTTGTTTTAGCTTTTGTCTAACTCTAGCTATGTTGAAACTGTGGTCTCAATGCTCTAATTTTGTGTTATTGAGGCCTTAAGGTTTTTCTTTGGTCTTGCTGTCTGTTTTAACTTTTAAATGCTAGTATTATTTTTTTGTAGCAAGAGTCTCAGGTTCTGACAATCTTGGAAATTTTGGTCTGTTTGGTTCTAATTTGAGAATCAGATTTGCTTAACTTTCCAGATCCTGTTCTTGGAGATATAAAATTTGATTCTTTTTCATGCATTACGTGTTTTGAAGTGAATATGTTATTGAGAACCTTCTTTTTGTATTTTAAAGACAGATTTATTGTCAGAAAGCAGAAGTTTCGAAAACCATCAAAGTTGGTTCTTAAACTGCTGGCCAAAACATATCTTGCATGCAAACAGAGTTTTTTGACCCATCTGTATTAGAGTGCAATAGTGCATTCCTTTTGTATTTCATAGTTCAAAATTTAGCGCATTAGTAGACAACACCAGGGGAAACCCACTGCTATCTGCAACTTCTCTTTGGCAGTGAACAAATACTACTTTTCTGGGGCACATATATAACAACTTGTTCTATGTCTCCTAATCTGTTGTCTGTTTCTGCCTTCAGTCTAGGATTCGCCAATGGATTCCCACGAGGGAAACGGTGTAGGAAATGGTGCAGGAAATGGTGCAGGAAATGGTGCATCAGAGTCTTTGCCACCGCCCCCTCCAGTTCCACCAAATGTTGAGCCGGAGCAGGTTCTTGAACCAGCTAAGAAAAAGGTGGTGCGCGTCCCGATAGCGAGACGTGGTTTGGGATCGAAGGGGAATAAAATTCCTATACTGACAAATCACTTTAAAGTGAATGTCACAAATGTTAATGGTGACTTCTTCCATTACAGTGTATGTTTTCTGTACTTAACTTTCTAATATGAGTTCATCACCCTTACTGAAATTTGATTGAACCTGCTACCTGTATCACTCTTTTGTGTTATAATAATTCTTTTCTCTGAAACAGGTTGCTCTTTTTTATGAAGATGGGCGTCCAGTAGACGGAAAGGGCATTGGTAGGAAGGTCCTTGACAGAGTTCATGACACTTACGATACAGAGCTCGCTGGGAAAGACTTCGCGTACGATGGGGAGAAAAGTCTGTTTACACTGGGTCCTCTTCCTAGAAACAAGCTCGAATTTACAATTGTGCTTGAGGATGTTGTGTCCAGCAGGTATGGCGAGAAGAACTTCTTTGTTCATTACCAGTTTTGACTTGTTCGACTGTGATATTTCTGTATTCCTAGAGGCATTCTAACTTCATTTGCACGTCTTATTGTCTCTAAAGTTCTAGGATTATGTTTTTTAAGCACCAGTGTCAGGTTCTGAAACCGTCATCCAAAGTTGTTTTCTATTTGAGGAGTTGATTTGTAAAGCTTTGTCTTCGTATCTTTCAGAACCAGCTTTTGGAAAACATTTGGGAGACTGTTTTTGAAAAGAGAAACACTCAGTTTACATGAAATTCACTTCTTTGCAGAACTTGTTTTCGAGAATTTGATGATGACTTTTTGATCACCTAAACAATGAGTTATAGTCTGAAACATTTCTGGCAAAGTAAGTTTCAAAAATCGTCAACCAACCAAGCTATTGAAAAGTAACATGTGAGTCTGAAAAGTGCATCCAACATAGCCTTGGTCCCTGTATGGATTTCGTTGCATGTTGTAAACCTGGGTGAATTTTTTTATGTTTATCTTTAGTTATTGCACTCATTGCTTATTTCTTGTATTATTGGGGTGTTTTTGGCCAGTCTTGGCTCTAATTTCTGAGTTTCTGCTAAATTTGTCCTGTATCTGCCATGCATGATGTTTGTTTTCTTGGTTTAAAGGTTTTTGAGTGCGATACGTGGTGGTTTCTGGTCTTTTTTTTGTTTGAGCTTTTGTTTAACTCTAGCTATGTTGAAACTGTGGTCTCAATGTCTAATTTTGTGTTATTGAGGCCTCAAAGGTTTTTCTTTGGTCTTGCTGTCTGTTTTAACTTTTAAATGCCAGTGTTAGTTTTTGTAGCAAGAGTCTCAGGTTCTGACAATCTTGGCACTTTTGGTCTGTTTTGTGCTATTTTGATAATCAGATTTGCTTAACTTTCCAGATCCTGTTCTTGGAGATATAAAATTTGATTTGTTTTCATGCATTACTTGTTTTGGAGGGAATATGTTATCGAGAACCTTCTTTTGGTGTTCTAAAGACAGATTTATTGTCAGAAAACAGAAGTTTCGAAAACCATCAAAGTTGGTTCTGAAGCTGCTGGCCAAAACATATCCTGCAGGCAACAGATTGTTTTGACCCATCTGGATTAGAGTGCATCCTTTTGTTTTTCATAGTTCAAAGTTTAGCTCACTAGTAGACATCACCAGGGGAAACCCACTGCTATCTGCAACTTCTCTTTGGCACATATACTACTTTCCATGTTAATACTGTATCATTTCTTGATATGTTGAAACTTAATTTATTTTACGCATTTGTACCAGGAACAATGGTAATAAGAGCCCTGGAAGCCCCAACGATGACCGGAAAAGGCAACGAAGACCGTACAATTCCAAGACGTTCAAGGTGGAGATCAGCTTTGCAGCGAAAATCCCGATGCAGTCAATTGCAAATGCTCTTCGGGGTCAAGAATCAGAGAACTCTCAAGAAGCCCTGAGAGTTCTGGACATAATTTTGAGACAACATGCATCGAAGCAGTAATTCATCTTCATATCCTTCAAATTTTTTGCACGGCTTTGGGTATTCATTTAACTTAACGTGGTACATTGCAGGGGCTGCCTCCTTGTTCGCCAGTCGTTTTTTCACAATGACCCGAAGAATTTCGTAGATGTTGGAGGTGGCGTTCTGGGCTGCAGGGGCTTCCACTCTAGTTTCCGGACTACACAGGGTGGATTGTCTCTAAACATAGGTACATTTGGTCAGCAATCATATTCTGTGCTCTTTCTTGTCCAATTACGTAATTTCATCACCATTCTTCCCTTTTGACATTCAGATGTTTCTACGACCATGATAATTCAGCCCGGGCCGGTTGTCGATTTCCTTATTGCAAACCAGAATGTGAAAGACCCCTTTCAAATTGATTGGGCAAAGGTAGCAATATTTCGCCTTACTGTTGTTACTGTGGTATTATCTCATCTTGTTCAGATACTATCTGTTTGCTTAAATGTGTTGAACCTGTGGTTACTTGTTGATATTAGGCGAAACGGACCCTGAAGAATTTGAGGATAAAGACCAATCCTGCGAATACTGAGTTCAAAATATGTGGACTGAGCGAAAAGCCTTGCAAAGAGCAGATGTAAGTTTCCTTGATATTTATTGCCTCTTCCTTTGGGCACGATGCATAGACCAACAGAGTTTTTCCAATAATACTGCATATTCGAAGCATGACTGTTGTTTATTGTCTGGGAAGTTTGTAAATTGTGAGAGAGAATTGGTTATTGGTCCTAAATTGTAGTTTCTGATATTACCTTTTTACTTTTCTGCTGAATGCTTTAGGTTTTCATTAAAGAAGGGAAAGGATGAGGATGGAGAAATCCAGACTGTTGAAGTGACTGTGTATGATTATTTTGTTAACCACCGCAATATAGAGTTGCGTTATTCTGGTGATCTACCGTGCATTAATGTTGGGAAGCCAAAGCGCCCTACTTACTTCCCTCTGGAGGTGAAATTATGAACTATAATCCTCTTTGGGTGAAAATCTGCTTGTGATCCCATTTTGTTGTATGGTTTCTAATTGTGGCTCTTGTTTTAGCTATGTTCTTTGGTATCCTTGCAACGCTATACGAAATCACTCTCAACTTTTCAAAGGTCGTCTCTAGTCGAGAAGTCAAGACAGAAGCCACAAGAAAGGATGAGGGTTTTGACTGATGTAAGTTTTGTCCGCAAGCATTTTATCGATCATTCTCGTTTCATTGTACTAAGTCTCTGTTGATTTTGAGTCTTTTGACAGGCTCTTAAAGTCAACAATTACGATGCAGAGCCTATGCTGCGTTCTTGTGGCATTTCAATCAATAACAACTTCACCCAAGTTGAAGGCCGTGTGCTCCCAGCCCCAAAGGTACTCTTAAAGTCCATTGTGCCTTTTGATTTCATCAGCTATTGGTTATATTTGGTTACGATGAGGCCCAGTTCAGTTTTGAGGAGGAGAAATGGAAGTAGCTGATTTTAGACTTCACCTAGTTGTTTTTTCTTTTTTGTTTCTTGAACAAGTGTCATCTATTCTTTTCCCTTGAGTGGAACCGGATTTTAGACTAACTATTGGTTAATACTACAGTTGAAAGGGGGAAATGGAGAAGACTTCTTTCCGAGGAACGGCAGGTGGAATTTTAACAATAAGGTGTTCTTTTGGCCGTCTTTTTTCTTGTTTTTCCTTTCTCGATTCTGGATTCGTAGACATTTATCTTTGACGAGTATTTTGACTCTAATTACATTTATTTTTGTGGGAGTAGAAATTTGTGGAACCAGCAACGGTAGAGCGCTGGGCTGTTGTAAACTTTTCAGCTCGCTGTGACGTACGTGGCCTTATTAGAGACTTGACAAGAATTGGAGAATCGAAGGGCATTGTATGTTCTGCCACTTATTCTTAGTGCAAGTTCCTTTTTTGGGATTCCATGTATGACGTCTAAGTCTTTTTTGTTTTGTTTTTGTAGAAAATTGAAGCTCCGTTTGATGTATTTGAGGAGAGTCCACAAAATCGGCGGGCCCCACCTCCTGTTCGAGTGGACAAGATGTTTGAAGACGTACAATCCAAACTTCCTGGAGCACCTAAATTTCTCCTCTGTCTGCTTCCTGAGAGGAAGAACTGTGACATATATGGTTTGTTTGACTTGATTTATTCCTTTTTTTTTTCCAGTTACATATTTAATTCTACATTATCACAGTTCTTCTGTGCTAGTGTTTACTTAATGAAAGCCATATAACCTCTAAGGTCCATGGAAGAGAAAGAACCTGGCTGATTTTGGAATTGTGACCCAATGCATGGCTCCAACAAGAGTCAATGATCAATATCTCACAAATCTCATCCTCAAGATCAATGCAAAGGTGAGACTCTGTATAATGGTGTAATTTCCCTCTGAGATAAGCATTCCCCTTGCTTTTTAGTTTGGACATTTCGCAAGCCCTTCTCATCATCTTCTTACTTACTTGCAGCTTGGTGGACTCAATTCGTTGTTATCTGTTGAAGGTTCTCCCTCTATGCCCTTGATATCTAAGGTTCCTACCATGATTATTGGGATGGATGTATCACATGGCTCTCCGGGCCAGTCTGATGTACCATCGATTGCAGCGGTAACATGCTGCTTTATTTCATCTTCGTTTTGTTCTTTCTCTCATTCCAAGCGTGGTGTTGTTTGATAGTTTCAGTTCCTAAATACAACTTGCTATTCCTTGCACTAAATGCCATACTTGATTATCCTTACGATGCACCCTTCTGAAAAGAAAAGGGGGAAATAAAAAAAGAAAGAAAGAAGTGAAATTTCAAACACTCTCTTCTCTTTCCACTGTTTTTGCTATTACAGTTCTTTGATATCGTACTTCAGTAGTTCTTATGACATGATTTTAGGTCGTCAGCTCCAGGAACTGGCCATTCATTTCACGTTATCGGGCTTCTGTCCGCACCCAGTCACCCAAAGTTGAGATGATAGATTCGCTTTATAAGCGTGTTTCTGACACTGAAGATGATGGCATTCTTAGGTGCGAATTTTCTTGTTAATGCATTTGATGATCTTGTTACGATCTGTGATTGTTTGATGTAATAATGCTGTTTGTTTGTATGCCATTAGATTTGCAGTTTTAACCCTTTGAACATGGTTGACTGAAGCTAGTTTTCCTCTGAATTCAGGGAGGCTTTACTGGAGTTTTACGTGAGTTCAGGCAAGAGGAAGCCCGATCAAATTATTATATTCAGGTATTTGTTTCTTCTACGTGACGCCAAACACAAGTGTTTTTATTGGATCACACCAGGGTTATTATCTGCTCTCTTCCTTTGCCTTAAGTTTTAGTAATAAATTTACACCTGGATGTTGGACTGAATAACAAACGAGAGAAGCAGGTTAAAATCTTAGAGCACACCAAAGATATTTAGAAGAATCAACTGTTGGAGAAAATGTGGCAAGTGTTTATATTTAGTAGGACCTGCCTTGCTACTAAATTGAAGCTCCATCATGGTTAGCATTGCTGTGTATGCTCTTATAACAATAGATTTGAGGTATCTCCCATCATATATCTCTATGCTGACGGCAAAAGTGGTTACACAAGCACAACATGGCATGGGATAAATAGGTTTGGCTATAGTCCAGATCTAAAATGTGAGGTTTGGGTCCTCTGTAAGACTGAACTGGTCTTGCTTTGCCATGTGAGACTAGAAAACTTCTTCTTTCCTTGACCTGCAAGACTGGCTTTTCCCTCTGTTCGACTTGACTCTCTGGACTCTGCATCATTTCTATTTACTTGAAGGGAATTGTTGGGCAAAATATGCTTGATTGTATTTAATGTAGCATTTACTAACAGAGTAGAATAATTTAGTACCTTTTGACTCGAGCTTTGCTTCTCCTGCTGTGCTAGTTAAGGAATAGGATAATTGTTGTATTGTGCTACTGGAATCCAATCTTAGTGCACATATGACATGACCTTGAGGTGCTATTAGATTTAACATGGTCTCTTGACATGCATTTGTTTATCTTTTATTTATTTTTCTTTTTTGTAATTTTCGTACACTCCTTGACTCTGTTCTGGTTTGCTAGGGATGGAGTCAGCGAGTCGCAGTTCAATCAAGTTCTGAACATTGAACTGGATCAAATTATTGAGGTTTTTTGTGCTAATCTAAACATCCCAACCTTTCCGGTTTAGTGAAAGAGTTGAAGCAACAGTTTTTTGAGTGGTTGTGCAGGCCTGCAAGTGTCTGGATGAGAAATGGTCACCGAAGTTTGTGGTGATTGTTGCGCAAAAGAATCATCATACAAAGTTTTTCCAACCTGGATCGCCCGATAATGTCCCACCTGGTTAGTCCTCCAACAAAAGCATGGAGGTAATTCAATTATTTGATTGAAAAAGTCTTGACGTTATTTTATCATGCAGGTACGGTAATTGACAACAAAGTATGTCATCCCCGGGGCAATGATTTTTACCTATGTGCACATGCTGGAATGATTGTGAGTATTACCTTAGACTTGCTTGCGGCATTTAGAGTGTGTTTTTTTTTCCCCCTTCCTGAAAATAGACTTCGATTCAAACTTGACGGGTAGCTTTTGACATGTTTCTGGTCACTTATGTTCTTTTATTTTTGTTTGAATTCTACTTTTCGACATGTTGGATTGTTGATTAGCAAGTGCCAATGAATAATCTGAGATGACATGAGCCTTGTCCACTGTTTTTCTAGGAATCCTGGACTTGTGAAGTTGTGTTTGAAATTTTGGACCTGCCTCTTGTAGTTTGTGACTACTTCTATACATGTGTGATTTTATATTTCTGAACGTGACCAATCTGGTTCATCATGTTTGGGAATTCTGGACATCTTCCCTTTTCGCATGTGACATGGATCTTTACAAGGGGAGATGCTTAACTCATGCCCTTGGACCAACTGGACAGATGGGGAACAACCGAACAAACTAATTATTCTTAGTTGGATGGTAAATTGGGCAAAAGTGTGAATGTGGGCTCTCATTACTTCTGAGAGCTTCTATATGCCTCTGTGAAAATTAAGGAAGAAATTAGCAGTAGCTGAAATCTCTCTTTGACAATCGATTTCAATTTTCAAACCATCTGCTCTGGGTGATCATTTTTTAATATGCTTTGAACAATACAATCATTTTCGGTACTAATCTGACAAGTTCTGATTATAGCCTGGTTTCAAACCTTAACGAGCTTCAAAAAAATGTTCAAGCTTGGTTTGTTTATGTACCAAATTGATATTGAACAAGCTTTTAATGATCAAACATGAGCTCATTTAGCAGCCCTAATTCCAAACCATCTGCTCTGGTGATCAATTCTTTTTTTTCACTATGCTCTGAACAGCACAACCATTTTCAGTACTAATCTTGATACCTATCATCAGGAAGAGTTTGTACTCTTCAATTAAAGTTCTGGCAAAAGATGTTTGGAATCGATTTTCAATTTCTACTGCAATATGGACTTTTCTGCTTGTGCAGTTTGTTTAAATCTTTTCATGGATTTGGGGCTGGGGTTGTTATTTAGTGGTGTTGATAGGAATAGGTGTTGGTAGGAAATTACTGATAGGTTTGCTTTAAAGAGTGCTGGCTGCTTGTCACTTTACTAGGCAGAGAATGGTGATGGTGGTGGTCCTGGTGGAGTTAAACCGCGTAATTTTCTCTCTACAACGAGAAAAGATTGAACTTAATTGTTTTGTTACATGGTCTTTGTAGGGGACCACTAGGCCAACACACTACCATGTCCTGTTGGATGAGGTTGGTTTCTCGGCTGATGAACTCCAGGAGCTAGTACATTCTCTATCCTATGTGTAAGTATATTTGAGGCTTGTGCATCTAACATTGTCTCATAATCATATTCTTAAGCTGTATAACATAACTAAGGTTTTCTAAGTTATTTTTTATAATTTTTGTAGATACCAGAGGAGCACTACGGCCATTTCAGTTGGTAATTTCAAATCTCTGATTTCTTTCTGTGCATGCAGTATTTTATTTAACCTGAAATATCAAGACTATGTTCCGTACCCGATAGCCTTTTGAAATACAACACCAATACACACACTCTCTCTCTCTCTCTCTCTCTCTCTCTCTCTCTCTCTGTATATATTCTGTTGTTCCACTATTTCTTCAACTACTTTGTTCTAATTCTACTGATTTAAGAAATAAGATATCTGATCTTTTACCCCATCCTGGACTGACTTCTTTTCTGTGTTGGCAGTTGCTCCGATATGTTACGCTCACTTGGCGGCCACTCAGGTGGGAACTTTTATGAAGTTCGAAGAATTCTCAGAGACATCCTCAAGCCATGGGGGGTTGACTTCTGCAGGGCCTGCACCTGTGCCTCAGTTGCCTAAACTTCAAGCTGCTGTGTGCAATTCAATGTTCTTTTGTTGAGGCTGGAAATCCCTAAAAAACTCTTGCTACTTTATGCAAAATGACAGGTTAAACAAGCGGTTTGTTGTAATATTTTGTATATATCTATCTAGCTAGCTAGCTTTTGGTGAGAGCTTCGCCTGTGGAGGGCACTGGCTCAAGCAACTAACTTAAGATACGGTTAGGTTGCAAGTCTGTATTATTAGGTTTATCTGCGCTACCCTGCCATGCACTTTGTTGGTTCTGATTATGCTGTGTGTATCTGTGAATGCTTTCCCGACTGGTAAATGGTTTAAGTATGAAAGTTTCGGATGGTGTTGGGTTACTCTGTGCCTGAAATGATTCATCTTTTGTCCTTCACTTTTCACTATGTAGGGGCGTGTATGTGCTCGTAAATGTTTTTCGAATGCATTTTGCTTGCTTCTCTGAAAATAACTTGCATATAAACTTTCAAATTGAACATGGTTTGGCGGTGGCTTTTGATATGTTGGTAGTTGCTCTTTATTTGAAAGTGAACTTTGTGGCCCTTGAGTGTACACTAGGGTGCGCAATTGTAATGTGGAAATTGTCGGGTTTTGGTTTTCTATCTACGTTATGTTCTGGAGCTGAGAATTTTTTCTACGGTGACTATTCGCAGCTCCGTATTTTTTCTCATTGCCCGTTAAAATTTTCAATTATATTCCACAGTTATCAAAATTGAGATATATTTTCAGTATACAATTATCAAAATATAATATTTTTTTTAACAGTTATCTATCGAGAATGTATGTTTGGCAGTTGTTTATCGAAAATTAAACATATTTTCGACATATAGTTATCGAAAAATAATTTTGTTTTTAATAGCTATTTACCGAAATGTTATGTATGATTTTTAATAATTTACCAAAATGTAATGGGCTAAAAGAGAAAATACGAGTCTGCGAATAGTCGCCTCCTTTTTCTATCCATAGCTTATTAGCCTTATTTGTCACTGCCTTTTATATCTTAACTACTCTTTGACCCCCTTAAGTGTGACCCAATTCCAGCTTTGGTCCTTGAAAAAAAGTTTTCCCAATTCAGTTCTCGAGTTGCATTTTCTTCTACGTATTCCAGATTTCATTGCCATCTAAATCTTGAAGGGTCAATGATTCACTTGTCTTGCTTGTGCCGTGTTATTTGGGGCGTCAAATTTGTACTCCCTCCGTCCCTTTTTTAAAGTCCAGTATTCCATTTTGGACTGTCCCTTAATAAGTGTCTATTTTGTAAAGTTAGTAGGTAAAAGTTGATACATTTTTCATTTTACCCCTAAAAGTAGATTTCATTTTGAAAAGTGAGTAAGTAAAAGTGTAATGATATGTCTCCATAGAAGGCAAATAGGAAAAGTGGAGGTAAAAGTTGATGCGAAAGGTGTAACGATGATGTTTTTTTAATAAGTTGGAGTTACGAAGCAGGACATTTAAAAAGGGATGGAGAGAGTATTAAAAAAAAGTGAAGCCATTGAAACGATAATTATGGTACCCATTTGGCTTAACTTCATTATTGGATTTATTTTTTTCAAATTTTCTTTTTGCATGCACTCGTGATTAATTTTGCGTCAAATATGCCAAAAAAAAACATAGAAGGGCAACAAAATTTAATTTTTATAGTCGTATGGACAACAATAATTTAATATTTACTTTTTCTTTATTATGGTGATAGAGGAACAATAATTTAATTTTTACTTTTACGAATCCTTGTAGAGTCGAATTTTTAGGGCGTCGCTATTCGCAGCCCTTTATTTTCTCCCGTAGCTCATTACATTTCGGTAAATGGTTGTTGAAAATTATAAATAACATTTCGGTAAATTGCTGTTGAAAACAAGATTATATTTCGGTAACTACATGTCGAAAATATGTTCAACTTTCGGTAAACAACTGCCGAACATACATTTTCGGTAAATAGCTGTTGAAAAAAATATTATATTTCGGTAATTGGATGCTGAAAATATATCTCAATTTCGGTAACTAACTGTCGAGTATAATTGAAAATTTTTAACTGGCTATGAGAGAAAATAGAGGGCTGCGAATAGCAGCGCCCAATTTTTAATCTAAAGAACACCTGCATCCAATCGAATTTCTTTATTATGTGAATCTGAAAAGTAAGAAAATATGGACTTAATTGAAAATTAGTTTAGAATATATGAATTGATTTCAAACATTTATTTGTTGAGGAAGTTTTTTAGTTTTCATTTGTCAAGGCGCATGATTAGTCTAAAAAATTGACTTGAACCTAAAAAAATTCAATAGGACACATGATGGCGTGACGAAGTTGAAAAGAAGTGCATGGACAAAACTTAACACTTGTATGACACCAACATATTTTCATGGATTAATTTCTGTATTTTAACTCACAGTTGAAGTCTTACCCGGATGTTGATCAGTTAAATTCAAATAAAATTTCGATTAACTTTTACTTTCAAGGTTGGCCGGTAGTCAAGGCATGAGACTTTTCGACAGGGGAGTTTGCTCTCTCGTAAGATTTCGTGTTCAAAACCTTCTAGTTCTAGGTGTTATCAATTCTTTTGGAACTAATTCATATGGAGCTTTAATTGGGCTCCCCGCAAGTGAATGAGTGGATTGGGTCTTAGAATTAGTCGATGTGCATGTAAATCGATCCAAAAACCTGAATTTAAAAAATATATTTAAATTTACTACATACTCCACCATCAGATTTAAGTCTCTCTCTCTCCTAAATCAAAGATTCACTTAATAAAACACAAGGGCGTGGAACCTAAAAAACACACAAGTTATTAGAAGGGTTGAGATTGATTTGATTTAAGGATTGAGATGCATTCTTCCAATTCTGTTGAAGTGTCCATCATTTTTTCCTAAATTACAAAGATGCCATCAAATCTGTTTTTTTGAACCAAACCCAAGTAGGCGGTCTCTCTCTCTTACTTTCCCTTTTGAACCATGAACGACTCTTTCCCATCTTCCTCCGGATCTTCGGCGCCCACCACCGACAACCACCCAACCACTGTCTCTCTCGCTCGTGTATTTCTCCCATCTCTGTTGTTTTTTAAGGCAGCGACTCCATAAAAAAACGGGAGTGCACTCTTCATATCTCTCTCTCTCCTCCTCACCCGCCTCCTCAGACGCTCCCACCAGCAGGAGAGCAGAGCAGAGGAGGCAAAGCGAAGCCCCGACCCGACCCTCAGGTTAGGGTTTTCCGAATCCAAGTTTGTTGGAAAGTTAGGGTTTTCGTTATGTAGTTACTGGCTGTTTCTGTAGGGTATTGATTGCTGTTTGGAGATCGGTCAGTGCTGGCGGCAACGGCGGTGGTGCGACAACCGGTCTTTTGACTGTAACGACAAATGGATATCTGAAAAGGTCGAGGTTTAAGAGCATAAAACAATTTAAAAAAAGGTATGTTCTTCATTTGTTCGATCCCTTTGTTTAATTTTGGGTTTTATTAATTTGTAGCCTTTGCAAACGCATCTCTGGTTTTCTAATACATTCATTCCTCTAATTTTTGTAACTTTTGCTTTTCAATTAGCTTATTCAGAACATCTTTAATGAAATGGGTTTATTTGGGAAGTGCATTTGTGAAGCGATAGTGCAAAGATTAGTAGAATTTATTTTTCTTTTGCGTGCTTCTTTAAGATTTACCGCAAGTCAATAGTCATGCTGTAAGTTTGATTTCCGGAAAGAGTTAAACGAACTCCAATTAACGAACTCCAATGAATGGTAAGGGTAATTTTTGGGGGAGTGCCATAGGCACTGCTAAATCTGTTTATGCATTATCTAAGAAGGTATGTTTTAGACCTCGGTGTCTATTTCATATTTCTGCACATAATATTACAATTTCTTTTGGGTTGGTAAGCCATTTGGGCCTTTGAAAGATGTCAGGTGTTCAGATTTGTTCAAGATAAAATGTGTTCACGAGGAGAGTAATCCTTACTTCTTTTTTTATTTTCTTTATCTTTGTCAGGTTGTCGAGGTCTATAGATTGGTAGAGGGGTTGGCTTATGAGTTGTTGCTACCATATGTCGAGTTCCATCTCTCAAGTAGTTCTCTTTTGCGCCACTAAGAACTGGAACGAATGCTATACATGAATGGATCAATTTAGTGTTTGAGTATATGCGAACAATATAGCAGCTGCGATGCTGTCCCCTTCGCCCATCTAGCGAGATATGGCAATTGGCAAATTGTAATCTTGGTTCTGCGATGGCTTATTTGTTTCTAAACTAAGTTCACCTATTATACTTCGTTTTTCTAATCTCAGTTCACTTGCCTAAAGAACCTATTATCAAATTTTCCGTAGTTTTTCCCCTGGTTGAAGGGAAGTTTAGACATACAAAAGGGAACTCTCCTTTCCATTTCTATAATTTTACAAAAACTGATCCAGAAAAGAAGGTGTTCCCGATACGTGAATGGTGGTCTTTGTTGATTCATGTATTTTAAGACCAAAAATGTAAGATTGGGTCTCTTTTTATATGTGCTCATGGAGATTGTTCTTTTCTATATTTTGATAGGACACGCAATTGGGTTCCTTCGAAACTCGAAAGACATCAAGGTCACTCATGTCATCATAAGAAGATTCAATTCAATCGTTTGTTCAGATAATGTTCTTAATCACATCCTTTGCTGCTAATTTCATACTTATTTTTTGCTGTCATTAGGGTATTTGGTCTCATTATATATGCGAGTAATGTGCTATTTTTTCTGTCTATTAATTATTTCGTACTCATTCAAGACTTTGGTATGACCTGATTTTTTTGTTGTTACAGCTAGGCTTAGATAGTGGATGTGAAGACCGTGACACTTTCTATGATCTAACCGGGGTGGATCTAGAATGTAGGGTGCTGCTTGATTGTATGTAGCGTTATCTAAATGCACATCTGGTGATCATTCAAGTGTCCTTTTCTCTAACGATGCATCCCGTTCCACGACAAACATTTTGTATCCCGAGGTTTTGCTATAGTAAAAGGTACAAATAGTATAGTAATACCCGATCAAATAAGAGGTCGAGCGTTGCCGGTATCTGTTTCGATCTTCTTCTCAAGCTTGCTTTGTTGTTTGTTTTGGTCTCCATTTTATGTTTTCATCTGGAGATTAGTATTTTTTTTTGTTCGTTTTAAAGGGTGCTGAAGCAAATAGTGTAGTCATGTTTAACGTTGGGTTAGCTTTGTCGCAAATGTAGTAGTATGAATGGGAAGTCACGAATATGGAATATTGAAGCTGAGTTCTTTGGTTGTATTTGGTCATTTTGTACTTTGTTAATGCCTTCTCCATGGAAATTGAAAAATACGGTTTTGTTCTTTGTTTGTATTTGGTCGTTTTGTACTTTGTTAATGCCTTTTCCATGGAAATTGAAAAATACGGTTTTGATAACATAGTTCTTTGTACTAGGTTAATTTTCAGCAATTTGAGCTATTATCGAGAATCTAAACGTAATGCCAATTCCAATCGGGGTGGGTAGTGCCGTAGGTACGGACAAGCACTAGCATCCTTATAAAAAGCCATACCTTTCTGGTACACGAAGCACAATGGTAACACACTTTTGGCCCATAACCTCGGGACCTCGCTAAAGTGAAACCATCCATCGTGTTTGCTGGGTATCTCAGAGTAATGTGTGCAGCACTAGTGCTTGTATAAGAAATTTACGCAAACTTTTTCAAAGCAAAGTACAACTATATTTATTTTTATAATTAGGTATCACAACAAATTACGCGTACCTTACCAGTTCAAGAGGCTGCAATTGACAGCCGAGAAAACTTCAGCTACTTCAAATAATTCGTGCTGAGTGTAATGATCGTTGTAATTAAATAAATCACTTTGGTTTTAACATCTCACGCCTCTTCTAGATGATAAAAGAAGACGACAAAAAGAACCATAAATTTAGAGTGAAGTGTAAAGGTTAAACTTTCTATTACCATTAACTTAATGTGCAAATATTTTATTTTCGACATCTTACCTCAATATGGAAATAAAAAATATAGGAGTATCAATTTATATGATACTCATAGTAGTCAATTCGCCTATTTACCCCTTTTGATATCTCATGATATCGATTCTTTCAATCGGACCTAGGGCCTGCTATGGGTGTGCCCAAAAAATGTGCATCGTCCCAAACCCCAAAATGTGATTTGAGTTGTTCACTAGAGAGCTTGACACGTTAAAAAAATAGGTTAAAACTCAAGTTGATCGGAACAAACCACATTTGTCCACAATATAAATTTTCAGTCATCTATGACTACTAAAAGATGTGGTTCGTTCATTGAGATCGACTTAAGTTTTTACTTGTTTGTTCTACACATCAAGCTCTATATAACGAATGATTCAGATCATATTTTTTGGCTCAAAATGATACATGTTGCTCTGGCACAACCAGGGATAGAGCCAGAGAGGGACCAGTAGGGGCTGTCGTCCCTGCAAGAAGAAAAAGAAACATTACTATTGTATGTAAATAAAAAATAAAAATTCCTATGAAAGTATATAGGCTTGTTCATGTGTAGAATTTTTAAAAAAATAATATAATAGTAATCTTTGAAATACGAGAATACCAACATTAATTACTAAAGGCTAAGTGCTAAAATATAACAAAAAATAAAACTATAGGATTAATATAGTGAATATTCAAATAATAAACTTTTACTTTTCATTAGATGGGTTCAGTGTTTTACAGTTTTATTTCTTTTTGCCCTAAAATCTCAATGACACACCAAATCTCCTCTCTCCCTCTTGGCACAAACATCCCCAATTGTTAAGACTTCAAAGGCAATTTTGAGAAAATAGCGATGGAAGAAAAGGGATTTTGGAAATCCTAAGTAATTTTGGTAAAATTTAAGTCGTAGGTATGTCTTTCCCCAATTGTTGTTCTAGATTTCTACTAATTCTTTATTTTTTGAATGGTAAAATCAAGTAACATGAAAGCCCATGTACCAAATTCGCCCAGTTGTTATAAAAAAAAAAAAAGAACATGAACAATAAAGAAAAATGAGACATATACATCAAGATCGATCCCATTAGTTAAACTGATTTATGTATTTACGTTATTTTGAATTTTAATGTATTTATTTGATTATGCATGTGTATTTATATTTTTTTCTCGCATGCATGGTCGCCCATATGTGATGAAATTTCTGGCTCCGTCCCGAGGCACAACCACCCTTATTAGGCACAACAAACAGGACTCGGGGTTCTGTAGTGTCGTAGTGCACCCCCGCACTACACGTGTAGTGCGTTCAATCCGGTCTTCTATCTCGACAATGGACAGTTTGAATTTTCATCCGAACAATTGGACAACTAGGATTGTAGAAGCTTGGATTAAATCCGAGCCGTCCGTGCTAAGATGGACGGACGGATCGGCCGCATTATACGGTGTAGTACGTCGGGTGCACTACATCCCCTTCCATTCCCAACGAACTCCCCCAATCCCTTTCAATCACGGGTTCACCATAAATCTAGTGATATTTTGTTAAAGTTTGGTAAGAAAAGGAAAATGGAAACAATTGAGAAATTGTTCAAAATAAATAGTAAAAAAATGGAAATAATATAATGGAATCCCCTTATCCTTTTTCTTGAACTACGTGGTCCCCGTTTTTCACAAAAAATAAAAATTAAATAAACCACTTGGTCCCCAGTTTTAATGAAAAACAAAACTTACGTGGTCCCACATGTCCTCTGTGGTATGCATTTACTCACAGTGAGGTGGCTTTTTAAAGAGTTCTGCTATTTGCTGGAACCACACCGGAAAAAATGCATTTGGACCCATTTTGAATTCCATAAAAGAGTTCTGTTATCCGTTAGGAAGATATTTACAGGGAACTACACAAAGAAAATTGCGTTTGGACCTATTTCGGGTCCCATAAAAATTTATAAAAATATCAATAAAATTTTTAATATTATTTTATGGGGTCTTATAAAAAATCAGCTCTAACGGACATTGGTAATACTTACCGAATCCAAAAGTAATACTTACCGCTATCCGTTGGAGCTGATTTTTTATAGGACCCCATAAATAATATTAAAAAATTTATGAATATTTTTCTAAATTTTTGTGGGACCGAAAATAGGCTCAAACACAGTTTTTCTTTATGTAATTTCATGCAAATCTTTCTTGGCATTAGAATTTCCGCGTAAGAATCTAGAAATTATATCCACATAAAGCAACAGATCATTAAGGCTCCATTCCGGAAACCTTCTTAAAAAATAAATACTTATTTTGGAACTTCTCAAAGAAAAATAAGAAAGGTCTTTCCACAAAATCCAAATAAAAAGTTCATTTCACATTTTCAAACTCAAAAATAATGTACGTTTTTTTTTTTGCACTGTATTAAAGATCTCAATGAGATCTATCAAATAAGATCCATATTGATAAAAAAATTATTTTGCGTAAGCACGTGATTTTTGAGCTTGAAATTGCCTTCTTAAAAAATAAGGAGTTGTGCTATGAGTAATGGGTGCCGAGGAGGGAAATTGTATCGACGGTCGCGCCGGGCCGTCTCCGGCCACCAGAAGGCCGATTCGAGCCGTCCAAAAATTCTAAAAAAAAAACCGAGGGGGCCTTCGCGGGAATCAACGACATCCGAAGTGTGTAGGGTGCTTGATCCGAGCACCCCTTTTTCGTGTGAAAACATATACATGAAAAAGGAGTGCTCGAATCAAGCATCCTACACACTTAGAATGCCGTTGATTCCTACGAGGGCCCCCTCGATTTTTTTTTTAGAATTTTTGGACGGCTCGAATCGGCCGTCCGGTGGCCGGAGACGGCCCGGCGAGGCCGTCAGTACGATTTCCCTCCCCGGCGCCCATTAGTACCTATATAAATTCTGAAAAAATAAGTACCTTCTTATTTTTGTAAAACATGCCTTATTATTGAACAAAAAAATAAGTTCTTATTCACGTTCTGGAACAGGTACTAAGTATTTCTGATTCAACCTTACTAGCACCGCATACACTTACACACACCCACCACTCATATGAGTGTGGGTGTGTATTTAGGTGTGTAAATATATGTGATACTAAAATTATTGTTTCTGATTTATTACTTGTGTTTAGTTGGTAATTTAGTTTTGGTAATGGGTGGAGAGAGAAATAGGGTAATGATTGAAGAAAAATAGAGAGAGAAATGTGTTGAACACAAATTTCGAGTCTACGAAAAAGACGGGAAAAAATGATGAACGAGAGTCAATTTTATTGATGTATGATAACTAGGGTTACAATCTCTGATGAATTTCTAAGAGAAAATAATCCTCTGATTCTTCTCTTCGGTTGTTGTTGAAACGAGAGCTTGATGCTTATTCTCGGATCGAACGGCGGAATCTTCTCCAATGTTTGTGAAGATGATGATGATCTAGGTTGAACGTTCTTCGGAGCTTTATAGCTTTTACCTGAAAGAACCTTCTTGTTGGATTTGGACTTAAGACTTGAGGAATTCTGAAGGGCTTTGAGGCTTTGATCTTCAGAGCTCTGGAGTTGGATGCTTGAATGTTGATGATGGAGATTTGACTTGAGCGTTCTTCAGGGCTTTGAAACTTTGATCTGAAGAACCGTCTTGTTTGATGTGAACTTGACTTGAATGTTCTTCGGAGCTTTGAAGTTTTGATCTGAAGAACCTTCTTGTCGGATGCAGACTTGAAGACTTCTGAAGGACTTGAAGACTTCTGAAGGGCTTGAAGGCTTTGATCTTCAAAGCTCTGGAGCTTGTGTGCTTCAATGTCAGATGGGAAAAATATGAGAGGGAGCACCTCTATTTATAAGGATATGGGATGGAGACTCCAACTCTAACCTTCCATATTGATCTCTTTAATTATTTCCTTTATTGAATTTAAAAGGAATAATAATAATTTGATAATTACCTTTCCTTTTTAGAAAAAGGTAATTATATATTATTATTCACCAATTAGCCTAATTTGATTGGCCGGACTTGATAAAATAATAACTGTGTCATTTTGACATGTGGCACCATTTAATTGCTCCATTTACATGTCTCTGACTTTTGACCACGGACACTTGGCATCACTTGATTGGCTCGTCCATGAAACTTTGACTTTGACTTATAGGCACTTGGCAACATTTGATTGGCCAATTTTTATGCCCTAGCAACACGTGGCAATTTGTGATAGGTTAGAATTTTTACATGCCTACAGATGCCCCCTCGAGACAGATTTGCTCATGCACAAAAGTGAGTAGGTCTCGAAATGTTGATTTGGCTTGATTTGATGCCGAAAATTTGTATATGTGGCATTGATTTTTTTTGCTTGACATTTGGTGTCAATTTGATTTTCAAAATTTCAACTCATTGACCGAGCTAAAATTTATCAATTCACACACTGAATTTTTCATATTCAGAGGCGACAAAATTTGATAAACCCAACTTTTGTGCAAGTTAAGGTTTGATTCATCACGGAATATTTTAGCCTATCAAATTGAAGTTTGATAGCCCGACTAACTGAAAACCGGACTCGTCTTGCAAATGCATGCCTGATGCTTGATTGCCCAAAACGTAACAAATTTAGGGGCCCATTTGGCATGCTGTTCACCGCCTATCTTCCTTTGCTTGGGGAGGAATCAAATGGAATTAGGGCACTCATGATTTAGGAGAGCAACACACAGATTCTTTTTCCATAAGAAGTTTGTCTTCTTCCTCTATAAATATAGAAGAATAGAAGCCTATTCTCATAGATCATTGATTGGTTCGGCAACGCACAAGAAACTAATCTGGTAATTAGTTTTCCTCTTTCTTTTGCTTCTCGTATCTTTTTTTTTTTTTTTTTTGAAGTCCTTTGTACTTCCTTTGTTGCTTCTTGAAAGAGAGAAAAGAAACACATGCCATGTATTCCTTTTTCTTTCAATGCAACCTTTTACTTAGGCAACGTGGCCCTCTTCATTGACCTTTTCCTTTTGTTATTTGCACATCAGTGCAAAATCTCATGTAGCGCACCCTTTTTTCCTTTGTATTACAGTCCATATTATTTGCAAAATAATTCGACTTCGTGACTTTGTAACACAAAAATATGTAACCCCTTTATTTATCTTGTTGACAGAAGCTTCAAGTCAGAGAGCTTAATGGCGTTGGAGATAGCAACAGTCCCTCTATGATTGTTTGTTGCGGCATCTTGCACTCCTTTTTTATTTTTGAACACCCATGCATGTTGTTATCACCAAATACTTGGACAGTGAGTAATTTTCCGATGTACTTGAACGAACATCGAACTAATATTTTATTTCATTTTTCCGTCTTGATAGGTGCAAATAACCCTCGAGTCCCAACCAGTGAACAGAGAGTTTGGGTTTTAAATTTTAACAGCGCCTTTGACCTTTTCTTTTACATACCAGTGCTCTGAATTTTCTACTAATGATTTGTCATTGTTTCCTTTTGCAGATTTGGTGCTTTGCAGTTGCTCCTTCGAGCTTTAAGCTCTGTAGCTGTCTCTTCGAGCTTTAAGCTCCGTGGCTGTTTCTTCGAGCTTTTAGGCTCCATGGTACTGCTTCTTCGAGCTTAAGCTCTGTCGCTACTATTTCTTCGAGCTTAAGGCTTCGCAGCGTCTTCGAGCTTTTAGGCTCCGTGCTATTGCTTCTTCAAGCTTAAGGAAGGCTCTGCAACGTCTTCAAGCTTTTAGGCTCCATCGCTGCTGTTTCTTCGAGCTTTAAGGCTTTGCTGCCGCTGTTTCTTCGGGCTAAGGCTCCATTGTTGTTATTTCTTTGAGCTTTGCAGATTCTTCGAGCTGCAGGCTTCACAACTTCTTCGAGCTTTTAGGCTCCATGGTACTGCTTCTTCGAGCTTAAGGCTCTGCAGTATCTTCGAGCTTTGCTCCACGAAGAGATGGCCTTATTCAACGATCGTTCGGTAGATGATCATCAAATTTTGTCCAGCAGTTATGAACGCGCTAAGCCAGCAACTCAAGTCGACATAGTGGTTTATTGACTCCGCAACGGACTTGCATGATCCCACTAGTATCGCCACCATTCCTTCCTCCAAGGCGCTCTTATTGCGGTCTTCACACCATTCCGAAGATGATGCCACAAAGCAATTTACCTTGATGGGAGATTAGATTAATGACGAAAAAGCTGCTTTAACATCCCCTCTTGCTAGCTTTGGCCAATATTCATTGAGTGACAGTGGGAGTGGCTAGAAGATGTACTTGACCAATTTTCAGAAACACTTTCCAAGGCGAGGATCTATGGCGCCGTCTATGCCATGCTATGAAGGTTCTTAAAGCTTGCCATGACGTTGAAACCAACACCTTGCTAGGAAGGTTTTGCCATGCTAGGATGATCCTTGAAGCATGCCATGACTTTGAAGCCTTTGCCTTGCTAAGAAGCTTCTACCATGAAGCTGGAGGGACCGCGGCAAAAGCAAACGAGAGTGACAGCGACTCTACCTTCTGCCATCATCCTTGGAGTTTGAAGGATTCATGCAAAAACAGGCCAAGGCAAGCAAGCTACTCTACCTTCTACAATCATCCACGAAGTTGGAGTGGCACTTCAAAGTGGTAATGCTTGGAGCGCATGGAGTCTTGATTTTAACAATGAGACTAAAGATGTACCAGTTCTTTTGAGAAGCCAAATGAACAATCTATCCACACGATCCACCACATGTTGATTTTTTGATTTGATTGACTAGACTTGGAAATTGAGTCCAAGTCGCCTACGTACTCCAAAAGGATCAAGTCAATCGTAACTCAAAAGGGGAAATTTTTTTTTTTGGATGACTGAGCTCGAAATTCAAGCTGCCTACGTACCCAAAATGGGATCAAGTCAAACGTAGTTCATATCTTTTTGCTTATTTTTTTGTTTTTTTATTTTTAATTTTTTGGTTTGGTTTGCCGTGCACAATTTTAGCTCATGCGGGCTAGGAGCAACATGCAGTTTAGGCTCATGCGTCATGGAGTATTGTAGAATCTTCAAACTTGCGAAGATGGAAGATAGTTTAGACTCGTATCCAGGAGCATATTTGAATTTGACTTTCTTTGAAGAATAGCTTGTTGACTTGGTGGAGCTATGAGATTTGAAGGCTCAAAGATCGCTAAGACCAAGTAGGATGTTGCTTCATCTTCATCCTCTTTTTCGTTGTGTTCCGATTTTCGTGACCCAACAGAAGAATCAGACTCTTGGGATGAAAGCTCTCCACTTGCTTTCAATTTACTTGAAGAAGAGTTTTCTTGGTGCCATTGATCTTGTTCTTGAAAAAAGTCGTCTTCCTTTTCAGAAATTGAGATGCTAAGCTCCAGGTCATGAGCTCGTGTGGCCAACTTTTCAAAAGTCTTTGGTTGTATGCCTTGCAAAATATATTGAAGGCTCCAACACATCCCTTTGGTGCACATCTCAATGGCCGACGCTTCTGACATGCGATCTTTGCAATTGAGGCTTAAGCTTCTCCATCTATTGATGTAGTCAATTGCTGACTCGCCTTCTTGCTGGCGAGTGTTGCTAAGTTCAGTCATGTTGACAATGCGCCGTGTGCTGAAAAACCTATTAAGGAAATCTTGTTGCAGTTGGTCCCAACTTTTTATGGAATTCGGCTCCAGGTCTATGTACCAATCAAAAGCATAATCTTTCAATGACCGTACAAATTGTTTGACAAGCAGATCTCCATCCGTTCCAGCACTGCTACATGTCTCCACAAAGTGCGCAATATGCTGTTTGGGGTCTCCTTTGCCATCAAATTGTTGAAATTTTGGAGGTTGATAATTTTCTGGCATCTTTAATTGTTCGATCCTTTGTGTGTACGGCTTGGCGTATGATCGAAAAGTTTGAGATCCCCTTGCATCTTTTTCAGCAATTGCCCCCATGATGAATTCTTTCAATTGATGAATAGGTATTGATCCATCATCGGAGATTTGAATCTTTTTACTTGAAGTCTCTGAGTTTGTTGAGACTTTGAGTGCTTTGTGTGAAATACCTTCGCGCGAGACTAAGAAAATATCTCCTGGTGTAGCTTTGTGCGAGGTTTTGAGAACGTCTTGATGACTAGGTTCAAGCGAAGTTTTGAGGACGATGCGTGGAACTACTTCAGCCATAGATCCAAACGAATTTTTCTCTCTGCTCCTTGACATTCCCACTTGATCCACCTTATTTGAAAGCTCTTTAAGTTGAGCTTCTTGTCGTTGATTGTACTTTACAAGCTTCTCAAGTGTCTTGGTCAACGCCGCAAGTTGTTCCTCAAGAGAAGACGCTTGCACCATCATGACCGGCATGACTTCGTCATCAATGTAGTGCAGATCTTCATAAGGAGGGGAATGTGCAGATTTGTTGCTTTTCCTCGACCTTCGGAGGATGGACGGGTGTAGGAACACATGCTCGTCCTTATTGGTGTCAACTTCTTTTGCCCCCAACATGCTTAATAAGCGGCTTGATTTACGTGGCGTCGTGGAAGATGTACTTTTATTTTCTCCAGACATATTTGATAATAGGTGTAACCTTCAACTTTGATTTGGAAAGAGAAGAGATGAGAGGCAGAGATGGTCCCACCGGGCGTGCCAAAATCTGTTGAACACAAATTTCGAGTCTACCAAAAAGACGGGAAAAAATGATGAACGAGAGTCAATTTTATTGATGTATGATAACTAGGGTTACAATCTCTGATGAATTTCTAAGAGAAAATAATCCTCTGATTCTTCTCTTCGGTTGTTGTTGAAACGAGAGCTTGATGCTTATTCTCGGATCGAACGGCGGAATCTTCTCCAATGTTTGTGAAGAAGATGATGATCTAGGTTGAACGTTCTTCGGAGCTTTATAGCTTTTATCTGAAAGAACCTTCTTGTTGGATTTGGACTTGAGACTTGAGGAATTCTGAAGGGCTTTGAGGCTTTGATCTTCAGAGCTCTGGAGTTGGATGCTTGAATGTTGATGATGGAGATTTGACTTGAGCGTTCTTCAGGGTTTTGAAGCTTTGATCTGAAGAACCGTCTTGTTTGATGTGAACTTGACTTGAATGTTCTTCGGAGCTTTGAAGTTTTGATCTGAAGAACCATCTTGTCGGATGCAGATTTGAAGACTTCTGAAGGGCTTGAAGACTTTGATCTTAAGAGCTCTGGAGCTTGTGTGCTTCAATGTCAGATGGGAAAAATATGAGAGGGAGCACCTCTATTTATAAGGATGTGGGATGGAGACTCCAACCCTAACCTTCCATATTGATCTCTTTAATTATTTCCTTTATTGAATTTAAAAGGAATAATAATAATTTGATAATTACCTTTCCTTTTTAGAAAAAGGTAATTATATATTATTATTCACCAATTAGCCTAATTTGATTGGCCGGACTTGATAAAAGAATAATTGTGTCATTTTGACATGTGGCACCATTTAATTGCTCCATTTACATGTCTCTGACTTTTGACCACGGACACTTGGCATCACTTGATTGGCTCGTCCATGAAACTTTGACTTTGACTTATAGGCACTTGGCAACATTTGATTGGCCAATTTTTATGCCCTAGCAACACGTGGCAATTTGTGATAGGTTAGAATTTTTACATGCCTACAAAATGAAATTAATAGTTAGAGATATAAGGTAATGATTGAAGAAATATATAGGATAATTATTAAAAACAAAACTAAAACTAATTTAGCAAATACAGACACTGTTAAATACTCCATCAATCACCCTCATCAAAATTAACTTGCGACAGAGCAAACATTTGAAAACTTCGTGCTCCAAATACCTGTTTGTTATTCTGTCAAAATCAACTTTTGACCTGTCAATTAAACTTCTACAGTATTTGACGTCGTACCCTGATTTGGAAAATCCTGTACTGCATAGGCATCGTTCATTTCGGTACAGATAGTTTGGATTTAATTCAAGTTTTTATTGACTTGAACCGTTCATTCCTCAAATTAAAATACGAGTTGTCTATCGCCGAAATGAGTTGCTGGATCGACCGCACTACAATTCTATAGAGTAGCCCGTCCTAAAGGATTCATGAATCTCGAAGTATCCCCACACTAATAATGGGTGAAGATAGATCTCTGCGTACAAATTACTTTGAGACCCGTCTCGAGTTCTTCAAAGATAATTCAAATTGTCTATTTTGTTCAGTATATATTACTAGCGGTATCCGTGCTAAGAGCACCGACCATGGGCTTGTACCTATATCTTACATGCCTTGTGGGGCTCACTACGGATTCCATACAAATTATTCGATCTATTGAACATGTGTAGGTACTTAAGGGTCCCCTTCTGCTAAGAGAAATAAATACTTTTATTTTAAATTAAAAGTAATGTATTATGAGAAAATAACTCATCTCGTAAAACAAGAAATAAGTGTTTAAAAATAAGAATTATTCAATGTAAATTGCTATTCTCCCTCCCCTGACACCCCACCCCCCGACCCCACACCACTTTTTCCACACTTTTCCCGGATTACCCCCGCTCCCTCGGGCTCCCCTAAAACGGCAATTAGTTAAAAAAAAAATCAAAACCATCCATTTGCAATCTTATGGAGCAAAAACGTAATTATGAGAGCCTTACAGACAAAATTTGATTATATCTCTTTAAAATAATATGATCAGAATAAAAATATCTACACACCTGTTCAAACGGATTAAAAATTGAAGCACTTAATTTTTTAACCATATTTTTTAATATATAAACGGTCTCAAAAAATTAAGTGCTCAAATTTTCAAATAGGGCTCTCATAATCACGTTTCTGCTCCATAGGATTACAAATTGATGGTTTTGAAATTTTTTTTTAACTAAAACGTTGTCGTTTTAGGATTGCCGTTTCAGAGCAAAGACCTTTTTCTTATTATTTTATTTTGAATGTTCATAATGAATTTTTTGGTTTAAGGTCTTTCAACAAACACCCTAAGACTCATTATTTAGTTTCAAGACTCTCTTAAGGTGTCCGTTGAAAGGCCTTGGAGCCAAAAATTTATTATAACCATTTAGGATGAAATGATCAGAAAAATAACATCTTTGAACCGATTCAAACGGATTGAAAATTGTTTACACCGTTTATATATTAAAAAAATAAGTGTATTCTAAAATTTATTATGACCATTTAGGATGAAATATTTAGAAAAATAATATCTTTGCACCGGTTCAAACGGATTGAAAATTGAAATACTTTTTTTTAACTATATTTTTTAATATATATATATATATATATATATATATATATATATATATATAGGAAAAAAATAGTCAGATTAACTTTTAACTATATTTTTTAATATATAAACGGTTTAAAAAAATAAGTGTTTTAATTTTCAATCCGTTTGAATCAGTGCAAAAATGTTATTTTTCTAATCATTTCATCCTAAATGGTTCTAATAAATTTTTGGCTCTAAAACTTTTCAATGGGCATCCTAAGAGCTCTAAACTAAATAAGGAGTCTTAGGATGCTTGTTGAACTGGTTAATGTTGTACTTATATATATTTGTTTTTTTATATAGATTTTTGAAAGCATAGAAATATGTTAGCTTGAGCACAGAGCGTTGGTCTTAAATATGGTATTGTGGTGGTTAATTGAAAATAGAATTTTAGTTAACCAAAAAAAAAAAGGAGGAAAAATGGGAAAGGAAGCAAATAAAGAAAAAATTGAAAATAAAAAAAAAAAAGAAGAAAAAGAAGGAACTCGGGGAAGAGGGTAAAACGGGAAGGAGGGGGTGGGGTCGGGAGGGGGCTGTGTCAGAAGGGGGAATAGCAGCTCTCTTATCCAATTAACTTTTCATTCAAAAGTTATACAGTACTTCCATACACCAGAGGGGCAAGGTCGGTAATTTACTTATATGGACAGTCAAAAATGGGCAAACGATTACGATAGTATTAAATTACTGGGAAAAAGAACACGAGAGAGAGAGAGAGGACCGATGTGTGAGTGTGACACATCTCCTACTTTACTCCCTATGTGTCACCTTCCCCTACTCGCCTCTGCTTCTTCGGTGTCCCACGCGCCATTAAAGCGCACACACAGGAAAAAAAATACTACAGTACTCCGTGGTACTTTACTAGTATAACGCATTATGTTGCTTTTGGCCTTTCGAGGCTAACGAAAAGCAGAAAGTCTACACTCTACACACATATAATCTGTGCACAGATTTTATTGTGGGATTCACCATAGATCCCACATAAATCATTCGAGCTGTTCATTAAATGTAAAACATTTTTTCAAGGGTCACCGTAAAAAATGATTTCAATCCGATATCTATATGTGCTCGATCCAATCATATAACTTTTCATTATCCGAAAATTTGAAAAAAGTTAGATAGTTGGATGAAGCATCTATAGGTATTGGATTAAACTTATTTTTTACAAAGACTCTTGAAAAAATGTTTTACATTTAATGAACAGCTCGGATGATTTGAGTGGAACCCGTGGTGGGCACCACAACAAAATCTATGCACAGATTGCTGTATGTGTAGCAGGACTGAATGAAAAGTCCTCCTCCTAAGGTTATCAACTACTGTACTACTATGCATTTACTTCCTCACTCCCAATTTTTTGGTCATTTTTCAGAGTTTGTGACATTTTTTAATTAATTATACTCCTGTAATTTATAACGTTTTAGGTGATTTCAAAAATATTGAATTATAGAACAAATCGAAATTTATCAAATAAGATTCATATTTGATATAAATTCATTACCATTTTAAAGATATAACTAGTTTTTTAATCTAGTTAGAATAGAACTGGAACAAGAAAATTGAGACGGAGGGAGTATTTAACAACCGTGCTACCCATACAGAGAATTCCACACTGTTAGCGCATAGTTGTTGTGTGGGCCTATTATGGGTCCCTCATAAATGATCTGAGGCGTTCATTAAATGTAAAATATTTTTTCCAGGGCACTCGCAAAAAATCAGTTCAATCTCATACCTATAGGTGCTTGATTTAATTATCTAACTTTTCATTTGGATTTCAGGATAATGAAAAGTTAGATGATTTAATTGAGCATTTATAGGTATCGGATTGAGCTGATTTTTTTACGTAGATCTTTAAAAAATATTTTACATTTAATAAACAACTTGGATCATTTGTGTAGGACCTGGAGTGAGCCCCACACACGAATCTGTGCGTGATCTGCGTGCTAAAAGTCTGTGTGAATAAACTTACTATTTATCTAAATAAAATAAAATAAGATAGCAAATCCGCAACGGCAATAATAACAAATACTAGTATTTATGTAATTCCCAATCGACGGGTATGGACGGCCGTTTTTGCATTTGATCATGTATACACAATATACACAACATGATTGCTCTAAAAAAATTACTACCATTGAAATAATGCCCTGGAATCCGGCCATTCCTGTAGATAACTAATGTCTTTCAAAAGAATTAATGGCATATATGCATGAACAAATTGTATTTATAGAAGTATGGATAGATTGTTCATTTTATAAATTTCGTTAAAGAGAGAGAGAGAGAGAGATTTGCGATATACTCCGTAGATCCAAGTTTGATCTAACGGGGTCAACGTAAAATTGGAAGAATTAATAGAACGAAGAGTCTATCTTGAAGTTTACATTTAACGATCATTTATTGGAGAACGAATCAGGTAAGATTATTTTATAGTACTAATTTAATTATTTAGTAAATTACAGTTAATCCGACGATGGTAACATTACAACTGAAGAAATACACATCGAGTCATCTTCCTTAAGAGTTATACCTGCGATTTCATTTATATGTGAGATGTCATTGGATAAATGTGAGCCGATCACATAGGACAATGTTTCATCAATTCGGGAAAAAAAAAGGTTTGAAAGTTCACTTTTTTATGTGATCTGATCACATGGGCTAGTTCTATGAATTGCTTTAATTCAATGAACGATTTATTGTCTGAGTTATATTTACTGGAGTCTGTCGCTAATGGTGATTTTCTTTTTATAAAATCATATATTCACCGTTCATTTTATGTGAGCCGATCACACGAGATTACAACGATCTAAAAAGTGACCCTCCTGAATCTAAAAGGTGATCCGTTCGAAACATGACTTCACGCTCTCGCATCACAACCCCTTGCATTATAGTAAACAACTTATTGGATGATCAGTGATCACACGACATCGTCACGTGATGTTTCAACTGTCGTAACCACGAATTGCGAGAAAGCTGCCAAGCAGGGTGCTTGGCAGCAGTGCGGAGCAGTCGATCATCTCGGCACGGATGACTCGGATTTAATCTGAGCGCAAAAAAATCTGAATAGTCCATTGTTTGAATTAAGATCTGAGCCGTCAATTGCTGAGATGAATGATTAGATCACTTGCTCGAAACCGCTCCAAGCGTCCCTGGGTCCCACAACCACATTAGTATTTAGGTAAAACACTAAAACCCACATAATTGCAAATATGAGTGATCAAAAAATCCGTCAAATCACGAATCTAGTCCAAACCAATTACAACCTAAAAGTTTGGTTTGGTTGTTTAGTGGTATGGTTTGGTCATGATTTAAAAAATTAAAAACCACGTTATATGGGTTGGTTTGTAGATTCACGTTAACAATTATGGTTCCAAACCGATCCGAATCGTATAATACATATACACACACATATATATATATATAGTATCGTTTGATAAAAATGACCGTGAAGGGCTTCATCCGAGCAGTTTTTATTTGAATCGTTCGATAAAATATAAACTAAAACTGCTCGGATGAAGCCTTTCCGGTCATTTTTTTTGCTGATTCCTTGCGGGTACCCTTAAAATCACATTCTGAACATATTGAGTGGCTTAGATCATCGAAATTCTATCGGGAAATGGAGGTTCTTATTTTATTAAGTTAAGGTGATCCTTAGGAAAAAGGGACTCTATATATGTATATGTAATTTAATTATTATTCACCAAATATATACAAGAGCCTTTAGTCAACTACTTTTCTAATTTATAGATCCTATTAAATTCACCACAACATTTAGTCTTCCTTTCCTGTCAAGATAATTTAGACTAAGCTCTATATATCACAACTCATTCCTAATTTCCTATGATTATTATACTATACACAAAAATTACATGGGATTGCCAGATCAGTCAATTTTCACTGTCCAATTCCTTATTTCTCTAAAAATCTATACATGTAAATCAATTCCATTCATATTCCTAAAATTCCTTTACTACCGAGACTAATTACCCTAACTTTCTATATAGGAAAATCTATCGTATTCTATATAAAACTAACGTCGTAAACCTAAAGGGTATCCATATCTTGCTCAACCAACAATAAGTCCTCTATCTTCTTCAAATCGTGGTTTAAAATCGAAATCGAATCATATTTTAATGATTTGGATTGGTTTGGTTAAATGCCTTTTGTGGGTTGATTTGGTTTTTTAAATTCATAATTTGTAGATATTGGTTTGGTTATTGATTTATTATAAAACCGAACCAATCCGGATCACACTCATCCCTAATTGCAAAGGTGCATCGGATATTAGGCTGTCGGGGACCACTGAATAATTACTCCGAATAATGGGCTTTTCAACCGGCCCGGCATCCAAGCACCAACGCGATAACGTACGCGAGTGGGCTTTGATCTCACGCGCTCCAAGAGAGAACCGGAGAGAGAGAGGCGATGATATCTCTCCCTATATCAATGAGCTCACATTCCCTACAAAAACTCCCAAGAGTCCACTCTCACTCTCTCTAAAAACCCTTCGTCTGGTAAATTTCTCTCCTAGGCCACTGGCTGCCGTTAGGGTTTCTGATCATCTCCTCGTCTCCGTGAGTCTCTCTCTCTCTCTCTCTCTCTCATCCACTCACTTTTTTCTATCTCAAAACCCCTTTTGGTTGAGACACTGGGTTCAACCTCAACGCCGTGAAACTGTTCTTGGTTGTTCTTTTAATCGGTAGTTTGGAGTTAAAACCTACGTAATCTGGTCTCAACCGTGTTTTTACTTGAGTTTTTGTTGTATATTCTAAGGTTTGGACTTGATCTGTGTTGTTCATGGTTTATTTACTTATTTTTTCGCCGTTTGACTTGCCGCTCTGTGAAATCTTCAGCCCTGGTTTACGCCGATAGTGTAGGTACATTTTTGCCCTTCGATTTATTTTTGGTTTGACTTGCATGGCCCTCTCTGTGACTTGATGTGTTTCTGTCAAGCCATGGGTGTTTTGTTTTCGTTCAAAAGTAGTTTTCTCTTTCATTTTTGGTTGGGTTTGGTTTTGGCGGTGATTGGGGAGTTTCTTGTGTTTTTTCCCTTCTGGGTGTGTTCTGGTTGAAGTCAGGCTGTTTTGTTGTGGGTTAAAAGTAGTTTTCTTGCTCTTGTATTTGTTCTAGGTGGTGTTTGGGGAATTTCTCTTATTAGTTTCTGGGTTTTTCCTTCTGGGTGTTGTTTTGATAGAAGTCGGGCTGTTTTGTTTTTGTTTATAAGTAGTTTTCTTGCTTTTGATGGTGTTAGGGTAATTTCTCGTGTTTTTCTCCCTGTTTTTCCTTCTGGGTGTGTTTCGGTTGGACCCAGGCTCCTTTGTTCTTGTCTAAAATAAGTAATTTTAGTTTTCTACTCCTTTTTAGCCGTGTCAGGAATTTTTTGTTATGTTTTTCTTTGTTTAGTTACTGCACGTTTTGCTTATTTCTTTTACTCTGGGTGTGTTTTTGGTCAGTTGTGGCTCTAATTCCCCAGTTTTTGATAAATTTGGCCTGGATCTAAGATGCATGATGTTTATTTTCTTGGTATAGGTTTTTGAGTGTGATACTTAGTGGTTTGTGGTCTTTTCCTGTTTTGACTTTTGTTTAACTCTAGCTATGTTGATATCTGTGGTCTCTATGCTTTATTTTTGTGTGATCGAGGTCTCAAGGTTTTTTAATGGGTCTTTCTGTCTGTTTTAACTTTTAAATGCTATTTTCAGTATTAGTTTTTCTAGCAAGGCTCTCAGGTTCTGACACCCTCAGAAAATTTGCTCAGTGTGGTTGTATTTTGAGAATCAGATTTGCTGAACTTTCCGGATCCTGTTCTTGGAGATATACACATTCATTCGTTTTATTCGTTACTTATTTTGAAGGGAATATATGTTGTTGATACCTTTTTTTAGTGTTCTTAAAACTGATTTATTGTCAGAAGTCAAAAGGTTTCGAAAACCATCAAAGTTGGTTCTTAAGCTTCAGGCAGAACATATTCTGTTGTTCCAAAAGGAAAAGGAAAAATTGCATGCAAACAGAGTGTTTTGACCGGCCTGGGTTAGAGTGCAAACTTGTGTTTTTCATAGTTCAACTCATTTTAGTAGACGTAACCAGGGGAAATCTATTCAATGTTGTGTTTCTTTTGCTGTTTTTTGAAAGATTTTCATGTTTGGTTTTGAGGGTTTGAGTTTGTTCTATGCTTATTTGATCTATTACACTTCTGTTTTTGCTGTTGGTTTTTTTCCCTCTAAGCATGTCTTCAATGTTGTGTTTCTTTGCTGTTTTTGAACGAATTTTCCTTCTGTTTTGGGGGGTTTGAGCTTGATCTACGCTTATTTGGTCTATTTCACTTATGTTTTTGTTGTTTGACTTGCAGTTTTGCTTGGAAATCTTCAGCTGTGTGTAAACAGTGGTTTTGCAACAGTTAGGGTAAGAAAAAATCCTTTGAATGCGGTGTTTTCTTGTCTTACATATTCCTTTTCTATACTTAATTGACGATTTCTTGTGTTTTGGTGCAAGTCTCCCTGTTTTGTTTTTGTCTGTAAGTAGTTTTCATGCATTTTAATTATTTCTGATTTAAAGGAATTTCTTTTATTTTCTTATTCCATTCTTATTCTTGCTTGTTGTCTTATTCTTGAGTTCTTCACTTGTTTAGTTGTTTTGGGTGTTCTTTATCCCTCTTCTTTTTTGGCTCTTATCTCCTTTGTCCTTCTAGATGTGGTCTGGATCTACGATGTTGATGTTTACCTGTAGTTATCTTGTCTGATGTCTGAAGTTGTGGTCTTTACACTTATTTTTTTGTGCGTAGAGCCTTTCTAACTTCATTTGTCTGACTTGCGGTCTGTTAAGTGTTAGGACTGTGTTGTTTAAGCAGCTGTGTCAGGTTTGAAACCCTTGTCCTAATGTTGTTTTCTATTTCGAGGAGATGATTTGTTTTGTTATCTTCCAGAACCAGCTTTGGGAATCATTTGGGAAACCGTTTTTTGAGAAGAGAAACACTCAGTTTTTGCATGAAATTCACTTCTTAGCAGAACTTGTTTTCCAGAATTTGATGACGTCTTTTTGATCTCCGTGATACCATGAAACATTTCTAGCAAAGTAGGTTGTGAAAACTGAATTAGGGTTTAAACAAATCACCATCAGTGAGTATGTTATGTTCCCGGTTCCAATCAAAGACTTTGGTCACTTCATTAACTGCACTAACGGAAGTATTTGTTTTGTCTTCCAAAAGGGTTAGTTTTCTCCCAAGTGTTTCGTGTTAAAATCTCTTCAATTTTGACTTTCTTTTGCTGTTTTTGATCAATTTTCTTGTTGTTTTGTGGGGTTTGAGCTTCATCTATGCTTTAGTTGGTCTATTTCACTAATGTTACTGCTGTTTTGACTTTCAGTTTTACTTGGAAATCTTCAGCAGTTTGTGTTCTACCAGTGGTTCTCCGACAGTGCAGGTATAGAAAATTCTTTAAATTTGTTGTTTTCTTTTCTAGACTTGACTAATGTGTTTTGGTTCAAGTCTCTGTTTTCTTCTTATGTGAAGAAGTTAATTTCTTGCATTTTTACCATTTCTAATTTCTCTTTTTTTTTGCTTCCTGGTCTTTTTTGCATGTTGTCTTGTTCCCAGGTTCTCTACTTGTTTGGTTGTTTTTTTCCTCCTCTTTTGGCTCTGACCTCCTTCCTTTTGCTAGATGTATTCTAGGATAGTGATGTTTACCCTCATGGAGTAGTTCTTTTATGTGATGTGTGGAGGAGGGGTTCAGGTGTTTTCTGTTTTAGCTTTTGATTTGGCTTGTTCGACTGTGAAGGCTGTGGTCTTTAACCTTTATTTTCGTATTCATAAAGGCATTCTAACCTCAATCGCACGTCTTATTTTCTCTAAAGTGATGGGATTATGTTTTTTAAGCACCAGTGTCAGGTTCTGAAACTGTCCTCCAAAGTTGTTTTCTATTTGCGGAGTTGATTTGTAAAGCTTTGTTTTCGCATCATTCAGAACCAGCTCTTGGAAAACATGTGGGAAACTGTTTTTGAAAAGAGAAACACTCAGTTTGCATGAAATTCACTTCTTTGCGGAATTTGTTTTCAAGAATTTGATGACCCCTTTTTGATCGCCTTAACAATCCCACATAGCCTTGGCCCCTGTATGTATTTCGTTGCATGTACCCTTTTTGTGGCTTGTGCTACTTAGATGAGGACCATGAGGTCCTGGAGTGAATTTTTTTTTATGTTTATCTTTAGTTGATGCACGTTTTTATTTCTTGTACTCCTTCCGTCCCAAATTGTTTTTGCGGTCCACAAAACGGGAACTCAAAAAAGAATGCATTTCTCTCAAGAAAAAATTCAAATTTTTTTCATAAATTAAAAGAACTCATCAATATCTAGTAAATTGTTAAAAAAACCTTTAATATTTCTTGCAAAAATTATATTATTTTTACGTCCTTGTTTTGCGGACCGGACAAACATTATGGGACGGAGGGAGTATTGTTGGGCTGTTTTTAGCCAGTATTGGCTCTAAGAGCATCCACATTGTAATAAGCAAATTGGTATGGATAAGCAAACTTAACAACAATGCTAAAAAAACACCTCACATTGTAACAAGCAAAGTTACAAGTCTTTTAGCAAATAACCAAATTCCACCCATTCCATAACCAAACTTAACAACTTTTACCAATAACCAAAACTCAATAACCAAACCTAATAACCAAATTCAAAACTAAAAAATTAAAAAACACCTCACATTATGAGACGAATAATTTGGTGTGATCGGGTGCGTGATTGAAAATCGTTTGCAATTGGACATAGGTGCATAACGTATTGTGGGGTTTTTTTTTATAGGGATACAAAAATAACCAATGTGGACATAGGTGCACATTTTGGTTATCGATTTTGATTATTCCCATTGCGGATGCTCTAATTTCTGAGTTTCTGCTAAATTTGTCCTGTATCTGCCATGCATGATGTTTATTTTCTTGGTTTAAAGGTTTTTTGAGTGCGATGTTTCTGGTCTTTTCTTGTTTTAGCTTTTGTTTAACTCTAGCTATGTTGAAACTGTAGTCTCAATGCTCTAATTTTATGTTATTGAGGCCTCAAGGTTTTTCTTTGGTCTTGCAGTATGTTTTAACTTTTAAATGCTACTATAAGTTTTTGGAAGCAAGAGTTTCAGGTTCTGACAACCTCGAAAATTTGGTCTGTTTGGTTCTATTTTTAGAATCAGATTGCCCAACTTTCCAGATCCTGTATAAAATTTGATTCGTTTTCAAGCATTACTTGTTTTGAAGGGAATTTGTTATTGAGAACCTTCTTTTAGTGTTCTATTTACAGATTTATTGTCAGAAAACAGAAGTTTCAAAAACCATCAAAGTTGGTTCTTAAACTGCTGGCAAACATATCCTGCATGCAAACAGAGTTTTTTGACCCATATGGATTAGAGTGCATCCTTTTGTTTTTCATAGTTCAAAGTTTAGCTCATTAATAGACAACACCAGGCGAAACCCACTGGTATCTGCAACTTCTAACCTGTTATCTGTGTCTGCCAATTGTTTTCAGTCTAGGATTCGCCAATGGATTCCCACGAGGGAAATGGTGTAGGAAACGGTGCGGGAAATGGCATAGGAAACGGTGCAGGAAACGGTGCATCAGAGTCTTTGCCACCCCCCCCTCCTGTTCCACCGAATGTTGAGCCGGAGCAGGTTCTTGAACCTGCTAAGAAAAAGGTGGTGCGCGTCCCGATAGCGAGACGTGGTTTGGGATCAAAGGGGAATAAAATTCCTATACTGACAAATCACTTTAAAGTAAATGTCACAAACGTTAATGGTGACTTCTTCCATTACAGTGTATGTTTTCTGTACTTAACTTTCTAATATGAGTTCATCTCACTTTCTGAAATTTGATGGAACCTGCTACCTGTATCAGTCTTTTGTGTTATAATAATTCTTTTCTCTGAAACAGGTTGCACTTTTTTATGAAGATGGGCGCCCGGTCGACGGAAAGGGAATTGGTAGGAAGGTCCTCGACAGAGTTCATGACACTTACGACACAGAGCTTGCTGGGAAAGACTTCGCGTACGATGGGGAGAAAAGTTTGTTCACCCTGGGTCCTCTTCCTAGAAACAAGCTCGAATTTACAGTTGTGCTTGAGGATGTCGTGTCCAACAGGTATGGCGAGAAGAACTTCTTTGTTCAGTACCAGGTTTGGCTTGTTTGTCTGTGTTCTTTAAGCTTTATTTTTGTATTCCTAGAGGCATTCTAACTTCATTTGCACGTCTTATTATCTCTAAAGTTCTAGGATCATGTTTTTTAAGCACCAGTGTCAGGTTCTGAAACCGCCATCCAAAGTTGTTTTCTATTTGCGGAGTTGATTTGTAAAGCTTCGTTTTTGCATCTTTCAGAACCAGCTCTTGGAAAACATGTGGGAAACTGTTTTTGAAAAGAGAAACACTCAGTTAGCATGAAATTCACTTCTTTGCGGAACTTGTTTTTGTGAATTTGATGACGCCTTTTTGATCACCTAAACAATGAGTTATAGTCTGAAACATTTCTAGTAAAGTAAGTTTCAAAAAACGTCAACCAACCAAGCTATTGTAAAGTAACAAGTGAGTCTGAAAAGTGCATCCAACATAGCCTTGGCCCCTGTGTGGATTTCTTTGCATGTTGTAACTTGTAACCCTTTTTGTGGCTTGTACTACATGGATGAGGACCATGAGGTCCTGGAGTGAAATCTTTTATGTTTATCTCTTAGTTAATTCACATTTTGCTTATTTCTTGTATTATGAGGTTGTTTTTGGCCAGTCTTGGCTCTAATTTCTGAGTTTCCGCTAAATTTGTCCTGTATCTGCTATGCATGATGTTTATTTTCTTGGTTTAAAGGTTTTTGAGTGTGATATGTGGTGGTTTCTGGTCTTTTCTTGTTTTAGCTTTTGTTTAACTCTAGCTATGTTGAAACTGTGGTCTATTTTGTGTTATTAAGGCCTCAAGGTTTTTCTTTGGTCTAGCTTTTACCTTTAAATGCCAGTATTAGTTTTTTGTAGCAAGAGTCTCAGGTTCTGACAATCTCGGAAATTTTGGTCTGTTTGGTTCTATTTTGAGAATCAGATTTGCGAAAGTCTCTGGATCCTGTTCTTGGAGATATAAAATTTGATTTGTTTTCATGCATTACTTGTTTTGAAGGGAATATGTTATTGAGAACCTTCTTTTAGTGTTCTAAAGACAGATTTATTGTCAGAAAACAGAAGTTTCTAAAACCATCAAAGTTGGTTCTTAAGCTGCTGGCCAAAATATACCTGCAGGCAACAGAGTGTTTTGACCCATCTGGATTAGAGGGCATCCTTTTGTTATTCATAGTTCAAATTTTAGCTCATTAGTAGACAACACCTGGGGAAACCCACTGCTATCTGCAACTTCTCTTTCGTGATGAACAAATACTACTTTTCTGGGGAACAAATACTACTTTCTATGTTAATACTGTATCATTTATGGTTATGTTGGCACTTAATTTATTTTACGCATTTTTATTTCCAGGAACAATGGTAATAAAAGCCCTGGAAGCCCCAACGATGACCGGAAAAGGCAACGGAGACCGTACAATTCCAAGACGTTCAAGGTGGAGATCAGCTTTGCAGCGAAAATCCCGATGCAGTCAATTGCGAATGCTCTTCGGGGTCAAGAATCTGAGAACTCTCAAGAAGCCCTGAGAGTTCTGGACATAATTTTGAGACAGCATGCATCAAAGCAGTAATTCATCTTCATATCCGTAATTTTTTTGGACGGCTTTGGGTATTCATTTAACTTAACGCTGTATGTTGCAGGGGCTGCCTCCTTGTTCGCCAGTCATTTTTTCACAATGACCCAAAGAATTTCGTAGATGTTGGAGGTGGCGTTCTGGGCTGCAGGGGCTTCCACTCTAGTTTCCGGACTACACAGGGTGGATTGTCTCTAAACATAGGTACATTTGGACTGCAATCACATTCTATGCTCTTTCTTGTCCAATTATGTAATTTCATCACCAATCTTCCTTTTGACTTTCAGACGTTTCTACGACCATGATAATTCAGCCTGGGCCGGTTGTGGATTTCCTTATATCAAACCAGAATGTGAAGGACCCCTTCCAAATTGATTGGGCAAAGGTAGTAATATTTCGCCTACTGTTGTTACTGTGGTATTGACTCATCTTCTTCGTATAATTTATGTTTGCTTAAATATGCTGAACCTGTGGTCACTTGTTTATATTAGGCAAAACGCACCCTGAAGAATTTGAGGGTAAAGACCAATCCTGCCAATACAGAATACAAGATATCTGGACTGAGTGAAAAGCCTTGCAAAGAGCAGATGTATGCTTCCTTGATATTGATTGCCTCTTTCTTTGGGCACGATGCATAGACCGACTGAGTTTTTCCAATTACACTGCACATTCACAGCATGAGTACTGTTTATTCTCTCTGGGAAGTTTGTAAATTGTCAGAATTGGTTATTGGTCCTAGAATGAAGTGTCTGATCAGTTTACCTTTTTTCTTCTCTATCGAATGCTTTAGGTTTTCATTGAAGAAGGGAAAGGATGAGGATGGTGAAATTCAAACTGTCGAAGTGACTGTGTACGATTACTTCGTTAACCATCGCAATATAGAGCTGCGTTATTCTGGTGATCTACCGTGCATTAATGTTGGGAAGCCAAAGCGCCCAACTTACTTTCCTCTCGAGGTGAAATTATGAATTATAATTCTCATTAGGTGGAAAGCTGCTTTTGATCTCATTCTGTTATATGGTTTCTCATTGCGGCTCTGGTTTTAGTTATGCTCGTTAGTATCCTTGCAACGCTATACGAAATCACTGTCAACTTTTCAAAGATCTTCTCTAGTGGAGAAGTCAAGACAGAAGCCCCAAGAAAGGATGAGGGTTTTGACTGATGTAAGTTTTGTCTCCTAATATTTGTGTCTTTATCCTTATCCTCTGCTAAGTCTCTTGGTTTTGACAGGCTCTTAAAGTCAACAATTATGATGCAGAGCCGATGCTGCGTTCTTGTGGCATTTCAATCAATAACAACTTCACCCAAGTTGAAGGCCGTGTACTCCCAGCCCCAAAGGTACTTTTTAAGTCCATTTTGGCGTTGTGATTTCTTCAGCTATTGGTCGTATTGGTTACCTTGAGGCCTGGTTCAACTTTGAGGAGGAGAAATGGAAGTAGTGTAAAAGTCTTTTACTTCGCCATTAATTGCAGTTTTAACTGAATAAGTTATCAGGCAAAAAGTGAAAGAGCTGGCATCATATTTTTTAGTTAATAGTGTCCCAAGCCAAACAACACTATTTATTAGTTCATGCAATATCCTTTTTTCCAATGGACTCAAGAAAATCGGATTCCATTTTGCCTTCGTTTTAGTTTACTTCACCTAAATAACTTTCCTGCACAACATTCTTGACACCGGAATGGAATGTAAGTGGAACTACATTATATTATAGACTCTTTCTAACTAATACTAGTCATATTACAGTTGAAAGCGGGAAATGGTGAAGACTTCTTTGCACGAAATGGCCGGTGGAATTTTAATAACAAGGTTCTCTTTGGCTGTACCTCATTCCTCTTATTTTTGCTTGGGTTTTCCAAACCCTGGCTCAAGTTTGACTTAATCTGCTGTTCTTGTATATATTTGGCGGAGTAGAAACTGGTGAACCCTACAAAGATCGAGCGCTGGGCAATTGTTAACTTTTCAGCTCGCTGTGACTTACGTGGCCTTGTTAGAGACTTAACCAGAACAGGAGAAATGAAGGGAATTGTATGTGCTGTCATTTATATATACCACATCTTCACTGCTTTATGATTTGAACTTGGAAGTATGACCCTTTTTGATCTTCTTTTGTTTTTTTTGTTTTGGTAGCATATCGAAGCTCCTTTTGATGTATTTGAAGAGAGCCCACAGAATAGACGAGCTCCTCCTCCTGTTAGAGTGGACAAGATGTTTGAAGAAGTCCAATCCAAACTTCCAGGGGCGCCTCAATTTCTCCTCTGCGTGCTGCCGGAGAGAAAGAATTGTGATCTTTATGGTATTGTTTGTTGGTTTTTTTGGATAATTATTTGATGTATTTATTTCATACTTTTGTTTCCTTTGCTCGTGTTTTTTTGACAAAAATCGTTTGACATGTAAGGTCCATGGAAGAAAAGGAACCTTGCTGACTTTGGGATCGTTACTCAATGCATGGCGCCAACAAGAATAAATGATCAATATCTTACTAATCTTCTCCTTAAGATCAATGCAAAGGTGAGATATTGTATCATGGTATAATTTCTGCTATGTGATACACATTCCCTTTCTTTTCACTTTTCAGTGTGCAAGTCTGGACATCTAGATACGCTCGTCTTGTCGTCTTCTTACTTTCTTCATTTCTTGCAGCTTGGTGGACTGAATTCTATGTTAGCTGTTGAACATTCTCCCTCGATTCCCTTGGTATCTAAGGTCCCTACCATAATTATCGGGATGGATGTCTCTCATGGCTCTCCAGGACAATCTGATGTACCATCAATTGCTGCGGTAACGTGCTTCCTTTTATCCGTCTTTTTTTAATGCTCTCCCCTGCGAAACTTTTTCGGGCCTGTGGTATTTTCAGTACTTGAAAACGCACTTGCAATTAGTGGCATAGGATTAGCGGGCGGGTTGGGTGTCGATTGTGATGCATTTCGTTTGTTATGATGCTATATACTTTATATCCTTTTAACCTCGGGTTAATAAAATTCTTTGCCGGTCAAAAAAAAGAATGCACTTGCGATTCCATTCTGTTTCTGATTATTGAACTCAGCTTCTTATCTTTTATGTAAAATTTAGGTTGTTAGCTCCAGGCACTGGCCTCTTATATCACGATATAGGGCGTCAGTCCGTACACAGTCTCCCAAGGTTGAAATGATAGACTCACTGTACAAGCGTGTTTCTGACAAGGAGGATGATGGCATAATGAGGTTGGAATTTTCATGTTCAATTATACGGCAGTTTTAGCCATTTTCTGGATTTATCAAACGTCATTTGTTGTGATCATGATTATTTTGTTGTTTTGATTCCCTTTGGATATGCTTAAAACAGTTGAGAACTGAAGTGAGTTTTCCTCTTCCAGGGAGCTCTTGCTAGATTTTTATGTGACTTCAGGGAAAAGGAAGCCTGACCAGATTATCATATTTAGGTAAGAAAAGGTGTGATGTGTATTGGTATTTATTAGACACTACTGTCCTGTTTTAAGATTTAATGTTTCCTTTCTTTTGATGAAATTTTGTACCTTATTGTCCAATCTTCAAATTTTATGTTCATTCATAGTTTGAATTGCCACTTCTGTATGTTTTCTTACAATCAAACATTAGACGCATATCCAATTATGTCACTAAACAGTAGGCTAGTTGGAAACTTGGAAACAATATCGTGTGGCAAAATTAAGTTTGGCACGGGCCAATTTACATATAAACAGTCTTATGAATTTCCCCATGGTGCAGCAAGATTTTACTATGTCTCTTGAAATTTCTTTTGACGTGCATTTTTTTTTTTTTCAGCTTGTTTTCCTTTTAGTGTAGTTCTACATTCCTGTTGGCTGGTTCTTTCCTTTTCAATCTCATGGCCACACCTAATTTATCCCCCCTTTTGTTAACCTATTATGTTTTCATTTTGCTAGGGATGGCGTTAGTGAATCTCAGTTCAACCAAGTTCTCAATATCGAACTCGATCAAATTATTGAGGTTTTTGTGCTAATTTACATTCTTTTTGTTGAGATGCTATCCCCCCCTTTCTGGCTTAGTTTTAAAGCTATAAGTTGGAATTTATTTGGGTAATGCAGGCCTGCAAGTTCCTGGATGAGAACTGGACGCCAAAGTTCGTTGTCATTGTGGCCCAGAAAAATCATCATACAAAGTTTTTTCAGCCTGGATCTCCAGATAATGTGCCCCCAGGTAAGTCCTCTGGCAACATCATGGAGATAATTCAGTTCTCTTGATTGAATGGAAACTCTTTGACATTTTTCTACCGTGCAGGGACGGTGATAGACAACAAAATATGTCATGCACGGAACAATGATTTTTACATGTGTGCACATGCTGGGATGATTGTGAGTATTACTGTAGACTTGCCTAATTTGATTCTGTTTTGAAAGTGGCATTCCATTCAAACATGACGGGTGATTTTTCAATCATGTTTCGGCAACTGTGACTATTTCGGAGCTAGGCCTTATAAGCTCCTTCTCTCCTTTGTTTCTTTGCAACTTAAGGCTCTCAGTCCAATTGTTACTGCCCACCGCTGACCTCAGCCAAAGCACTAATTGCTACGGATTTCGGTAAATCTTGAGAATATAAAAGCAAATAATTATCAACAAGGATGATAATACTGACCACCACCGATCTTAGCCGACTTTGATTAAGTCATTTCCTGTACTTTTGCTGTTACCTCTCTCAAGTCTTTTTTTTTAGGATGACATTTCCTTTTAGTCATGCCTTGGAGGATTTCGTTATATATATTTCCAAAGCCATTGCAAGGAACATCTACCAGTAGTTTGAGTTCTACATCTGAGAGTGGTCAGACCAATGATTTGTGTTATTGGAGGTCACACGTGATATGGCATTGGATATTTCGTTTTATTTATTTTACTGGAGGAGTTGGGCAAAAGCATAGCGGAGAGATTACGTGCATAGAATATAATGCCGGGCTACGACTGTAGCCATCATGGAAAGGGAGAAACCAACAGTAATCGATTTCAATTTGTCTGTTGTACATGTTTGATAGTAATAATCGTAATTATTTTCTGAACCTTGCAACCATTTGTTGCTACTTATCTGAAAATTTTCATCACCAATGGTCATGTTTTACAGACAGCATCAAACTATTCCAGGAAGATTTTTCTACCCCCACCCCATTTTCAGGCACTTCAACCGGGCCTTAGGAAATTATAAAAGAACTCTTTGGAAAATTTCTATTTGCATTTACTTTTCTAAGGTTCTGTCTGACTCGTCATTTCTTTTTCAATTCCTGTTAAGAAATTGACTTGTTTTTTAACGGATGTTTTAGAGATTGGGGACTGGGTCTGTTTGCAAGCAGTGTTTAGTGGATTTTAGTTATTGAAAAGTGGAATTAGTGATGGTTTGAAATAGGTAATGTGAAGAGCACTGGATTCGTTTAGAGACCAATTGAATATAAAGAACATAGAGGTAGTAGTGTGACTATGGCATGTGTGTGCCAGGGGCATAGCGGCCACCTGGGGTAAAGTCCTTTTCTACATGTGTAGTGATGTTCAGAGTGCAACAGTGCTGGCTTGTGGGGATAGAAAAATTTACAGTGTCTTCATTTTACTTTGCTTAGTTGCTCGTGCATTCCCTTCGGAGTCTGGTTATCTTTCTTAGATCTGAGTTCTTTTTATGCATGCCTTCTTTGTAGGGTACGACAAGACCAACGCACTACCATGTGCTGTTGGATGAGGTTGGTTTTTCAGCTGATGACCTCCAGGAACTCGTGCATTCCCTGTCGTATGTGTAAGTGTTTTTTTGTGCAAAATCTTTCTAACTTTATTATGTCATAACGTTTCCACAGGTGTAACAACATTGTGAACATTTTTAAATGATTGTTTTTAATTTTTGTAGGTATCAAAGGAGTACAACAGCGATATCAGTTGGTAATTTTGATTCTCTGATTCCTTCACGTCAATAATATGATGCATCATTTTATTCAAGCTGAAATATATTATTCAAACTTTAACGGTGGTTATGAGCGAGATGATATAGTGGTTGATTCACGCAGATACACTAAATTTTTTCATTGCCACTGTTTCTGATCTTTTATGGTTGAAAGGAAAAACTGATCTTTTATGGTCATTGGCTGCTTTTGTTTTGTGTTTGCAGTTGCTCCCATCTGCTACGCTCACTTGGCGGCAACTCAGGTAGGGCAGTTTATGAAATTCGAAGACTTGTCTGAGACATCCTCGAGCCACGGGGGATTGACATCTGCAGGGCCTGTTCCGGTCCCTCAGTTGCCGAAGTTGCAGGAAGCTGTCTGCAACTCTATGTTCTTCTGTTAATGTTTGAAATCCCTGAACTTTACCCCTTTTGCTGAACGACTGTCCTAGGCACTGGGTTTGTATATATCTATCTGGTTTTGTGGTGACCTTCATCGGTGGAAGGCTCGGGCTTAAGTAGCTAAGTTGGATACCAAGTAGTTTCTAAGTCTTATTAGGTGCTTCCCAAACTATACTCTTTTGAAAACTTGTCGGTTTGGTTTATGCTCAGGCTAGCCCTGTTTTGCTGATTTATGTACGGCTAGGTTATGCTCAGGCTTGCCCTGTTTTGCTGACTTATATATGGCTAGATTATGGAGTTTCAATTGCGTCTAGTTATGTTATTCTTGAACGAGGGACCTTGGCTATTCTCCCGGTGGATGTGTTACTGACTGGTTATTTTTGGGTCTATGTTTTGGAATTCTAGAGGGAAAGAGAGTTATGGGAAGTGATGTTAAAATATTTTCGAATTTTCCCCAAACAAATCGTACCACATTTCTTTAAGACCGAAACAACTTAATGTGTCTCAATCCTTCTATTTGTCTTGTGTCCCATGATCGTAATTTATCTCTTGCCACTCTCCGATAACTCAGTTTTTTTTATGGCATCAAAGAGCATCATATACATATGAAAGAAAGAATACTTGCGGGAAAATTTCAAAATACTCCACATTTTTATTCTAAATTTCAATTAGACTTACTTTTTAAAAAAATCAATTTTACTCCCAATGCTATCTTTCTTTAATCAGAACGTTTTCTTATATTCGAATGACTAATGGATTTCGTTAAAGATTTTGTTAAATAGTGTTCTAAATTTCAATGATACAACGTTTCAAATTTCGATGATACAAGTCGTTCAATGTGTTTAGAACGTAATTTTAAAGACATGCGAGATATTAACAAAAAAATAATCAAGAAACGTTTCATCCAGACAATTTTTTACTGTTCAATAAAAAATTGTTCTAATGAAGTCATTGTCGATCGTTTTTTTTGCTAATTTCTCGTGGGTACCCTTAAAATCACGTTTTGAACACATTGAGCGGTTCAGATTATCAAAATTCAATCGGAAAAGGAAAGGTACGGACTAATCCGGATTTTGTTCAAGTCAGGACGTCCGGATTTTGCTTCAGTCTGCACCTCCTCTTTTCCGATTGAATTGATTCAAGCCGCTCAATGTGATTAGAACGTGATTTTAAAGGTACTTATGAGAAATTAACAAAAAAAAATTACCGGAAAGGGTTTTGATTTGAGCAGTTTTTTATTGAACTGTTCAGATGAAGTCCTTCCAGGTTATTTTTTTTTGCTAATTTCTCGCGAGTATTTTTAAAATCACGTTCTGATTATATTGAGGAGGCTCAGATCATCAAAATTCAATCGAGACGCTATTTAATGGAACCTTTAACGAAATCCGTTAATCATTCGGACGAAAGAGAGCGTTTTGATTAACGGAAGATAACATTGAGAATAAAATTGATTTTTTTAAAAGAATGGGAATCTAATTGAAATTTAGAGTAACGATTGAGGGTATTTTGGAAATTTTCCAATACAAGGGTTTAACAAACCTAATATAAAACACAACTACTTTGCTATCGCCTAAGATAAAAGGCGCCGGCGACATGAGAAAGCCTTGAGACCTAAGGAATAGAACACAGTGTGAATGCAGAAACAAAAAAAAAAAATACAATTAATTCAAACAAAACCGTAATTGCAAAAACAACAGAAAAAAAGAGAGAAGACAATTAACCCAAACAAAACAAAACCGCAATTGTTTGCCACTGCTGCGAGTAAACCACTTGAACACTCTTCTACCCAGGACAACCAAACCGCTGGCCGGATCGCGTCCATTCATAACCGCGGCCGACACAGATCAGTGGGCCAAAGACCCATCAACAACTTCAGCATCATCGCGCTCCTACAACAATAGCTCGGTAACAAAACAGACCTTAGCAGACGAAAGGGGTAAGTAACCTTCACCAACACCTAAAGAAACCAAAACAAACCACATGCAAGCACACCCTACGATTGGATTGAACGGGGAAGGGAAGAAAGGGACGGGAAGCCCAATCCAATTGGAGAGAGAGAGAGAGAGAGAGCAGTCACTCGGACGGGAAAGGGAAAAAAAAGAGCGGGGGCCCGAGTGATTGGAAAAGAGGGGAAACAGAGAAAGGGAGAGCAGTCACTCGGACGGGGAAAGGATAAACGGAACCGGGGGGGGTGCGAGTGACTAGAAAATAGGGGAAACAGATTGCATGTGCGATTAGAGGCAAAATCCAGGGTCGCCGGGGGACATTGCCGAAGAAGAATGTCTCGAGCGCTGAAGAAACGAACGCCAGAACAGGAAGTAGGGCTCGTTGGAGGCAGAGAGAGCAAAGCAGCCGCAGAAACGATTGGGGATTTTATTCAATACTTAGAAAGGAGAGAAACTTTATGGTACAACGGGTATATAACGCATTTGGTATCCCTTCTTCTCAAAAAACTTGACACGTGGCAAACAAAAACTAAAACAAAATTTGAGGGCTTCAATTGTAATTCCCGTACAAACGACTCTTCTTTCCGTACAAAGGCTTGGTTATCTTTAACTTAATTGTTTTTTTTATTTTGTATGCTTTGTTCGTCTTTTTTAAATTTTTGTTAGATTCACGTGATATTTTTAAAATTAATCATCCGTTTAGACGAGAGGAGTCTAAGAAATATAAAATTATGACCAACAAAAAAATCAACAAAGATGAAAAAAAGTAATCCCTCCGTCTCTTTTAAGTGTCTTGCTTCGTAACTCCAACTTATTAAAAAACATCATCATTATACCTTTCACATCAATTTTTTCCTCCACTTTTCCTACTTACCCATAATTATTACACTTTTACTCATTAACTTTTTAAAATGGAATATACTTTTAGGGACAAAATAGACAATACACCAACTTTTACCTACTAACTGTAACTAACTTTACAAAATGAATACTTATTAAGAGACAACCCAAAATAGAATATTGGACTCTAAATAAGGGACGGAGGGAGTATTAAACAACTGTCTTTTAGAGCTTAAGTGTCATTTTATTTGAAATTTTTCATCGGTTCATATATTTATACTTTACCGATTCGTTTCATCAAGATGAATGATTAACCCTAAAAATTACAACAAAAAGCTAAACGAAAAGTTGCGAAATGTAAAAAATACCAAAATAAGTTTCGAACAAATACTCCCTCCATTCTATATTGAGTGTCCATATTATTATTCCGAACATTTTAAGAAATTTTTATATCTTTCAATTTATAATGCTAAAAATACCCTATATATGGATTGAAAAATATAAAAATGAGAAAATACCCAATCTATAAAAATATGGATCAATGAAAAATTTCAAATAAAACGACACTCAAGCTCTAAAAAATAGTTGTTAATACTTTTTTTTATCTTTATTGATTTTTTTTGATCATAACTTTGTACTTCGTAGACCCCTCTCGTTTGGACGGATGATTAATTTTAAAAATAACACGTGAATCTAACAATAATTCAAAAAGACAAACAAAACATACAAAATAAAAAAAAATTAAGTTAAAGATAACCGAGCCTTTGTACGGGAAGAGGAGTAGTTTGTACAGGAATTACAATTGAAGCCCTCAAATTTTGTTTTAGACTTTGTTTGCCACGTGTCAAGTTTTTGTGAAGAAGGGATACCAAATGGGTTATATACCCGTTACACCAAAAAGTTCCTCTAGAAAGGAGGGGGGGGTGGCGCCATCCCCAAGACGAAATCTGTGCGGGAAACCCTAAGTAGTTGGGGGAGAAGGGGCCAAAGATATTAGATAGAGAGGTTAGAGCTTCTCTCTCTAACATATGATTCTCCTACCGATGATCTTTTTATATGCTACTGTATATGATAACTATAGTTTTAGATATGCAAATTGAGGGATATACAGATTATGTACCTCAGTGACGAATTATGTTTATTGTTTCTCAAATAAAAAAAGAAGAAGAAGGCCTTACGATCCTGAGAAATGATGGAAAACGAAATAAATAAAAATTGTGTCTCTTGTTTGGATAATAACAAAAGAGGTAATTTATTTGGATAAATGCATAAAAGATATGAATTTCTATTGATTAAGGGGTGCTTGAGAGTCCTCCATTTTTTAGATTGTGGATTACGAAGTTTAGGTTGTTTATTTTATTTTCTTATCAGAATCTGAAAAAATTTATGGTTAATGATGTGCATACTAGATTTTGCGGAATGGTAGTGGTGAATTTATATTGGGAATTCGAAATCTCATTGATAGCAGTTTTCAGATTCTGCATTCTCCAGCTTTTTACCAATAATAATGGATTTTTCCAAAATAAATTCTGGAATTGGCTCTCAAACACCCAGAATGCAAAACTTCACAATATGAAAATTCATAATACAGACGACTAACACCGGTAACATTATTTTTACAAAATCTAAGGCCAAATTAAAAGGTTTAGCATATTTAAACGTAGTTTGGTTATGATGCAGATGGATTTTGAAAGATATTATTGAAGTTAAAAAATATAATATTTTATTTTTTTGGTATTTTCATTATTTATCTATTAGGGGTTATGCTTTTTTAGAGAGAGAGAGAGAGAGTATTTGGTTTCCTAATCCGGTTTGATTTGATTTCCCTGTTTTCATACGGGCTTGGTCAAAAAGAGTTATAGTATTCTCTAGAAGTCAATATTAGGTCTATAGGTCATGTCTTGTTTTGCTAATCTATTTCCGATTAGATAATTTTCATAATTTCTTTAGTTTAACACTTGATTGGAAAGCATTGCCCTATGTAATTTTATTTCCTAATATGTTTAGGGTATCCTGGGTTATATAAATAAGCATTTTATAAGCCAAAGAGTCGAGTAGTAACTTGCCGAGCTTTGATTGTAGCTTAATAAACTTACAAAAATGTAAAAGTTTATTTTATCTGTTACAAGCTGATCTTAATCGAGATCTTAAACGAGTTTTTAACAAACAAATAATACTTACCAATATCCGTTGAGACTAATTTTTTACAAAGCTCTATAAAATAATATTTTAGAATTTATGAATATTTTTTTGGATTTTTTTAAAACCTGAAATGAACTCCACATAAAATGTAGTGTAACTATGTAGTGTATGTAGCATCTCTCGATTGGAAAATTAAGTGAAAATACATTAAATTGGTTTTGTTTGTTTTCCAGTTTAATTTTGTTTTGTTTTTGTTTTCTAATCACTACCTTATTTTTCTCTTCAATCATTATCCTATTTTTCCGATTATACTTTCATTTCTCTCTATCTCTCTATCCATTACCTCTCTCCAATTATTACCCTATTTCTCTCTCCACCCACTGCCAAAACTAAAATACCCAAATATGGAAACCAAACAAAAGAATTCTATTCCTTGACTTCCAATGGTCAAACCAAACGTTTGAATAGGAACTTATCATTTTTTCCCTTATAACCTGCTCACATGAGCGATAACCATTGCTTAGTGCAGTTGGTAAGTCACTGCCTCTCCTCTGTGGAAAGTCTTGAGTTCAAACCCTTTGAGGGCTAGGTCTATGGATAGCTCCTGGACCCTCCTTGCTAACCTAACACCCATCACTAACTCCTGTTGATGTATGCTGTCTGACAAAGAAAAACCTTCTCACATGAGCAAACACGTCAATATAATTATCCACGACATTACTGGGAATGAGATTTCCATGAATAGGATACCCATTTTTGATCTTTGATTTCTATCATTCAAACCGACCCATAAAAGACACAAAGTAAAACGTTATCTTTCCACATGAAGGTCGGGTGCGAAAGTCTTCACGAGCTCCTGTACATCATTTAGAATGAGATAAGAGTACGATCTCCTTGAACAAAACGAATAAATCATGTCACTTTAAATGGTAAACACGACAAAGTTGGCATCAAAGATTCTACGGCCTCAAACACTTGCAGCAACACTATTACGCGCATACTCACATTCACGTTGGAATCCACTTTGTTTTGTTAAGGGTTCTTAAAAAGTAGTGTAAGTGCTTATCTGCAAATTTTAAACTTAAAAATATGTATTTACGAAAATAGTTTTTTGATTTTTTTTTTTGCATCGTTCAAAAAATCTCATCTAGATCTATCAAATAAGATCCATATTGTTTAAAAAAACTATTTCAGTATACCCAATATTTTTAAACTTGAAAATTGTGAATAGTTACTTATTTTTTAAGAATTGCTAGAAGAAAGGAGAAAGTCTACAAACATAGACATTACAAACACACGAACTCACTCGCATTGATAGGGTGTTTGGAAACCTACTTTTTGACTTTTTATTTTCAGATTTTTGGCTTTTTGGATTATGACCAGAATGCATTTTGAGTAGTATGCCCCATTTACAGCCTGCACGTGTGTGGGTTTGCTTCACAGTAAAATTCTTAGGTTGGGCTTTGAGTTATATTTGGGAAGATCAGGCCCAAAACACTCCTTTTTTTTTCCCTTTTATCAATGGCCCAAAAATACTTGGCCCATTCTAATCAGATGAACTCATACGTGGCAGTCTGACAAAAAAGGACAGGAAAACCCAAATCCGATAACAGACAAAAAAATATACTTTTAATAATTAGAAATAAAACAAGTAACTTTTCGTTTCCCTTAATCCTACAAAATAATTAGTACTAATTAATTAATTAATTAATTACCATTTCTAAGCTTCCCCCCTCCCGCAACACCGTTTTCTCCATTAGGCAATTGGATTTCCGTTACAAGATACACGACGCCGTCCGAGCCTCCGTTATTTATTCCGCTTTCCTTTAACTCGCATTCATCGAAAGAAAAATCAAATCAATCGTCACACCCCCAAAAAAAACAAATCGAACAAACCCTAGTTCGTTCATTTCCTCATCGATTCAGTTTCAGCCTCGCATCGCCTATCCCTCTCTCTTCTCTCTCTCTCCTCTCTCTATCTAGAAATTCTTCTCCAATCGCCGAGCAGGATTTCCCGCTCGATCCGTCGCCGCCCGTCAACAGGTAACGGTTTTCGCACGCGCTTCTCTCTCTCTCTTGGAAAACTTCGATCGTTTCTGTGTTGGCTGATTTTGTGTGCAGATTGAGTTTTTTGACGTGTTCGGGGATTTTAATTGGTAGATTGGACTGGAGTTAGGTTGTTTGGGCAATCGAATTGGCGGTTGTGATTCGGATAGATCTTGAGTGGAATGGCACGGTATCCGTTGGGGCGATTGGGGATTTAAAAATTGTTTCGGTTTTCGTGTTTAGGTTTTATTTTGTTTGGACGGGAATTCATGCGAGGCAAAAAGTTTAGTCGGGATTCTAGGTGCTCAATTTGTGTAGGCATTTTGTTTAGTGGTTGTACGTTCTAGGACGTGGTTACCAATCAAGAATCCAAGGAATTCTGAAGATTCTGGTGTTACCAATCAAGGACCCCAAAGAATTTCAAAAACTCTTGTTATGCGTCGTTCGAACCCTAGGTTTGGACTATTTTGCTTCAGTATGACTGGGGATGGCTGATGTTCAGATGAATGGTGTTTGGTGATATCTGTTGGGCAATGGGTGGTTCAATGGTTTCGTTTGGATTTCGTCTTTAGGTTTCCTTTTGTTTGGACGGGAATTCATGCGGGATAAAAGTTTAGGCGGGATGCTAGGTGCTCATTTTGTGTGGGCTTTCAGTGTGAAGTTTGTTTTTAGGGCGTGGTATTAGCCAAGAATCCCAAGGGATTTCTGAGAATTCTGGTGTCACCAATCAAGGACCCCAAAGATTTTCGAAAACTCTTGTTATGCGTCTTTCAAACCCTCGGTTTGGAGAACTTTGCTGCAGAATGACTGGGGATGGATAGTGTTCTGGTGTATGGATTTTTCCACTTGAATTGGGTTTCATTGATGGAAGATTTACTGGTAAAAGTTTAGTCGGGATGCTAGGTGGTCATTTTGTTTAGGCTTTTTTCGAATATCATTTGAGAATACAAATTTGTATTGTACCCCAATAATTTATTTTGGTTAGAATCATTACCAGAAAAAAAGAAAATGATTCTATTGATACATTTGAATAATTAAATGAGTGATTAAACGTTTCACAATTAGTAAGCTTGATTTATTGTCATAACCCGTATTTTCCAAAAAAATAGATCTATTTAAACCACGATCATGAGCAAGTGCATAAATATACTCCTGAAAGATAAGCGGATATATGAAGTCATGTTGCTGAGATGTGTCTAGTTCTAAATTTCTTTTGAATTCCTTCATTTTCAATTTTAATGAATTTGAAAGAAATTATATTGAAAGCTCTTCGTTTCTGGTTCTCCTGTAGCTAGATTCTCCGGAACCATAAGAATCCTTAGTTAGAATTTTCTTGTCCACACCCCTTGAGTGAGATTTTGAGAAGAGTTTCTCTTTGGAGAGCACAGTACGATGAAAGTTGTAAGCTGTGTTCGGGGGGGGGGGGGGGGGGGGGGGGTAGTTATTGTCTATCGTTGGCCTCTATGGTAGAATCAGTCGGGGGACCTGAGAGGCGGTGGTTTACCCTGCAGCGGATGTCAGTGGTTCAAGTCCGCTTATCTCCAACTCGTGAACTTAGCTGATACAAAGCTAGTTTAATCATTAATGGTTGTTTTTAGAGGATGTGGTATCAATCAAGAATCCTTAGGAATTCTGAAAATTCTTGTGTTACCAATCAAGGACCCCAAAGAATTTCAAAATTCTTCTTGTACGTGCATTCCAACCCTAGGTTCGGAGAATTCGGCCTCAGGATTACTGGGGATGGGTGGTGTTTGCATGCAAGGATTTTCCACCTGAATTAGGTTTCTTTGGTGGAAGATTTACTGGTCACGTTGTTGTTATTTATTTATTTGTGGTTATAGATGAAATATACTAGACGCCTGGGTGCGCATATGCAAATTGTGTTATATAGAAGACGGAAAGAGGAAAATCTGAATTGAGATTAATATGTAATGAAATCTTGAGATGTGAATGAAGAAAAGAGGGGAGAAGAAACTTGGGGTCACACAATGTTTTTTCTTCTTGGCAGTTCCTCTAGGTAGTTGTTGTTTGGGAATGAAAAAGAGTGTGCCAGCCTCAAAACTGACTTTCACACCAAAAGGGTGTAATAGTAATACTCCCATATATATGTTGCACGCCCAAATTATTCCTTTTCTTGTTTACTTTTGAAAGAAAAAGCCGAACGCATAAACAAGCGCGGTGAAACTATATTAAAGGGGCTCTTCTGTTTACAATGTCGTTTATGGATCAGTGAGGTATGACAATTTTACATGTCACAACTAGAATGCGTTTGGAGGATAAATCACCCATAAGAGGAACTAATTGGCCCAAATTCGTTTCCCCCTTGGTCGACCCATTAATGTGCCAAACTAGGCTGACAGTTTACTTCGTAAGAATGTCTCATCTTGTTTCCATTCGGTGGAATTTGGGTCGGGCCAAGCACAAACGTGGTTTACTCAAGGACTTGGGTTGGGCCATCGCGGTGGAATTTGGACTCCTGTTATGCTGGATGTGACTATTTATTGATGGCTTTGTGATTTACAATTTATCTACTTAACAACCCACTGAGGGAACAGTGCACTCTAGGTATGTACATCTATTTGGCAGACATGTCTTATCCTTGTCAAAATAGGCAAATTTAGTATTGCAGCAAGACAAGACAGACTGCACATGTCACATACTAATTTTGAACTAAAATTGATTGCACATATGTTAGAAGTTATTTTATCATACACGTCTCTGCACATTTTTTTTGTTGGGGGCGGAGGGGATGGAATTTGGACTCCTGTTATGCTGGATGTGACTATTTATTGATGGCTTTGTGATTTACAATTTATCTACTTAACAACCCACTGAGGGAACAGTGCACTCTAGGTATGTACATCTATTTGGCAGACATGTCTTATCCTTGTCAAAATAGGCAAATTTAGTATTGCAGCAAGACAAGACAGACTGCACATGTCACATACTAATTTTGAACTAAAATTGATTGCACGTATGTGAAGTTATTTTATCATACACGCCTCTGCACATTTTTTTTGTTGGGGGTGGAGGGGATGGAATTTGGACTCCTGTTATGCTGGATGTGACTATTTATTGATGGCTTTGTGATTTACAATTTATCTACTTAACAACCCACTGAGGGAACAGTGCACTCTAGGTATGTACATCTATTTGGCAGACATGTCTTATCCTTGTCAAAATAGGCAAATTTAGTATTGCAGCAAGACAAGATAGACTGCACATGTCACTTATCTGTCTATCCCTCCCTCGCCCTACAAGTTTTTATTTGATGCTATTCTGGTTGGATGAAAAGTTGGACATCAGATTTATTGACTGTGTGTCTGACTGCTACTTTGATGGTGGTTGTGTTTGTGGCATGGCTCCTAATGTGCTGTTTGCAGTAGGCTAGGGAGTTTATAATGGCCATGAACCTAACCAGTGCGTGTTTTGTCCAGCATTATTTATGTTTCTTCAATCTTCTGCTGGTCTCTCAAATCTCAGTTTGTATATTGTTGTTTATTCTTTCTTAGCATATGCATATAGTTCTCAGAAATAGGGTGATCAACTGCAAAGTTGATTGTTAGTTTTCCTTGCTTTTGCTCGCCTAACAAAATGAAGTGCTATCTATTCTTTCACCATTGCGGATTACAAAGTTAAAAGTGAGTCTGGAATTGGGTTTTCTGAAACTCTTTTTTTCCCTTGAACTTTTTTGTGTGGAAACTTGTTTTTGCTCCTGCCTATTCTTTTCAATTACGTTTTACTCTTATGAGTTCGCTTCATGGTGGGGTGTCAATTATGTGGAAGAGGTAATCTGTATGGTTTGTGGGTTTTGGTCCAATAACACAGACCTGTTTTCTCGTGTTTGTATTGCCTAGCTTCTTCTTAGTTTTTTTTTTGGTTGGGTTGTTACTTTCTTAGTTATATTGCCTGGCTTGAAGAAGAAAAATGTGCTAAGTCTAGGGTTTTAAGTATCAAATTTAGGTTCTCTTTTGTTGGTTAACTTATCTATCCGCAGGAACCTGTTCCATTTTCAGGACTCGGGAGGACTTCTCATCTTGTCATTTAACAGGGTATCTTGTGTTTTCAACATAGTTGGTGTCCGTTACTGAGTCCTGCCGATTTTCTATAGCATAATATGTAGTAGACCTGCAAAGAAATGCAACTTTTTATTATCCATATCTGTGCTATTCAAATTTTTTTATCCATCTGTATGTTCTCAATTGTTTTGTACTGTTGGTGTAGATGGCACCTCTTTCTCTCACACGCGCACACACACACCCCCACATGAACGCGTGCAATTCTCTTTCAGTTCAAGGAGTACTAACTTGAACATGAGGACGTTATCGTCTTGAATTTATTTGCATGGTTGCTCATATGGCTCTATCTCTGTTCAACCCATAGAGTAAACTACAACTTTGGACATTGCAGATTATTATCTGCTTTCGAGGACATGTCTCCAGCATCCAGATCAAAGTCCAAGGACAAAAAGGCTGGCAAAGAACCACAGCAGAAGTCTGCTTCCAAGCCTTCAGTACACACTACCTCCGGCAGTGGGGTCCCCGTCAGCGGATACAATCCTCTTTTGGGGAAATTCCACACACTTGACCCAGCACCAATTTCTTCTCCTCCATCTCTCCACATAAATGGCCGATTCCGCAATATAGATGACACAGAAGATCATTCTGGGAACAACTCTCTTGGAACTGGCACAGAGTATGACACAATTTCAAACAACGGCAGTTGGTCCGGTGAGTCAGAAGAACCTAAAGAGAAAACATCTCATAACCCTCCGCGTCAGGAGGCAATAATACCAGGAGCCGATAATGATAAACGCGAAAAAATCCGCCAGAAGAACGAGAAGAAGCATCAGCGTCAGAAAGAAAAGCGGGCTCAAGAGTTGCACGAAAGGTGTAGTGGCTTCCTCATGTCAAGAAAATTGGAAGCTCTTGCCCAGCAGTTGGTTTCAATGGGATTTTCTTCAGAAAGGGCGACAATGGCACTTATTTTGAATGAAGGCAAGATAGAGGAGTCGGTCTCATGGCTTTTTGAAGTGGGTGAAGGAGATAATCACCAGAAAAACAATCTTGACGAGGGTAATTTGAAAATCGACATATCGGAGGAGCTAGCGCGAATTGCAGACATGGAGATTAGGTACAAGTGCTCGAAGCAGGAGGTTGAAAGAGCTGTTGTCGCTTGTGAAGGTGACCTTGACAAGGTGGCAGAAAGCTTGAGAATGCCAAAGCAAGAGATACCCTCTTCCGGCCCCCTGAAGCCTGAAGAACATTTAGATCCACCGACTGTCAACAATGGTGCGATATCCATACCTGGGAATCAAAATTTATTCAGGGCTCAACAGAAACCCTACCCATCTCCGTCTCCTAGCATACAACAAAGAAGAGATGAAAAAGATATCAATTACGCTAAACCAATAGTGGGGGTTGGAGTACCTGTGGAATTGGGGGGTAAAAATATTCAGGCTTTGAGGAAAGAATATAAAGTTCAACCCAAATTGGATGGGGCGAAACCAATGCAGATCCCAGTGATTGCTGCAGATAAAAGGTGGCCAAGTGGGGTACCAAATCCTTCTCTCCCCTATTCTTCAGCGTCACCTTTGCAGGTTTCGCCTGCACTTGCCAAGACAGAAACCCGATACGTGGCACTTGGGAGTGAACTGAAGAATCTTCAACTGGGATCAGTGAAGGAACCAGTTGTAGTGATGCAGAGACCCCAATCTGCCAATTTAAAGCAGATAACACCAACCACCACAAGCATAAGCTCGTCATCTCCGCCCGGGACTACCTCCAGTTGGTATCCGAACGCTGTTGAGGTATCAATCCCTAATGGATTAACGGCGCACATTTCTAGTAACAATTTGGGTTCGAATCAGTTGTACAACCAACTTCACTATCACCAACCACCTAACCAATATCTGTCCAATGGTGGTACAGTGGAAACCCTAGGAGCAAGCCGGGGAAATGGTTTGTGGAACAGAATGGGTACTTCTCCGACACTCGCGGCTGCTTCTTCTCTTGGGCTTTTTTCTGGGTTGGGCTCAAATGGGTCATCTGGGTCTGGGTCATCGTTTCCTGTGGACTGGAATACAGGTGGTTCAACGCGGCAGTTCGATTATACCAACATAGACTGGAGTTTGGATAGGAATTCATCTATGTCTAGGTCAACTGGATCATGGCAGCAGGGCACGACGACGACGACGACTCCTATGCAGAACAACATTCGCACCTACGACCCACATAGTTCCATGCCTTCCATGCCGAATGGTAGGACTTCTACGAGACCTGCTTTGATTAATGGCGGCGGCAGCAGCGGTGGTGGTGGTGGTATGATTGCAGGAATGCAAGATGGGGTGACTTCCGGGGAGATGTCAGGTGCTGGTGGTGGCTCTAGGGAGTGGTCTTCTCCTTTTGAGGAGAGGGACATCTTTAGTTTACCCAGGCAGTTTGTTTCTTCTCCTTCCCTGTAGGCGAGTGGAGAGGACTTGAAAAAGAATAAAAAGGGCGAAAAAGAAAGAAGAAAAAAAATCAGTAAAAGACGAGATTGTGCTTGGGATTTGATGTTGGTGTTGGGTTCTTGTGATGCTGCTGTGTTTGTGATTGCCCTTTGTCAATCTTATTGAAAATGGCATCTGAGAATCCTTTGGTTCTGCCCTTTAATGTTTCTTTTCTTTCTTGTTTTTTTTTCATTCGTTAGTTTGTGGTCCGATGGTTCAGTCTAAACAAGTCTATGCATGAGAGAGAGAGAGAGAGAGAGAGAGAGAGAGAGTGATTTCTAAAATCACCATTCATAGCTGGTACCATTCTTCAACTACTAGACCCTCCTAACCGCCATTCTTTGGTTACTATTTTCTCTTTTCAACAAACATTTGGCCCAACTACCAGTCACATTAACCCCTTCTTCTCTAAAAGTTGGAAGATTTTCACAAAATTCTACCAACCAAAATGAGCACCAAGGTGAAGGAAGCAATTCTGAGAGGAGATTTTACTTCCTCAGATGACCGATGATGACAGAAGGAGCACGACGGTGCTGTTTATAGCGCGAGAGTTCCACAGAATGCAAAGCCAACAAAAGTTACAAAACGAGCGAGAAACTAAACCTAGCCGCCAGGAACCAAACTGCTGGTGCCGCATCCATCCTAGTAGTAAAGTCTCCGAGAACGAAAGTGTGGGATCCATCCTAGTAGTAAAGCAGAACGAAAGTGCGGGCTTCAAAATGGCTGAAACGAAGAAAAAGAAAACAAAATAGAGCATCAACTATTTTTTATTTGGTGTTGGTTACCTGGTATTCGGTTCTCATGATGTTGCTGTGTTTGTGATTGTGATGAATCTTGGTGGAAAAGCATCCGAGCGTCGTATAGTTTCTGCCGGAGGGGGGAAAATCTGGCCTTTGAGAGGCAGAAGGTTTTAACGTAAGACGGAGTAATGCAGCTGCTGGATATTTCGAAGTCTTGAATCGATACGGTGAAAGTCACCAGCGAACGGTTTTTTACGTGATGAGCTTCTACCACTGATGAGAGCCAAAAACAGAGAGAGAGAGAGAGAGAGAGAGAGAGAGAGAGAACCTGAGATGGGAGGACCATGCGTTGATGCGTTCCCCAATTTTTTAATTACTATCCAGTGCATTACTTAGGGTTACACACCGTTCGGATCGGATTTCTATGAATCCAATTTTAATTCACGAGTCACGGTTTTTTGAAAATAAAATCCGTGTCCGGAAGTCTCGTGGCTCGGTTTCAATCCGAGCCTTGAGTCACGGTTCGGTCTGATTTTGTTCACGAATTACATCAATCAACAACCAAACGTTTCATATTCTCTGCCATCTTCCGTGTAAAAGTAAAAGGACCTCAATGAAAAAATAGTTCCAACAGTTCGATTCAATAGTTCCACGTCCACTTTCAGTTCCATTAAAAAAAACACAGCAAAGTCCTTCAATAAAAAAAAAACAGTTCCAGTAAATTACTTCAATAAAAAAAACATCAACGTAAATCTACCATTCTCTAGAGTGTGACAACTCAAGATATGAAACTCATTCTTGAATTGGTTTAAGAGAAACCTTTTCTAGAGCTACAATAAGTGTAAAATTATACGAGTAATTATTTACTATATGTTACATATATAATTATATATTATAATTTTTATTTTTTTATGTTAGTAAATATCTCACGGTCGGATTTGGATAATCCACGGTTTTCAAATAAAAACCCAATCCTAATCCGTATCTCACGATTTTTTAATTTTCGAACCATTAATCCACTGACAAAATCCAAAAGGTACAGATCGGTTCAGTCCAAGCCGGTTTTGTGGTTCACCAAATTTTTTGTGTAGCCCTAGCATTACTATCTCGAAAATTTGTTATATCCACACAGAATAAAAGAGAGAGTTGCACCTACAGACCTCCTCTGACAGTTAATTTGTAAGAACGCCCAGTGGTGACAACCCTAAGTGGTAACAACCCTAATTAGGTTAGGAAGCCACAATTGAACATTCCATGGTGGATGCAAACTTCCGTTGGTTAGACGGTCGTGTCCATCGAAAAAGCTACACTGATCGCCCATCCTCAACTTTTTTCCTAGTAAAAAGAAAACTTAAAACAAAATGGTAACAATGCACTTTAGTCCGGACCGCTTCCTATGCAGAGTCGTGTGTGGATGGATCTCCTCCACTTTACCCTGGAGTTAGCACAATGGTAGTCACCTAGCAATCATGAACCTACCAACAACCAAAAAAAAGAGAGAATAAATCACTAGTTCGAAATTCTGACTCCCGGACACATGCTATCAAATCGACAATCCATACAGTATTTTATCCCGAACAAAAATGCACAAATTTCCACTGACAAATCGACAAAACCAACAATTACTAAACAGAAGGAAACCAAGGCAATCGAGACTTAGGTTTGAACATCACATAAGCTGAAGATGAAAAATCTCTACAGGCTTTGTATACCTCTTAACATCACACTGAAAGAAAGCACAAAGACAGACCAGTTGATACAAATTACAAACGTATATTTACCAAGGGGGGAGAGAGTTGATAATGACAGCACACAAAAGAAAGCAGAAGGCAGCAGTGAGATAAAACTTATTAGTAACAATTGAAAAGCCATCCACAGTAATTCCTCCATTGTTCTCTTCTTAACTCCATCTGAGGAATAACAAAGAAGTGCTGCGGTTGGATGATCAAAAAGGCCACAGAAATGAAAACGGATTCCTCCTCCCCTGATTCGATCCACCATTTTCCCTACTGCTGCTGTTTCCCACACTACTTGTGCTTCCGTTCCCGCCACTTGCTCTTCGATTAGTTTGAGCATTGGCAGAACCAAGTGGCGGCAGCTCCAGGCGGCACACTGGGCATGAGTTGTGCTGAACCAACCAAGGAACGATACAGTCGGAATGATAGATATGCTCACAAGGCATCTGCTTCGCTTCACAACCCAACTCAAACTTATCTTTACAAACTGGGCAGTGGGAATCAGTGTTGAGATGCTTCTGGGCGATCTTAACGGTGGGCATTGCATCAATTGATGAACGAGGCGCTGGAGGTGGACCTTGCCTATCGTTCATAGTGAGCTGTTCAATCAGTTCTTCCAATCCAGGCCCCGCGAAAAACTCACCGAAATTAGCTGGCCTCTGTCCAGTTCTTGGACTGCCATTAAAGAAAAACTCAAACCCATCATTGTCTGATATTCTAACAGGGGCTTGGCCTTGAAATATCAACCATGGACCAGAACCAAAGGCCATACGTTGTTCAGAACCAAGATCAGATCTCGGCCTATTTTCAAAATTAGGGTTTCGTCCAGCCATTCTCTGCCTCATAATAGCCGCAAATGCATCCATAATCTCAAATCTTGGATCAGAGAAGCGTTCCATTAATGCAAAGTTGGATCCATCATCAGAATGGAGCCCTGCGAAATCCTGGTGTCTGGTGCCCACCGCCTCATCAAGTTCCTCTACAAAGCCCCCATTGCAGTGTGGGCAAACCGAGTTACGGCCTCGAAGCTGAACTGGCTGACTACATTGATGACACCAATGTGTGTTCCCGCCACTAGACATTTTCTACCACTCAGACCTTCTAAACCCAATCTGAAATCTGACGATCAAATACCTGATCTATTCTGCAGAAAAGGGGTGGGAAAAAAACTGGTCTAAAAACTACAAAACATTATTAAAATCTCCAAGAAAATTACTCAATGTTGTGGCCAGCTACTTTTGTAGGCCAAAAAACCTAACACCAAAGATCCAACAGAAATCCACACAGGAAACATTGCAGTAATTGCAGGTTAAACAGGAAATCAAGGCACTTAGAACCATGCAAGGAAGTCAACGGAGAAAAAGTATTCAACATACAGAGATGAAGAAGATAAAACAGAAGCAAATAAAAATCCATATGTATCCACGAAGACGTAACATCACCATATCAACTATCACCAGAACCAAGAAATAACTAATCTTAACTGAGAGGGGACATAATAATCCCATTCCCGAGTATATAATAGCCTCTATGCTCCTAAGAACTTGAAGGCAAAATGACTAACTATTAAAGCACAGACGCTGAAATTGGAAAACATTAAATACCTAACTGATGACAGTAAGGCAATCACAAAAGTCCCTCAGAAAAGGGCGTTGCACAACTTCTTTCCAAACGCCCGAAAAAACTTGTCCGGACAAAAAACTTAGATTTCCATCTTGTTATCATACCTACAATAACCAAGCACTCCAATGCCAGCAAGCAAGTTTCAAAAGCACTAGCTCCAGATTTGTTTTTTGGGAGATAAGCTATGAAGCATTGGACCCGACGACATGAATACACTGAAAAGAAAAAAAAATCTAAAATAGTAGAGACGAATGCCAGGATTAATAGACAAAAAAACAAATATTTTGCAACATCTAGAAACCTCTAATTCGTAAGTTCAACAACTATATACGTTAATCTTGCTATTTTATTCTTCCACCAGAAGTAACCAAATGTTTGTTTTATTATATCAAAATATTGTCATGCTCATTCTCATAAAAGTTTGAATTCATGACCTAGATTATAGAATATCCGAAAAAGTATCTTAACTTCCTGAAATCAAAGAGAGTCTTAACCTATAAGTGAATGCATTTAAGAAGTATCAGGCATGCATCCACAAGACTACCTGATCAGCAGGTATCCAATACGCTATGAATCCCAACTAGAAGTTTTCGTGCCTTGTGTAAGATTTCAAAAGGAGAAGGCCAAATACAATACACAGAACATATGGATACCAAAGAGCAAAACAAAATTCCACCATAAGAGAAAACTAGAAAATGGTAAAACCAAACAAGTTAAACAACAATCAAATTGCATCTCTCATGCGATTAATTCCCAGAAAACGAAGGAAAATCAATATAAGCGCCAAGTAAAAAGGAAGCCATAATTCAATTTAATGAACATTTTATTGGTATGTAATTTAATGACCAAAATTCACTGGAGACAAGAGCAATTGATGTACAAGCTAATGGACATAACATCATAAAGTAGATAGGAATAAGCAACCGATAAGGATGCAAATTCAATGAAAACTATCCCCATACACAAACATAAACGAAACCCGAATCAATGCGAGTAGACGGATTTATTCGCACATCAAAATAACATCAGGTTCCAATTTCAGAGGAGTAAGTAAACATCCAGTTTCAATTCCAGCAGACTAAGAATCTAACACAATTGCACATAATTGTCAACCAAAGAAACAAAAGAGCAATTCAATTTTATTTTTTTGGCCAGACGAGAGGATGGTAGTACCTTTGTATTTGTTAGATTACTACGAGGGTCAACTTCCTATCCATAGGAGTTGAACCCTAGACCTCAATCTCCAAAGGAGCGCTACCCGACCATTGGGCCAAATCCCAAGGTCAATTCAAAGGAGTAAATAACATCAGCTTTCAATTTTAACAGAGTAAATAAACATCTAGTTTCAATTCCAGCAGATTAAATATCTAATCTAATCTAACATAATTGCGCCTAATTGTCAACCAAAGGGCACTTCAAGATGTTGTTCAATAGCAAGAATTACTAGCAAGAAAACCTGTATCCAAAGGACTGAAAACTGGAAGGGGCAAAAACACGTGTGTGAGAAATTAGTGGAATCTAACCATTAGAAGGAGATGAGAGGTGCAGATGAAAAACCCTAACAAAGAAAGTGGAGATTAAAACCTGCCAAAATTGAGAGTCAAGAGGACGTACAATTCATGAGGCGGTGGTTTTCTGAGAGCGAAAAGGAAACCATATCGAGAGAGGAGAGAGAGAGAGTCGTCGTCGACTCGTCGTCGTGGACTGGTATTTGGGGAAAATACGGTTCTAGGAATTTCGGTGGAGTTTAATGGCGGTCCTTGAAGTTGTATTGGTTGCGCCGCGTGCGTACTGCGCACCCGTTATCCTTGTCTGGGATGTGTCTGTGGTAAATTATAGAAACATGCCCCAAGGTTCACATTGGTTACAAATGTGCCCACAGGGTCGCACTACACTACATGAGATCTTCCCTCGTTTGGATGGTGGTGAAAAGGGGATAAATAAGAAATGAGAGCCCTTTCTTACCAAATTTTATCATTTTTGGTGAAAAATAGTGAGATTTGAGTGATAAATGGAAAGGGCCAATAAAAATATATTTTAGTTATTTTTACTTTTCTCTTCATTTCTCACCAAAACGTTCTATTCAAATACGGAATTTCACAAAAAATCATAACAATTTCCTTTCTTTTTCTCATGAAATCCCTCCATCCTAGGGGCTGTCCAGAAGTCAACTACTAACACTGTAATAGAAATAAGCTAGTATTATTGTAAATTATGGAAATATGGTCTAAGGTTTCTCACCTTGGTAGGCTACATGTGTGCGGCCCATAGGATCCACTAGACTACATCTTTCCTCCGTAAGTGAAGAAGTCAAAGTACTAGTACTAGTTATTAAAGATGATGCGTGTAATTTTAGGAATATCCCAAGTACAGTATTAATCCCTTATCTCTACCAATCAAAGGTTGTCCCTAACGGGGAGGGCGATGGATTGGAGGGGACTTCGGGTTGATGCTGTGAAACGAGATGCACAATATCGTATTGTGTACTTTTAAGCCGTCAGATCGTGTATCCGACGGCTCAGATTTCATTTCGACAATCAACAATCGAAAGCCATTCATTACTGAGATGAGATCCGAGCCATCAGATGCATGATCCGATGGCTTAGAGGCGCGCAGCACGGTGCTGCACACTGGTTGTGGTAGCTGTTGTGGGGGATGGATTCAAATGACTATCCTCCCCTGCAGATGCTTGTAATTTTCATAACAAGTGAGAGTAAAAGGATATTTTCTTAATTTTTTAAGTACTTATTTTTCGCTTTATGACACAGGTCATTCTCTCACAATAAATTACTTTTAATTCAAAAAAAAAATTCCTTATTTTCCTTAGCAAAACGGTACTTCAAATGCTTTGGCAACAGCCATAGCCTGCTCTTCCTGCTCCTCTCTTGGGCTCTCACATTATTAATGAAGTCCGGGCATGCCTATGCTCTTGGAGAGGCCTCAAGCGGACTGATGGAAACCGTTTGTTAGTTGATATCTGGGGCTTAAATTCTAGGATTTTTAGTTCCTAGCTGGTTGTTGTTTTGTCGAATTCTGTTGTCTTCTTTTAGCCGGTGTTTAGGCTTTGGCTCTCTTTTCTTTTCTTGTTAAAGCTCCTTGTTGGTAGCCATTTCAGAGTTTGTTTTCGAAAACTCTGCATATTCTGTTTGTTTGTTCTATAAAGTGGTTAATTTACCCCAAAAAAAAAAAAAAAAAACAGCCATAGCCTACATAAGCAAGTCAATCACAGTGGCAACAATTTCATTTAAAAAAAGAACATGAGTATTTATGTCACAAGGCCCAGTTCCATTATCCTTACAAACCATGAATAAGGTAGGTACATACTATAAGGTGCCTTCAGACAGCAAATGAAGAAGAATATGAATTATGCAAAATCAGCAAGCCAAATAATCTTTATCAGGATCAACCTTGCACACAGATAATCATCAGCTCATATATCTTTCTCGCCTACACCAAGCTTCCACACCTATGATAATAGCTTACATGCCTAACAGCCTCCTCTTAAATAACCTTTTTTTTTTTCCTTTTCATTTTTTGTGGTTGCTGCGTTATTGCTCCATCAACCTCATCGTCAAAAATAAAAATAAAAACACTCGCGTACAGATTCCATCATTGCTGCCAACCGTACTGTTGATTCCGGTTCCCACGACCTGTACCCGAACTCCCATACTGACCACCCCCTTGTGGATAATTCGGAGCACCAACTCCATACCCACCAACCCCTCCTCGGGGCCCACCACTGGGACCACCACTAGAACCATACGGTGGGGCCCCGCGTCCTTGTGGGGGATAAGCCCCACTACCACCATATCCTCCTCCTCCTTGACTGCGATTTGCGTGGCTGTATCCCCCGCTCGCCACTGGATTTCCACCTTGGGGATAACGGCTGGGCCCACCAGAGGGCCGGGGCTTCGCATAGTGGTGGCTGGGTCCTGCGGCAACTGGGGGTTGCTGGTTCGGCCCGGGACGCATTTGGGCGTGTCCTTGACCCGTCTGCTGAATAGGTGGAAGTCGGTTGTGTTGCTGTTGGTGCTGTAGCTTCTGGCGTTTAGCGGTTTCTTCGTGTTGCCGCTGCTGCTGTCGCTTTTTCTTGGTTTGGAACTCGTGGGAAGATTCGTACTTTGGCAAACTGAGCAAAACAGAGATTAGTTGACAAGGGTAGAAAAATGGATCAAGGCATCAAATTAAGAGTTTAAAAAAAGGGTTTAGACAAGAAGGCTGGGACAATCTAAGAACTACCATCAAAATTGAGATGAACAGAAAGAAAGATGATGGAATTCGAACCTCTTGGGATCACAGGGTAATGGATCGGTCCAAAAATATTCGGCATCGAGTGCATCCTTGGCCGATATTCTCTGTATTTAAAAACACACACCTCCACACTATCACAACAGATGCAACCAAAAATTTGGAACGAGAACAAATATATCAATAGATTGAGATGAAAATATAATCAGATGCTAGTAAACACAGATGTACATGTGTAAATCCAGATGCCCATAAAGCACATACACGAGAACAATTTACAGTTAGCTATCAATAGTAGATCCACTAGCTATGAATTGTAAAACTGGACTCTTCATAAACTAAATCAACACAGAGAGCGTTCATTTAAGACACCAATGGCCAGTAAGTAGGTATCAGTATGTCACACGAGCTTGACCTAACTACCCAAGCACAATCACCAGGATACAAATGATAACTGTGTAGCCTATATAATCAATCAATTAAAAATCTACCAGCCCTCAAAACTGCTAATATGAAAATTCAAATGAAGCAAGGAAAAAAGTCAATTAAATATTAAAAGAGTAGCATTCTCTCAGAGTTATTGAAGACAATATAAGCACCACCTAACAATCAGCAAAAGTGTGTTGTATAGATCACAAAGAAAAAGAAAAGAAAGGTGCAGCATTAACTTCAGAGCTCACTATCTGTGTATAAAGCAAGAAAAAAAAGTAGAATTTGGAACCAAAATGTTAAGATAGCCACCCGGGCAGACTGAAGTTTTCTGTAAACTAAACAACTGCAGAGCTTGTAGACAAGTGACATTTAGCATATCAAAAGAGGAAGGCTAGGAACACAACAATATGTACAACATTTTGTATGATATAGTAAGGTGACAGTGTCTCATTGGTACTTTAAGAATAGTGATTCATCCAGTTGCCAACGAAACACTGCCACATAGAAATGTTGTGCAAAATTTTGTGCCTTTTTGTGTTCCTCGACCTTCTCATATAAAAATCAACTAATGGACCTTTAGTGGCATCATGGGAAGAGGCCAGGGGTTCAACCCATATAAGATTCGCCAATTTTTCAGAACAAAGGTAATTGGAGATGATAGTAAGATCACACCTTATTTTGCAGGCAAAAGGGGGGAGAGTGAGAGACAAAAATAACATATCACCGTGTCTAATGAAGAGATACCTGAGATGGATCAAGAGTCAGCATTCTATCGAGCAATTCCAAAGCATGCCTATCAAAGCTATAATGCAAAAGAAGCAGGTGAGTAACGAAGCACAAAACTCAGATATATACTGAACAGGGAAGTTGTAATGTACTTACTGTTTGTAGACCTCTCTAAGACGCCTCTTCAATTGCCTTGTTGGCTTGAAATTGTTATACCAAGGAATCTTAGAGACCCCAGGCCAGTTAGACTCCTCAGGAGCTCCGCATATGTCAAAGATCTTGTTCAATTGTTCAGGCTACAACAACAAAAACAAACAAATAAAGCATACTTCCTGGAAAAATATGACATCAAAAGAAAAACCTGCCACCAAAAAATGCCCATGATCTGAGAATGCCATTGAAGGCAGGCGTTTAAGAAATATGATTAGGCATATCTCTGAGCACGGTTCAAAAAATTGGGTACAGGAGGCAATACATACGACAAAGCAATACATGGCTCAGTCCACCCATGCCGTACAACTTTTTTGACCACTTTTGAGAGTGAAACACAAAATAGTAGACGACTCTTTTTATTTGGTTTGAAATTTCTTTTCAAAATCCCATTTTATAACAATATTCACACAAGGACTGCACCTGTTTAACTAAAACAAGTTCTTGTCCAGTATTTCTGAGACATTAGACCGTCTCAAAGTGCAACGCTTTTCCAGTGAGGTAAATACATACAACATGACTATCTCACATATACTGAATGATGCTTGATCTCAGAATACCTAAGCATTCCATTATCTACCACAAATCTCAGGATTGAAGTGAGAATTGGGAGTTCACATCAGGTCCTTGTTAAAAGTGATTGTTCTTCGTCAATACACTTGAGATGACTAACAGCAAAGAATACCTCATCTTTACCAGGAAAGATCGGCTTCCCATGAAGGAGCTCCGCAAAGATACAGCCAACTGACCACATATCAACAGCTGGACCATACTTTGTGGTCCCAAGCAACAATTCAGGAGGTCTAGTACGTTAAACACGAACAAAGTCAACGAAAACCAGTTATCAGAGATTATTTGGGTGCATGTGTGTTTTGCTCTTCTGGAGGGTGAGCAGAATAACTACCTGTACCATAATGTAATTACACGGTTTGTGAGATTGCCATTATGATCATTTGAGAATGAACGGGCAAGACCAAAATCTGCAAGCTTTAAATTTCCCTCATTGTCTATCAGAAGATTAGAACCTGCGCACAGTTGAAGAACAACAGGTGTCACCCTCGAGACAACAAACAGGATAAAATAAGGAAAAAACTAGCTACCATGCTAACCCTTTATATCACGGTGAAGTACTTGGTTTACATGACAATAGTGAAGCCCCGTCAAAAGCTGTCTCATATAGCACTGGACAATGAAAAAGAGGAAAATGAGGGAGAATGATAGAGAGAGAAGAATGTGACCCAATCATCCAATGATCAATAGTTAGATACTGGAGCATATTGTTCATTATTATTGTGTCATTACCTTAATCTGTGCAACTGAAAATCTCATCCCAGGACGGTCTGCAAGACCTGTCAAATCATGGTCCATATATTCAAAAACCATGTAGATGCCACCTTTGTACTTATTGCCATCTGCAACTCAAAGTCACGCCATTCATATTAGAAATTTCTGTTCTTGAATACGTAGGACGTAGAACATAACCAAAATAAAGAGAGACAACGAGAACTACAGTCTGCAGAAGAGTGAAAATTGAACAGAAACAAATGGAAATAGATCATGGAGCTAAAACTGCACAAAGCACGCCAATATACTTGCCTGGCCTCCCTTGCTCATCCTTTTCAGCACCTGGAAAATGATCTAATCTGTTAGATTTGTTAAATAGAACAGACACTCCCAGAAAATATAGACAGAAGCCCTTAAAAATGAATTTCAAAACTTACCTGGGGATGTTACGATCTCTTTCAACTTAATCACATTTTCATGATGCAGCTTCTTTAAAATTTTAATTTCACGTATGGCAGTTATAGGGAACTGCAAAGTCGAATCAAATATGTACTTTTCAGATGATACTGCCAGTGAAATTTAAGAAAGACAATACAAAGAACCTCAAAAAGTATTTTCTACCCACAGGATACTAAGAATAGAAATGTTCAATTTGTCGGAAAGGAAAGAAAGCATACCCCCTCTCTTTCATTGTCCATCCGTATTTTTTTCAGAGCAACAATTTCTCCAGTTTTGATTTCTCTGGCCATGTAAACTTGACTGCAAAAGCAGAATTGCACAGGCAAAATAATGGATTACAGTACACCGACATCACATCAATAGGAGATCATGCGCAAGAAACAGGGAAAATTTTCAACAACTTCTTTAACTTGAATGACCATCTGTTGAATTGATATCTGACTCACAGCACCACGTATTAAGACCAAGAAGTTGGCAAGGCTCTATGCTAACTACTTGGAAAACAACTTGGCTACTAGGTGCTATTTGAGACCATGAATGTATGAATCCAAGGACCCATAAAAACGTTGGCATAATACTTTGCACAAGAAGATTGGTCATGTGATGAAATGAGGTCATTGGCTACCATCTTTTCATTCAACCCAAACCCTTGTGTTTTTTGCTCTTCTCTTGAACACCTTTAATTGCTGATATATAAGGCCATCATATATGTTACCATTTTTGTCCCAAACATAGTTTTAAAATCGAAGGATTGATGATTTGTATCATAATTCACGTTTGTAACATGCAATTCGACACATTTCAGTGGGTCATCAATGCGAATAGGTTGCATGAATCGAAAATAGCTGTGAATCGTAAGTGAATAGGTGAATCGGTGGTCTGCAATGGTGAATCGTTCAATTCACTTTCAATTTGTTGAATTCAGTTTTACCCCTTTTTTGCCTTTTTGTTGTTGAAAATGGGTTCAAACTATTTTTTTAAGGTCCTTAGTATTACTATATACCATCTTTAGTCTATGTTTCTCCTTATTTAGTCTCAAAAATATATTTCTCTCTCGTTAAGTATTATATAGATATATATTTCTTGTCCATATGAATATATGAACACAAAAACCCAGTCAACTAGGAGAGCTTTGTGTCTTTTAAAACTAAAATTGCTGATGCAATGAAATTATCTAGTTTTTCAGATTTATGTGATCTGATACGCATAGATGTATTGTTGGGTCTTTGGAATGAGTTTACAAATTTTGGACTTCAACTCTTATGCTAAAAATGAAAATCTAAATCATTTAAAAATAGGAACGAAGAAACAAATAAGTTACTACATTATTCATGACAGAAAAAGAGGAAATCGGTGGGAACTTTTTTCTGCTATTAATACACCAGCATTTTTAAATAGTTTAACTCCGTAAATAATAACTTTCTCACCTATGCAGTATAATTTTTCAAATAGTCTAAAAACACAACTTTAGGACACAAACTATGTTTAGAGCCGTCCAGCGTATGAAGGATCACATGCATTAAACGATTCTGGGTGCAGTTGTGTTTTAAAATTGTGTTCCTAATATTGCTCATAACTTTTCAGGAGCTTTAATTTCACAGCATCTGGGTATTTTAATACCACTACAGAAATCTGCATACGTTAGATTTCCTTTGTACGTAACTACGTAAGGAAAAAAAGATTAACTTAGTGGCGAGAGTCTGATATTTTTCCTAAATGGGCATTTGGTGGGGACAGGGGCGGTACCTGGAAGAAGATCAGTAGCTGGTTGAACACTGCGCATGTCCACAGGAGGAGGATCGCAAGTAAAAGGAGGTGGGGGGAATAGTTCTTCATGATTGTGTGAAGAATTCACTAACCCATACTTGATATTTATAGTACGAACTGTACAACTGAACGCAGCTAATGACACTCTGCCCCCACCAATGTTCTAAAAATCACTAGGCGCTAGTCAGGCAGAAAAGGGGCGCCTAGCGCCTATGCGGGTACTAGGCGTCCAACTAGTTGGCTGTCTAATCTAGGCACCAGACCACAGCCTAGCGCCTAGGCGGAGACTAATCGGCCTAGGCGGCCGCCTTTCAGAACACTGGCCCCCGCTAAGTTAATCATTGTTTTAATTGCTTAATTTTTTCCTCCTATATAAGGCCATCATATCTGTTACCATTTTTGTCCCAAACATAGCTTTTAGAATTGTACGATTGATGATTCGTATCGTAATTCATGATTCGTATCATGCTATTCAAGGTTCTCAATACGAATAGGTTGCATGAATCAAAAATAACTGTGAATCGTAAGTGAATGGGTGGCCCGAATTGGTGAATCACTTTCAATTTGCTAATACAGTTTTACCCTTTCTTTTGCCTTTGAAAAAGGAGTTCAAACTATTTTTTAAGGTCTTTAGTACTATTATATATATGCCATCTTTAGTCTATGTTTCTCCTTATTTAGTCTCAAAAATATATTTCTCTCATTAGGGGAGATTTATTTTGAGCGTGTCAAAAAACAATAAAGAAAAAATGGCATACAACCACCCTAAAGACATTCTAAGGGTTCGTTTTGTACGTTTATAAGTAGGATTCCCGAATCCTCATCTCTTGCAAGTTGCACAATAGAAACGGCTTACCAACTACTCCACATTATTATCAAATCATCATTCAAAACAAGCTTTTTATTAATTTAGATTTAATACTATAGTATATATTTTTGTTACCAAAATTAATAAATATACTTTCCTTGTATTCTAGAAATCACGACCAATCGGAGCAATTCATGGTTCACTCCGATTCACCATTTGAAAAAAGGACCATTTCGATTCTCAATTTGATTCATGATTTGACAACCTTGGACTCCCAAACTAAACAAAAGACAAACAATGGCCTGCAGTAACTATGAACCATGGGTAAGTTCTTGACATACAAGTAAAAGGTGCAGATGCAGGTACAACTTCAATACGGCTGCATGCATGCCAAATAGGGCCGACAACAAAAGAACTTGGGTACACGAAGCAGAGCACAATGGCCTGCAGTAACTATGAACTATGGGTACTTCAAAGTTCTTGACATACAGGTAAATGGCACAGATGCAGGTACCACTTCAATACGGCTGCATATAGTGCAGACCACAAAAGACCTTGGGTACGCGAAGCAGAACACAAGATTGTTTGTGCTTTGTTAAGAAACTTAATGACCTTTGAAAATATGTTCAAGCTCTGTTCCTAATCCGTCAAGACGATCTCAAACAGCTCAGCGTGGCAGCATGAGTAGCTTGGTTTTTTACACCACATAATCTTATACTTCCCAAAAATTGTTTCGAAACTTATCGAGCTTAGCTCAAGTGGCTTGGTTTCCCAATCCGTATCTCTGTCATTGAGTTGAGCAATGAAAATTTAACGAGGTTCCACGACGATCCAAAAGAAGCTACAAGCTTTTAACCAGACGAAGAAGATTTCAACACTAGTACTAGTAGCTTGTTTCTTCTAACAATCTTAGGTAGGACAACAAGCTGGTTAAATACCTATAAAAAAAATAAGCTGGTTAAATAATCCTCTATCAGTGTCAATGTGTGCTCAATTGTAAAGGCGACGAACTGAAACAGAATCCAGATTTTTCGCAAACAGTATTACAGCTATATATATGTATATATAGAGAGAGAGGACTCACCCATAGGTTCCTTCGCCAATCTGTTCGAGTTTCTCGAAACAGTCGACGCTTCTGGAACCCCAGGAAGGGGATTCGATGATGTTCAGCTGCCCTGGAGCCGCTATTGCCATAATTACCAATACCTAATTATGCCCTTCTCTTGTTCTTTTTCTTTGTCGTCGTTTGTTTTCTTCTTCTCTCTCCTTCTTCCTTACTGTATTGTGGTAGATCGTCTGCGCTGTTACGGAACGAAGCAAGCAATATGCAGTTGACTAGGCGCAGCAGCGGCGGAGGAGGTAGCGGCCGATGCGGTGTTTTTCTAGGCTTAATAGCTCAACCTAGTTTACTGTCGGTATCAGGGACGGGGAGAATATTTTGGAGACAACTACATTAAACCCCCTAACTTATTATCTTTGCATGAGTTTTCCCCTTAATCTATTGTGGTATTCAAACTCTCACCCTGCTCCGCTAAGCTTTTTTTTTTTTATAGCACTTTTTGTCTTTATTTAATTTATTTTTCACTTTTTGTTAGTCTTGTGGCGAACTTTTGTGAATTATTAATTTGTCTTAAAGAGCCAAATTAGAAAAGTAAAAAAATATATATTTACCTAAGTAGTTAGGGAAATTTGTCTCGAAGAGCCAAAATAGAAAAGTAAAAAATTAATAATTTACCTAAGTAGTTGGGGAAATTTGTCTCGAAAAGACAAATTAGAAAAGTAAAAAAAAATAAAAAAGTTACCTAAATAGTTAGGGAAATGATCCCTTTTTATAAAGTTATTGTTATTTTGCTGTTCAAAATATTAGGATAAAAGTCATCATTTTTTATTTTTTTATCCGTCTTGACAAGATCAATCAGAAAATCAAAAAATAAAGTGCAAATTTAACATATGCAAAAAAAAATGAATAAGATCAAAACAAAAAAAATTTCTTAAAAGTCAAAAAAAGTCCTTATTTGAGAATCTAACCCCTTTTAAAAAGCAAAAATGATACTCATACAAATTTTTTGTGCACAAATCATGTGTTGATTGTGATGTAGGTCCACTCTGGGTCCTACGTAAACGATCCAATCCGTTCATTAAATTCGATACCTATATGTGCTCGATCAAATCATCAGACTATTTATTATCTTGAATAATAGGCATCGGATTGAGCTGATTTTTAATGAGAACCCTTGAAAAAATATTTTGCATTTAATGAAAGGATCGGATCGTTTGTATGGGATCCCAAATGGACCCCACACTGAAATCTATTCTGTGCATAATTGTTATGTGAGTAGCATGTTTGTTGAAAGAGCATCTCCAACAACCCACCACTATTTCTCTATTTAAGAGTATGAATGTAACATATTGACGGGAGATTAGTAATTTATCCTTTATTTTCTTTAAATCTTTGTACTTTGAGAAGAATTTTAGAGGACCCATTGTCCTTTTTAGAGATTTGGATACCTAAAAATATTTTGGCCCTCTAATTATAGAGAACCCAAAGGAAATTTCCGGACCAAATCTCTAAAAAAAAAACAAAATGTATCGCTCCAAAAAATTCCCGTAAAATATAAAAGTTAAAAAATATGAGGGTATAAATTATAAAATCTTATTTCCTTGATATGTCACATCCATACTCTCAAATAGATAATAGATGCGGGCCGGAGATGCTTACGCTACTTGTATTGTGGCAAGAAAGTGAAGAAACCCCTGTTGTTAGCATGATGGGTTTTGAATGGAACATACCAGGTGAGTAGAGGACATGACCTGCTAGTGTGTTTAGATTTGTTTTTTTTTAATCAAAAAAATAGTTGTAAATATATACATATATATATATATATAATTTTAGATTCCTCTCGTTACGATAAAGTAATAATCTATCAAAAAAATTGAAACGAAACAAAAAATATAGAGTATTTGAGCAAAGTAAAAAAAAAAAATTCCAAGTGGCTTATTAAGCCAAAGCAGGCCTAAAACTAATTTTTCTATCCATTGAATGAGAAATATATAATTTAATCAAGTTCCATATTTACAGACAGAAACATGGAGCTCCATAATTTAAAAGGAAAAGAAAAGTAAAGAAAATAAAAAATTTATGATTCCTCTCGTCAAAACGAATTAATAACCTACAAAAATTTGGCGCAAAACTAACAAATGAAAAATAAAAATTAAATAAAGACAATTTCCATATTTAAGTGAAGTTCAAAAGAACACCGCCTAAAAATCACGTTTAACATTAATGCTTTGTTTGGTTTGTGATTTAATTAGTATTTTTGGATAATGAGTGGAGAGAGAAATGAGAGTAATTATTTCAGAGAGAAATGAGAGTAATGGTTGGAGAGAGAGGTAAAAAGTAGAGAGAGATAGAGTGAGAAATGATAATAATCATTGAAAAGTTAAAAAGAAAAATGAAAATAATGATTAAATTAAAAAATATTTTTTGAGTACAGTAATGAAATGAACATGGCATGATCTCCGAAAATAAAATTTCCCCGCCATACTTTTACTCCTCTTCAAATTTCATCCAGTCAAAAAGGTTAAAGAAAATGCGGCAATCTGCGCACGTTAGATTACCTTCATAGTCATACGACTCATACCTAAGGAAAAAGTGAGCCGAGGGTTAATCCTCTCTATTAGCGGATTTGCTCCTTACACAATTCACTAGTTTTAGAGCTGATTCTTAAAGCTAGACTGTAAGGCCATCCACAGTGGTATAATCAAAAAAGGATAATCAAAAGTTGACACATCAGCTTTTGATTATTCACTTAAGAGGTTTCTAAGCTTAACAATATTAAGCTTCACTATGGTCATTTCTAGTCCATAACCAAAATATGGGGTCCACTACAATTTCACTCTCTATCTCCCTCCATTTTCCGTCATTCATTTCCCTCCATTTACGTTTTTTATGGGTTAAAATATATCGATTCCCTCTCTTGATTTTAGGGAAAAAAAATCGATGACTTCCTTCCCTCCTATTATGAATTTGTGTGTGTGTGTGTGTGTGTGGGGAAGGGGGGGGGGGGGGAAATGAAACAGGAAAAAAGAGTGAAACACCTTAATCCGGCGACGATGAGTTGAATTGTAGATGATCGAAAGATATGAGTTTCACTTCTGAAGAAAAAGAAAAAGAAATAATTTGTGGGTGAAGTGAAGAAAACATAGAGTAGGCGAAGAAACTTGGCTACATAAAATTTTTATTCATCAATTTTATTTTTTTTACCAAAAAAAAAAAAGAGTAGGCGAAGAAGAGAAAAAGAAAATACCAGTTGAAACACGTGTGTATACAAATTTTGGAATTAGTTAACTTATGTGGTGTAGGGTTCACAAATTTTGATTATTGAAAAAGGTTGCTAGTTTTGATTATCCAAAGCCTAAAATTTGATTATTTCTAAGGATGTTGCTAAGTTTGATTATACCATTGTGAGCGATCTTTTGCAACAACATTATTAATTTTAAAAATAATTGACATTTGATTATACCACTATGGATGGCCTAATAACAAATTTTTTTTTAAATTTTATAGTTTCAGCATGAACAAACGTCTTTGACCGAGCTCTGAATAAAATTGGTCGGATTGCGAGTAAGTTAGACCAACCCCACCAAAAAAAATGCAAACATAATGTAAAACGTGACAACACGAAATCTGAACCCGGACTCGTTTGCCAGAATGAACCGGATTGGATAATTCAGGACAAGTCCGTATTAATTTCGCGCAATCCGGGAGGATTCGCCACGAAACTAACAAAACAAAACCAAAAAAAAAGAAAAAAGAAGAGCAAAACTCACAGCCGCCAGATTCATCAATCCCTCGTTCATCCTCCTCCGGCCGCCCGATTCACCGAAGTAAGAACTAAATCCACACGCACATAAACGTGTATCTGTGTGGTTATGGGAATTAGAGGCGTTCTCATTTGAACGCGTTTTGATTTCTGTGCTGTTTTTTTTTTTTTTTCATTTCTTAATTGGGGATTGAATTGGCTGTGTGTTTCTGTTTGCCGTCATTTTGTTAGATCGATCGTGGTTCGGAGCCAAGCGTGGACTGGGTGTGGATGGTTCTGCTTGCAATTTGTTGGTGATTGAGCTGTAGAACTCTGAGCAATCAAGGATTTACCTTTTGGATGTCGGATATGGATTTGGTATCCAGTTCCAAGGTAACTTAATCGGCTCGCTTCCCCGTTATTACGGGATATATCTAATTCTGAATGTTGTGATTTTAGTGTATTCCTTTGTGTGCCGTTGGCAATGGTCTTGAAAGACCAGTCCTTGTGCACGTATTTGTTACTTTGTTTAGCATTGCGAGTAGGGAACTGGTTTTCACTCCATTTTTTGCACTTGTGCGCCATGATTTTTTAATATGTGGAAAAGTTATTTGGGAAGCGATGTACGAGAGGGCATGTTTGTTATTTCGGATTGATGAGGCGAAATAGGAAGTGCGCAGGATGTATTCGAAAAAGAACCGTGCTTAAATTACTTCCCCGTAACGTACTTAATTTGTTACAGCCTGCTAGTTTCTTAAATGACTGTATTTGTCGTTTAGGGGCATGGTAGTTTCTTATGCCGAGCATAAGTCATTCATGTTTGTTTCTGACGGTTTTTAAGTACTTAGAAAGCTGACGCGCTGACAGAGCGTTTTTTGGGGATTCATAAGTATATTTATTTTTGCATTCTTGTTTGCTGAAAGTAATTTAATCTATCATTTTGTTGGATGTGTTGCTAGTTCAAATTATCTCAATTTCCGCCTACCCGCAGGATGAATCACAAAGGTTGCAATCTGTGTGATGGTTCTGTTGAGAAATGTTTGATTATGGACGACTAATAGTAAAGGAAGGCACCCTAGTTGATGCTTCTCTTAATGTCAAAAAGTGCCCTGTTTTTAAGAAGAAGATATTGGAGGCAGAATCCTTTGATAAACCAAGAAGGAGATTCAACAACGATAGCTTAGGCAGTTTGAGATTCTCTAGGGTGCCAAAATGGTTATTCAGATGGGAAGTAATGAATTTGAGGAGGTTAGAAATACAACTTCAGTGTGAGGCCAATAGCGCTTCCTAAAACAAGTTACTTAAATTTGTTGGATAGGTATTTGTTTCTATTCGTTTCAAGATAACTTTTCTGAGCTTGGTTTGAAACTTTGATGGCTTTCTGCCCAAGGATGGTATTTTCTTGATGGAGGAAATGTGATTTGAAACCATGTTGCAATCTTCTGCTACATCACGGGCGCCAGCCCAAATGCATTTCTGGTTTGAGAGTTTTTCCAGAGACATTCACGAGATGACTGCAGAGTTTTGCCTTTTTGAAGTCATTGTAATATAATCTATCGATGCTTTGTCATTTTTTTTGATTGGGGGGGGGGGGGGGGGGGGGGCTTTTTCTGTTATTGCCTCTTCATTGCTTCACAGGTCTCATTCTAGCTGTTTACCTTGGTTTTACGGTTAATGACCTATATGACCTGGTACTTTCGTTTTGGTTGCAATGGATTGGTGATGGTGTCCCTTCTGTCTTGCAGGACAAATTGATGTATTTCAGAATAAAGGAGCTCAAGGATGTACTCTCTCAACTAGGCCTTCCGAAGCAGGGAAAGAAGCAGGTTCTGTACCTGAGATTTGGTTATAGTTCCTGTGGTTCATTAGCTTGCATGAATGGCCGTGATTGGTTGTTGACCTTTCATGACAACTCAATTGTTGTAACTGCATCATCTGCTACTTTGATAATTGGCTCAATGATATTTGCTTGTTCCCAGTTGTTTCAATTTTACTTCTAAAGAAATCCCATTTTTGTTGCGATTGGTTTGTTAGTTATATTGTGCTTCATTTTCGCTTCATTCTACGAAGCATCACTTTAACGAATATAGAACCATTTTTGGATGGACAATATCTTTTATAATTGTTGTCTGGTTCTATCAATGGCTCAACATATTATGAAATTCCTTATTTTGTATGCTCTGATTGCGAAGACAACCCTTATGGGTTCTCTTGTCCACTGTACATTATCCGCTGTCCATGTTTGGGTTTATTGTTTTTTTTATCATTTTGCGACTTCGTCAGCCATTTGTTTGGTCCTTGTTCTGCACTTGTAAATGATTGGGCATTTCATTCAAACATTCATTGGCAAAATCTTTTGCTCCCATCGCCCATTCCCTCTTCACTTAGCATTCTCTAACTGCTGTTTTCAGAGATATGTATGTAACTCTTCATTTTCTGAAGTTGTAACATCTCCTATCAGTATTTCTTGTTGTCTCTTTGAGTAAAATTCTATGTGCATAGGAAAGATGGTGGATGGCATTAAAATTGCCCATCTTCGTTTCGCGTGGGTAGCGGTGTTAAATTTGATAAATCTTCTTTCCGGTGAATTGGGATTGGCCAGAGACGGTTTGCAGCAACAGGAATTCACTGTTCAGAACTTTGTTGATCTTCCAGTAATCTTGAATGACTAAGGTGTTGTTCCAAATGAATAGTAAAAAGAACTTTTAGAAAAAGAAGGTTTTTCAAGCTCAAAAATGATGTGTTTACGCAAATAATTTTCCTACCAATATGGATCTTGTTTGATAGATCTCATTGAGATCTTTTAAACTGTGCAAAAAAAATTAAAAATTATTTTTCATTTTCATTATATTTGAGCTTGAAAAACCTTCTTTTTCTAAAAGTTCTTTTTACTATTCATTTGGAACACCACCTAATTACTTCATTGTATAGTGTAGCTTACAGAGCTTCAGATGATGTGTATCTTTCCATTATTGGCTTTACCTTCTGTTTATAGACCTGGCAAGCTTGTCCTCCTAGCTTTGTTAGGCTAACCATGGTTCTGGACCTGTTGGGTTGCCACGGCAACCACGGGTTGTGAATTCATTACTTCTCATTATCGGAAGTTGCGTGCCTTCATATTGCAAGCACCCTCTTATTTGTGAAACATTTTCAATTCAAATATTCCTGGTGTCGCACACCTTCCACAGAGGCTGGATGCCATGGTGCTCTCTACAATTGGCTTGCTTTGCTGGTGTTGCATTTTCTGCCCGACTAACCACGTTGCCGATAACTGCATTCTTGTCTGGCTGACCCAGTTATAAATACATAGTATCCATCTGCATTATGCAGACTTGGTCATGCTTGTGGCTACTAAATCAGCCTATAATGATGGAGAACTTTTTCCGACTAAAACTGTGCTGAAGTCTGTACTTCGAATTCAGAGTTTGCTAAAGTGGCCTTTAGATAAATAATATCTGAAGCTAATTTGACCATCCACAGCATGATGCAATGGGCAAGCTGTCTGAGAATTGATATACTATTCTAGGACTTGGAGGCTACTTTTATTTTTCACATGGAAATTTGTTTACTTTCATTTGTCTTAAACTGCTGCTAATTTTACATGGCTTGCTTCATATTTATGACTTTTAAGTTGGATTATCACGAAAGGTAAATGGGTCTGATTTGTGTATAGGTGAATTCTGCAGGACCTTGTAGACCTTTACTATGTTTTTTCATCATAACTACTTCATTATCTTTTTTATAGTTGGAGTACCAATGAGTTCTGATTGGTTTATAATTGAATTCTGCAGGACCTTGTAGATCGAATAGTAGCCATTCTTTCTGATGAACAAGGTACTTGGTGCTGTTTCATTTGGTTGCTTTTACCCCTCGAATATGACAGATAAAGTGATGTCTAGTCCAGTGGTTATTTACTTCCCCTTTTCATTATTAAGTGCGCCCAAGTGTTTACCATTTAGTTTTGCAAAATTCTGTAAATAAGGAACTTCCTTTTTAGGTAATATCCTTGTTTCTCATCATCTTCGAATTAGTTGGTCAATGTTGCTGAGATGAGAATACTTATTCCATGAGTTATTTCTTGTCATTGCTGTTTCTATTCGTGCTTCCCAGGTTTTCCATAACTTCAAAAGTAGGTCTTGCTTGTGCAAGCCTATTTTATAAGAGAAAGTCACATTTTATGTTTTTATCTCAAAACCTTGTTATTTGATACAGACATGGTGGTCTTGTCATTTTAGTATCTTGAACTACCTTAAGCAAAAATCATTCCTAAATTAAACGAAAGAGTTTACCTTGAGGGAGTTACTAGACAAGGCGAGGAATGGGAATCAATCTTGTCCATCTCTTTGAAATTCAGATTGTGGGTATGTTCGATGGTGTATTTTAAGGCAGATTTATACATTTAGGGCATCCTTCAGAGTTTGACCAAAATGTTTGAACTCCCAAGGGGACTTCTTTCCTCTCCGATTGGTCTTTTTTTTATGACTGTGCAAAGAAGTTGTGATTGCTTTGTCTATTTTGGTGCAGTTCCTGGTATGTGGGCAAAGAAATACGCCGTTGGGAAGGAAGATTTAGCAAAACTAGTAGATGACACTTACAGGTGTTTGTTTTTCTGTTGTATTTTTACATTTTCAGATCATTACTTTGGTTGATTGGATACACAGTTTTTTTTTTTCTGCATGTGGTATTGAACTTTTATTGTGGTCGTGTACTATATTGTTATTTCATAATGACATTGGTGGCCTCAAAATTCGGTTACCTCAACTTTTGCACATTTCCGTCTCTTCAGAAAAATGCAGGTTTCTGGGGCTACTGAATTAGCATCTAAAGGACCGGGTGTGTCAGGCAGCTGTAATACAGGTGTCAAGGTTGAAATTGACGATTCTCATGAAGTTGATAAGATCCGTTGTCCTTGTGGAAGTTCATTGCAAACTGATTCAATGATCAAGGTCAGACGGATGACTTTTAGCTTCTGTATAAGTTTCTCTCTCTGAAGTCTCATCTCTTCTTTAATACTCTATCTTCTTTACGTCCTCTGCAAGAGTTTGCATTCCTTGTATGCTTATATCTGTTCATTTTTAAGGTTAGTAGTGTTGTTTCAGAATTTCCGGGAGTGTGTTGCTGAGTTTGGTCTTCTTACCTGTGAATGTGTATTAAAAAATGACATGCATTTTGAATGCCAATATAATGAACTAACGAAGTGCCAGAAGGCCTCCTTGCAAGGATATGTATTACTAACCGAAAGGATGTTTTATATGTCATTATGTGGATTACCTTTGTTGTATTTTGTGCAGTAGTTTTTATTGCTTATATTCTAGCATAATTGTATTATATTGTCTTTTGAAAGGGATATTCTCAAGCATAATAGTTCCCATTGCGGTGGGGCTTCTCTATTCCAAGCTCATACATCAGGATTAGCGCTTTTTATTCTGTCTCCCCTAGTTGTGGGTCTGTCATGTCATGTCACTGGGGTATGAGGTATCTGCTAATATGCAACATTAAGTGCACAAGTGAATGAGATTCTCTCTCTCTCCTTCTGTGTAATAGTTCTGTGCTATTGTTTTGTTGATGTGTTTTTTAGATTTCCACCAACTAGTGTAGGTTAGCTATGAGTTATTCTCTGCAGCACTATCTCAGCTTTGGCCATAATCTGATGCCATTTTAGGTGCTTCTCATAATAAGTATTAATGTTTTTTGGTCTTGAAATACTCTCAACTGGATAAAAGGATTATTATTTGCCTTTACTTCTACTTGTCTTCTGCTCATACTAATCTGCACTGCAGTCCTTGATCAGTACTGCATGGAAATTTACTAACATAAATTTGATAGGGAGTAACTAACAAAGCAGTTTTGAATTGTTTGAAGAAAGTTCCGTTGGTCTTTTTGTCATCATTCGAAATTGTGCTTTTTCCTAGCATGATTAGGTATTATTATGTTACACAGGGCTGCTAAAAGAACCAAGCTTCTCGAGTCTGAGCTCATGTTTGTTCATTAAAAGCTTGTTCAAGATTGGTTTTCTACATTAACAAACTAAGCTTGAACATTTTTTTGAAGCTCGTTAAGATTTCAAGCTTGGCTTGAACAGGTTACCACTCGGCTCGTTCCGCTTATTGTGTATAAAAAATTCAAGCTACTTGAGATCAGCTCGTGTTTGGCTTGATTAAAGCTTGTTAGCGATTGGCTCGTCTTATAGTCAAGCTAAGCTTGAACATATTTTTGAAGCTTGTTAAGTTATCAAACCAAGCTTGATCAACTACCCACTTGGCTCGTTTATCACCCCTACTGTTGCGTTGGTAAATGTTCTGTGTGTGCAGTGATCAGGTTGTCAGAGCCCTGTAAAGATGTATTCTTGGGGGAATAGGATTAAATTTACCTCTTAGGTTTTGGATTTCTTCTAGGGATTGAGTATAGTTCAGTTTATGTTATATGACTGACTTAATTCCTTTTGCTATTTTGTGAATGGAAAGTGGAATAAGAAAGCTAGCTAGTTTAGTAGTCAGAAGGAAGGCACAATTACATGGAACATTTAGGGATAGGCATTCTACAAGTGTCGGTAGGAAAGCACAATTACATGGAACATTTTGGGAAAGGCATTCTAGTATGCCAGTGTTCTTGAGCTTTGGCTTCAGACTGCTCAATATTTTCACATTATGACTTGAAGTACATCTGTTCATGTACTACTTATAAGCGAAACTAATATGTTGCCCATGTCTCAGTATTTACCCCTTGGCAAGTACTTACCCATCCTAAATTAAGGACAAAAGCATCACTTATCAAATTTTCGTTAACACAATATAATAACACTGGCCAAAGCAAAAAGACCTACATTTTTGTGCTATTGCTCTCAACAGTTAGTGAAGCTCTGTGCACCAAGCATGCAATGTTTTCTCTGATGGCCTCTTCCCAGTTGCCTTGTGCATTGTGTCTTTTAAGTATTACCTGGCTTGTTCGGTAACCTTTTGTGCATCAGTTGAATAGCAGCTGCTACTGTACATTCAGTTGCATGATTATACAAAGCCCTAACGGAATGTAGAGGTACTACTGTACTATTGTGAAAAGACCAGTACTTCGCTTTCTTTTAGTTGAACAATTTAGAAATCTTCTGAATTCTTTGTGCCTAATACAGAAGAGAATTTTCTCCTTCATGAGTCCTTTCACCTTTTAGTGCTGCATGAATTTTAGAAGATTCACAACTGGATTTGTTGGGAGTTGACCTTTTCGACGTCCTGTAATGCACAGAAATACAAAATTTGTGATTATCTTTTGTATTGACTAGTACTCTAGGCCTTGCCCTCTCTTCACTTTATTACTTAAAAAAGTTACTTCATTGTGCAGTGCGAGGATCAGAAGTGCCATGTGTGGCAGCATGTTGGTTGTGTTATTATTCCTGAGAAACCTACAGATGGTGTTCTACCAGCTCCTCCTGAGATTTTCTTTTGTGAAATCTGTAGACTCCGTCGGGCAGATCCGTATGTGATACCATTGTTTTTTCCTCTCTTATGCCTTGAACTGGATTTAAATGCATGTTTCATGATTTTTGAGAGAGCTTTTTTACTTGTTTGGTACTAGATATTTTAACTCTTGCTTCTGTTATGGGTTTTGTTCAGATCCTGATTTTTGTCTTACTGGCACTACTTTTTCCCCTGCTAGTAGTTTCTGATTCGGTTTATTTCCATTTTATTTCTCAAATCTTCACTCTATTAATGGCTTTTCTTAATGAAAATAATAGATCAACATGCTATTTTCTTTATTCTTTGAAAATGCTAATATTGTGGTTTCTCTCATCTACGTTTCCATCTTTTTTGGTTTTCTGTAATTTAGGATTTGTATCCTTCTTCTTTGAGAAGGCTCATAAGTACTCTTTGGCTTGTTTTTTTTTTTTTTTTTGATAAATAAATAGTTGTATTTAGAAGGCGGCATCAAGGGAATGCCACCCATATACAAGAGAAGGCCACATAACAAAAAGGCCCTATACAATGCCGAGAGAATAGTAAAGCTCAAACCAATCTAAGAATTGGTCAAGGGATGGAAAACAATCTCCCTTGTACCAACTGTACAAGTTATTCACCAAATTTTTTTTTATCCTAGATAGAGGTTTTTCCACCCCTTCAAAAACTCTCGAATTTCTCTCACGCCATAAGACCTACATTAAACAAAGCAGAATCATGGCCCACAAACTCTTCCTTCTCTTACCCATTCTAACACCCCTCCAAGCAACAAGAAGTTCCATGACATTTCTAGACACAATCCATTGTATCCCAAACCAGGAAAACACCAATGCCCAAAGATCCCACGCCACCACACAATGAATGAGCAAATGGCCAACCGTCTCCGCATCCCTTTTACACATATAACACCAATTGATAATGATTTTCCGCCTTCTAATCAAATTATCGATCGTAAGAATTTTGCCTTGGGCCACACACCACACTAAAAAACTCACCTTCAATGGCGCCTTAGTTTTCCAAATCGAAGACCACGGAAAGGTTGAATCACCGTCCTCGCCAAGCACTTGATAAAAGGATTTTAGTTTCCGTTTGACCAAAAAAAAAAGATAAAAGGATTTCACTTGAAAGGATCCTGATTTTGAAAGATCCCAGCGCAACTCATCACCCCCTTCTCCTATCCCAAGGGTACTATATACAGTAGAGAGCAAGACCATCAAATCCTCCTCCTCCCAATCATTCACTTGGCTTGTTTGCAATTTCTCAGTCCTATTTGTTCGTCATTGTTCATTATGACACGAGTAAGTGGGCCATTATCCTCCAAAGTTAATATTGTTAAATCTTGTGCTCGAAGTTAGAGTATTTTCAGTCCCGAAATTAGAAGTTACCGAAAGTTCTGTTGCCCACTAGGAATTTTGTTAGTGCTCACTCCTGCTACCTAAAATACTTGTCCGGATAATGTGGTATATAAACTATTCTCCACTTTGAGCTATCTTTCCCAATCTCCTGAATCCTGACTCAAATAGCCTTACAAAGTTTTCACTTCTCTGATTTATTTTGTGATATGCAGCTTTTGGACAACGGTGACTCATCCTTTGTATCCTGTTAAATTAACCACCACAAATGTTCCAACGGATGGGTAAGGGCATGATAAATGCTTATGCATTTGCATATTGTTTCTCCACTCTTTTCTTTCAAGTATAATGTAGGTGCTCTCTATAAAGTGTAAATGTCGTCTTATCTGTGTTAAGATGTCTTTTGGTTGTTTGTATTTTGCTTAAGGATGAACTTCACTTTGGTAGATTTGTTTTGCTTCTGGGAAAAGCTTTATCCGCGGTCTTTTAGACTTCAAGTTTCGTGTTATGATGACTTTCTTGTGGGAAGTCATACATTATCATTTACCTATTTCAGAAAGAGAAGTTGGCAAATGGTAATGTTTACCTTGCTTTAACATTAAGTGAATGTAGATTCACCAAATTAGTTTCATTCTACGCTATGTTTCATGAACTAGGGCGGTATGGGTTTTGGCTGCTGAAGGGCTGCGTATCTAGGGGTTGGACCTATCAATCAAACCTAAAATTGATGGGCATGTGGAGGTGGCAAAACGGTCATCTCTTGTATTTTACGTATTTTTTTCCGGATAAAGTGGTGTTTGATATTCCAAATTAGTCATGGTACTCATTTATAGCACTACATGTAATGGCCATGCTACATGAAACTATGTAGCAAGTGCGCGACGTCACATGCTCACAGAAGGGCAACTATAAAGCAATTTTACCTGTTTCATGAATATGCATGAAAATGAGATTTTCATTTCTCGGGTTTAATCTTTGCCCTCCAACAAGAGCATCTTCTTGGTGGAATTATGGTCGTAGCACTATTAATAGAGCTTTGTGTAGAGCTTGTAACATTTGAGAACATATTTTGTAACTAACTGTAGTTAGGCTCTTGTTTTTTTAGTTTGGTGTTCCTGTCTAGTTTCCCAGTAGGTTGCTGGTTTTTCCGGGTTATGCCCTTTGTTTCTTGTATTCTTGTCTCATTTTTGGTAATAAAATCCCTCTTTACCAAAAAAATTGAAAGTTATGCTTTAGAATCTTAAATGTAAAAGAGCCTCTGTTTGGATTTAATCATTGGTATGACTATGCCATGATTTTTAGGATATGTGTGGATGTTTGTCCAACATGGATCTGTAGTGCTTGACGATTGCTTTGTCGACATAGGCCTGAAGCATTCTTAAAAGAGGCCTTGATTCTTATATCTACTATTAGGCAGTAGCCGCAGTATTATCAGTGGATTTCCCTTGTTCCCTGAAGCTTATAATATTCTTATTGTTTGGTAAAGTTTTGTGTGAGCCCTTTTTTCTTGTATTATAATTTGCTTTCCCTACAAAATTTTCAGTACAAACCCAGTGCAAAGCGTTGAGAAAACATTCCAACTTTCAAGAGTGGACAAGGAATTGTTGGCGAAACAAGAGTATGATGTTCAGGTTGGTTGGTATGCAAATGCTCTGGCTCACGAAATATAGTACTCCCTCCGCCCCATAATTTTTGGTCCATTATGAAAAGTCGTGGCATTTATGGGATAAATAATAAAGCACTTCCATGCATAATTTTTTGTACTCTTTCGCACCAATCTTTAAAGTTATGGGATCGAGGGAGTATTTATCAGGGATTAGAGAGGTTTAATGATTCATTAACAAATATGACCTAGGCGTGGTGTATGCTTCTCAACGACAAGGTTTCATTTAGGATGCAGTGGCCGCAGTTTGCAGACCTACAGGTCAATGGTATGCTTTGCTAATTTCTCTCTCTCTCTCTCTCTCTCTCTCTCTCTCTCTCTCTCTCGTAGCTCTCTCGTAGCCTCATGTTTCTTAATTGTGGAAGCTGGGAAACTAAATCGTGATATTTTCACTGAAGTACCTTATTTCTATATATTGTTTGAGATTCTGCGGTATTACTAATCATTTAGCCTCTTGAAAATGGCAAGTTATCCTGCATAGCAAGAGAATTCGTTTGATGAAAAGTTCTTTTGTATGGTCGTAAACTTCATTGGAAGCATTAGGTGGGGGGCTACATAAGGGGGTGCACTGTGCAACCATGTATACTCTGCTAGATGACCTAGAAATTTACCCTTGCCAATTGTCAAATAACCTATGAATCCACATAACACACTTCGAGGATCAGACTACCACTTTGAAAGAGTTAAGCAGCCTTCCTCAGTCTAACTGAAATTTGCTATTCTCTAATGTAACTAGAAATCTTTTTCGACTGCTCATATTCTAGATTCTGTCTAGGATGATCAGATCCCTGATTACTGAGTGGTATTGTCTTTCCTATACTCTCCATCCTTGGCAACCATTGATTAATGGGCTTGTAGCACGTTTAATGGTAAAGATTGCACAATGTTGTTAGGAAATTGGCTTGGGCAGCCTTGGTGGTATACTTCATTTGGCACTCGGCAGGAACGGAATTGCGATCTTTCAAAGGGATTCAAAGGTTGCTCAGATTATTAGTGGATTAGATCATGTTTGAAGTTAGAATTAAGGCTTCTCAAATTAGAACTTTTAAGCCTTCATTCCTCTATTTATCTTTATGTTAAAACTGGCTTTTGGTCATTGTTTTGCTGTTTCTTAGCCTTGTTTTCCTTCCACAGTGCAATTACGCAGGGCCTACTTAGGACCACCTTATGCATTTAATTTGTTTTAGTACGTTACTATGTGGAAATTTTGTTAATCAACATTAGGTTTTAGTCATTGATGATTCTGGAATTTCGATATGGGCTGTAATTATGCTCCATGGGTATATTGTTGTGGAGCTTATTTTGTGCTTTTGTTTTTAATTAGGCCAGAGTAGTCTTGCTCTCAATAGTTACCTATTCTTGAGCTTCATTCATGGTAGAGTTTGCAGGATTTTGGAAGCCTATGAGAACTTACAAAACAATACCGATTAGAATTTGAAAAAGAACACTTGCTCCCTTCAGTAGAGCTGGAGAGTTATATAGAAATGTGAGCTTGCCTTCGTGAGTTTTTGTAATCCTTGCCAGGATGAGCTTTTCTTCCATTATTCCTTCCATTTGAAAACTCCCAAGATACAATTCCTTATGTCTTATTCATAGCCCCCAAACAATGAGTAAATATCGCTTGCCGAACCGCCCGAAGCCTTTCTTTTAATCGGCCTTTTCACTCGTCTTTTGGCGTCAAGAAAACTAATAAATAGCTCCCTTCAACATTTCAACAACTATGAAATCTAAAATTAGCTGCGTGCCTCTTGAAATGGGAGCCAATTTTAGCCCCCCTTTGTCTGCAATTTTTTGGAATTTTCTTCTACCATCTAGAACATCTTACCTACGGATTTTCTTACTTTAATCTTACCACAACTTAATTCATGGCAAAAGGCAACAAGGCTGCTCCCTCAAATTCACCTTATAAGCAGAAGAGGTTATCCACGGAAGCCAGTTAGGGATCAATTGGCCCCTTGGTCCAAAGGCTACCTTGTCAAGGACTCAAGATGGCTATGAAAGCAGCTGTCCATATGGAGAAAAGCACTTTTGAGCCATTTAACCCGCCAAATGCTTTTACAAGGGACTCAATGCAGTCCATGCCTACAAGCATCTATCTGACAAGCTCAATAGGCTACCACGCCTCTGCATGTTCTGTCTAAGAGCATCTTCCCATTCTCTGTATCATGGTTGAGGAAAGGCCCTTAAAAAGCTGAACAACGATTACTCTTAGTTCTAGCTTTCCAATTCCAATAGTCACTGCCCCAACAATCCGGTGTTTTGGATCTTGTATGGTCTTTCCATAGACATATAAGTGAGTCATTGTTGCAATTATTCAAGTTTTGTTTTAGGTTACCATAATCTGTTCTTGATTTGTTTTTTTGGTGATCCTACAGGTATTCCAGTGCGGGCAATTAATAGACCTGGCTCGCAAATGCTGGGGGCTAATGGTCGTGATGATGGCCCTGTTGTGAGTTCCTCCACCTTAAGTAACACTTACCCCCCAACCCCTCTCTTGTTGCTGCCAAATATTATGTTGCTTAGTCTAGCCTAACTGTTTTCTTAAGAAATATGTGTTTTCAGTAATCTATTCTATATCTTTGCATGGGGGATTTGTTGGACTATTTTACTTCATTTGGTTGGATGCTTTTATTTCTTGTTAGCATTGATTGTTTTCTTAGCTTCCTTCTTGTTTTGTCAGATAACACCATGCACCAGCGAAGGAATTAACAAAATTTCCTTAACAGGATGTGATTCTCGAGTGTTTTGTTTGGGCGTGAGACTTGTAAAGCGGCGTACCGTCCAGCAGGTATTTTAACTCTTTCCAAATATTACCCTGTGCCTTCTCCAATTTGACCTAGTATTCTCCAATATCAATAGATTGCACGTGATAGGAATTGCTATCTATCACGTACAATCTATTGTTATTGGCACGTCTTACTTTTGGTGGTTTTTAAAAGTGCTTAAGAGTTTCTTAGATAATCTGTTTGGCTCCTGTATGTCTCCGGGGATTTGCAATTCCTTGAAAAGTTAACACAACCATTCCTCACAGTTCATTGCAAACAAAATAACAAGCTCTCAGGTTCTGAAAGATTGCCTAGTCCTCACTGTCCATAAAGACAACATCAAGCATAACTGAACTAACTCCCAAGCCTTCCTGAAGCTATCAACAAGGCATGCCTTGGGCCAACTGCCAAGAAGAGAAAAAGCTCTCTAACTGGTCGAGGCAGTACCAAATTTACACCGAAGATACTTACGAGCATTCTCCAAGTATTCCTGGTGACTGCACTAAAAATCAAATTGGATTCTTTCGACTTGTTCTGTTTAATGTTAATTGGTGTCTTTCTCTTTCATAGATTTTGAAGTTTACACCCGTTATATAACCCGTCTGATAGTAAAGTTCTGAGGGCAGATGGTTCTGGATCTTGTTTCTGATACTATGGTAAGCTTTGTAGATCCAGCTGGCAGGTGTAGCCTGATTGTTTGGTACTTGGAACTGGGCTGTTTTATTTCGTGTCCATCATGGTGTTGGATGATATATTTGATCTGACATCATGTATACATGTTCTAATTGGAAGGTTATAGGTCTGCATATTTATCAGTAAAAATCTGTAGTTTTGGAGGTCGTCTTCTGTTTTAACTTTATTTTGTGTAAGATTCATCTGTTCGTTTCATTATCATTGTGTGCACTTTGATGGTGGAGGCAATGTCCATTTATTGGTTCCGTTATGTTTTTGTACTTATGGCATTTTTCATTTGTTGTCTAGATTCTCAACTTGATTCCCAAGGAGTCAGATGGTGAGGTCTTTGAAGATGCTCTTGCTCGTGTTCGCCGTTGTGTTGGTGGTGGAACTCCAACTGAAAATGCAGATAGTGACAGTGATCTAGAAATTGTTGCCGATTCTATTCCTGTCAAATTACGTTGTCCTGTAAGTTATTTTACGCAGATTAATGCAAGCAAATTTTTTTTTTTAATGTTTCACCGCTGGAACAAGTTGACATGGTGGATTTTGTATTTTTATTTTATTTTGTTTTAGGTCTTTATTTTTTCAGTATCGGTTAACTGGGGAACATAATGAAATGTATGCGCCGCTATTAATTGAACCTTTTGGATCGTGGAATTCTTAAATTTGGATTTTATGGGTTTTCCCCTCAATGACAAACACAAATTTTTGCATTACTAAAGTGGGAAAATAAAATTAGTCCAACAACCATTTAAGTTAAGGAATCAGTGTCACATTTGTAAATGCCTGCAAATGCAGTGCTCTTGTTTCAAGAAATTCTTCAAGTGCCAACCACCTGTTTAAGAATGTCTTGGGTCTGAAATTATTCATAGATAAACAATTCTTTCCTTGTTAACTTATGAGGATTGTGCTTGCTGTGGATGGTTATATCAAATTTTGAAGTATCAATGCTCATTGAACGGAGGTCACATGGTGGAAAGTCTTCAGCCCTTGCAAAATTATGTGGATAATCTTTTGGTAGTCGTCAAAATGTTTTAATTTTCTTCCCCTTCCGTTCTTTTTTCGAAAGCATGTGGTGGGATGATCATTAGTTGCCTAAACTGTTACTAGAACATGCCATCCACTTATAACTTAAGAAATACAGGTGAACATGCCATCCAAATCCAATAATCTTTTTACAACTTTTTGGTCATTACTATACCTTGATTTTCGAGCCAGTTGCTTTTACCTTTTGGTGGGGAAGGAAGAAGGCCCCCCTCGCTTGCCATCTCTTTTCTGCAGTCATTGTTGTTTTTGGGGGTTGAGGGAGGAGATATAGTTTCTTACTTAGAAAGAACGAAGAGGGTAGGGAGAGGAGAAGTAGAAGGAGATGTCAATTGCTTTGGTCCCTCCAGGAATCTTCCACATTGAGTGAAAGTAGTAAGGACAAAAATGGAGGGTTTGAGAGAGGTGTTGTTGCCCGGTCTTTGGTAGAACTCAACCTCAAAAGCTAGCTATTGAAGATAGGGTGCCCTCACACTTATATACTTTATATTACTTTGGTAAGTGCTCACTCAGCAGCACCCTACCCATCTTTGATACCTAGCTCTGATACAATGTTGCACGATCTTGGGTAGAACTCAACCAGCTAGTTATTGAAGTGAGTGTGCCCTCACGCTTGTATACTTTATATTACTTTGGTACCCAGGCGATGTGGGACTTCACTTCACAGCGTTGGCTATGTCAAGGGAGGTTGTACTCTAGGTTCTGCAATTTTAGGCAGTACCTTAATCATGATAGGTTGCCTAAAGTGTATGTATCTCTTTCTATCCCTGCTTAACTGCAAGATGGGTGCAGAGGCATTTTGCTTCCCTATTCATTTTTGGTTATTGTATCCTTGCTTCTCAATTAGAAAATGGTGGAGAAATTTTTGAATTTACCAGTAGTGTCATGTACATGTCATGTGGGGTTGAAATTACAGAAGATTTGATACCTTTATATACCTTTGGGTTTGGGGGAAAACCTGGTTGCGTAGAAGTATCTCTCCGCCTTACTAGCCCGTCGATAATATTCAAATGCTCGAGCAAGCTCTCTTTTTTTCTTACGTTAAAACCAAGTAAATTCATTGATTAATGGCTTACGATATAATGTGCTATCTGATGTGTTAAGTCATTAATGTTGGGAGAAAGTGGTAATAGTTACTTAGTGGGCGGCGGGCGCTCAGACGAGATACCCCTTCTTGAGGGAAATATAGTGAAATCCCGACTTAACTTATTCAGATGTTCCACCTTGTTTTAAACCTAAATATTTGTTTATCCTGAAAAGCTACATGTTCCTTTTCTTTCTAGTCCTGTGAACACATTGCGAATCCTAGAGCAATGATACTACATAGACAGGTGGTAATATTTGCAACATCAACATGTGCTTTGTTGATTGTATCCGGATTGATGCTGCTAGAGGAAAAAATTGCCCAAATTGATATGTCAAACTTTGGAGATTTCAATCATACTCTAAGCCAATAGTTCCATTGAGGATTTGATGTCTTGTACTGGTATTGTCATTTCAGTAATCACTATAATCTAGATAAGCCTACAAGGTGAGCGAATCTAGCATATGCTCTTATTCAAGTAGCAGTGTAAGAGGAATCCTGTGCAAATCAAAGGCAGGATTTGGGAAGCTACCACTTCTAGAGTACAAGCGTACCCTTTTGCATTGTCTAGAGAATGGTACTATTGTGAGCACCCTGTGGGAAGCTGCAATAGAAAGTTTGAGACACTTGTCACGTTCTCATACAGAAAGCATGTAACGTAAAACTGTTGGGTCAAAAAGCATCCTGTGGGGAACTACAATATTAAGTCTTCCATGAGATCACTGTCACTTTCTCGTACAGAAAGCATGTAACGTAAATTTTTGGGTTGCATGTGAATGTTTTGGAGTGCATCAATAATCTAGTCTTTCATGATCACCGCAAACCATGAGGGTCCGATAACCAGGATAGTAGTTTTTCCCTTGCCTCTTAAGAAGTAGTTTTTTGTTGTTGGTTTTTGTAATTCTCTGTAAAGCATTGGAATGATTATAGGCGTATCTTTGGTAAATTGGGGTTGAAGTTCAAAAAGCTTGTGTAAAAGGAAATTGGAACATTTCAAATTTCGACATTAATTTTGTTATCACACGTGGATATTTAAACTCTCTCTCTCTCTGTGACGCATGTGGATATTTAAAAACTCTCTCTCTCTCTCTCTCTCTCTCTGACGCATGTGGATATTTAAACTCTCTCTCTCTCTCTGATGCGAGCACATTCTCTCTTTATCTTTTTTCTTTTTCTCCTTGAACTCAAGCATGCAATCTTTGTTACAAAGTATCTCAACCATGATCCATTGAATACATAAGGTTGTCTTTGTGCTGTCATTTTTCCTTGGTTTTTCGTTCCAGGCATATGCATTTCTGCATGTGACTTACGTTCCTTTTTTTGTTGAGCCTTTTTTACCCACATTTTTGACCCGCAAACAAGGTATTGCTAAATAATGAGATGGATTACTATAACTGACCTCTGATGTTAATCCATGTTGAGATCATTATTTACCACATTTGGTGTGATCAGCATGTTGGATAGCTTGATATACATTCTTGGGCGCATTTCCTAACGGCTTAAGCTTTTGGGACTACTAGTAACTTAGCACAGTATGAGAGTTCAGGTTGCAAGAGGTCTTGGGCTCAAGTCTCTCTATTTGCATTTGTTACTCGTTTGCATTCTACTTCGCCCCTTTGTGTTCTACTTCGCTCTATCTATGAAAATTTGCATCTCCTCGTGCGAGACGGGTTGCACTTGAGAGTGGGTGTTGGATAGCTTGATATGCATTGCTGGGCCCATTTCCTAACAGCTTAAGCTTTTGGGACTACTAACTTAACACAACATTCTTGTTACATTGGGAAACCAGGCATTGACAAATAGTAATATATATAAAAGTTAGGATATATATGTATATATGTAGGAGTATATAAATATAAATGTATACATGCATTAATGACCTCCTTGTATGTTTCATGTTTAGATGTTCATTTACGAGATTTATTGGGCAATATGCTGATAATGTTTTGGAAAATGAGTTTGAACTTTGAATTGTTCTTTTAGTTTGTTCAACTGAGAAGCTTACATCTATGCTCCTTAGATAAATCTTCTTTTCACTATTCAAACTTTAACCATCTGAAACGTTACTTCATGGATATAAGGGATTTTGGGTTTGGCATAAATGTTTTTCTTTTCAGAAAGTCAAGTGGATCAGCATCGCCTTTGTAGTCCTGGAATTGGGATTGACTTTAGTGCGTCTGTGTGGTTTACTTTTTCTAATTGTCTAGTTTTGAGTTATTGCTTGGAAGATATATGTTATCCATTAACTTCACATCAAAATGGACTCAACTTTTGCTTTGTATTTACTATCATTATTTCATTCGAGTAATGGTGGAAACTATTATCGATGAAGTTATTATATTATCTTGTTAAGGCATGAAATAAAGGAAAGTGTTAGATAAATTTTGGAAAATCACTTTCCATGAAAGTGTTCAAAACTTCCCTCATTCTGGCGACAATAAATGAAAGGGATTCTTGTGTATTTTTAATGAAGTTTTGAGTGTGATATCTTCAGAATACGGCTAGTCAAAACTTATGACTCTCTCTCTCTCTCTCTCTCACACACACACACACACATTAAAATGAAAATGGTGAATTGATTGTAGTTCTCGGGAGTTGGGGGACTTCTACGTATGACCTTTTTAACTATTTGGATTGATTTACATCTTAATCTGATCTCTCTTCTGTTTAGGCAAGTTTAAGTTATACACAACGCTAAACAAGGAAGATATATGAAGGGTTGCAAACCTTGTAGAAAAAGAGGCCAACAAACCAAACAAAAGGAGGCCCTATTCATGACCATTAGTGTTAAAAAGCTGTACAAAATCTTGACCAAGTATCTTTATTCAAGGCCTTCTTGAAGTCTGGCTAGATTTTCTGTGATTTGCTGTTGATAGCTTGTTGTTCTCTCTTAAATTTTTAAAAAACAGTGGTGCTGCTATCTAGTGCGATACTTCTGTCAGTATGCTTTTGTCTTCAATGCAGTCCTTTTCCTTGATATGTTGTTCCTTTTAGTCGGGGACTGTCTTGGTTGTGTGATAGGTAATTCATTGCTTTGGTGGTTAATCCCCCCAACTCGCTTCCGATCTCATTAGGCCTATTGGAATTATAAAAGTTTCCTTCAATGGTCTGTACCTATTTTTCACGGCATGAGGGTTATATTAGAACTGATTTGTTTTCTTCTTTGCATATATGCTATAGATGAGTGGCTTGAGAATGAAGGTTGCTGGAAGATTCAAGCCTTGTCTTCACATGGGCTGTTTTGATCTTGAAGTTTTTGTTGAAATGAACCAACGGTCTAGGAAGGCAAGCATCAAAAATTCAAAATTAATGTCCTATCCTCGCTAGCTATTTTTTGGCAGGTTCTGTGTGTTAGGAATTTTTTCAAGTCATCTGTGAGCCTTTTGTATATCTTAGCAAGCATTTTGTCCGAATGCAGTGGCAATGCCCTGTCTGCCTCAAGAATTACGCTCTGGAGAATATCATCATCGACCCATATTTCAATCGCATCACTTCTAAGGTGGATGGACTCCTAATTTAATCTCGTTTGTTGGATACCTGTCTGGGTGCAATACGTTTTATGCTTCTTTGCTTTAATTTTCTTCCACAGATGCGGCATTGTGAGGAAGATGTAACAGAGATTGAGGTGAAGCCTGATGGATCTTGGCGTGCAAAGGCAGACAGCGATCGAAGGGATTTAGGAGATATTGGGCAGTGGCACCTCCCTGATGGTACTCTTTATGTCCCCGACGATGTAGAAGCTTCACGTAAATCTGAAGCTCTTAAGCAAATCAAACAAGAAGGTGTCTCTGAAGGTCATTATTCCCCTTTAAAAATTGGGATCAAGAAGAACCAGAAAGGTTTATGGGAAGTAAGTAAACATGAAGACATTCATGCAGTTTCTTCTGGTAATGGGCGAGAAAAATGTCAAAACCATGGTCAGAATGTAGTCCCAATGAGCAGTAGTGCAACTGGAAGCGAAGATCTTAGTGTCAATCAGGATGGTGGTGTAAATTTTGATTTTCCTGCCAATAATGGGATTGAACTTGACCATGCATGTGGATTTACCAGCCATAATTCTGCATTGTTAGGTGATGCAGAAGTCATTGTTCTCAGTGATTCAGAAGAAGAGAATGATAACATGATTTCTTCTGGAACTTTATACAAGAACAATCAAACTGATGCTGGTGGTTCCACCTTTTCAGTTCCCCCGCATGGAATTGCTGATTCGTATCCTGAATATCCTTCTACTGTTGTTAGTTCATGCCTGGATCTGTTCAATGCTAACGACGATGAATTTGGGATGTCCATGTGGTCTTTACCTCCTGATAGTCAGGCGGGCCCCGGTTTCCAGTTATTTGGTTCAGATGCAGATGTGTCAGATGCCTTGGTTGATTTGCAGCATAGTTCTATTAACTGTCCGACATCGATGAATGGCTATGCAGGGACTGCTATGAGATCTGCTGCTTTTGTCCCAGAGTCTTCTAGTGGTCATTCCAATGCTGACGTAAATGATTGTTTGGTTGATAATCCTTTGGCGTTTGGTGATGATCCCTCTCTTCAGATATTTCTTCCTACAAGGCCTTCCGATGCATCTATGCAGCCTAATTTGAGGGATCAACCTGACGTGTCAAACTGCACCCGCACTGATGATTGGATATCTCTGAGACTTGGGGGTGGTGCAATTAGTGGTCATGGTGAAGCTGAGGCTGCAAATGGACTAAATTCTCAGTGCGTGCAAGCCAAGGAAGGGGCAAAGAATCCAATGGCAGAAACTGGTACGTGTGTTGCATTCTTTCTCATTTAAATTTGTTCTCTTTTCCTTATTTCTTTTTCCCTCCTCTTTTCTTCTTTGTAGTCCGTATTTTCTTTTATTCTTGAGATTGCATGTCAGACCTTAGTTCTCTGAAATGCTGCTATATTGTCGGAATTTGAATATCATTGCATCAGCAGGATGATAATTTCCTTTTGGAATTCAAGACCAAAATGAATGGTTAAACCGATTGGCAATCTGGTAGTTATTGATCGTGAATTGAATCTGGTAGTTATTGACCATTGAATTCATGGACTTTTACCCTCGAATTTCTTCACATGATTCTAAAGCAAGGATCTTGCAATGCGGGATTCGGTATGATGCCAACTTTTCTCCATTCTGATCAGCACTTCAGACGTGGAACTTTCTGTCACTGTTTTATTATCCTGCCTTAGTAATTCACGACAGACTCGACAGTGCTTATAACAAGGTGGTAGAATGACACTCATTAAGAGTACTTTGGCTAGCATTACGAAGTAAATCATGTCTTTTCTCACTATTCCGACATTGTCTGTCAAAAGGTTTAAGAAGCTTCAGAGGGACTTCCTATGGGGTAGGTGTGTCCAGGAGTTCAAGTATCACTTGGTGGCATCGGCACAAATTAAGGAAGGAAGCGTGAGTTGGGAAGGTTTGGCATTTCCAACTGATCATGCTAGGCAGGTGGTTCTGGTGATTTGCTCGCGAGAAAGATTCTGTATGAGAGCGATTTTTCCCCCCTTTTTTTTTATATTGTGGGTGGGGGGACTGTATTGTAAACAGGTTTTCCTATCACTTGCAAGGGGTGTTTTTGGGAGGATATCATGAAGCTTGTTAGTTTTCCAGTGGGTAGAGGAGACGGTGAAATTTTGAAGGCCTAAATGTTTGAGGGAATTCCATTCTTGATGTACCATTCCAAGATGATCCCTATTTCATTGATCTGTTGTTTACCCCTCCGCTTGCGGGTCAGGGGTCGCACGTTGAGAGGTAAACGAACGATCCATAACACTTGGATCACAACAAACAACAGTGCACTTATGGCAAAAACATGGGGGAACAAATTTCTCCGAAACCCTAGCTCTAATACCATGTTAAAGCATCCAATTCAAAACCAATTGGCGAGAGGCCGCCAAGGCTCATATACAAGTTTTGGAGGAGAAAATTAACTGATGTGGGACAAAATCCAACTGTTTTGACAATCCGCAATTTGGTTACGGGGCAGAAGATCTTGGTTTTGGTTGTGTTGTTGGTGGCTACAACAAGGAGACAAAGAGGGGGTGCTGGCTAGTTGGAGGGGAGGGAGGTTTTGTTCAGATTGGAGGAAGGCTGGTTGCTTGCTCCTTTATGCCTCATGTAGTTGAGCTGGATAGAATGCAATGGTAGATCTTTTGGAGATAAGTAGGAACCTTTTGCATCGATTAAGACTCGTTTTTGATTGCTTTAGTTGGTTGTCTGGTAAGGTAGTCCTTTCTATCTATTTAGGGGGCCTTTTTGTCATTGGCTTTTTTGTGTCTGTACTCTGTATAGTTCTTTTAGAAGAAGATATTTTCAGCTATGTATTGAATTTACTCTGAGGGCTAATATGCTACAATTTGCTTTGTGCAGCTTCTTTGCTTCTTGGTACGAATGACAACAGATCTGGTAAGAGAAGTAGGGAAATATATGATAGCGTCCCTTTCTCGTTTCCTCGCCAAAAACGCTCTGTAAGACCGCGTATCCTTTCTATTGACTCAGACACCGACTAGAATAGTTGGCCCTTTCCAACCAGAGCTACTGGTGCTATAACAGACAAAACCTGTTTGGAAACCTACTGGAACTCTACTGGCTTGAAGAATTCAATTATTGGCATGATTTGGCGATCTGTCCCATCTTACTTCAAAGTGGATTTGTATTTTTGAATCAAAGAAACATTGAGAAACATTTTGCCCCCTTAAGTTGTAGCCACAGCACATAGATAGGAAAATATATTGCAAGAAAGTGAAGTGTGCCAGCATTGCAGAAACATTTTTCTACTGGTGAGCTGTAAATTCTGTTTTATTTCTCGGGTTTTAGCACCTTTTTCCACTCCGTTTTTAATCCTAAATTCTTCATCTCATGACAGGGCTGGTATAAAGTTATTTTCTCGCAATCTTTCTCGTCAGACTCACAGGTAGGAAGGATCCTTGCTGGATACTGTAGAATAGAAATTTTAGTGCAAAGATTGGGAAACTCGTCTATAGGTGTACTTCCTTTTGAATGGAATGGGAGGGTTCCCCAAAAGCAGAACAGACTTACCCTTTTTGTCTCTGATTTTGAAGAGAAATCAGCCTGTAATTGTTTTCACTCCTACTGGACTGAGTAATTTATAGAAATGCAGGAGGACTTGCATGAACTGTTCAGTGTGCTTTTATTCTTGGTTTTTCTGAAGCAGGGATTTGTGGTAATTGGTTATTTTCTCCTAAATGCATGTATTGAGTATTCTATATTTTTACTTTTTCTGATGCCCGCTTTTTATTCCTGGGCACTTCCTCAATCAGAAATTCCATCAAAAGCCAATCCCCCAATAGCATTGGTACCCCAGATAACAACACTGCTCCAGAACCGCCGTTCTCAGGTTCAATTTGATATTGCCATTTGTAAATGTATTGGTTGTAATATTTGCTCTGTTTCAGTTAGAGGAAGTCTAGAAATGCAACAATGTTCACAAGAATATGCTCAACATGCTACTTGGCTGTGTTCGATTCCATCCAATTGCCAACGACACTGTCCTGTCATGCATGATGGATTCGCAGCAGTTTGGGAACAAGCTTCACGCTGTGCAGTTGGGTATTTTTGGGCCCCATTATGGGTCCAATTCAGTAATTGGAATCGTTCATCTCGTAGATGTAACAGCCCACCTTTGGGAAAAAGTCCCACATCGGCTGTGTTGGGAAAGTTGAAATAGTATATAAAGTGATTCCGACCGGTATAACTTGAGGTTAACCTTTCAAGTCACGTGTTTCGGTTAAGATTTAAGCAGGTCAGTTGGCGTAGGTTATTACAGTAGTTCTCGTCGAGAATGAAAATTACCTCAACATTTCTTTTAAAAAGTGGGTTTCATCTAGTGCGCTAAGTCTATTTTTTCCAAAGGAAATGTGAACTGATCTAATCAAAATTTGATTATTATGAATTTCTCACAAATGTTTTTCTCGACGAACTCTAGAAAATGAATGATTTTGATCCTTGAATTGGACCCATAATTGGGTTAAAAAATTCCCAACTGCCGCTGTGCAGTTTGTTCCCAAACCATTGACAATCCATCTCCGTCATGTAAGAGATATCTTGTGCAAGATGTTGTCCATATTGTCGTGTTCCTCGTCTCACCCGGTTTGGGTTTTGTATGGTGTTTCCGATAGTGGAATGGAATGTTCTCCGTGTGCACATCGCTCACAGCCAATAGCTTATACCATTTGGTTCCCTATTCTTTTTCAATGGAATGTTTTTGTTGTAGTTTATTTTCGTATTAATATAACTGGGTTGATCTTGTTCGTAAAAAAAGGGCTCATAAACACGTTTGCTTCACTATTCTCTTCCAACGGGCTCCTAAGCACCTCCGGCCAACTCCCAAAGACCTAATGTCATCATTGTGTGTATCAAAAGGCTGGCTTTTCTTTTTTGGTCTTATTACCTCTTTGGATAGATCTCGATGTGATCTTTTTTTTTTGTTTGGCAACAAAGAAGAACATTATATATATATTAATGAGAAGAAGATTACAAAGATTTAGCAAATACAAAACAAAACACATCGATGTGATCTTTTGAACGGTATAAAAAAATAAATTATTATTTTTGTAAATATATTACTTTTAAGTTTAAAAATTACAAATAAGTACTAATTTTTTAACAACCCTTCGCAGAACAGGCCTTTTAACTCAGGTAAGGTTTGGACCCGGCGGGAGGGAAAAGGGGAAGAGCGGGGACGAGGAAATGGAGAGGACAATGCTCAATGCAAAATCATTTTCTCTTGGTTTGTTGTGTGGAAAAGAAGTAGAAAATGAAGAGAAATTTTGAGGCCAATGTCATCATTGTTAGGAGTACTATTTGTTTGTAGAAAATGAAAATAAAATAGAAGTAACCAACTTCTTCTTTTCTTCTTTCTTTCCTTTTTTCATACATCTAACATTTTCGTACTAATCCCTCCTCATTAGTCATTATTCTCATATACTCCTATATTCTACCAACCATAGAAGGAGAGAAGGTCAACGCAGGAGATGGCACCGGCGCCTGTTGGTTGTTCGTCTCCAACTCCTCCTCCGCCGCTTAGAAGCTTTGATTCACCGTCATCGCCGTCGTCGGTCGGTGCGGAATTCTCCTCCGTCTTTGATTTCGTGTGCGACGAACTGTTGGTCGAAATTTTCTGCAGGCTCCCTCCAAAACAAGTCTATGGCTGCAAGAGCGTTTCTAAGCGGTGGCTTAAGTTGATTTCAACTAACCGCGTAATCGTAAGTTCGCTGCTTTACCGGCGGCGACAGTTGTTACTTCCGACCTTCGATGCTTTACCGAATCGATATGTACCCTTTTAATGTTGTCCGTTGATTAACGATCCGAAAAATCGTGATATACGAATTATGGTTGAATTTTCATTTAAAAACTGTGGATTTATCAAACTGAAATAAAAAATAAAAATCTAAACAATATATATACGTATTATAGTTAATAATAATAATTTTGCGTATATATATATATATTTTTAAAATGGAAGATCTATTTGATGGGTTTTTTTTTTTTGTTGTTGAAGTACTTTGCTGTTTTTTTTTTGGAATGTAACCCTTGGATAATGCTCGGATTTGGTGATGTTTTTGTTTGAAATGTAAACCTTGGATAATGCTCGAATTAATTTAGTGTTTTTGTTTGGAATGTAAACCTTAATGCTCGAATTAATTTAGTTGCTTTGATGTAATACTTGGATACTACTTTAATGTTTTTTCTTTGCTTGGATGGTTGGACTTTCGAAACCTGAAATATGGAATACTTCACTTTGATACTACCTCTGTTCCAAAAAGATTGTTCGGTCCGCAAAACAAAAACTTAAAAATACTGTATTTTTTGTAGAAAAAAATTCTAACTTTTTACCGTTAGTCACTAAATATTACTGTGTTCTTTTAATCCATAGAAATAGATTGAATTTTTATTGATAAAATGCAGTTTTTTAAGTTCTTGTCTATGCGAATTGGACAATCTTTTTAGGATGGAAGGAGTATGATGCAATTGCTTAGGTTGCTGGAAATGGAATCACTTTTGGTCTGGACACGGAATGCACGTTATAAAAATGTAACTCGCTTCATAGGAATCCAATACGTTCCGTTTGTGCGCAACCCTAATCGGTTTGGCTTGTCATTTGAATTTTTTTTGTTATTATTTTTTCGCTATTTTTTTTGTGAATTACTGATTTGTCTCAATAAGAAGAATTAAAAAAAGTAATAATAATTCAAATTTTAAAATAATGAAGGAAAACAAGAATAATTCAATTATTTTTGTCTTTGTATTTGTCTTTATTAATTTTTTTTCGTAAACTGCAACCATTGGTTTGTGTGGAAAGAGGGAAAAGAAGTAGAAAATGAAGGGAGGGAAATTACAAAATATATCATTGTTATGTGTTTGTAAAAACTGAAAATAAACTAGAAGTAACTAACTTCTCTTTCTCTTCTTTGTTTTAAGAAAAAAGAAAGAAAGAAAGATTAATATCCACAACCAACCCCCCTTAAATTCTTTATAATTTGGCCCAACTTATTTATTTTTATTTGTGTTGTTCTTTTCCGAGCTTTTCTATATTTTGCGTAAACTTTTTGAATCATTCATTTGTCTCGATCGGAAAAATCATAAAAGAAATATAAATAAAAAACTAAACAAAAAATTAAAAGAAGATAATGATGTTTTATTTTAGATTATTTCCATATTTTGTGCATATTCGTAAGTTCTTGGTCAAATTCTTTTTACCATTTAAATTCTTTTCGTCAAGATGAGTAAATAATCTAAATAATATGAGAAACTTATATAACGGTGTTTGCGGTCCTAATCTCTAGTGTCTTTGAGAATTAGGCCTCGTTCCGCTGAGGTTCTTATTTTGTAAGAACTTATTTTCCGCTATACTAGACAAGTCATTCTTTCATAATACTTCACATTTAATTAAAAAAATAAGTTGTGGAACACACTCTAAGTTTTAGTTATTTTGCTCGGTTATCTTTTGATTTTATCTTTTAAAGAAACTCATAATTACCTGTTTTCTCCTTATTATTCAAATCTTTTACTGCAACTGTACTTAGGTTATCCACAGTGGTATAATCAAAAGCTAATTGTTTTTAAAGTTAACAATATTAGTGCAAAAGATGGTTCACAATGGTATAATCAAATTTAGCAACATCCTTAGAAATAATCAAATTTTGAATTTTGGATAACCAAAACTAGTAATCTTTTTCAATAATCAAAATTTGTGGACCCCACACCACATAAGTAACTAGTCCAAAAATTTGTATACACGCGCGTTTTCAACTGGTATTTTATTTTTCTCTTCTTTCGCTTATTCTATATCTTTTTCACTTCACTCACAAACTATTTCTCTTTATTTCTCTTAAAAAATGAAACTTACTCCCTCCGTCCCAAAATATTTGGTATTTTTCGATATTCGCGCCGTTCTTTAAACTCTTGTATCTCACAATTTATGATATTTTTTATAATTTTGAAAACTTTGTATTATAGATCTAATCGAAAACTATTAAACAAGATTCATATTGCATATTGTTGGAGATTCATATTGGAAGATACAAACGATTGAAAACTGACACAAATATCGAAAAAATCCAAATAATATGGGACGGAGGAAGTATATCTCTCGATCATCTACAATTCAATCCATTGTCGCCGAATTAAGGTATTTCACTCTTCTTTCTCTTTTCTATTTTTTTCCCCAAAAAAAAATTCATAATAGGAGGGAAGAAAGTCATTAATTTTTGCCTAAAATTAAGAGAGGGATCGATATATTTTTACCAAAAAAAACATAAATTGAGGGAAGTGAATGACATAAAATAGAGAGAGAGAAATTGTAGTGGACCCTCATTTTGGTTATAGACTAGAAGTGATGGGCATTGTGAAGCTCAACATTGTTAAGCTTAGCAACCTTTTAAGTGAATAATCAAAAGCTCATGTGTCAACTTTTGATTACCATTTTTTGATTATGCCACTGTGTTGGCCTTAGGCCCTATCCTGGTTTTGAAAATAAGTAATTATTTTTTGAAAAGTAGCTTATTAGGCCATCCACAGTGGCATAATCAAAAATGGATAACCAAAAGTTGACACATCAGCTTTTGATTATCCATTTAAGAGGTTGCTAAGCTTAACAATGTTGAGGTTCACAATGGTCACTTCTAGTCCATAACTAAAATAAGGGATACACTACAATTTCAATCTCTCTCCCCTTGTATTTTTCACCATTGATCACTTCCCTCTATTACACTTTTTTTTGGCAAAAATATATCGATTTTCTCTTTTAATTTTGGGAAAAAAATTGGTGACTTCCTTCCCTAATATTATGAATTTAGAAAAAAAATCATGTACTCAAAAAAAAAAAAAGTGTTCTTGAATTTGTAAAAAAATATAAGGTTATTTATGTACTCAACCACAGGGAGAGGAACGAAAAAAGAATAAAATAAAAACAGAAAAAAAAGTGAAATACCTTAATGCAGCGACAAATGTTTTCCACCATTGATCACTTCCCTCCATTATGTTTTTTTTTGGCAAAAATATATCGATTTTCTCTCTTAATTTTGGAGAAAAAATTGGTGACTTCCTTCCCTCATATTATGAATTTGGAAAAAAAAATCATGTACTCAAAAAAAAAAATCAAATGTGTTCTTGAATTTGTAAATGAATACAAGGTTCTTCATGTACTCAACCACAATGAGAGGAACGAAAAAGAATAAAATAAAAACGGAAAAAAAAGTGAAATATCTTAATCCGGCGACAATGAGTTGAATTGTAAATGATTGAAAGATATGAACTTCACTTTTGGAGGGAAAGAAAAAGAAAGAGTTTGTGGCTGAAGAAAATGAGATATAGAGCAGGTGAAGAAAATACCATTTGAAATACGTGTGTATATAAATTTTAGAACCAGTTAACTTATGTGGTATGAGATTCACAAATTTTGATTATTGAAAAAGGTTGCTAGTTTTGGTTATCCAAAGCCCAAAATTTGATTATTTCTAAGAATGTTGTTAAGTTTGATTATACCATTGTGAGTCATATTTTACCCCAATATTGTTAACTTTAAAAATAATTTGCTTTTGATTATGCCACTGTGGATGGCCTTAGTAACTTGTAAATATTCTCTTCTAATCTAGAATTTTTTTTCCTCAAATTTTAAAGAAACAAAACAAAAGAAGCCAAAAAAAAAAAAAAAAAACCTAGGTGGGGACTTGGGGCCCTTGGGGAGTATTTGTAATCAAACCCTTGATCGCTAATCACTACTACTACAAACTCGAAACCCTCATCTTCGCTCAGGGAGTTTCTTCTCAAATCCCTACTTCTTCTGCTTGCTTCGATTTTCATTCAGCCATGGGTTCTGGTCTCTCTCTCTCGCAGATTCATTACTGTTTTATTTTTTATTTTTTCGCCTTGGAACTGGACTTTTTTTTTGGAAAGTTGGAACTTGAACTGGAGCTTGTTCGTAGTTCTTTCGTGGATTCAGTGAATGGGAAAATTGGTATCAAAGATATCATGCCAGGATCATATATATGTTTCTGAATGGTCGTTTTAGCGTACGCCACTGTTGGTTTTTTAACTGAATGTATTTTTTTATTGTATTTTCTTCTGCAACTATTCTTTTGGGGACTTAATCGAATAATCTTTGCATAATGTTCACTTACTTTGTCCTATTTTCCCTGACTGCGTCTCAAAGCAACCGTCCGTGGCAATAAAGAACAAGGCCGAAATAATAAGGCTCTTTTTGGTTTGGTGGGGACTTCAGATGAGGGGATTTGATGCTCAATTTTTTGATATGGATTATGGATATATGTACTTATAAGTGGCATATGGTCAAGAAGTAGAAAATATTTGTTTGGCTATGATCCTTTTATAGTTACAATCCTTTTGTTTTACGTGTAAGGTGTAAACTATCTAATCTATATGTGAGCTATTTTTATTCAGTAGTGATGATAATTCGCTGCTTTTGCAATTCACAGCTATCCAAACTGAACCTAAACTGGATTAGGTTGTCTCATTGAAATTGCCTCATTCGGTCATTACTGTTTTATAAAGCATTTCAAATTTGTTTTATAAAGCATTTCAAATCTTCTATTAGTGTTCTTGAGAATTAGTTTTGATTCCAGTGAAGTCTCTGTATAAGCGATGAATAAATGAATAGAACAACCAGCGATGAATAAAAGTGAATTTACTCGGTTGATTTTACATTTTCCTAGCCATCAGGGTGTAGTACAAGGGGCAAGTTACATTTCTTGTCTGCTAAATTACTTTCGTTCCCTCTCTGTTTCTTTGTTTGGTATCGGAGATTTTGTTTGCTACACAAGCACTAGTGTGTAAAATGATATTCTGATTGTTAATCAAAGCATATCCATGGAGACCTTGGCAATGGTTGAATGCTTATTATTCACCACCCGATATGCCAATTGCTCCAGATTTTTGTCGGTGAATTGATATTAGGCCTTATTTGCCTGTACTTAGACTTTAGTTGTGAATGATATGGTTGTTATTGCTTGTATGCAAATGCAATCGCGCTATATGAAGAGTGCAGTCTCCAACCGCATTGGGATTCCTACATGTGATTTTTTTCAGCCCTTCTCACATAATATTTTAAAGTTTATGGTGGATGTTTTTGCAGATGCTGATATGGAGGACTATGGGTTTGAGTACTCAGATGAGGAGCCTGAGGAACAGGATGTGGACATTGAGAACCAATATTACAACTCAAAAGGTAATTAAATGAGTTATGTTAAGTTCTAATGTAGTTCAATCAAAACCCACTAGATCTATTGAGCTATATTCTTCTTGTCATTACCTTTTTCATTCCTTGTTCTTGTCCCTTTGGGTGCACATCTTACTCAGGAGCACCATTATTTGTGGCTTGTGGAGCAGTGCATATTTATTTCACGACTTTATGTAATTGTAGTTAAATATTGGAATATATTTTTTTAATCTTATGCGCGATTTTTGTGCTTTCTAAAAGCAGCTACTTTGTGCATATATTTGAGTCCTCCCCTGTGCACATAAGATTTCCCATTATTCTCCATCTGAGTAGTGGTTGAAACCTTCCTTGACTTTCCATTCTCCAATAGAAGTAGCTAAACAGTGGACCTCTTGAGCTGGTGTCAAACGCTTTCATATCTAGGTGACACCAAAAATCTGTTACAGATTACGTGAAATCTTACTAAGAACATCTTTTGCAATAGAATTTTGTTGAACTTTGAACTTTTTTCAAATAATAGATAGGCTATGTGCTCTTATGTACACTTGATACTAACAAGAACCCAGACGTGATTTCAAAGTATGAAACTTCGTTGTAAGGGTCTGAATACCCTAGTGGGCTCCGTGACACGTATTCCCTAGTGGGCTCCGTGACACGCATCATGACGAGACATTACCATGCGTGAACAGCATAACTGGCCATTCGTGAAGATGAAGTGTGGGATTGAAAGCATCTTTCATTGTTGTTTACTCGTAATGGCGTGAATTGGCAGTCCAGTACTTTCGATCAACTTTGGGAAGGGTGAGAATCTTGGAATTGTGTCAACTTATACTCCAATTCAACATTTTCTGCGAGTTGAGGAAGCACAGTGCATAGAGTTGCGTTGAGTCGTTGATGCTGCAGTGTCTATAGGTTAGAAGTTGAAGGTTAAAAATTGAGATTTGGAATCTAATAAACTTTGTGCTTGAAATCGTGAATCGATCAGTATCTCTCAGTGAGTGATGCAACCGTTCTATCATCCCTCTCCCTTCCACCAACCACTCCCAATCTTTACAGCGCCACCTTCGTCTATGAGGTCGGACGTTTGCCACTCTAGTTTCAGAGTCCTATTGTGTTCTTGCCTCTCACTAAACTAATTTAAATGTTAATATCTCATTATCATACTTTTGCATGTGCTTTGTGAAGCCGCTTCTATCCTGAGAAATCCCACACCCCAATCTTCGCACCGCCACCTTCTTCTAAGCTGGTAAATGGTTAGGTCATTTTTGCATTCCTTCTCACTGGGCCATGCATATAGAATTATAATTGAGCTCTCATCGAGACATCTCCCCACACTTTTGTTTCTCATACGATGTAAAGACTCTCTCTCTCAGTGTGTCCTTTAGGTGTCTATGTCATGCTACTATGCTATTGTTTTATGCTTTTCTTAACTCCTTTTCTTTACTTCTTTGAATAGGTTTGGTTGAAGCCGACCCCGAAGGAGCACTTGAGGGTTTTGCTGAAGTAGTTCGGATGGAACCTGAGAAGGCTGAGTGGTGAGTAGCGAATGAATTTGTCGAATAACAAGGTTATCTTATTTATACTAGTCAATTCCCTTTTAGCTCCGGAGGAGAAAGTTTAAAAATATAGATGATGACATTATTGAAGTATTTGTGTTGAATCCTTGCATGAAATTGGTGTCTTGTTATATTTGCTGGAATGATGCTGCGAGATGTAGGATGGTTTTGCTTTTGAACATTGGCATTGTCAGACATCTGAAAGCACAATCTTTGTCCACCTATGTTTAGTAAATCCCAGCTGTATTGTCCTAGCACATTTGCTCAAAAGTAAAGGGTGTTATTTTCTTAACAAATTAAATCTGTGATCCACATCTTGTCGCTATTTTGACTTTGCGGTTCCTTTGTACGCTAAGAGAATGTACATGTCATGGAGTGAATGTTTTTGCAGATATTGATAGACTCTTCCCCCAACCCTCCCTCACCCAGTTTTTGTACAATTATCTTTCTAGGTTGTAAGGTTATTGTTACTGAACTATTAACAAAATTCTCTCTTCAGCTCAAAGAGGACTGTTGATTGGAAACATTTGATGAGGGTCTTCCCCCTCTCTCTTTCTCCTCGTCATCTCTTTCTTGTTTTTTCCTACTTATTTGATCTGGTTCCGGGAGAGGAAAGAAACCGAGTTTGAAAAATAGGGTGGAGTTCATGCAGTGTGCATTCACTTTATACTTTGTGACTGGATTTTTATACCAGGGGAATTTCGCAGTTATTGTGAGCACATGAAATGAGACAATGTGTTGTAAGTACGTAATATGCTTTAAAGGGTATTAGCTTATTGCCGATCAGAAAAAAAGGTAGTTAAAGATTCTGGCATATGCTATGCATGTTTGTGTACATTGGATCCTTTTATTCAGACCTTTTCTTTTGCAACTTGACAAGTATCTTTTTCTTTTCCAGGGGATTCAAAGCTCTGAAGCAGACTGTTAAGCTCTACTACAGATTAGGGAAGTATAAAGAAATGATGGATACTTACAGGGTGATGCTCACTTATATCAAATCAGCTGTGACACGAAATTACAGTGAAAAATGTATAAACAACATCATGGATTTTGTTTCTGGACCAGCTAGTCAGGACTCCAGTCTCTTGCAAGAGTTCTATGAGACAACCTTAAAGGCCCTTGAAGAGGCAAAGAATGAGGTAACAGTTTTAACCTTGTCTCACACTAGTCAACCCTTTTTTCCCCTTCATTTCTTTTCCTTTTCTTCTCTTAACAAATTTCATTAAATTCCTCTTGGAACAGAGGCTCTGGTTTAAGACAAATCTAAAGCTCTGCAAGATTTGGTTCGATATGGGTGAATATGGGAGAATGAGTAAGGTATAATATTCATTTCAGTGATAGCTTTTGTAAACCTTTAAGTATAGATAGTAATATATTGGACCTTATTAGATTTTGAAGGAACTACACAAATCTTGCCAAAAAGATGGTACAGATGATGAAAAGAAAGGAACACAACTCTTGGAGGTGTATGCAATTGAGATACAAATGTACACTGAAACTAAGGATAACAAAAGGCTCATGGTAAGAAAATGTTCAGTTTATTACCCTTGTGTTTTTTATTTTGAGAATGAAACGTTGTTGCGATTGTGCATTATGTGACTGCCTATTAAGAACATGTTGTACTGGTGTAATTCTTGTTCACTATTGAGGGATAGAGCAGAAGTGCATGCCTATAGTCTCTTCTATACCAACAACATAGTTGTCGGTCTTGCGCATCTTTGCAGATACTGCAGTAGCACTGCAAATTGTGATAATTGCTGAAGAGGAGGAATAAGAGAAATGAAAAAACTAACTGTTAATGGTATCTCACTTTGCCAGGTCAGCAGTGGTATTTGTGGCACTGCCGATCTTCTTCTTTGTGTACTGTAGCCTGAGGTAGCTCTAATGCTGGGGCTCTCAATTTGCCCCAAATGGGAGCATGACTGGGCTCATGATGCTAATCGATAGGGATACTTTAGTAGCTGTGCTTTATTAAGAACTGGGTTTAGATTCTTTAGAATTAGAATAATTCCATTATGTGCGGAGCTGAGAGGAGAAATTGTTTGAAAAAAATCACCTTGCCAGTAACATAGCCTTGGGGTTAAGCATAATATTCAGAACATAACTTTGGTGTCTCTTTGTAACGGGGGTTTGAATATGGGAAAGTGGTCCTGATTGATATCAAATGTTTGCAAGTTGAATCAAGTTAAACTAAGTTTCTGGAAAGTCAATATTTGTGGGACTCTGAAGTTAAGATATGCCTATCCCTGTTATGATGGAAGTTGTATAATCAACTAAAATTGTTTATCCATGACTCTATTACGGTCATATGCCTTTTGGTGGCTGAAACTGCGTTTTGAAACCTTGGCATTAATCAGACATCATAGGTAACCCATTTAAGAAACTGGTGATTGACATGCACTTACTAGTTATCGATGTTGTTTTACCTTTTCCGTTGTGGGTCTTGACTCTTGGCATCCCAGTTCCACTGCTTTATAGCTGAGTTATCATATGTTATGGATTTCTATGGGGGGATGTCTTTCCACACTTCCAGAATGAATTTGTCAAAAGTGTTTGTTCTGTATTGTTTCTTTAAATATTATGATATGAAGTTTCATATTCCCCTGATGGTCTGAGTCTCATGAGCATTTTATAATTGGACTGATGCAGCAACTATACCAAAAAGCATTGTCTATCAAATCTGCAATACCGCATCCTAGAATCATGGGAATCATTCGCGAGTGTGGTGGGAAAATGCATATGGCAGAACGTCAATGGGCTGAGGCAGCCACAGATTTCTTTGAAGCTTTTAAGAACTATGATGAAGCTGGTAACCAGAGGCGTATCCAGTGTCTGAAGTACGTTTACAAGCGTACTAGTTCTGTATGTGTGTGTTTATTTGTTTTTTCCTAGTTTTATGAGCGACTTCGTGCGTACTTCTAAACAAGATTGACACCAGCTAGAGGCAAAGACTCTGAAGATGTATTTAAAGTTTGCTATGCGCAATTATTCTCTTCCTCCATTTAAACATCGGTATTTGGCCCTCTCACTTGGCAGATATTTGGTTCTGGCTAATATGCTGATGGAATCTGAAGTTAACCCATTTGATGGGCAAGAAGCAAAGCCGTAAGTTCTTTGAAAGAATTTGTGTTTAAATCTGTCTTATGTATTCTCTGCATCATATTGGTTGCTCTCTATCCCTCTTAGGTATAAAAATGACCCTGAGGTTTTGGCGATGACAAATTTGATAGCCGCATATCAACGGAATGAGATATTGGAATTTGAGAAAATCCTTAAGGTATGGCTACCGCACTTAATATGGTACTATCCATTTATTTGAGTTACAGATTTTATTTAGTCATCCTCTCTTCTCGTTAAATTAAGTGGTGTTGGAATTTCTTCAGACTAACAGAAGGACGATAATGGACGATCCGTTTATTAGGAATTACATTGAAGATCTCTTGAAGAAGGTTAGGACCCTAGTGTTGCTAAAGTTAATCAAGCCTTACACAAGAATTCGTATGCCCTTCATATCAAAGGTAATGGTTGGGTGTTTATGTATATATTGCTGATAGTGGACAGATGTTTTATTCTTCTCATAACGCAAAGGAAACCTAATCATATTGTGCTAGTAGCATCACTTCTGCTGTTATCAATCTTAACTTGGGTTCTTCAAACGCAGGAGCTTAACATTCCAGAGAAGGACGTTGAGGAATTGTTGGTTTCTCTAATCTTGGATAATCGTATCCATGGGCACATCGATCAAGTCAACCGGCTGTTAGAGTGCGGTGACAGGTGAGAGATCTAATTGCCATTCTTTTTCATTGTCCATTGGGAAATGTATCCTGCAGTTCTTTTCTTGAATTTTTTGAAATTGGTGCCCTGCAGCTCAAAGGGAATAAAGAAGTACTCCGCCATTGATAAATGGAATACACAACTCAAGTCCCTCAATCTAACCATCACCAACAGAGTATGTTGAGATCATATACAAGGAAATGGCGCCTTTAGGATTTTGACTCTGGCTTGATATCATGTTCTCTTTTGCCGTGATGTAAGTTCTATGCTAGTTAAGAGGCATTCTGCAACTCATATACTGCAACTTAAAGGTGAAAATTTCTGATCGTACAAGCGTGTATGAAGCCCAAATCGGCAATTTTCAAGGATCTAGGCCCATGTCCTGGAGCGGATAATTTTTATGACGTTTTGGCTTGATAACTAGTTATGACTACTACTCTTTGATCTAGTCGACGGAAGTAAAGATATTTCTGGTTTAGAGATGGACGAAAACCAACAAATGTTTTCTCCAGTTCCCCTATGAATATGTATAGACATGTTGAAAGAACTTCAGATGGTACTATTGAGGATCAAAAAGCCCCTTTACTCATACTATGTTGGATTACAAATTACAATGGTTATTTTGTTTTATATCCATGGAGCTAACTGAGTCGCACAAACAAGTCTCTTCATAGAAGTTGAGGAAATGGCTGCTTACCTTAGCTGCTATTTCTAGCAAATCTGCTTGTACTAAGAAGTACTTGTACACTGAGCATGGGTATGAAAAGTGTCGGACACAGGCCTGGCCGCCTGGGGCGAGCGGAAGCCACAGCCTCCACACTTTTGAATAAATTGTCGTCTTATTTCTGATGTTCATAGCAAAAAGCAAAATTCATTTCGTAAAATGCCCGCGGCAGAGGCGTGATGGATTTCCTGGATGGTGTGTAATGAGAATTAAGAAATGCTAAATCATCACAAATTGCACCATGAACGGTCTTCAGACAGAAACACGATCCGGTAAGTAAGTGGAAGTGTACATGCCACATCCGCCCCAAAACACAATTTCAGTGCTAACAAGAAAATAAGGACAGTAGAAAGGATCATCTATGATGTGAATTGAATATGGGATTCACTCGGGAGCAATGATACGAACACAATTTTAAAACATAGTCTAGACACAATTGAGTCCACATGTATACAATGGTTCTTCTTAGACTCTGTTAGTTATGCTTGAGGATTCTGAATGAAAAGTTATAAGATTAGATCAAACACTTACAGTTATTTTACTGTACTTATTTTTTACAGGGACGCTCAAAAAAATATTTTAAAATTAATGAATGGATTAGATCATTTTTGTGGGACCTAAAGTGGGTACCACAAAAAAATTGTGCAGAATTTGTGTTAAAAGCATCTGTGTAAGCAGTTTGGTGAAAAGAGGAAAATTTTACTGGAATTCTAATTTGTGGGATTATTTGCACTTTGGGAATGAATTCTGGCTCTGCCCTTTGTACCAGCTTTCTCATAGAAAAAGAGGGAGTTGAATTAATGTATTGATTGGATTCGTCGGGACTGACGGGACTCAAACCCGCAGCTTTAACCAAATATGTTTGGTTTTTCTGAGAACCATGTTAATCACTCCAATCTTAACCAGCTCATTGAAAAATGCTTAGCATGGCCCTCGACCATTTGATATTACAATAGAAATCTACCGAAACGTCCTATGTAGAACCTTACTCATTCTTAAGTCTCAAGTTTAAAACTTTTCAGAACATCTCTGATAGTTCTGGTCATATGTAAGAGCCGAAGACATTTTTTTGGCTTGTTACAGTATTACTTGGTCTATATTTGACAAAATGGACGCTAAAGCCATTATTTGACCGCTTCTACGTGTAGCCGTTAAATCATAACTACATATCATAGCTATTGGATTACTTCCAAGAGTCATTAAATCACAAGCAAAAAAGGCCCTTCTATTCTCCCAAAATGGCTTCCCATTTTTTTGGTGTCAATCGATGGAAGAGATCCTTTATATCATACATGGATTACAAAGTATCAACTCGGGTCACTACAATATGAATGATTTATAAAACGGACGGCCTGGATTTGATGAATAGTTTTTCAGTTAGAATGTCCACGACCGTCTATTTTAAAAATCAAAATTGAGTTTTTGATACACCTATCGATGTCTTATCAAACTGATTTCGTACATGAATACCCCAACTTTGTGGGCCCTACAAGATAAACAGTTCGGATTATCTCAATGAATACACGGTGGGGTCCACAATGGATGGCGGAAACTCCATCCGGAAATAGCTTACTGTAAATATTCTCTTAAAAAAGGACAAAATGAAAAGAAAACAACGTTTGACCAAAAAAAAGAGAAGAAAACAAACAAATAAACAAATCGAAACCGGTTAAAGGTTCGATCACATGAACCGGCCTACTGGTTTTCTCCCAATAAACAAATCCAAGCCCTAGGGCTAGGGCTAGAAAAAAAAAATGTAGAAGTAGTTCCGGTTGGTTCTGATTGCCATGCCAAATTTAGGTCATCAATTGGAAGAAACAATTCGATCGCCACATCATCATCATCGCCACATCGATTGCTCGGTCCACCTCAGGTCCTTGATTGTCTTCTGTATGGATGTATGTGTATATTGTCGTTTTCTGTACACAATTTCTCTCGTCTGATTTTTCCTTTCAGAGCATCGCTAATTTGTAGTATCTATCTTGTTATATTTGGTTTAATTGATGATGAATTTGGGATTTTTAATCGAATCTTTGCCACCATAATGGTAATTTAATTCGGTGTTGTTATGTTTTAAGCTTTAGAATAGTTGAAAGACGAAGTAGCAATGGAATTTCGGCTCAGTGAATGTGATCTATTGACTGTTGGGTTTCTGTGCTTAGTTAGACATAGGAGTATTTTTTTTGGATAACTTAGGTGTCCGGGCCAACTTTTGCGCACTGGGGGACCAATCCTACCGGGGCCCCTTGGCCGGGACAGCAGCCCCCCCAAGTCCAATCCTACCGCCCTCCTGCAGGGGTCCCAATTAAAGTCGGAGCTAGCTCAAAGGAGTTGATAGCATAGGACGGAGCAAACCCCCAAGTCCCAGGCTTTGACCAGTAGGCCAACCCCTTGGGATTTGTATCTAGTTAGATTCAAGTTTTTCATCGTGGATTTTGGATTTAAAGTGTTTAACTTTTTTTTTCTTGTTTAGTTGGTAGTAATCAATTTTAGGATCATACATTGTTTTTGGTATGACAACAACTAGATAGTAGTCAAGGTTTATGGAAAACCTTATTTACCAAAAATGGAAAAACAAGTTTTCATGGAAAATGTCCATAAATTGTGCAATGTAAATCTTATTTGTTGGAGAAAAATGACAAAAAAATGGAACGTCAGCTTGATTTTGTCATGTTCAACTCCTGAATGTTTTTTTTTTCTCTGCAAACTCCTGAATGTTTATTTAGTCCAATAGTTGAACCACTCATTTGTAACGTGGTTTTAGACAACAGTTGATAAAGTTTGTTGGGCTTTGAAGGTTAACATTGCAACTTGCAAGTGATACTAATTGTTTTGAATTTTGATTTGTAATTTTTGGGCTTTAAACCTACAGTAAGAGTAAGTTTTTTACAAAATGATTCACACCTGTAGGAGATTTGTAGTCCAACTTCCTCCAAATGTCCTCTCACTTGTGTGATCAATTAAATTACACCTTGACACTAACCATGGAATTCTGATGGACTGAAGACAGAATCTTTTTTTTTTTTCAACTGCTAGTTAGGAGAAACATTGACAAAGTCAAATCAGTCTAGAATGGCTATTTCTTATGGGAAACTAATATGGTTTAGAGTAATTGTGTCAATGTCCAGGTTTGTTCTCTTAATAGTTTTTTGGGTTTTTTTTTTTTTCATTCCGTAAACTCTACACAGGTAGGTTTATTTGATGAATGTAGGTGATGGGGTTTCAGACAATGGGTTCCCATGGGATGGCCCAACAGCCTCATCTACAACCCTTAGCAAGGCAAAACTCATGGTTTAGCTTGACACTCGGAGAAATTGAGAACCAATGTGGAGAATTCAGCAAGCCACTAGGAAGCATGAACCTTGACGAATTGCTTAAAAATGTTTGTACTTCTGAAGCAACTCAGTCCAGCGCTATGGATATTGGAAGTTCTTCTCCGGTGTCTTCTCTTCAGCGTCAGGCCAGCCTAGCATTGGCTAGGGCTTTTAGTGGGAAGACGGTTGATGAAGTTTGGAGAGATATCCAACAAGGGCAGAAGGTAAAAAATATTGAGGAGATCAAAGGTCAGGAAAGAGAACCAACTCTCGATGAGATAACTTTGGAAGACTTTTTGGTAAAAGCAGGGCATTTTGCTGAAGTTTCATCTGGACCTCTTGTTGGGGTTGATAATGCAGAGACCACTCAAAAGGTGCAGCCGCAGATGTCCCTGTCACCAAGTCATTCGATTGACACACTATCAGATGCACCCCGACCAGGCCGAAAGAGGGGATCCGCAGATGCAATCGAGAAGACTCTTGAGAGAAGGCTCAAGAGAAAGATTAAGAACAGGGAATCTGCTGCACGCTCACGAGCAAGAAAACAGGCATGCTATTAAGATGTTTTGTTTTTTCTTGTGCATATCATAAAATAGTATTAGATATAACATTGTACGTTGGTATTATTTCTCAAGTTTGTCTGTGACCTTGGCATTGTGATTTTGTAAACGCAGGCGTACCACAATGAGCTGGTGGCCAAGGTTTCATGTCTTGAAGAGGAAAATATAAAGCTCAAGAAAGAAAAGGTCAGGGTTGCTCATTTGTCTTTTGTTAGTATATTTGTTGTTTTTGTGAGAGTTTCTCAGATGCTAAAGCTTCTAAAATGTTATTCGAAGAACATAAATAAACTTATCAGGACGGGATGTTCTCTGCGGAAACTTAGGTTTTGTCACTAGTGCATTTTCTCTTAGGAAAAGGATGTATGATGACTAATCCTAGTCGGCAAACTTGAGGCAAGGGCAACAAATAGGACATTTTACCTGGAAACTTGTTCTTAAAAGTAGAGACATCCTCTTGATAAATTCCAGTCCAATGGCAATACATCACGATCATGTGTAACATTGGTAAACAAGCATCGTAGTTAGTATATAGTCTGATTTTTTATTCAGCTTTTGTTGTAATTCAAGATCCATGACTTGTATAATCTGGAAAGTTTTCAGCCCTAATGACTGGCCCAAGAGTTGGTAGGACCTTTGGGTTTTATCTCTCTTTCCATTTTGCATAACGTAATGCATTTAATGCTGCACTCTGGTAGTACTTCATATTACTTGAAGATAAAAATAACTTTAGCATATATATGTTCCTCCATCGCAATGGGGAAAACCGTTGCATACGAAAGTGTTACATACGTGTGACTCACAAGAAATAAGCATGTTGTATTTTATGAACACACACACAAAATATTCTGTTGTGGAAGAGCAGAAGGAATTGTCAATACGCCAAATCATAAATATTGACGCAGGAAAGGGTAAAAGTATAGTACTTTCTAAATTTTCCCCCCGAATCTAATGTGGTAGCTTAATATTCTCTCCCTCTCAATCAAGTAACTTACAATATTCGATATACAATCTGGTTCATTTCTACTAGATAAGACGCTCTTACTTAATCCTTCTCTATGACCGCTTGCTTTTCAAATTTGGCTAATTAATTATTTGAACTTCTTATGTGAAGGAATTGGAGAAGGTATTGCCATGGGAGTTGTCTCCAGAACCAAGATATCAGCTTCGAAGAACGAATTCAATCTAGTATGATCTGTGTGTGAGTTTTGTAGTTATTGAGCCTGTCTTTGTGGAGGTTTTTTTTTTCTTTATTTTTATTTTTTGTGAATGTATTTATCTAACTATCTTGATCTTTTTATATGGAGTATATAACATAATGTAGATATGATGGCCCATTTGGGATATTGGGAAAACGAAATCAAGCAAAGAAATGAGTCAATGTTGTTCTGTTTTGAGTTATGATATTAGAGTTTGATGATTGGATGGAGGCCTGGGGCATGTGGATTTGCCATCTTGATTTAGGTTTTTCTTGATTTGTCATCTTGATTTAGCTATGTTTGGATCTTAGATTTGTCGAAATACTGTATTTGGCAGAGAGATGAGAAAATGAAATAATTCATTCCTGCGCACGTGGAACAATTTCTCAGTTGTCATAGTGAACACATTTCGGTCGACCTTGTAGTTACCGATGTCTGGCAGACTTGGCTTTTGGCAGGGATGTTCTACTCATCAAGCCTTACAACATAAACGGTGATTCAAATTTCTACCGTGTAAACAGTTTGAATCAAATTTCGAGCTCGGTTTGAAACTCGTTTTTAGACTCACAACCCAAACTCCATCTAACCGTCTCCCACCGTGGCTATTAACTTTGTGTTAAATTTTTTACTTCTCAGAGTGAAAATTTCCCTAATTTGGAAAACATAATTGTTCCTCATTATCATCTAAGAAGCTTAAAAAAGAAAATTACAAAGACCCCAGTTTTCCTGACTTTATGAAGAACTCGACTAAGGCAACTTTGGCTTCAATTTTTTATATTTTGTTTTGTTCAAGTTCGTTTAGCTTTTGCTAATTTTGTATTAACACATATTATAACATTTGCATTGATGAAAGTAATCTTAAAAGTTAAAAAATTCATTAAAACAAAATTTCTAAATTATTTTAGTATTTTCTGAACTATTTTGTAAGTTCCTTTCGCATGTATCTCATTTATGATTTCTTTCGACAAGACAAAACTAAAAAATTTAGTATTTTGACTGAAATTTAAAAAAAAAAAATCACCAATCATGAAAATAAGCTAGTATTACTTGAGAAATAAGTTAACTTAGGCCAAAAGTTTACTCCTTTAAAAAAACTTTTAAAAATTCTGATTAAAAAAAAAAAAACTTTTAAAAATTCCGGGACTTTTATCCAATTTTCTGCCACGTAGGCTGCCTGTGGGCACCACCGTCTGCTTCTCTCTCTCTCTTTCTCTCTCTCTCTCTCTTCAAGGGTTTTGTCAAATTTCGTTACAGAATTTTCATCAATGGCGGCGACTCCGCCGGAAAACGAATCGTCGGAATCCAAAGCCCTGTCCACAGTCTACTCCGATTACCTTTGGAAGAGATTATCCAGTTTCTTTCCGTTTTCTGGTTCGAACTTTCTCGGCAAACTGTCGAATCTCTACCGCCAATTAACTCGCGCCAGATCACGCCGGCGAGGGCCGTGTCTCCCTCTCCCATTGCCTTCCACTTCACTCGACTCTATTGTGTAAGCCCTAATTCTCTCTCTCTCTCTCTCTCTCTCATGGTTTAACTGTTAGTATTTTTTAACTGCTCGTGGTTCAACTGTTTGAAACGTAACTTAAAAAAAAATACTCCTACAATTCTGAACGCAACTGCACCTAGAGCCGTTTGATGCAGGTGCTCCAAATACAGTTGCGTCGGGAAGTTGCGTTCCTAGACTTTCTGTAACTGTTTCTCTTTGCACTTTATTACTCCCTCCGACCCATTTTGATAGTCCTCATTGAAAAGACGCGCCATTTTCGAATCAAAAGATAAATACTTACATTTATGATATTTTGAACTTTTTCGCACCAAATTAAATAACTAATCGAGATCTCTAATTTGGTGCAATATGTAAGTACTTTATTTTCTTATCCAAAAATTGCACGTCTTTCCTTCCTCAGGGGACTATCATTTTGGGACGGAGGGAGTACTTTATGTGTGGTTTGTTTGGAATCCAACTGTAGAACATGTATTGAAGAGTTGAACATGTAGCTACATTCCAACTTTCAGTTGAGGGAATTTATATTGAGCCAGCCCCTAGAAAAATGCAAAGAATAGAGTGAGAACATTCATATTCAGCCTGTTTGCTAAGGCCGTTTTTGGATTGAGTGATTTGATGAGAGAAGAAAGGAAGGATTAGAGCAATTTGGTGAGAATGGAGAGAGAAGTAAAAAATGGGATATTTTCTTTCCCCTTTCTTATGACACCCTTTGTCACAATCTAAAAGGGGTGAATTTTGTTTTAACAATGTTTCCGGACAGTTTGCGAAACCTGTTTTTTAGGTAGACTGACGACTTTTCGTGAGGCATGGCAAACTGTTTTTCTTAGATATAAATAGGATAGGATATGAAAACCATTGATGTCTTTGTTTTCAGAAGCCGCTACTGCAAATCTCTTTTAAGGCCTTCTTTTCTGTTTTTATCTTCCATATCAAATTGTCAACACTTTTCAGAAAACCCCTTTAGTTGATGGGTTTGCAAACTTATTTTTAAGGAAACTTTTGCATAGTAAACTCATTTCCAAGAAAAACAAAAAATTTCCCTCCCGAAACTCAAGAATCATTTTCGCTAAAGAATTACCACTATATCACAACAACCAGTGTTTTGTTATCAAATACAGCAACGACTAACGAAACATGCCAGCTACCTTTCTTCCGTTTTGTCTCCATTATTCGCTGCACAATAACAAGAGCAGAGCCATGAGTTAGCTCAACTTGGGGCAGGCGTATTATGACCATAAAGTGTGAATCGAGGCCATGTAAATTTTTATTGCTGGTTGTAGATCCCTCCGATAGGTGAATGTGATCATGCAAGTGCAATTGGTAAGGAAAGATTTGGTAACAGTCTGAGATATTAAGGTTATCTTGTTATGTGGAATTTTCATTGTTGACTGCCATTCACTTTTTTTTTGGTAAGTAAAAGATCATATTATCAAAAAGGCATTATGGAATGCCGCCCGTATACAATTGTTGAGTGCCATTCACAGTATTCATTGGTTACTATGATTCTTAGGGAGTCCATTGTGGGTAGACTGAGGACACATCCAATTCTTCAGAGTTTTGGAGGCCATTTGGTGCTTTTTGGTACTCTTTAAGCCACTCTTATAGAAAGGGTAATCAACCTAATTTGAGTAGGTTGTAGAATTAGTTGTTATTTCTGCACATATGCCTTATTTTCATGCTCTTGGCATACATATACACACATGTAGTTATTTCTATTCATGTTTCAAGTGTATGGAGGAACTTTTTCTCTTTTGTATCTTCGCCCTTTTTGGCCAACCTGTTGATTTTGTTCATGTTCACAAATATGAGTCAGTAAGGACAAAGAATTGTATAATTTAGATGATAGTTTGGAATCTTTGGATCACTCACGAACTTTTTTTTATATTGCAAATGGCCTTCTATGGGGTGAATTTAAAAAAATTACGAGCATCCTTTGTGAAGTTTTGTTATATATACACCATACTGCATTGGAGCTCTAGACCTTTTGAGTCCTTAAATAATTGGTTCTTGACCCCGTGGTCTATTTACACAGGGAAACTTCTGAGGCATCGAGAGTGTTTGATGTTTTACAAGATATTTTGGAGCATATCTGTTTAGATTTGCATAACATCCAGAAGAACTTACATTTTTGGCAATCTAGAGCAGAGGTTAGTAATTGAGGTCCTCACAGTGGGTAATCTTTTTTCATGGGGAGTGTAGTTACTTTTTTAGTGGGCGCTTTCCTTCTATGCAATCTCAAAATTTAACTTCTAATTGTTTCATTCATTTTCAGGCATCAAATGCTCAAAAGGTTTACTTTTTGCTTTTTGAGAGAGGGCCAAGGGCATTTATTCATGGAACTATTCGACTGGTACGAGAATGTGTTGTTGAGGGTTCTGGCATGAAAAATCTCAGTCGCTCTGCATCTGCTCATATATCGGAGAGGATAACCGTCTTAACTACCTTAAGATATCATCTGGCTACTTTTTTGGCACAGGTTTCGTTATATTTTTGGTGCATTCCATACATTATGCTTTCTACAATCGCATCTTTATTTAGTTATTCTGGCCTTTTTTTTTTCTTTTCTTTCACATTGGAGAGTGATCGTGATTCTTCCTTTCCTTTGGCTTTCTTGTTGGTTTCCTGAGGGTCTGTATTCTCTTCTATCATCAATAACTCCCCTTTGATGTTCCTTCTCGTACGGGCTACACCCGGTCATGACAACTGTGTATTGAGTAGGATACGAGGATAGCTATATTATTAGGTTTGTAGAGCTACTTTATCTTCCTAAAAATTAAACCTCAATATGAGAAGAATGAAAGAATGCATGCGAAGGAAGACAAAGTGTCCATGGACAAGGATGATTATAGTTAATTCGTTTTCTTTTTTGAGGTAAATAGTTAATTCTGGGTTAATTTTGTTTAATGTTCATGCAGGTATATGTAGAGGTTGACAGATTCAGTGAGGATTTAGTTAGGGATCCTCAGAAATCATTGCCAGAACTGTTGGTAACTATTAATGGTTTATTCTCAAAATTGGAGGCTTCTATTAGCCACTTTCATGCCGTGCATCAGGTTAATTTTCTATCATATAACCTCTTTTTGTGGGACTTTCCCTATTGTAGTTGCCATTCATTTTGTTATGTTTCTTTTCCTTTCCCTGTGAATTTTCAATTATACTCATCCCTGCACACACACCGTGAAAAGTGCGTCTTACTTCGGATAATATACTGTATATTTTGTAACTAGATTTTGTGTGTGATGACTTTGTAGTGTGATTCTTCTGTTGATGGGAGCTATTCATTCCCTCTTATGTTTGAGAAACTGCCAGAAGTGAACCAGGAAGGCTCTCAATGGACAGATTGTGAGAGTAGAGATGCTATCAACTTGATTTATGAAAATCTCCATAAACTGGACTCTTACTTAGCTGACCTTGTAAGTGTCACTACTCACTACAGTCTTTTATCTACTTCCTACTTTTTGTTCAGAGTGCTGTTGCTTTTTCAGAGGTTTGTGCATTTTTTAAATGGCTTTTCAATTGACATAAAATGTCGTTGGGGCGAAATGGGTTTTCCGAGAAGTATAATCTGCTAAGATCTACCCGCTAGTCTGTCCAATCATGTCTTTCACTAACCATATCAAGCCATTATGGTGAAATTATATGCACATAAATATACGTCAACCATAGGGAATCACCTATACTTTCTTACTTATAGGGCTGGCTTTCAAACCTCTGGATGCTTTTATCTATTAAGAGACCAGTCAAAAAAATATGTTTCGGTACCTGATTAAGAAGCTTTTATGACAAAGTCTATCACTTTACAGTTTAACTCTCCCAACAACAAGAAGTTTAGAATGCTGTCCTAAAAGTTGCATGTTGCTTTCTATCATAGCTTTGTAGCCACCTTTTCTAAACATCTAGAAGTCTAAATAGTAAAAGGCAGTTTCTCCGATCTTTGGAATTTTAATGGGATCAGTTGAACAAATCTAATATATGGAGTTCCTCATGTTGAGAGAGAGGATGAATTTCAGATCTGGTTGTTGTTAGAGAAGTGCAGAAAATAAGGAGGAGAAAGAAGAAGAATTATAAGAAGAGAGAACCTAATTATTTCGCGAGTTAGACACAATCTATTCTCACACAATCAACGGTACAAATTAACAGGGATGCACGCTAAATATCTTCAGCAAGGACTTCTAAGAAACTACGAATATTTGGCAACTACCCATATAGCCGTATTGTAGACCGAACAATGACTATGGCTATTCAAAAGAGGGAACATTTGATTCTTTGACATTCTTGACATTATCAAATTGGTATATATTGACCCTATTAGTGAGGAATCAAAATAGGATCCCTGGATTCATCAAAACCCGAGTGTGGGAAGTTAGTGATCAGTGTGGATTTGGAATACCAAGGGTTGTCAAATGTTTGGTTTTTCCCTTGGATGCAGCCTTGCAGGTCATCTTACCTGCATGCAACAACTTTCAAATGATTTCTATTTGTCCACTTTAGAATTTAGATGACATATGTTGTTGAATTGCCTGCTCTCTCTTAGGTTGCCAAACACCAGAAACCAAGAAAAGTAACTCTGTACTGGACGCGTTATACAATTGGGTTTGTTGGTGTCTCTGTCTGTTCATTTTGGCTCCTGAAGCATAGTAGATTGATGGGAAGTTCTGACATTGACAACTGGATTCATGAGGCTAAGGAATCGACTATTAGCTTTTGGAAGGACCATGTGGAGCAACCGGTATAATTTCTCCAAAGTGTTCTAATTCTTACTAAACGCTCCATGTTATAAATAATTTGCATCCTTTGATTGCATATGATCTGCTGGTATCAAGTTTCAAATTTCTGCTGATATCTTCTCAGATGATTGTTATAGATCTATTCATTGCTATTAAACAAACCTCCTCCAAATGTGCTCTATAATATTAAGATATATTTGTGTTATTGTTGAAGAAATTGACTTACGGATGTTAAACTATTGCCATTAGAAGAAATGAAAGGCAATTAGTTCATCTTTGAATAGGTAACCTGGTTAACCAGACAACTTGGAGGGACTTCAAGCCAGTTCCTTTGACTCCTTCTACTCAAGCTACTACAGCTCCGATTCCCGTACCAGTGGTCTTGCCTTTGTGTCTTTCCCATACCCCCCTTTTTTGTTTTCTTTTCTAGTTGAAGCTACCCGTTGCCATTTTAATGCTCGCCTAGTCTGCGTCATCTTTCTCAATTACAGTTTTGGTGTCGTATGCCGGTTGTGCCTAGCTGACAGGCAGGTATGGGACGAAAGTAGAGGTATGGGACGGGAATCAAGGTATAGGTGTGGGTGAAAGTCAGATACGAACGAATGGGCTTTCAAGTATGAAAGTCAAAGGTCCAGAGTCAACTCACATGGCAAGCTCCTTCCTCATAAGGTTACTACACCAGCACCAGCAGCATCAGTAGTGTCAGTTTATGCCTAGGTGAAACTATTCTTGAACAAATCTGAAGAAAATTCTTGAATCTGGATCTTTTCAAAGTGGACAGCTGTAGATATACAATTGCTATCCTCTCGCTCAATTGCAACAATAGACAGATAGGAGTGGCTGCAAGCACTTTTCATAACCCCAAGTCTCCAATTCTTGAAATAACCAGCATTGGGCCTAGTATCAAGGATTGGAGTGGCTGCTGTGTAAAAAGGTCTAAATTTTAAGGTCCATTTTAACTAGGTTAGGATAACCTAAAATTGAAATCTGCGTCCAAGCACCCCAAAGGAGTCATTCCCTGAGTCAAATCCTACCGATTGAGCCAAAAGGTGTACCTCCCATGGACACCCAATAACTACCATCTTGATTTCCTTGGTTCAGCAAAACCACACCTTTCTCTGATTTATATTCTCCCTCTGTGCGGAACTTGACAAAGTCACATCGTCGAGCCATTTGATTTACTTATCAAAATTGGCTTGGAAAATATGTGGGCATTTATTGTTGCTGTTATTTGTTAATCCTCTTTCATTGTATCTTGCTAATATGGTGTCTTCACTGGAATAACATAGTAAGATGTTGCGCCTGATGCTAACTGAGTCAACTAGCTTGTACATTACTCTAATCTGGCCATGCTTCTCAGAGCATTATTAACTTCCCGGGACATTCTTCTTGAAGAGCTACAAATTCTTAACCATTATGTTGCCCTTCTTCACCCACTCAAGGCTGCAGCCAGCAGCCTTTTATTACTCTCTTCCTCTGTTTCTTTCTTTTCTTTTGTTTAACCTCTCAACAAGTTTATCTGTACAACAGAACCCACTTTCTTTCTCTATATTTTCAGGTTATGACATTATTTTTCCTGTTCTCCCTTCCATGGCTGTATGCACAGTACTGTGAATCACAAGATTTTAGGGAAATGATTTGTGACATATTTCTGTACTCCCTTTTCATCAGCTTCTGGCTATTAGAGATGAACTTTTTGAGACATTCAGAAAGAGGCACAAAGGTGTAATGGAGCAAGAAGAAGTCCAGTTAACTGCCAACTCGTTACACAGGTTTGTTATACCATGAAGCCATGAACAATAATACTGTGTATGCATGTATACCTATAATATAAGCAACAGTTGCAAGGTTTATCCTGCAACGTGTGATAAGATATCTATGTCCTTTTGAATTTCTAATCTATTACCGAAATACCCCTCAGTTAGAACACCATTCACTCAGCAAACATAGCATCCTTTAGCCTGCACACAGTTGATCGCCCCACACCAACCACCTTTGTGGGACCCTCAATATTAAATTTGAGAGATAGTAGTTGTTTTGTATGAAAATAGTGAACCCTGCAAAATTAAATTTGATGGTAACCATAAAGAAATCAAAAAGCGACCTAGATAGATAATCAAGGAGGTTAAAAATACTAACACATGAGTCTGGTCTTGTGGGATCCAACAGTAAAGTATAGATGCAAAGTGAAGATTTTCATTTAGGGGCGTATAATGGAGAAAATTAGAGCACCTAGAATATTTGTCAGGTTTATGAGTAAAAAATAGTATGAGTCTGGCAAATATGATGAAGGCCACTGACACTAATCGGGGAATTGACCTTATTAATGAACAAAAATGAATGGATAATTTTTTATAACATTGGAAGGCAATATTTCTATAGAAAATTAGGAAAGTCTATTAATACGACATTTTGCACAGTAAAATGGACACCTTATGGTGTGGCACCGACTCATTGGCTGTTGTAAAATAGCATCTCGTTAATTACCAGCGAAACAGTAACACATAAGCATATTGTACACATTGTTGTGCTAAATATCTGTTTAGTAGTATATCCCATTAAAAGATTTTGATATTATATGATGCTAGTTTGGTAAAAAGAATAGGATGTTGAGAGGAAGATGAAACAAGAGGCTATTAGGTTAAATGAAACAAAATCGTTCTGCTTGGTTGCTATTTTCAGAACAAGTGTTGCCAAAGGATTTCCAGAAATTGGTTTTGAAAATGAAAAACACTCACCATTATTCACGGCTTGTTCATTTTGTAAGCGGAATGCTATTTGATAAATTAGATTAACATCTTTTTATGGTTTCTAACAACTGGGTTTTTTCCATAAAAGGCATAGATGGCGGCGTGTACATGCTTTCTAGGTGTTCAGGTAGCAAAAGTGACTATATAGGTTGGGGATTTGTGCCATTACTTGGTTCATGACATTTGAAGAGACAATGTTTTCCTTGAAAATATCTACAGTTATTCGGGCGGCCAATCCATTGGCTTGACCAATTTGTAGATCGAATTTATGTAGTTATTGCAAGTGGCATCTTTGCTTGATCATTGTGAAGGATGATCTTACATGGCATCTTTTGAATTGCAGCAGTTGCTGCATGTTTCGATTTTTGGTAGACACATTCTGAGCTGCACTGGGTTTCTTATTTTATTGCCCTAAAAGTATGTTTGGTTGGTTGCAGAATGTTGCAGGCTTTCAGCGAACAGACGACAGGTCAAAAATATCCAGAGAATGCATCAGAACAGAAAATGCTTGAAGTAGTAATGTCGAGGTTAGATCTCATTTCCATTTGGATGCCTTTTTGTTATGATTGGTGAAATTAGGAGGTGTATAGGTGGCCTGTGAAACTCTTGCTTGCCTCTGTTTCGGCACTCATTCTGCAAAAGTGGAAAGAAACATTCTCTTACATCATGTATACTTCATAGAATCATAAATAGGAAAGCATAGAAGGTCCTCTATATTGATCTTCACTCTATCGTAAGTTCTCCATTTCTTTGCGTTGTGAATCTGGTTTGGCCTTCTTACAGCATGGTCAGCTTAGCAATTTAGTGATTATGTAGACCTTTGTAAGCATGCGGGTGTATTTTTAGAAGTGTGTTCTCTCTTGAGATATACTTATTAGCTTGCTGGACTGTTGGTTCTCTCTTTGCTGATCAACTCTGAGCATTGATTTTTCTCATGTAGGTATGAGAAGGAAGTCATGAATCCAATAAAGAATCTGGTTGGGGGAGAGCTTGCTCGTGCTTTACTTATCCAGGTAACATGCTCCACTTCTATGGCAGTCAGTGGCTTCTAGTGCTGATATATAACAAGCGGTCTGTGCTATGACAGATTCAGAAGCTAAAGTTGGATATTGAGACGTGAGTAAAGTCAATTGGCTTCCTTGGTTAGAAGTCGATTCTCTTCGGTATTCAACTCATCTCATTGTTTGTCTGGCTACCTTCTTCTAACAGGGCAATGCTCGAGCTAGACCAGATTCTTAGGGCCAATGAAATCAATTTTGCTATTCTAGCTGCTTTACCAGCTTTTTTCCTCTCCTTTCTGTTGCTCATGTTAATGCGGGCATGGCTAAAGAAGGTAAGATCTATGGAGCTATTGTTATTTGCCTGAGTGCATTACCATATCAAGAACGCACATGATATTTGTGATATTAGTTCTTTGACTAGCAAGGATTGTTCTTAAAATATCTTGTGTTCGAATAGCAAGGCCTTGTTTGGATGAACTTCCGCCCAGGCCTCGAATTAACTATGGGATAAGTAGTGCAAATCAAGAGGTACGAGTTTGGGCTTTATGGTGGAGATAATGGAGATCGTGGTGGTCACGCGCTATCACGCTTACAACACCATTTGCCTCTCTTTTTTGCTTGCTATATTGTAATTTAACTAATAGAGTAAAATTTGAGGTAGGTAGATGGTTAATCTTGCAGATGCTGCCAATTTGGTATTCGTTGTAAAATCAGAGATGCACTCCTTGATTTCTCGTTCTTTAAAATCAGGATACTAGAGCGGAAGGTAGGGGAAGGATTGCTCGACTCCAAAGAAGGCTACTAATTGTGGAGGTTGAGAAGAGAATTATGCAGTTCCAGATTTGTATAGATCAAGGACTGGTATGTAATCCAATTTGTTCAAGACACTTTCTTCAACTCAGCAGTTAATTAATTTGTGAGATACTGATGTTCGCACCCGAAATTCACACTCCATTTCTAGCCTTCCATAATCTCTTTATTGTCTTTTAGTCTCTCACAAGGGGAGTGTGAGATGCTAAAGATGAAATCAGAATATCGTTCAGAATATCATTCACCATGTTCATTTGAGGTTTATAATCTTCTAAAGACATGGGATGAGAAAAGAGGAAGAAGAAATTGCTATGCGGTACATCGGTTTTTTTGGGGAAAAAAAGAGTGCTCAATCGCCCATTACCAACCCCTTTGCAATTCGCTTTAGCCCATTAATAAATGAATTCATCCAGTGTAATCCCATTACATCCTGCTCTAGAGTAAAGGCAGGTTTAAGTTGGATGATATGGGCTGATTAATGGGTTCAGTTTCAGATACCCAGCCACATGGCAAAGCAAGATGAAAGGTTGTAAGCTAGTTTTGTTTTCTCTTTTTTTCTTTTCGTAGTTTAAGTACTACCTAATGCTTAAGGCACCTTTTATTGTGGTGTCTCTCTTTTCTCTTTTAGTTTTTCATGTCACCAGTTGTGTTCGAGGTCCTAATGGAATGACATTTTATGTGTTTTCGACTAGCTTTAAATCGTTTCATTGAGAAGGAACTGATAGTAAAGCTCTGTTTGCTTGTTGCAGGAAAATGATGCTGAATACATGTACGGATTGGGTTTGTATAGTCTGGATCGCCTATATCGTGCTGTGGAGAGGCATGCCAAAGCAACTGGTGAATGGCAATGGTTAGTTCTGATTTATTAGTTTTGGTTTGAATTATGTTCGGAAGGATAGGAAAAGTGTATAGGGTGTAAAATAACCCTAACACATAAATAGCTTTATTTATATTATGTCGAGACCCATTACATAACATGATTATCCGATGTGGGACTAAACTATTCTAACACTCCCCCTCCAGCTGAAGAATAAATATCCCGAAGTCCCAGCTTGTTACATAACAACTCTAAACGTGGTTTGAACAATGAAATGGTGAAGATATCGGCCAATTGGGCTCCAGTAGACACAAACGGAGTAGCTAACACACCACTGTCAATCTTCTCGCGAAGAATGTGACAATCTACCTCAATATGCTTGGTTCTCTCATGAAACACCGGATTCGAGGCAATATGTATTGCCGCCTGATTTTCACAGTATATAGGAATGGACAATTGCACCCAAAATCCCAGCTCCTCAAGAAATGATCTCAGCCAAACAACCTCATATGTAGTATGAGCCATAGCACGATATTCTGCTTCCGCACTAGACCTTGCAACCACAGTTTGCTTTGTACTCTTTTGGGTAACTAGATTGCCACCAACAAAAGTATAGTAACCAGTTGTTGAACATCTATCAGAAGGTGACCCTACCCAATTTGCATCAGTAAACGCCTTAACACGCAGATGACCATTGGAACGATAAAATAAGCCACATCCAGGATGAGCCTTAAGATAGTTCACAATGCGAATAAAAGCTTCCCAATGTGGAAGACGAGGAGCAGACATGAACTGACTCACCAAACTAACTGCAAACGAGATATTAGGACGGGTATTGGTAAGATAATTCAACTTACCAACCAAGCGATGATATTGGTCCGGATGAGGAAACTCTTCCCCTTGATTAACACAAAGTTTGACATTAGGATCCAGCGGAGTCTCCACAGGCTTGGCTCCCAACAAACCTGTCTCTTCTAGAATATCCAACACATATTTTCTCTGGGACAAACTAATCCCATCCTTAGACCTTGCTACCTCAATACCCAAGAAATACCGTAGCTTACCCAAGTTTTTAGTGTGAAATTGACTATGTAAGAACTGTTTTAGCTCTTCGATCCCTTTCTGATCATCTCCAGTAGTAATAATAATGTCATCAACATAGACAATGAGCAATACTTTCCCTCTAGCTGACATAAGGGAAAATACAGAATGATCTGATTGACTTCGACGCATGCCAAACCTCAAAACAGCCTCACTAAACTTGTCAAACTACGCTTTAGGAGATTGCTTAAGTCCATAAAGTGCCTTGCGAAGACGACATACCTTATGATGCTCCCCCTGAGCAACAAACCCAGGTGGTTGCTCCATATAAACTTCTTGCTGGAGATCGCCATGGAGGAAGGTATTTTTGACATCAAGTTGAAACAACGTCCAACCAAGATTGGCGGCAAGAGAAATAAGAATCCGCAAAGAGCAAAGCTTGGCAACAGGAGAGAACGTATCAAAATAGTCAACGCCATAAGTCTGGGTGTAGCCTTTTGCAACCAGGCGAGCTTTGTGACGCTTAACAGTGCCATCAGGAAGATACTTGACAGTATAAACCCAACGACAGCCAACAGTAGATTTCCCAGCAGGAAGAGTAACCAACTCCCACATTCCATTTGTATGAAGAACAGACATTTCATCCACCATAGATGTTCGCCACTCAGACCGGGATAATGCCTTCTGAACAGTTTTAGGAACAGAAACAGAGGAAACAATAGTAGTGAAAGCACGAGGGGATGGAGAGAGATTAGCATAAGAGATAAATCGAGAAATAGGATGAAAAGTGCTCGAGATAGTAGTATAACCATATTTTACCGGTGGACGACGATTCTCACGAGTCGAATAACGAGGGGTAGGAGGATCCGGCGACGGGGGAGAAGATAGAGGCGTGGGCACGGAGAGTTCGGCAGACTGAAGTGGTTTAGGAGGCGGAGGCTGTGGTGGTACACGTGCCGGGAAACGACGAACATATTCCTGCAAAGGGTTGGGTGAAACAGTGCCAGTAGGAACAACCATAGGTAATACAAACTCAAGTGGAAGAAGGTCGGTGATAGTAACAGGATCCGAGTAATATGGCAACGACTCATTGAAAGTGACATCAGCACAGACAAAGTGACGACGTAAAGTAGGAGAGTAACATCGATGTCCTTTTTGGGTGTGTGAGTATCCCAGAAAGATACACTTAAAAGACCGAGGATCAAGTTTACTTCTATCAGGGTTAAGTGCGTGAAGATAACGGTACACCCAAAAACCCGGGGAGGGAGAAAGTGGAGAGGCTGACCAAGAAATAAGACCGTATGGGAAACCTGACCACCTAAGACTGTAGAAGGCATACGGTTGATGAGGTAACATGCAGTGAGAACGGCGTCACTCCAATATGACTTAGGGATCTGCATGTGAAATAATAGAGCACGCATAACCTCAGACAAGTGTCTAATCTTGCGCTCAGCAACTCCATTTTGTTGTGGAGCCCGAGAGCATGACGATTGGTGAACAATGCTATGATCAGCGAAAAACTGAGGAAGGAGATGGTGAAAATATTCGCGGGCATTATCTGAACGAAATATCTTAACACAAGTATCAAATTGATTCTTGACTTCCATGTAAAAAGTTTGAACAACAGATTTCAATTCAGATCGCTCTTTCATTAGATAAAGATATGTGATATGAGAATAATCATCCACAAAAATATCGTAATATTGAAAACCAGAAACACTGGGCACATGAATAGGACCCCAAATGTTTGAATGAACTAACTGAAAAGGACGTGACGCACGACACTCAACCCTAGGTAAAAAAGTGACTCTATGGTGTTTACTAAACTCACAGACCTCACAGACCAACTTATTAATGGAACGACAGGAGGGCACAAGGTGCTTCAGACTCTGAAGAGAGGGATGACCTAGACGACAGTGTTGGTAAGGAGATTCTGATGTCTGAAGAGCTGCAGGCTGAGGATTAGTCAGGTAATATAGGCCACCTCGCTCAATGCCCCCACCATTCTTCTTCCCCGACTTAAGATCCTGAAATACACAGCCATGAGGAAGAAATGTGACGGAACAATTTAAAGATTTTGTAAGGTGGCTCACAAACATAAGATTAAACGGTAAACGAGGAACATGTAAAACAGATGACAAAGTAAGAGAGGAAGTGACAAGGACGGAACCAAAACCAGTAACAACAGTGGTAGAGCCATTAGCTAAGGTAACATGAGATGGTCTACCAACTGGCTGTCGATCAAAGAAAACATATGTACCAGTCATATGAACTGTGGCGCCCGAGTCAATAACCCAAGGAGAGGAAGAAGAGGAGGCAACACAAGTAACAGATGTACCGGTCTGAGCAAGCGTAGCAATAGAGGATCCTGTCGTAGCCTGAAATCACATAAAGCGTTGGTACTCCTCAACTGGAATAGCCACACTATTGGCAGAGGACTGAGTAAACTGTCCAGTATCTTGAGAGCTAGCAGCCTGATGAGCCTTAGGAAAACCATGAAGATTATAACAGAACTCTACTGTATGATTCGTACCCCAACAATGTGTACAAAATCTGGAATCACGACCGCGACCGCGGCCACCTCTCCCTGATATGCGACCCCCACGATGATCAAAACCAGAGTCACGACCACCAAAGCCACGACCAAAACCACGGCCTCCAGAGTCATGACCACGACCTCCAAACCCAGAATCACGACTGTCAAAGCCACGACCACTCACCTCATAATTGCGGCCACGACTACTAGTCCCAGAATCGTGACCATGACCACGACCATGGCTAACAGAGAAAACAGAACTGTCAGAAATAGTGGAAGACAAAGCAGAACGGCCAGAAGTCGGTGCAGAAATAGACGATGATTGCCGGAGACGACTAAATACCTTGCTTAGAGGAGGTAAGTCACGATTCCCCAAAATCTGATTACCCACAGGGCCAAAAGTGGATGACTCACCAAATAAAAAACGAGTAACCCTTATGCGGTCACGCTGGCGCCGTATAACCTGAATATCAGTAGTAAGTGGCTCACATATATCCAATTCATTACAAATGCGGCGAAACTTAGCATAATAATCCTCAAAAGAATCATCACCCTGAGATATATTAAAGAAAGACTGATGAAGATCATATGTGCGACGGAGATTGTTGACACCTGAATACAACTCCTTAGCCTGTGTCCACACCGCTCTAGCTGTATCACAAAACATCAGCGTACTAGCAACCTGTTCCGTCATACTATTCCATAACTCTACTTTGAACGAACACGGGCATCAACAGCTTTCCATGCCCTATATGTGAGTTCAGTAGTAGCAGGAGGCTCACAGTCAAATAGGAGTTCTCAGACTGACCCATATAATATACCTCAACAGCTTTAGCCCAAAGAACATAATTGCCCCTATTTAATGGTGTGGAGGTAATAGGGTGCCTCTCGCGAGACCAAGAACCACTCGATAAGCTACCAACAAGAGTAGAACTAGAGCTAGAAACAGTGCCAGAATCAGAATCCTTCTTCTCAGACATTCTACCGAACAATGGAAGGGCAACAACCAATAACTAACAAATAAGCAGTACGCAACTAAAGCAATACCAACAAAGCAGAATACCAATAACGACTTATCAACAAAATTGACTAATATACTAACATCGAACCAGTCTGGTGACTGGATGGGTACCCAACATCAACAACCCCAACATAACAGATTCTTCAATAGCAACAAGACATTAACGAATGAAGCTAGCAAACCCATAGCGGTGACCAACAAATCAGGTGGTATAGAAATGCAGTAAAAAAATAGAGTGAAAACCGTTACCAACACCAATAGCAAACTGAAACAGACTGAAACAAGGGTCGCTGAACTGAAACAGAGAGTCATTGTACTGAAGCATTGGTCGACAGTCACTGAAACAAGGGATTCGAGCACTTGCATGGGCCAAAAGTGGCTGGGTGAGAGATTTCGAGGATTGTAAGGTATGTTCGAACCCGGATTAGGGCTGGACGAAGTCAGTGGGTTTTGGTATGGGTTTCGACTGTAATGTTGTGATTTGGGGATTTCGAAGTTAGGGTTTTGATTGGGTTTTATGAATAGGGGTTTCAGTAAAGTGTATTATATGGGTTTCGAAGTTAGGTTAATGGGGTTTATGAATAGGGGTTTCGGTTGGTTTAGGAAAACCTCGAAGGAGGATGATGGTAGGTGACGTACGGCGGCAGGGAAAAGACATGGTGGCAGCTAGATCTAGAATTGTGGTGGTTTAGGGTTAGGGTAAAGGTGGGGCTCTGATACCATGTTCGGAAGGCTAGGAAAAGTGTATAGGGTGTAAAATAACCCTAACACATAAATAGCTTTATTTATATTATGTCGAGACCCATTACATAACATGATTATCTGATGTGGGACTAAACTATTCTAACAAATTATACCAACTTACGATCTCACCAGCACTCCCGAGGATTTTTTATAAACTATGGAACTAGTTCGGAACTACCCCTACAGTTTTTGAAATAGAACTTCGTCCTTCACAATATGCAGAAAATTCTGGTCAGTTAAGGGGTACTATATGCCCAACGGTCCAACCTAACATACATCACTACAGTAACTAAAGATATCAATTGTATCATTCTTGAATCAAAATTCAAAAGATTATAACAATTTTACGTAATATTGCAACATATACAATTTATATGTAGTTCTTCAAATCAACTCCTGCTGGAGTTGTTCCGTTGACTGATCCTGGCAGATAACTTTGACTAGGTGTTATTTCAGAAACTACGAGTTTGATTCTTGTAAATATCTAAAACTTACACGGGTGCTGGTATATTATTCGTAGGTTATATTTTTCTCCCATTCCCGTTTCTTTGTGTATGTTTGTGTTTTGTGTGCTGCATGCATGTTTAACATATGCAATCCTTTTGTGTAACATATAGCAAGGTCTGACTCACTATTTTGAACAGTTTGAGACAGGATATTATCGATTTGGCAAAGCCCCGTCTTCGAACTGAGTACAAGTTCACGATCACATCCCGAATGGTACAGGTGTATGATTGCTTGCTTCCTTCATCCACGCGCCGGTAGTTAACCTTCTCCATTCTTCTCTTTTTTTTCTTTTTCTGAATTTTTGGCAAGTTGGAGCACCTTTCTACTTCAGTGATGGGTGAACGAGGAAATTTTGTGCATGTAATTTTTGACCTATTTATGCTTCAGGCAACAGCAACAATAGGTTTTGGACTAGATAGGCTCTCTTTCTAGCATTTGGGAGGAACTCCTCTGTTGTTGTTCTGTTTATTCAAGCTAAGCTTAATTCATATCATTATGGTCGCTAAGAACGAAGTAACAGAAGATTCTAATTTGTCCAAGATTTTACCGTTCACTAACGGGCCGCAGTCAAAGCAAGGACAAAATCTCGTACGAGTTAACTGCGGTCAAAATCTCTGTATGATCTACCTTGTTTGAATTTTGCAGATGCATGGGAATATAATGATAGGTAAAAAAAAATGGCTTGTTACTTGTGGGCCTCCCATTTAGTAATGGAAATAAATGTCAAACTTATTTGATAAAAGATTGATCACCAAACACTGCCAAACACACAACCTAATTTCTTCACCAATACCAGGAAATCCTTGCCTGTTGCATCACTAATCTAAACAACATGCATGGTTGGTGCAACCTCCATATCCATGCATCCTGACACAGCTAAAATCCTGCTTCTTTTCGAAACCAAACACCACTCCTCTCTCTCTCTCTCCCTCTCCCTCTCCCTCTCTCTCTCTCTCTCTCTCTCTCTCTCTCTCTCTCTCTCTCTCTCTCACACACACACACGAGCAAAGAAAGAACCTAGCTACGGCCAACAATCAATGGCATCTTGCTTCCAACAACCGGACGTCAACGACGACACAACGATTCTCTTTTCAACTTCTTCGGATTCACCCGAAGTAGAATCCTATACATTAAGCCCCCCTTCTTCCTCTTCAACTTTCCAGCTCTACCGCTTTCCACCACAAACAGTAGCTCACCAATATTCCTCCAAAACAGCAGCCTACACAGTAAGTGTGAGAAATCTCTCCTACACTATCCACCAAAGCAGCTGGCCCTGGAATAAGAACCCTAATGAGCCCAAGCCCCCCATTATCAACATACTGAAATCAGTTTCTTTCGTCGCGAGAAGCTCCGAAATCCTTGCTGTTGTCGGTCCAAGCGGCACCGGAAAATCTACTCTGCTACGTATTATATCCGGACGGGTACGAGACCAAGATTTTGATCGAAAGAGCATCTCACTCAACGGTTGTGCAGTAACTAGTCCAACTCAGTTGAAAAAGAAATGCGGGTTCGTGGCGCAAGAGGATGATTTGCTTCCCCTGCTGACAGTGAAGGAAACATTGATGTTCAGTGCCAAGTTCAGGCTAAAAGAAATGACTTCTCAGGAGAGAGAAGAGAGAGTTGAAATCTTGATGCAAGAACTCGGGCTTGCCCATGTTGCAGATAGCTTTGTAGGAGATCGCGAAGAAGAAGACCGGAATCATATCAGAGGGAGAATATCTGGAGGAGAGAGGAAAAGGGTATCGATAGGAGTTGATATGATTCATGACCCCCCAATCTTGCTACTCGACGAGCCAACCTCCGGCCTTGACAGCACCTCAGCTCTCCAAGTCATGGAGCTCCTTTCGTCCATGGCGATTTTAAAGCAAAGAACAATACTTGTATCTATCCACCAACCAAGCTACAGAATTCTTCAGTACGTCACCAACTTGCTGATCCTCTCCCGCGGCTCTGTTGTCCATAACGGTAGCCTTGAATCGCTCGAGGATGCCATAGTAAACAAACTGGGGTTGAAAATCCCAGTCCAACTCAATGCTCTTGAGTTTAGTATGGAAATCATCTCTACACTGGAAGAAGATCAGTATGCAAGTTCGAAAGCACGTTACGATCTTTCAGACAATGACAGAGAAAAAGAAAACGCAGAAGCAGAACTGATGCAGGCCAACTACTTGATGTGCCAATTAGAAAGTAAATCTGCAGAAAAACCACAATCGCTTAATTCTTTGTTCGAAATATTGGTTCTCTGTGAAAGATTTTGGAAGGTAATATACAGAACAAAGCAGCTGTTGTTGGCGAGGACGATGCAAGCTCTTGTTGGAGGGTTTGGATTGGGAAGTGTATACATAAAGGTGAGGAACAATGATGGAGGAGGAGGAGGGGTCGCGGAACGATTAGGTTTATTTGCTTTCAGTCTTAGTTTTCTCCTCTCATCGACTGTCGAAGCCCTACCGATATACCTTCAAGAGAGACGGGTGCTAATGAAGGAAGCCTCGAGGGGAGCGTACAGGGTTTCCTCATACATGATAGCCAACACCATTGTGTTTCTTCCCTTCTTGTTTTCGGTGGCGATTCTGTTCTCTGTCCCTGTCTACTGGCTAGTCGGCCTAAATCCTTCCTTCCTTGCTTTCGCCTTTTTCACGTTCGTTGTTTGGTTGATCGTGCTCATGGCTAGCTCACTGGTACTCTTTCTGAGCGCCGTGTCTCCAGATTTCATCTCCGGGAATTCGCTCATTTGCACCGTGCTTGGAGCCTTTTTTCTCTTCTCGGGCTATTTCATCCCCAAGGAGTGCGTCCCAAAGTACTGGATATTCATGTACTATGTTTCTCTTTATCGGTACCCTTTGGATTCGCTACTCGTAAACGAGTATTGGAGTGTGAGAGGGGACTGTTTGGTCTACCAGCAGCAGCAGCACTACTGTTTGCTAACTGGGAATGATGTTTTGAAGAGTAGAGGGCTTGAGAAAGATACCAGGTGGTTGAATGTTGCGATTATGGTTGGGTTTTTCGTGTTTTATCGGGTTCTTTGCTGGATCATTCTTGTTCGAAGGGTTTCTAAAACAACAATATAGACATGTAAACGTATTATCATATATTTGTGCATCATTTAACTTTGTATTGATAGGAAGAAGATTTGGTAGAAACTAAATTAGCAGACAACAATACATTTTACATATGTTCTTCTGGTGTATATTTCTCCCCTCTGGAAGTTGAATGCACGCTTGGCCTTTTCAAAGACGGTGGTGTGATTGGAAACACTAGCAAAAGGCGTGATGTGCAAGCACATCGTTATGTGCTCATTGCTCATTGTATTGCTCATTGAGCCAATTATAAATCTATCTCGAGTAATTTGAATTTTTTAAACTTCATAACTGAATAAGCCGAATATTAACTTGTTTAAGCTTGATTTAAGAACCTAATGCACATTCTTTCTCCACCATTGGATCCAGAATCAGAATCAGAATCAAATTCTAGGTTGATTCACTTTCTCTGCCTCTATCTCTCCTTTTCATGCTGACTACTTTCTGTGTGCCTTTGTTTCTCTCCCTCTCTCACAGTTGGTTTGAGATTCTCTCTCTTTAGTGATGAATTCATGTAAGAAATGCAGAGATCTCACACAAAATCGACACCCCCCCCCCCCCCCCCCTCGCACACACACAAGATATGATTCTGATTCCGCTCTTTCTCTTGCCCTTACGAAATGCAGAGATCTCACACAAAATTTAAACGATTCTCTCTCTCTCAAGATCTCACACGAAATCCAGAGCTGTCAGACATGTGAAATACAACTGATTTAGGCTAGCTGATTTTACCAAATAATCCCCATGCACCATACGAAATAGCAATAAAGGAAGAAAGAAAAAAGCTGATTTTACCAAATGATCCCCTGCACCATACAAAATAGCAATAAAGGAAGAAAGAAAAAAAGGACACATGAAAATTTTGAAAAGTCCGAAAATTCACTCAAATAATTTTTAAGAACTTGCTGCAATACATGAACAGTGCTTGTGGGCCACCACCCAAAAGTGAGGAATGACCAAAATAGCCCCTTCAATCCTCCCTCACGGCATATCACTAAGGGCAATAGGCAGGGATATTTTGGTCCCCTCCAACCTAAATGGCTTTGTCGCTTATGTGGCCAAACAAGGCTAACGTTCCTTTTAGCAAGCAAGCATGGATGGGTAAAAAAATCTAGCTTCAGCTCAACTCAATCCCCTTACCCACCAAACCCCTTCTAACTCGAATTTATTGGGCCTCATCTTGGGTCCACACGGTGATTCGACCAGTTCATCCCGTAATTCTTGCCGAGAAAGCATATGTTAAAAAAATCAGCTTGATCGGCCTTCAATAAGCTCATCAACAATTTATATGAACTGGATAGTTCTCATGATTTTAAACATGAACTGTTCGTTTTATACGACTTGTTTATGTACTCATCGATGATCAATCAAGCAAGTTTTTTCTTTCCGGATGTTATTCTCAGCGGAAAGTATGCGATGAACGGTGCGGGGTTGGACCCAGAAAATTGAAGTTTGGATGGGTTTGGTGGACAATGGTATGGATGTGAGCTCAGCTAATCCCAAAAAGTCTTAGCTTCAAGTGGGTTAAAATTTCACTGACTTATTACTCCAGCAGCGAAGTCAGTGAAACTTGGACAGGTTTGTTATGTTTGGTGGCGGTGGCCATAGATAGTTGCCGAAGGGGGATCGACGGAAGTGCTGTTGACGAGCGAAGATGGGGTCACTGGAAGTTTTTGCCTACCGAAAGTGGTCGCCGGAAAAGGTGAGGGTGGCCGGAGGTAAGCCACTTTAGTGAGGGTCACAATTTTGAAACCAGCTGCATTTTATAAGGATAAAAAAATGTTGATAAGCATCCATTATTACGAATCAAAGTGGCTATCAAGAATTTACAAGGATCAAAAAATTAGATAAAACTTCGTTGGGAGTATTACATAAAGCATTCAACGGGGATAGATTTGGGTTGCAGCTGGGGGTGGCTTTGATCCAACATAATTGATTTCTATGCCCAACTATACTCAGGAATAAGAATGATATCACATTCCCTACCATTTCATCGTCCATTCCTTCAAACCAATTAACCAAACATAGCCTCACTCTAAGAAAACATATTATGAGCGGTCTGCAAACATTAACCCAGGTTCCTCAACAATCGCTGAATAAGAATCTCAACCAACAAAAAATTACTGTAGAAAATTCCATTCCATTACATCGTTGATTCCATCGAACCAAACATATCCTCTCTCTAAGAAAACATATAATCCAACGTGGCAAAGTGCAACGAGCTTTCTGCAAATATTGACCTTGACTTTCCTCTCTGTTCTAAATGGCGGCCGCCGAGGCCGCCGAGGCCGCCTAGGCGCCGCCTAGGCGCTTGGAGGTACCCTGCCGCCACGCCAATACCCCTTGGCGTTTGATTTGGAGCCCAGGGAGGTTTGGCGGTGTTTGGCGGCCGCCTAGGCGGCCTTGGCGGCCATGGCGGTCTCGGCGATTTGGCGCCCAGGGAGGTTTGGCGGCCGCCTAGGCGGTCTTGGCGGGCCTTGGCGGGGCTTGGCGGCATCATCAACGTCTTTGGAGGCCTTTGGCGGCCTAAAATGTATAGTATTAAACTAATGTAGATCAAGTTTTGCAAGGGTATGGAGGAGAAGAGTTAAAGAAAGGAGATGAACTTTTAACTTGGTATTAGGGATCTCCGATCTCGTTTATTTCTACTTATTGTCTTATTCAACTTATTTGCTAGTTGCTACTACTTAATTTCATTTGGGTTTGTACATTAAACTTTGCATTATGGTTATGTAGAACTTTGATCTTGTATTATGGATACATAGAATATAGTTTGATTGGATAATGGTTTGTTAAAAAAAAAAAAAAACGCCGAATTGCTTGGCGGCGCCTAGGCGGCTTGGCGCTTGGAGGTGGGTCTCTGCCCTACTAGCGCCAAGCGCCATTTAGAACATTGACTTTCCTCAAGAATCACTAAACAAGAGTCTCAACCAACACAAAACTAGGTTGAAAAAAAGACAACCACAGCAAAAAGGGAAGAATAGAGTAGAATTAATGGATTTCAAGGTAATAAAACATTCATTATTTCCAGAAGCTCCTTCGACAGTAGTCTGTACAGTCACCACCATGACACAAATCAATGGAAAGGAAAAAGGATAGGAAAACGTAGGGGGGGAAAAGAGAGAAAAAAACCTCCCATCAAGAACCAGTCAACTTCTCAATTACAGAAAGGAAAAAGAGGTGTAGGATGAAAAGGGGAAATATGTGCAAATGGGATTACAGGCCACAAATACTTTAGGCAATGATGCAAAGCATATACAAATTGGCAAAAAGTCAACACCTCAACTGGCTCATTACCGGTTAGTTCCATTTTTATAAGCAAAATCATGTGAATGTGCCGTCCTCGCGTTTAAATCAAGGTTGTGAAGTTGTTCCATCAGCTGAGAGCGTCGTTCCTTGAAGAAGTCGAGACGTGATGTTAATTCTACCAAAGTGGAAGATGCTGCTGTAGGGTGTCTAGGATAATTGACCTGCAACCATTGTGACATTCAGTATCTCATTCTAAAGAAACGTAGACAGTTTAGAGGCTACAACGACACGTGCACAAGTCAAATGGCTACTGACTGCATCATTTTTCCTCCTTTTCTTCCTTTCATGCTTACCAAGGCTGTGTTCAGATACTCGTTTGGGGAGTGTATTATGGAGTGAGAAGCTATATTTGCTTAAATACTACCCGTATTTCTTGTTATTTGGTAAATTCACCAACAGATCCATGATGACTCATGACAGCCTAATAGATGAACAGTAGAAAATAAAAAAGAAAAGCACGAATTGACCTCAAAAATGGTAACTGCTAAGTAACAGATGGAAACCTACAGTCACTTCAGGAATTTCCTACCAAATTATACCCTATATTTCACTGTCTTCTGGAAAAATCAGCCTCAATTCATTTCCACAGAGCAACTCTATTCAACTCTAAGAGGCGCTCAATGACAAAGAAAGGTCCACGACTCATCACTCTCCATATCGTTTTTTGGCAAACAAACAACTAATTCAGTGGCAGCCCAATAATTTTAATCAGTCTTACCTCTGACACTCTTGAAGTGGAAGGCATGGACAAAGAATCCACTCCACAAAGCTCATCCATGGATATATTTATGGATGCCTCAGTACCTCTAGAATCGCTAAAGATTGCTGAGTCTATGAATTGCTTCTTGGCAAGGTGTTTGCTACTGATACCAGAAGTCATCATTGGTCCTTTAATGTTCTTCAACTCTGCCCCAAATAAACTTTCCTGCAGCCAAATAGTCAGGTTAAATAAGGACAGATAAAGACATGTAAGCTGAAATATGTAAGAACCAGATAACTTGAAATTGTAGCCATCAAATTATTACACGGGGACGTCACTAACAAGGTATTACACAGGAAGAGAACTATACTAATGGCTCACTCAATGAGTGAATGTTGTTATTCTAGAACCATTTAATGAGTGTTGCTATATGTACCGACCACGGGGAGGGAAAACGTACCGACGGCCGCCGGCGGGCCGTCTCCGGCCACCGGACGGTCGATCCGAGCCGTTCAAAAATTCTAAAAAATAAAACCGAGGGGGTCAACGCGGGAATCAAGGGCATCCGAGGTGTTTAGGGTGCTTGATCAAAGCACCCTTTTTTCGTGTATATATGTGTGTGTACATATATACACGAAAAAAGGGTGCTTTGATCAAGCACCCTAAACACCTCGGATGCCCTTGATTCCCGCGTTGACCCCCTCGGTTTTATTTTTTAGAATTTTTGAACGGCTCGGATCGGCCGTCCGGTGGCCGGAGACGGCCCGCCGGCGGCCGTCGGTACGTTTTCTCTCCCCCAATGGTCGGTACTCATAGATTTTTCGCCATTTAATTACACCCATTTTAAAAAAAACACACAAAAGAAAGTTCAGGTGTAGACTTGTCAAAACAAGCAAAACAAGAGTCTAGATGTTGGGCATGAATTCAACTCAACAAATACTTTGCCCAAATAATAGGGGTCAGCTACATGAATCATGTCCAACCATTCAGCTCCAGCTAGAACGATGCTCTTAGTTATATGCAAAATAATGTTCATCAGTTAATAAAGTCGATAGCTGTTCTACCATCTCCTACCATTACGTAAAGGTGGTCTATCTTGCTAACTAGGAGAGTTAAATGTATTCACCATCCACGAGCAAACAATCCAAATCGATCCACCTCACTTTATCTTTAATAGTTTCTACCTCTACTATCTCCTAAATTTGTTCATTCAAAACCTTTATCTCTACCTTCGCCGAACTTCCACATCATCATCCCCTCTTGGCGAACATGTTTCTTGATTGCCCCATCAATACTATGAAGCATGTTGGTCCGTGATGGACACGAATTATAAAATTGAAAGGCAAGAGACATGGTCTGTATTAGAACTTGTCTCACATCGGTTAATTATCTCTTCCAAAACTAGTATATGAGCCTGGGTGGCCTCTCCACTCATAGCCAATTGGTTTTGAGTTGGATGCCTTACCAGAGTGGATGTAAATTTCCGCCAATATGAATGCAGCGATGACTCACTAGTCTAGAGATTCGAATATAATAACTTCTTAATGAATCAGAGCAACAGTTTACCAATCAGTTAAGATTCTGTATGCATGAAAGAAAGTGATAGGCATGCACCATCCAAACGTGGTCTTCACAAATTGTGCACTTTAAAAAATAATGAATTAAGATAAAATATAAATAATGCAAACTTTACAGGGATCAACTTGACCTGGGATTTCATGTAAAAATTACCTTACGTTAAAGACGGAAGCTATCAACGGCATCTGAAAGTTTTAAATAGAAGTTCAACTCAATGAATGGAGAACCTGCGGTCTGCCCAAGTGGTAAAGAATGCTAATGACTTAGTTCATGTTGGGAGCTCGACTACCCCTGCCCCCCTTAACATATATTGCGTAATATCTGTGCCTAAAACTGAAAAACAAAACCTCAATATCTGGATTAAGAAACTCAATGAATGGAGAAAGCAAGACCCGTGGGCAAAGGCAACCCTGTAATTGCCTATATTGAACTCTTTAGGAACTTAAATGTGGTACTTCATTATCGGAAGGGGAAGGTTTTTCATGAAAGACTAGAGAACCAACTGGTTACACAGTCAGCATTTTTCCCCAGTTGAAAATCCTATTCAACCACCTCAACAAACAAAGATACCAGACAATAGGTTAATTAGAACGGAAGTACCTCAGTTCTGTGTTTCCTTTCATGGTTAACAAACGCAGGGGTTGTATCAAAATCTTGCTGAAAATATTTCCTGCAAGCACAAAAAATTCAAAAAACATAAGAACAATCGCATCCAATTCCATGTTTTCCTTCTGTGTACATCATTATGTTAAGGAATCTACTATGTTCAACTTCACACTTGGGATATTACTCAGGCCCCGGTTTTTCTCCTTTTTTGGCTAAATACTAAAGCCTAACTTTATATCAGTTCAAACTTTCCAAAAGCAACTTCCAGTGAAATTTAGCAGCATAAAATGCATCTTAATAGTGGTGGTGGAGGTTTTTTCATTTGAAAAGAAGGAAAAGTGGGGACGGCTCTTAACCGGCATAAACAAAAGAATCCCGTGTTTTCTGCCATGAGAAACTATATTCACAAGGTTATTTGACTGAAATCTCGTAAGTTCCAGTTCACTAGGGCATGTTATATCTGACATATTTGAATAATGAGTAGAATTTAAGTAACTCGGCAACAAAGTGAGAAGTGAAAATATTCAAAATACTCACTTTGGAAACCAAAATATGCCTCAACATTTACTCGGTCACAATAGATATTTTCAAAAGTTCAATTCCTCACTACCATACGGCATAGTTAACTTATGACCCTAGCCAAAAAGTAAAAAAAGAGTAAACTATGACAACACATGCACTTGAGAAATCTTTCTTGTACGCTATGATCACAAAAACACAGCAAGATCCAGCACAAGGGAAGTAGTGCGCATTTACGACCCCACGCTGGTAAAACAAGCTGCATGCAAATTTTTATTTTTATTTTTATTTTTGGATAAATAACAAGTTGCAAGCAAATGAAGAAGTACCTAGAATCGTAGAAAAAAAATTACACTCTCAAACCACCAATCTTCCATGATTGCAACCAGTTCCTTAAGGAACCAATTGCAAAACTATTCGCCTTTCTTTTAATGGTAGCAAAATAAGATATTTGAGTGAAAAGAGAGCAAATAGTGTGTCAAGAATTTATTCGTATCTTTAAAAGGACCAATTGCACACTAAAAAATGGACTACGAGAACTGCAACACAGTACACTGTAGATGTGAAAGCTTAGACCAAAGGAAAGGATTTTGCGACGCACTGTTGAGCTTTATGGTTTTGTACATGTTGATAGTGATCACACAATTCAGAGGGAGAGCTGAACTGCAGCTGACGTTGCTGATTTAGTTGATGGTGGAGATCTGCAACTTTCTGCTTCAACCTGGCTACATCTGCTTCAGCAAAAGCAATCTCCTCAAGCTCAGCCCTTGTCTTCATATAAAGAGCAAACTTATGAGAATGTGATGCCAGAGCACCCACAACACAAATCAGAAAATAGGAAAAATGGACTCTGCTGTTAGCAATACAGACCTTTGAATCCATCCCATGAGAGCTCAAGAACTGTCCAGAAGACATGCTCAACCCAACCTCCAAAGCGGCACGAAGATCTCTCTCAGCTTGTAGCTGTTCTTGTAGTCTCGAAACCTATCATCAACAATCTAATGGAAGTTAATGAAGGCAAAAGACTAAAGTTACTGTCTCGACTCTCGAGTCCACTTGAATTATACCTACGTAACATATATAGCAGTATTGTAGCTTCGGTTTAAACTAGCAGCTGTTACCTAGGGATATTTGGATGTTCCAATTCTGATACGCATAAATTTGTTGGCGCCACAACCAAATTACTAGAGGCTGTTACGTACGGATATTTGGATGTTCCAGTTCTGATACGCATAAATTTGTTGGCGCCACAACCAAATTACTGGCATGTCGGCCTTTACAATTCCATATCAGCGTCGTATGACTTGTATCAGTCAGTATGATAAATGTACTCATTCTGCCAGGATACAAAACCCTCAGACTTGATCTAGATCACACTTGACATCTTTTTTCTTCCTTCCCAGCAGTGGCGGCTCTAGAAATTCTAAGAAGGGTGTTCAGAAATCTTTACTACCTCTAAAAACCACAACTATATATAAACAAAATAATTATCTATCAATATCAACAATGCCACTCAAAAACAGGAAAGTGTATACTCTCTCAGTCCCAAAAATTAGTCCACTACGAAAAGACATGCTATGGATCAAAAAGTAAAGTACATGCGTTAACAAGTTTTTGAATTTTTAGTACCAAATTAAATTATGTTTGTGCAAAGAAATTTGAAAACTTATGCATGGAAGTACTTTATTTTTTGTGCGAAAATTGCACATATGTAGTGGACTAACTTTTGGGGACGGAGGAGTAGGATATTACAATTGCTCTCGGCAAGTTTTCATATTTTGAAACCATTGCATAAAACCCTCATTATCAATGGTCAAACACATATCTCAATATAAGTAACCACGCAATTATTCATCCACTGATCTATCACTCGATTGTGCAGATTGCACTTTACTATATTCAATTGATTTATTGGCTGGTTTTTTGGGCTGGGTATTCAAATGTTTTTGGGTTGGGTGGTCAAATAATACTGGGTTCTGTGTTCAAGAAAGGGATAAACTAAAAATATTACATATATTCTTAAAGAAATTATTTTTTGGGGGTGTTCAAGTGACCACCTTGGTTATCATGCAGAGCCGCCTCTGCTTCCCAATGTGCAACAGTACATAGTTGGAATACATATATAGGTCATTCAGAACTTGAAACCTCTACACACAGAGCTTAACGTGTCATTCTTCTTCTAAAATAATTCAAATGTTGAACCAAACTACATCATCTCTAATTGTACGCAAAATATGTACACCATTTTAGCCTCAGAGACTCGAAGACGAGGAATTTTTTGAAAAATCCACTCTCTAAATGGGCATTGTTAGTTGCTAAAATGCAGTTTACAAACCATACGACATCTCGGAGTGTACACATCATACACATTGTAACTATCTCTTTTTGGAGAACACATATTCAGGTGTAGACAGTATGTTGAAAAGGAACAAACTCAAATTACATCATCACTTTTAGCTTAGGTTGATCTACCACAATCTTTAAATCATCAGTTATTGACTTTTTGTTTAAAACAACAATTGCGTTGATGCCCAAACGGAACATAAGGAGCAAAAGTTTGAAGTGGAAATGCAAATAAATAAGAGTCAATGGAGATAAAATCTATTCAAATATTGCCAAATTTAATGGGTAAGAGACTATACATCTTGTTCTAGTGCCAAGCGACGCTCATGCAATGCTTGCTTCCTTCTCTCTAAGCTAGCCTGTAAACTTGCATTTCCTCGAGCCTAAAATAGATTGGGAAACCAAATTTTATTAGTGAAGACAACAATTTTCCAGGAATCAGAAAAAGATATTCCTGCAGTGAATGTAAACTATTACCTCCTTTGCAATCCTTTGTCGCAAGTCATTTTTTGTGATCTCAAGCCTTTGAATAGCCAGTCTACAAACGTACCATCGGATTTAGTGCAGACATCAGATTACACCAAATCCATGAAAAAGACGAGCTCAAAATATTCTTTTGGAAATTCAAGAAGACACATATTCCAGCAATGAAATTGCACAATGAATCATGATGGATCAGATATCATGAAAGGTAGGGATATCTGAAAAATGATTTCGGTGATGATGAGCTTACATTCTGAAGCCAAACTATGAATGACACCCTACTCTTTCATTACACGATAACAAAATCAACCTAAAATATTTCCCTACGTCTTTCAGAACCTATTTGCATCTGCTCCTGCACCAGGTTCATCAACTGAGACAAAGGTAAATCCGTGATTCTTTTCACCATATCAGTATTACAGTTCATCATAATGAGGTAGAATAGTTCGTTCAACTGAGATCTGCGGAAGTGTATTATGTTCCAAAAGGAATTTGACAACCATCTATACCGTGAATCGAAAATGTAGTAGAATTTTGTTTCTCAGAAACAGGCAAGGGGACATAGAGGATCAATTCTAGAGTTTATACACCACACAAACAAGAAAAGCATATTTCATAGATGCCTTTACAGTATTCTATGCTGATTAATGAGCAACCAAAAGTAGTTTTTCTACCACTAAGTAAACAAAGGAAAAAGAAACAATACTGAATAAGATTCTTACTCTTCATCGCCAGACGAATCTACTGAATCCATTGAGGGAGTCTTTCTGGCCTGCAAATAAAGAAGGGTCAGAACAGACAGTGCCAGGTTTCCAACAATAGCTATTTTAAGAAGCAAAACCATAAAAACAAAAGAAAGCATCCCAAACTAAATTTACTGGACGAATGAAGCGAGCTGTATTGTACCTTCAATCCAACATTTACTTTTCTTTATTTGAAAGTACGTTAATCATTGCAAAGCATCCAATATAGTTGCACCAACATACATCTTCCAATCCTGTTATATTATGTAAGCCAAGGCGTTGCCAGTGGGAATTGTGAGCGCAAGACCTCCAGCTTACAGTTGATCACATCGACAACCTTAAACCACTGGGCAACCCTAATGGGTCTTCTGATCCAATTATAATATCACGAGATTCACTAAAAATGAAGTCAAAAGCATAATGCAATCCAATCACATCAACCTTCCCCCCACCCATCTCCTCCCCCTCCTCTCTCCGATTCTTCTATATGGATCTACAGTTCATTTTTATGTTTGTCTACTGACATCGTAACAAAGCACGTCAAACAGCTCTAGACTTGAATTGTATCAGATATCACTCAACCAATCCTTACTTTTTCTCCGTGACCCATAAGCTTCTCTTATACCATCTCCAACACATAATTTGTGTATGTAAGTGTCTGTAAGTATTGAAACAATCGAGTTACGCCAACCATCCAGGACTCGGATTGCAAAAGGGTGACGCTGTTCACCATTAAATGAGTCACGGGCGGGGACAATGCAAACTCACGACAAAAGCAGCTCAAATCACGCTACAAAGAGTGGTCCATGAAGATATGCAGAAGAGTGTGATGGTCAAAAGTTACTTCAAGGATATGGGCCAAAAACTGCGCATGAAGAGCAATATAAAAACCGGGAAAACATGAAAACAAAACCCCCCCAAAAAAACAGGATTATGCATGAAAACAAATGGACTGAATTTGTTTAGAGCTCAATATTCTACAGAAAGGGTAAAGCAGTAACAAATAGTTAACTGAAGCCACAGCCAGTATAAGATTTAAGATGCATTGACAGAAGAGAGACAAAAAACTCACGGTGCTTCTACCCCAAAAGGTTGACTGCTTAGCATTGAGAGTGGAGCTTTTATGTTCGTTCATTGACTTCTCAACACATGATTCTAATCCAACTACAGATTGAGGTAGAGCTTGATTCATGGAATACGGTACTTCCCCCATTGATAGATGATACTCACTGCCGGGTAGGACTCTAGAAACATCCATTTCATTTTTTCTTTGTTTCTGCTGGCCTTGTTGCTCAATTAATTGAATATTAGACTCTCTATGTGACAGAGAATCCACAGGCAGATTTGATTTTGAAGCTGAGTTGAAATTTTTCCTGGGTGATCCAACATCTGAATCGTCACCTCCAAAAGCCTGAATGGGAAAAAAAACACACACACACAATATGTAGATGTCAGTGAGGGATCTGGTTTAAATGGGTGAACTTGAAAAATATCGAATTTCAGTATTTTATGCCTTGTTCTTCACTTTTCAAAAAGAATTTTTCAAAAAATACCCCCTAGATTCCTCCTACTTCCAACATTTCTCTCTCTATCTCTCTCCACTTATTACCCCTACTATTTTTCAAAAAAAATTTCAAAACCCAAACCAAACACAGCATTAATTAGTAACCACATTTTTAATAACAAATTATCACATTGCTTGGATTCAAGCTGCCAGCAATATTCAATTGCACGGCTTTAAAGATTAGATACAATACGAGGGAATTTACCATCTCTTACCACGTGTACTTCTCCTGTTCTCCAGCAGTACACAAGGAATAAGGATGCTGTATACATCCATTGCACACCAAAGGAGAAAAAGAAAACTTCATCGAATATGTCTAGGTGATTCTTTTTAAAAAAACATCTTACTGATTGGGAAATCTAGGTGGATTATGGAAGTGTTCAAGTATTTGGCATCTTGGCAAATACAAAATTGTAGAATTGCCACCTAGCATGCTACCATGTTTTTCCATGGGAGTTTGGTTGAGTTAGTGCAGAATGTTAAGAGTCAGAAACAGGAAAAAGAACAAAATAAGATAAGTCTTCCAAGTATTGGGAAATGAATCACAAAACAAGAAATGTAGTAGGATTTAGGGGTATTGTTGTTATTTTAGTGTCTTTACTGTGTGTAGGGTTTTGAGTCTATAAATAGGTGTCTTGTGCCCTCATTAGTTAGTTTTTTTATGTATTGATAAAATAATATAGAGAGTTTTTACTCCTTGTATCCCATTTTGGGATTTATTCTCTTACGAATCTATCCCTTGATTTGGTTTGCATCATTTGGTATCAGAGCTTCTAGCTCGATCCTAGCCCTCCATCTCGTCGGAGACTTCACCGGAAACCTAACCTCGCCAGAACCCTGAAACGGCGCCGGAAAACCTCGCCGAAGCCCCTAATCCACTCAAAATCCACAGATCTACCCAACCCAAGACTCTAAACATCAATTTCGACCCTTAAAATCCACAGATCGACAGTTTTTGGAGCAGTTATCCCTATTTCGGACAACCAAAATCATTTTCGAAGCTCAACCCATACATTTCCAGCCATTTTGGTGCTCAACAGGGCTCGATCTGCTTGTTTCAGACTCTACCCAGCCTGTTCCAGCCCCTTTCAGTGCTCGTTTTGCTGTTTCAACACCGTTCCAGCAGTCAAAACAGTGATTCTTGCCCTGATTTGCCATTTTCAGACCTAGAATCCGTTTTTCGAGCCTACCAAACACCATTATGGCCCTTGAAATACACTCGTAGAGGTTCGTCTAGGGTCGTACAGGTTCGATTTGGTCCAAACTGGACTAAACAAGGTCGCAGTAAGGTTCAAAGGTGTGATTCAGGGTTCGAAACTTGCTCTACAGTACTTGAATCAAAGCGTTGTGCTTCGAATCAAGAATTGGGGTCTTCGATTGCCATTTTCGGAGCTTGATTGGTGATTTTTGAGCTCAACCTAGTGTTTCCAGCCTTGAAATCTCGATTCCAGGTTCGATTTGCTTTGGGTTTACCTTGTTTGCTTCGATTTGTTGCAGTCTATTGCTACTGGGTTTGATTTCGCTGAAGTTTTGGTGTATTTGCTGAGTTGACTGGGTTTGAGACTGAGTTGACTGCGATTGTGATTGAGTTGGCTGATTTTACCATTGGAATGACTCGTACATTTAGGGATAGAGTTAAAGGAAGAAGGGAAGGTGGAAGTAGAGGTAGAGGATTTTTGGTGAACAATGGTGAAGGATTGAACGTTATTCCACAATGTGGAAGGGAAAATGATTGCAATTCAAATGAAAATAGGAATGAGATTAAAGAGTAGAGTAAACAAGTTGCTACTTTGTATGATAAGGTGCAACTAATGTTATTGAAAAGAGAAGTTGCTACTTTAGAGAAAAAGTTGGAATGTTTGTTTCATTTAAGAATATTGATGGTTACTATGATTCCAAGTCTTATGAAAATCTCAAACCGGATGTGCCAGAGGTAGAGACGAGCCTCAACCCGGATGCATTAAGAAGGACGATGAGCAATGTTATTGTGATGAGTTCTCACATGATATTCCTATCTTTGATGAGCTCTCATGTGAAGAGCTTGGAGCTGATTTTAAAGATGGTGGTTTTGAAGTCCTTCCCGTCTTTGATGAGTTCCCAAATGAGGAACTTGGAAATGATCTTGAAGGTGACTCCATATTGGAGATTGGAGAAGATCTTAAGGTTGATAATGCCTACGAGGTTAGAAGAAATTTTGAAGATGATCTCATCTTTAAGAGTGGTGAACCGGAAGATGTTCCCATCTATGACGAGTTTGAAGAAGAGTATTGTGTTGACAATGAAGAGGGAACGCTTGTTAATTGATCAAGGAAAGCTTCCTTATGACTAGACAAGAAAGCAAGGAAGTGATAGAAGAAGTTTCTTATCACTGAAGATGGATGAAGTCGTTTTAGATCATCCACCAATGGTTGGAGATTTTGGAGAGCCAAAACTTGATGATTGCTTCCATTATTTGCCTTCCGAGTTGCACATGGTGCAAGGGGTGATCAAATTGGTTCCTTTTCCTAGTACACTCCATTCGGTATTACCAAAAGAGGGAAAAGATGATTTAGTACAGCTTGTTGACCCTTTGGGTTTTGTCTTCAAGCAAGCAAGTTTTGAACATTGTGTGGTGACTTTTCAACATGCTAAGCTGGATAGGTTTTGGCACGACTTGGGGGTGTTTATGATGAGCTACTACAAGTATATTTTGATTCACAAGAGACATGGTAAATGGGTGATCTCATTTCACAAAAGTATGGATGTTGTGGATGTACACAAACGGAAGCTCATATTGAAGATGGGTTACTGCATGAGGATGAAGTGGATCAAGGAAATGCAGCCACATGCCTACTTCGAAGCTGCATAATAAATACTTCTATAGTTCTATGTTTTCTTCATTTAGTTGTATCGTGTCTTGTCGTCCAACTTGAGGACAAGTTGTTTTCTTTAGAGGGGGTGTATGATGCAGTAGGATTTAGGGGTATTGTTGTCATTTTAGTGTCTTTAATGTGTGTAGGGTTTTGAGTCTATAATAGGTGTCTTGTGCCCTCATTGGTTAGTTTTTTTTGATGTATTGATAAAAGAATATAGAGAGCTTTTGCTCCTTGTATCCCATTTTGGGATTTATTCTCTTATGAATCTATCCCTTGATTTGGTTTGCATCAAAAAAACAGGAAACTAAAGATGGCACTTAAAGAGATAGAGAGAGAACCTTGTAGTCATAAAGATCACTGCCAGCACCGCTGCTTTCACTTAATTTCCCACTGAGTACACGATCATGATCATCATCTGTGTGTGGAATTACTTCCTCTTCTGCATTGTGGTAACCATTGTTCTTTAAATCCAAATTGTCGTCATCGGTTGAATCTGCACTCCCACTACGAGAATCAGCTGAAATAGAGCACCTATGCAGATTATCATCCTGAGAAAGGGAAAAAAAAATGCAATAATTAAGCACAACATTAGAAAGCAAAATGGGGCCTGGTTATATCTATCTATTGTTTAAAGAAAGCAAAACAGTATATTATGATTACTATCTATTCTTTAAAGAACGCAAAACAGTATACTATCTATTGTTTAAAGAAACAACAAATTGCTGATTTGGCATTTTTCATTGTAACTACAGAAGAGTGGCAAAAAAGAAAGCTGAAGAAATGAAATTTTCATTAACAAACTGGACAGAATTTAGAAACTAGAGTTGAGAAGGAAACCAAGTCACAGGAATAAATGACCTACACTGAAAACAGGTAAAAAAAAAAAAAAAAGAGTATTGGCTTTCATACTGAAAGTAAGATGGTGCCTGTTCAGTAGCATCATACATGTTATTGCCCCTTCGCTTGTGAAATAAACGCATTTGTTTCATTGTAATAGCTGTGTTCTTAAGCTTTTGGGACAAACATGATTTAGCATGCTATCAAAGCAAGACTTGGGGATGTTTCAGATAAAACTGTTTAAATCAGGGATTTCATGTTTGGTGCCCATTTGTTTGTGCAATAAGTGCACTTTGTTCCGTCGTAATGGATATGTTCTTAATCCCCTCTTATTGCTCCACGAGGTAGTGGTTGTCCCATGTGTGGGAGAGGGTAAAGAGTTTCTCCACTGTCACTGCCAGTACCACATCAACCACCAACTTCATTGAAACCCAACCACTGCTGATCCTCCAACCACCACAGATGCTGAATAAATACCCACTACTAAACATCTCACTCCACAAAAGCCTTGACGCATCTCATCTGTTAAAGAAAACACTTAACACCACTAAGAGTCTTCTGATGATGGATTCCATCCAAACCCCACACCTCATTGGAAAAGAAGATCGACCAAAATCCTAAATCAAGAAGCAGAAGCAAAACAGAAAATGGAACTCGAAATCCACAAGAACCAACAAATAGTATTGAAGAAGATAGAAGGCCTAATTGAAACCCTAGTGCACCAAAGGAAGCCGATTTCAAAGAGTCTGAACTCTCTAACCCTTATCAAAGCTGTGAAACGGAAAAATCAAAGTGGTGAAGAATTCAAAATTTGGAATCGCATAATCGAAGAAACCATAATCGTATAGAGTGAGGCATTACTCTCACAAAGTGAATTACTCTGAGTTTTATCTCAAATCAAATGGAACTGATGAGAAAATGGACACGTGCGTCCCGAGACCCATGACATACAAAATAACAACAAACCACAAAGCACGTGCTTAAACTAGTACCTTTAGTGAACAAATTAACAAATGGCATTCAGAACAACTTACATCAAAAATGTTCTCATACTCCTCCAAGAGGGTTGTGATTATTGCTTGAGCATTATTAGCAGCATTGGCAGCAGCAAGAAGCAGGGCAGAGTTGTCATCATTGACATCAAAATCGTTGTCTAACTCGCATTCACCAGCTAAAAGAGGGCGTAAGAGCAATGGCGCCATGCAAGCAGCAACAGCAGATGGAGTCATTCTATTCTCAGATGCGTGTTCAGATATGGTGTGCATCATCTTCAGAATTCTACGAAGGAATGAAGCAAAGTGATAAGCTTGACTTGCGCAGGAAAACACAGCAAAAAGAATTGTACAATCAACTGGACTTTCGCTTTAAAAGTAAATTAGCTTAGCTATTATTTAACGTCAAACAAGAATTCTCTTGCATCTGCCAGTAGCTGATGCAAGCAGAAATATCATAGGCATGATCTCAAAAGTGTTTTAGTTTCACTACATGTATATCAGTCAAAGACCCTTTCTAGTTTTCTATGAAAGAGTCCAATATGACTTTTGAGTGCTCCGTGGTAAGGTACAACTACCAGTTGTATTTAGAGGTCTCTATAAACAATTAGTCTTTCGTTTTATGAAATTATCTACCATTGAGATATTCTTTTCAACCCTTGTAGGGATCGATACAGCCCTTTGGGCTTGTTTTTTCATCTACATACCCAGCCATTGCAAACTGTTCTGCAGCATTAGTAGCGCAGTACAGATTCATGATCTTTCTTGTACCAACATATATAGCCAATCATTACCAACATCAATAAATTGTTAAATAACAAGCGCCTGCTGACCTTGCTTTGTACGATGTGCAAAAGGTACAACCAAAAAAAAGAACCACAATAAATCATAAAACATATCATTGACGGCAAAGGACTAATTATCTCAAAGCAATGAGTTAAAGTGGCTGAAGTACACGATATACCATAATATTTCAGCAAAATCACCTTTGTCACGGACGAGACCTCTTTGTCCATATGTCCTTGTAATTTCATCCTCACCCTCACACAAAAAATTCTAACCGAAAAACACTAACTCTTCTACGAGCCTATGATTGGAGTGGAAACAAGGAGACAGCAGAGGTAAAGACCACAAGGATGTCATGGTGTAAGAAGAGCTTTGTTTCGTGGATTTCAATGGACAAATACATTGAATCCCATAAGATTTTCATAGTAGGGTTGAGCTTCCATAAGGATGCACATTATGGTCATATATTCTACTCTTCAGACTCCATCACAGATCCACCCTTAAAAAAAGACACCTAAAAAAAGACATAATCGGGCTTAAGTCAGCCTACAATATGAGTGTGGTAGGCTTAAGGTATCAAAAGGGTCTAGTGTAAGGTCTCTAAGAGGCCTACTGACATTTCCAAGCGGAAAGAAAAATTCTTCATTATCAAAGCTTTTAAAGAGTTGCCTCTCCCTCCTGGGAGGTTCATATCAGTTATGTTGATTATTTCCCATGACAGTTCACAAGATATCTTACAACAAGAACATTGTCGTCAATTTCAGTACCAAACTTCTTTCAAGTTTTTTGTTTGCTTCCTTATAGATTGAGGGATCATGTCCCTTCTATTTGCGTACGCCATTTTCATAATTACAAAACTTCAAAAATATCTATGTATGTCCATTCTTGTGTATATAACAGTACAGAACTTATTCAAACTGATTCCCTTGATAACATAATAAAATAATTACAGAACACAAATACTATCTATATTCACCAGCAGTAAAAGAACCAGTTTGTACAAAGTGGAGATTGTTTGGCAAAATGTAATGCGGTTAATAACTAGGAAAAGCAGGGGATAAAATGGTAATAGAAATTATCATTAAAAAGGCTAGAAGTTGCCATTGATGAGAGAGAGAGAGAGAGAGAGAGAGAGAGAGAGAGAGAGAGAGAGAGATTACCTCTGTAATAACCGCCTGTTTGGTTCAGGAAATGTCTCCAATATCACAGAACGCATGGAATTCACACCAACTTCCTTCCGATCCATTTCTTTCCAGACAAAAGCAAAGCAAAGAGATTAATATATAAGTGATGTAACATTAAGAACAAGAAACACGAGGCTAACAAACATAACCGATAGTTTCAACAAATCAGTTAAAAGACTGAATTTGTAGGACCTAAACACACGTCCAAACAACAGTTCAACAGAACTTCTAGCACCAGTTCTATACCCAGAGGAACCTACAACTGCATACGCCCCATAATTACAATTATACCACTTCGGCTTATTATACCCCTTATAAGTTGTTGATTGCAGGTTGTCACAAATCTCTGCATCACTAAATTGGACTCAAATTCAACCCAAAATCAAGATAAACAGGGCCTAAATAAGTTCAATTGATTTTGTTTACCCCTTTTCTTGTCACCTATTACTTATCATGCTCCACATTGCAATGTATAAATTGGATGATTTCATTTTCTTCTTACGGAATAAAACATGAGATCATGTAAGATATGAGGGAAGGTCTCGTCAAGCATGACAAATGCGGGATGGATAAGATTGCCCTGTCAGAACAGCGTCAATCCTCTGTTTCATATGGATCACAGCAGTTCTCTTTATAGCGACACCTTTTTGCTTCAAGTGAAGGTTCTCAAGATCTATTTTCGTTCAGAAAAACGTGTAGCTACCAACAAAATTTGAAATCTCAAACTAGAGCACAAAGGCAATAACATTTTTGAGGAAAATATGCACAAAGCAAAGCAAATATGAGCTATCATTAGACTAATTTACCTAGTTTTCGAAACCAAAGACAACCAGTTGATAAACATTCCCAACCAAAAACTTGATTGGCACATACGAGACAAAGAAAAACCTAGGATCATGCATAACAAAAATGAAGATTCACCATGAGAATCTCCACAAAACTTCAAGAGGAAGGCAACAGGTGACAACATAAATCTATAAACAACAATTAAATCCATCCAATGATCATCCTCATAGCCAACAGATTTTTCACATATATTGACAGAACATACTATATGCCTCCAGTAATGCAGTGCAGCAGGATGCAGGAACTGGAGAGGAGGGTAGCTCCCGTAGAACATGCTGCAGGTGTAATAGCTCAAGTGAATACTAATCGCATAGCCTCAGAGGAAAGAAACAATTTGATGTGGAAAAGTTGCTCCATGTACCAAAAAAGTACCTTAACACAATCCCCAACAACATGAGCATCTTCATCAGGATCGAATTCATTCTTGCCTATAAAACAATGAGAGATCAACTCACTTTTTGAAGCATGTACAAAATAAACAAATCATAACAGCACCATTGACGAAAATGACACCTGATCATGTCTACTTAGTTATCAAGCACGTTCATCAATTATTCCTCTAAATGAAGTGACATACAGAGATCACACAATAAGAAGAGCAGAGCAACTACAATGGAAAAAGGAGCTGTACCCAGTCTCCCCACGTCTACAGAATAGAGAGCAGAGAAAAAGTGGGTGGGACCTCGCTGAAAAATGAAATGCAATTGTGGTGGTCTGAACCGAATTGGGCCTGTGGTTGGCCCACAAAAGGGAAGCGGGCAGAGCCAGAGTTTGGGCCCTCCTGGCTAGCCCCGCATACGTTGCCCAAGCTGAGACCTAGTATGGCAAAGAGGAAGGGTGAACGGAGGTAGGCCGGACCAAGGGGTCCGACTCACCGGTTTACGGTCCGACTCACTGGCCCAGTGTCCGAGCCTTCGGGTTGGGCTTGTGGGCCGGTAGGGTCGGTTTGCCCCATGAGGAGGCCACATGGAGGTTCCTCTTGTTGTTTCTCGAGAGGCCTGGAATGTTGAGGAAGGAAGGCGGTTACTTGTGACGTCATGGGCATGTGCCGTGTGTCACAATCGTTCCTAGCTTTGGAGAGCAAGTACGTTGGCCTATATAAGTGGAGGGATAAACCCTAGAGAAGGTACGCAACCCTACATCACTCTGAAAGTACTCTCTCTCTCTCTCCTGTATTCTAACTTGCTCGTCGGAGGGGTGAGAGGCGGCCAACTGCCTCACGCCTTGGTGCAGGTTCACGGTGGAGCAAAGGAGGGGCAATCCAGAGAAGCAGTGAAGAGAAGCCACCACCCACAGCTATAGCAAACAAATTTTGCATTTTGAGAGGAGAAAAGGCAACCTTGTTCATACTCTTGAACTCTGCGGTCTACCTCCTCAACATCTGCACACTGTCTCAAAATTCCCTCTACTTTAACTCCTGTTGGAAAGACAAGAATTGTTAAGATCAAATCGCATCAAGGAAAGTACAAAGGTAAACATCGCATCTATCTAAATTTTCATCTGTAACCTTATTAGCTGGTCTCCCAGTTTCCCTTTCATAGTACCACTAAGGAAATAAGGCTTCACAATCAGACATTGTGAGACCACGACAATGAAAACATGCCGAAATGATGGTACAATGAACTCCTTGCTATTTGGAAATCATGTAAAACTTGATACAGATGATAAAAATGAAAAGGCAAATACAATATTAAAAACTAACAAGAAAAAAGGGGGGCAAAAAAACAAAGCAAAATAAACACCAGAAATCAGAGTAGGCCTCTGTTAACAGTCCAGGATTCACAAAATGTTGCAGGTGCAAATGATAGTGTAACAAAGTATCGCAATAACAATTGACATGTAACTTACCATACTTCTCAAGAAATCGGAGAGCTTTCTCAAGGAAGGATGGGCCTCCCTCTATGTCTTCTAGTGCTAGCAAAATTGGTCGCCCAACCACCATTGACTTCACAGGACGTTTATCCCTCCCTGGTGTAAATATTTAAGATCTAAGGAAATAAGTATAAAATGAGTTCACCAGTTATATAAATCTTCTTAAGATAATAGTACAAAATATCTGACCCAAAATCAACTTAAGCAAACAACCAAAACAAATTGTGGTGCACTACTAATGGTGTACAAACATTGGTGGAAAGACCCTTCAATTGTATCATCAGCGTCATTGCGGAAAATTCCATTGTGTCCCATCACAAGGGCAGCACTTGGTGCTTCTTCAAGAGCATGCTCTAGGGCAGTTTTCCATTCATACAAGTCCTCTGATGTCTCCGCCTAAATTAAGAGAAGTAAGAAAGTAGGCCTAACAATCAAAAATACCGGATATAAGGAAATTGAAAAGTAAGACAGAGTTTTGCTCTGCGTTCAAAGAGGGGACGTGAGAGAGAGAGAACCACTGTTCAATAAAGCACCTTAAGGGTAAATGCCCGTCCATCTCGTCCATCAGGAAAGAGTACAGTTAAAAGCTTTTTATCTTCTCTAACAACAACACTACAGTATAAAAAGAAAAGTTAAGATTTGCATTGAGACAGCATTTTTTAAAGAGAAGACAAGAATATGCATACCTCCCTGAATTGTTCAAGTCAATACCCCCCAAAGTTAGATTTACTTCACCGCCTTTCTGGGGAAGTGCACTCTGCTTGAAAAGAACAATAAAAAATCATAGCATAAGACACTTGTATCTAGAGTCTCAACAATGTACAGAGTCAGGTATGAGTGTTCCTGGGGAAGCACAGTGACACCGAGTTTGCCACTGTTATAATATTCCACTTGACATCTGTTCCTAAGTGAAGAATGGTTGCAAGGTTAACCAGTAACAGAATGGAATAATGAAACAGAAACAAAGACCTGTACTCACGGGGTCATTTTTAAGAAAAACCAATGAAGTTCGTGTAAGGATAAACCAACGCTTCTTCCAAGATGTCCAACCTAACCCTGTAGAAGCATAAGGAGACTAATTCATGCCGCATATGAGAACTTTAACAGATCGGCAGACATCAAAACGGTGGCATATACTCATTAACAACATAGAATAGGGCCACATATTAGTGAGCTTAATCTACTAGATTGACCTATTTTCCCTCCTATGTATTTTTTGAATGGGCTGATTAGCATTACGCAAACCCGCGCCACAACAGGGGTGGATAGCACTTGCCCCTTTCTGACCACAACCCTGATATGATGAATGTGAACATGGTAACCCGACAAAAAAGCGTACTGAGAAAATTATCTCTCCAAGTTTGTCCTCTGGAATTCAATATTGACCAAAATAACAGTTTGACTAAAAGTTGAGAGAGAACTGCGTTCAATTGTTCAACATCAGGTGCCGAAGCCTTGACTTACTCAACACTTGTGGCTGGTATTGGTTGCGAGAATACAAAGTTTACCTGCAAGGTGGGCCCAAAGGGGACCTACCTTGGAGGGTTCCTCACTCAAAAAAAAAAAAAAAAAGAAAAGAAAAAGAAGGTTGTGTTAAACTAAAAGTCTCCAACATTGATTCACCAAAAAGTCAATACTCCTAAAGATTCAATAAGTCAATAGTCCTGTAGATCAAGTGACCAAAACCTAGATCATTCACCTACACAGACCACCTAGAAATTCTGAACTTGCAAGCATCATCTGCCCCTAACTACAGAGATGATGAAACAGACAGACTATGATTTTGACACATGGCAGAAATCGAACAAGAACAAGTGGATAAATCTACATCTAAAGAGTTCTCAGAAGAACCGAAGATACAATCTAAGAGGCAACAACATTCATGAGCCATTGCCATGTTTAATGTTGGGTATTTGTATCGCCATTAAAAATTATGTCCCAAGACAATAGAGTCTGTAGAGCATGAGTCCGCACGACAATATCAAGGACAGGAGTAAGGGTGTCCAAACATCATACTAGACATACTTGTCAGGCTTCATGTAACGATTCACACATGTTTAGCGGTTCAATTTCAACGGACCCTGTAAGTGGTAAGCCAATCTATGTACAACAACGGTTCATGCGGGAAAACATAAACCATGTGTGCAAATAACTTATACAACTAATACAACAACACTGAGCATGCCATGTTATAACAAACTTAAAGACTCCAGCAAGTAAAAAGTAAGAGAAAATAATAAGCCTGCTGACCTTTTGAAGATATGAAAAGTGGCCCGCTCTTGAAAACCTGTCAATCGTAGAAGCATGGGACAAGAGTACAAAACATATCAAGGAAGATACTTGCAGATAGAGTACTTCCAAGAAATTTTAAGAACACAATTACAGGGGTAAAAAGCCTTCAATAGACAGCTTATATTTCAGGGGATGTGGAAGAGACAACAAGCAGACTGAGCTCCCCTGAAGTTCGATTAAGCATCCAACGTTTATATTTATTCGTTTGTCTTCTCATTTGTCTCTGGATCCACTAACAAAACAAGTTTTTCCTCTTTTATCCATTTAACTCTAGGCCAACGTTAGAGCAGAAATCCCAGCATTTGACCCACTTAAAGCTGTATGAATTGCTGGACAATTTAGCTTATGAATATTTTAGCTGAAAATCAAAGTTTAGTCTAATTCTTGTAAATTTCTAGATTAGTAATTTGCAGTTTGCAAGCCGTGAAAAAAATAAATGGAACTCCAGAGTACTGTACGGATACTCAATTCTAGAAAGCAGAAAGCATATCTAACAACCTCCAATAGAACTGGCGACTTGAATCTGAAAAGCTCTTAGACTCTATAAATTTGAACAAGGACATCAAACTGTACTCAAAATTCATGTTAAATTGGATTTTTAAACTTCTAAAAATATGGCAACAAAAATATATACTCCTTCATCTTGCTTCAAAATGATGTACAGTCCTAGAGAGTTGCCACAAAATGCAATTCAGTTTAAGTCCTACATACCATGTAAGATCCTAATACATAATATACATTGCATCTTCTAGTGGTATGTTTTAATGAACAGTGAAGTTCCCCACACATTTGACCAAAATAATTAGAGAAAAACAACCAACATCGCTATCAATCCTTCGATAAAAAAGATAAATGCTTTTCATCATTGAAGAACCTATTAATTACCTCCCAAAAATTAAAAAGATAAAAATATGTTACTTAAAACGATAAAAGGATGGTACTCCCTCTGTCAGATAGTCCACCACGAAAAATTGGGACCTTTAATTTGGCGTCAAGAAATTAAGAAATTTAAAAATTTATAAACAGAATTAGTTTATCTTTCTATTCGAAAATCATACATCTTCTCGTAGTCGTGGTGGTCCAGGTGGACTATCTTTGTGGACTGAGGGAGTACAATATTTTAGTTATCAAAAAATTAGAGTACAATTCTACTTTCATAGGACTTTTGCAATTATATTTGTTCACTAAAAGTATCTGCTTATGCATTAACTTTAGGCCGAACTCATTCATGAAAACTAATTTCTAAGTTCTAGCATGCACATTACCACTCAAAATTAGAGTCATGCATCCGTCCACGACTGAACCTAATAGTGCAACATCATTCGTCTGAACAGAACCAAAAAAAAAACTTTCCTACTCTCATTCATCTATTTTATCAGCAATCAAACAGAGATTAGGCCCAAGAAAACAAAGTAATGTACAACGAACCGTGTTTGAAGTCCCGAGCCTCGGGCGCTCAAACGTCGACAGCGAAACCGACATTTCGACAAAAAAAACAATAAACAGCACCGAAACGGTTACCAATCCAAATGGAATTGCGCTAAGCGTTTCAACCAGAATCAGCCGCAGTTGATCGAACCCGGCTGGGAGAGCGAAGTCGGCGAATCTGGTGGGGAGGCTGTGGAGAACTAGCTAGGGTATGGGATTGAGTTAATGGGGGGAGGAGTGTGGTGCCGCTCTCTCTCTAAACTCTCGTGCTCTCTCTCTCTCTCTCTCTCTCTCTCTCGAGGAGTAGGTGAGAAGCCAAAGAAGAACATTACTTACAAAATATATATTACCGTATAAACTACGACAACCACTGTTTCCCTCTACCTAATCCATCATCAAAAGCAAAATAGAGAGAGAGAGAGAGAGAGAGAGAGAGAGAGAGAGAGAGAGAGAGAGTGAGTAGGGGTCAAGGTTTGGTCCTTCGGAGAGAGAGAGAGAGTGAGTAGGGGTCAAGGTTTGGTCCTTCGGCGGTAAGCTTTTGGTCCCGATTTCCATGTGGTCGTTGGCACGTAGGACGGGAGGAGTCTTCTTCATCGAAGTACGATATAGAGTTTTCTTGTAGTAGTGGGTTTTAAGGATATTTGTCCTAAATATAATTACTAAAAATGATGTGTCATACTGTTTTTACTAGGATTGAACCCGTGAGTAATCGAAAAACAGAAAGTCCAGGTACACACCGCATTCCGTCCGCCACGTGTATTGGGGTCTACTTCAGGTTCAAAAAAATACAGAAAATTATTTATAAATTTAAAAATACAGTAATTTTTTGTGAAGCGCCGTAAAAAAAATAGCTACAACGAATATGTATGTTTTTTTTTTGAATTCGTACAGGCAAAACTGATATACGAATTCAGAAAAACATACCTACCGATATCCGACGAACTAATTTTGTACAGAGCCTCATAAAAATATTATTTTAAAATTTATGAATATTTTCTTGTATTATTTGGGGCCCAGAGTGGGCCCCAATAGGCGTGCGGTAGACGGTCACCGCATGTGCGATGCTGTGGTCGTAGTGCTTCTAAACAAAAAATGATTTCACATTTTTTTTCAAAGAAAATACACATGTTCGTAAGTTAATGGCAATAGTCAAGTTGTTTGCACTTAGGCTACATTTTTAAATAGAAACTAGACATTTCCTAGTTTTATTCGAAAGTTTATTGAGCAAAGCTTTGCTAATGATACCGTTGTCATCGGAAAAAACCACGATTTGCTCATACGAGCTAAATAGGTCATTGTTCAAGCTCGATTTGAATTTTACAAGCTTGAAGAAAAAATGTCGAACAAATGATGTTCTAATTAGGTGAGTCCATCGAAAACAAGTTCTGATTGAGCCGGTAACGATCTGAGGTCAAGTAGTAGCTTACAATTTTTTACTACTCCCTCCAAATTTGTCAAGGCAAGTAATGAATTATTCCAGTCTAATAAACGCAAAAAAAAATTTAATAATGACAAAACAAGAAAAACCTAGGCCCATTCATGTTAATGCCTGATGGGCAGCCCTTGCATCAGAGTGAAATTATTTGTAATCCAATCCGTAGCAGTAGATGAATGCATTTGTTACACTAGTAGTTCAAATTCATGCATCTCTGTGGTGCTGACTTTCTCCAGTTGAATCCTCTTAAATGGTGGCTAGGTTGGTGTATCTTGAGCGTGGTTGAGACCTACACACTTAACACCCGTGTTAGTGTCCAAACTCGAATCGTGGGGAGTCTGAGATAGGCACTCAGACGGTCAAGTTAGAAAGAGGGAAAAAAGCTTTTTAGGTTGTATTTAGGGTTTTGAAGAGAATCAAATCACCTTCTTCTGAAGGTGGAATACTCCTTTTATAGGCAAAGGTAACTTGGAGCCCAACCCACGCGTATACACCACACGCTTGGTGATTGGTTCCCACTTAGTTTGCTAAATCAGGCCTGCAATCAAAGGCTTGTCACGAGCTCCGCAATTCGTTCGTTCAATAGGGGAAATGGTGTCACGCCACCTGTCACACCTACCCGACTCTACCTGACTTCCTCTCCAAGTCAAGGAGCAAGGGTGGCTCGATGGTTGACAGTTTTGCCGATCGATATAGCCCGGTTGTGTTCGGTGTTCGGGCTTTTGTAGAGCTACTGTCACGTCCTCGATTTTGAACATAATTATAAATGATTTACATAATAAAAATACTCACAAATATCCGTACGGTACCCCAAAAGATCACTGTGTTCTCATTTCCTTAGTTAAGCTTCCAAATTCACAAAGTTTCCAAAATATTACAATATAGGCTCAACGGCCCCAAATCAACATAAGTATCAAATGTCGAAAGAGGATTAAGGGTTACAATATTCCAAATCAAAAGAATTACAATTTAAGTTACGAATACATCTTTCAAAATAAATTTACAAAGATGAATAAGTAACTCCTTCGGTTAGCTTTCAAAAATAATGACCACACTCCAAGCACGCCAAGCAATGCAAGCTAGGGTTCCGGGTTAGCACCTGAAAATAATATAAGGCTTGAGCTACACTAGCCCAGTAGAAAAGTCTACGCAAACTCTATATGCAAATGAGCGAGACGAATGAACAAATGATAAAAGATCACAAGACAACGGAGGAAGCACAACTTTCATGAACAAGTGTCCCAAAATCTCCAAATTTTCTTTTATTCAACCCATAAATCATATCCGTTCAAATCGTGTCTCAACATGTCGTGTCATTTATGTGTCTGAGCCGAAGCTCCTGCCGGGCTAATTTTGGGACCCCGATATCCCCTGCCAAGCACCCACCTTGAAGGTTAGGCCTTGAAAAAAAATATTTTGAGCATTAGCTCCTGCCAGGCTAATTATGGGACCCTGATATCCCCTGCCAGGCACCCACCCGTCGATGGGCCCTGAATGTTCGCGCGTCATTTGCAAGTTCAAGTGTATCGTTCGTAAAACATTGCGCAATTCGAAGCTCATCCTTAACATTTCAACAAAAGAATTTACATTTTCGGACAAAACCAAGTTGGATGTCTCAATGATCATGGTACCATGCATTTACCCAAGCCATCATCATATATAATAAACAAATCATTGTAGCCCCTGGAAAGGCATTTAGGCTTGGAAAAGAAAAGTGGAACGGTACAGGAGAAGTTTTGCTTTTCACTGGTGGTCTACCGGTAGGGAACATGGAGCTACCGGTAGGAATTGTAAACAGTGGGTGCAAGTTTCAGCTGGTAAGAGTTCTACCGGTAGAGATAAAAATACTACCGGTAGGTGGGAAAAAAATTAACAATCCTACCGGTAGGGAATAAGTCCTACCGGTACAAATGCAAAACAGAAAGGCCACCATTTTTGCACGAGGAAAAATCTGAGACAGGCTACCGGTAGGAGAAAAGTTCTACCGGTAGGAAGCTAATTTTTCTAGCAACACAACAGCGTTCTACCGGTATAACGGACGGGCCTACCGGTAGGAATCCAGAATTTGACGATTTTTCATCAGATAACAGATTTTGATCCAGACCAAACAACAATCAATATCAGCTCAAACAAAGCATGGAAATACTCAAACAAGACATAAGAGAACCCAAATAACATATAAGGAAAGGTAGAATTCCCTACCTCGAGTATCCAAACCGGAATCAAAGAGATTATGCAAACCCTAGCTTCCGGAATTCAAATCAAGCGAAAATACTCCGAACCAAACTTTGTCCAACACGATACAAGCTCGAATATGCAAATTAAAGATGGTTTGGGAGTTGATTGGTATGGATTTTTGGGTGGTTGGGTGAGAGAGTGAGAGAGATCGGGAGAGAGCTAAGATAAGAAATGGAAAATGAAAGTAAAAAAAAGAAAACATTTCCCTGGTATACACGTGCACACATGCACAAATTACACCAACACCCCATAACTTTCAACTCCTTACACAAAAGACCCCCACATTCATAATTAAACCATTTTCGTCCTTTTCTTTTCTTTTATTTTCTTTTACTACAAATATTAAAATAAAATGGAAAATTTTCGGATCTCTACATCCTACCCTCCTTAAAAGAATTTCGTCCTCGAAATTTTTCAAGCCAAAACTAGCTAACACACATATCACCTATGCACGCAAAACCTCAATCATAAATATTATGCAACATGCTAAATCATCAAAATACTTCAATCTTAAGTACTCACTTTGGGTTACTCCGGGAATAAATGCGGATACTTCTCTCTAACCTCATCTTCTCGTTCCCAAGTTTGATCATCGCTACCCTGACTTCTCCATAAGACTCGTACTAACGGTATCGTCTTACCCCTCAACACTTGATCGCGCGAATCTAGGATACGGACCGGTTCTTCCCCATAAGACGCATCGGCCTCTAACTCGAGTTCGGACCATTCCAACACATGCGACGGATCAGGTTCGTACTTTCTCAACATAGACACGTGAAAGACATCATGTATACCCGACAGCCTCGGTGGTAAAGCCAAGCGATATGCAACCTCCCCAATCTTCTCAATAATGTCGAACGGCCCGATATAACGCGGCGATAGCTTCCCCTTTTTCCCAAAACGAGACAAACCTCTACGCGGCGATACTTTAAGGAATACGTGATCCCCTTCTTCAAAAGACAACGGGCGACGACGACGATCGGCATAATTCTTTTGTCGGCTTTGCGCGGTTAACAATCTTTGGCGAATCACCTTAACTTGTTCGGTCGTTCTCTCTTGAGCTTCTTTAAGGCGCCGACGAATTACTTTCAAGCTCTCGGAGGTCTCCTTAACCATATCCGGTCCTACAAGCGTAGCCTCTCCCAATTCGGTCCAACACACAGGCGATCGACACGGTCTTCCATACAAAGCCTCATACGGTGCCATTTCGATACTAGATTGATAGCTATTGTTGTACGCGAACTCGATTAATGGCAAGTGGTCCTCCCAACTACCCCGGAAATCCATCACGCAAGCCCGAAGCATGTCTTCCAAAATCTGAATCGTTCTCTCGGATTGCCCATCGGTTTGAGGATGATACGCGGTACTAAATAGAAGATTAGTGCCCAAAGCAGCTTGTAAACTCTGCCAAAAACGTGCGGTAAATCTCGGATCTCGATCGGACACGATGGACACGGGAATCCCATGAAGTCGAATGATCTCTCGAATATACAAACGGCTAAGCGCATCAACGGAATCGGTGACCTGAATGGGTAGGAAATGAGCGGTTTTAGTCAAACGGTCCACAACTACCCAAATAGCATCATGCCCCCTTGGCGATCTCGGTAAACCTGTAACGAAATCCATGGTCACATGCTCCCACTTCCACTCGGCCACTGGTAATGGTTGCAATTCCCCCGCGGGTCGTTGATGTTCGGCTTTCACTTGTTGGCACGTGAGACACTTGGACACGAAAATCACAACGTCCCTCTTCATTCCGGACCACCAAAATTGTCTACGCAAATCATGATACATTTTCGTTCCTCCCGGGTGAACGGCTAACGGAGAATGATGAAACTCTCGTAAGATTTCTTCCCGACACGAAATGGGTACGAACAACTTTCCTTGATAGCGCAAGCTTCGGTCGGCGTGAATCATCCACCCTTCTTGAGCGTTTCCACTAAGGAATCTAGTACGGAGTTCCTCTGCTTCCTCATCATGTTGCTGGGCCTCAATCACTCTCGTCGATAAAGTCGATTGTACCGTCAAGTTGCATAACGTGACCCCTTCCCGAACTCCCTCAAAGTGCATGGCGTAGGAGCCCAAGTCGTTCATTGCTTTCCACTCATGAATCGCTAGGCTCGCTAGATGTGTCGGTTTTCTACTCAATGCGTCAGCCACAACGTTCGCTTTCCCCGGGTGGTATTGTAATTCAAAGTCATAATCCTCCAAATGCTCCATCCAACGGCGTTGACGAAGGTTAAGTTCCTTTTGAGAGAATAAATATTTCAAACTTTTATGATCGGAAAAGACTTCAAACTTCTCACCATACAAGTAATGACGCCAACTTTTCAAAGCAAATACGACGGCTGCAAGTTCTAGATCGTGTGTCGGGTAATTCCGCTCATGTGTTTTCAACTGTCGTGACCCATACGCTACCACTCGTCCCGCCTGCATCAACACGCATCCCAACCCTTCCTTAGACGCGTCACAATACACAGAGTAGCCAACTCCACGGTCGGGCACAATCAAAACCGGCGCGGTAGTCAATCGCTTCTTTAACTCCTCAAAGGCTGTCTCACACGAGTCACTCCAAACGAATCGGGTCCCCTTACGTGTCAATCTAGTCAGTGGTGCCGCTAAACGAGAGAAGTCTAAAACGAAACGGCGGTAGTACCCAGCCAAACCCAAGAAGCTTCGAATCTCGAATACGTTCTTTGGTCGCTGCCAATTCATAATCGACTCTATCTTTCCGGGATCAACAGACACTCCACCCTTCGAAACCACGTGGCCTAAGAATTTAACTTCGGATAACCAAAACTCACACTTACTAAGTTTAGCGTATAGCTGGTGCTCTCTCAAGAGTTCAAGAACAATGGTGAGATGGGCTTGGTGTTCCTCCTCCGTAGGCGAATAGATCAAAATATCATCCACAAAGACGACGACGAAGCGATCAAGATAAGCACGAAAAATACGATTCATCAAGTCCATGAATGTAGCTGGAGCGTTCGTCAGTCCGAAAGGCATAACAACGAACTCATAGTGGCCATAACGAGTGCGGAAAGCGGTTTTAGGGATGTCCTCTCTACGAACCCTCAATTGGTGATAACCGGACCTCAAGTCGATTTTAGAAAAACAAGTGGCACCCCGAAGTTGGTCGAACAAATCATCGATTCTAGGCATGGGATACTTGTTCTTAATGGTGACTCGGTTTAGCTTACGGTAGTCAATACACAAACGGAGTGAACCATCCTTCTTTTGCGCAAAAAGAGCCGGTGCTCCCCACGGAGACGTACTTGGACGAATGAATCCTAGGTTCTCCAGTTCTTGTAACTGAGTCTTTAGCTCTCTCAATTCGGCGGGTGCGAAACGATATGGAGGTACGGAGATAGGAGCGGTACCGGGAAGTAGATCAATGGTGAACTCAATCTCTCGCTTGGGAGGTAAACCAGGTAACTCTTCCGGGAATACATCCGGAAAGTCGCAAACCACTAAGGGTAACTCCCCACGCATGAAGGCATCCTCATCTAACGTCAAACTCGCCAACAATGAATAAACCGACCCTAGCTCACGAGGCCCACATAAATAAGGTTCCAATGGTTCTCGACGCTCCCCAAAGAATTCAAAACAAGGACCTTCGGGTGGACAAATACGAACTCGACGCTTAAAACAATCGATGGTAGCATGAAATTTGGATAGCCAATCCATTCCCAAGATAAGATCAAACCCCGACATTCCTAAAACGATGAAGTCGAACATGAAACGACAATCACGGATAACCAACTCACAATCTCGACAAATACGGTCAAGAGGTGTTCTACCCCCTAGAGGTGTTTCGACAAACAAAGGAGGACTAATAGTTTCCGATTCCAATTCCAAAGTACACACAAATGATGCAGCAATGAAAGAATGCGATGCTCCAGAATCAAAGAGTACTTTAGCAAATGAGTTGAACAAAAGAAAAGTACCCCTCACAACAGAAGTTTCCGGAACCTGAGAAGTGGTAGGTGGGATAGCAGAAGTGATGTTGAAAACTCGCCCCTGGGTACCCTGACCCTGCACAAAACCCCCTCTCTGACCAGAACCCTGAGCAGGCGCGGAAGAACTCGCTCCCTTGTCAACCCCGGAACTCTGAGCTGACGTAGTCTGACGAAAGTAAGGCTGCTGCTGCCTCTGAGTACCCCTAAACGGCTGGCCCACATTACGCCCCGTTCCCGGCTGCTGCACAGAACCTGACTCACTGCGCGCTCCCGACCCTTGAGGACAACTCCTTGCGAAATGATCCGTTTTACCACAAATATAACAAGTTTCCCCGAGGCGTGGACACTGAGCACGAACGTGTCCAGGTTGATTACACTTAAAACACACAGGCAAAGGCTTAGACAGAACACCCCGAGCCCCCAAAGAAGAAGGCGGCCTAAAGTTCGACGAACTACCCTGCGGTGTCTGAGATGGTTCCCTTGCCCTTTTCCTCCCTTGGCTTCCAAAGCTCCCCGATGAAGAACTCGTGTTCACGGTTGGTTGTCGTGGTTCCCAAACCCCTCTATTACGTTGCGCCTCTTTCGGTATCTCAATGCTCCTCGCACACTCAACTACCTCGGCGTATTTTGTCTTGCGTTGTACCATTACCATCCTCCTTACGGTGTTGTGCAGTCCTTTCTCAAAGCGTCTACATTTCCTCTCTTCCGTCGCCACCAACTCTGGCGCAAAGCGAGATAAAGATTGGAATTTTTGTGCGTACTCCGACACGGTCATGCTTCCTTGCTCTAACTTTTCGAATTGGTCCCTCAATTGGTCACGGCTAGTTTCTGGAAAATACTGCTCCTCAAATAACGCCTCAAATTCAGCCCATGTCAAATTCTCAACATCTGGCTCATCTATTTGAGCTGCGGTCCTTGCCGCTCTCCTTGCATCTTTCCTACTTTCAAGAACGGATTCCCACCATTCACCGGCCTCCCCAACTAGTTGCACCGCCACGATACCTACCCTGATGTTATCTTCTGTGATATTGAGAGCTCTAAAAAGCTTACGAATCTGAGCTAGCCAATGGTCCGCCACCAAAGGGTCGCTACTAGTCCCATCGAACACTGGAGGGTTTCTACGGCTAAACTCTCGCATCGCCACGATAGCTCGATCCTCAACATTCTCCCTAGGTGCTTGGTTTAGAAGATTTGCAGCTGTAAGTGCTGCGACGAGATCCCTAGCAAACTGATTTTGAGCTTGAGGTACTCCTGCACCTCGACCGATCCCAGCCCCCAAATTCCCACCTGGGTTCTCCCCATGCTGACTAACCTCGTCCTCAAGAGGTACCCCACGGCCACGACCACGGCCTCGACCACCCCGGGTCCCAGCCCCAACTCGTCTGACACGGGTCTTCGGAGGCATCTTACTACATGATATACAAAAGAAACTATTAACCACAACATTAAAACTACGGGGTTGAAGCCCTCAACTTCGCAACACGGGTTAATAGCTCTACACCACTCTACGATAATGAAAAAATGCAATGCCACGTAATCACATGAATGTTAGTCACACAAGCATGCACAAGTTATGTTAGAAGGCGCGACATTTTGAACCCATGAGACAAAACGTCTCCCCACGGTCTCTAGGTGTTCTAAACCTATGCTTTGATACCAAGTTGTCACGTCCTCGATTTTGAACATAATTATAAATGATTTACATAATAAAAATACTCACAAATATCCGTACGGTACCCCAAAAGATCACTGTGTTCTCATTTCCTTAGTTAAGCTTCCAAATTCACAAAGTTTCCAAAATATTACAATATAGGCTCAACGGCCCCAAATCAACATAAGTATCAAATGTCGAAAGAGGATTAAGGGTTACAATATTCCAAATCAAAAGAATTACAATTTAAGTTACGAATACATCTTTCAAAATAAATTTACAAAGATGAATAAGTAACTCCTTCGGTTAGCTTTCAAAAATAATGACCACACTCCAAGCACGCCAAGCAATGCAAGCTAGGGTTCCGGGTTAGCACCTGAAAATAATATAAGGCTTGAGCTACACTAGCCCAGTAGAAAAGTCTACGCAAACTCTATATGCAAATGAGCGAGACGAATGAACAAATGATAAAAGATCACAAGACAACGGAGGAAGCACAACTTTCATGAACAAGTGTCCCAAAATCTCCAAATTTTCTTTTATTCAACCCATAAATCATATCCGTTCAAATCGTGTCTCAACATGTCGTGTCATTTATGTGTCTGAGCCGAAGCTCCTGCCGGGCTAATTTTGGGACCCCGATATCCCCTGCCAAGCACCCACCTTGAAGGTTAGGCCTTGAAAAAAAATATTTTGAGCATTAGCTCCTGCCAGGCTAATTATGGGACCCTGATATCCCCTGCCAGGCACCCACCCGTCGATGGGCCCTGAATGTTCGCGCGTCATTTGCAAGTTCAAGTGTATCGTTCGTAAAACATTGCGCAATTCGAAGCTCATCCTTAACATTTCAACAAAAGAATTTACATTTTCGGACAAAACCAAGTTGGATGTCTCAATGATCATGGTACCATGCATTTACCCAAGCCATCATCATATATAATAAACAAATCATTGTAGCCCCTGGAAAGGCATTTAGGCTTGGAAAAGAAAAGTGGAACGGTACAGGAGAAGTTTTGCTTTTCACTGGTGGTCTACCGGTAGGGAACATGGAGCTACCGGTAGGAATTGTAAACAGTGGGTGCAAGTTTCAGCTGGTAAGAGTTCTACCGGTAGAGATAAAAATACTACCGGTAGGTGGGAAAAAAATTAACAATCCTACCGGTAGGGAATAAGTCCTACCGGTACAAATGCAAAACAGAAAGGCCACCATTTTTGCACGAGGAAAAATCTGAGACAGGCTACCGGTAGGAGAAAAGTTCTACCGGTAGGAAGCTAATTTTTCTAGCAACACAACAGCGTTCTACCGGTATAACGGACGGGCCTACCGGTAGGAATCCAGAATTTGACGATTTTTCATCAGATAACAGATTTTGATCCAGACCAAACAACAATCAATATCAGCTCAAACAAAGCATGGAAATACTCAAACAAGACATAAGAGAACCCAAATAACATATAAGGAAAGGTAGAATTCCCTACCTCGAGTATCCAAACCGGAATCAAAGAGATTATGCAAACCCTAGCTTCCGGAATTCAAATCAAGCGAAAATACTCCGAACCAAACTTTGTCCAACACGATACAAGCTCGAATATGCAAATTAAAGATGGTTTGGGAGTTGATTGGTATGGATTTTTGGGTGGTTGGGTGAGAGAGTGAGAGAGATCGGGAGAGAGCTAAGATAAGAAATGGAAAATGAAAGTAAAAAAAAGAAAACATTTCCCTGGTATACACGTGCACACATGCACAAATTACACCAACACCCCATAACTTTCAACTCCTTACACAAAAGACCCCCACATTCATAATTAAACCATTTTCGTCCTTTTCTTTTCTTTTATTTTCTTTTACTACAAATATTAAAATAAAATGGAAAATTTTCGGATCTCTACAGCTACCAATTGGTCCAGCGGGACGCTGCCGAACAGAAAGATATAACCGACTAACCCGTATCCAAGTCCATGGTTCCTCCGCTGATGAACAAACTTGCTCCGGTAGAGGCATATTGAATACTGTGCACCACCGGTCCATCCAACCCTTAAGTCCACGAGTCTGACTAGTCGTCAGCGTGACGCGGCCATCACCCGAGTCGCTTAGCCGAGCCATGCCCACCACAATAGCCCCTCAACTTCTTCCACCCTTGGACAAAGATGGGAGGAGTTGACCAGTGGTCCCTCCAGGCCATCTCGGTAATGTCTCAACTAAACCAATGTTTTTCTGAGGGTACACCCCGTGGTAGGTACACAGAGTAGTACCCGTCGGGTCTTCATGAGGAACGAAGAGGCGTTTTAAATATGGAGTAATGATGAATATTCGCTGCAGAGGGAGCGGATGGGACTGCTTGGCGCAAAAATCGAACGGTCAGGGGTGAATCCGAAGCGGCGTGGAATGCCATCTGGCAAAAGAGGGGGCGCCGCGAGTACGGATCGATTCAGGCTCTCCACGTGGCGCGTTGTGAGTGGTTGGCGTCGCGTCGCTTGGGTTACAGCTCCGAGTTTCCCTAGGGTTTTCCCCCCTCTCCCTCCCCATTTCATTCAATATATAAAGGGGGAGGGAGCAGAAAAGAGAACACTCTTGCTCTCTCGCTCTGCAACTCTCCTGCTTCCAAGCTCTCGCTCAAGGGTTTTCCGTCGCACTACCACTCACCATCGTTCAGCTTCATCTGCTTCAGGTAAACTCCGATCTCTTCAATTCTTCTTTTACTGCTTGCCACAACACTCACCATGCCTAATGGCATACTTTTGCACAAAACTTGAACTTAATTTGTTTTCGACGAGTTTCTACGGCCTCTTTTGGCCATGGTCCACTGCTTGGACCGCCAACAATGGTGGTCCTCACTCATATCCCCGCGGTGGGTCCTCAATCATTGCCACGATCTAGTGTAAAGGGTCTTCCTTGGTGAGGCCTCGTGTTTTCCACCGAGGAGGATCTCACTGAATGACACCCCCGGTGGAGGCCATAGGCACTCCACCGGAGGTACGCCAATAAGAGTGAAACCATGCTGAAGTAGGATTTTGACTTTCATTCTTCCTTTTTGTTTAGGTCTTTAACATGGTGGATTTTTCCAACTCCAGCTCGCCGAGGATAAATGCCGACGCGTACCCAGACCTCCAGGAAACAATCCAAAATGTCGGCAGAAGTTACCGAATGGGCAATGTGAGCTTTGACGAAAGCTTAAGCAATTTCGCCCCAATTTCGCCCAGCAAACCGAGCTGCATGTCATCCCTAGCATCCACATTCCTCTTCAAGTGGATGGCAGGGCTTCCAGGGATATCCTCTATGGCCAGAGCGATTCTTTAGATGAAGTTGTAGAGCCAAGCCCACACGGCTCTGAACGAGAAGAGGAGGAACAAACCGAGCGCACGACAGTCGGAGCCTAAGCCAGCACATCAACATCGGCAGGGCTACCGCCGAACGCGCCTGATGTAGGAGGGGCAGAGGCTCTGCCGAAACCACCGAAGGACATCAACCTTATTCCCCCGTTGCCAACAACCTTGGACCCATGCTGTACAACCAGCTTTACGGCGATGGTCCAGGGGGCTTCAAAGACGAATTTTTGGTGAAGTACAAGATCCCGAATGACGTTCTTATGGAGAGGGTGACCGGTGATAGAATCACCTTCGACACTGACTTAATCATCCTCCCATTGTATGCCATTATCGGGCTGGGGGGGGAGGTAAGGTTCCCAATGAGCCCCTTCCTCCGATACTTCTTGGAGTCATACAACATCGCATTAATCCAGGTCTCGGTGAACACTTGGTGCATCCTCTGCTCTGTAATGAGGTTGGCCAAACTAAATAACCAGCCCTTCACCTTGGGTGACTTGATACTGATGTATGTGGTCGTATCAAGGAACCCAACGTATGACAAGTACTATTTGACCACGCAGCAGTGGTTCGACCATCTCGTGGATCATCTCTACGACACAGAGAAGTGGGGGAATGTTCTAGTGAAGGTATCCGGCAACTTCGAGTGGGGCCCGATAGACCCTCTACTAGACATTCCCTTTCCCACTAGGACTGGCACATCAGTAGAGAGGCCCTACAACATCCCCCAAGCGCAGGGGTTCCCCGGCTATGAGGAAGCCCTTGGTATTACTTCTTGTGTCTTGTTTTTTCATACATTTGCTTCAATTCATACAAATGTTGCATTGTACTAACACTTCTCTACGGGGTAGATTGCTCCGCGCTGAACAAGGGACTTTACGTCACCGGTAGGTGGGCTAACTTGATCGCTCTCCTTCGGTGTGCCGACCGGGACGCACCTACCTTGCTCGGCTACGAACCCACCTACCACAGCTTCGCTTATCGTAAAGACAAGAGTACGATGGTAAGGAAGCCGATGAATCTCGCCAACGTCGTCGGGGAGGCGCTCCGAGACCAGTTTACAGCCTAAGACCTCTCCACCTTCAATCTGCCCAACACCTAACGGCAGCAATCTTGTTGACAACTAATTAGACACCTAAAAAAATACTTCATAATTTCTGATCAAATTTTGATGATCCAAGCCACTCAATGTGATCAGAACGTGATTTTAAGGGCACTCGCGAGAAATTATTAAAAAAAATGATCGAAAAAAGGCTTAATTTGAGCAATTTTTAGCTTAGATTTAATTAACGGTTCAATTAAAAACTACTCAAAAAAAGCACTTCCCGGTCATATGTTTTGCTAATTTCTTGTGGGCACCCTTAAAATCACATTCTGCACATATTGAACGGTTTGAATCATAAAAATTTGATCGAAAACTATGAGATTTAGATTTGGGGTGTTTTTTTGGGTGTCCATTGAACCGCCCCGATATATATATATTGCACGCGATTTTAGTATTTACGTGTCTTGATTGTTCAAGCCGTACATAGCACTTGAGTTCAACATTTATTTGTGCGTGCTAATTGTTTGAGTCGTGACTTCAGGCACGGGCATGTGCTAGTGTGTGTGTATATATATATCAGGGCGGTTCCGGAGACAACTAATTAGACACCTAAAAAAAGGCTTCATAGTTTCCGATTAAATTTTGATGATCCAAGAATGTGATCATAACGTGATTTTAAGGGTACCTGCGAGAAATTAGCAAAAAAAAAATGACCGAAAAAGACTTGATCTGAGCAGTTCTTAGCTTAGATTTAATGAATGGTTCAATTAAAAACTGCTCAAAATAAGCACTTCTCGGTCATATGTTTTGCCAATTTCTTGAGGGCACCCTTAAAATCACATTCTGCACACATTGAACGATTCAGATCATAAAAATTTGATAGAGAATTATGAGGCGATTTAAGGGACACCCAAAAAAATCATTGGCTTCAAGCCACATCCTAATCACTGGTAAAAAATCCAAGAAGCAATGGATTTGATACGTAACCACGTGAGGGATGGTACAAAGGACAAGTGTTTCACAAGCCCATTTAAAGTTGGTCAGCGGCACTTATTCTTCCAGGATAGAAATATCCAAGAAGGAGAAAGCAGCAAGAAGTTATAAGGCTTTGTCCTTGTCAGAAGGATAGATAGAGTAACTAAATTGCCATTGGAACTGAGGTGGGTTGTAGAGACCCGTATTTTAGGCCTATATTTTTTTTTTATATAACTGTACGGCTTGTCGAGATAAACGGTATGGATATATGGATTGACGCATTTGTGGAAGGATATAAAGGTAAATAGATGAGAGGTGCATGTGTGAGTGTGTGGTGTGAGGGCATGGGATTATTTCCCCCACCTCTATTATTCCCAGAGGAATGCTTTCCTCTTTCTCATTTCTATCTCTCGGCTCTCTCTCTAACTCTCACATATCTCTCTCTCGGCTCTCCTCCACTCCCACTCAAAATCAACTCCAATCAACCTCCACTCTCAAAACTCATGAAGATTGACCTCCATTCCACCCTCCGTACGTGGTCTTGAGCGTGTATTCAGTTGGGTCTAGCTCGGAGAGGAGTATTCAACTGATTTTGAGGTTCCGGAAGCTAGGGCTTACTCAAATTGCGTGGGTTTCGCTTCCCGACTTGAGGTAGGGAATTCTACCTCTCTTTATATGTTTTATGAGTGATTTGGTGCATGAATCGTGCTTGTAATGTCGTGTTTAAGTTTGGATTGAAAATTCGTAGTCGCTGTCAGAATTGTCTATTTTTCCTGGATTCCTACCGGTAGGCCCGTCCTTTCTACCGGTAGAACGTTGTTAATTTACCAGAAAATCGATTCCCTACCGGTAGGAACTCTTCACCTACCGGTAGAACGATTGAGAAATTCCTTCGTAACCAGCTCAAACGTACAGCAGCAGCTCAAAAGCTGCTCAACGAATTCGATTCCTACCGGTAGGAATTCATTACCTACCGGTAGGTCAAGTACAAAAATTATTTCGTTCAACTGTTGACCTTTCTGTTCCCAATTTCTACCGGTAGGAACTTCTCACCTACCGGTAGGTCAAGTGCTTCTACCGGTAGGAACTTTTTACCTACCGGTAGGTCAAGCGGCTTTGTTCAGATGTTGGCCCTTTTGTTTTCAAGTTCTACCGGTAGGACTTGCCTGCCTACCGGTAGGAGATTAGGAGTTTGAGCTGCTTTCAGCTGCTTTCTTGAGCTGCTGCAGTATCTTTCAGCTGCTTCCATATATCTTTCAACTCGCATGTCGAAGCTTTCCATTGACTTTAATGGGATTGTTTACGCATCCTTCCAAGTGTTTTGGCGAGTATTACTCGTTTCTGACTTAGAGTGGCATTCAATGGACTAGAGCGAACATGTCTAGGGATTCGACGAGTAGTAGTGCAATCCGTTCTCTCTCTCGACTCATAAAATTCTTAGATTCCTTTAGTACGTTCTTTTACGGACTCCGAGTATAGAAACTAGATAATCGGGCATCGTAGAGTCTAGTCGTGGGTTGATATGTGGTGTGCGAAGGTACGGGAAATGTACATAGGGGTACGGTGAGGACGTGTGTATTTGAGTATATGCGATATGGTAGATTGTTGGTCTTATATTACCATGTGATTGATTAAATGGTCTTTGGATTCAATTGAATGAATGGATGTTTGTGAAAATGGGAAGCAGAATGAAAGTGAATAACTAATGGACAGAGTATTGTAGGATTTTATGTATGGGCCTAGTACGTCATGTAAGATGCGGGTATGTAAACAAAGAGGAGGCATAAATGTGTCCAATTGTGGAATCACGTAATGATTAATTAAATTTCAGTGGTATAACCGTCAAAGGGATGATGAAATTGATTATGAAATGATGTCGATTGTGAAAAGTGTGAAAGGTGACCCAAGTGGTCGTTATTGAGGGAAAAGACTCGGGGTGACCCTGCGCTCGAGGGAACTAGACCCGAGGTGACCCAACTGATTCATATTATTGGAGGAAAAGACTTGGGGTGACCCTGCGCTCGAGGGAACTAGACCCAAGGTGACCCCACCTGATTATTGTTATTGAGGGAAAAGACTCGGGGTGACCCTGCGCTCGAGGGAACTAGACCCGAGGTGACCCTAGTGATTATTTGATGGGAAATACCGGATTAAAGGAAAAGAAAGGTTTTGCAATTAAGGGATTTAATGAAGATCAATGTGGACACGAGAAAGATTGTACTATCATACGGAGAATAATAAGATGTTTTGATTTGATTATAGACAAGTGTGAGATGACGTGAGTTTAATAATGTAACTAGTTAAAGAAGTAAACGGCTAGTGACATTGATGTGAAGTCTAGGACTCTTAGGCGATAATTCGCAGCTTGTTGGTAGTCATTTGTGGTATAGGCGTATCTGTCAGTACTCATTCATTCTCGGTGCATGGTTCATTCAAATTGCATATAGCTTGAGTTTAGAATTTTCTACTGGGCTAGTGTAGCTCAACCAAATCTTTCTTTTCAGGTTCTGATGCCGGGCAATAGATTGCATGCATTATGTGCTTGACAGTAAAAGACTTTTGGAAGCTGACATCACTGGTTATTTCGTCATCTTTGTGAAGATCTCATTTTGTTAAAGGTGGTTTTGTAACTAATTATTACTGAATTTTCTTTTGACTAAAGTTGTAATTATCTAAACTTAAGGACTTGTTTGTAAATTAAACAGGTGGGAAACTCATTTGGGTAACGTATATGATATGCGAGGTTTCTCTTTTATTGAAATGTATTACTTAATTATGTTGAAAATCGAGGGCGTGACAACTTGGTATCAGAGCATAAGTTTAGAACACCTCGAGACCGTGGGGAGACTTTTGGTCTCATGGGTTCAAAAAAATCGATGCATTTTTTTTACAAAAATCACAGGTGTGCTTGCATGAAGAGTCAGTATGTCGATGTGACATTGCATATATATCACATAGAGTGGCACAAAGTTGTTGACTTCGGTTGGAAAGGTTGGAGACCTGTAGCACATAATTAGGTGGCTAATGTTGATGATTTCATTTCTTATGCTTCCATAGTAGGATGTCTTCGAGACGTGGAGATAGGTGTGGTGAGACTGGGGATCGTGAGCACCAGGGCTGTAGTGCAAACGGGGAGAATGAAGTGAGTCAATGTACCAGGGATGAAGCGATGTTTCCTGAGATTGCTGAGTGCGGAAAAGGTGTCGAGACACTGGAAGGTGCGCAAGGTGGTGTGAATGTGGGAGAAATTAGGCATCGAGTCGTTAGCACAAAATCATCTTCTAAGAGTGTTGAGAGTTCAGGAAGGCAGAAACCTAGAGTATTAAATCACTTTACTCAGGACCAGCAGGGCTTTAAGCCACCTCTTTATATCGGGACTCCAAGAGCTCTTCTCAAGTGTCAGACTATGTGTTATCGATGTCGTCAGTTTGGCCATATTCGTTCTCAATGTCCACGGCGTGGGGGATCTTGTTATACTTGCGGTGAACGTGGCCACATGGCAAGGAATTGTCCTCGGGGATTGGGAGTACATGGTGAGTCGAGCTCGATGCAGCAGGAAACACATACGTCGAAACAGCAACAGATGCAGTTCCGCCGCTAAACTACCACCCCCCCTTATTCTCTAGCTCTTAGAAGCGTCACTTGTTTGAGGTATCATTTATTCCTAGTTGTGCTACTCATTCTCTACAATACTTTTGATTTGGAAGCATTTCACTCATTGAGAATCCTATTCTTGTCCATGTTTGGAATAGAAAATAAGAAATCTTAGTCCACGCGTGTTGAGAAATATCGATAGATCATATTTGCCGAGATTAGAGGTTAATCATTCCGTATTGAAGTGTTGTCTTTGACCTCTTTAAATTGCTTATATCGAGATTTGGTCTGATTTGGACAGGGATTGTTTGTATCCATGATGATTGGTGACATCTCAAATGTGAGTTTAGAAGAGTTGTTTCTTTTATTACCATCTTTCATTGGCCGAGCTGAATATTGCCAGAATTGTATCGTAATTTATTCTTCCATGAAATCCAGTGGGTGGATGACCCGTTATAATTCTCAGTATTTGAGTCAATTGTCATGCGATCCCTTCCTAACTTTTCTTGGGCATATTTAAATTCTTATAGCGAAGTATCTTATGACACTGTTGCTATCAAATTTGACAAGTGTTTCTCGTTCCCTATTCGAGGTCTTATTTGACATCATCCTGCTTGAGATAAGTTTTCATTGGTCAGTTTAGATTTCCTTGATGCGATTATCATTTTCGTCGTTTGCTTATAACCGTTATTCCATATGAGTATTTAATTTGCAACATCAATCTGTTGAACCCAACCTTTAGCTATGTACCGTATGAAATACAAATTCGTTAACACTATCAAAATTTAGACCTTGTACCCATCATTGCCTGCTTGGGCCATCATTCATTGTGGTCCCATGACTAAGAAGTCATATGATTTGAACTCATATCCTCTTTGTATCTATTTGTTTGCCCTTGCCTATTTGGTTGGTTCGAATTTCCATTGTTGGAGTCAAATCTTGTGGTGACATATCTATTGATGTCTATTCATTGACACCGTTCAATACAAATTCAATTGTGGAAATTACTTTCAATGGTATTTTACTCTGTCGTGGTTCCTCGATTCTGGAGGCACATGATTCATCTTGTGATGCTTAGTCTCAAATTGTTGAAAGTTCTACTCATTTCTAGTATGGAAAATTTCCTATTTTGGATCAATTGGTTTGCGCGAGATCAGTCTCATTACCTGGAACTTATTCATAATATCGAAATCTTTCGTTTGAAAAATGTTATCCGTTGACTCCTCTGACTTGTAAAGCAATAAGAGAGTTATGACCTGTCACTTCAAATTTCGTGAGTTGGCATAAATAGGTACTTCGAGTTTGTTGCCGAACCGCCGTAAAGATTCCAAGTGCTCTCTAAATTTCAGATGCCCTATTGCTGTTCTTCAAATTCTTGATTAATGCTGCTTGAGTTTTGTAGCTTATTCGTTTCATTTGAGATGACGAATCGAATCCTTCTCGTAATATAGAATGACCCAACCTAGAGTGAAAATTTGGTGCGGCCTTTAGAAGGATTGGCTTGTGTTATGGACCCGCTAAAACAATTAATTCGATTCGCCAACGATAGTTGGAAGCTCGAGGGAGAATGACCGAAAAGAGAAAGGTAAAGATCGTCAAAGATTGCTAACTGCGGAGGGCTGACCAAAGGATTATGTTGACCGTCGACGTCACCCAATGTTATTTGAAGAAGGGAAGTCATGAATTTCGTAAAGCATAGTTGCGTTGGGGTTTGTCTCGTTCTGGGCAGAAAAGAAGCGTTCACCGTAAGAAAGATAGTTTAAGTGTCGGACACTATGTGCGTGTTTTGGGATACCCAGGCGACAACCGGTGAAATCCACTTGGAAGAGGCGCTTGATCACCGCCCATTCTAGATGGAAGTCTCGGGAAGTCAATTGGATTATCTGGTTATACTTAGGAGGTAAGATCTCAATGGTGAGATAGATGATTGTGTATGGGATTTGTATAATAAAGAAAAGTTTAGAAACTGTGTACCGTTTGACGTTACCGCCTGACTTTTTCAAAATATATGATGCATTATGTATACGGAGATTGAGGAGGTATGAAATAAATCCTTTGCATGTGTTAGAAAGGTCCGAAATTGAATTAGGAGCTTAAGTGTCCTATGATGAGAAACCGATGCGTACCGTAGACTCGTGTAATCCATTGTTGAAAGGTAAGCCGATGTTGTTAGTGCATGGTTACGTGGAAATGGGGGTACGAAGTTCGAAAGATATACGCGTGTTTGTTGTGGTTTGCTTGATGTGAATCTAGACATAGACTTTGATGGTAATTGAATTGTTGTATAATGGATAGTGTTACAGTTGGAGTATGTTGATGTGATGCTTGGCATGATTAGGCTTGCCTTATCTAATTTCGAGGACGAAATTTTTTTTTAAGGAGGGTAGGGTGTAGAGACCCGTATTTTAGGCCTATATTTTTTTTTTATATAACTGTACGGCTTGTCGAGATAAACGGTATGGATATATGGATTGACGCATTTGTGGAAGGATATAAAGGTAAATAGATGAGAGGTGCATGTGTGAGTGTGTGGTGTGAGGGCATGGGATTATTTCCCCCACCTCTATTATTCCCAGAGGAATGCTTTCCTCTTTCTCATTTCTATCTCTCGGCTCTCTCTCTAACTCTCACATATCTCTCTCTCGGCTCTCCTCCACTCCCACTCAAAATCAACTCCAATCAACCTCCACTCTCAAAACTCATGAAGATTGACCTCCATTCCACCCTCCGTACGTGGTCTTGAGCGTGTATTCAGTTGGGTCTAGCTCGGAGAGGAGTATTCAACTGATTTTGAGGTTCCGGAAGCTAGGGCTTACTCAAATTGCGTGGGTTTCGCTTCCCGACTTGAGGTAGGGAATTCTACCTCTCTTTATATGTTTTATGAGTGATTTGGTGCATGAATCGTGCTTGTAATGTCGTGTTTAAGTTTGGATTGAAAATTCGTAGTCGCTGTCAGAATTGTCTATTTTTCCTGGATTCCTACCGGTAGGCCCGTCCTTTCTACCGGTAGAACGTTGTTAATTTACCAGAAAATCGATTCCCTACCGGTAGGAACTCTTCACCTACCGGTAGAACGATTGAGAAATTCCTTCGTAACCAGCTCAAACGTACAGCAGCAGCTCAAAAGCTGCTCAACGAATTCGATTCCTACCGGTAGGAATTCATTACCTACCGGTAGGTCAAGTACAAAAATTATTTCGTTCAACTGTTGACCTTTCTGTTCCCAATTTCTACCGGTAGGAACTTCTCACCTACCGGTAGGTCAAGTGCTTCTACCGGTAGGAACTTTTTACCTACCGGTAGGTCAAGCGGCTTTGTTCAGATGTTGGCCCTTTTGTTTTCAAGTTCTACCGGTAGGACTTGCCTGCCTACCGGTAGGAGATTAGGAGTTTGAGCTGCTTTCAGCTGCTTTCTTGAGCTGCTGCAGTATCTTTCAGCTGCTTCCATATATCTTTCAACTCGCATGTCGAAGCTTTCCATTGACTTTAATGGGATTGTTTACGCATCCTTCCAAGTGTTTTGGCGAGTATTACTCGTTTCTGACTTAGAGTGGCATTCAATGGACTAGAGCGAACATGTCTAGGGATTCGACGAGTAGTAGTGCAATCCGTTCTCTCTCTCGACTCATAAAATTCTTAGATTCCTTTAGTACGTTCTTTTACGGACTCCGAGTATAGAAACTAGATAATCGGGCATCGTAGAGTCTAGTCGTGGGTTGATATGTGGTGTGCGAAGGTACGGGAAATGTACATAGGGGTACGGTGAGGACGTGTGTATTTGAGTATATGCGATATGGTAGATTGTTGGTCTTATATTACCATGTGATTGATTAAATGGTCTTTGGATTCAATTGAATGAATGGATGTTTGTGAAAATGGGAAGCAGAATGAAAGTGAATAACTAATGGACAGAGTATTGTAGGATTTTATGTATGGGCCTAGTACGTCATGTAAGATGCGGGTATGTAAACAAAGAGGAGGCATAAATGTGTCCAATTGTGGAATCACGTAATGATTAATTAAATTTCAGTGGTATAACCGTCAAAGGGATGATGAAATTGATTATGAAATGATGTCGATTGTGAAAAGTGTGAAAGGTGACCCAAGTGGTCGTTATTGAGGGAAAAGACTCGGGGTGACCCTGCGCTCGAGGGAACTAGACCCGAGGTGACCCAACTGATTCATATTATTGGAGGAAAAGACTTGGGGTGACCCTGCGCTCGAGGGAACTAGACCCAAGGTGACCCCACCTGATTATTGTTATTGAGGGAAAAGACTCGGGGTGACCCTGCGCTCGAGGGAACTAGACCCGAGGTGACCCTAGTGATTATTTGATGGGAAATACCGGATTAAAGGAAAAGAAAGGTTTTGCAATTAAGGGATTTAATGAAGATCAATGTGGACACGAGAAAGATTGTACTATCATACGGAGAATAATAAGATGTTTTGATTTGATTATAGACAAGTGTGAGATGACGTGAGTTTAATAATGTAACTAGTTAAAGAAGTAAACGGCTAGTGACATTGATGTGAAGTCTAGGACTCTTAGGCGATAATTCGCAGCTTGTTGGTAGTCATTTGTGGTATAGGCGTATCTGTCAGTACTCATTCATTCTCGGTGCATGGTTCATTCAAATTGCATATAGCTTGAGTTTAGAATTTTCTACTGGGCTAGTGTAGCTCAACCAAATCTTTCTTTTCAGGTTCTGATGCCGGGCAATAGATTGCATGCATTATGTGCTTGACAGTAAAAGACTTTTGGAAGCTGACATCACTGGTTATTTCGTCATCTTTGTGAAGATCTCATTTTGTTAAAGGTGGTTTTGTAACTAATTATTACTGAATTTTCTTTTGACTAAAGTTGTAATTATCTAAACTTAAGGACTTGTTTGTAAATTAAACAGGTGGGAAACTCATTTGGGTAACGTATATGATATGCGAGGTTTCTCTTTTATTGAAATGTATTACTTAATTATGTTGAAAATCGAGGGCGTGACAGCGGCACTTATTCTTCCAGGATAGAAATATCCAAGAAGGAGAAAGCAGCAAGAAGTTATAAGGCTTTGTCCTTGTCAGAAGGATAGATAGAGTAACTAAATTGCCATTGGAACTGAGGTGGGTTGATAGCAAGGTTAGCCACTTCTCCAAACCAATTGGATTCCTCTGGGAGAGGAAGGAGCTTGTCACACCCCATCCCAGAAAACACCACACTAAATTATTTTCCAAATGGGACGGACCCACACCTTGGCCCTGCTCATATAGTAAATAAAACACCAGCCAAGCGTCCAACTTAAAAAAAAACTTAACTTGCATATATACGGAAACAACTGTCATACAAGACGTGCCCACGGGTATTTACAACATATACAAGTTCCAAAAATAGGCACATAATCAAAAGAGTCAAAAAGCTAGATCACTATATACACAACTCCTGTCTAGACTCTGCAGTGGACCCGCGTGCTGTCACGCACCTGAAAAGAAACACTGTGGGGGTGTGAGCTATCAACTTGCTCAATGAATGTTCTTATTCGTAATAAGAGAAGCAATAAAGACAAGTGCCATCAAACAATTTAAACAAAAATATTCAGCCCCACAATAACTTTCCGTTACGTAATACTCATAACGCCACTAAGGCAATTTATAAGGCCACTAAGGCAATTTCCATACTTACGCCACTAAAGCAATACTCTTTACGCCACTAAGGCAATAGTCGTCACGCCACTAAGGCAATATTTATTCGCGCCACTAAGGCAATATTCAATAACGCCACTAAGGCCATATTATAACGCCACTAAGGCTACGATCATATTCTCGCTTAGGAGCTCAAGCCAAATATTAACCATTTCAATACGAAAAATAACTTTACACCGTGTCTCATCTTCTACTATTAAAAATAAGAACACCCACCTCGAGGTCCAGCCAAAAAAGTATCGACACGAGCTCACTCCCTACGTGGAGTAACGGTACTCGTTGTTGCTTCCGAACCTGACGAGTAACACATAAATCCACACATGTGAATATGGAGTTCAAATTGAAAGGAAATAACAAACAATAACTCAAATACTCCTTCCCACAGTCAAGTGTAGCACATGATTTTCAGCTATAACAACCTTAAATGAATATTTCAACACTTAAGATTTAGATTTTCACCATATACAATCAATTCCCAATATCCGGCATTTAATTCCTGCACCTAGGTAACAGTTTCCAACATAAAACATCAGTTTCAGCAACCTAAAATCCATTTTTTCAGCACAGGATTCGAATTTCCAGCAACTAATGAAAATTCCAGCACCTATTACTCACAGTTTTAACATCCAAAAACTATTTCCAGCATTTTTTTACAGCCATCACAAAGCTTTACTAGACCCATTAGAAATGTTTTCAACCTAGGTGCAAGATAAATTAATAATTCCCTCACGCAGGATAATTTTTCCAAAAGTAGTCATTAGCAACTTTTAACAGCAACAACAAACAACGGCAACAACACTGCCCCAATTCGGTTCCTTTTTTTTTTTTTTTTCCTCCGCTTCTCCTCATTAACCAATTTAATCAAAATTTAACCCCAAAATCAAATCTTTCATATTAGAGAGACTAAGAATACCTGCAATCACAACTAACAATTCCAGCAGAGAAAATGAACAAGGAATAACCCTAGTTAAAAGTACTTGGAACCCAATTGATTCTCAAAATCCTAAAATTACTCAATTCAATTACAGATATGTTACTGATCAATATGGAAAAACTAAGAATTACCTTCCGAAATTAGAACTTATGTTATCGTTAAACCTATCTTCCTCGTTGCCTCTCACTGCGCCTTTTTTTCTTTTCTTCTTCTCCTGAACGATTTCTTCTTCTTTCTTTCTTTTTTTTTTTCATTTACCACTAGATTGTAGCACACACATGCACAACAAGGGCTCTCCACGTGCACACACAGCACATGCCTTTTTTTTATTTTACACCTTGAACCCAATAGTTCTAGGAAATCACATTGAAGGCCCACATAAAAAATAAATAAATTTCACTTTTAATAAGCCTACGTCTTTTCTTTTCTTTTAAAAAAAAAAAAGAGTCGGGTCTCACAGAGCTTATTTGACTCTTCAAAGTCAACAGGGTATTATGGAGTTTTCACCTCCATGAGCCACAGAGTCCTTTGGTTTTGGGCCTGACGTTTGAAGTCGCAATAAGAGGCTGGCCCAAGATAATTCTCCTCCTGTTTGAGGTAATGAGAGAATTTGAGAGAGGAGTAGATAGACTCCAGCATTCCCATATGCATGTTGTCTCCAGTAGTTAGGGGCAAAAACTAACTCGCAAGTAAGGTTCGAAAGTAGTGAAACCTATTTGGAGTTGGGTTAGGTTGGTCAAATTTGACCAAAATAACACCAGCATTGGTGTCAGTAGGTTTTCCCTCCTAGGATCCCCAACCAGACTCATTGATGGAGTTCGAGAGGGTAGAAGAGGCTTCCCAACCCGTAGGAGAAGGGTGAGGGGTGTGAAAAAATCGATCAGAAAGAATTTTTCCAACCAACATACGAGGGGAATTTGAGGGAAATATTTGAGGGGTGTTAGGCTGATGATCGAGGTTTTCTAAGACAAGATTGATTTCTGGAAGAGAATCCATAGTTAAAGGCTTGCTAAAGGACAGAATTTGACTTCGAAAGGTTTAAGGAAGACAATGTGATTTGTTAAATCCCAACATTAATCACTATTTATAGATGAATTAAAATGAAGAAAGTCATTCAGCTTTGGGAAGCTTAAGAGACGTGCATGGAAACAGATCTTTTCCATGCCCCATGCATCCTTAATTGTATGGAGACATGGTCAAGAGACATGAGCCATTACCATTAACACTTATTTAATTACTTTAAATAAGATGTTAATGGGATGGGGGGGGGGGGGAGGGGGGTGTTTACATCCTAAAATATGCCACCCAATAAGAAAATTACACGTGGCACCAAACAGTGTATTATCCAATCAAAACACGTCATGATTTAAGCCAAAGATGTAGAGGATCAAGGGGTATTTTAGTACTATACGGTATCGTTTAGATTGGAAACGACCACGTTTGGACATCGAATGATAGTAATTAAGATGGTAATTAAGCATAACCGTTGATTAATCCTTAAAGCCATCGAATGGTGACATTGATCCCCCGTTCCATAGAAGGAATCAATCATGGTTATAGTGAATCATCTAAATCACCTATATCGAAAGACTAATCCATGTTGCATGAAAACAGGAACCATTACCCAGAATTAAACCACGATCAACATCAACAAACGTGGAAGAAGAAAAGTTTAAGAGAAGACCAAATCAAGCAACCATTTGAAGACCCTTTGCAACCATTTTTGGAGGGAATAAAGGTTGTTTCAAATCAAATTTCAATGAAGACGCGGGTATCAAAAGAAAACGTGAAGAATGAAGGTTAAGGACAGACCCATCATCTATAAATAGAAGAGACAGTTGAAGAGACAACCCCCGACAGAATTCATCATCGGCAATTCATACAAAATGTGTCATGCCCTCGATATTTAACATAATAAAATAATGCATTTCATTAAAGAGTTTGGGCACTGCTATTCGCAGCCCTTTATTTTCTCCCATAGCCCATTACATTTCGGTAAATGGTTGTTGAAAATCATAAATAACATTTCGGTAAATAGTTGTTGAAAACAAGATTATATTTCGGTAACTACATGTCGAAAATATGTTCAACTTTCGGTAAACAACTGCCGAACATACATTTTCGGTAAATAGTTGTTGAAAAAAATATTATATTTCGGTAAATGGATGCTGAAAATATATCTCAATTTCAGTAACTAACTGTCGAGTATAATTGAAAATTTTTAACGGGCTATGGGAGAAAATAAAGGGATGCAAATAGCGGCGCCCAAGAGTTTTGCTTATCATAGATATATTACCCCAAAGAAGTTCCCACCTGTTCAAATTACAAAATAAATCCCCAAGATTAAGGTTTTACAACTTAGGCACTCCGGCCCCAAATAGAACTTAAGTATTTGTACGAACTAACCCTTAAGTTACAAACAGTTTAGTCAAAAGAAATTTATAAATTGAATAGTTACAAACTCATATTTACCAAAAGAAAGTCCATTACAAAAGATGATTAAGTAACTACATGAGATTGACTTCCAAAAATCATTCACTTCAAGCACTCAACATATGCAATCTACTGTCCAGCATTTGAACCTAAAAAGAAAGATTAGGTTGAGTTACACTAGCCCAGTAGAAAAATCTTTACCGATTCTATATGTAAACATGATGAAATGTGCAGGTGAAATGAAGATAAGAAGCACGACTCAATCGATAGGTAACAATTGATTTAAGGGCATTCCAACGTTCAAATATGATCATCCTAACACATGCCTCTAGCTCAATGTATCACCAAATTCACACGATGTTAAACAACTCAAGTAACCTCGACATGACTCACAATCGCCAATCACCTCCATCAGTATTTCCACCACTTGCGTTATCGTATAACACCATGAGAATTACCGTGTTATCACCCCTTGCGTCACAGTGATCCCTAACAACTTGGGTCACCGTATTACCACCCCTTGCGTTACGGGACCGCCTAAGTTTTCGTATTACCATCCCTTGCGTTACGAGACTTCCTAAATCAATTCCCGACACAAACAACTATTTTCGTACTCGATATACAAGCTATGACCTTCCTAAAACCACAATCAAACATGAAATATGTTACGACATGCCAACTATATCACATATATGCCATAAACGTTCATAAACATTCGACCGATCAATAATATGCGAAATAACAAGTTTTCATTAATTAGACCCTTATCATTTCTAACTAATGGAAGGTCTAAGGATCACAAATAACATCAATTAATCATAGGACGTCAATTAGATAAGCAAAAGATGGGCTAAAAGGTATCCAAAAGGGTTTAAAATCGATTGGGGTTGAAACGATCGAAGAAACACAAACAGCATCGAAGCTGTCCAGAACAACAAGGGGTATTGATACCCCTGAGTCAGGTATCTGTAGGGGGATGAAAACAATTGGTGTTTCGAGCAGCACCAGATTGTAACGGCTACTCGTGCCTCTTCACCGGAACCCTAGTTCGTTGCCTGAACCCTAATTTGCAAAACAGACAAGAGGTGAGCGCACCTTTGCCTCTCGTGGCAAAGGCCCTCCGATGCCTAAGTTAGTATCACGTACTAGTAATCGAACCCTAATTATCAGTAGGAAAATAATATGAATGCCACGTATTGCGTACCTCTTACTTCTAGGTTTACCTCATATTTATAGATTTTTGGATGCTTGTTGCCCAAGTATCCGTGTTGCTCTGGGTTTCCTACCTCGTATAGGAAACCAGAATATCTTGGACTCTCGTTCCTTTATCAGTTCATTACTGTAGTTCATTTAGGACTCTTTTCCATAGCTGGCCGAACATCCCACTCTCATTGAGTATCCTATCTAGATTCTATAATCTCGGGATCTCGTTCCTTAACAGAATAACACTGCTTCTGGACCCTTCCAGAGTGTTCTCCTTTCTTCAGCATTTGATTAGAGTTCTTTCGTTATTCAGCTCTCTCGTAACCGAACAGATTGTCTTGGACTAGCTACTTCACATGTAATTGGTCCTGTATTAACTATTTGGACCAGTGTCATTGTATGTCTCTATCTGCCGAACAGATAGCTTGGACCAATGACTTCTCATGCCACTTGTCCATATCGCCGATCACCGCTCATGGTGGTTCGTACCACCCGTGATTCCACGTACCACGTATTCGGCCATTTGATTGTACTTGTTTGGGAATACCTCCCTACAGTATCAATACCCGGCAGGCTGGAAGTTTAGAGAAGGATGGGGTATTGATACCCCGATTTTGGGTATCAATACCGCGCTGTTTCAGAGCGATTTTCTGTAGTTTTGACAGACATTGAAGCACCAAAGGGGGACAATCCAAGCACGATTTCTACATCATTTCAACATATGTACACATAAAAGAGGTAAATAAGTCCTTACCTTGAGATGATAACAAAGATCTCCGAGATTAGAATAAGCCCTAGCTTTCTTGAGCTTCAAATCTGCGATTCAAGCTTAGAGACACGATCGGAAGGCCGGAGGGAGGTTGATTATTGAAGTTTTTTGCAAGATTGAGTGAGGTTTTGAGAGAGAGAGAGAGAGAGAGAGAGAGAGAGTTGGAAAGAAGGAGGGACGGCAGAGAGATGAGGAATGGAGATAAAAATGATCTCCTACTTCCCACACACCTCTATTTATACCCATATATCTTTTATTCACACCTACACTCCCTCCACTCTTTATTCTTTCACTTCAAGCCCCAATCTAATTAATCACTAATCATGCCATACTTTCTTAATTAGCCATTTAACTATTGTTTCAAAAATTAAAAGAAAATACGGATCTCTACAAAATGATTGCTCAGAGATCTATCGTAATTTAGGACTTAGAATAATTTAGTTAGTATTTTGCAAGTTTGAAGACTTATTTGAATGTAAGCTCACTTTTGATTAAATTCAAGCCATCTTACATCTTTCTGTCTTTTTCTTGCCAAAGAGTCGTCGAATCTAGGCTAGCTTTCGATTCAATTCAAGTTTGTCTATATTCTTGCATTATTCTTGTCGAAATCTTAAGAGTAATTGTATATAAACTTGCTTTTGATTAAATTCAAGCCCGTTTATGTTCAATTATCTTTTCTGATTGAAGAGCGTCAATCTAGTATTGATTGATACCTTTAGAAAAATCCTCTTAATTGAGGTAATCGAACGGATAACACAATTGCTTGATTAAATTAGTTGTTTTAAATTAATCTGAAAAGGATAAATTCTATTCGTTTCTGGCATGCCCGCAAACAATTATCTTGCCAACGATTGAGCTAATTTAGCTCAAACACACTCATGAATATGCGCGCACGTAGATACACATGAATACATAGATTTATTGCTATCCTTCGTACTAAGGGGTGGTTTGGCCTAACTTTATTTGTAACACCCTGCTATTTTCTAAAAATAAACTCCAAAATACATTGTATTTCAAACACTTCTAGGCCCCTATTCTCTCCATAAATAAATTACATTACCAAAATAAATTTAAGCCGCCAGCTAAATAATCTTCTAGATACTCCAAAGTTATCAACTCTTCCATGACCTCTCCAAGTTAATCCTTATATGCTCCGATTCAATTTTCATTAATCCGGCTTCACACCTTAAAAAGAAATTATCCGGGAAGTATATGATACAACAGAATAACAAAGCTCATATTCAAGTGGAATCAATAAACGATAATTGACCACTAAGTCGAAGCAACAATCACAAGGGACCTCATACCATGTTCTCCTCAGTACATGAGCAATGACCCTCCCCCAATACCTTCCTCACCGAGTCACCCTCGACCCATCCTGGATATTGGATAGGCTATTGGTGAGTTCACTCGATTGTTGTACTAAACAGTAGCCAACAACATCATATTCGATACCAATTATTCCACTTTCCAATGATTTCCACAAGATTGAACAAATATCACTAGAAAATCAAAAGGAGTACAAAAATGAGAGTGAAGAAAGGATTCTGAAAGTGGGAACCATATCGTATACTCTCCGGATTACCTCAAATATGACCTGCCGTTTTGTGACTTTTGTTTACGAATCAATGCCTTAAAATATTTTTCTGCATTTAGACTAAATACACCACTAGCCCACCAATATCCACCATTCAAAACCTCACTAACTATTTATACAATAAATTTTCAAGTTTTTTCCCTCTTCGCTTTCTCCCCTTCTATTCTCTTTTTCATTTCTCTATTTACTTGGTGGTGTGTGTGGTGTGTGCCGTGTGTGTGGTGTGTGGAGGGGAGGGGGCCTATTTATACTAATAAACATATGTAATCTAGTGGAATTTAGAGGATTGGTGATCTTCTATTATCTACCATAATGTTATAATATCTAGTAAAATCTAAACAAATCTAAATATATCTATTGGATATCTGATAAGCCCCAGAAAGTGTTGATATCAGGGCTTATCCCTCTCATTTTTTGTCTCACATCCATGCATTTCATTGCTAAATTCGTTGATTTCGTGCGAAGGCGTTGTGTTTACTAGTTTCAGGCAAATCTCATGAAAAAAAGACGTGTTTTGTCGCTGTGGATTAACTCTAAGGGTAGCCGTACACCTGAGGCCACGTGGCACCCTGCCACCGAGTCCCAAGAATGATGAGAAGTAGCATTGGAAGGTGTGCCGGACATCGGAAGGCCAAGGGACATGCATAGGGTGAAGGAACAATGAAAGATAAAATTTGTCCAGGTGGTACCCGTACTTGAAATCTCAGTACCTGTACCCAGTAACCAGTAGCGTGGCAAAAAGCTCCAATCTGAACTGGTACCGGTACCGCAAAAATGCAGTACCTGTACCAACTGGGATTTTCTGCCGAATTTTGTACCCGACCAAGCAATAACTTAGGGGTATTTAGGACTTTTGTAACTCTTTTTTTAAGGGGCTATAAATACTTTCAAGCCTGATTTCAGTAGGGTATCTTTACTTTGGCACTCTCTCTCTCTCTCTACCTCCGTTAATGGAGCTCCCATCTCTCTCTTCATTTATGCTTTGAGGAGGATTTTTGAGTACGATCCGTCTACTTCCAAAGCTTTTAGTCTTCATTAAAGGTGTAAGGAATCTCATTCTCTTCGAGGATCTTGTCTTTATTTCGAATTTAATCAATGTTTAGTTTTCTCCTTACCATTACCCGTGCTCATTTCATGTCTTCTTACGATATGTGTGAGTAGTGTAGTAAGGTTAGGTTGTGGGATGGTTAGCATCCCGTAACCAAGGGTGTTGCTTGTTCTTCTCATGTAATTTTCGTTTTTCTAGCTTAAGCATGTGCTAGGGTCAATTTTAAGTATCAAAACTTTGAGGTGTTAATCTCTTTGATCAAATGTAGGCAAGGGTTAAACTTCTTGCCACATTTGATACTTGGAGCTATGTCCCTCCTTGTGTTTGTCTAAATGCACCAAAAGAACCCTAGACATGTTTAACACTTTGGTTAAAAAGAGAAGAATCAAGTTTATCCTTGCGTTATGGGTGTTAATTATCCCTAAACCTAGCCTTTAGGTTAATCTCCAGTTAAAAATCCGTAGTTAGGTTAAGTAGCCAGTTAACTAAATCGTTCAGTTGGCGGTCTCAACGCCGAAGTTTGGTTGGCGGTCCTAACGCTAAATCTCTACGCGAGCTAATCTCTGAAAACAAGTTATGGATGCGCTCCCTGTGGATTCGACCCCGGACTTCCGGGTATTATGCTTTCAACCGACCTAACCCTACGCTTGGGGTATTCTTATTACAACACACATTAAGGTCGCAAGCAATATCTAATCATATCTTATATTATCAAGGATAATCTATATAAAATCTAAGTATATCTAAGGTTATCTAGAATATTCTCATAAATTTAGAGACAACTAATTTGGTTCATTAAGACGCCAACTCTCTCTCAATCTTCCTTAAACCCCCCCCCCCCCCTCTCTCTCTATCTATATATATATATATATATATATATATATCAAGATCTCCCCTACATTAAAGTGAATAATGATCCTATAGTAATACTAGATCTAGGCTTGGAGAGCAAGACATATCTCTTCCAGATTCACCCATATCTATCCATCTATCTCTCTAATTTTCTCCATATCTTTCCTAGATTTTTAGGATCATGAACCTAAGGCTAGGGTTCTGTAATAGTTAGGTACAAGGATATCAAGGTTCAAGATATGGAAAATTCTTATGATATCAAAGGGTTTTAATGGATAGCTTCTAGAGTTAAATTATAATAATACACACTTTAATAAATGATGAAATGATTTTTAATAAAAGAATTATAACAAAATGTTTAATTTTAATCAAAAAAAATTGACGTGAAAATTTGGGTCGTTACATTATTATTGAATTATTTTTTGTCTTTAATAAAAAATACTCCCTCCATCCCATTTTCATTGTGCATTATTCTATTGTCTCCTTTATGTCTTTTGTCTATATCTTTTAGTGTGGATCTTAAAAAATTTGCAATATGGATCGTGTTTCAAAGATCTCAATTAGTTTTATAATACAAAGTTTTCAAAATTATGAAAAATATTATAGATTGAAAGATATAAGCAATTAAAAAATGGCATGCAATTCAAAAATGGACAATAAAAATGGGACCGAGGGAGTAGTTTAGCGACAAATTTTTTAAATTATTGATTTTATCTCAACCAGAGAAACCAAAAGAATAAGAAAATTTGAACAACATTTGAAAATGTTCAGTAAAAGAAAAGAAAAAACTTATCCAAAAAATTTATATGTTTTGCTTAGCAATTTTTCTTATATGTTTTGGATTATTTTTGTCTTCAGTGAATTTTTTTATAACTTTGATCACAATTTTACAATATACATTCATCTCGTTCGGAAAATCGATAGTCCATGCAAAAATTAAAGCAAAAAATAAAACGCGAATTCAACAAAAATTCAAAAAGACCGACAAAAATACAAAAACGTAAAATACCAAAAATATAGCATGAAACATTTGAATTAGTAAACTGTACTACACATTCTTATTTTTTTATTTTATGAGAAAATGTTATGCATTTTTATAAAAACGAATAAATTATGACTTCAAATGTATAGTGTAACGTTTTCTTGTGAACCATTATAGATAACTTCGGTAAAAACACGTAAATAGTAACCTCTTTTTCTAGTTTTTAAGTTGTTAAAGGAATCTTAAAAATAGTCTTAGAATCTTCTATTTTAAATCTGGGTTTATGTATGGCATTACCTAGAAGGTTTGCTCCTGGCTTGGGGTAAGAAATAGGTACTATTTGGTTGTGGGGGAAAGGATAGGGTAGGGTAAGGTGGGGTGGTTGGTTGTGGAGATAAGAAAAGAGAATTCAGTCTTTGCAGTAGAATATGACATTTTTGGCATTTCAAATTCCAAAAAGCCTGATATAACGCAAATCAGTTAACACCTTTAATGGTAACATAATGGAGGGGAGGTATGTGCATATTGTCAGGAAAAAAAGGAGGTATTTGTTATTGTCAGAAACCTCAAGGGAGGTCAGTGTAATTTAAGAAACCTCAACTCATAGTTTCGCCCATACGAATCCTGAAATAATACTTACCGATATTTGTTGGAGCTGATTTTTTACAGGGCCTCATAAAATATTATTTTTAAAATTTATGAACATTTTTTGTATTTTTTCGAGACTCGGGTTGGGCTCCACAAAAAAAATGTAGTGGATGGATATAGTGTGTATAGTATAACGTTTTCTTGTGAACCATTATAGATAACTTCGGTAAAAACACGTAAATAGTAACCTCTTTTTCTAGTTTTTAAGTTGTTAAAGGAATTTTAAAAATAATCCTGGAATCTTCCATTTTAAATCTGGGTTTATATATGGCATTACCTAGTGGCTTGGGGTAAGAAATAGATATTGTTTGGTTGTGGGGGAAAGGATAGGGTAGGGTAAGGTGGGGTGGTTGGCTGTGGAGATAAGAAAAGAGAATTCAGTCTTTGCAGCGGAATATGGCATTTCAAATTCCAAAAAGCCTAACATAACGCAAATCAGTTAACACCTTTAATGGAAACATAATGGAGGGGAGGTATGTGAATATTGTCAGGAAAAAAAGGAGGTATCTGTTATTGTCAGAAACCTCAAGGCAGGTCAGTGTAATTTCAAAAACCTCAACTGCATAGTTCCGCCCATACGAATCCAAAAAATAACACTTTCCGATATTTGTTATAACTGATTTTTTACAGGGCCTCATAAAATATTATTTTTAAAATTTATGAACATCTTTTTGTATTTTTGTGGGACCCGGGTTGGGCTCCACAAAAAATGTAGTGGATGAAAGTAGTGTACCTAGACTTATTGTTGAAGATTAATTATGGAAACTAATTTCCCCTTTTCTTGGGCCGAACTTATCTCCATGGAATAATTATTCGGCATATCTCACTCCACTTGGATTTTAATTAAGCTGACCTTGCTCTGAATTACAAAATTAATGTGGCCCATTAATTTTTTAGCCCAAAAAACTCATAAATATTGGCCCAATTTAATTAAACTTTAATTAAATGATCCTCCAATGCTGGCCCAAGGTTTGGTGCAAAAAATGAGTATAAACACGTGTAATTGTATGTTGTGTTAAGCGGTTAGCGGCAATTAAAGATAATGTCAGATGATAACTAAAAAAGAAATTGTTCTTTTTTGTCAATCGATAAAAGTGATAATTTTACCTCCTAGTGAGACAAAAGAGTCCTGGCCAACTGAGCTTGCCCAATTGATTGTTTATTGATCCCTGTTTAAATTAATAAAATACATGCGAACCGATTGAAATGATAAAATTACCCATGGCAATTAATTGTGGTTAAAGATATGTTTTGTTTTGTGGTTACAATTTTTTTTAATCATAATCCTGCATACGACATGCTATAGTCAATTATTCACAATTGGTTTGGACATCGTATGGTGACCGATATTGAATGCATGTAAAGCCTCTATCCCACATTTTGGGGTCACCAAAGTTATATTTCTCTTCTTCTAAGTGTATCTCAATGTAATAATCAAAAGTGAATAATTAAAATTTGCCACATCAAATTTTAATTATCCATTTAGAGGTAATTAAAGTTAGCAATGTCAAATTCTACATTGTTTATTTTTTGCCCGTAATCAAAATGAGTTGGCAAAAATTCAAATTTAACGGTCAGTTTTTTCTTCTCAATCTAATGGTCTCCATTGAAAGACATTCAAGTAAAATAAGTGAAAGTGAAGAACATTTGTTAAAATTCATAAAGTAATCAATATTGTTAAATGCACAACCACTTGCTAAAGTAGAGAGTGAGTTTCATCTACCAATAAAGTATTTGTTTTATGGAGAACAAGTTTCCCTTTCCATGATGGTCGTATTTGATTGAGAAAATGTTGAGACCATTAAATTTGGTTATTAGAAAAAGTTTGCTAGTTTTGGTTATCCAAATATTAAAATTTGATGAGTTGCTGAGAGATTATTAAATTTGATTATTATAATGTGAGCATTTTTTAAATAAATATTGCTAATTTCAGCAACCCTGAATTTTGATTATTACATCGTAGATGCTCTACACTTTCAAAGTAGGCGGCCGGCCTCAAAGATATAGCCATTAGCCAAGGAAGGAAATTTCAACGTTAGAAAATGAAGCTAACAAAAAACAAAACTTCTCCCCCTGATTATTCAATTTGGGTGCAATACTTCTGTTATATTTTCAATCAGGTCCTCTCGCAAAAAAATTTGGACGCTTTTAGAAAGAGAGCTAAAGTTGGGTTAAGATTCGCTAAAGCAAAAAGATTAGCATTGAATAGTACATCATTACAAAATTATTTTGGGGCCCAAAGCAAGAGTATTATTTACGTTTCATCAAGGCTAGAACTTATTGATTAGGGATTAATTTTTCAAGCGTGTGATTTTGAGTTCGAGCTTACAAATTAGTGTCAACCCTAGGTAATAACCTAACTTGTTAGTAGTAATATTTTTTAAATTTAATCTATGAAAAAAAAAGCAATTGTGCATATAGGGACAGGTTAACACTTAGCATTTGATGATAAAGCTTTGAAAACTTGAGGTTTCTAGAGTAAATGCATTACATCTTTACAATCTTTATGTATCCTTATAAAAAATGATGTTTCCATAATTTGAACGGTATAGTGTTTGAGAGCCAATTATTTTTTAAATTTTGGATTGCAGTATAAACTTTTGGACTATAATTCCAACATGTAAGTGTGGTTTGATGCTTTGTGAATAATAGATTTTGGAAAAAGATTTTGCAAGTAAAAATATAATCAAAATTCAAAAATCTCCCATAGAGATGATTTTTGAACTTTAATGTCCTCCAGCTTATTTCTCAAAATGCATTGTAATAAATTTTGTAATTGTCTCAAAAACACCCATGATTGGAAAATGGACAATGCACAATCTAATAATGAAGTTCCCCAACACCCCTTCTAATTTATATAAATCTCTCTCTCCCTCTAAACCAAATAAATCTGGGTTATAACTGAAACAAACTAAACTACACAGACTTGCAGTGAGAATACACAAAAATCCAACTCTACAAAGCACGCTATTGGCGACTCTCTCTCTCTCTCTCTCTCTCTCTCTCCAGTATTTTATTTGCTAAGCACTCTCTCCGACATTTTTGGACTCTATTATTTGCGCAAGATCATCCCTCTCAGGTTAGGGTCCTACATGATCCTCTGGTGCAATATGATTTTAGAAGTTTACATACAAATGATTTAAGAAATTTTTTTTTTTTTTTTTGTGGGGGGGTTGTAAAATAATGATTTTAGAGAAGTTCTTATGTCTTGCTTTGAAGTTGATTTTTCGTGTTTAACTCACGAATTTCTGAGGAGAATTGTCAAAATGATCAACTCAACGTGCAACTAATCGACTCAGCCAAAAAAACAAGAAAACATTCAACTGATCTATAGTTTGTGAAAATAATTACGTGGTTTGTTTGGATAAGTTTTTTGGTTGTATTTTCAGAATTAGTGTTACAGGGAACAATTCAGAAATTGTTTATAAATATAACATCATTTTTATGTTTTATTCACACTTGAATGGATAATGATTATCTAGAATTGAAATATTTATTCTTTTTGTTTTCTCAAGTACGGGTTTTTTTCCCAATTAAGTCCAAGAAAACAAGTTTTCCTACCGGGCAACCAAACAATTATGAGATACCAATTTTATTTGAGTGAACTGACTGTGAGTTAAAACTGCAACCAACTAACTTGTGTTTCCTTTGCTTTAGAAAAAGAAAACTGTTCTGATACCAATTTTAGTTAATTGAACTGATTGTGGGTACACCAAACTCTTGTAACAACACCAGCGTTGACATTACCTGTAGTACTGCTTGAAACCGTAGGTCAATCTCTCTATTATTTGAAACTTTTTGGGATTGTAAATTTGTGCTGTTATTCTGTTGTTGGTGTTAATTGATAAATTCTCATTAAATTATTATTATTATTTTTGGGATAAGTATCCTCGTTACTTTGTTTGGTTGATCTTGGAAAGAATGGAATCATGGAACAATAAGGGGTTTCACTGGTTCTAGCAAATTACATCTCGCTTGTTGGCAACCAATTATGGATATATAATCATTACCACTCTCACTTGTCTTTATACAAGATGGTTGATCTTCTTACTTCATTTGTTGAATTAATTTTCAGGAAAGATGTTGGTAAATGGTTTCGACAACAGTGAAGAAGAAGCTTCAAGTTCTTATAGGGATAAGGTAGGTTGGCGGCTTGATTACTTGATTATGTTGCTACCTTCTGCTCCAACATTTTTAGTTTTGTAGCGTATTCATGTTCCTTCTTAACCAAGCCATCACAATAAGGCCTCCCTTTATTTCGTCATACTTTTAGGTTGCTTATTTGATTGGATTTGATCAATTTTTTGTGCCTGTCATCCAAAGTTTTTAGTAACTTGGCAATGTGGGCGACAACTTAACTTGGTTACTTTTCCCATCATAGTTATGGAGATTTTCCTACATGGGTTTCAATTGGAACCAAAGGCTCTTGCATATTTAGATGCGTGTTTGCTTCTTCTTTTAGTGACATCTAAAGCTAGTTTATTTTAATGGCAAAGTACAAAAGCAATATATGCCCCACAAAATCTTGTTTGAGATTTTAAGATCTACATTCTCAAATTTTTTGGCACCTCAGTGTCAGGGAACACATTCCCCTTTTATAGGAAGTATGTCAAAGGACAAGCTGGTACCTTTGAGACTTGAGTATGATCAATCGTTTAAGTGATTGTGGTGTGGTGGTTTTCGCCGCACTCCTTCGGATTATGGTGTTGTACGCGAGCGCGCTCTCGTCGCTCTCTATACCTTCGGTCGCGCTGATGGTCAACTTCGGTTTTGTGACTCACCGTGTGCGTTAGGTTGTAAAACGAGTAAGAGCTTTCCTCCTGGACCTCGTGTCGGCGGTATTCCTTGGGTGGCTGAAGCCTATCCCTTACATCTCCCCTCACCTCAGACCGGACCGGAGACAAGCTTGGTATCCTTTCATCGTAAGGGGCCACCCGTTTTCCAAGGCTGTCCCTAACGTGGTTGTTCCTTCTCTCTGTTCGTCGCGTAGAAGGCGACCGATAACGGCCTCTGCTTGGAGATGGAGAACGGAGATGGATCGCTGTAGCCATGAGTTGCACATCTTTGCGTAGAGCGTTGATCATTCGGTCCTTTTTGGACATCCGGGTGTCAAGTTGCCGTAGATACTCTCGGACTTGAGGGCCGTTTCTCAGGACTGAGGCGGTGGCCCCCAAATTGTAATCGCGCTTCGCCTGCCGTCTAGATCTGGCTTTGGAGGGGGTGGCGTTGTCGTGACCTTCAACGCCTCCACCGCCCGCAGCCTCCTTCGGCGGCCTCTCATCATCATGAATCTAACATTTTGATAAACTTCTGAAAAGTCGTAAAAAACCAAAGTATAGGGAAGAATCCTCGGTAACGGCGTTAATTGTGGTGTGGTGGTTTTCGCCCGATCCTCCTTCCTTCGCTCTGCTTCCTACCTGCACCAAGGCGTGAGGTGGTTGACCGCCTTATGCCCCTCTGACGAGCAAGTCAATACACAGGAGAAGGAGAGAGTACTGTTGAATCGTGTGAGAATGTGTACCTCTCTTAGGGTTTATCCCTTCCCTTATATAGGCGAACGTACTTGCTCTCCAAGTTAGGTGTGCGTGGCATATGCCCGTGACATCACATTTAACCGCCATAGCTTGGTGACATTAGGGTGACGTCCGGCCCACGCTAGCCCTAGCTCTGGAATGTTCTAGGTACCTTTAGAATCAACTGGAGGGATCTTCGTGCAGCCCCCATCCAGGTCGAACCGACTCGCGAAGCCACACCGACCCGCTGGCCCGACCCCTAGGCTCGGTCCTGGGGCCTGCAGACTGGGCTTATGAAACCGATGGGCAGGACCCTTGGGTCCGGTCCACCTCTCTTCGATCTGTCCCACGACTTGCACTAGGCTTAGGCCCATACCACGCGCACGGGATCAATCGATCACGCTCGTGCCCCAGCCCTACTGTTTCCTACTTCAGGCAGACGTTTGGCGAAGTTAGGTTTGGCCCACCACAGTGATTGTATTAGACACTTTTGCCTTTTGTGTGGATGTTCTGGTCATTGGTATCTGTTTGGCTTCGTACCAAAGCCGGTGTTAATTTACATGGTAATCTCATCTACCATTTTCCTAATTTTTCTTGTACTCTTTGTTACAACTTACATGTAAACAACTTCAATTTGTGTTATTTATCGGACTCAACTATTCCCATGTTTTAGGGTAGGGATCACGACCAAATAATTTTGTTTCTTATATAGTTTTGAATTAATTTATGGTGTTACATGGTACTTACTAGAAGCCATAGAGAATTTTTATTTTTTTTTACTAAGGTTTGTACATTGTTATTCTATAGTAATTTGAAGAACTAAATATGGTTGTTGCTTGAAAGTCTTGCTGTACTTTTTGCATATCATCAGAGTCATCAGTGATCAGACACATCCCATACCCTTATCCAAGTGTCGAGCGTTGAGTGTCAAACTGATACTTTCAAGAGTACATGTAATACAACTTGCCCTTAATATGACCTGTTGGAAATTGTCCCACATCGGTTAATTATCTCCTTCAAAACTAGTCTATGAGCCTGGGCTGTCTCTCTACTCATAGCCAATCGGTTTTGAGGTGAATACTTTAACATGGTATCAGAGCTAAGTTTTCGGAGGCTTTCCCCCTTTATTTATGCCATAGTTGCTCTCTATGAAGAACGAATACTCTATTTTGGCCTCCGTATCGCGTACCGTACGCATATCGGATATGGATACGCTCGGATACATTCCGGATACGTATCCAATACGTTTTTTTTAGAGTATCCTATTTTTTTTATTTTTGGGTATCCGGATATGCTCCGGATACGTTTGGATACGTTTAAGATACGCGCGGGGCAAATATGTTATTTCTTAAAATATATGGGTTAAAGTGCAATTAGGACTACATATATGTTTCTTCTCTTTCTCCCCTATTGATCAGAAACGAAAAAACGAAAGAGAGAGACAGGAAGAAAGAAGGCAATTCCTCTCTATTGTCTCTAATCTTTCTCTCGGTCTCACCTGTAAGTCTCTCTCGTCTCTCTCTCTATCGTCTTTCTCTTCTCTCCCACCTCTCATCTCTGTCGTTGTATGTACAGTGTATATATAAATATATCGCATACTGTGTATATACAATATATAAATTACATATATATATATCTCGTCTCTCTCTCTCTCTCTTTCGTCTGTCATCTCTCGTCTGTTATTTTTTTTAAAAAAATATTCAGTCTGACTGACTGAAACCCTTATTACTGTTTTTTTAAACAGTACATGATGGATTCTACATGATGGATTCTACTGTTACTTTAATCATTAATGGAATTTTAGGGATGAATTTTTAATTTAATTTTATATTCAACCCAACATATCGTATCCTACTTTTTGGAAAACGTATCTGTATCGTATCTCGTATCCATGCTTCTTAGAACTTGCTCTTTATTTTGTTGTGATCTGTGTGCTCCGGATCCTGTGTGGAGAGGTCAACATGAGGGGGAGTGTTAATTGTCCCACATCGGTCAATTCTCTCCTCCAAAACTAGTATAAGTGCTTGGGCGGTCTCTCCACTCATAGCCAATTGATTTTGTGGTGGATGCTTTAACATGACCAAAATGTAGCATCTATTATGGAAGTAAATACCAACACGAGGTTTTTAGTGGAATTCGGAAGTGTCTCAGTCTTAAACTAGATTAATATTAGTTAGAAAACAGCTGATACTGAACGTTTGCTGCTTCTGAGATGTCTGAGAATTATCTTTACTCCTACTATGTTTTGAGTTTCCAGATTATGGTTGACCCTGCAAAGCCGGCGACTCTGACTTGGCAGCGAAAACTAAATAGCGAGGGGAAAGTCCTTTCAACATTCTCTCTAAGTTTGCCAGAGATAATTCACATGGTATGCTAAAAAGTTTATGTTACACTGGGCCTGGGGCTTACACACATTTACATGTTCTTTGCAAATTAGCTTTTCAGAAAAAAGAAAAAAAAACCAAGTATTTGATGCTGACTAAACACTTTAAACACTTCTTACAAGGAAATTTATTCTTTTTTGGAGGTTGCAAATTGCTATAATACTTTTTGAGAACGTTTGAACTTTGAAGTTAAATCATACTTAATGATTCCCAATTTTTTTTAAACCTCTTTTTTAAATGATTCTACATCCATATTATATGAGATCCTAAGGGTAATATGAACATTAAATGTTTCTGTATTTCTTACATACCATAAACTCTCAACTTGCTAACTCAGTTTCTCTTTAGATGTGGGTACGTTGAAACAGAATCTTAACCCTGCAGCCTGAGTTGATTTTAACTTTCAAAACTGAATTTTATTACTTCAGATGATTGGTGATATTTGTAAACAAGTATTTACCTATGTTTGCTTGTCTACTTGGTTCTTAGTGTTCTGGTCCTACGGAAAGTTATTATAAAACTAACTTAGGACTTAAACTGCTCACCAATGTTGATTTATAAACATATGCATGACAAATGTGCTCTATAATGCTTTCTGAATCCACTAAATTGACACATCAAAGTGCAAGGTGGATACTTGGAGTTGAGGCTAATTGGGTTATAGGGTCCTTTTGCTGCTTTTATTCTCTCAGTTAGTTGCTGTTTGAGCTTTTCTTACTTATGGCATCTCTTTTTGGCTTTTGTAAGCTTCCAATAGGTTACCGATTATGGCGTCATATCCGAGAAGAAGCCGCCAAAGGACACGTAATTCTGTTTTACCAAAAAATCGCATAGTGATTTTGATGGGTGCTTGGTTATGGTATGAGAACTAACTTTTGCCCCCCTCTTTCGTTTTTCAGGGGATACTCATGAATCCTTTTAAGAGCCGTCCTATCTCATCATGCCATGGGGTTCCACTTGGTGGTATGGGGTAAGTCAAGCTTCTTAGCAGCCGAATTTTTTTTGTCCTACAAAGCTTAATCATCTCTCTTACAGCTTCTCTGAATTTTATTGCTTTACAATAATAATATTTTGACCAGTACTGCCTGCTGACACTCTGAAAGAATTATTAATTAGCTTAGAGATTAGTATAGCAAGTTTACAAGTTCTCACATCAAATACTTTTAAATGTTCAAGGCTACCGTGCCTTCCTAATTGGAACCACCTTGGGATGGAACACTTCGTGCATATGTCCACAGATTAGGCATCGCATATTCTGCTGGCTTTATGTGAAAGCAGATTGTACACCAATTATATGTTTGTCAAGGCATATTTTTCCTTCAGAATTGAGAAAAATAATGTCCTCTCTTTTGTTGAGAAAAATATCTGATATTCAGTGCAGGAAGCTTTGAAAGAAACTACAAAGGAGAATTTCAGCGCTGGCAATTGTTCCCTAGAATGTGTGAAGACAAACCAGTTTTAGCAAATCAATTTTCTGTAAGTTTGGTGCTTTCCTTTTGAACATGTTTATCGTAATTTCCCTACTAATTCGGATATACTATTCATGTTTTTTGCTTAATCAGTTGTTGGGACTTAATTGGTCTCCCACCTTTCTCTTGATGTCTGTCTCAGGGCTATTAAGTCTCGCCATTTAAGTGTGTGTTAGTGGCAGATAATAGGGTAATTGAATAAACACAACCATAGTTTTTCAGGTAGCAGCGATCAAGGACAAGATGGTAGAAAGTTGGTTATGATGGTCTCTGATCATAGTGATATACCACACACAAAAATAAAGCAGAATAAAAATGAGATGGTTCAGTCATGTGCAAAATGAAAAATAGGCATGTCAGTTTTAAAAAGGCTGCATGGGCCATTTTTTAACATGGTGTCGAGCCTTGAACATATACAAGTGGTTTAGGTAGATTCATGTAGCCAACTCAAGTAGTTGGAGATGAGGTATTGTTGTATATTTTTGCTATTTTAGTAGTTCAGGGTAGAAACCTTGAAAACTTCTTTGGGACCTGAAGATTAGACGCTAGTCACACTACTATTCCTCTGATTTGCTATTTCTAAATGTGCTTTTAAAAGATTCTATTTCTATTACCCATTACTTATTTGTCTCCAAACATTAAGTTTCTTAATAAGTAAGCAATTCCTCATGCAGGTTTTTGTTTCTCGCCCCAATGGCAAAAAATATTCCGCTGTTCTCTCACCAAGGAATCCAGAATTAATCACGTACGTACCTGTGGGCTACCCACCCTGCGGTGAGCGCCACCCATTTTCTTTTCTGAGAAAAATTTGCAACCAGCGCGTTCAATTTGGAGTCTCCACCCAGGTTTTAATGGTTCGCCACCCAAGGAGCCAAACTTGAATGACATCCGTCGCTTTTATTTTGAAAAAGGCTTTATTTCTTTTACCCGCCCGTCATAACCAAAGACAACGTTGGTTCGGGAGCCAAGTTACAAGAGGGGAAGGTTTACGGCACCCCTCTCACCCGACACGAGGGTTGGTCTCTATTTAGTGCTTGTGGGATTTTGAAACATTTTATCACTTAACTTTGACCAAATAGGGGAGGGGGAACGATAATTGGGATTAAAATAGTAAACACATCTTGTGCATGCATGTGAGCGCATGAGATGACAGAATATACAACAAAATAGAATATTGTTAATGTCAACACTGTCGAGCGCTCAGCTATGGACAAAATAGAATATTGTTAATGTCAACACTGTCGAGCGCTCAGCTATGGACCAGAGCGCTCAGGTCCTGCTTCCTTGCAGGCTTTGAAACAACTACTCTGGGCTTTGGAAGGACTAGTGCACACCCATAAACCATGCTAACTTGAAATAAATGTTTACAGTAAACAAAACAGAAATTGGTGTTGCACACCACTCTTGAGCGCTTATAAGCACTCCTGAGCGCTCAAGAACTGGTCTTGAGTGCCCAGGTGTGAGGCTCACAACAGTTTAAACAGAGACTGAAGCCAGCATTAATATGGCTTAAAAAAGTGTTTGAACTTAAATAAACGGACTTCTAAAACTTAAGGAGATATTTTTAGAAGGGTACAGTTATGAAAATACTTTAAATGATAAAGTGAACTGACCTTAGGCCTGGCTGCTACTGATTGACCAGAAAGCCTAGGGAAGCAAACCTGGATGCTCTGAAAGGGACTTCAGTGCTCAAGAACTGGTCCTGAGCGCTCAGGACCTTTTGAGCTCAGAAGTTTTGAACTTCCTTTCTGTTTACAATAAAGGCCAGCTAAGCTCAGGGTCAGTACAAGGAACTGACCTGAGCCCAGTGGCTCCCCTCAGGGTGCGAGAAACAGTAGCCAAATCTTTTCAGGGAGTTAGGCGTTCGGGAACAGACAAAGCTTGTCCATATCCAAACCAGTTGCAGCATTCTGTTCATTTATGAGGACGGATTCCTCTAGTTTGGTGATTTTAGTCAAGACCGTAGTCATTTGAGAATCTTCCCCTGGGGATTCTTGTGGTGGCGGGAGATGCTTGGCGATGGCTTGGATCAGAATCATGAGCTATCATTCCCTTCCCCCATTTCCTTTACCATCCGCCTGATTTCATCAATTTCGGTTTGATCCCCCATTTCAGTGGTTGATAACGATGTTGCTGCTGGAATTGTCGGATTTTTCTGTGATTTAGTTCGAGTCAGTTTTTGGCCGGGAGGTCGAATCCAAGTAGGTATGGTCGTGGACCAATGATTCAGAACCTTCAGTAAAGCAAAAAGCGAACTCAGGTGCATTCGAGCCATGTTCAAAACAGAGAGAACATGCCATGCACATTTCGTCGATGTTGATGTCGTCCTAAGGTCTAGTCCGACCTGGCCTCACTTAAGGCACTGCACAGATGGTTTCCTAGGTAGGTCATGACTCAGCACGGTAAATCCCAACACCTTTAATATGACCATCTAAGACAGAGTCACAGAGCAATAAGATTGTTGCAACCCAGATACTAGTGTTCTTATGGCTAGCCCAAACCGGGGAGCCATTTAGGCATGGCGAACGCTGGAGGTATCTTAAACTCCATGGATCCTAGACTGTCCCTATGACCTACCATGACCCTAATCTCAATTAAGACATTGCACAGATGATTTCCAACAATCCTAGGTAAGTCATTACTCGGTAGGTTAAATCCCGTGTTATCGGGATCAGAGCCAATCACTTTTAATATGACCATCCAAGACAAAGCAATAAAATTGCTGGAATCCAGATAATAATGCTCTTAAGGTTAGACCGAACCAAGGGAGCCGTTTAGGCACAGCAGACACTGGAGGTATCTCAAACTCCATGGATTTATAGTCCCTAGACTAGGTGTAATGGCTTTAAGAGGTTGCCTCGATCCTTAGCGTCTCTTTTAATAGTGTATCCTTTGTTTTGGATAACAAGACTTTGGAAAATCTGATTAATGACTAGGTTCTTAACAATTTCTCGGCAAAGGCCCACTGTGATTTCAGGAACAAGTGTCTAGCTAAGCCAATTGTTCCTAATTTCTGTCAAGCGATTTGTCAAGAACTTTGCGAAGGACTTAGTCATTTGGGTTTTCCCAAGTCTTGTCGTCCTAAGGACTCATTTGTTTTGACAACGTACATTGAAATGCACGATTTTTCATCGGGTGTCGGCAACCTCTTACAAACCGCGGGGAAGAAAGCTCTAGAATTATCCTAACTATCAGACTACCCTAACGCAATGCAATCATGATGATGAAATGCAAAAGGCAGTAACTCGTAGGCATGGTACATCACGTAGTCCTACCCATCGGGTTCATGTCCTAGTTTGGAAGGTTCTATTGCTTTCTATGTGTGTGAAGGCCAGGTTTTGGTTTAGAGGGGTTCCCGGCCTAGAGCCAAGATATACCTCCCACCTCCAAGCATACTGTAAAGCAATGGTCAAATGGTTGACTGACTCATCATGGTCGGGGGTTGCTCAGCGTTCTAGGAAGCCCTGACACCAGCAAGCTGGGCAGGATTGTCAAAACATGCCAGCACGGCTAGACAAAAACTGAAAATGTGCAGTGCAAAATTTAAGAGAAAAAATGAAGCAAAATCCCACAACCACCTTTCGAATTTGGCTCTCTTTAATCAACACTTTGAAAGAACTACACAAGCGAACAACCGGGAATAGTCCCAGGTCGGATGGTCGGATGCGAGGGTCCTATTGAATCACCATTTCTTTCTTCAACAACGTGAAGCTTGTTGTTTTGACAGACTTTTGATGAATTGTTTGCAAAAGTATTAAGTTCAAAGTATTGAATAACCTTTCCCGGCAGAGTCGCCACAGTGGGCTACCCACCCCGCGGTGAGCGCCGCCCATTTTCTTTTCTAAGAAAAATTTGCAAACGACACGTTCAATTTGGAGTCGCCAATTTTAATGGTTCGCCACCCGAGGAACCAAACTTGAATGACATCCGTCGCTTTTATTTTGAAAAAGGCTTTATTTCTTTTACCGGCCCTTCATAACCAGAGACAACATTGGTTCAGGACCCAAGTTACAAGAGGGGAAGGGTTTTACGGCACCCCTCTCGCCCGACGTGAGGGTCGGTCTCTACTCAGTGCTTGTGGGATTTCGAAACATTTTATCACTTAACTTTGATCAAATAGGAGAGGGGGAATGATAATAGGGATTAAAACAGTAAACACAGCTTGTGCATGCATGTGAGCAGTGTACAGTTGTTATAATAGGCATGAGATGACAGAATATACAACAAAACAGAATACTGTTAATGGCAACACTGTTGAGCGCTCGGCTATGGACCTGAGCGCTCAAGAATTGGTCTTGAGTGCTCAGGTCCTGCTTCCTTGCAGGCTCTGAAACAACTACTTTGGGATCTGGAAGTACCAGTGCACACCTAGAAACCATGCTAACTTGAAATAAATGTTTACAGTAAACAAAACAGAAACTGTTGTTGCACACTTGAGTGCTGATCAGCACTCCTAAGCGCTCAAGAACTGGTCTTGAGTGCCCAACTGTTGAGCGCTCAGCTATGGACCTGAGCGCTCAAGAATTGGTCTTGAGTGCTCAGGTCCTGCTTCCTTGCAGGCTCTGAAACAACTACTCTAGGATTTGGAAGTACCAGTGCACACCTAGAAACCATGCTAACTTGAAATAAATGTTTACAGTAAACAAAACAGAAACTGGTGTTGCACACTTGAGTGCTGATCAGCACTCCTAAGCACTCAAGAACTGGTCTTGAGTGCCCAGGTGTGAGGCTCACAACAGTTTAAACAGAGACTGAAGCCAGCATTAATATGGCTTAAAGAAGTGTTTGAATTTAAATTAACGGACTTCTAAAACTTAACAACAGATTGGAGATATTTTTAGAAGCGAACAGTTATGAAAATACTTTAAATGATAAACTGAACTGGCCTTAGGCCTGGCTGGTATTGATTGCCAGAAAGCCTAGGGAAAGCAAACCCGGATGCTCTGTAAGGGACTTGAGTGAGCGCTCAGGTCCTTCTGAGCTCAGAAGTTTTGAACTTCCTTTCTGTTTACGATAAAGGCCAGCTAAGCTCAGCGTCAGTACAAGGAACTGACCTGAGCCTAGTGGCTCCCCTCAGGGTGAGAGAAACAGTAGCCAAAGGTGGCTTTCTACCTTTGTTAAGCTTGAACAATGTTCCTTTTGGACTTGGTGGTTGGTTTTTTGAAGTAGAAAAGAGGTTTTCTGGATGTGTTTTAGTATTGCAGACCTTGGGGTTTTTCTCTCTCCCCGAAAAATCAAGTCCCTTTCTCTTGAACACAAGGCTTGTATTTATAGAGAAATTTTGAAGTTGGTTTGAGTGGGAGCAATGATGGATTCAAAGGGAATCCCATCATGTTTACTTGGGAGAGAGGGAATTGTGCCTCTGCACAGCTGAAATCGGCAGAAAGGCTCTGCAGAAAGTGGGCTGACAGATGCTCCACTTTTGCAGGCGCGCGCTGAGGACTTGAGCGCTCAGGTTGTGCTCTGGTCTGCCTTGGACCAGAGTGCTTATCCAGTGCACCCGAGTGCTTGGATCATGGACCTGAGCGCTTGTTCTTAGTTGTCCAAAGACTGTTTTGCCCTTTTATTATCATTCGGGAGGCTTAAAGGTATTTTAGAGGGTCCAAATTGGGGTGTCTACAGTACCTATGATGTTGCATCCCTAGTATAAAGGAACTTTGATTTCTTTTTGTAGCATAAGTCTTTTTTCATGTCCTTTTAATTTTAGATGATTGATTATGAAAGTTCAGCTATCCTTGTGTGAACAGAGAAAGTGCAGCATCTGGTATTGGATCCTGGGACTGGAATCTGAAGGGGAATAATTCTACATATCATGGCTTGTTTCCTAGGGCGTGGACGGAATATGAAGGTAATGTGTACGAATAACTGTTGTCTTTTTTATTCTCTATTGTAATTTATTTATGTTGGATATGGATAATGTTGTCTGTCATCATCCCTTCTTTAAATGCAGGGGAACCCGATCCACTGCTTAGGATAGTTTGTCGTCAGATATCTCCTTTTATCCCCCACAATTATAAGGAGAGCAGCTTCCCTGTGACAGTTTTTACTTTTACGGTATGAAAGGGTTTTTACCAGAGCTTGCTTTTTTCGGCAGCTGATTTTCCACTTATAGTTTTAGTAAAAAAAAGGATGGTTTCTTAATGATTATCTTCAGCTGCTTAATCTGGGAAAGACTGCTGCAGATGTCACCCTTCTTTTCACATGGGCAGTAAGTTCCTCTATGTTCCTGGTTCCCACCAACGCACACCCATATTGTTATGCAAGTGAATTAGATTGTCTGTCTAATCGATCTGTTGATTACACATAAGGAATGAAAAGTAATGGGAGTTCATGTTTATGTGCATTCAGAACTCTGTTGGTGGGGTTTCTGGATTATCGGGGCATCACTACAATTCAACGATTAGGTAAGAACAGAAATTAATTTGCGTTAATTTATGAAACAGTACTATAGCTTTGCTGAATGTATGGATGCCCTTCTGGAAGATTTGGTAAACAGTTTTCAACTCTACCGTATTGTAACTTACAAGGTCAATCATTGTGCCAGGATGAAGGATGGTGTTCACAGTGTGCTTCTACATCACAAGCAAGTTTCAAATTTCTTGCTACTTATTACAAACTTGTTGACATGGTTTGACTTGTTAAATGTTTTTTAACACCCCAAAAATGTTTGACACAGGACCGCAAATGGAGTATCCCCTGTAACTTTTGCAATTGCAGCAGAAGAGACAGATGGTGTTCATGTTTCAGAGTGCCCTTGCTTTGTGATAGATGGAAACTCCCGGGGTATAACAGCAAAAGATATGTGGCATGAGATTAAAGAGGTTACATGACTTTTTCTTCTGCCCCTGTAGTTTTAGGAATGTTATGTTTATGTTCTAATCTCTGCTAGCCTGCCTACATGATTTACTGGATTAGCTGGTTACTGGTGTTGCTACCTCGTGAAATCCTTTAGGCATGATATGTATATTTCCAACAATAATGGCAAGATGCCTTACAGTCTTCTGATTTCTTCTAGAATTGTTACAGTGTTAGAGATTGGATCTAGTTAGGTTACAGAGGGTCATTGCAGTTCATATACATTCTAGTTTCACATCAACCAACGGGTTCTCTTTTCCGTATCTATGGCTGTTGATCTTTTATACAACACCATCATAGCCTCCAATTCGAAACCAATTGGCAATGAGTGGAGAGGCCACCCATGCTCATATACTAGTTTTAGAGCTGATAACGAAGCAATGGACAAGCTCTAACACTCCACTGCATGTGCAAGCACGGACCCAAATGCAGAGAGGTCAAAAAATCCATAATTTGGGGATCACTCTGAAACCAAATGCACTTATATTGCCAATAAAGGGGAAAAATCAACCGAGAGAGTCTTTCCTAAAGGCCCCCAAAAGAGTAGCTCTGATAGCATGTTTAAGAATCCAACTCAAAACCTGTTGGGAATGAGTGAAAAGCAGTCTCACATACTAGTTTTGAAGATTATAATTTGGATTGGACACACTCTAACATTCACCTTCATGCAAAAATGAGAAAAGCACTTTCTTTTCTCGTTGGTTTTTTTCCGTTTTTATTTTATGATGATTTTTGCAGTCTCTGATATTTACCATTTTACCTCTATGCTATTAGCACGGATCATTTGATCGCCTTGATTCTGCTGAAACATCGATGCCATCAGAACTAGGATCAACTATTGGAGCAGCCATCGCTGCTTCTCTGTCCGTTCCATCAGATGCATCACGTAATGTTAGCTTTTCATTGGCATGGGACTGTCCTGAGGTTAACTTCGTGAGTGGAAGAAGTTATCACAGGTGGGTGGCTAGCCGTTAGTCTGACTAAGGTTTACAGATTCCTTTTTTGATCAGTTAATTTCACAGATTAAAGGATATCATGTTTTGCTAAAAGACAATTTTTCTAACCAGGCGTTACACCAAATTTTATGGTACACATGGTGATGCTGCGGCAAATATTGCACATGATGCTATTCTCGGTACAACTTCTCATGTCCTTTCCGTGGTGATGCTTGAATTCGGACTAGAAAAGTTAGATTAAGCTTTAGGTGTAGTCGACTTACTTAACCGGAGTCGGGTAATGGCTCATAAAAGATGTTTGGTGCCTTTGCTTTTATATGAAAACATTTATTCCCTTTGTCCTAATTTGTAATCGAACCTGTTAAGGTTACACATTCTTTTTCTTTTTTTGGTGTGTTTGTCAATATTGTGGAATCCAACCTTTTAAGGTAACACTTTTTTTTTGGGTGTGTTTAGGGGGGGGCCACTGTTTGAGTGGTATTCTAAGAGCAGCTACTTTGTGCATATTGCCAAAGGTTAGGTCTGTCTTCAATCCTCTCCCACCCATACCCCCAATGATTGGGGACTACATGGGTTCTGTTGTTATTGTGTCGTCGTTGTAATCCATGGACTGAAAAGTTCCAAATTTCCAAACTTACCCTTAAACAGTTTTAAGGTAAATTAAAGCTAGAATTCAAATTCAAAAAGGGAAGGCCATAAATGAATTTTACATATCTTGGGTCATTGACTTCTCGAAATAGAGAGGTATTTTGGGACATCCGATAGGAGAAAAGTAGACTAATACTTTGGGACAGAGGGAGTTCTATTTACTTTGATTCAGTGTTTGTTTTTTTAAACGTTGAGTTTGTTTGAAGTCCTTAACTTTTGTTTCTTTTCTTTAAACATAGAGCATAGCATTTGGGAATCCCAGGTAGAAGCATGGCAAAAACCTATTCTTGAAGACAAGAGGCTTCCTGAATGGTGAGCTTTGAGGTGTTTTTTGATAGTTGCAGTTATGGCAAGAAATCTAAATTTTCTGACGATTATTTGCAGGTATCCAGTTACTCTTTTCAATGAGCTCTACTATCTTAATTCAGGAGGAACAGTTTGGACAGGTACTTCTTTAAAACTAGAATTATACTTCCTCCATCCTATGTTGCTGGTTCTTTATTTCGTTTTGGGACTCCCCAAAATGTAAGTTCATTTGGAAAAGTCAAACCATGAAGTTTGTGAGTTTCCAAAGTTATCCCTTATAAGTAGCTCTAAATGTATTTGGATGTGTGAAGCAAAGGATTAATGCTGGAAACAATGCCTTTGAATTGAGATTCGGGTGTATTAATTACATATCTGTTAAAATGTTGGAACTCCCAAAAGGGACGGGACAGAGGGTATACTTCACAATGTGGCTGAAGTCGAATCTGAATTCATTCTTTTGCTGTATTGCAGATGGATCAGCGCCAATCCATAGTTTATCATCCATTGGAGCAAGAAAGTTTTCCATTGACATGCACAGTTCAGATGCTAATAATACTCTCAGTATATCCCCGCCGAATGACTCTTCTGTTGACATTCTTGGGAGGATGACTTCAACACTTGAGGAGATACACAGTCCACTAACATTAAATTCTGCTTTTGGTACAAATCTGCTTCAAAAAGGAGAGGAGAATATCGGTCAATTCCTCTATTATGAGGGCATTGAATATAACATGTGGAACACTTACGACGTTCATTTCTACTCATCTTTTGCCTTAATCACGTTATTTCCAAAAATTGAACTCAGCATCCAGAGAGATTTTGCAGCATCCGTTATGTTGCACGATCCCAGTAAAATGAGCCTTTTGCATAATGGAACACAGGTTTCAAAAAAGGTTCTTGGAGCTGTTCCTCATGATATTGGAATCAATGACCCATGGTTTGAAGTTAACGGATATAACCTTTATAATACTGATAGGTGGAAAGATTTGAATCCAAAATTTGTGCTGCAAGTTTACAGGGATGTGGTTGCCACCGGGGATAAAAACTTTGCAAAAGCCGTTTGGCCCTCGGTTTATGTTGCAATGGCTTTTATGGACCAGTTTGATAAGGATGGTGATGGGATGATAGAAAATGAAGGGCTCCCAGATCAGACATATGATACTTGGTCTGCTTCTGGAGTGAGTGCGTATAGTGGTGGACTATGGGTTGCCGCTTTGCAGGCTGCCTCAGCATTGGCATGTGAAGTTGGTGACAGGGGAGCTGAGGGTTATTTTTGGTTTCGGTTTCAGAAGGCGAAGAAAGTGTATGAAAAGTTGTGGAATGGTTCTTACTTTGACTACGATAACAGTGGTGGAAGTGCAAGTTCATCTATTCAAGCGGATCAGTTAGCTGGACAATGGTCTGTTGTGGTGCAAATTGACTTCTTTATTACTTCTTGATAACTAATTATTCAAAAAATAAACAAAATTTCTTTGATAGGAAACTAAATGTGCTTTTTCTACATGCCTGTTCTACTGGGTTAAACAAAATGTGCTTGTGATTCCCTTTCATAAAATAAAAGTAAAAATATGCTTGTGATTTGGAAAGAATATTATCAGTCAGTAATAAGTACTTATCGAGTTGGGCAATGTAGGTATGCTCGAGCATGTGGTCTTTTACCAATTGTTGACGAAGACAAAGCTAAAAGTGCCCTTGAGAAAGTTTATAATTTCAATGTGTTAAAAGTGAAGGGTGGGAGGCGAGGTGCTGTGAATGGGATGCTGCCGAGTGGAGAAATTGACTTGTCAGCACTGCAGTCAAGAGAGATATGGCCTGGAGTTACGTATGCGCTTGCTGCAACTATGATTCACGAAGACATGATCGAAACGGCATTTCAAACTGCATGCGGAGTTTATGAGGCCGCGTGGTCCGAAGAAGGACTTGGGTGAGTTCAGCCTTCTTAGTTTTTCCTTATTTAGGTGGTCGTGATTTATCTTGGTCCAAAGAAATCCCTTTGCACTTCTTATTGAATACTCTGAGCATCTCAAGTCTTAACCCATTTCTTCATTTAAACCCCTTTTTTGGGTAAAAGGAGTAAAAACCCTTCTCTAATGGCATACCCATTTCTCTACCCCATTATGGGAAAATCCAAGCCTTGACCCATTTCTTTTACCCTTTTTTTCTAGTCCCAATCTTATCCCTCTTATTTACCATGTTGCCATTGAAAGCCATTTTTTTGGGCAAAGATTGGGTTTTGCCATTGGAGATGCTTCTACCCAAATATACTTTTTGCACACATTTTTACTTAAACATGGGTAAAATTTTGGCAAAGGCTGGAGACCTTTTCTTTTCACTTCATTCATGAATTTCAGATAACAACAAACTTGCCATAGATTTAAGTTGTCTAAATTTGTTGGCAAGTAAGAATACAATGAAAAGGTTACCTGTGAAGTTGCAAATAGACAATTAACTTCCAGAAAAGGATAGCACTTGACCTGGTTGGCCTGACAGCAGTCTATATCCTTGCTAAGTCATGCAACAGATTTTTCATACACTGGATGTTGCAGAAAAATGGAAGTTTCCATTGCCTTATCATATACTGACAGAACTCAAAACTTTGGACGGGAGTTGCTCCAATATTTGAATGGGTAACCATACAATTTTGAATTAGAAATCGCTTCAAAACCCTGGAAATTCATTTGTATAAGATAATTAATGCACTAGAGAAAAATCTCTGTTTTCAAGTCTCGAGAGGCTAGGGTACAGAATCAACTCTAGGTCCGGATCTTCAGAATATAGGGGCTACTCGGCTGGGTATAAACTAACAGGTGCCTAATCACTCGAGCTGTGTTCTCTTTTTAGTGTTGTTTTGGAAGAACTATGGATACTTCTTGGTTGTGAAATTTAACGTAATTTTCCATTATTCAACAGTTTCTTCTCAGCTTTTCTGCCTCTTCAGCTCTTCATACATGTTCTGACTTGAGAATTTAACTCTACTCTTATGTTTGAGAAAGTACTTATAATTAATGTTAATGTCAAATATATTTTTGTACCAAAAAAAGAATGTGAAATGTATTTGATATTTTTCTATTTGTAGCCTTTTTAGCCTTTCTCACTAGGTTTATTATCTGCTTGCCTCCCCATTTTCTTTGGGTAAACTCTGTAGTTCGACAATTTTCTTCCTCCTTATCTGCCAACAATTTAAAGTAATTCACCAACATGGGTTTTCAATTGCTCCCTAATTTTCGAAATTGATGCATTATGTTTCTTTGTAGTCTTTCTTTTCAAACTCCCGAAGCATGGAACACAGATGACCAATACAGAGCTCTAGGTTACATGCGCCCTTTGGCGATATGGGCAATGCAATGGGCATTATCAATTCCAAAACCTTTGAAACAGGAGATACAGCCAAAAGCAATGGATGATTCCTTAATCAAGAAGCATCAAGCAGGATTCACGAGAGTCGCATGCCTCCTTAAGCTGCCTGTGGAAGAAGGGTCCAGAAGTGTTTTACAGGCAGTTTATGACTATGCATCCAAGAAGTTGGGGTTGTGACATGAGTTCGTGGAGTCCCTTTGGTATTGCTTTCATATTCAAAGTAGAGATAGTCATTGTCTGGTGAACTGCGTTCCAAAACTTTTTTGCTAAAATTTCTGAAAACAACCCTCTTTTTTTGAACACCAGAAGATGTTTTCAAATTTCAGAAAAGATGGAAACATTACGTAAATGATGACTGTTCTCGGATTTTTATCTCTTGCAGCTTTAAAACGATGACAAATGTATATGAGAAAATAAAATCAATACCAGACAGTGGATACAAGAACATAGGTAACATTGGGCTGTTGTATAGAGTGGTATTCTACTATTCAAACTACGAGAACCTGGGTGATTGTATTTCAGGGAAGTTGTATAACTTACATTCAGCATAGCTATTAAATGTGTTATATAATGTCACGTGTATGATTCTTGCCCTTTTACATTACACACAGGAAAACGAGAAAAGCCCATCTTGAAGAAAAAATTGGCATAAGAAAGTCAGGGTTCTGATGTTAGGTTGGACAGTATTGTTTTTTTTTTTTTTGATCCGCGGACAGTATTGTTGAATGCAAGAAGGCTTTATATACTTTTTTTATGCTGCCAATTGAGCACAAGACTTGTGGATTACGCATATTTGCAGACACGAAGTGGGTACAAACACAAAGTAGGTTAGGATCAAAGAAAGATAACAAGACACAGGATATATTACTCAAAGATACTGGCTTCTACTAACTTGGTGATTACAGAAGTAGAACTCTCCTTTTATAGACGTAAAGAGGGAAATACAGACAATACAGATGGTACCCATAATTGAACATTACTGTTCTTAGTCCTACGTCCATCTGCAAACCTACTGACAACATTACAAGACACCGATTAGTGTAACTATTGACACTTTTCCTCTACTAGCATTTACTACACATAGACTTTTCTATTCATGCACAGCATTTACTACTCCTAAAGGACTACATCACACCTGCTATGCAGACTTTCCTACTACTACTTTACACCAACAGTAAACACCAATTATACTCCTTACAACAGTACACACCAATGTGCAAATGAAGGGCGTCAGTTTGTATGGTTTTCAGGCTAAAAATTCTGGAATTGGGAAATTGTCTTTCAGGAATTACTGATGGTTCCTCAAAATTTTTTTTTACCAGCAGTAGTTTTCATTTAGGAATGTGTTACCGGAAAGGCGAAAGCGCAACAAATTCTTAGTTGCAAGCTATTTATTGGGAGTGGCTAATCTAGCTTTTAACATTTTGGAACTCTGCTACGAGTAAACGCAATAAATGCGATAAATTATGGAGTTGAGTGATCTGTTGGAAACTAGAAATTCAGCTGTCTTCTTCAAAGCTGCTGTAACAGAAACGCAAATGTATCCTTGCGATTGAAACTTTTGTAACACGGTATACGGTTGAATATCAATGGTTCTACTACCCCACACAAATGCGAACTCCCAATTTTCGTCAATTCTGTATGTACATACAAATTTTCATTTGAATATGGTGAATTTTTCGATACAACGTGATGCTTGTTTTGATTGACATTTTTTCTTGGAAAAAAAAAAAACAGATCATAAGCCTAATAACTACACAATATTTTCAGATTTTCTATCTTACATCACTTAACATCATAACAAAGGCCAAAATGTCATAAGCTTAACTACATCACTAAACATCATAAAAAGCCTAACATCACTAAATATCTTACATCACTAAACATCATAAAAAGCTTAACTACACCAAAATGTCATAAGCTTTTTCACCGTAGTCTTTGACAATAATATCAAGTCATAATGACAAATTCTCGTAATTAAGCTTTTTTCTTGTCGTATACTCTTTCGCAATTGCAAAATCTTTTGCATTATTTACAAAAAAATCTAAAAAAATATCCCAGGGACATTTATAAAAATATCTAAAAATCTTTATAAAAATATCCCAGGGACATTTATAAAAATCTTTTGCGGACCGAACAAGCATTTTGGGACGGAGGGAGTATATACATTTGAGATGGTTCCAGGGACATTTATAAAAATATCTAAAAAAATATCCCAAATCTCAATCTCATAGTTTCCGATCAAATTTTTATGATCCGAACTGTTCAATGTGTGTAGAATGTGATTTTAAGAGTACTCGCGAGAAATTAGCAAAACAAAATGACCGGGAAAAGCTTGATTTGAGCAGTTTTTATTTGAACTGTTTTATAAAAAACTGTTCTGAACTGTTCGGATCAAGCCCTTACTAGTCATTTTTTTTGCTGATTTCTCATGGGTACTCTTAAAATCGCGTTATGATCACATTAAGCGGCTCGGATCATTAAAATTTGATCGAAAATTATGAGATATTTTTTAAGATGTCCCCGAAACCGACCTGATATACACACACATACATACATACATACATATGTATGTATGTATGTATTCGTCCTCTCCCTTTCTTTTCGCACTTTCTAAACAAAGTGCAAATGATGGAAAATGAAAGTTCAGCAACTAGAGAATGACTTCAGCAAGAGGGTCTGGAATTGCAAACTTTAAGGTAAATTTCATAATTATTGAACACCACTGGTATTTCATAAAACTTCGATCTACTTTCTGAGTGAAAACCGATCAAATAATATTCGTCTTGAATACATCTTCGGTTTGCCCTTCTTGAAGTACTCTCTCTGTTTCATAAAATTTGACACTTTTACTATTGTAGCCCTATGAAAAAATTAATTATATTTTTTAATTCGTAATATTTTTTTATAAGTAATATAGATTTTGTTTGATAGATTTTAATTTATTCTATTAAATAAAGTTCAAAAAATCGCCTAAAACATTATGGATTGAAAAATATATGCAATTTAAAAATGGCACGCATCCCTGAATATGCCAAACTTTATGTTCATTGTCTCACTTTGAATCCAATGATGCCTCTTTAAAACACCTTCACATGCATTTGATGCATGGAGTATTATATTGCTTGATTTATTTATTTTTCTTTGCTCTCCAATCCTTTTCCTATGACTTGCACATCAATCTCTCATCCCATTTCCCCCTTATTTCTTTGAAGCCCTCGCTCTCCATTTCTTTTGGTAACCTAACCAAGTCCCCCACTTCTTATTTTTTATTTGATAATTTTGGTGATTGCCTTAGCTTACCCGCACCTACACAATTCATGGCCGGGCGTCCAATGCCCATTTATCGATCCAACACTTTTCTCCATTTTGCTTTTTTACAATGCACCTTATTCATTCAAGACATGCACGATTAACCCTGTACTAGATGGTGAAGGAATAACGCACAAATTGAATTACACTAACTAATGACTTCGTCGTGTTACTTTTATTTTATTTTTTTGACAATCGATAAAAAGATCATTTTTTATATCAGATATGAAGTACATAATACAAATCCGGGACACTACATCAATTGAAAGAATTCACGAGATAATCAAGCCCAACAACTCAACCAATACATGAAATAAACCAATTATATGGTAGAAACAAAGAAAGAAAGGAAAACTCCTCCAAAAGAAGATCAAACACCCACACGCAGGTGGAAAAGACTTTAACTCCTAACCTCCTGATGAGATACGAGAGTCCTGGCCAACTGAGCTGGGCCCAGTTGATTTGACTTCTTGAGGTGTGTTGTTGACGGGATAAATGGCTTCATCATGGTGCAAATGGAACATGCAAATGAGAAATCCATTCATCAAGATCTTTTATACTTCGAAAATGGTCATAATTAAAAATAATTATTCAACGCTCTCACGCGTATCTTCCAGCATTTTCACGTGATACTCACAATCGATCAAGTAGCGAAAAATGTTACGGGTGAGGCGACTGCAGCAGTTCTGATTGCGATGTTGGGAGAAAAAAAATGTGACCAATTCTATGTATGTTGTAGACTGTAGTGACTTGAGTGTCAACGACTGTAATTAATATAGCCACATTATATCATGCTAAATTTTCAAACTTCTTCATTCTTTAAATGCTTGAAACAAGACTATTGGCGAATTCATTCAACAATGAAAGAGAAATTAGCTTAGCTCATTAAAGATCATTTGATATGTTCAAAGTTACCTATGAGATTTGAATACTCCATAAGAAATATGAAATTGAAATTGCCCCTATCCACATATTTTAAGGCTTAGGCTCCGTTCCAGAACACCTTCTTAAAAAATAAGTACTTATTTCACATTTTCAAATTCAAAAATAATGTAAATGAAAATTAATTTTTCAAATTTTTTTACACCGTATTAAAGATCTCAATGAGATCTATCAAACAAGATCCATATTGATAGGAAAATAATTTGCGTAAACACATCATTTTTAAGCTTAAAATTGCCTTCTTAAAAAATAAGGACTTATTTTCCTTTCCGGAACGGAGCCTAAGAATATTAAATAAAAGACGATACCTTAGCCGATTTTTAATATGGTTTTATAATAGCATATTTTTTCTCATTGAAATTATAATAAATTAAATACTCCTATACCATATCTAATAGCTGACACAGCTAGTGGAATAGCTTATTACACGACTTCTGTGATGGGTAATTGAATATTGAGCAATAATAAAAACACAATTTTAAAACATAACTCTATTTTAGAGCCATTCAATATATGTGAGCTCACATACATTGAACTTTCCAATGGTTCCGAACACCAATTGTGCTGGGGTAGTGTTCTAGAATTGTGTTCCTATACCCTATACCTCTTTTGAACATTAATGTGTCAAATTTAGATTTGAAAATATACAAAAATGCTACCAACGCAAATAATATGGGCACAGATAGTGCACATATGGCTCTATATATGGGACCCATTACGAGGTCTCCACAAACGATCCGGGCCATCTATTAGCTTTAAAATCTATATTATAAAATAGAGCGGTCTTTTGTCTACTCATACAAATATGAGCACCCTTCCAGCCGTCGGATCATACTTCCTATTAACTTTGTAGCCATCAAATCGAATGAATATAAAATGTCGACTCATACAAACAAAGCACCCTCTACAACCGTTCGATCATACTTCCTATTAATTTTGTACCCATCGGATCGAATGAATATTTCCTAATATAAAATTAGTGACTAATTATGGTAATCTATAACTAATGATATTCCGGAAAGGCATGATTGTATAATCCTAATGCTAATTGTATAATCAGCAAATTTTCAGGAAAGGCATGATTGTTTAATCAGCCAAAAGTGTATAATCATAATCCTAATGCTATATTTCGGAAATTAAATCAATCATGTCTTTCTTTTATTGACTAATCATAATCCTAATCTCAACTCTTTCTTTTATTGACTAATAATATTCCGGAAATTAGTGACTAATCCTAATGCTATAATCAGCCAAAATTTGAAATAAAAATTTATATTATAAAACAGAGCGGTCTTCCACCAAAATTGTGCAAAAATACACTTGTAGGGGAGTGGCGTTAACAAAAAATGGAGTGGCAAAATCATTTCCCTTTAAATTTTATGACAACCTAAATACGAGTAAGTTTTAATTTAAATTTTATTGACCAAAGAAATGCCATAATTGATTCCATGATTTGGGCATCTAGATTATAGAAAGAGTACATAATAAGGAAATTTTGATATGATCATCTATAATACAATTCATGACCATGTGGGAACCACATAAATTCACTCCATAAATCTTAATCATTAATTTTTTCCTACATACACGAATTTTTGGTAATGATGGTTTTACATTCCACATTTTAATCCCCATGACTTGCAGGATTTCCAAACTGAAAAGGAAAGCATTCCGTGATTTTTGGTGATTACGATTCGGTGATTTCCCCAAGCATTCCGTGATTAGGATTCCATGATTTTTGGTAAACGATTTTTTGGTAATTAGGAAGAGCTTATTAATTACTATGATTACCTTATTACCGAAAAGGAATCCTTTGTTTCCGTGATTACCTTTTCACCTTGAAAAAAAATTGGAAGAGCTTATAAAGAAAACTCTTTACTAACAAAACTTTTTACTAACAAATCTCCAAAAATTAAAAGATCTCCTTTATGCATTAAGTTGTTTACACTTTCTATGGTTTTTCCTTTGTTTATAGAGTTACTAATAATTTTCTTTTTATTTTCTTTTTGCAGATTTATAGGAGTGATAGCATGTAATACGAAATTTTCAAGTGAATTTTTTTGCAAATACTCCGATTTGTCGGAGGGACGGTGTTGTAAGTATTACCAATATTTCAATTCTTATATTTTTTTTGAAGTTTAATTTGTAAGTATTAATTTTGTTCCCTTTTTATCGACGTATATCTTCCTCTCCATATTACTTATCCTCCTCCTATCCCTTTTGTTTCAAACATTTCTCCCCATCCTTTCAATCGATGAATGGTTCGTGGCTATAGATTGATGCTGTGAAAGGGTCAGAGGTAAATCTTAGAAACTGAAACTGTATGTAGTCCACTAAGTTCAGGGTATGGATTATTTCAATTCCTAACATTTTATTTTTTCCTTAATGCAGGTCATTTAACTTATGGGTTTACCGATAAATCATGGTACAGGATATTCCATTAGAATGTAACTTATGGGTTTACCATGTTTCAAGGTCATCATCTTCCCTTTCTTCATGTTTTCTGTAACACTTTTTTTTTCCTTACTGTAGAGGAGGTTTCATCAAGTGAAAATGTAAGAAAGCTCTGGTTTCATTGGGCCAAGAAAAAAAAAGTAAGCTCTGGTAGCGAAATTGCTTTAATTTTCTGTTCGATGTGCATTTTTCGCCCATAATTGGTAGGATCTTATCTCAATAATAAAACATTCTTTTTACTTTGGAAAAAGTTTTGGGATATATGTGAAGTAGGCAACCCCTTTGTATCATGGAAAAAACTTAAAAAGTACTCATTGATTATTTGGGTTATCAAATATATTGTAGTACATGCTTTTAATGCTGATGTAAATTGCTCTTTTCTCATTTTTTTGACAGGTAGGGTATTCCTAAGAGAGTTTGATTCAAAGTAATAAGCAAAAAGCCCTATGTGTCAGTTTTGTTTGCTTGGGTTTATTAGTAGCAAAAATCCTATTTGTTTGGTTTGATGTGTACAATTTGATGGACCCGACAGATTAGAGACTACCGACGAGTGATAGTTTGAGTTTGTTTCCAACATAGTTTTAATGTCATTGCCATTTGTGTTCTAACTCAAAGTTTGTAGCATTTTTTTTGTTTTTATCATCTACTATTAATTGTTGTTAGAGTTGGCAACTACATAGATATTTAAACAAATTTTTGCTTGGTCAGAATTGTTTTACCATAGTTTTATGGTTTTGAATGGTGGCTCATGAAGCTTCTTTAGATTTTTATCAATTGCTCAAGAACCTCTCAAAGCACCAAAAGATCTACTTGGTCATTGCCAAGTATGAATAGTTTCTTTTTTTTTTTTTTTACCTTTAAGAAACTTATTGTCAAGGAGGACTAGGGAGGAATGAGGTTGAATTTGTTGGATTGGACAAGTGCGTATGATGGTTCCCCTATATTGAACAGGTCGGCCTATTTTGATAAGGCACATGCAATTAATTAGCCAAAATGAATTAGTACATTTACGTTTGCTTTTGGTACATGCATGCACAAGGTTTTCAAAGACTGGGGTTGAAGTGAAGCTATAAAAAAAATGCACTGGGTGTCCTCCTGGAAGCTTTCATTGGGAATGAAGATGAAGATGATTTTTATATACCAATAGGTCTGATCGTTTTATTCTTATTACTCTTCTTTGTTTCATTAGTTGTTGGGCGAATGCTAAAAGTGTGGTGGTACCATGCTCCCTTGATTGAATGTTATGGTTGGGTTATTTGGGTTAATGAAAATACATATATTTGGTATACATTTGTATTTATACATTTTTTTATCTCCACATGGATCTTTTTGTCTTCTATTTATATGATCAATGTGTGCTTCTTCACATGGATCTTTTTGTTTCTGAGGGTGGTGGCCACCACCCTCAGACTAATATTATTGATAGGGTGATAAACAATTGAACTTTGTGATGATGTGGGATTCTATTTTATCTGAAATTTGAATGCTTCCACATTGAGTTAAATGGAGATCTATAAACTCACCTTCCATTTTTATTTATCATACTAGCTCAATTAATTTTATTATAGCTCCATGCTTGCACATGGTGTTTGATTACTAAAGGTTGTTTTCATCACGTGAAATTCATGGTTATTATGCGGTAGCTCCGAAAAGACTTCTAGCAAATGTGAAATCGGGAAGTTCAGAATAGTTGCAAACCCGCTGTTACATTGTGTCATGCCTTTAGGCACGGGTTCATTCAGGCTTGGGGGGAAATGGGGTGCAAAACAATACTTTATTTCGGAAATAGATGTGGCGTTCTATAAATGCTTGGGTTATTATTTTTTGCGTAGTTGGATTCGTTGGGTAAGAGTTGATATATTGCACGCACGGTACAAGATTTCGTGTTGATGTGGCGTCGTGCTTTAGATAGCGTTTATTTGTGCATGCACGGGTTGTTGTGTAGTTCGAATTTTGCTAATGGGGTCTTGGCCTTCAAAAGGTCAGAGGGACAAAACTGAATAATTTGTTGAATACCAAATTCGAGCCGTGCCTTCAGGCACGGGCATGCATTAGTGATTTTATAAATTGTTGCGCTAAAATCAGCTAAATCCGATACCTCTAAATGTTTAATCTAATCGTTTATCGGTATGAGTAGCATTTCTGAATTGATAAATTGAATAAGGAGAATGCTGTAATCAGCCCAAAGGGTGGACTATAGTGCTATTCACGCGCGCGGTTAAAAGAAACATTCTGGCATGTACTGATTTACCGCTGACAGCCTTTGCAGAGTTGATTACACGGTTAAGCACAATGACCATGTTGTCCTCGTGCATTTCCCCCTTATTTTGACTTTCATTCACGTGTGAAGAAGTTTTCCCTCCGAATGGCAGCTTGCCCGCCAATAAAAAAACGAAAAAGCTATGGGTAAAGCATAAAGGACTGTCCTTCAACAGAAAACCTATGAGTACCGACCAAAGCCCACCGAAATCGTACCGAAGGCCATCGCCGAACCGTCTCCGGCCATCGGACGGCCGAACCGAGCAGTCCAAAAATTCTAAAAAAAGACTCGAGGGGGTATGCTCGTGAATCAACGGCATCCAATGTGTGTAGGGTGGTTGGATCAAGCACCCAATTTTTCGTGTATATATGTATATATACGAATACACGAAAAATAGGGTGTTTGATCCAACCACCCTACACACATCGGATGCCGTTGATTCACGTGTGGACCCCTCGGTTTTTTTTATAGAATTTTTGGATGGCTCGAATCGGCCGTCCGGTAGCCGGAGACGGCCCGACGATGGCCGTCGGTACGATTTCGGTGGCCTTTGGTCGGTACGGCTAGCAAGACTCGTCGTTCAATTAGATCTATAAAATGGAGTATGTAATTTAGGGACTTTTAAAAAGAAATTGAATTTTTTTCATAACTTTAGTATGCAGTATTGTAACGCCCCGAAAATTCGGAGACATTAATAAACATTTCAAAGATTATTTTCACAAAAGAAATTCATAGATTTACTACGTCACCCTTTCAAAAGCATATGTCATTAATTTACAACCGTTTCGAATAAATCAAAATATTACAATTTCCAAGTAAACTCAAAAGTTTCCAAAACAAAGTTGACTTAAATTAATCAGAGCGACTATGCATACGAAAATCAAGGTTTTCAGCTTCTTCCTCAATAGGATTGAACTCGATCGAATCGTACGACACTTCTGTTTCGTCTTCGGTACCTAGAGTTCGAGTTATCATGGGGCAACATAGTACCGTGAGCGATGACGTTTAGTAGCCAAAATCCACCCGAACCCATAACTTACAAGCAACAAGATATATAATAGGAATGCAATAAGAATAACATAAAAGAGAACAAATCCATTATTTCATTACTATTCTTTAACCTAAGTGAAATCTCGGATCTTATCCACAGATCTGTTTCTACCCATAATCTATGGCACAAACACTGGTGTGGTCCGACTCCCATTTTTCAGATCCGGATGAAAGATACCTAAGTTATATACCCGGTATCCCATCCGCGATCATAAGTTCGGATAAAACTTCAGCGGATGCGCAAGCGAGCACATTCGAGCCCGGGTTGTGACACAAGCACAATACCTCCGTTATGACCCGTCCCATCATTCGAGAGCCGACCACCACCATACCGTACTTAGGGTTCGTAAATCCATACGTTCAACAGATTACCACCGATCATTCATCAACAATACATCACACCACAGGTTCCAAACCAGGATTGCCCGGAATCCAAAATCACATCCTTTCACATTATCTATTTTCCATTAAACTTACTTTCACGTTTAATATGTTAAATCCACACATCGCAACCAACCCCGAGAACTTATTTGTCCAATCTATCAATACAACATCTCACATAATCCACATTTTCACAATACAGGCTAACATGCTAATAATGTTTAATCGAACGATAAATAATAAATTTTACATAGAACTAATCATGTCACAAAATAATCATGCAATACAACTAATAATGCCATAAAAATAATGATGTGATAAAATCAATAATGCCATAAAAATAATCGTGCGATAAACTTAATTACTCGGCTACCATGCGATGAAGTTAATCATTTGGTACACTATTCATGCGATAACTAATCATGTAGTAAAATTTAGATTGAACTGAAACTAATTAACTTTGAGGGCAAACATTATTAGATTTTAGTAATACTCAAGAGTTGGATTTATAAGCTAAACGAACTCAGGTGGACCAAACTGTAATTAATCCAAGAAAATTTCAAAATCCAGTGGCTGTGTTACGTCGGAAAAACCAGGGTGTCCGGCCAGGCCCGACCAGCGATGTCGGATTCGAATACAATTATATCGAAACGCTAAAATCAATATAGACACGCGATATATACTTAGGGAGGTGAGTTCCGAACTACCTCTCGTACAGCGAAACAGGGTTTCGGAAAGATTTTGGTGGCAGTCGGAGCGGCATGGAGCTCGCCTGGTGGTGACCCGGTGGTGGTGGCTCGGGACTGATTTTCAAGGCTGCGTTCAGAGCTGTTTTGGAGCCGGATCGAGACTCGATTCGATGCAGGTTTGAACTGGTTCTGGAGCTGATTCGGAAACGGAAAGGAGCAGGTTTACCAAGCTGTTCGGACAGGAACATGACGGCTTTTGGAGCTGAAATGTAGCAGGTTTTTGGACTGGAATGCAGCTAATTTTTAGGGCTGAAAGGAGCTGTGTTCGGGTTGATTTTAGAGCTCAAATCTTCCGGCCGTGGGTGGTCCGGTGGAGATGGTGATATGGAGGTGGTAGAAGAAAAATGAAGAACTCTCTCTCTCCCGAATAAATGGAGAATGAGGAAAAGAAAAATGGTCAGGTGATGGGTTTGTAGAAACAAATAGGAGGTGGAGTGTGGGAATTGTTTGGTGGTGGAGTTAAGTAAAGGATTTGAGGAGTGATGCCTCACTCTCTCTCCTCTTCTCCTTCAGCCGAGAGGGAAGTGGGAAAAAGGGGTATTATAAAATGGGTTTTGGACTTTGCATGGGGGAGAAAGACCATGGGCAATATAGTGTTGTCTCATTGGGGGTAAATCAAGGAGGAATTTATGGGATATGTCCCTTCATTTGCCGAAATAAAAATAAATGGGGAAAGGTTGGGTTTGGTCCGGGATAACACACGCACACACTTGTAAAATCATTCATCGGATACGCGCGCATACAATCGATTAGGGAATAAAATTTGGTATGACGTTGAAAATATTTTTTTTTCACATTAAATAAACTAACGAGAAAAATAATATTTTTTGTTTTGATATCTATTAATATTTATTAAAAATACCGGTTGTTTACAAGTATGCTTACCAGTTTACACGTAGCTCGACTTATTTTTAGGGATCAATCCCATCGCTTAGGTTTCATTCTTTTAAACATAATTATTTTTTTTGTTTTGTATTTTTTGTTTGTCTTTTTGAATTTTCGATAAATTCGGGTGATATTTTTTTTTGAATTAGTCATCTGTCTCGATGAGAGGAGTCTAAAAAGTATAAAATTATGACATGTTTGTCTAAAGTAATGTCTTATTTGAATTTTTTCAATATTGGTCCATATTTTCATACTTTTTCGATTCGTCTTGTCGAGAGGAACGATTAATCCCAAAGATTTTGACGAAAATATAAACAAAAAATTAGGAAAAGTTAAAAAAATATGAAATAAGTTTCAGACTTATAAGTTTATAGGAACGCAGCCTCTATTACAGGAGCCACAATTAAAATAGCAAAACTCTTGATAAGCACCCAATAATGTATATTCTTGGTGCTTAAGTCCTCTAGTATGTTGTGTTTGTACATATATGTTGTCGTTTTTATGCGATATTGCACGTAAGGTAGATTATTGTGTGTTTCAGGTAATTCGTATAAATAAGGCGTGTTTGAATGCCAATGAATGTTTCGGGTGCAACCAAGTACTCAAGGCCACGTGCCACCACGTTGTGGTGCCCGAAGAGTCATGAAGAGATGGTTTGGAGGTTGCTCGGGTCGCCCAAGGGTCAAGGGAATTGAAGGAGAAGTGAGGATTTTACCAAAGCTACTCATCTTCCGACCAGCTGAGGGTAGAATTGTCATAACTTTTTATGTATAAATTACTTTTGAACCATACCACTTGGGTTAGAAAGTAGACTCGACAAGCTTTCTAACGGTCCAAAGAACACCTAAATCCGAGTTCGGGAGTGTCCGGAGCATGCCATGGGCCGTCGGGTGTCAAATCGGGGCACAAGGGACTTGATCTGCCAAGAAGCAGAACCGTATCGATACGGATTTTGGAGTATCAATACGGTTTCAAAACAGAAGGTAGTCATAAATCCAACCTTCAGCGTATCGATACGGATTCTGGAGTATCGATACTTCATTGAAACAGAGAGTTTTGAAGGTTTCAGCGTATCGATACGGTTATCTGCGTATCGATACGGTTCCTCTACGGGGAATTTTGGAATTCAAGCAACAGTTCAGTATCGATACGGTATTGGAGTATCGATACGGGAGGCTTACCGACTTACTTTTTGACAGCTTTTAACTTTCCATAAATGGCAACTTTCTACTTTTAGTGTGTTTTGGATATTTTGGAGTAGAGAGAGAGTCTTTTGTATAAATACTCCTCTCTCTCTCTCACTTGTAAATGTAGTAGGTAGTTAGTTTAGGTTAGTCTTTTTCCATTAATGTCTTCCAAGTTTTCTTAGTTAAATCTTTCAAGAACACTTGTAAGTCTTTCTCGTTTGTTAATTTCTCGTTTATTAAAGTTGTTTGTACGGATTAGATTCTTACTAATATCAAGTTTATTTTCGTTTTTATCGGTTAATCATGTTTTCATTTCCTAGTATAATTTCTAGCCTTTTCAATATGTGCGAGTAGTTTCTTGGCTAAGTCTCGGGCTAATCTTTCCTAAAGACTTAGGGTGTTATTTGGTTCTCGAACCCTCGGGCATAAAATCATGATTTTCGGAATTTCATTAACCTAGTCATTTTGGTCTGAGCGAGGGGTGTTAACTCCTTGATATGAAGTTTAGTCAAGCGGTCTTGGCAAGCAGCATACCGAGGGCTCGTGGTCTCCTATGTGTTAGATACATTAGCAAAAATAGGTTGGTTTAGTTCCGTTTAATCACATCTTTTGATAAACGTAGTCGTTAAAGTTAAATCTTCCGGGCGTGAGCACGCGGTTGTGTCTCTCGCTTGAGTTATTTTGAGAACCGGTAGCGACCTTTGTTAGGGGAAGGATGATCCCTAGACTTACCTCTTTTAGTTCATAAAGTTCATTTCTAGTCTTTTTCGCTATCTTTTCCACCGTTTAAAGGAAAATCAAGTTGGCCGTCTTAAACGCCGAAATCACCATATAAAACCTACAATCAGATTAAGCTATATTCGATTCTCTGTAGGTACGATCCCGGACTTTCTGGTTATTATGCTATCGACGACCTAGCCCTACGCTTGGGGTTTTTCTTAACCTTATTCGAAGGCGAGGTTCGGAGGCTAAGCAAATCTATATGAATTACCCCAAAAATAGTTTTTTATTTTTTTATTTTTGGGTAACTACTCCAAAGTAATTTGTAATGATCCGCACGAACTGACTTGCTAACCCTTAGCCTAACAATGTGGTTCAAAAGGTTAACCTCAGATTATATTGTAGCTAGTCGAAAAAGTATAAAAATATTGACTGATGTTGAATTTTTTTAAATAAGACGACACTTAAGCTTCAAAAGACAATTGTATGATTATTTTTTTTGTCTTTAGTGATTTTTTTTTCTTTTTATTCATAATTTTTTACTTTTTAGACTCTTTTCGTTGAAATGGATAATTAATCCAAAAAAATTAAGCAAATCTAACAAAATAATTTAAAAAAGACAAACAAAACACATAAAAAGAATTTAAGTGGAGAAGAACTCAGCTTAGTGGAGACCTGGCCTAAGAGGAAATGGAGTAATTTGTTTGATTGAATCGAGGAAGGTTACAAGGTAAGAGAGACCTGAATGTGTTGAAATTGGAAGGACACTGACTTTGTTTGGTTGAGAGTTTAGTTTAGTTTAATTTTGGTGGCGGGTGAATAGAGAAATAGAATAATGATTGAAAAGATGGGTAATAATTGAAGAGAGATAGATAAATATGAAAAAGTAATCATTAAAGAAATAAGATAATAATTAAAGAAAAAAATAAGATAATAATTAAAAAACAAAACTAAAATGGATACCAAGGCTTTCTTCTAGGGACAGAAACAATAAATTATTACCCGTACGAAAATTTAAGCTACGCCCACTAGACGAAGAAGAGGAAGAATAGCGGAACTGAATCTGGGGTGTTCGAACAAATAAGCCAAAATGGCTTATTTTTTGTTTTTATTCAAATTTTTTTCGTATCACTTGGCTTATTGTCATTTTTTTGGGGATTATTGCATCCTCACGACAAGAGAAATCTAAAAAGTAAAAAATTTTGACCGAAATCCAATTTTTTTTGAATAAAAACGAAAGTAAATCAATAAGCCAATTTTTTCGTCTTTATTCAAAAAAAATTGAATTTCGGTCAAAATTTTTTACTTTTTAGATTCCTCTTGTCGTGAGGATGCAATAATCTCCAAAAAAAATGACAATAAGCCAAGTGATACGAAATTTTTTTGAATAAGGACAAAAAATAAGCCACTGTGGCTTATTTGTCCGAACGGGTCATACTCCTACAAAAAGCCGTGCATAATCTTGTCATCTTGATGTACAAGTACAACTCTACAAACTCTGATGAGCAGTTCTACAGCCACCGTACAACATGTGGGATCCACTCCGGGTCTCGCACGGATGATCCGAACCGTTCAATAATTTAAAAAAAAAAACCGAGTGGGCATCGCGGAACATCAGCTCGATCCGATATGTATAGGTGTCTGGATCAACCTTCTCATCTTTCTGTACACTAGAAAATTAATCTTTCCATTTTTTTCGATTTTCCAAAGATGAAAAGGTTGATCCGAGCACCTACACATATCGGATCGAGCTGATATTTGGCGATGCCCAATCGGTTTTTTTTAAATTATTGAACGGCTCGGATCATCCGTGCGAGATCCAGAGTGGGCCCCACAAGCCGTGCGGTGGCCGTAGACTTTGTGAACTCTGATGACCACGTTGGAATTTTCGACCCCTTTCCGGTGACAACCTTGTTTTTACTTTTTTTGATTTTGTCTTTATTTTTTTTTATTTTTTTTATTTTTTTGCGTTTGTTAGTTTTGTGACTTACTCCCTCTGTCCCAATTTACTTGTCTCAGTTCTATTCTAACTGGATTCAAAAACTAGTTATATTTTTAAAGTGGTAATGAATTTTATATCCAATATGAATCTTGTTTGATAGATCTCGATTTGTTCTGTAATTCAATGTTTTCGAAATAACCTAAAATATTATAAATTACAATATATAATTAATTGAAAAGTGGCACAAGCTCCAAAAAATGACAAGTAAATTGGGACGGAGAGAGTGTTTTTTTGGTTTTTCAATTCATCTCATTAAGAATAATTGAAAAGGTAATTTTTTTTATTTTTACTCAAATATTTACAAATACTCCCTTCGTCCCAATTCTTTAGTTTCTTTTGGGAGTTCGTGCAACTTTTTAATTGATTATATCTTGTAATTTATAATTTTTTAAGTGATTTTGAAAATATCGTTCAAAAGAGCTTATTGAGATCTATGAAATAAGATCTATATTGCATATAAAAACATTACTCCCTCCGTCCATTTTTTAGAGTCCAGTATTCCATTTTGGGCTGTCCCTTAATAAGTGTCTATTTTGTAAAGTTAGTGGGTAAAAGTTGATGCATTGTCTATTTTACCTCTAAAAGTAGATTTCTTTTTGAAAAGTAAGTAAGTAAAAGTGTAATGATGATGGGTAAGTAGGGAAAGTGAAGGAAAAAGTTGATGTGAAAGGTATAATGATGATATCTTTTTAATAAGTTGGAATTACGAAGCATGACAGTTAAAAAGGGACGGAGGGAGTATCAATTAAAAGTTATAATTAATTTTTTATCCGGTTGGAATAGGACGAGAGACAAAATAATGGGGACGGAGGGAGTAATCATTTTTTAACAAAAAAAAATTGATTTTTTTTTACTTAAAAGTAATTATTTTTCAAAGTATTTGAGTAAAAGTAAAAAAAAACCTACTTTTCAAATTCGTCTCGTTGGGATGAATCATTAAGTCACAAAAATTTGAAGCAAAATTAACAAATACAAAAAAAATTAGAGGGAAAATGACGGCCCATGACGTATTTTGATAATAATACTTGTTAATGATATACTGAGAATATTTATTAATGTTAAAAATATTTTGGGCAAATTTCACTGACCTCCCCTGAGGTTTCTAACACGAACAGAAACCTCCCCTGAGGTTTCTGAAATAACATTGCCCTCCCCTCCTTTTTCTGACAATACCAAGGGACCCCCCCTCCGTTAATTGCACGTTAGAAAACGGATGGAAAAGGTGATTTCATTGAACTATACTTTTTACAATACCTATACTACCCTCACCAGACTCTTTACCCTTCTCATTTATAAAAAATAAAATACAAATATTATTACACTTTGTGCTCGTTTCGCTTTGAAATTTTGTCCTTATTTAAAAGGATTCACATTTGTTAATTTTATATAAAACTTTTGTGAATTATTGGTTCATCTTAATAAGAGGAATTAAAAAAGTAAAAAATTAAGACTTTTATCAAATATTTTGAGAAATTCAATATTTTGGGTAAAAATAATAATTTTATACTCTTTTAATTTCTCTTGTTGAGACAAGCCAATAATCCACAAAAATTTAACGCCAAACTTGCAAATACGAAAAAAATTCAAATATGAACAAAAATCAAAAAGCCTAAAAATCCCACCAACAAGCCCGTACCCTCCGTTGCCAATAGTTTGTGGGATTTTTAGGCTTTTTGATTTTTACGAGATTTGTTACTGGAATTTTTAGGGTTTTTTGTTTTTGTTCATATTCGAATTTTTTATGCGGACTTGTTTGTGGGATTTTTAGGTTTTTTGATTTTTTTCCGTATTTGAATTTTTTTCGTATTTGCTAATTTTGTGTTAATTTTTGTGGATTATTGGTTTGTCTCAACGAAAGGAATCAAACGAATATAAAATTATTACTTTTACCCAAAATATTGAATTTCTCAAAATATTTGGTAAAAGTTTTAATTTTTTACTTTTTCAATTCCTCTTATCGAGATGAACCAATAATTCAAAGAAGGTTGATAAAAAATTGACAAATATGAATCCTTTTAATAAGGACAAAATCTCAAAGTGAAATGGGTACAAAGTGTAGTGATGTTTGTATTTTATATTTTATAAATAAGAGGGGTAAAAAGTCTGGTGAGAGTAGTATAGGTATTGTAAAAAGTATAGTACAATGACATCGGTTTTGTTTGGTTGAAATTTAGTTTAGTTTAGTTTTAGTAGTGGGTGGAAAGAGAAATAGAGTAATGATTGAAGAGAGGGATAATGATTGGAGAGAGATAAAGAGAGGAGATGAGAAAATAATAATTAAGATAATGATTGAAAAAAGAAGTAGAGTAATGATTGAAAAATAAAACTAAAACAAAATTAAACTAAGGACCGAATAAAGCCGATCACCTTTTCCATCCGTTTTCTAACGTGCAATTAATGGAGGGGGGTCCCTTGGTATTGTCAAGTAAAGGAGGGGAGGGTAGTGTCATTTCAGAAACCTCAGGGGAGGTTTCTGTTCGTGTCAAAGAAATTTGCCCAAATATTTTTAACAGATACTATATTAATTATCAAAACACACGTTCCGTCGGTTTCCTAAAATTTGTAAGTAAGAACAAAACTAGTACATCAACTGATCTATCGGAGTACAACTGATTCGGCATTATTTGGTTACCCTTTTTGAACAGGGAATTAAAGATAGGTTTGAAATGGACGCGGGGGCTGCTGCCCCAATTTTGGGGCCCATTCCGATCTCGTTCCGATGATCTGAATCGTTCACTTTGTAGAGCTCGTCGACTAGAACAACTATGCAAAAATTCAGCTTAATTGGATATCATTAAGTACCTGATCGGAGCCCATATAACTCTTAGTCCATGGGTTACAGTGGATTTGATCCAGTGTTTCGGATCCATTCTTTTTAAGATAAAAAGGTTCCGATCAAATACTTAATGATATCCAATTAAGCTGATTTTTTGCATAATTGTTCTACTCGACGAGCTCTACGAAATGAACATTTCCGATCATCGAATCGAGACCGGAGTGGGCCCTGAATTCGGGGACAGCAGCCCCCCTCCCTCCGTTTGAAATCGAATACTCGGGATCAAGTTTAGAAAACTTACTCCGAAGATGTCTCGAAAAAAAATAATTAGTAGTTGATATTCATTTTGATAATTGAGGTCCACACGTAAAATAAAGCCCCGTTTCAGAAATATTTTTAAAAAATAAGCAGTTTATTTCACATTTTCAAACTTAAAAATAATGTAAATAAAAAATAAATTTTCAATTTTTTTTGCATCTTATAAAAGAGATCTTTTAAACAAGATCTCATCGAGATTTTTCAAACAAGATCCATATTGCATATTTTTAGATTTAAATAAACCCATAATTTTTAAGCTTGAAATTGTATTTTTAAAAAATAAGGGTTTTTTTCTTTTTTTGGAAAGGGCTCTAGGCCCCGTTCCAAAGCACCTTCTTAAAAAATAAATATTTATTTCATATTTTCAAACTTAAAAATAATGAAAATTAAAAATTATTATTATTATTTTTGCACCATATAAAAGATCTCGATAAGATCTATCAGATAAGATTCATATTGTTAAAAAAATTATTTACGTAAACACATTATTTTTTAACTTAAAATTATCTTTTTAAAAAATAAGTACTTATTTTTAGTTTCGAAACGGAACAATAATCTCATTACTTTTTTCGAGACACTCTGAAGGTAAATTTTCCTTATCCTTAACCTCACCATTTTCGTTTTCTCATCTCTACCATCACTGTCGGAATCTGAATGGACAAAGCTGAAAAGACATGCACCATTTTTACTATCTAAATGCTACCGAGACGACGACAGCGACGCACGCATATACATCACCCCTTCTCTCCCTCTCTCTCTCTCTCTCTCTCTCTCTCTCTCTCTCACGCATATACATCACCCCCTTCTCTCTCTCTCTCTCTCTCTCTCTCTCTCTCTCTATTTATCTATAATTATATATACACATGTTATGTATATATCTAGTTTTAAAGATTCTCTCTCCCTCTCCCGCCGTGCACAACTTCGCTTCTCCTCCCACCTCCATTTCTTCCCAATTCAAGATCCCCCTTTCGTTGACTCTACCTCATTCATTCCTTCTCAATAGATAAATTCAGCTAAGTCGTACAAATATGCCTACGCAGGGCACCATGTCGGCGTGTCACCGCCGGGTAACGGCGAGAACCGCCGCGCCACCGGCGGCGATTCAGGCCCAGCTCCGGGCGGCAGCCGTAAGAGCCTGGCCGCTTCCTCGGGCCGGTGCGGATCGAGGGGGGAGGCTCGCCCTGCGGTCGCCGCCGCAGCTGCGGTGGGTCGAGGCGGTTCGGAGGGGCGGCGGCGGAGGGGAGGAGAAGATCAGGCGGTGTTGCTCATTGTGCGACGTGGGAGGTGAGAGGGAGGTGGGAGATTTGGTGGGGAAGGTTGTCGGTGGGGATCGGACGGCGGAAGTGTTGGTTGCAGCGGGGGTGACGGTGTTGCTAGGAGTAGGGAATCGAGTGCTCTATAAACTGGCGTTGGTGCCGCTCAGGCACTACCCGTTCTTCCTAGCTCAGCTCGCTACTTTCGGGTACCCCATCCTCCTCTTCCTCTTGTCTTGCTACTGTCCCGGCAAAATCCAACAAATCATGATTTTTACCCAAATTTTCAAGAAAAATTCCAAAAAAGTCGGCGAATTTTTCTTGGAAATTTCAAAGAATACTTGCGTAAAATTTATAATTTTTTTTTACCTTTTTTATTCCTCTTTTCAGGACGAACCAATAATATATAAAAATTTGATGCAAAACCAACAAAACGTGAAACAAAATTGTAAACAAAAAATTTGCAGTCTATAACTATTAGATTATGGGAAACGATGCCTAAATAAGCGAGCGAAACTCTCGTAGTTCACTATACCCACTAGACTAGAAATAGTATTCCCTCCGTCCCATAATGTTTGGTATTTTCAGAAATGTGTGCCATTTTTAAATTGCATATATCTTTTAATCCATAATGTTTTAGGCAATTTTTTAAACTTTGTATAATAGAACAAATTAAACTTTATCAAACAAGATCCATATTGCTTATAAAAAAATATTATGGATTAAAAGATATTGTTAATTTTTTCATAAGGCTGGAATAGTGAAAGTGCCAAACATACATTATGCGACGGAGGGAGTATCATACTAGACCCAACAACCATTTGTCTCACTTCCAATTGAAGTGACCACTATAGTTTTGCGTGCCATTTATATCTCTCAACATATATTGTATTTTTAAAATTATTATTTTATAGAAATAATTGAGATCTATTAATATCAAATAAAATTTATATTGTATATTTTTAGCAATATACATTGAGAATGACACGCAAAATCGTAATAGACACTTAAATTGGGATTGAGCGAGTATTATATATAGTGCCACAAAGATGTATTATACGTATGTGTTTATGATTTCACGTTTATTCATGTAATTGTGCTGTCAGTTTTAAATCCAAATCCTTCCCGTAATAGAGTTCATTTTTTAATCCTACTTTGTTCGGTTTTGGGAATGTTTTGATGCAATTTATTGAAAATTGTGCAGAAAGTAATTTTTTTTTTCTCAAAATTTGTAAAGGAACAAATTTCATGGGTATATTCATCTCTATTTTTTGTGTGTGTGATCATATATTCATCTTTTTTTGGGTGGGGAGCATATTCAATTTCATTTTCATCATTGGGGTAGTGTTAAATTGAAGTGTCTTTTCTTGGTGCTTTTTCTATTTTAACATTATTGGAAAAGAGAATACTCGTACTATCGTTGAAAGTCGAAAAGAGAATATCGGAGAGAGAGAGAGAGAGAGAACTATCATGGAAAAAGAGGAAATGGGTCCACAGAGAGACAGAGAGAGAGAACTATCATGGAAAAAGAGGAAATGGAACTATCATGGAAAAAGAGGAAATGGGTCCAGACTCCAGAGAGAGACAGATAGAGAGAACTATCATGGAAAAAGAGGAAATGGGTCCAGCGGAAAAGAAGACGACTGATGGGAGGTGGGTCCCAACTCCCAAGGACGCTGCGAATGTGAATGGTCTCTCGCTGCTGAGTCAGCCCAGTGCACATAAACTGTTGTCAACTAGTGTACCTGTAGGAAAACAATTCCGTCGCCTAGAGCAACCTCAATTATTTCTAGTTATGGTGACCACTCTTTATCTCTCAATGATTCAATAAAAGTGACACACTCGGAAAAATTGTTGGTAGTTATGTGATTAGAATTAGGGTGAACAAATTTTTTTTATAGCTGAAGTGTCTAGATCAGCTTACGTGCACATAGATTATGGGGCCCAATTCGTCCTCCCATTTGCGGAAGCTTAATTAAAGGCAGGAGCAAAGCACTGTGAGAACATTGGAAATTACCTTTGCTTCACAGCAATTGAAGGTAGTTTATTGTTGGCAAAATAGCATTTTTAAGAGAAAGATAATTTGTTGGTGAAATACGAACATAGTAAATGATAAGTGGTCATACTTGAGACTCAAATCTTGCTCAAATTTGGAAGACAGACATTTTTTGTCTTCCAAATTTATAACCATGCCATTAGTAATTTTTTTTGCTTGAACTTATGTTTAAATTTTAGTGTACCCATTAGTGCTTCAGATAAAATGAACTGTACTCCAAGTTCAAGGAAAAATCAAGGAGTGGAGGTGGTCCAATTTCTCTATCATCATCTAAATACATTGGTTAGCGAAATATTGTCGAAAGTAGAAATATCCTCTTGTAGGTCCTTTTAAATTAATGTCAATTGCTAATATTGATTGGGGCACGTGGTCCCGCCACATGCTGTTGGAACCTGGTGCTGCTATCTTGTTGGATTGTGGTTGAAATCTCTAGAAAGAAAGGTGCTGCTTTGCATATCCCACATGAGGTCATGAGGGGCATTCATGATTCACCAAATTACATTTACATTCCTATTTTTTGTAAAAATAATATTGACCTACTTTTAAATATATATCCAAATAAATCCTAGCCTTCCCCGATGGTGAATATCACTACCCATAGTCCTATGCCATTTTCTTCTTGTTTTTGTTTGAAGAACAAAAAAAAAGCATGCAGTTATTTTGAACAGCATGACGTGCCTGAATTGAGAACTTGTAGTATGAAACAAAAACTGAAGCACACAAGTGCATGGAATGAACTAACTCCAATATTTTGTTCCGCTTCTTTTTCCAGATATGTAGTTGTATACTTCTCAATCTTGTATATCCGCTATCATGCTGGCATTGTTACTGATGAAATGCTTTCCTTGCCAAAAGCTCCATATCTTGCTGTTGGTCTCTTGGAGGCTCTTGGTGCTGCTTCTGGAATGGCAGCTGCAGGTAACGTAATATTGTTGTTGATATCTTTCGGTTATGGTTATCTTTTGGAACTACTGAGATCTCTCTCTTGACGAGTCAAATTTTTCATGTATGATTTTGAATGACATTTACTTTTTTCCTAGCATCTAAATTGACCATTTTCCATTGAAACTGAACTGGTCTATTGTAGTATTTATCCATAGTCTTGTCAGAGATTTTCCTTTTTCAGCATATTTGTTAGAGATGTTTGTTTACGAAGAAGTTTTTGTCAGTCACGCATTTGGGGGTGCAAGTAGTATAGCTTAGCCATATGGATGGAAATTCTAGCTATATTATGGTTTCTATGTACAAGATTTAATGATTGTCAGATTATGTGGTGATTTATACTTGTTTTCCTCTTCATGAAACAGCTATCCTTTCTGGGGCAGCAATACCCATTCTTTCTCAGGTAACAACATCCGAATGACTTGAGTAATCCTATATGCACAATTCTGAAACTGTAACAGCCAAAGACTACGGCACAGGGTTAAGACCTCACTCACATGTATGATTGACCACTTTAAAGTAAAAAGGTGGGAAGATGGTAGAGAAATGCATCTACTTGATGCAATCCCGTAAAACTCTCCCGGTATTGTGAGGTACCGATTTACTATACCTGATGTTTCAAATACTTGACGTCGCTAGAACTGCTCAGGGTCGGGTGCTATGGGTAAAGGCCGGGCGTGGGCCCGGGAAGGGTGAGGTTTTGTTGGGGAGGTGGGCTTGGGGTGCTCAGATTGTTGGCACTTGGCAGAATCAGAGGCAGCTGGGTGACCTGTTTTAATTATCTTTGAAGGAAGGTTGGATAACAGTGCTTATCAAAGGTGATTACCTGGTGGATGTGCATGCAATTTCTGATTATAATTCTCTAAGCTCATTGGTCAAATACGTCCTTGGATAATACCAAGCCAATGCTGTGTGACAAGCCTCTAATCTCAATGGTTCATGTCCCTTAGATCAGGAGATGGCAACCTAGGCTTCCAATCCATATTTTTCGTGTGTCCTTCAAGAATTAGAATTGCCCTTTTGCCACCTTCTTTGGATGGTTTTCTTTCCTTCCACATTCTGGCCCCCTTTGGGCTAACTTTTCACTGACTTTTTGACACCTTTTTCTCTTAATTTTTACTAGATTTGGGTACGATTTTTAGGTCACATCATTCTGCTTGACAAGGAAAATCGGGAAAGTAGAAATATATATACCGAAGTTGAAAGGGTGCCTAACTGTAAGGATCGAGCGGAAAAAAAGAAGAAGCAAAGGGATGACCCTTTATAGTGTTGAATCAATTAGGAGGGCAACTGCTCACCCCGTGCACATGGCGTGTCCCACTTAGTTTGACACACTCCAAAGAATGGTCCACATGTCTCTGCTTCCCATCTAAGGGTTTGACCTGCCATTTATATTGGGTGGTGACGGCGATCCACATTCCGATTTAACTTTGTACCCACATGTGTATATGGAACTTGATACTTGTCACTGTTCTTAGTCTTTAAGACCTGTTAGACAGAAGTTAGTTGGTTACAGTGGCATTGAACTTATCTTTGATTTTGTTGATTTAACATTAGCACTCCTTGCAAAGGTGTTGGAAGTCTTGCATCTTATGGATAATAAGTCTCACCCAAATTCGAGGTTTTTCATTATATGATGGATACATCAATTAGAGGCTTATCAAATTCGACGTTTCGTGGAAATGAAAAAGATACTCATGAAGCTTTATTTCCGGTATTAGATTAGGCTAGCATCTCTCCTCGGGTTTTGTGTTGGTTACCCAAAATGCCAAACTAACTTTTGGTTACCGTGTCATGTCATGCAACACTTTCAAATGTGAAAAGTTGTTGGGGCATTGGAAAAGTGATTTTTTAATCCTACCGTTCATATTTAAGTTTCTATATTTTTATCACTTACAAATTGTCTAATTTTATTTTCAAATGTAAAAAATTTGGGTATTGTTTGAGTTAAAGTTTCACCCCACTGGGAAAAAAAATCCTCTCATTCCTTTCAAAAAAAGATTTTTCAAGACCAAAAAGCATTTTTAGTTTGATCCCAGATATATGACTACCATATTTTGTTGAAACGCATGGGCTTGGATCCATCTGATTACATTTTCTGCTAAATTGCTTCATTGAAAATTGATATTTACTTTGGCCGCCATTTCCTCCTTTGCAGAGCTTTCTAGTTTGGCAACTTATCCTGTCCTATATATTTCTTGGGAGGAGATACAGATTTAATCAGTTACTTGGGTGCCTTCTGGTGGCTGTTGGTGTAATTGTAACAGTAGCTAGGTAAGCCGGATGCATTTTTCAATATCAATGTCAATTTTTGATTCTCTCGACTATAATTTGACTGCCCTAGGCATCCCAACTGTCCCAATGTCGACTGTCTTGGCTTCTTATGTATGCTTTTACATTTTTCTTATTTGCATTTTTCTGTCAATTTCAGTTAGATCAATTTTCTAGATCGTGCTCAATTGAACATCAGTTGAAACTAGCTGTCCCTCTAGTAGTCTTAAGCTAATAGTAGAACCTAAACATTGAGGCAGATAGTTTTTGAGCTTGAAGGTCCAATAGTGCTTGTATTTAATTCTCTGTATTGTTTGTTCTAGTGAGGTTGATATTATAAAGTAAACTCAGAAGCAATGCTGCTTTTTTTTTATTTTCTTTTTGCTGTCCATGTGTTTTCCCTCCTTTATGATTATGGTTATTTATGCAGTGGATCTAGTTCTGGTTCCTTGATGGAAGCCGGTATGTTCTGGAGTCTGTTGATGATAGTTTCTTTTTTGTTTCAAGCTGCTGACACAGTATTAAAGGTTGAAGGATTCTAATGGGTCTTTATGCTTTCCCCTTTTTTCCATCTCCTCAATACTTTTATCTTACTGAAGCAACTTCTCATTTGTAGGAAATAATTTTCTTGAATGCTGCTAAGCAATTGAAGGTATTTCTTCTAGTCTGACTCTTTCCCTTTCAACATTTCTAGCACCCCGTTAATTTGTTACTTCAAAAGGCTAAGCTTTGGAATTTTGGGCGCCAAAAGGAAACTGCATAGTTTAATCGGATTGCATTTGACAGTTCAGTTCGATGTGCTAGATTGTATCACTTGAGTTGTTGTAAAAATGGTATCATCGTTATCTTTAAAAAAAGAAAAAGAGATATCCTCCCAGTTGTGGTTTCAAACTTTGATTGGGCAAATTCAAGGACTGCACTGATGGAATTGAATAACTCGTGTAACAAACTCTTATTGTGAACGTCGACTTCATGAGCTTGATAATTTCGTTTCCTTTTTATACTTGAAGCTGATGATAATTGTTTCACTATTCTATCCTATTAATCACAGGGACGTTCGGTAGATCTGTTTGTTGTAAATTCCTTTGGTTCTGCTTTCCAGGTGAGAGGTCCTTCAGAATTTTCAAAATGTTTATTTCTCTCACATCCTCAAATGAATCTTCCTTTTTCAAGGTTCATTTTTAATTAGAGCTTATTTGAAAATGGAATGAAGCCTAATAACCTCTGCTTTGTGCAGGCACTTTTCATATGCCTCCTCCTACCTTTTTTGTCCAAGTTATGGGGTATCCCATTTTATCAACTGCCGAACTATCTGAAAGATGGTGCAGCCTGTTTTCTGAACTATGGCACTGTCTCAAGTGGTGAGCGATATTATCGGCATTCCAACTTATTTTGCCAAAGAATTACTAATTAAATATTACCTGGTACACCCTGAGAAACAAGGAAGTGATCTTTGTGATCACTAAGCTTCTTCTTTTTTTTTTCCCCCTAGTTCTCTTGTTATTCAGAAGTCAATACGTACTTTGGAATTGTCTCATTTCTGAAGTCTGTACCAGCTTGAGCACTTTCCCTTTCGTGAGTAATGAAGTAAATAGGTACATAACCAAATTGAGTGGTTGATAATTTAGATGTGCTTACTGAAGTACAGGATAGTATTGTATTGTATTATGGTGTATCAATCATAAGGGCCTGACAACCCCAAGGGTTTTGCATGGTGGTCAAGGCGTGAGATTTGCTCCCTCTTAGGTCTTAGGTTCCATACCACCTAGGTGCTATCATTTTCTGTTGGGCCAATTGATCCATACTGGGCTCTTGCCTGGCCATTAATCCTTCGAGATCAATAGGATTGGTCTCCAAGGATTAATGGAGGTGCACGTAAACTGGCCCAGTCACCACGAGTTGTACAGAAAAATTTAAAAGTGACCAACACTCGGAAATGGTTTTGTTGATGTACTTCTGTATTATTTTGAAAATCCCAGGCTGAGCAGAATTTTGACGAGTTATTTCCTTACCATAAATGCTAGATCATGTTTGCGATGCATATATAGCACAGATGCAGTCATCAAGTACTTGTGACACAGTATACTTAAGGTAGATCAAAGAACAAAGAAGAGAGAAAGGGGTGAAGGCCACAAGACAAAACAAACCCAATACCGAAACAGCAATAGGGAGATAGGGAGTTCCCAGCAGTCTTGATTTCTGTGATGTTAACACGATAGCAGCACCTGCTCATGATAGAATTTTCGTTTTTTCTTTTGTGGTTTCTTTGTGTTTAGTGACAAAATTAAGTAACCACATCCATATTTTGACTTTCTACTGTATGAACCTCACTAATCACTCTAGCGGTTCTGCATTGCAGAAGTAACTGATTTAATTTATTGGTATCTTATTGGCACAGGATGTGATGGCGCACCTTTGCTACCTTTGTTGTTTGTTATTGTGAACATGGGTTTCAACATATCATTGCTGCATTTGCTGAAGATATCTTCTGCTGTAGTATCTTGTCTTGCATCCACAGTTTCAGGTACGTCATTCTTGCATCCTACCAAACTAACCTTCATCTAATGTTTAACGGTGAATAAGTCTACATCTCAGTTAGTTACAAAAAAAACCACTCTTAATTAAATGTTGGTATAAAAGCAAAGATCCCTACATTATCAAAGTGGATATTAAGCTGGATTCGTGAGTGGGTATGGCCAAGGAAGTGGCCACAGATCGGGAATCAAATTTTGGAATTTTTTGGCAAAATTACTGAACTGGTATATGAGGTACAACAGGTTGATAGAAGTCCGCAGATGGTTGGGAAGGAGTGGTTAGTCGTCTTGTCAGTATGAGACCAAGTTGCATGAACCCTAAGGTGGCTTAATAAGCAATATAATCCTGAGCTACTTATATCGGACCCGTGATATTGGGTGAGGGTATATCATGTATGATACATCTTACCTTTTTAGTTGGATATTTATTTAGAAAGCGTACTTAGTATTCAGGAGTTCTCTGCTGATGCATAAAGTTCTCGTTTTATGCATGGATGGTCTGTGGAACCTTGTAGACACATCTTCACCCTAAGAAAATAAAATGTCAGACATCAATATTCTGCAGCGCTCCTGCGCCCTTGACATGAGAATTTGATGAATCCGGCACAAACGTATGCACTTTCCAAACATCCATACGCGAGTCCACATTATGTAAGCCTACCAGTGATGTATCATTTTCTTCTGCATATTGCATGGCAATTTCAATTTCTGTACTTCCACCACATCGGTTGGACAGTAGAGGAGTAACTTTTACATGATTCATAGTTTTATTCAAACCTAATACCTTGGTTTTCTTTTGATTTCTCGATGACAGTGCCAATATCAGTGTTCCTGTTTACATTGCCACTGCCCTACCTCGGTGTGGCATCTTCCCTACCTCCGGGCTTTGTTTCAGGCGCCGTGGTTCTCCTTTTGGGGATGCTTCTTTATGCTTCAACACCGTTGTTTGGTCCCTCTGTTGCCCTGCAGCCGTCATCAGTCGACTAAACCATCGATCACTATCGTGATCTCCATCACACGGTCCATGCGTTACGACACTTCTCCACCGGAATGTTGTTGTAGTTGTTGTTGCAGTAGCTTTCTTTGCTAAAATAATTTTTTAAAAAATGGCCCAAATGGGCGTTACAACACTTCTCTACCGGAATGATGTTGTAGTTGTTGCAGTAGCTTTCATTGCTAAAATAATTTTAAAATGGCCCAAATGGGCGTTTGTTTTTTTAAATAAAATGGCTCGGATGCATCAATGATCTTTTGCGAGCAATTCAATAAAAGGCTATACAGCCATACAATGAGGGGCACAAGGAAATGTATTCATGTGTTGTTTCTCTTAGCTTTTTTGGAAGCTTTTTGGGCTTTTTGAATTTTATCTTTATTCAAATTTTTTCCGCATTTTTTAGTTTTGTGTCAAATTTTTGTAGATTATTAATTCATCTTATCGAGACGAATCGAAAAAGTAAAAAATTGCTCCTTCCATCCCAAATTGCTACCTATTTCACTATTTTGGATCTCTTAAAAAGTTGTCTTATCTTTTAATTTTTTATATTTAATATGAATCTTGTTTAATAGATTTCTATTAATTTTGTTAAACAAAGATTCCAAAATCATAAAAGCCATTATAAATTGTGAAATATAAACAATTTTTTTAGTGACACGACTGTCCTAAAAGGCACAACAATTTGGATGGATGGGATATGGGTTTAATCCAAATATTTTTTAAAATATTCAAGATAATGCACAAATATTTTTGAAGTGCTTAAAATCAAGGAGCTATGGGGAGGTGGTTGGGTGCTCAAAGCCTACTACCACCTTCCAAGTCCAGGTTACTGATATTGTTTTTCTTTTCTTCTTCTGTTTTTTTTTTTTTCTTTCACGTCAAACTCTAGGTTCCATCCAGGGCCCGCGACAGAACCAGATGTTATTTTTTGAAGCCAGGGCAAATTACTAATCTCAATATAGTTTACTTTTATAAAAATACTGATGAGATCACACTTCAAACGGGAATAAAGCTAACATAATCAATAATGAGGTTTCTGATGTGATATATATTCTCGCGATAAACCTCGACAGAGTTTCATGTTTTTGGCAAATTCTACTACTATGATTCAATGCTATCGAATACTAGTAATATCTTGATCTGTATGCAACCCTTGCTATCGAACACATACACATCTTACTACCTAAAGGGCCTCCAAATGAAAATAAAATAAAAGAATAAAATTGAAGGAGACATTAGAATCCTAAATTAAGTTTTTGGATTAAAATGACAAAAGGAAAGAAAAACAAATAAGGAATACAAAAAAAATTTACAAATCCATATTTCAGCAAAGCATCGGAACTAGCCACCTCTACCTTCACATAACCGTCGTTGGTTCTTGGTGCCCCAATGGAAGTTTTTTGAAGGATAACAAGAAAGGAAGACATTGTTTTGATTGTTTTTTGCGAGTGTTGTTTGGTGGTGAAAAAATAAAACAAATAAACTCAATTTATAATACCATTAGTTGGGAAAAAAAAAAAGAAGGGAAACTGAGGTAAGAGATAAACATCACATTTCAAAAACTTTCAAGAAAAAAAACAGTGACTGTTGAAACGAAGTGGCCAAAGAGAGGAGGGGTTGCAGATGAAGAGAAACAACAAAGGGTAGAAGTAGGAGACCCATCTTTATCTTGGGATGTGCGTCCCGAGATGCCTTTGGGCACGAACATAGAAATAGAAATAATACAGAGACTTCAAGAAAATGATTTCCATGCTGTAAGAATATATACTATCGACTTGTAAAAAATTTCGTACTCATTTGTTTCTCTTTCCTTTTTCATTTTATATACTATTATGCAAATCGGGACGGTTCAAAAAAACACCCAAAATCTCAATCTCATAGTTACTGATCGAATTTTTATGATCCGAACCGTTCAATATGTGCAGAATGTGATTTTAAGGATGCCCGCGAGAAACTAGCAAAAAAAATGACCGGAATAGGCTTGATTTGAGCAGTTTTTATTTGAACCGTTCAAAACTGTTCGGATCAAACACTTTCCGGTCATTTTTTTTGCTAATTTCTTAAGGTACCCTTAAAATCATGTTCTGATCACATTGAGCGGCTCGGATTATCAAAATTTAATCGGGAACTATGAGGTTTTTTTAGGTGTTTTTTTGGGTGTCTTCAGAACCGCCCGTATGCAAATATATCTTTCCTTTTCTTCAATAAAAGGTTGTGAAGTTGTTCCATCAGCTGAGAGCGTTGTCCCTTGAAGAAGTCGAGAAGTAAGTTTATTCTACCAAAGTGGAAGATGCTGCTGTAGGGTTTCTAGGATAATCCATCACCTGCAAGTTTGCAACCATTGTGACATTCAGTACCTAATTCTAATGACTAATAGACAGTGTAGAGGCCACTGCGACATGGGCACAAGTCAAATGGCTACCGACTGCATCTTTTTTCTTCGTTTCATCGCTTACCTCAAGGCTGTGTTTAGATAGTTGATTTTGGGGTATAGTAAGGAGAGTGAAACAAAAAGGTAAAGACGAGAGATTACATAGTGAAGAAGCTTTAAATTTTTTGAAAATACTACCCCTGTTTCTTGTTATTTGGTAAATTCACCAACAGGTCCATGATGACTCATGACACAGCCTAAGATATGAAATCTACAAAGAACAGAAGAACCTAAAAATGAAAAGCATAAACTGAACTCAAAACTGGTAGGAGTAACTGCTAAGTAATAGATGGAAACCTACAGTCACTTCAGGAATTTCCTACCAAATTATACCCTATATTTCACCATCTTCTGGAAAAATCAGCCTCTATGCAACTCTAAAAGGCGCTCAACGACAAAGAAAGGTCCACAACTCATGCTCTCCATATTCTTTTTTTTTGCCAAACAAACAACTAATTCAGTGGCAGCCCAAGAAATTTCATCAGTGTCTTACCTCTGACACTCTTGAAGAGGAAGGCATAGACAAAGAATCCACTGCATAAAGCTCATCCATGGATATAGTTGTGGATGCCTCCGTACTTTTAGAATCACTAAAGCTTGCCGAGTCTATGTATTGCGTCTTAGCAAGCTGTTTGCTACTGCTGCCAGAAGTTAACATTGGTCCTGTAATATTCTTCAACTCTGCCCCAAATAAACTTTCCTGCAGCCAAATAGTAAGGTTAAATAAGGAAAGATAAAGACATGTACGCTGAAATATACAAGAACCAGATAGCTCGAAAATTGTAGCCATCAAATTATTACACAGGGGGACTTTGCTAACAAGGTATTACACAAGAAGAGAACTATACTAATGGCTCACTCAAGTAGCGAATGTTATATTTATTGTTCTAGATCCAAATAATTACACCCGTCTAGAAAATAAAAAGGGTTCAGATGCTGACTTATCAAAACAAGCAAAACAAGAGTCTAGATGTTGGGCATGAATTCAACTCAACAAATACTTTTCCCAAATAATTGGGGTCGGCTACATAAATCATGTCCAACCATTCAGCTCCAGCAAGAACGATGCTCTTAGTTATAATGCAAACTAATATTATTCACATCTCATCTCCTACCATTGCCTAAAGGTGGTCTATCTTCCTAACTAGTAGAGTTAAATGTATTCACCATCTACGTGCAAACAATCCAAATCGATCCACCCCACTTTGATTGCCCATCAGTACTATGAAGCATGCTGGTCCATGATGGACTACACGAATAATAAAATTTTAAGGCAAGAGACAAGGGGTGGATGTAAATTTCACTGATATGAATGCAACAATGACTCACTAATCTAGAGGTTCATATAATAACTTCTTAATGAGTCAGAGCAATAGTTTACCAATCAGTTAAGATTCCTTGTGAATGAAAGAATGTGATAGGCATGCAACATCCAAACACGGTCTTCACAAATTGTGCACACCAAAAACAATTTATTCCGATAAACTATAAATAATGCAAACTTTACAGGGGATCAACTTGACCTGGCATTTCATGTAAAAACAACCTTACATTAAAGATGGGAGATGTCATGGTGCTGTGACACAAGAACAGCATCTGAAAGTTTCAAATAGAAGTTCAACTCAACAAATGGAGAACCTGCGGACTGCAGCCCAAGTGGTAAAGGGCGCTAATGACTTAGTTCATGTAGGGAGCTCGACTACCCTGAACCCCCTAATATATAGATGGAGAAAGCAAGACCCGTGGGCGAAGGGAACCCTGTAGTAGTCTATATTGAGTTAAGCTCTTTAGGAACTTTGATGTGGAACTTCATTATCGGAAGGGGAAGATTTTGGATGAAAGACTAGAGAACCAACTGGTAACACAGACAGCATTTTTTCCTGGTTGAAAATCCTGTTGAACCATCTCGAAGAACAAGTAAACACAAACAATAGCTTAATTAGAACGGAAGTACCTCAGTTCTGTGTTTCCTTTCATTGTTAACAAAAGCAAGGGTTGTATCAAAATCTTGCTGAAAATACTTCCTGCAAGCATAAAAAATTTAGATGACATAAGAACATCGCATCCAATTCCATGTTTTCCTGTGCACATAATTATGTCAAGGAATCGACTATGTTCAACTTCACACTAGGGATATTACTAGGCCCCAATTTTTTCCTTTTCTTTTTTTGGCTATGTACTGAGGCCTCACTTCATATCGGTTTAAACTTCCCAAAAGCAACGTCCAATGAAATTTAGAAGCATAAAATGCAGCTTAATAGTGGTTGAGGTTTTTCATTAAGCAGCATGAACAAAAGAATAAGTGTAATATGAAGTGCAACAAGTGTTTTCTGCCATGAGTAACTATATTTTTGACTGAAATCTACTTCCAGTTCACTATGGCATGTTATATCTGACATATTTGAATAATGATTAGAATTTAATCACTAGTCAACAATGTGGGAAGTGGAAATACTTTTGGATACCCAAAAATGCCTCAACGTTTACTCGGTCACATACAGGTGTGCACGGGTCGGGTTTGACCTCGAACTCGAACCGACCATGTCGGGTAATAATATTTCAGGCCCGAAACTGAACCAAACAGGTGGTAAGAACCGTCTGTGAGCCTGATTCTTTACGTCGGGTCGGGTCGGTTTTACCCTTCGTGTCGGGTCGGGTTTGGCCCCACGGATAAGGAATGCACCAACCCTAACCCCAAACCGAAAATTGATTTTTAATAGAAAGTGAACCCGCACCCACTCGAACCACATGCTCGACCCCGCCCGAGACCCTTCGGGTCGGGTTGCGGGTTTTTTGCACACCCCTACCGGGTCACATACTCACAGTAGATATTTTCAAAAGTTCCCTTATTACCACAGGGCACTAGTCAACTTATGATCCATGCCCAAAAAACAAAAAGAGTAAACTCTGACAACACATGCACATGGGAAATCTTTCTTGTACGCTATGATCACATAACAAAAACATAGCTAGATCCAGCACAAGGGAAGTAATGCGCATTTATGACCCCACATTGGCAAAACAAGCTGCATGCAAAAGAAGTACCTAGAATCATAGCAAATAAATTTACACTATCAAACCACCGATCTTCCATGACTACAACAAGTTCCTTAAGGAACCAATTGCAAAACTATTCACCTTTCTTTTAATGGTAGTAAATGTGAAATTTTGAGTGAAAAGAGTGCAAATAGATTCGTCTCTTTAAAAGGAACAATTGTGCACTCAAAAAATGGACTATGAGAACCGCAACGCTGTACACTGTAGATGTGAAAGCTTAGACCAAAGGAAAGGATATTGCAACACACTGTTGAGCTTTATGGTTTTAGACATATCGATAGTGATCACGCAATTCAGAAGGAGAGCTGAACTGCTGCTGACATTGCTGATTTAGTTAATGGTGGAGATCTGCAACTTTCTGCTTCAACCTGGCCACATCTGCTTCGGCAAAAGCAATCTCCTCAAGCTCAGCCCTTGTCTTCATATAGGGAGCAAACCTATGAGAATGTGATGCCAGAGCACCCACAACACAAATCAGAAAATAGGAAAAAATGGACTAGCAATACAGACCTTTGAATCCATCCCATGAGAGCTCAAGAACTGTCCAGAAGACATGCTCTACCCAACCTCCAAAGCAGCACGTAGATCTCTCTCAGCTTGTAGCTGTTCATGTAGTCTCGAAACCTATCATCAACAATCACATGGAAGTCAATGAAGGCAGGCAGACTAAAGTTAATGTCTTGATTCCACTTGAATTATACCTACATAACATATATAGCAGTATTGTAGCATCGGTTTTAAATAGCGCAGTTACGTACGGATATTTGGATGTTCCAATTCTGATACGCATAAATTTGTGGGTGCCACAACCAAATTACTGGCATGTCGGCCGATACAATTGCATATCAGCGTTGTATGACTTGTACGAGTCAGTATTATAAATGTACTCATTCTGCCAGCATACAAAACCCTCAGACCTGATCTAGGTCTCACTTAAACATCCTTTTTCTTCCTGCCCATTGTGCAACACTACATAGTTGGAACACATAGATTGGCCATTTAGAGCTTGAAACCGTAGAGAGCTTAACCTGTCATCCTTCTACTAAAATAGTCTCAACGTTGAACAAACTACGTCATCTCTAATTGTACGCAAAATCTGTACACCATTTTAGCGCCTGAGACACGAAGACGAGGAATTTTCTGAAAAACCTTAATTCCGTCCTATAAACGGGCATTGTTAGTTGCTAAAATGTACTTCACAAACCAGACATCTCGGAGTGTACAGATTCTTACGGAAAGACAGTATATTGAAAAGGACAATTTCAAATTACATCATCTCTTTTAGCTTAGGTTGATCTACCACAATCTTTAAATCATCAGTTATTGCCTTAAAGAAATAGCAACCACATGATTGTCACAAAAGCAAAGAACTTGTGAAGCTCCGGCTGAAAGTCCGAATAAACCACCAAGGCAATTAAACAAAATAAGAATAAAGAAGAGAATATGAGAGAGTCAGAAAAACTAAGTGCAGTTACCTACGGGGCCAAGTAATATTAGAACAACAATTGCGTTGATGTCCAAACGGCACATTAGGAGCAGAAGTTTGAAGGGGAAATGCAAATGATTAAGAGTCAATGGAGATAAAATCTATTCAAATTTTGCCATATTTAAGGGTTAAAAAGACTATACATCTTGCTACAGTCGTGAAGACGACACTTTTCTAGGAATCAGACAAAAGATATTGCTACAGTGAAAGTAAAATATTACCTCCTTTGCAATCCTATTTGCATCTGCTCCTGCACCGGGTTTTTCAACTGAGACAAAGGTATAATCCGTGACTCTGTTCACCATATCAGTATTACAGTTAATAATAACCGAGATCAGTGGAAGTGTTTTCTGTTCCGAAAGAAGTCTTCACCATTTCCCGCTTTCTACTGTAATAAGACAAGTAATAATTAGAAAGAGTCTATAGTATAACGTAATTCCACTTGCCTTCCATTCCGATGTCAAGAATGTTGTGCAGGAAAGTTATTTCGGGAAAGTAAACTAAAACGAAGGCAAAATGGAATCCGTATTTCTTGTGTGCATTGGAGAAAAGGATATTGAAATATTGTTGTTGGGCTTGTGGGACAGTATTAACTAAAAAATATGATGCCAACTCTGACAACTTATGAAGTAAAAGACTTTACACTACTTCCGTTTCTCCTCAACAAAGTTGAACTAGGCCTGAAGGTAACCAATACGACCGATAGCTGAAGAAATGATAAGGCATAATGGACTTTAAAAGTATCTTTGGGGCTGGGAGCACACGGCCTTCAAAACTTGGGAGAAGTTGTTATTGATTGAAATGCCACAAGAACGCAGCATCGGCTCTGCATCGTAATTGTTGACTTTAAGAGCCTGTCAAAACCAACAGAGACCTAGCAGAGGATAAGGATAAAGAGACAAAATATTTGAGGACAAAACTTACATCAGTCAAAACCCTCATCCTTTCTTGTGGCTTCTGTCTTGACTTCTCCACTACAGAAGATATTGGAAAATTTGACAGTGATTTCGTATAGTGTTGCCAGGATACTAACGAGCATAACTAAAACCAGAGCAGCAATGAGAAACCATATAACAAAATGAGATCAAAAGCAGCTTTCCACATAAAGAGAATTACATAATCCATAATTTCACCTCGAGAGGGAAGTAAGTCAGGCGCTTTGGCTTCCTAACATTAATGCATGGTAGATCACCAGAATAATGCAACTCTATATAGCGGTGGTTAACGAAATAATCATACACGGTTACTTCAACAGTTTGAATTTCAACATCCTCATCCTTTCCCTTCTTCAATGAAAACTTTAAGGATTCAACACAGAAGAAAAAAGGTAAATTGACTAGAAACTTTAATCTAGGACCAATAACCAATAATTTACAAACATCTGAGAGAGAATAAACAATGGTCATGCTTTGAATGTGCAGTATAATTGGAAAAACCCTGTTGGTCTATTCATTGTGCCTAAAGGAAGAGGGACTCAATATGGAGGAAGCATACATCTGCCATTGCACGGCTTTTTGCTCAATCCAGATATTGTGTACTCAGTATTGGCGGGATTGGTCCTTATCCTCAAATTCTTTAGGGTGCTTTTTGCCTAATATAAACAAGCGACCACATAGGTTCAACATATTTAAGCAAACGTACATTACATGAACAAGATGAGTCAATACCACAGGAACAACAACAGTGGGCGAAATATTGCTACCTTCGCCCAATCAATTTGGAAGGGGCCGGGGTCCTTCACATTCTGGTTTGCAATAAGGAAATCCACAACCGGCCCAGACTGAATTATCATGGTTGTTATCTGCAAATCAAAAGGTAAGATTGGTGATGTAATAACATATTTGGTCCGTTTGGGCAAGAATGAGCATAGTCCAAATGTACCTATGTTTAGAGACAATCCACCCTGCGTAGTCGGGAAACTAGAGTGGAAACCCCTGCATCTACAAAATTCTTCAGAGCATTGTGAAAAAATGACTGGCGAGCAAGGAGGCAGCCCTTGCAATGTGCCACATTAAGTTAAATGAATATCCAAAGCCGTGTCCGTGTGGTTTGGAGAAGAGGGTCTTGGATGGTCAGACCGGCGTATCCAAGATCCTATTATCTCTGTAACTTCGTGTTTATGAGTTAATGAAACTTTTTTTGCTGATAAAAAAAAAAAATCCAAAGCCGTGCAAAATTATCAAGGATATGAAGATGAATTATTGCTTTCATGCATGCCTCTTGTCTCAAAATGATCTCCAGAATTCTCACAGCCCGTTTGGCTACCTAGGTGAGAAAAGAAAAAGAAAAAAAATGTGTGTGGTTTTCCTTATTAGTGAGAAAAGAAAAGAAAGGAGTGTGTTTCTCACCATCTTATTTAGATGTACAACATATAGGTGAGAAAAGAAAAGGGGAGGATTGTTTTCCCTCGTTTCTATTCCAATTTCCAGCCCTCCATCTCCATTTATACGTACCACCTCTTCTTCAAGGAAAAGGAAAAAAAAAAAACCCTTCACAGCCCTAGTTCCACTGGGTTGCAGCGGTGATGGTGGGCTAAGGACACGAAGTGGTGGTGCGGCGGCGGTGGTTAGGGGACGCGGAGGAGGGGTAAAAACGGGATATTCTCTCTTTCTCTCGAAATCTCACCAAAAATGGTGAGAAACGAAATAGGGGTGGTAAGGGGGTCTGGTCTCCCACCGTTTCTCACCTTTTGTTCAGCCAATCGAGAGAGAGAGAGAGAGAGAGAGAGAGAGAGAGAGAGAGAGAGAGAGAGAGAGAGAGAGAGAGAGAGAGCGTCGGGGCTTCTTGAGAGTTCTCTGATTCTTGACCCCGGAGTGCATTGGCAATCGACTGCATTGGGATTTTGGCTGCTAAGCTAATCTCCACCTTTAAACTAAACGTCGTAGAGTTGTATGGTCTCCGCTGCCTTTTTTGGTCATCGTTGGGGCTTCCAGGGCTTCGATTACCGTTGTTCCTGGAAATACAAACGCATAAAATAAGTAAGTGTCGACATACCCAGAAATGATACAGTACCGAACATGGAAAGAGTACTAAACAAGCTCTTCTTTGGACACGACATCCTCAAGCACAATTGTGCATTCTAGCTAGTTTCTAGGAAGATGACCCAGTGTAATAAACAAACTTTTCTCGCCATCGCACGTTAAAAGTCTTTCTCAGCGAGCTCTGTGTCGAATCTCATGAACTCTGGTGGTGGGTGTGCCGTCGGAGGTGGTCGCTGGAAATGGCGTGGGAGATGAAGAAGTCTGGTGTGGGAGTTGAAGAAAATTTCTGCCAAAATTATTTAAATTTTGAACCAAAACCTTCATGGGATCATTGTCGTCTTCCTTGTACTACAGTTCCTTGCCGATAGCATTTCTGAAGCTAGAACCACAGAGCAATCAATGAGGAAAAAGAAAAGAGATTAAATTATTTAAATTCTTTGCATGATGTGGAATTTTTAATCGTATTCTAGTTTCAGAAAGTCTACACATACAGCAGATCTGTGCACAGATTGTGCACAAATTTTATTGTGGGGCCCACCATGGATTCCACACAAATTATCCGAGCCGTTCATTAAATGTAAAACATTTTTTCAAATGTTCCCGTAAAAAATAAGCTCAATCCAATACCTATAGGTGCTCGATCCAACCATATAACTTTTCATTATTCGAAAATCTGAATGAAAAGTTAAATGGTTGGATGAAGCACCTATTGGTATCGGATTGAGCTTATTTTTTATGCGGACCCTTGAAAAAATGTTTTACATTTAATGAACGGCTCGGATGATTTGTGTGGGACCCGTGGTGAGCCCCACAACGAAATCTGTGCACAATCTGTGCACAGATCTGCTGTGTATGTAGCAGGACTCTTCTAGTTTACCCCATACCTCTTGCATTTTATTCAAAATTTCCTCCAATATTAAATACCAACACAAGAAGATAAGTAAAACAAGTTGTAATTTTTACTTCTTTTCATTTCCCTTTTTCCTGCTCCAAACACACCCTAACGGCCAGTTTGGATGTTAAAGAAAAAACAGGAAAATGAAGAGATACTTCGTTTTGTTATTTTCTTCTACTACATCTTTTCTCCCTAACCCAAAAAAAGGATTGAGAATTTTTTATGATTTTCTCTCTAACTATTTTACACACTTCAATTTTTTTTTCTCCGTTCCAAACAGACTTAGGGTCTTCTGGATAAATAAGCAAATTGACTTAATTTTTAATTTTTATTCAATTTTTTTAATTATTTGTTCAACTCGATGAAAAGAATATAAAAAGTAAAAAATTATAATCCAAACGTAATTTTTTTAATAGATAAAAAAAATTGACTTATTAACTTATTTTTGTGTTTATTTAAAAAAATTTGAATCTCAATTATAATTTTTATTTTTTTAAATTCCTCTCGAGAAAGTAATAATTCATAAAAAAATTAATGAAAAATCAACAAATGCTTTTTTTTTTTTAAAAATAATCCAAACAACCCCTGTTGAATCCTGCGCCTTTCGTCCTTTTCCCCATTTCCACTAAACCCAGAAAACCTTCAAATCAAAACTGGAAAACCCTCTAACCAGCAATGGTAGCTAATCATCTACCAGCAGTTGCAACTCCAACAGCTCTATTTGCTATTAGACACTCTCTGATTCCAACTCTCCACTTCTTATCACTATCATCACCTTCAACCCTTCGGAGATTCTCCTCCTTTGCGCCGTCACAGCCACTTCTACCCTCGTTCCTATCAATACCACATTCAACCACCCATCTTTCCTCTTTCGGGTTGAATCGGGTCCCTGCTATGGTGGGTCATCTTCATCCCAAATGCACAGGTTGGTAATTTTCCCACAACCCATAATTTTTCTTGATAAAGCTTGTTATGCTTACTCATTTTCTACTATGTTTTGTTGTCAATTTGTTTTTATAACCGGTTAGCTTGAGCGCACCTCAACTAATTCCAGGGCCGTAACGACCGGCTAACCCCCAATGGCCCCAAGGTTTGAAATGTTTAGCCTCCATGGCAATGGAAAATCTGTGACCTCGTGGGGAGCACTTTCACAAGACCATGGCAATGGAAAACCCAAGGTTTGGAATGTTTCCCCATGTAATATTGAGATGTTCCAAACCTTAATCTACAAAACAAGGGTTTTGCTTTGCATATCAATCGATAGACATAGAAATGAAGGATGCATATAGATATCTATGATGTAAATATAATAGCAGTTTGTATGGAATCATTAGACAAGCATATCAAACACAAATAAATTTACTAAGGTCTATTTAACCTTCAATGAGGAAGTTGGGATCGAAGACTTGCCTTGCCAATAAAGAACACAACAGAAAACAAAGAAAGGAAAAGATAAATTGAATGCCAACCCACAACTGAGATAAGGAGAGAGAGGGGAAAAGTGATTGGCGGGAGGAGGGAAGTGTTATTGGCGGGAGATAACTTTTCACAAGACAATAAATTCCTACCTTTTTGCAGGATGCACTTTGGGGGGAAGTGAGTCCTGGTGGGAAAAGTATTTTTGTGATTCCCACTATTTTCCTGGTAATTGAACATGTCAAAATTTATGAGAAAGTTGGTTTTTCCCATCCTTTCTTGTCATCTGAACGGGGCCTATATGTTTCAAATTCCAGAAAGAAATAAGCTTGCAAGCTAGAGCTTTTCTCATCCTTTCTTGTCATCTGAACGGGGCCTACATGTTTCAAATTCCAGAAAGAAATTAGCTTGCAAGCTAGAGCAAGTTTTAAGGTGCTTATTCTAAATTCACTCAGGGCCTGTTTATTTGATGAACAACGGGTTAACTATACCACACTCCCGCAGTACCGTATTCCTGAAACTATATACCCGATACATGTTTGACCCAGGCCAAAAAAAATTTTAATCAAAGCACCTGATTTGTGCTCACCTTGGCACAGTGTGCACAGTCCATTCCTTACGTCTTCACCTTATGTGGTATATAAATTGATCCTTTTGCTTGTAGGAGGAAAAAAAGGTAAAGATATAGATATGTTAAATGAAGTTTTTCCTCTCAAATTCTGCAGAACAGGTGTCTTTCCTTTATTATGTTTATGCACGACTGACCCAACTTTTGAAGCTAATATGTAAGCATGATTAACTTTTAAGGGTGTCTTGTAGTTTGCTTAAACATTAATTATTGAAGTTTAAGAAATGCTAGTTAGTAAAGCGCCATTTCGTCTGATTCTTTTTTGTTTTTTTTTCAAAAAATACTTTCATGGTGCAACTTTCTCTGTTTGTTTGTTTCTTGTCTTGTTTAATATTTTCTAGTATGTTATCTTTTTCAGCTTCGTTCAGTGGTGGGAGCAGCTCTGGAGGTAATAAGGAAATACTGGTGCAGCATTTGCTTGTAAAAGAAGATGACCTTAAACTTTTGGTGGAACTTATGAAACGAATTGCGCAAGGTTGGTATCTGAATGAGAGATGATTATCTACTTTAAATTGTTCTATTGCAACTTGTGAGTGTGATTACGACTTTCGCGCTGGAAACTGAATTTGATTAGTGATATTTTGACCTGTAATTTTTTTTACAATAAACCTACTATGATGTGCCTTTTTGCAGTGGAAGTTTTGTTGATTTCTCTTCTCTAATTGATTGTCTTATATTATTCTAACATTTAGGAGAGGATCTTGCTGAGTTGGCTATGGAACACTCAATTTGTCCATCCAAAGAAGAGGGGGGAATGCTTGGTTGGGTGAGAAAGGGTCAGATGGTATGCTATTCAGATAGATCACTTTTATTTTGAGATCTCAATTTGAACTTTCATCTCCCGTTTCTGCCTTTTTCAACCTTATTTTTTAGAGATTTTTTTGTTTGTTGTTTCAAAACAATTGTGTGCTCAAACTAGAATGAGATATTTTACAGGAAAATGGATTTGTAAGATTAAAATGAACTTTTTGGGAGCTTTTAGAGTAGGTTACTTTACTCAACCTTCCACCTTGACTATGGTGCTTTTGTGGCGCTCAACCTTCCACCTTGACTATGGTGCTTTTGTGGCGAAATGTCTCAGGTACCAGAGTTTGAGGAGGCCGCTTTTAACGCACCTGTAAATAAACTTGTAAGATGCAAAACTAAATTTGGATGGCATTTATTACAGGTCCTTTCGGAGAGGTAGTCTCAGTAACCTCTCTGAAGTTGAAATCCTGTGTGATTATAGTAATGCAGGTACTGACTTTCACTCTTATCTTTTTTTGTATGTCCAAAGGGAAGAAGCAATACTTCAAGACATTCCACCAGATGAACTGCATGAAAAAATGCAAGATCCATGTTTCTTTGAAGAGGTTCAACTGATTGATGTTCGAGAACCCGAAGAAGTGTATGCTGATGTTTATGTTTTTTTTTCGATTCTTAGTAACTGGCATTTAAGATTATGTTTCTGCTTTTTGGGTTATTTAAATTCCCAGTTCCAATACCTAAGTGTCCATACCGTCATTAGTCATTGGTGTTGTGTGCTAGTTTCATTACGATAAGCATACCACACAGAAACGGCCCTCGGTAATAACAGTACTTGCTTGTGTGTGGCCTTGGGCCTGCTTATGGAGGAGATATTGGCCACAGGTGGGGGAGTGCTGTCATATAGATAGAGAAGTTACTCCTCTATCTAACAACTCAGGCTTTTGGATGAGACGTAGGTCAAAGAATTAACTATGCTTACTCATAAAAGTTCATCATTCGTCTCTCTTTTGGAAAGGTGGAGAGTGTGTGGCTCATTTTTTTTTCCCTCTCAATTATTTTTCCTGATTGAAAACGATTTGGTCTTCCCCATGATTTGCTAGAGTTTTGATTTCATTCTGTTAATGTTCAGATCACTTTCTTGCATGACAGGGCCCTCGCATCTTTGCCAGGTTTTCAGGTTCTTCCACTCCGTCAATTTGGAAGCTGGGGACCAGAAATTACTACCAAGTTTGATCCACTGAAAGATACCTATGTCCTGGTATGAAAACGTGTTCTTACATAGCGCATAAGATTGTTGTTATTCCTCACTTAAAAGATTGATCACAACCTCTCTATGTTCAGAAGATTAAAGGAGTTCTTTTCAAAGATAAGTATCTAGTATATGTTTGATTGCTCAAATGGGAGAAGTAGTCTTTCATGTAGCCCGTAGGCTTTTTTTAGGAATCTACTATCAGAAGCAAGATGACCTTTCAATGTTCACTCTCACATCTAATCATCCATGTAACTATGCAAGTTAGTAAAGTCACAGAGTGGAATACTACTCTTTCTTTCATCTCACATGCATTTTGAGTCACTTATAAACATAACGTTATATTTCATTATTTATCTTGACATTTTCATTCTCTCATATGTAGTCAGTGTCTTGCATGTGACTATGTGAGTTAACGAGTTAGATACTCTTCCTTTCATCTGGCTTTCATTTTGAGGCAGTTCTAAACATGACATGTTATATTTCGTCCTCTTTCTTGGAAGGGGCTTCTTACTTGTTTAGTGTCCCACTGATCGTTCTTTCATTCTGTTTACTTTGTCGGCTCTTGTCAAATCTCATTTTCGATCAAATCTGATTTAAGGTGTGAAGTTCCTGACAGCAAATAGATTAGGTTTCCCAAACTAGTTGTCCTATCCTCTGCTCTATCCCACTGTTGCCTTAAACATGTTGGTGGTTTCCTTGTCGGAATCTTTTGTCAGGATCTTAGTTACACAATTCGCCAAAAATAGGGTGGCCAACTAGCAATCGAAACGTGGATCAACAAACTAGAGAAGAAATCATGCAAAACTCGTGAACTGTTTTTCGTGATGCGTGAACTACCCATTGTATTATCCGTGCCTTGGCAAATAACGCTATGTCGCTTTGACTACTCTCCACGTGTCACGTTTTATAGCTTTACTTGTACCACGAATACTGTCAACCTATGGTCTAGGCGCTGAGCCGCAGTCTGCGAAATGCAGAGCCTGGCACTGAACCATCTCACAAACGCTTTCAATTTCTTGTCATCTCAGATCAAAAAATTCTCATCATGGTTTTTTTCCCTCTTTTTTTTTTTACCTCGTCATCTTTGTTTTTTCATAACAATAAATTTCTATCAACTAATCCTATTTGTGTATAGATAAAAAAACCAAACACGCCATGTATATAGTTATCTTTAATAACTAATTTAATTACTAAATGTCACTTAATTCAAATGCTCTCAGTTCTAGATCTTTTGAAAATTCACGCTCTCTCACTCTTGCTCAGCGAACTTGACTTAGGTCAGGATGGTTTTAGAAAAACCTTAAACATATGTCTTCGAATTCCAAACTAAATATCCTGAGAGAGAGAGAGAGAGAGAGAGAGAGAGAGAGAGAGAGAGAGAGATTCCTGCGTCTTGGAGTTTAGATACAACTACTGGGGAACATAATACGTACACTGACATGACGAGTTTCAGAAAATCCGGATTCAGCAGTTATTAATACATCTATGATCTATCTATGAAATTCCAATCGCATTGTTCAATTTCTTGACAAAAACAATTCTAAACAATGTTTTAAACCTCCGGAGAACCAGTTGAACGGTGTCAAAACCGCCAAACCGGAAGAGCCGGTCAGGTTTCTTACGATGCAGCTGATCCTTGTCCCTTTATAAAGCAAGTGAGATAGAACTTCCTGGCTTTTCCGATGTGGTATTACTGTATTTCGGTAAAGACTTCCAGAACATGTTGCTTTTTCTTGCTTTCTCATTTAGATTGGCTTTTGAACCCTGGAAATTCTACGTTTCTCTAGTAATTTTTCTTTCAAAACCACGAATTATAGATATAATTAATGAGGTCATGGTTCAATCCCGGTTGAACAGCAGTTGAACAAGTGATCTGTCCACCCAATCACTTTTCCGGTTCATTCCGATTTTCAGATTTCAAAACATTGATTCTAAATATCACATGCAATCACAATAATTAATACATTTTCTATTTATGTCAAGTGGAAATGGAAAGCTACTAGGCTTTGTTTGGATGTAAAGGATGGTAATCTCTCTGTCCTTTGGGTGCTTTCAAGACATGTAAATATGTAATACTCCCTATGAATCTAGGTTAGCTTCTCAAGGAGACATGTCCCCACGGACAATACGGTAATATCATGTTCCTAGACCATATTTAAAAGCTTTACCTTTTTCAAGGAGAGAGTTCTTGAGCAATCGAAAGTTCGAAACGCTTGAGTACGTCAACAAAAAAATCTGTCCTATTCCTGGTAAATGGTAATGGGGCCTTGGTTTGATTCCTGCCTACGCTGCCTTATGCCAACAAAAAAATCTGTCCTATTCCTGGTAAATGGTAATGGGGCCTTGGTTTGATTCCTGCCTACGCTGCCTTATGCCTTGCGAGACTCTTTAAGTACTCCTGGACAATTTAAGAGTTTAGGATTTCAAATGTCTTCATTTGTACACCTTGACTCTGAAATTTATACTAAACAATTGTTGCCTCTTTCGTGACATTCTTTGTGGGAGTACTAACAAGAATCTCTGTACATCCAGTGTCATCATGGCATGCGGTCATTGCAAATCGCTAAGTGGTTGCAGACGCAGGTAAAATAATTCACGTCCATTTTTATTATTTTTTATTTTTTATAACTGGAATTGCATGAGTTGAACTTGTGGATCTGCCCATTGGTTTTACACTTGTGCCGCATGCACTATTCTAGTACACCACTAATTTTCTTCTTCTGAACTTGTTGGTAAACACGAAGAACATTGTATGTGTCAAACTCTTTATGCAAAGTAGGGTTCCAGTTGACTAGCACCTGTTTTCATATGATATGAGTAGAGAATTTTATAGTTGTCTATAGTCTTTGAGATAGTACAAGACAACCTTCAGTACAAGAAATTGTTTGGAATGGTACGTACCCTCCCAGTAAAGAATTCGAACAAAGTTCTTGTCCAGATCTGCAAAATGGACGCTGTTTGAACACGGTTTTCGTTGAAAGATCTTGTCTCCATATTACTTTGGCTGACGTAACTTTGAAATCTCAGGGTTTTAAGAGAGTTTTCAACGTGTCCGGAGGAATTCATGCATATGCTGTCAAAGCTGATCCTTCGGTTCCAACTTACTGAGCTGGATTCTTTCTTTCAAACAACGAAGCGTCTTCTCGTTTTCTGGCTTTTTTCCAAACTTATTTTATGCTCCATTGTCTTCAGTTTCAATTCCTCAGTCTACAGTTTTCCAGTTCCTTTCTGACTTTTAGCAGTTTCTAGAGGAGCAAAGGAGAGATTTGGTGTGCGCCTAAATGTTGCATGGAGAAGGAAATTGTTCTGTTGTTATAGAATTTTGGAGACTAACGGCAATGCCCTGCGTAAAGTTTTACCTGTGAAAGTTGAGCATGGAGTGAATTAAGACTATATTAAGTTGGTAGCATAAGGTTACCACGGCATTTACAGTCTATTTTTGCATGCCTGGCTGGTTGGACTCTAATGCCCTTTCTCTTACGGTAAAGCGACCTCTAGATCTTTGGCTCGCTCTTGTTTCACTGGATTAGAGGCGGCTCTCGATGCTCAAAATCCATTTCCTCCAACAAGTTCTTTTGCTCGCCCTTGATCCAATAACTTTCAAGCAGCTGCTTCTTGCTCTTCTACGATATAGAGCTCAATGACAATACTCTTGCTTTGTTTTAAAAGTACGATATCATCAAAATATTTTAAAATGCAAAATCTCATGTATAATTCTGCCAATTAAAATGGAATCAAGATTCTTTCGTGTGAGGACACCTTGTGTGATGAAAAATCAGACTCGCTAAGAGCATATTTGTTGATTTGAATTGTTCATTTTTTTTGGAAAAACAATTGTTCATTATGTTGATCTAAGCATATCGGTACGGTTAGACTCTTACTGTTGATTGTCTATTTTTCTTCCGCCAAATGTACTTTGTTTAGATGGATGTTAATGTCTGTCGCAAAAAAAAAGATGGATGTTAATGTGTGACCAAGTTTAATCTTTTAAATAAATAAACAGTACTTCAAAAATTTATATGTAAATTGCTCACACAAATAAGACCGTTATAATATGCGTACAATGGCAAAGAGGTTAGAATTGTAAGACACTTCTTACGAATATCTAAATGCTTTTATATATTAAAATACATTTTTGATGGCAAAGAGGTTAGAATTGTAATACACTTCTTACGAATATCTAAATGCTTTTATATATTCAAATACATTTTTCATCTATCGATACACTATTTACACACCCAAGGCTTTGGGGTGAGGGTGCCAGGACACCCCGTTTTGCTTGTAACATCCCACCTACGCTACATAAATGCATCTCAAATTGGGGAATGGTGCTATGCGGTGGTGTGCGCAGTATTGTGCTGTGTATCTTCGAGCTATCGAATGCATGATCCGACGGTTCGGAGGTGTGCAACACGGTGCTGTGCAGCTCACTGCACAGCACCAACCCGAAGTCCATGCATCTCATAGCAACAAAGAGTGGTGCATTAGCACCCTATTGGGCCCAAATCCAATTTCAAAAGAAAACACTATACTGATTGGAGTCTTATATTCAGTCTTCTTAAAATTTTGTGTGGAACCCATTTTAAGTGAATAATCGGAGTCATTCAAAAAAATATTTTTTTAAAAAGTTCTTGTAAAAAATTAACTTATTTGGATATCGGTAAGGACTTAATTAAGTATTTGTCCCTAAATTTAACAAGATAAAAACTAAATAAATCGATCAAATCCTTACCGATAGTAATTGTTCCTCCCTGGATAGTCCATTGATATATGGAGATGAATGCCTTTACTGAAAGACCAACGATTGTGACATTGCTACCGTTTTTGGCAAGATGACAGCTTTTTTGCCTTCACCTTAACTGCTTTGGAGGAGGGCAAAATGATAATTTCTCGTCATAACTGCAATATCCTTTCTTTCACCAAAATCCAAAAAGCCGTTTGTTTCCCGGGAAATCCTCCCAACCTCTACCCTCTTGTTTTCCAAAAACACACCGAAAAAAAAAAAAAAAAAAGTTCAACCCAATTTCAAATACTTCCTACATTTTCTCTCTCTAACCCATCTCCTCTGCAGCCCCTCTGCAACCCCCCGTTGCTACTTTTTCCAATCCCCCTCGTCCATCTCTCTCATGGGTTTCTCTCTATAACCAATCTTTTCACCCCACCCTCTGTCTCTCTCTCTTTCTAGCTCTTTTCACCCAATGGGCAACTTCTGCTCCCGCAGCAACGCGGACACGAACACGAGCACTGATAAAATTGGATCAGAATCCCAAGGCGCCCAAAACGAGGTCACGGAGGGTGGTCCGTCCACGACCCCGCCGAGAACTGCCACGCCGCCTTCCGCCTCCCCGAACCCTTCCTCCAAGAAGCCTACCAAGCAGGCCCCTATCGGGCCGGTCTTGGGCCGGCCCATGGAAGACGTCCGGTCGGTGTACACGATAGGGAAGGAGCTGGGGAGGGGGCAGTTTGGGGTGACACATTTGTGTACGGATAAGGCCACGGGCGAGCAGTTTGCTTGCAAAACGATTGCCAAGAGGAAGCTGGTGAATAAGGAGGATATTGAGGATGTGAGGAGGGAAGTCCAGATTATGCACCATTTGACAGGTGCAATATTATTGATCTCTTATTGTCTTACATACATTTGAATTATGTAAGCAGTGCTAAGGATACATATGCCGGGACACGAATGTGTTTGAAGCCGTTTGAATTCACATGATTTTGGCACATCTGTGTCCGAATATGTGACAAGCATCTATGTCTTTCCTATGAAGAATCTCATTTGGAATTCGTGCCAAATTGTGGCGGTGCATACATGTGTATTCTGCGACTCTGGATATACGTGTCCAAAACATTTTCCTACGAAGAATCTCATTTGGAATCGTGCCAAATTGTGAGAGAAGTGTGAGAAAAGATAAGAAAGGAAAATTCTCTGAGTTATTTGGATGACTATAAGAGGCGTGAGAAATAATGAGAAGCAATGGCTAATTAGGAAGAAAAAAAAAGATGATTTTTTATTGGTCTATTTTTGTTTCTCTCTAAATCACACCATATGAGAGAACAACAATCTTTTCTTTTCTTTTCTCTTCCTTTCTTACAATCTGCCCTGCAAATTTTCAAACTGCCCCATTGAAAAAGCACTACTCGGCAACTAAATTGTTAGTCCATCTTTTTTATTTTGGAAAGTACCACATTCTTTGTTCTTTTTCAAAACTCTAACGTCTAATTATTTGTGGGTACGTCTCATTTTAACTTTCCCTCTCATACAAGGATCAAACATATTAAAAAGTGGTACAAAAGAGTATGAAAATGTTTGGTGAATGATTTCTGAAAGAGTTTCCTGGCTCCGCGCCTGTTGACAGGGCAACCGAACATTGTGGAGCTAAAGGGGGAGTACGAGGACAAGCAATCTGTTCATTTGGTGATGGAGTTGTGTGCCGGAGGGGAGCTGTTTGATCGGATAATAGCAAAGGGGCATTACACGGAAAGGGCTGCCGCGTCTCTGCTGAGGACTATTGTGCAGATTGTGCACACTTGCCATTCGATGGGGGTCATCCATCGCGATCTCAAGCCTGAGAACTTCCTTCTGTTGAACAAGCAGGAGGATTCGCCACTCAAAGCTACGGATTTCGGTCTTTCTGTCTTCTTCAAGGAAGGTTATGATCTTATTTTCCTTGATTTTCTGTTAAATTTTTTTTCCCTAGGAAAGAATATGCGCATGTGAAATTTTTGGTAAGCATTTATGTTTTTTGTTTTTTTCTGTTTTACCATTGAGTTGAATACAGTTTTTACCCTTCTAACACTAACAATGCTCAATCCTTATGACAGGAGAGGTTTTCAAAGATATCGTGGGTAGTGCGTATTATATTGCACCCGAAGTCTTGAAGAGAAAATACGGACCAGAGGTCGATATATGGAGCATTGGGGTCATGTTGTACATTCTTCTATGTGGAGTTCCTCCCTTCTGGGCAGGTCATTTTTCTTCCCCAGTGTTTTATATACCCGTGTGATTTTTTTCTTAATTTTTTTTTACCGAAAAAGCTTAGAAAATGTATGCTGGAGATAGATACTTTGAGCTGAGATGACTAACTGATTGATGGGGAAAAAAATGACAGAATCGGAGCAAGGCATTTTCAATGCGATATTGCGCGCCAACGTCGATTTTACAACTGATCCTTGGCCTTCAATTTCACCTGCGGCGAAGGATTTAGTCAGGAAGATGTTGAACTCAGACCCCAAGCAAAGGCTCACAGCAAAACAAGTTCTTTGTAAGTGTGACCACATCTGGCGAGTTCTTGCTTCTATCATGTACATATGTTCGAAACCCATATATCATATCTGTCTTTTCTAAGCAAAGTTAATCACTTATTCAGCTCACCCGTGGATTAAGGAGGATGGAGAAGCACCTGACACACCACTTGACAATGCAGTTTTGGAGAGACTCAAACAATTCAGAGCAATGAATAAGTTCAAGAAAGTTGCTCTTCGGGTATTGAAACCCTCTTCTGTTGAAAACAAGTTGAAATGATTTGCAGTTTGCATTGAACATTGCTATAGTTCTAATAATCCGGGAAATTCTTCTTCATAAGACAATATCGATGGACCACGTTGCATTAGTTGGAATAAGAAGACCATGACTAAGGAATGGGCCTACTGAGCAAATATGTTGCCATTGGAACAACCATGGCACAAACTGAATGGTATTCGGTTAAGATGATCGTATTCTTGCTAGGATGTCTTTTTCCCTCTAATCCTTCGTACATGAGTTTCCTTAGGTTATATTTGGTTCAATGGAATGATCATTACATTGGAAAATACCCTTTCTCATGTTTCCTACACCAACAAAAGAGCGAATAGCTGTTCTAACGGGTATCATCATTTACCAAAATAAGATAATGTGATCATCCATTAAGAAGCCAAGGAGTAATCATTTCATTCTTTCTCATTTCTGGCTGAGATAAAAGTCCCCCCGTATAGTATTCCATTGAGGGCATCACTACATAGAGACAGCATTCTGTTGAGGCGTCATTTTAGATTTTTGTTAGTTTATTACATATCACCATACTGGTATTTTGGTCATTTTTAAGAACAGCGATATTTTGATCGTTTTATTGGAAAAAAGTTGTAGATGCAGTTCTTGGTTCATTTTGAAAACTCCATCATAGGTACCATTCTAGTCTAGATGACATGAATTGGAATGGGAGTTCCTTTCTTGGGCCGTGTCCTACTCACACCAAAGGTAGGAATGGGAGTGACTATTCCCACCCATTGCATGCCGATTACTGAGGCCATTAAAGTCTTGATTGTCTTCCTGTCCAAAATCATTCTGGTGAACCAAACGCGGCCTTATTTTTTTTGTTTTCTTGAAATGGGTGTAGGTTATTGCTGGCTGCCTATCAGAAGAAGAGATCATGGGATTGAAAAAGATGTTCAAAGGCATTGATACCGACAACAGTGGGACAATAACACTAGAGGAGCTGAAGCAAGGACTTGCCAAGCAAGGCACGAAATTGTCCGAATATGAAGTTAAACAGTTGATGGAAGCCGTAAGTTTTCTCTTCTTTTTTCTAAAGTCAATCTCTTGTTCCTCACAGTAGGGCTAAGTTGTTTGATCTAATAATGTCATTATCAGGCCGATGCAGATGGAAACGGGACGATAGACTATGAAGAGTTCATCACAGCGACAATGCACTTGAACAGAATGGATAAAGAAGAGCATCTTTACACCGCGTTCCAATACTTTGACAAGGACCATAGCGGGTAGCTATAAAAACATGGACAACCATGCCAACAACAATCTTAATCATGATTTTTTCCTGGAAAACGAACAGGCTTAATTTAGTTTCTTAGAAAACCACTCTCAGCATTCTAATGTTTTGTGCTTATCGGTGAACTTTTTGTATTGCCAGGTACATCACCATTGAAGAACTAGAGCAAGCTCTCCGTGAGTTTGGAATGAACGACGGAAGGGACATAAAGGAAATCATTTCTGAAGTTGACGCCGATAACGTAAGCAACACTCATAATCCAAGAAAATTGTGTCTTTGTAGGAGGTCATAGGACACGTTTCTTCTCAATTTTTTTGGGGTGTTGATATTTGTGTATGCTTCTGTGCGATGCATAGATTTCACGAGGCGTAATAATGAACTGAATGTTTGCAGGATGGTCGGATAAACTACGACGAATTCGTGGCCATGATGAGAAAAGGCAACCCAGAAGCAGCACAAAACCCCAAGAAACGACGCGATGTATTTCTTTGATTCTGCGTTGCCGGGAGAGCCAATGTGTAAAGAGTACTGTCTTGGTCACCTCAGTGTTATTCAATGGTTGATGGAATGTGAATTGGTTGAGAGCATATATATTTTTAGAAGTTTTCATGAGTTCATGAACTTCTTGTGTACATTACATACTGCAATGAAAGATTGGCAGAGAGGATATGGCTTTACAAGGAAATATGTTTTAAGTGCTAGAGGAATAAACATTGGATCAATAGATGGGTGTAGAATAAGATCATGATTCGCGAAAGTATTCAGACTATAAAAGCACAAGCATTATTAAAGCACCCTCAAAACAGCAAAAACAGAGTTGTTGATGTGTCCCAAAGCAGCACCAGAATAGGACTTTTCAATAAACAGAATAGAAAGGCAATAGGATAACAATTACTCCGTACAACACAAAATAGGGTTGAAATCAAATTCAGTACAACAAAATGGCACAAGAGTTATGCCAAATTCTAATAACAAAATACGGTTGCTTAGTCATTGGACAGCAAGAAGAAGTAGAACAACATGAAGGTGAATCTGTTTATAGAGATAATTGATTGAACAACCTAACAGTTGAGCCACCAGTTGGAGTGCGAAGGCATCTAACCCATCCAACAGACTTCAGTTCCCGGACATCAATAGGGTTGGGTGATTTCTATCTTCTTGGGTAGTAAATGTTCTGCTTTCATTCACACATCTAAAGATACACGTTCCTAGAACTAGAATGAACCAGCATGAACGGTGGCCCAACTTAAAAAAAAAAAAAACTTTAAAAGAGGAAACATTGTCGTATTGCATAATTCCTGCCACTGATGTTATAGCTTCATGTTCTAGTGGCTCTCGTCTCAATAATCACCCATCTTAGATGATGAATATGTAATTTTATATTCCAGGTAACACCAAATCGGACTATTCAGCTTTAGGGGTGAAGATATTGCATACTACAACTAGGGTCCAAAATTTCAACCTGTATACAAGAATCCAAAGCATTTTAGACAACCCATTAAGTACCTCAAACCAAAATGCATATCCGCTTACCTTAACCTGCACCGGGGAATTTCTGAGCAGTCTGAACTCTAAAGGGATCAATAAACAACAAAGGCGCCTAAGTCTGAGTGGTTTTCCTACTTATAGATCACCAGCAAAGTCTCCTTACCATTTGAACAACTAATACCCTGTTTCTGGATTACCGTAGAAATTTTCTACCTCTTAAATTTCCCAACAGACGAAGTAATACTACAATGCAAAATGGAAAGGAAACAGGACCATACTGAAATAATTGTGCACCAATCAGTCAGAAAACACTAAAGTTCAACCGCATGGTTACTAAGATACATTGAACCAAGAAAATAGAATAGAATCCCACTTCCTACATTGCCAGTTTTCTGAATCAAATAGTACCATAAAAGTCCGCAAAATCTTCAAACAGTACAAACTATAAACTTATAGCACCTAAAATGGGTCCTCACGTCAAGGCAGGTATAGAGGAAGTTAATATTGACAGTAAATTAAAATAGAAAACTCAGAAAATCGAACTCTGAGCTGACTAAAAATCTAAACATATATGACATTTATCCTTTAGAGGTTTAGTCTTCTCCTCGGAAAAGACAAATTTTACCATTCGACCATATCCACAATTTGTTTGTTCTTGATACGCAATATGTGTGGTAATGATAGGCACATTATTATACTTAATACTCGAGCCCCGAAGAAGCAACCATGAGATCAACCCCCTAAATTTCAAGAGAATGTGAAGCTTATGTGCTAAGAATATACAAAAAACACATTTGCAGAGCACCGAACTAATTATACTAAAATAGGCAATGTTTTTCAGACTACAATAGCCTACATCGCACCTATAATGACAGTAGAGTCCTACTTTCGTATTCATCATAAGTAATATGAATATGGTGTATCTTGTTCAACCTTTTTCAATTCCATCTACAAATCATACAGTAAAAAATCATTGAGCAAAAAGAATAAAATAGGTGCTAGAGAGTACCTGACAGTACTTCGGGGCCGGGCATGTCCTAATTTGGTGTTGGCGTTTGTTTGCAGCGCAACTCACGCTAACCATCCTAAGTAGGAGCCATGGTGCACCTATTAGCATAAAAGAATAATATAGGTATTGAACTGTGCAATAACTTACTAAGAGTAAGACAGATATGGCCATAATCAACACTATGGAGCAACCAAATAATCAGGCATAAATATGATATGCATAAAAGGGAGTAAAGAAACACAAGTCATATTCAGAGCAGCACTGATCGCAAATAACAATATACGGAAGCAGCCATATGTGCACAACAGAAGCATAAGAGTAATGCGGTTATCTATCATCACATAACTCAACCATGTGTACACAATAGAAAGAAAGTTTTCGTTTCAACTTGTAAACCGACGTATACCCCTTGGAAGTGGTAGAAGTGAATTCCAAAGAAGATGTCTTATGAAACAGCTATGTCACAGGAATGGAGTTGGCCCCAAGCATTCTTCATATCATTTTCTACCACGGTTTTCTTTAATTCCACAGAGTTCAGTTGCACCCACTGGAATGCAAGTTAACTTTCAAGGGATAAACAGGAAGCAGTATTAAACACCCAATAATAAACCCCCATTGCTCATATAGCTAACAAAATGAGTACTAAACTTTAAAACCCATTAAAGGGATAGAAAGGAAGCAGACCTTACTCACGTAGTATCAACTCTGTTTTCAGTTGAAAAACTGAAAAATATGAAGCCATTCAGATGCCTATACCCATTAAAGTGACAAAAAACTTGATCAAGTGGAACCCAATGTATGATGTTTGACATAGTATTAAATGGACCTAGAGCAGAACACTCTCAACGGGTCAAGGTATCAATTCTTCTCTGTGAAATCATAAATACTCAAGCACATAATGAAATCCAAGCCATATATATACACGAACCAGGAGTTTATTAAGGGCTGGATAATATGAGCAACAAATTAAAGTTACACATGCACGATGGCAAGATACGAACAAAAAAGACAAACCAAAAGATCCCGGGAGGTGCCTTTAGTACAACATACCAAAAGTTACAAACCATCAAAAAAGTGTACTTAGTCCTCCAACTATTGAATCAGATTCTATGTTGTCCTTCATTCTAACTTCTGTTAAGTTCGTAAACGGAAAAATCCACTCCACCACCAATGTAAGGGCAGAAATGTCATTCCCCTCAATCCTAGAATTGGCACCATCCCTTCCCCTAACAAAACAGAAAAAACAGAGAACACCACCACTGCTAATGAGCACCCTATTTCCCCTGACCTCCATCCCCTCCCCATACCTCCCTCCCTTCCCTTGAACCCAAATGCAACAAATTCTAGAGCTATAAAGTGTATTTGTTATGTGCAAAATGTGAACCCGAAAGGATGAGAACAGTCTTATAGCTCCTTTTCTCTCTGATTCTATGCAAATGTTAACCCAAAATTGAGTGCAAAACAGACTGAAAACTGAAAACTAAGTGCATACTGATATGTGGCAACTGTGTATAACCTGTGACTTAGAACAGACTCAAAACTGAGTGCAGAAACTAAAATGACGCTTCATCTCAAGTCACAAAAGATACACATTCATCTCAAGTCACAAACTTAACTGAACTGAAGTCATGAAAGCAAAAAACTGCAGCAGCAGCACCACATTCGTAACAGTTACTAAATTGAACTGAAAATGGAAATGCAGATTCACATTAAACTGAACAAGACAGATTCCCACAGATTAGGTCAAGTGCAGATTTAACTGCTATTAGTTACAAAAAAATAGACCACATTATGGTTGTGCTATTAGTTACAAAAAAACATACCACATTATGGAGCTGCTGACCAAGTAAACAATCCATCGAAGTACCACCCCGAGGGAAAATGGAACATGGTCATTACGTAAGCCTCAAAACCATTGGAAACACCATAAATCAATCTTGGAAGACCAACCACCCTGTGAAAGGGTACAACCCTTTGAGGCAAAGATCCATCTTTGAGGAACAAGAATCCTATGTTATCAACTTTGTAAGGCTTTCTTGATTTATATTTTATACAGCCTAAAACGTAATCTCCGAGGCAAGACAATCAGTTCTTTTCTATTTAACTCTCTTTTCCTTTGAAAATCATAAAAAAATTGTTCCCCCACCAAAGGAGCCAAGCTCATTTACACATAATTCAGTCAATAGCATGTTTGCAAGCGATGGAAATCATTTCATGAGTACAATGGCTAGGATAGGTTGAAGAGAATTACCACAAACTGATTCTTGTGTGAGCTTGTGCATCTGTTGCATCTATAGCAAATCAATCTTGGATATTCTAACTTTGACAATCACTTCATTGATCAGTGGCTCTTTGATTGGGCACAAGTATAGTAGAGCCCATATATATCTTCTACACATAACAGATAATGAACATGTTTAGCAAGAAAAAAAAATACTCTTTTCTAATTAGAAAACCACCCAAGCTGACTTCATTCGAATTCATATAAATCAGCCAATCAGAACTTCATTAACAGGAACTATGAAATCAACAATATACTAATATAGTTCATTGAGGCATATCTACAAACACAAGGAAGTACTTGTAACCAAAAAAAAAAAACACATTAGCCGGACTATGATGGACACAGATAGCACTAATAACTCATCTTGTTATAGTTTATTAAACCCATGACTCGATTCCATTTCCTAATAATCCTAACCAATACACCTAAGACCCAATCGATTCCATTCCCTTCAGACGATAAACAGCAGATATAACCTGAGAGAGAAATAGATATAAGTTGTTGCTCTCGTTCAAACGAAATTATCGCGAAATCTTGGCAGAAATTGTGAAGCTACTTCAAAATTATTAGCAAAGCTATGTCAAAGTGCATATTACGATGTTCACCATCTTGCTCTGAAGTGTTTTCTCTCCAAAACTCTTACTTTCTGTTTCAATAGAAGCCAATCAACTAAGTCATATGCAGAAAACTTCTTATATTCACCAATACGAGGTCATTAGTCATAAATAGCGAGGGAATTTTTCAGTATTTCTCTTTCTTTTTGTTAAAAATTCCTTTTGCAAGAATCATTAGACCACCAAAAACCTAAACAAAAGCCCCAATACAATATCAATTACAAATATAGAATTTCGAGAAAAATAGAGAATTGTTTGGAATGAGTCAACACAAAAGCCCCAATATTTTTTTGGAATGAAAACTGATACTCCGATAAATAAAATCCAAACCCTCTAAGTGCATTATCTGTGCAAATCCTTAGATGGTTATCACAAACTAATACTTACCGATTAAAACCCTAGCCTTGTATTTGGGCAACAACTGAATGAAAAAAATCAAATCAAACCTGGTAAGGACTCTCCGAGCAATGAATGTTTGCTTCAACTGGTGCAATATTACCGAATATTGCTTTGATTCTCCTTGACTATGGAATGAGGAAGCAGAAGTATGAAGAAGATGAGGCGATTAGTAAGAAACAGATGTTAATCGGTCGGAAATTAAGAGAAATAGAGAACAAGGGACAAACCTGTTCCTCTCGATTAAAACCATAGAATACCTAAAAGATCGATCCATTAGAAACCATCACCAGTTCGCACAGAAATCTTGTAGCAACTCGAACGAAACAATTGGTAGATATGGCGCCTATAGTTTTGGTGGAACCGATTGAAATTTTCGGGAAGGGCAGAGTGCGATTTTGGGGGCAACGATTGGCGCTTATAATTTTGGTTGAAGTGTGGAACGCTGTTTTTCATTTTGGAAAAGAGTGGAACGCTATTGAAGACTTCTGGAACCCTATAATAAATTAGGGCGCGAGTGTTTCCTTTAAACCTAATGGCTGAACGCTATAATTTCCTCTCTACAATAGCATTTAAAATAAAACGCTATAAACTTTTGCTATTAAAAGCGGAATTTGTTGTAGTGTTTTGAACTTCCTCCACTCCAAACACCAAAGCCCTCCTTTTATCTTTGGCTACAGAAACTGAAACAGACTACGCCAGGAAGGTAGCTGAACGTCCATGCGTCAAATGACTCAAATCTAGGAAAACAAAGAGAACACACGCACAAGAAAGGTATGAAGAGACAATGTGTATGTAAACGACACTAGAGTATACTGAAGCGTAGGCTGATTCTTACATCTTTCTCCGGTTAGTTCGTGGAGTCAATACATAAGCATATAAGCCTCCAAAATTCCAAAAGTGACATGTTCCTTGGAATCATAAACCTCTTTAGAGCCTTTGAAGCATAATTATTCAGCAGTTAGGGTAGTTTCCCAAAAGTTCTAAAAATGCTAAAAGTGCTAGAGGGGCTTTTTTTCTTAGTATTTTGCAAAGGAAAAAAGCACCTTTAGTGATGAAAAAAAGACTTAGTACTTTTAGCCAAAACGGGAAACTACCCCTTAATCTGGTCCCTAGTTGACTAGTCAAATACCTAACATACAACTGATTGCCAATCATCTCTAACACTTCAAACTAGATGACCGAAATCTGATGTTGTAGATTCAGGCTCTTGCTCATCCTTCCTTTGTTTCTTTACGCTCCTTATAAAGAGTATCCACTTCACTGCTGCAGACCGCTACAGAGAAGAATTCCCAAAGCTTGACACAACAAAGGAAAATAGAATAATAAAAAACAATTCACCATTCGATGTCAGGGCAGCAAAAATGAGATGTTGAACCGCTTATCTTGAATTGCCATGATGCTTGCTACACCGTTTCATAATTAATAGATCGATAAGATAAAAGATTATATCATCAGTCATTTTTCTTTTTCTTTTTCTTTTTTGGAAAATTATCTTCTTGATGTGATTATGAATTTACATTGTAATCATTTTGCTTTTAATAATGTATGAGATGCAGAAACTAACGAAAACAAAACCCAATCACATGAGACACCTCATGCGAGCTATGTCCACAGTCGTTGCAACAGTTTAACTATCACGAAATAGAGAATACAATGCATCGGAGTTCGCCAATCGCTGCAATACAGTTTTATTCGCACGACACATAGCTTAATGTACAGTAATACCAGGGTGAAGACTTCATAAGTATCAACAATACCAGCTTGAACTTGTTCATGAAGGCGAATTAAAAGTGTAGAAGTTTGGATCCATATTCAACACGTCCATCCTTGGAGGTCTCTTGACAGCAATACAGATTAGACAGCTCTACAACTAGATTTACACATGCGAAAACAATATTTTTTTTTAACCAAAAAAACTGCATAGACTGCATTCCTATGAGCAGACAATTAAGAAATCCATCAGTATTGAGACTTGAGATGGCCAAGTTGGTCAAGCGCACCAGGCTATGGCCTAGAGGCTATGTTTTCAGAAAATAAATAAATGAAGACATTTCTTTGATTAGCCTATGGAGATGGCTGGCGGCATATTTCTCACCAGCAGCAATAAGTTATGACAGCTCCGATATTACTAAGTATAGAAGTTCATGGAGGACCATTTGAAATTTCTTCACATTATGCACTAAAACGCAGACACAAGATACCAGGAAAAACTATCACCACATAAGTCAGTGCAGCTGCCAAGAGTAATCCACAGATACCCATACACGCAGCAAAAAATTTAAGCCATTAATCCAAATATGCAGAGATGAACAATAAAGCAAAGATGCATCTTATGATGTGTCAACCGAACCAGTAATAAACCAACTCTTAAGTATCCGAACATAAAGGAGGATGACTGCCAATACATGTAACATGCATAGAATGTCTGCAAATAAGTAGGTGTCTTAAACTATGTCGACAGCAACTTCACTTTCCGATATACTGTCAACTACTAGCACACTTTGAATCTGTTATCCCTTATTCCGATCATTGCACTAAGTCATTTAAGTGTTACAATAGTATGAAACTTCCCAAGGTTTCAAATTCATCCCCTGCCATGTTTCTACAATAACTAACTATCAATTACGATATGAAATTTGATCTAGTCATTCTCATCCAAAATGCACCAAACAATTTGAATTAAAAACTATCGTCAAAACGCGTAACACAAATTATCACAACTAAATTTCATTCAAATATATATCTTCTAACATAATAGTCAACAAGAAAAAAATTCCCTGGTATTACATGGAAAAAATTACCACAATCGCCACCGCCAAAAAAGACCTCTAAGCCATTCTTCCCTCCAAATCAAAAACTCAATCACTAATCAACAACAACTGACAAAATCAACGATGCCCCAAACCCGTGTCTAATCCTCTCCTTCGATTCTCCTCCGCTTCTTCTCCTTTTTCAAACTACTCTCCTCGCTCTTCCTCCTCTTCTTATGCCTCTTGCCCTCGCTACCTTCGTTCTCTTCTTGCTTCACCGTTTCTCCATCTAATGTACTACCCTCATGCTCAGGTTTTCTCGGCTTCCGAACGGGTTTGGAAGCCTTGAGGTCTTTGTGGAGCTGAACCAGCTCGTCGAACGAGGCCGAAGCGCGCCTCAGGTACGACGACACTGCTTGGGAAGCTCCGGTCTCGGCGTGGACGAACTTGGATAGGACTTTGGATGCTTTGGATAGGGAGATTTCCTTCGTTGATGTGATTTTCCCTGATGTGGATTTCATAGTAGTACAGTGGTACAGGGTAGAAGCCTGTAAAGCAACCGCTCCGGGACCCCAAAAAATCAACGAGCAGATCGTCTAGAGAGAGGAGACGAACACACACAGTGAGAGAGAGAGAGAGAGAGAGAGAGAGAGAGAGAGAGTCTTCTTGTTGGCGGAGCCGCGGCCGATGAATAACAAATTAGGGTTGGAGCGTATTTAGGGGTAATTACAATTTGCAGGTTTTGACCCTCTGAGTTTTGAAGATTACATGTTTAACTCACAAACAAACTTGGGAAAAAATCTATCTAGTGTCAATAATTTTCGGGTAAATTACACTGACCTGCCCTGATGGAGAATGGATGCAATATATGGACAAATATTTTAGGGCGCCGCTATTCGCAATCCTCTATTTACTCCCGTAGCCCACTAAATTTCGGTAAATGATTGTTGAAAATCATAAATAACATTTCGGTAAATTGCTGTTGAAAACAAGATTATATTTCGGTAACTACATGTCGAAAATATGTTCAACTTTCAGTAAACAACTGCCGAACATGCGTTTTCGGTAAACATCTGTTGAAAAAAATATTATATTTTGGTAATTGGATGCTGAAAATATATCTTAATTTCGGTAACTAACTGTTGAGTATAATTGAAAATTTTTAATGGGCTATGAGAGTAAATAGAGGGCTGCGAATAGCAGCGCCCATATTTTATAGTAATCTATTTTTTTTTCACTTTTTGAAGAATTACAGAGGAACTCATTGTTCTTTTTAGAGATTTCGTCTCCAGAATGAAACTGTGATATTCATATTTAAAGACCACATCTTTAAAAAAAAACGACGATGAGTTCTTCAAAATTCTCACAAAAAGTATAAAAAGTACAGAAAATACTACCTCCGTCCCAAAATGTTTGTTCAGTCCGCAAAACAAGGACTAAAAAATAATGCATTTCTTTCGTAAAAATCCAAATATTTTTCATAAATTAAAAGAACTCATTGATATCTAGTGAATTGTTGAAAAAATTTAAATTCTTCTTGCAAAAATTGTATTATTTTTACGTTTTCGTTTTGGGGACCGGACAAACATTATGGGACTGAGAGAGTATGAGATAAGTCACAGAATCTCTCTTCAATATGTCACATCCATTTCACATTTTGAAAAAATTGAGATGGATTGAAGATGCTCAAAGGATGTTAAATTTGATGCATAAGAACCTTAGCAAAACAAGATCTTATCTAATTTGTGGATTTTATACGAGACAACTAAAACAATTATTTTAAGCTTATTGAATGACTCGGATCCCGAGGTGCGCCCTACACGACCATTGGAATGGTATGGAAGGGAGAAGGAAAATTTTAAGGGCTGAGCTATTTGCAACCACAAATTTTCTATACTTAGCATGTTCTAAGCCTAACCCACAAATCTTATAACAATTTCCTATATACAACTTAACAAATATCCATGAACTTCCCAAAATACCCTCCCTTTTGCCCCTTCTCTCTCTCCTATTTTCTCTTCTACTTAACACCACCACCACCGCCTCACCCACCACCACCACCACCACCTCCATAATCACCGCCTCCACCACCAAATTGGATTCGAAACTAGACTCCAATCTATGTTCGAAACTCCAAACCCTATTAGAAAACCAGTAAAATCAAAACTCTAATAAACCAGATAAAGCAAAACCTCAAACCACCACCAACCAGACTTGCCATCACCGCCTCCTTTATATAGTAACACCACCTCCTTCAAATTTTTTCCAGACACAAACCGACATAGTTGGATACAAATTCTCGGAAAACTTTAGAGAATTTTAGGTTTTAAAACTCAAAAATAATTACAAAATTCGAATTCTAATACCTGAAAATCTTAGACATATTTAGGTTTTGATTTTCGAATCGTTTTAGAAATAGATTCATACTTGAAAATCAGTCCATCGTGCATTACCAAAATGCGCGATGTTAATTGCGCATGTACGGAATGCGCTTTACAGAGAATGACCAAGCTGGAGGCGGTTGAAGAAGATGAGGTCAGGGTCGGAGAGGTCACCTACCAGAATGAAAGAATCCTTCGAAGACCTCAAAATACTAAAGGAAATTGAGGGGATCTTGCCAGAGCGGGGGTCGGGTTTTTCGGAAGTAGGAATCACCTCGCCGATCGTGGGTGGGCCAGAGGGAGGTAGACTGGGAGGAGTGGTGTTGTGTTGTGTTGCTGGTTGATGGTGGAATGTGGGAGGTGGAGGTTTTGGTTATGGGGGAGGTGGGATGGAGGGAGGAAGATGATTGGTGGGGTGGGGTGGAGTGGATGTTTGTGGTTGTACTTAATAATAGTAGGGGTATTTTTGTTCATTTTTTTAAGGGCATTTTTGTCCGAAAGTGATTAATTTTAGAATAGGCTACGTATAGAAAAATTGTGGTTGCAATTAGCTCGGCCCAATTTTAAAGTCAATTATTCTAGGACCACACCTAAAACATACACCCATATATACACCCACACACATGTGTGGGTGTGTATATAGGTGTGTTGGGAAAAAATTTGCTAAAAGATTTAGCTCCGAAGTTTCGATCCAGATAAAAGATTTGCTAAAAGATTTGTACCCCTAGTTCCAGTCCTCCAGATAAAAGTGTTTTGGACCTTAGTATATGTCATGTTTCTTTCAGCACAGGACTTCAAGATGTCATGGGCACCAGTAATGCTACCCACACAGATTTTGTGCACAGATTTTTTGTGGGGCCCACTACAGGTTCCATACAAATAATCCGATCCGTTCATTAAATGTAAAACGTTTTTTCAAGGGCCCCCGCCAAATATCAGCTCAATCCGATATCTATAAGTCTTTGATTCAATCATTTAACTTTTCATTATCCTGAGATTCGAATGAAAAGTTAAATGATTGAATCAAGCATCTATGAGTATCAGATTGAGCTGATTTTTTGCAAGGGCCCTTGAAAAAATGTTTTACATTTAATGAACGGCTCAGATTATTTTTGTGGGACCCGTAGTGGGCCCCACACAAAATCTGTGCACAAAATCTGTGTGTGTAGCATTACTGCATGGGCACTGAAGGAATTAATGGGCGTAAAACGACCAGTAATCATGTTATGGAAGTGCAGCAAGTCATCGGAATTGAAGCTGCAAGAAGGTGTATAATTGAAGAGATAAAATACACGATGGCAAGTCATGGAATGACCATAGATCTACGACATATGATGCTTTTGGCAGATCTCATGACATTTAAGGTGTGTAATTTTTTCCTTGGAAAGCTATCTTTTCTTACTTTTTTGGTACTAATCCCATGACATTAAATTGGGGTCTGTAGTCTAGACGTTTATTCTGAGGAAATAAATGTATATTCGTTTTTGTTGATGGCAATTGTATCAGGGTGAAGTTCTCGGAATCACTAGATATGGGATTCAGAAAATGAAAGAGAGTGTACTGATGTTGGCTTCATTTGAGAAGACAGCTGATCACCTTTTCAATGCTTCTGTGAATGGGAGAGATGACAAGATTGAAGGAGTTAGTGAATGCATCATTATGGGCATACCAATGCAGATAGGCACTGGAACACTTAAAGTGATGCAAAGGTATGTGAAACATTTGGTAGGCAAGGAAGGGAAAATATATGCGTAACAGTACGTGTACAAATTTTTCTATGGATGTTCTCCATCAGTTGCATGAGTTTTCTCCTGCTAAATGCTTGTCCTTACCCATCGCTAGACCACGGGATACTTCCCCTAAAGTAGAACACGATGCGTATGAAAATCTAACACAATACTTCTTAAAGAAGGATGATAGAGGGCAGGAAAGTCATGACGCTAAAGTTTGGGGGTAAATGAAAAATATGTTTATGCAAAGATTCTCAAGAGCAGCTTTAGGTGATGTTTCTCTTAGCTTTTTGGGCATTTTGTCATTCAAAAAATTTCGCGTTTATTAGTTTTGTACCAAACTTTTGTGGATTATTTATTCGTCTCGACGAGAGGAATTGAGCTTTTGGGCTTTGTCTTGGATGGTTGATATTTTCAAAAATATTTGGGTAAAAGTCATAAATTGGCTTTGTTTGGTTTACATTTTTGAAAGTTATTTTGAGAGTTGAAGTGTTAATGAGTGGAGAGAGATAGAGAGAAAGATTTATTGAAAACTGTGCCGAAAGTTAAAAGTAACTCTCAGAATGTTAAACCAAACGGAGAGAGATGTTTAACTTTTCCGATTCGTCTTAACGAGACGAACCAATAATCCACAAAAGTATAACACAAGACTGAAAAAAGAGAAATTTGAACAAAGACAACTCAAAATGCCCAAAAAACTCCCAAAAAAAGTAGGAGAAACACCACCTTAATGGTCTCTCCACCTAGCAAGAAGATGAAATTAGGACACTTAAGACAAATTCTTATCGATTGTTAGTTAAATATATCAACCAGGCTTTAAGAGTTTAGCCACCCGGATAAACTTTTTTTCTATGCCCCTTTCTCGGATGAATAGTAGGTTATTATCACTGCATTGCATTATTGATGAGTAGGAATCTAATTTCACAATGGCAAGGGTTTAGTAGCCCATGTAAGGTCCATACCACAACTGTGACAATTGGCACAACGGTTGTATAGCTACAATCATATGTTATGACGTCAACTATGGAAAAAGTTGGTACCCTTGGTGATGGGTTGGGGTGAAGTTAGGGTTCTGTAGTTTCTTCTAACATTTAAAATTTAAAAGGGTCTGTACCACTGTTATGTATTGCACTCTGTGGTTGGATAACTAGGCATACAAAGTACTAACCATGTGGCACTTGAAGAATGATTTGAAAATTAGCAAATATAACAGAAATGAAGCATCTTGATGGTGAAGTATTATTTAATGACTTCCAAAAAAGTAGAATTATTGATCACTTGGGCATGACATTCAGAACCATTTGTGCTGCTAAAAGGGTTGCTGGCAGTCTGCTATGCTGATAAGGAAGCAGTTTATGCTGTCCCGGATTTGTGAGTCCACTCTAGGCCCTCTTCTATGGGCCAAACTGTTCATCTTGCCTAGCTATTGAGCAGACCATCCATACAAGAAATCCAATTGATTGAACATTGGTAGTCACATGACCGTTTACGTTTTGTCCTAAGAAAAAGGGCAGTTTATTCGCGATCTCATCATGTGGCTACAAATGGATAATTGGCCTTGATTATCTGTTTGGCAGGGTAGTTGACGAGCGACTCTGATCACTGAGCTCAACAGCAGACAATGTTGCCCTTATGGGCATTGAGCATTGAATTGTCCTTTTCCTAGCTTTTGACTGCATACTTTCTAGTCTGCTTGCTGACTTTTATACTTGCATTTAATTGTGTTCTCTTTTAACAGAGTTGATGAGCAGCCGAATCCTGGACTTGATCCAATGCTATAAGACAAAAATGCAAAGTGTAATTCATAGTGACATGGATGTGCTTCCTTATGTTTTCACATGATTGGAGCCAGAGACATGCCCAGAAAGGTCAAAATGGAGATGCGTTACTTGTTCTCTTCGAACTTTTTGTCACTCTTATGGTTTGAGTGAGTTTTTTGAAATTGCTCCTTTGGCCTAAGTTATGACAAATTGTGCAGATGGCCAGAGTGCATGAACAACTATCGCACACTTGACCTTTATATCAAAGTTGTATTATGCGAATGAAATAAGTGTATTAGTGGTGAATGACACATCCATCTGTTTGTAGTAGTTATATCCTTTACTTTTTTGTTCTTTCTTTGCTCTCAAAGGTGTTGCGACACCAACACCTTTGAGAGCATGTCAATGGCAATTCTCGTCATTAGATAAGAACTTATCTGGTTATTTGGTCTTCTTTCAACTTTTTCACCATCCCCATTGTCTCACAACATCATGGAGAGGGCTAAAAATGACTCCAGCAGGGGAGTAACAGAAGGTATTGGAATTTCTACTTTCTTTTTTGTATCGTTGGCTACAAACCCTCGGACAGGCATCACGATAAAGAAAATTGAGAAAAATCTCCGGAGGGATATGAAAATCCAAGAACGGGCAAAAGGTTCTTGTTAATGGTTTTGGCAAGCCAATCAGGAGCTTCATCAACGAATCAGCTTGTGGCATGCAAAAGTCTAGGTATCAATGGGGTTTTTTTTCTTCTTTTAAATGTATCTATTCTTTACAAAATTTTAGAAATAGACTTGTTAATTGGAAATTATTGGATCGTGTTAGTATATTCTCCCCCTAAAAACCTGTGTGTGGCCAATGAAAGGCCTGATTTTTCCTACAATATACTTGCCTCTCTGAGGCTTATTATTCTTATTTTTGCAAGGGGAAATGGTGTTTACAGCATGAAATAAAGCAAGTCTACTTGAGTTCCATGCGTGGTTTTATGCTAAACTCATATGGCTAAACATGTTTACTAACTAGTTTTAGGACTGTTAAACGAACCAAACCACTCACGTTCGCTCGTTTAATGCAACAAACCGAGCTTGAATATTTTTTGAAGATCGTTAAGCTTTCACACCAAGATGAAACAAGTAACTATTCGGCTTGTTCGACTTGCAATGTTCAAAAAATTCAAGCTACTCGAGATCAATTCATGATTGGCTCGATTAAAGCTCGTTTGAGATCGCTTCATCTCATAAATAAACTACGCTTGAATAGATTCTCAAAGCTCATTATGGTTTTAAAGCAAACTTATTAAACAATTAACTGTTGAGCTCGTTCGGTTCCTTCATCAGTCCTGGCTAGCTTAATGTCCAATTGCACGTGTCGGATACATTGTCATATTCAAGTAATGAAAGAGTAACATAATCAAGTCCACTTTGTGGTCATGTTGATTAGAGTGATGGTGATATCATATAGACTGGAGAGGCTAAAAGAATTAAAGAGTTCAAAAATAAGACTAAAACTCTAAAAAAGAACAAGAATGGGCAACAGAATTGCCCGTTTGTATAAAATTCCCCGCTACTGCCTCCGGTAGGATTCTGGGCCGTGTCTCAGTCCCAATGTGGCTAATCAGAGCAAGCCCCTCGGACGTTTTCCTGGTTTTGCTCCTCAACCTATGGTGTATTAGCAGCCGTTTGCGGCTCTTGTTCTTTCCTAAAGAGCAGGTTCTTAGGCGTTACTCACCTGATGCAATGAATGCTTTTGTCCTACTTCTACGTCTCCGAGCTATATACCCCAGGCTAATCCTGAATAAATGAAAATTTGACGAATAACTGACAGATTTCGGTCTTGACTGAAAAGCTTTCAGACCTTGTGTGAGCAAGTCATACTAACAACTTGTTGGTCTGTAACTATCAAAAAAACTTATTACCGGACTAATCATCTTAATAAACTAACTTCGCCTTTCGAAAAAAAATCAGAGCAATGCAATTAGTCAAGATGAAAGAACAAAACACGTTAAATAGAATATAAAACCCCCAAACAGAAATTCTTGAACACAGATTATCTAAAAGGGATCCATTTCTGGTATAGGTTTCCCTCCATGGACCATTTAACCGCGAAACGAAAACCTGGGCGAAGGTATAAAATGTCTAACAGTATAAACTCAGAATTTTTTTCCCTTCTCTGAGTACTAAATGCTATCGACTGAACACGGTTCAAAACATAATCTTTAGTTGCTTGCGATATGTATTTCTTATGTCCCAGATAACATGCTTATGGTCACCAGTGAGACACCATGAACCAGTATGCATGCTGGCAAAAGAATTAGTCACCAGCTCAGCAAAAGAACATAGAACGCGCAACATCCTTGTGCAATCTCGGAAGCTTGGGAGCAGCTGGACTTCCTTTTCGTTCTGAAGGCGATCCGGAGGAATCCTCAAAGTTGACGAATTGCCCCATTTGTTTGGCAGCATGGTGTGCATATTTGACAGGTGCAACTAGAAAAAAGAGAGGCCAAAGTAGGTTTTGAAGTTCCATTTTACAAAAGGAAAGAACGAAAAACGCAAGTTCTAACGAGGGGAACATACCAATTGAGATTGCAGTAGTGCTCCTTTGGTATCTGGATAGGGCAAAGATGAATAAATAGGGCTGATCAGAAGTTAAAACTGCAGAAACAACTTAGGAAGGAAAAAAGGGATTGGTTGAAAGCTTACATGTATGACAACGAGTGGACGAAATCCTGCAGCTGATCAGGAGAGAAACCAATCTCATCAAGCAAGACATGATAGTGTGCAGGCCGTGAAGTTCCCTTTCATTTGAAACCAACAAAAAAAGAAAAAGCAAAAAATTGATTAGAAAAGGGCAGGAAAGAAAGTAAAGGTTACCGAGGAAATATAGGAAAGATTGATCTCAAGTTGTTGTTTGGGGAAAAAATTCAAAAAACAAATACACAAGTAACATAACAACATTGATTAAGATGGCCTATATGGATGACTTGAGTTGATTCCACATTTTGGAATTCAAAGGTAAATAGAAGATTCTAAAGCACGGTAATTTCCCTCGGTATTCTAAAAACCAAATTATGATCATGACACAGGAAACATGGTTAATTGGACCAAATTGCGGGCATGTTATACAATTGAAATGAATAAAAGGTAGTAGCTTACTATCATCCCTGCATGAGCACACATGTAAAAATCATAGCTCCTCGGATGCACAATTTTTGTGTCAACAATTGTACCTGCAAATAATACTAGTTGACATGATTGCGTATGCTGTAGAGAGTGACATTGGTGTAAAGCAGCTTAGATTAGGTAAACGAATTTAACCAAACAAATGCTACAAAGAAACAGACCAGGAGGTACGTTTTTTGAGCCACGTTCTTGAAATAGCTTTGTGTGGTGTCTCTTTTGAGCCACAATCACCGTGAACTTGGGAATGTCACCTTTACCGAGATGCTTGTAGGCCTACGGTAACCTCAAAGTGAGAAACATAAAACTGAAAACATTAAGGTTGCTTTCGGATAATGGATCTGAGAAGTGATTTCTAGACATGGTGGAAAAGTTAAACAGAAAGGTAACAAGACAGTGAACTGTGAATTTGGTTCTTGTTTTTGTTTGGTTTCTTTATCATTTTCACTTCCATAAAAACCCCTCCACAAATCCATGATCCAAGCAAAGAAAGGTCCTATCACTGTTAGCAGAGCCTAAAGTCGCCTATAGTCCTAATCCATGCCGGATAACAAATGAAGCACCAAACAAACAAATTCCTTAGACATCTGTTGTAAATTCACTGCAATCCATGAGAGCCGCACCAGGGCCAGGTGTGGGGATACTAGATAGTCTCTTGTGTCGACATTTGGAAAAGAAAATTGTAACAGGCCAAAATAGAAATCATTCAAGTCAAAATAGTAAGATAAAATAGAAAAGAAAAGAAAGAACCTTTATGATATCATCCAGCTCGCCGGTCAACACTTGATTAAATTGTGATTCGCTCACTCCATCCCTAGAAGAAATTAAGGTATTGCTCAGCAAGGCAAAGAATCATGAGGTAATGAGTTGCAAAACTTGATGAAATCACACAGTCAATAAACATGTTCCTAAGAAAAGAATACTCCTAAATATACTTAATGCATCTTGTCTTGAGGAGTTCAACACAGGATTCAAAACTAAATGCTATAAAATGGAATGCTTTAACACTTGGTACTTTACTCTCAAGGTTGGGTTGTACAACAAAAATACGAAAATGAAAAAAGAAAAGGAAAACAAATAAATGCAGCAAAGTTGACTAACATTTTAACTTAAAATCCAAGCATGGGCAAGGCCAATGCAGAATTGGGGAGAAAAAACCAGATAGATGGAAAAGGCTTCCAGATTATTGAGTTAAAATGGTAAGTAGAAGAGGACAACATGGAATGAAATTATCATATTTCTTGAAGTTACTTTGATATCTCACAAGACTATAAACAAAAGTTGCATGATGAAGCCAAGCATTCACATTTTTCAATGTGAATCAGAGAAAAGAAGAAAATACAGGAACTGGATATAATCGCATAACTTTCTCGCGACAAAATCGTTTGCCCTCCATAAAACTGACAGAAACTATATGAATATCAATGGATTTACAGTAACTTCACAGGGATACCTGAATAAGATTATCTGAGCTGGTTTGTGTTCTGCGCTAGTTAGATAGAAATCCATCAATAGTTCCCTGCATGGAAGTGAGCAAACATACTTCTTAAGGAGAAAGATGGATCTTGGATTCCATGTCTGTGTTATAAGTTCAATTTATACTACCGGGAAACTCCATTACGTTTCAAGTACCTCATAATACCATCATCACCTCCATTTGCTAATGGTTTAAACAAAGATTCAATCATTTCCACTTTCGGTGATTGTGTTCGTACAGCTGCTCGATACCTTGATATCAGTGGCCAAGATAGAGATCCAACAACCTAAAACAATCATCACGTTGGATGGGAAGCAAAATAATTACTACTCCATCCCTTATTTGGAAAGCCAATGAAAACAGTGTTTGAATTTCCAAAAGTGTTTTAAAAGTGGTGGTTTATGGCAATGTTGAAAAGGAAAATCTAACTTTTTAGTGGACATACATTTAATGAATTCAAAATTTGGAAGTCCCGAAATGAACAAACAAGGGAGGGAGGGAGGGAGTACACAACACACAATTTTACAAAGTGATTCACGTCAATCTTGCGAGGAAGTTATCACATCAAATTACCGAAGCTATCGATGGAGTATTCGATCCGGAAGGCCCATGAGAGACGTCCATCCCCAAAATCATGGTTGGAGTATCTTTTATTAGGGGCACCCAAGAATTTATCGGGGGCTCACCAAGGAAAGGCTCTATCTCTATGGCCAACAATGAGTTTATCCCTCCAAGCTACAAAAAAAAAAACAGACAAGATTAATAACTGAAAGTGCAAGGTGAATGAAAGGAACAATAGCGCTAAATTTTCATGAGCTTTTTCATACCTTTGCATTAATCTTGAGAATGACATTTGTAAGATATTGACCATTGATGTTGATCTTGGAAGGGGAAAGACATTGAGTGGCTATTCCTTTGTCACACAGACATATTTTCTTCCAAGGTCCTTGACAAAAATAAACAGAACATAGTATCTTGTACACCAAATTGCCTTCAAAAAATCAAAGAAATCGAAGTAATAGAAGTCAGCCTCACCGTAGATGTCAGAAGTTTTTCGCTCTGGCAAGATGCAAAGAAGAAATTGAGGACGACGGCTAGGAAATTTAGAAACAATCTTTTCAAACATCTTTTCTACTCGTACGACAGGGCTGGAGCTTCCGTATCGTGGATCTTCCTCAATTAGTGTATGTGGACCTTTGATATGCTGAGCATAAAGAAAACAAATGTTTCTGTCAAACATAACATAGTGAAACAAGAGTGCCATCAGAGAAATGAGTTATCGGGTAACGTACAAGACCCTTGTTCCTTGCACAATTGATGAGCTCTCTGGAAAGATGACTTGTATCACAACAAGTAGAGAAGTTGATGACTGCCCACCATTCTATTGGGATAGGGTTCAAGAGTTGCTTCAAAGAGTAAAAGGTGAATCATATTAGGTTCTAGAATTGATGGGGCATCAAGTTCTGCCAACACCTATAGTGGAGAGGTTTTCTCTTCCTCTGTTGGAAGGAAACCAAGGGAATACCTTGTTGTAATAGTTCCATCGCCCATTTTGGGGTATGCAATCTTCACCTTTACCAAACTTCAACTGCAAATTGAAGATAAATTCAAGTAAAAGAAAATCGTAGCTTAAAATTTGATTAGGAAATCAAACCTGCAATAAAATCAGAATACAATTGGTAATTGATTTGGTATACGAAACATCCTTCAACACGAATTCAAACTTTACCCTGGGCGCCTCAAGAACACGGCCATCAACTTGAGTAAGCTGTTTTTCAATTGAAATGCCACAAGCAGCTAGGAGAGGATCACTGTCGAATCGGCAATTTCTCACAGCCTACCGAATTAAGTGCATAGTAAGATTGCAACATGAAAGAACAAGAAAACACATAAAGATTGCAAGATATCGTACATTCGTCAAAGCTTGTATGCATTCCTGTGGCTCTTGCCTTGACTTGTCAAGTAAAGATGCTCTCTGTGTTGGAGATAGTTCCTTTGTATAGCGTTGAAAAGAGACAAGGTTGCAAAGCTGGAGACACGGAAACAGCATAAAAAGGATTATTTAGAGAGGAAAAGAAAGGGTTTTGAAACTACGTTAAAGTATCAAGGAACATAATTTTGCATACTTCCAGTGGAAGACAGTTGGTACTTTTCCTGCTCACGTTCAGGCATGGCATGTCTGCGGAGTACGTGAGTTGTATTTTATGATGTTTGGCAAAATATTCATACACAGAAATCTCCACAGTCTTCTCTCCATCATCTCCCCCATCACCATTCTTTACTTTCCAAGAAAAACTTGAAGAAACAATAAAAAGTATCACAAGTATCCTAACTGGAACGTAACAGAAGGGGAACATGTAAAGTAAATAAGCACTTACTATTGCTGATTGCAAGGCATTTCACTCAAGCCTACGATCCTAAATTCCATGTTGGTGTGCCTTGTTCGAACCCTCATAGTTTTTAGCATTTCGTTAGCCTGTTTTGTGCCCAAAAAAATTGCAGTTCAATAAACAGAAATACGAAAAAATAAATGATAGGACACATAACTAGCTAGTTTTACTTCCTTTGCCCAGTCAATGTTGCAAGGTTTCTTAGCATCCTGCTTCGCCAGCAGGAAGTCAATCACTGGTCCAGGTGTAACAATCATGGTTGCAGATACGTCTTGTGAGCATAACAAAAGGGTAAGAACAATGAGCCGGTTTCAACAAAAGGGTAAAAACTAAAAACAATGAGCCAGTTACCACAAAAGAACACAACGGCAGAGTTATACCCATATTTAGAGACAAACCACCATGAGTTGCACGAAAGCTGGAGTATAACCCCTGACAGCGAGTTACACCTCCTCCAATGTCGGTGAAGTTCCTTGGGTCATCGTGAAAGAATGACTGCCTCACTAAAAGGCAACCCCTGATTTCAGAAACCGTAAATTCAATCAGCAGTGGATAGACCCTTTTGTGTGTGGACTTAAGAAACAAAATAGAAGCGGAATTAAAAATGCCTGTCAGATGCTTGCTGCTGCAATATAGTGTCAAGCACTCTCAATGGATCTTGAGCATGTTTTGCCTTGGATCCTTGGAGCGCAAGAGAAATGGACCTCAGGGGTATTTTTGCAGCATAACTGATTTCCACCTTGAAAATTTTAGGCTGAAAAGAATGCTTGGACCTCTTACTATACTCACTATTGTTCCCTCTGTGAGAAGAGCTGTCACTACCCAGTACCAAACAAGGGAGAATGAATGTATGTCGTGGAACAATACGTAGTATATATACGAAAGCAATGTAACTAAATAATATGATGATACAAACAAAAGACACACCGTTTTGCAAATGACTCCTCCAGCACCACTGCAAACTCTAATCTATTTCCATGTAAAGGGCCCACTGTGTACAAACTTTGTTCTCCATCATATGCATATCTTCTCCCAGCAAGTTCAGAAAAGTATGTTTGGTAAAGTTTATCGACAACTTTTCTCTTCAGTCCCTTTATCAAAACAGCTTCATTGTCCCCCCAAGTTATAGAAACCTACATATCGTATAGCACATTAAGTGTCACGCTGGACCATTGTGGACTAAAAACATCACATATGAGAGAAGACAAGCTTACAGTGTACTGGTAAAATGATTTATTGGGGCATTTGATAGAAGCTTTGAAGTGGTTCACCACCAAAGAAATGGGTCGCCCGGCAGCACCAAACCCCTGCCTACTGATTATGGAATGCTTGGGAGTGTCCAGTTTCTCTGGCTTCACAGTTGGTGATTTGATTGCTGGTCGTGGAGGCAGTGATAGTGGGGACCCACCTGCCTCTTTTTCCATCTTTTACTTTGATTCAGTGATATACAAAATCTAAGGCAAACCAAATACGCGGACATTATGTTAGCTAAAATGAATTACCATTCAAGGGAAGAGTTTTATAAGCTGATTAACAGTGCTAAGTGCGATGTTACAAAATACCACGAAATGCACTCTCAAATGTAATTCGAACAAATTTTAGGAAGCAAATAAGATGATCACACCTACATATCGTGTTTCCAAGTAAGGTACACAGCATGAAACACGATATAGAAGAGGAATTAAAGCAAGCATGCTCATTTCAAATTTCAAATGATGCCATTTAACTATAGTAATGCGGAAACACAAACCGCCAAATCTCAAACGCTAATACAACAAAAATCATGTGTTAGTTTAAGAACATGACATTGACTCTCGTTTAATCAAACATAGTTTTGGTTTGATTCTTTAGGGGATCGTTTGACTTGACGCTCATTACGCTCATTATACAAGAGGACAAAGATATCTCACTTCGCCCTGTCCCTCTAGCAAGGCAAGTTGATGATAACGAGAAAGAGAGTGAGACTTGCGATGCTTGAAGAAGGTTTGTGACAAGAACTCGGTAATTTGCTTTAAGCTTGGGCGGGCGATAATGTAGTTTTTCATCTTTGTTACTAACAAAAACCAACCAAACAAACAGTGTGATTTCCCAAGTTAATCATTTTTTGAAATGGTTTCACAAGTCCTCACCCTCTCCTTCGGGCTTTCTTCTTCGATCCTTTAGTTTCTTCTTCTAACTTATGCAATCCTTCTCTATCAACTGAGTGGATTTTCACCTATTAATTACCAGCCTTTTCTGAACAAACTTGATTCTTACCAGCTGTTATGGAGGCTGTTTTTTTTTTCGTTCACCCTCCCACTTGTTTTCTCCTCACTCATGGAGGCCTTTCTATTTATCTTAACTTGTACTTCAAAATCAGTTGTACCAATTTCATTTCTCAATCTTAGGAGAAGTCTAGAATCATTTCACAGTTCTCATCCACTCTAGAACTTTTTCGTATGTTCAAGACAACTGAATTTCTATAAGTCTATACCAACATTGTAGAATGCCAAAAGTGGAACCTATTGGAAGAAGAAACAGAGAGAGAGAGGAAATAAACCATGAAGACATGGGCCTTGGAGCCGCCATGTGGTGTCCCAAGGGCCAAGACTCCCTAACGCCCAAATAACTGCACAATCGTGTAAATACACCTAGACGTGGGTCCCACATGAATGTGTGCTTGCGGAGGGTATGACCGCTACATGGAGGTGCTCCTTGGCCACCCAATAATTTTCCCATTGGACCCGGCTTCTCTGCACTTTGGGTTTTGGTCCGCGGAACAGTCACATTTTGGCCGCCCATCTCGACAATTGATGGTGCAGATTTGTGAAAGATGTATGATACTTCTCTTGCCAATAAGAATTTGTCAAAACACTTTTGGGGCGGCTGCGATTGCACGAACTGCCTCCATAGTCAGAGAAGCCGGATTCTTTCCCATATCCAAATGCATGTGCATGTTAGAAATCTTTGGGGCAGGTCAGGATTCCAACACGAGAGTCCGAACTGCTGCAATTTTGGAGTGTGTTTCTTTTTGGTAATAATGCAAGGTGTTCCATATCAGTTTGCGCGCACCTCGGATTAATTTACGGTCTATTCTCCACAGCCGTTTTAAACACCTAAGCATGAGGTGAGATAACTCCAAAAGTTATTGTCAATGAAAATTGAATACGAAGCCTTAGGATGAAACAAATACCTAAGTCACACCAAGAGGATTAGCACCCCACCTTGTTTGTTTGGGGACTCAAATCCCTAGGCACAATCTCCAATCTCTCTCGTCTTATTATTTTTAAAAACCTCCTTCAAAACCCCCCAAACGAACGGTTGCAATTACATTATCAAAAACCGTTTAATATGAGGCTCTAGAAAGAAAAGGAATAGTTTCCGTTTGGTTCTTGGCCTAAGGAAAGGGAAAATTAGGGGTACTAAACAAACTAAGCTCGACTTTTGCCTTGTTTAAACTCGTTTATAAAAAAACATAAGTCAAGCTCAATCTTTTTCGTTTGTTTATGAATTCAAGCCAAACTTAATCATATAAATGTTTAACTTGATAGATTCGTTGACAAAGGAGTCATTCTTCTGTAGATAGTAAAAATATAGGAATAGATTAATAAATATCTCAAATATAAGATACAAAAATTTAGGACTACATCAAATCCTATAAAAATCTTCCATGGAGCAATTCAAAGAGTTTATTGAGAAAATTTAAAGCTGCTATCACATTCTTCTAGATAGGGTTTTATTGTTTTGAATTAGCCAATTTCATCTTAAAACTTAATGAGCTTAATCTTGAAAGTTCGAAACTTCACAAGCTTAGCTCATGCTTGGAAACTCGAGATTGACTTGCATATGAATTCATAAGTCAAGTCAAGCTTATCACAAGCACAAACCTTCAAGCTCGAGCCAAGCTTAAACAATTAATCTAAAAAAGTTCTCAAACTCGAGCCAAATTTGAACATATGTAACATGGAGTCAAGTCAAGCCTAAACAATACTGTGCTTGACTTGTTTGGCTAGCACGCTGGGAAAATAAAATAGCAGGTAGGAATAAGGAAGGAAATAGCCGAGGAAAATGGGAGATAAAAAGTTAGAAGACGAAGTTAAATTTTTTTTCCTTTTAAAAGTCAAACAAGAGAAATTCATTTTTTTCTCTTGTTTCCTTTGATATATATATTTTTTGTTACAAAAGAAGGCCTAAAGCCCTAAACCCTAAACACCAAAGCCACTACTGTTGACAGATCTTTATCTGCCAATGCAATAAATATCGTTTCGCAAATGCTCTAGGACCTCCAAAGGGGCTTGCTCGTGGATTATCTCTCTGCTCCAACTTAAGCCTATCTTCGGTAACTCATGAGCACACCAAATGGTTCCAAACAATAGAAAATAATCCATTTTCTTCACATTTTCCGATCGGGGCAGGTTTTTCTTAAATTTTTCCGGTATCGGTCGGGGTCGAATTACCCCGTCCCAGTACCACACCCCGAAATTGTTTTATGCATAAAAAAATATTTTTATTCTTGTATTTTTACCGTTACAACTTAAATACCACAAAAAAATTTAACTATTTTTTCCATTTTTGCTTTTAGATAGTAGATTTTGGTTAAGTTGTAATAATTTTTTGTTGAACTTTTATTATTTCTGCTCACGTATTTTGGAGTCTAGAACATATTTTCTCACTAGAAAAAAGAAGAAGCAGGGCAGGTAAACCCGGTACCCGATAGGCGCAGGGGTACACATACATTATCTGGTCGGGTTTTGGGGCGGGGATAAACTTTTGGATCAGGGTATGGCAAATCCTGCCCCGCCCCGTTGCCATTCCTACTTTACACAAGTTCCAAACAGAGCCGAGCTTCTGGAGGGTTCGATATGCAGGGAACTGGGAAGGTTGGGTTTCGACGGGGAAATGTATGAATTGGGGACTAGAGACGAAAGAGTTTTCATGGATGTGTGTGTGTGAGAGAGAGAGAAAAAGTAGAAATCTCTTGGGTATTCAAATAAGGAAGATGAATTTTGAGTGTATTTATAAAAAAATTGCATAAAAATTATTTTCTTATAAAGAACACTTGATTTATAAATTCAACAACGAAATTGAATTTGACCATATTTTGTAATAGTTGACCTGCAACTGGTTGACCTGTAGGATCGGCACTCAAAAATTCCCGCCACGATAGTGTAAGTACCGTTTGATTCTCGGCACCTCAGACAAGCTCCAGCACCAGTCTTCCCCTCGTTGTGCTCCTTCAACACAAGGATAGACAAGGTGGAGTCCACAATAGCAACTTCTCTCCCAATGCACTTTCCGAAAATCCTATCGCCAACATCTTTTTTGAAGCTTATTTCCCTCGTTACATTTGTTGGCAACAATCTATTCTGATATATAATGGGAGAGCAACACTTGATGTGAACACTTTTGTGTAGCCCTGTTACAAAACTGATTTCTCAAATTTACCCTCCTACAAGAGATCTTATGCTTTTCTTTAATGGTTTCATGTACCAAAAAAAAAAAAATAAATAAAGGTTTCATTAATTAACTGTCAGGATAAAAAGATAAAATTACTATGCCTAACCAACTCCTCCCCCGTCTTGAGAAAGAGAGTGGAGTGGCAGTGGCTTTGTGAGAGAGAGAGAGAGAGAGAGAGAGAGAGAGAGAGAGAGGCATGGGGAAGAACCTTAGAGGTGAGTTTGGGGTGTGGGGCCTTGATCAAGGTGGGTGTGGGTAAACATGTGGAATTGTCAGTGTTCTAAAAGTCGGCCATCTAGGCCGATAAGCTAGGTGGTCCAACTCCTAGATTAGGCAGCCGACTAGTCCCCGCTCGAGCGCTAAGCGATCACTAGGCGGCCCTTTTTCGCCTGACTAGTGTCTAGCAATTTTTAGAACATTGAGAATTGTAGAGATGGAGCCGAAAGTTACTGCAATTGGTTTGTAAGTTTATTTCCCACACAATTATCAAAGTTCGAGTCTTGAAGTCAGACATTGGTCAATTTATTCTCTGAATTTTTCTCCTCCAAAACATTTCTTCTACTGATCAGAGAAAGAGGTTTTCTTCTATGTACTCCATTTGTTTGCTCTTTTCATACTGATTGCACTCATAATTTTGTCAAGTTGTTGAAATCTATGTAAACCAATTTCAGCGCGAATTAAATTTGAGTTACATACATGACGGCTGTCAATTACAGGATGGTCTCTAAACTTTCGTTCTTCTTATGTCATTGAGTTGTTCTCTCTCCTAATAACTTGCATTTGAAGATGACTTTTTTTACAATGAAAAATTTGAGCAAGTATAGATAAGTTGGATATCAATGTCACTGTCGTAAAACAAATTCTCTTCCAATTTTTCTCTAACTAAAACATCAATTTGTTAAATCAAAATACTATGGATTTTTAATTCCCTTCTGTGCTTATTTTTATCAGATCCATTTTGATATGAGAAATCACAATTTGTGATGGAAGAGAGATAAACCATGAATGGTGGATGTACATAAAGAATTTGTGTATATTGTTTTGTGAAAGCAGCCTTGGCACACGCAATGCATGTCCAAGTCAAAAGTTGACAACATATGCACAATAGCTTCTAACTTTGCCAACATTCGACTTGGTGCATCAACCTCTAGAGGTTGCTTTCACAAACAATATGCACAAAATCCTTTCTGTGCATCCACCAATCATGGTTTTCAAACAATATGCCCAAATTCTTTCTGTAAATCCTCCACTCATGCACAAATTCTCGACCTCAATTATTGCTATTGTTTTCAGTTTTGTTATTTAGTGAAAGTAGTATACAATGGCCTAATAAAAAATTAGAGGTCGGGCACACTTGATGCGTGTGCAAGTCGAATCCCACTTATTGTTTGTATGATCGAATGTTGACATCAAATGATAAGCATGATTCGATTTGTACATGCATCGCGTATGCCCCGGACTCTAATTTCTTTTTAAAGAGGTGAGTCCATTCGCCATGAACGAATAGAATTGTTTACACCCGTTTTTGGCATCAAATCTTGGACTAGCGCTGGAGGGCCATTTAATTAGATATTAATTAAATTGGGCCAATATTTATAAGTTTCTCGGGCTAAAGATTAATGGGCCACATTAATTTCGGTATTGGAGCAAGGCCCAATTGATCAAAACCCAAATGAAACGCGATACACTGAATAATTTTCCCACTTGGATTATTCCCGAAGAAAGTCAAGCTCACATCTGTTTTCGAACACGTGGAATTGGGTTGATCAGTGGCTAATTGATCCTATTATTTAGGAGTTAATCAGTTGCATGATGAAAAACGTGGGTGTGTTTGGTGCAAAAGAATTTCTAACTGCCCATTATCCGAGAAACCCACGGAAGAAGGAAATGGGTTGGCACATGATCTCCAATTAACTTCTCTTAACTGCCAAGAACCACCCATTATGGAAGAAAAACATGTGCTGTACTCGGGTAACCTCCAAAAACCTCCAAAAACCGCCAACAAGAAGGGAAAAGCTCAATCATGGGGCACTTGGCACAACGAGGAGAAGATCACAAATCCTCTTGCACGCAGAAAATCGTGACGTCCCTTGGCCTATAAATACAAGTCCACAAGAAGGAAAAAGGGTTCACACACCAATCAAGCTCAACGCTTAAATCAAAGTCTTTCCAGCGAAGCAATTATCTCATTTCTCTTCCATTTCTATTTCTCTTGTACCCCAACTTTATTATTACTACATAATAAAGTTATTCATATATCTCTTGTATCCCAAACTTTATTATTACTATATAATAAAGTTATTCTACGATGTTCTCTACTTTTTTTCACACGGTTGGAAAATTATAAGTCCACTATCGTTGTGGCAAAACCACGAACCTTTTTGTGGCCTTACCCTTTGGGTCACACGCAGTCGCATTACATACGAAGTCAAATCGAGGCGCACTCACGCCTTCCATACGTTGGGCGACGACAAGTCCTGGCACGCCCGCACTCACACTGCATACGCCATTGGATTTTCCACTCACGCCTACCCGGTGGAAAAGTGGGAAACAGAAGAAGACAAGCAACAACGTCAATGTTGGCATCCCCATCAGCAACATCAATTGGGGGACCCCATCGGCATCAACATCAATTGGGGGATCCCCATTGGCACCAGAATCCGTGCACTTTGAAATAAATTCTTCAAACCTTAGACTTGTTGGCGGACAAGTCCGTCCTCCTGAAAGGGGTGGACTTAGCAGCCTCGTACTCCTTCAAGTTGAACCACGCAAACCCTAAAGCTGCCATATCGAGCTCTATTGCTCGCTTGCGCAGTCTTCAATAGCACCCTAGTAGTTCTTCAACTCAAGTGGGCCATTGCACGACTCGAAACCAGATTAGCTTATTCTTTTATCGCATCAGGGAAAAGCTTCAAACTCACATCGGGAATTTTGGAGAATCTCCCATGCTTCTTTGATGGTGGTAGCATGTGCAATCTTCTCAAAATTAGCATTATCCATTCCTTGATAAAGCCCTTTAATCTTTCACCTTGGCATCATGCTTTTGCCTCTCTTTTTTTTTTTATCGATAATAAAATTTTATTATTAGAAACTTGATACGGGTACATCAAAGAAAAGGAAACCTAAATCATTATATTGATACATGGAATAGGAAAAAAAATAGACTTCCAATACAGCATTGGAAGAGAGGAGACAATGGGCCAAAAACAATAGGCCGGAAAATAAAACAGTATGAAGATATTCTAAACCAGAAAATAACCAAGCATCATATCTGGAACACCCTCCGAGCAGCAACATCAGATAGTAAGGCAATAGGAGCACAATTTTCAGAGCATCACCAGAATGGCAATGCAGTAGGAATACAATTCAAAACAAACATTGATCCACCTTGAGCTCTTGCTTTTACTTCAATATACAAGGAAATTAGGGACCTTTTCAGCACTTTTCATCTAGAAATGAGTCCACCCCAACTTCTCTTAGCCCTCCCAAGGATAGGAGTTGAAAAGAAACATAGCAGAAACCATCAGAATAGAAATCGACACCTTATGAAACTTGGAGATGACTTCCCGTAACAGGAGGAATTAGAAAGGCCTCTAAGCCATCGATAGCAGAAAGATCATCTCCCAAAATGCGACAAGGAAGCCCAATAGCATATTATTAGAAAACAGCAGCACCAACACTTTGAAATCATAATTGAGACACCTGTGATAGGACTGACCAACACGAACAGAAACATTGATCAATAATATTAGCTCACTTAACGAACAAGAAGACAATGATCCACCTTGAGCCTTTGATTTACTTTAGTCTCAGCACCTTCCTTCTGAATTAGCAATCCCAAACATCTCTTAGCCCTCCCAAAGCTAGGAGTTGAAAAGAGAGATACAAACACCTCATCATAGGAACCTCGTAACAGAAAAGTAATCTTCCCAAAATAGAAACACATAGCAGCCATCACAAAATTGGAAGAAAGACATAGACAGTTCCAGTAAAATAAGAGAAACACCTGTCCTCATAGCCCTCCCAAAGGAGTTAATATGAGGATGAAAAAAGAGAAAACGGTGAAAATAACCAACATCAACAGCAACAAATAGGTAGGATCAGTCTAGAATTATGATAGGAGATTGCAGTATAATTCATTTCCAAGTAAGAACTAGACCTTTCCACAAACGTTGAAAAGTAACCCTCTTAGCCCTCCAAGGATGGGAGTTGATAAGAGCATGAATAAGGCAAAGGCACACTCTGAAGATGAAATGAGCAACACCAAAGACAGAGATGATCCAAGGACCCACAAGACTACAAGGACACCGGGAGCACACCCCCTAAGAACCAAACCCCACAGTACTCAACACCCACCAGGACAGAAAACAAAGAAACACCTAAAGAAACACTGAAAAAGGATCGACAAGAAAAGAAAAAAACTACCAGGACTAAGACAGACTAAAGACACATCCAAAAGGACCTAAAAAAAACAAAACAGACTGCAACACTCCAAACCACCCAAATGTAAAAAAAACAGAGAGGAAACAAAAAGAAAACAAAAGAGGAGAAAAAACCAGATAAAGGAGAAAAAGTAGGAAAAAAAACCACAGGAAAGACACCTTAAGATGGACAGATAGACAATTTAAATTTTAACAAGTCTGATTCCATCCAAACACCTTTTGAAATCATCCACAGAGTAATCTTTGATATCGAACATCCCTTTCACCCAAATAACCATCCTTGTTTTTACACTAAATCAATGGTCTCCTCTAGTCCCCGCACTTTGTTTCTGAACTCCACTTCATTCCTACATGTCCATATTGTCCAGAGCATTGCATAAAAGCTTGCCAACCAGCATATCCACTCCAAATTTTTAATAGAATTTTGATCCCAGATCTGAAACAGGGTTTTGAGGTTTTGAGGGCTAACTCATTGAAACTTCCACCACTCCATTATCCTTGACCACACCTGCCACGTAAACTGACAATGTAACAATAAACGAGATGGTGTTTCACTAGCAGAATTACAGAATGGACACAAATCAGAGCCTTCATTAAGGATCCCTCTCCTTACTAACACTGATTTTGAAGCAATGCAATCCTGAATAGCCATCCAAGTGAAAAGTTCAACTTTTGGAGGGTAGATATTCTTCCAGATCGATGATAAGATTTTATCTTCCAAGAATGTTTGACCTTCCCATTTCAAATAAGCTGACTTCATAGAGAAGGTCAGATCGTTGCTCCAAGCCCATTGTAGAGAATCATCAACTGAGTCTTGAAGTTGCACCACTCTTAGGAGTTGTTTTAGAGTTGCATGTTGATTCTCGGAGTCACGTAATCTCTTGCTAAATAATAAATTCATTGACCAGGATTTTGATTGCACAACACATCTGCTATCATTGCTTCCTTTTGAAGAGAGATACTGTAAAGTCTTGGGAAGATTGCTTCAAGAGTTTCATCACCTAGTCAATTGTGTTTTTAGAACTTGATTTTATTTCCTGAGTTGACCTTGAAAACAAAACCATGAATTATGCATTCTCCCATATCTGCACCAATGTTTCCTACTGAACATAAGTCTTTCCAAATTGTTGTTGAAGGTCTACCCCTGGTAGGCATATATGGTAACCAAGTGTTCTCATCCAGGTTATACTTCCTTGATACCACCTTGACCGAGAGAGTTTCTTTTTCCTTATTGAATTTTCACCACCATTTTGCTAACAATGTTCTCATGCTTTTGCTTTTCAGTAGTTGCACCTACCCCTTCAACGCTTTTTTCTAGAACGTCCCATACATCTTCACCACCAAGAAAGGCCTTCATTTGAATATTCCAACAGCCATAGTTATCTTTGATTAGCCAAGGGAATGAGACTCCTTGTGTGGACATTTTCTTCAACATGAACCGAGCTCTGATACCAATTTGTTGGAAGAGGAGGAGTTGAGACAAGAGTGCGGAAGTAAGAACTTGACTTTTTGGCATTGGAATAACTAGAACCCATCCAAATTTATAGTACTCCATGAAAGGTTCTAGATATTTCTTACAAGATAATATCTATGTAGTTTCTAGATTCTACACATGTGACTTTTACTTACAACAAATATCTAGATATTTCCGAAGAATATTATAGAACTCGTCTAGAAAATAGATTTTTATACTCCTCCAATTATATCTTCTATTTTGGGCTTCTTTATTGGGCTTGTATTGGACTCTATTTTTCTTCGGCCGAAATACCAAATCAAGTTTATACTCAAGGAATTTTATGTTTTCTATAATATCGTCTATTCACCATAAAAAAAAAACGAATTTTATGATGAACCAGTACCACTATTAAATATTAGTGCTTGGTTCTCTTACATTTGGTACATAATTAATTAAAAAGAAAAGAAGGCAACCCTCACACTTGATTTCAATTTTCAAGTGCGTGCATAACTTACACTATGATCAGGGTCATGGGTTTGTTCAACTGAACGTGTTTTTTTTTTTTAAAACTTATATTTCAACGATTATAACTACATAATATTAAGGTTTAGGCTCCCATCTAATGCATTATTGACAAATGATGTTTGCCAATATCCATACTAATATATTTAATATATCGCACTTTTGGTTTAATACTTTCGATGGTAAAAATATGTACCCTTAGAAAAAGCTTTTAAATTTTTCAAAAGCCACCCTGCCATATCCCAATATCTTTCCCAGTGCCTCATGCGTGTCCCACCATAAAAATTATTGAAATCTGATGGACACACTCATACGTATTTTGACATGTTCTCGTCGTGTACGATACGGATATATACATCGAATCCTAGGCGTTCGGTGCTTCATAGATCACCAACATGTAACAGAAATGTGGCACAAAACCTAATCATGTATCATCTCAATCTCCTGATCTCAGTGTTCATAGGTTTGATCACTTTTTGATGCATAAAAAAAAATAGATAGAGGATCTTAATTATTTCTCAAATGCAACAAGAATGTTATATATATATATATATATATATATATATCTTTCTAAGTGTGCTGATTATCTTTCTGAGTGTGTTGTGTTTTTTTTTTTACCATATCTAGTTACATTAAATACATCCACGGTTTTTAATCGAAGTATCGAGTAATGTACGTAATGATACGGCCATATATATATATCGGCGAATATCGGATCGTATCAGAGGTCCGAAATCCCATTACGTAACACCATATACGATATGTTATGGCCTTTTATTTAAAACCTTCGATACATCTCATGAGGTCTACTACATAATGGAGCGTTTGGTTACTGATATCAAAAGAAACGAATCCTATCCAATGATCACCAACATATGGTGCACTTTCGATTTTTGTCTCTTCGATGACTTTACATTCTTAAATTGATTTTACATTCTTGGTGTTTGGGAGGTTGTAAAAGAGGTCGCATCACTGATCACACCCACCATATGTTTAAGTGCCTCTTTTACCTAATCCGTCGTTGGTTTTGTGGTTCACGTCTCTCTGTTTTGTACTCTTTTTCATTTTGATAGTACGTACCTCTATATCAAAGGCGGAACCATGAATCTAATCTATCATCGGCTAACCCCAAATTTAATAAATTATATATATACACACACACACACCAAAAAGAGTTACTCCATAGATAATTAATGTCCAACAAATTTGTATAAAAGTACGTAAATATTTAAAAATAAACAAAAGAAAAGTACAAAAAAAATTACACTATTGAAGTTGTGCCCTACGTTGTTTTAAAAAGTAGAAATTATTTATTATCGAATCCGAGTCGATACATCATGTCTCATTAGTCATTATAATAAACCATATGTTCTTCCAAGTACATACTTCCTCCATCCCATAAAGTTGGTTCGCTACGAAACTACGTACAATTTTAATAATTTTTTTGATTTTTTTTTTGCATCGTTCAAAAGATCTCATTCAAAAACTATTAAACAAGATCCATATTACATGGTAAGTATATTATTTTTAAATTTGAAAATTGCACGTAATTTCATAATAAATAGAAATCCTATTGGTACCGACGGTACCCATAGGGAAAATGCACCGACGGCCACCGGACGGCCGTATCCGGTCACCGGACGGCCGATCCGAGCCGTCCAAAAATTTTAAAAAATAAAACCGAGTGGGCTTACGCGAGAATCAATGGCATCCGAGGTGTGTAGGATACTTGATCCGAGTACCCCTTTTTCGTGTATATACACGTATATACAAATATACACGAAAAATGGGTGCTCGGATCAAGTACCCTACACACCTCGGATGCCATTGATTCTCGCGTTAGGCCACTCGGTTTTATTTTTTAAAATTTTTGGACGGCTCGGATCGGCCGTCCGGTGACCGGAGACGACCGTCCGGTGGCCGTCGGTGCATTTTCCCTATGGGTACCGTCGGTACCCATAGCAGTACTCTTTCATAAAGGACTAACTTTACAGGACGGAGGGAGTAACATTTTCTTATTTCTCCAATATCCAACGTTATTCAAATTGTTGCACTTTAGGCCTACACTACAGTACTACTGTAGATACAAACACAGATCGATACATGTTTTGAGCATTAATATTTAGTAGGATTCGAAAAAGTCCAAAACTGAATGATGAAGTAAATTATAAGTTCTATCTATCGATTAAACGTAGCGAGGATGCAGGCGAACTGGGAGTCCTTTCTCCGGCAATGGCACCATGCTGCCTAAGATCTTCTCATTAGGTTCAATCAATTCCCATTTAAACTTTTTAACCATGTAGTGGACGAAAGTGAGGATCGCGAGTCGAGCGTATTCTTTCCCAGGGCACATTCTAGGTCCTCCCCCAAATGGCACATACGTATATAGGGGCATTTCTTCACTTTTCATGAATCTTGAAGGGTCAAATTTATTCGGTTCTTGGAAGTACTCAGGGTTTCTTTGTGTCGTGTTGACGGTCCAAAATACCTGAAAATGAAAATACCATCATAACACAAAATTAATTAACTTGGTCGACATAGAAAAGGTGCACAACATTATTTTTAGGGAAATTTATAAAAATGGTCCCTCTAGTTTGCACGAGTTCTCATTTTCGTCCCTCTACTATTAATTGTATCAATTTTAACCCTATAGTTTTCATTCCATCTCAATTTCGTCCTTCTCCCTAACGCCATCCATGAAATAAACGGAATTGAAGGGCAAAATTGTCATTTTCTCTCACAGAGGGACCAAATTGAAATTTTATGCAAACCAGAGGGATTATTTTTAAAATTTTACATTTTACTTTCGTTTTTTGCAAATAAAATAAAAAAGACCATAAGTAATGTATTTGACAGCTGAATTATTTTTTATTGGGTAATCAAACTATATTGGAAAATTTATATTTCATTACACATTACAAAATATTAGAAAATGTACAAATCAACCCCTTAGCTAATGTCTTTGTATCATGTTCTTATAATCTTCTTATTTTTTCATCCAATAAAAAAAATGTTTAAAATCCGTGTTTATTTGTTATATGAGTGATCTTATGAGTAAGTCCCAAAATAAATACACTTATACCCATATTTTAATGTATTTGATCTCTTAATATTTAATAGTGTTTTATTGCTTAATTAAACACAATTACAAGATTTCTAAATACTACTAAACAACTTTTTCTTTTTAATCATGTGACAAAAAAAATAACGATAGTGAAAATTCAATTGAAAAAAAAATACAAGACCAAGACAATTAACATAAGGGTTGTTTTTCGAATTTTCTCATATTTTTTGTGATGTATATAATAAATCTTTACAAAATTTCAACATATATTTTATTATTCAATATAAAATGAGATGAGAAATATATTATATATGATGTATTTTAAATTTATTTACAAAAACAAAAGTAAAAAACAAAATTATAGAAACAGTCCCTCTAGTTTGCATGAAATCTCAATTTAGTTCCTCTGTGAGGAGAAATGACAATTTTGTCCTCCAATTCCGTTTGTTTCATTAACGCCATAAGCGAGAGGGACGAAATTGAAACAGAATGCAAATTATAGGACTAAAAGTAACACAATTGATACTAGAGGGACGCAAATGAAAATTCATGCAAACTAGAGGGACCATTTATGAAAAATTTCCTTATTTTTATAGGAGTGATCAAACATGAGTAATACTCCAGATGCTGAAAATGTTACAAGCTACTCTCTGTTTCATGTTGCTGGCCTATATTTTTACTCTTGTAATTTGTAAGTTGACTCTTAAGAACGTTCCCTTTACATCTTTTCCCTTTTGAAGCAAAAAAAAAGAAAATGGTTAAAGCACAAAATCATGAATTGAATAAAGTGCTTTCTTACCGATAAGTTATGGACAACTTCTTGTTATCCAAAACGTCAAGTTATTTACACTAACATTCCTATAAGTTGTAGGTGGTATATAGATGGGTGGGTGAAAGGAAAAAAATGAAGAGAAAGAAGTTATGAGTTAGTGTGAACAACATGACAAAATGCAATAACTTACAGTCCAAAATTTTTAGTGAAAACGCCCTCTAATTTTATTTTATTTTTGCTCGGCAAAAATGCCCTCTAATTTGATCCTAAAGAGATGCTACAACATCTGCATGTGTGCATGCGCTTGGGCGCACGCATGTGGCGGCACTTAGCACTTAACACGAATGCACTTGCAAGTGCGCATTGGGGTGTGAAGGGAATTATGAACAAATCAAATCATTGTATATGAACCTTTTCAACTTTGGTCTATATCCCTTAACGGAACAGGGACTAGGCAAAAAAAAAAAAAAAGACAAATGTAGTATACAGTAATACAGAATGCAGTGTGTGCCGAGCAAAAAAAAATATACAGAATGCAGGGTGAGCACTTATGTATGATTAACATAGTGCAGCCAACCCAAGATTCCAGAAGCACTTTTTTCCTTTTTTGAATTTTGCATGTTTACACATTGATAATATACATACCTTCCACCCCTTTGGAACAGTGTAACCAGCATATGAAAAGTCGGTTATGGCCTCTCTGAAAGTTCCGAGAACCGGAGGAACCACCCTCATAGCTTCACAGACTACGGCCCAAGCATACTTCATTTTTTGCACGTCATTCCAGCTTAGCAGTTCTTCTTCAGGTTTTTTGGACTCTGAGATCTCCAACTGCTCTGAATTTCACAACAACATAAGTGTACGTACTGCATTGGTTTGTGTAACATCGATCGATAACGGCATGCATGCGAACTCGATCAGGAAAAACGTATATACGTAATTATATATGGCCGGCCACCCGGGTTGATCGAGTTGCAGGCTTCTTCTCATTCTATAAAAGTAATAGATAAGCTATATATCACCATGCATCGAGATGTCGATCTTCTTTTCATTGGTTAGAAAGAGGCTAGCTGAGGTTTTGACGTTAGCAGTGGCGGAATCAGGATTGTTACTAGTGGTGCCCAAACTCGAGAAATAAGTTTAGAAATAAATTTCTAATCATTGATGTTGATTGCTTGCTAGTGGTCTGAAGATCAAGAAGATTGGTATGGCAGCTCTAGCGGCCTTGGCTTTGATTCTCGAACCTTGATTTCTGCTTATATTTAACTACATTGTGACTTCTTCTAAACTTATAAGAAAATAAGTTGGTTTTGTCTTTATTTGATTTTTTTTTCATTTGTTAATTTTGCGCCAAACTTTTGTAGATTATTTATTCATTTCGATGAGAGGAATCGGAAAAGTAATTTTTTTTTACTTTACCCAAATATTTGGAGAAATAACCACTTTTTGCTAAAAAGTGGTTAAAAAGTGATTATTTCTCAAAATATTTGGGTAAAAGTAAATTTTTTTACTTTTCTATTTTCTCTTGTCGAAATAAATCAATAATCCATAAAAGTTTGACGTAAAATTAACAAATGCGAAAAAAATTTAAATAAGAACAAAATTAACTTATTTTTTTAAAAATGTAGAAGAACTCACCCAAGCTACTTCTATAAACCTCCATGAGATAATTCTTGAATCTCCGACAAAAAAAAAAAAATAATAATGATAGAACAAGCACAATCAGAAATCACAAATAAATAATTCAAAAATCGAAAAAAAAAATGACTGCAGAAATAATACATAATTGCTTCTAAGATAAGAATATTTATTATGTTATGTGAGGTGTTAATAGTAAAGTGGGTCCACTGCTGGGCTTTGGCGTGAGGAGTACTTTTTCTCTTTATAGCTTATCCTTTTTATGCAGCTCGACTAATCTCTTGGAAATCAATTTCATGGTCTCTTTTAAACTTATCGTATTCGTGCAGCTCGAGTAATCTCTCGAAAATCAATTCCACAGTCTCTATCAAAGCCTATTCATGCAGCTCGAGTAATTTCTTGAAAATCAATTCCACCATCTAGTAGTAGACACCCATTCATAGCTAGTTCAATATGATCTAACTCCTGTATCTAAAAAGGTTTCGAAATGTCGAACACCAACGTACTAGGAAGCAAACCAATAATATGTATCTGACCTTAATCACCGGGCCAAGTATTCCTGGTTTTCGATGCTAATCTCTCTCTCTCTCTCTCTCTCTCTCTCTCTCTCTCTCTCTCTCTCTCTCTCTCTCTCTCTCTCTCTCTCTCTCTCTCTGTAGGGTCAGAGCTAGATTTTTATCCTAAGAGTTGTGAATGTATACTAGTAAAAAATTAAAAAGATTTGAATCTTGGAAAAATTAAAATTACATAATAAAAAATTACAGTTAAGGATATTTGTCATATGCATATGACGTAGAAAAAAATGCATACACTTTCAACACTAGAAAAAAAGAGTTGGTTATCAAGAAGGGGAGTGTAAAAATTACTCTCCAATTTTAATTTAATCTATCTACCAAAGTGAGGCATCTTGAATTGTGCTCGACGCTCTTTCATGTCTATAAAAGTATCGATGATAGAATTGCTGTAAAAACTTCTAACTATATCATTCTCAATGTATGTGATCAAGAAACTTGACAGAAAATCATCTTTCATCCTAGTGTGAAGTTTTTCCCCCTTAATTTAGACCGTATCATTTACATAATACTTCACTTTGACCCATTAAACTTTTCTTTTTTATTTTACATATAATAGTTGCATTTCTAGAAATTCGATCTTGTCGTGGAGGCCACCGCCACTAGACCCCTTTGCTCCATCCTTGATGATCTGTACAAATTTGTTTTGCCGATAAAAGAAGGAAATTGATTTCTAGCTACACTTCCTTAATTGATGCAAATACTCTTTTTTTGACCTTTTAACGGGTGATTTTATGGAACTAGCCCTCAAATTTGTAAAAAGTATATGCATGCAGGACTGTTAAGTCAATCAGAAGAGTCCTAATTATTACCTGATAAGATCTTATGATAAACGTCAGGTCTCTCTCCAACCAATTTCATGAAAAAAGTCAAGGTAGTAGCAACGGTGCTGTATCCAGCCACTAGAAACCCCATCAACTTCTCACTAATCTCCTCATCCGGCATGTACCCTCCAACAATCATCGTCGTACACAGGTCCTGAGTTGGTGCTCCGGAGCCCAGTACTCGAGCTTTCTTCTCCGCCACCACATCCGCGAGCTCCTTGCGAATCACCGCGGCAGCTTTGACCGCGTAGTAAAACGCCGTCCCGGGGACGTTGAGGGGAAGAGAGTGAATCCCGTTGGTCACTATGTCGAATTGGCCGACGAGTTTCGCGACGCGTTCTGGGTTTTCGATGCCCAGAAAGAAGCGACACGCGAGGGTCAAGGTTAAGGACCTCGAGAATGGGTGAATCTTCACTTCAGTTTTACCTTCCAAGTGAGTCTTCAGCTGCTTTTGGATAATGGAGTCCATACCTGCCAGTAAGAAAATTATGGGCTAAGTACAAAAATTATAGGTTTATTGAAATTTAAAAATATGCAATATGAATCTTGTTTGAAAGATCTTGATGAGATCTTTTATGCGATGAAAAATAATTAAAAAATTATTTTTCATTTACTTTATTTTTGAATTTGAAAACGTGAAATAAGCTACTTATGTTTTAAGAAGATTTCTGAAACGGGGCCTCAGTACTCTACAAATTTTCATGCATAATTATTTGACCAGGGCGAGAATTTTAGCTTAGTACAAGTACATATATAGCTAGTTAGGAGATGAATCTGGCTTGTCTGCAGTCCAGTTTTAGATTGCAGAGGTGCGATCCAATTGATCGCAACCGTCGGATGGTATTTTTAATGGTCTATATTTGTTTTCATATTTTACCGGTAAGAATATATACTTTTACCAGTAAAAGTTTCAGCAAATCTGAACCATTGATTATCAAAATAAACTGTTTAGATTGAACCGCACATATTTTTCTGCAGTTAACTACAGAGAAACCGGATCCTTAGGAGATCTGGTGCACCTTGTTGTAGTTATACCGTATTTTAGCCTATAAAAGCAAGTTTATCAGTAGAGCTAAAATTGCCATTTGAGCTATTTTACCGAAGGAGAACAAAAAAACAGGTTGCAGTAGATGAGGTAAAAAGGAAGGTAAAATAGCTTTGAAGAATTGGTTCTGTATTAATACCTCACAACTGTTCATCCGGAATATCATTTATTTGATTATTTAATTCTCTCTCTCTCCCTCTCCCTTTCCCCCTCTCTCTCATATTATAATAATAGGATAAAGGAAAAGATTGAAAGAATGTGTATTTTAATAGAAAGTTGGTTAAATAGATAGTGTTGGTATAGTGTTGAAAGAAATGTGATTATATAAAATAAAAAATATGCACTGTTCATAAGTTTTTTTAACTAAGTACTGATAAACTTGCGCGCTCTAATGCTACAACATCCAAAACCTATTCTATAAGGCTATTAGTGGGTGTTTGTGCAAATTTATTTTGATAGATATATATCTCTAGATTCTAACTTCTAAAAATCAGTTTAGAATATTTGTTAAAATTTCTACATAATTGATTTTTAGAATTTATAGATTCTAAGAACTTAAAAAATGAAAGAAATACTCAAAATTTCAAAGTTGTGTTGGGTAGCCTTTGGGGTTCTGTAACACAAATTCTCGAAAAATAAATGAAATTCTCATAATCTCACAATTGCAACAAACATGTTTATCAATATCTACTAAAATCCAGAATTTAAAATCTATAGCTGAAGCTGAAGCTAAATTCTAAAATCTGTATCCACAGGCAGCAATCGCAAACACGCCCTTAGTTAGTAGTTACATTAACCGTCCAAGTTGTGCATGGCATGAAACAACCTTATCAAGAGAGCGACCGGCAAATCTAAAACAACTCTAGTAAAGTAGACCGAAAGTAGTCTCTTATAGGCCAGCCGCAAGAACTTTTGCTAAGTTAATAACGGTCTTGCTATTGTCAGCCCATTAGGTTAACGATAAACACACTAGAAGATAAGGAAAACATGTATTTTTGTGCATTTTTTATACATTTTAATACACATTTACGCACTTACTATTGTCAGCCCATTGGACTGATTTTAGAATTTTCTAATTAATAATGAAGGAACTAGCACCCCTATGCTCTCTTTCACGCTTGTTTCGGGTGTTGAAAAAGTCATTGATTCCTTATGCGAAGCTACTATATATATATATAGATAGAGAGAGAGAGAGGGAGAGAGAGAGAGAGAGAGAGAGAGAGAGAGAGTTTCTAATTGATCCCAATCATGGTGCACGTCTTTTTAATTTGATCCGTTGGCTCGATGCCCAAAGGGGAATCAAACAAGAAACTAACCATTCAATCCGCTGATTAATGATCGAGAAAATCCGGGGCTGGGGACCTAACTTGTTGAGCAAGTTTTGTAACTCTCAAAGTCATGTTTTGCTCCGAAATTAGTTATTGAGATAATCTTTTTATGGAACACTACCTTAACGGATGTATAAAATTTGGCGATACGTAAGAAATTACCCCTAGAGTAAGGGAATTTTAAAAATATTGGGATGGTAACCCTCACTACTTATCCCCTTGGCTCGATCATTGGATCCGACGATGTTATTTATGAAGATATGAGCTAAAATGATGTGTGTTTTAATCTGAAAGAAGGAATAAATATTTGAGAAACCCGGCCACAACAAAGTTGTACATAATCTTTTTTTGATAGGTAACAAAAATTAATTAAAATTCGATAAAGGGTACAAGTTGTACATATTCTTTAATTATCACGAAAACTAATTTGCTTGTATATATAGCATTCACCTGGGACGTAATTGACCACTGCCTCGGGCTTCAAGAACCCCGGGGATCGCAACAACTTCACATTGCTGTCTCGATAAAGCTTATCGGTTTTGGGTTGGGAGGAGAGGAAGAGCTTTTGCATAGCCTGTGGCACGTACGCAGTGAAGTGCTTGTCCTCGTTGGAGAAGAGGAACTTGTGGCCATTGGGGCCGCATATGATCACGATCTTTTCTCCGAAGAAATTGGTCCTGAAAATGTCCGGAGAGTGTTTCTTCATCCTATCGGATATGAACTTCTCGGGGTTGACGACGAAATCTAAGGTCTCACCCACAACAGGCCACCCAGAGTCACCTGGTGGCAAATTTGTATCAACATTGGATGCATTTCTGAAAGCAACGAAGCTAATGGCAAAAAGAATAACAAGGAAAGCCATAGCTAGTGAGAAAGCTTCCATGATGTCTCTAGCAATTTCCTCTGGACAGTAGTTAATTGGGAATGGATTGGAAATCTGCTACTGATCAGGCATGGGATTACTGTCATATTTATAGAGCAATTAAGCACTTGCACTCAGTTGCATGCATAGCTAGAAATATGCATCAGTAGGGGCACTACGAAATAAAAATTTCGGTGACAACAAATCTCAGACATCACATCCCATCAATCCAGAACTTGATGTTTTTTGGCAATATGACGGTGGGCTTGCGTGTTACATCACAAAAAACGAATGCGAGTTTTTAGATTTTAGAGCAGTGTTTTGTTCACCCACCTAGTATGAATCCTAAATAAAGTAGATAGTAATGTTATAATGTTCACCCATTCTTGAGTTGTTGAACAAAATATGTTTTAATGTGCGTATTTGGACGAACTGGTTGAACTATATAAAAAAATAATATATGTTTCAATTCAAGAAAAACTAAAATTATAAAATAATAATAATAACGCAGTGGGGGACGTTCCCCATGGGCCTACATTTTTTTATTTTTTTTTGGTAATTGATGCATTATATAACCAACAACCAAGAAAACCAGAGGGAAAACCCAGAAACAAAGGTAACCAATACATGGGAAACCTACAACAATCTGCAGGAAAGAATCAAAACTCCAATGAGGGGGAGTTTGCAGAATTCTAATAGGAAGATTCCAAAGTTGACATAACCTAGCATTTTCCACTGAGTTTGGAAAATGCTTCCAGGTAGAAACTCGAAGCCTCAAATTTTCCTCTAAGCAAGCAAAAACTACTTCAGAGCTCCGCAGTCTTCCACCAAATACCCTAGAATTTCTCTCAAGCCAAATGTGGTACACCGCTGCAGCAAAGGACAGCTTGATAAGAAGAGCTCGAAATGAGTTACTTTTGCAGTGAGCCAGAATCCAATCCAGTTCCATATCAAAGTTCCCAGAACTTCTAATAGTTTGAAACTTGGTCAATATAGACTGCCAAATCTGATTAGAGTAGGAGCATTCAAAGAAAAGGTGATTGGCAGTTTCATCATGTTGCAAGCATAAGATACAATGTGGGTCAATAGGCATACCCCATCGCATTAGTCTATCTCTGGTGGGCAGCTTGTGAAGGCAAGCAATCCACAAGATAAAAGCCCATTTAGGGACATTTTGAGAAAACCAAACAAGAGAAGACCAGGTTACCTTAGGATTCTTGTTTTTGATAGCTTCCCAAGTATGTTTAGTTGAATAGCTACCTGAAGGGGAGCAAGTCCAAGTGACCACATCCTTATTGTCCCCCAGAGGAAGAGAGGTAGGGGTGGAGGATTGGATCTGCTGAATGACCCTATTGCGTGGTCTAGGCCAATGCCAAGCACCATGCTCAATTACAGAACTGACTTTGTCATAAAGGGATGAGCCAAGCCTGGACATAGTTCTATCATCAAAGAGTTTGTACAGAGGGCCTTTTGGGTGCCAATTGTCCAGCCAAAGGAAGGTAGACTTGCCATTGCCTATAGTGTGTTTAACAAAGAGCTGACCCAAATCTCTTAACTTCATAAGTTTCCTAATTGTCCAAGAACATTCGATGGGGATAGGCATGTACCAGATGTTGTGATGTTTGATGATATAGCTATGCACCCACTGGACCCATAAAGTATCTTCCTTTTTGCTTAAAGCCCACAGGTGCCTTAACATGGAGGCTTTGTTCCATATTTTCAGAGATTTGAAACCCAATCCACCCTCTGCTTTTGGAGTACAAACATCCATCCACTTCACTTTAGCCCCAGCCTTCTTTAGATTAAGCCCTGACCAAAGAAATGCTCTGAGTAAAGCTTCCACTTCTTTAATGACTTTCTGAGGGAGAATAAACAAAGAGCACCAGTAAGTTTGCATGCTGAAGAGAACAGATTGGATCAGAAGAGCTCTACCCCCAAAAGAGAGGTTTCTATTTGTCCAACTTGCTATTCTTTGTTGGGTTTTTTCCTTAAGCTGTATACAATCCTCATACTTCAACCGAGTAGAGATGAGAGGTACTCCAAGATATCGCACAGGTAATGAGCCTTCTGGGATGGGGAGTATTCTGAGAATAGCAGCCTTCATCTCATTACTAACATTTGAAAAGAAAATCTGACTTTTCTGCAAATTTGGCTTCAACCCTGAGGAGTGGTAGAATTCATCCAATACATCCTTAATAAGTTCAATGGAATGGCAGTCAGCACCAGACAAAAGGAAGAGGTCATCGGCAAAAGCTAGAAAGGAAATGGAAAGGTCCTTGCATCTGGGATGATAGGTGAAGTGCCTTTGGGAAATATTCCTTTGCAACAAAGCATAAAGACCTTCCATGACCAGCAGAAAGAGATAAGGAGAGATAGGATCACCCTGTCTAAGGCCTTTTTCCCCTTTGAAGAAACCTTCAAGCTCCCCATTAATGACAACAGAGTACATAGCAGAAGAAATACAGGTTTTGATCCAAATAATAAACTGAGTAGGAAAATCCATGGCTACCATGACTTCAAATAAAAAATCCCAGTCCACGGAATCAAAAGCTTTCATCAAGTCTATTTTTATAGCACATCTAGGAGGACCACTGTCTCTTTAATAATTCCTAACTAACTCTTGCATCAACAAAATGTTATCTGAGATGGACCTACCTTTGACAAAGGCGGCTTGAGCTTTATTGATGATAAGGGGTAGGATAGGCTGAAGTCTGTTAGCCAATATCTTTGTAATGGTCTTATAGAGGACATTACAACAGGCAATTGGCCTGTACTCCTTCATAGTTTGAGGGCAACTTGTTTTTGGAATCAAAGTAAGGGCAGTAGTGTTAACATCTTTAAGGAGAAAACCAGATTGAAAAAAATGAAGAACTGCAGCAGTTACCTCTTGGCCCACCAAACTCCAATTCTTTTGAAAGAAGCTAGCATTGAATCCATCAGGACCAGGGGATTTATCACCATTGATTGAGAATAAAGCCACTTTCACTTCTTCAGGTGTAATAGGGGAAACTAATTGAGTCTGAAAGGCAGGAGGAACAGTGTTGACAAAAATTAACCTTTCCCCTTGCTGTTTCTGGTCAAATCTTGTACCCAGCATCTTATGATAAAACCTCAGAATCTCAGACTTAACTTCAGCAGGAGTATCTAGTCTAGTCCCATCCTCTTTACAGATGGATAAAATTTTATTTCGCATTCTGTGACTAGCCACTTTCTTATGGAAAAACTTTGTATTATTGTCACCCAACTCAAGCCATTTAACTCTTGACTTTTGTCTACACCACGCTTCTTCTGCAGTACTAAGCTCATTGAGAGATAACAGACAGGATTTTTCATATGCCAGAAGAATAGGATCTCCAGTAGAATTGGCAATACGGGTTTGGATAGAATGGAGCTCATCTCGAGCAAGCAGAACCTTCTTTTGGATATCACCATAAAACTCCTTATTGAAAGTCCTTAAACAAGGCTTAAGTCTTCTCAATTTTTTGTAAAGGACCAACATAGGAGACAAGAACTCTTCTACTGGGTGCTCCCATGATTGAAGGAGGAGAGGAACAAATCCCTTATGAGACATCCAAAAATTAAAGAACTTGAAAGGTTTGTGCCCTCCTTGATAAGGGAGAACAGAAACAACAATTGGACAGTGATCAGAAAAACCTGGAGCAAGAAAAGCAGCCTCTGATTCAGTAAATAAACTTTGCCAATGAGAGTTGACAATAGCTCTGTCCAATCTACTACTACAGTGATCATGACCAGATCGTTTGTTTGACCAGGTGAACCATAAGCCTTTAGAGTTCAGATCTTCCATTTCGACATCCTCCAAGCAATTGTTAAAATCTGAAGCAGAACTTGCATCAAAGTGAGTGGGATCAGATTTTTCACTATGTCTTCTAACAGTATTGAAATCACCAACAAGAATCCAAGGCTGATGCCCAAAAGACCCAAAGCAGAGTCTCAAATCATCCCAAAGCTGCCTCCTTGAACTGGCTTGATTACTACCATAAACAATTGAGATGATAAAAGACTTCATATCAAATTCAGTAGATAAAAGGATCATTTGGTCTGAGGAAAACAACTTTCTCACTGTTGAACCCTGCTTATTCCAAGCCACCACAATTCTAGCAACATGACCAAAATCCCCATTGTGAACAAAATCCCAATTAGAAGGAAGGCAACGTAACATAGCACCAGCCATATTTTCTTTTCTAATTTTAGATTCAACAATCCCTAGCAGAGATAAACTATTAGCAAGGATAAATTTCCTAATTTCAGCTTGCTTAGTGGGATTATTCAATCCCCTCACATTCCATGAAGCAAACTTTACCATTTATGCTTTGTTTTTTTGCGTCTCTTCCCTACTCCAAGGTTTCCCCCTTCACAAGCCTTCTTTGGAGATTCTCCTTCCAAAACAGATAAGGCTTGAAATACAAGATCAGGATCCTGTAAACCCACATCAAGAGCAGGGAAGAAATCAAAGGCTGCAGATCCCTCTTGGTTTATGCAAGGCCTAGGCTCCGGCAAGGTTAAAGAAGTAACATTATTTCCAGCAGCAGCAACACTAGGAGTAGGAGAGGTAGGTTTGTTCTCACCCCCACATGGTGAACTAACCATCCCTTTCTCACTTTCTGTAGCATCATCGATCAAATTATCAGTCTGCAAGGATAGAAATTGATTGGAACAAGGAACAGTCACCACTGACTCCTTAGGGGCAACTCGATCTCCAGAAATGTCAAGAAAAGTATTAGGATCACCCTCAGACCTGTTGCCTTTCACAACCCAAACTTTATGCTGAATGGAATCCTGAGCTTTGCGAGTAGCCTCCAACTGAATTGGAGGTTTAACTAGCTTACTGCATTCTGAATGGCCAAAGATATTACATGAAACACATCTCAGAGGTCTCCAAGGATATTTAACACCAACCTTAACTATCCTTCCTGTTGAAGTAATAAGATCGATAGAGTGAGGCAGGGGGGATTGAGCATCCACTTCTACACAGATTTTCGCATAACTAATTCGACTAGTCGATTCAGTCATAGCATCAGCATATAGGGGTTTCCCAACAGCGCTGGCTAGATAACTAAGACCTGCTTCGGTCCAATACTGAAGGGGAACATTATAAAGTTGAATCCATAGAGGCAATTTATGTAACCCTTCCTTTTCATAATCCATCTCGGAATGCCACTCTTGCAGTACCATCAATCGTCCAGCAAAATGCCAAGCACCAATCTCAGAGATTTGTCTATAAGCCCCTTCTACTCCAAACACAAAGAAGAAGAAGCCCTTGTCGTTTGCTAGAACATCCTTGAGACCATAGTCACGCCAATTATTGAAAGCAATTGACCGAACTAACTTGAAAGGGAGTTTCCTATCAACAAAATGCCCAACTATGCAATCTCTCCACTTCTCAGAGCCCTGAAGCTCAATATGTTTAGGGGGGGAGACCCGAATTGTTTCCCCTTCCACTTCAGGAGGAAAAAATTGCAAGTTCATCCTAGGGCAACCCATGGGCCTACATTGGCTCCGCCACTGCACTAAAAAAATGTTATCTTATTTAAATATCTTGGACCAGACCTTGTTTAAACATAGTCCGGCTACAAATCTAATATAGCTCTTGAAAGGGTTTAATGTCAGTACAAGGTTTATAGGGATACTAGGCCAACAAAGTTTACGAGAAATTTTTCAAGCTAAATGTGAGGGAATTAGAAAGGTAGAATTATTTATGGTTTTCAAATAAAATGGAAAAGAAAATAAACATTTTTAGTTATGAATGAGTGTCTGCACCAATTTACGCGCACTTCAACGTATTTGGAATTTTGTAGTTAACTTACGACCGAATAACTCTCCAATGACCCCTAGGTTCGGTGTTCAACTTTCGTAGAATTTGGGCTTGCAACCTCTAGCCCTTTCTTGTCGTTATCTCATCCCATAGCCCACCCAACCAAATCTCTTGGGATTGAAAATAAAGGATTATTATGGAAAAACAAAATAATGAGTGCAGGCTTTGTGAAACGGGTTTTTTTTGGGAAAATGACGGCTCAGTACGTGTTTTGATAATTAATATCCGCCAAGAGCATTTGTTAATGCTGAAAATATCATTGGTGGGGTATTAATTATCAAAACACGTCATTGGCCGTCATTTTCCCTTTTTCTTATCAACTTTTGTGACACTATATTCAAGGTCTATATATCTTGGACCAGACCTTGTTTAAACCGCATCCAAACCAATCCGCGTACAGCCCTAATTGGTATGAGGTTTATTATAAGGATATACTAGGCCAACCAGGTTGACTATTGGTGCGAGGTTTATTATAAGGATACTAGGCCAACAAGGTTGACTATTGGTACACAAGGTTTATTATGCACTACTACAATAATAGATATGTATCACACTAAGGAAATTCACAAAGATCATGGTTTTCAGTGAAAGTATGATAAAAAGTGATGTTTAAATTTTTTTATCGCAGTTTAACTCCAAAACTGAGATAAAAAATGGGTTTTAACACCGAATAAAGACCTCGCTCTTGAGGCGAGATAAAAGAAAAACAACCTCACATTTGCGGCGTGATAAAAGATTTTAGGGCGAAAAAATGAGATAAAAGATCTCACTCTTGTGGCGAGATAAAAGAGAAAAGACCTCACCCTTGTGGCGTGATAAAAGATTTTAGGGCAAAAAAGAATGAGATAAAAGATCTCGCTCTTGTAGAGAAATAAAAGACAAAAGACCTCACCCTTGTGGCGTGATAAAAAAGAGAAAAGATCTCACCCTTATTGCGTGATAAAAGATTTTAGGGGGAACAGAATGAGATAAAAGATCTTACTCTTGTGGTGAGATAAAAAAGAAAAGATCTCACCCTTGTAGCGTGATAAAAAACTTAGCGCGGTAAAAAGTGAGATAAATAATCTCACTCTTGCGGCTAGATAAAAAGCATACCCATTTAGGCGGGCGGTTTGAATTTTCACGTGGGCGGACTAATAATCATTTAGGCGGGCTTTGAAAAGTTATGTGAGGAAAACGATGTCGTTTAAGGACTTTGAAAAGTTTTTTTTTTTTAAAGGTAAGAAAATAAGCCCTAATTACACTAATCCCAAAAAATCTTTACGTTTCATCTTCATCTTCACACCCAAAAAGATATATAGAGAGAGAAGGCAAATTCCACGAATGGGTTTCACCAGTGCCAGTTGTTTCTTCGACGACGGTGAGTCGAGAATGGAGTTGGGTTTTGAGATTTTGGGGTCCGAAGTTTCTTGAGGGGCCTATTTGGCTCGAGATCGTCGTCGTCAATGGGTTTCTAAGGTTGTCTTATTTTTCAGCTAAAGAGCTCATTGGTCCAGTTTTCGGTTGGATTTGGATAAAAATTAATTTTGGTTTTGTGTTTAGTTTTTTTTGGAGCCTATTTTGATGTGCCACCAGTCTTACTCTGTTTCATTACTGATCACAAGAGGATTAATTAGCAGAGAGAGAAAGAAGTATTCTTGGATTCTTGCCTCTTAATTAAGCAATGATGAATTGGTTAAGTTGAAACTATTTACCAAGTAATTCCGCAATCTGTGTTACTGTGTATGCAAGGATGGAACCAGAGGGTTTAGTGGCGGCGGCCGCCCCGTCAAGAATTTTAGAAAATGCAATTATTATATGTGACAATTTTTTTTATCTCCAACTTATATAGTTTCGCCACTGCTAGGTTTTTTTCCTTATTTTTTTATTATATTCTAGTCATAAATCTTCTATTTTTTTTTCAAGAAAAGAGACCCAAAAAAGTATTCCAAAACTAAATTTAATGGGCCAAAGTGAAATAATATAAATGATGATGTGTAATTAAGAAAAAAAATTCCACACTCTAACCCTAAAACAACTTAACCTAAAAAATTTAAGGAAATTTAATTATTATGCCATTATCGATGCCCAAAATTAAAATTAGTCCTTTTTTATACTCCATGTGTAAATGACAAACATCATTTAGTTTAGTTTTTGTTATGTTATTTTAATTTTTTCTGGAGCCGATGACTATTAATATTGTAATGCATTTTTGTATTGAGGATCAGTCTTTACGAACTTTATCTTGACTTTAATTGAATCCCCGCTAATAAGCGGTGGATGAGATCTATCTCCAAATTAGTCGTTCTATTAGCTTGGATATCGAGTCATGCAGAAAGATACCCCATTGAGTCTTCAAGCCAACATAAGGAAATTAATGAGTACGAGGATATATATATATATATATATATATATATATATATATATATACAGAGATTTTCCAGTGCTTTGGGAACACAACCACGTGAATATTCTTGTATTCTTAATTTATTTTACTTTTGCTTGAACCCAATCAAATCTACAACTATGATTATGCAACCAAAACTAATGAGCTAACCAAGATAAAGAGTGACCAATCTGATTCAAATATAGCCAGGTTCATTAGAAAACATTATTTGGAGACAGTTGCATTCTTTACTTTTTATAATCACTTATATCTCTGTGTCTCGTGCCACTTTTAATTAATTAGTTGGAGATAGATTCCTTAAATTGTCTTTCAAAATTATTCCAACTATAACATTCCCGAGATCGAGAATTAAGAACCAAATCAGAAGTTACTATGGGAGGATTTCTTGACCTGAGAATTATCCTGCTGACAAGTACGTATGTGGACTATTCAAATAGTCTTGGCCTCTCTTTTTGGTTTCATTTAATTGAGAATGATGGTTTGGTGTCTAATGAGAGAATATTATCAACTTATTGTTGAACGAGGGAATCAAAAGGACCGAATGAAATTCATTTCCCATTGAATTAATAGGTCCCCACCTTATCAACTTATTGCTGACAAGTACGTATGTGGACTATTCAAATAGTCTTGGCCTCTCTTTTTGGTTTCATTTAATTGAGAATGATGGTTTGGTGTCTAATGAGAGAATATTATCAACTTATTGTTGAACGAGGGAATCAAAAGGACCGAATGAAATTCATTTCCAATTGAATTAATAGGTCCCCACCTTATCAACTTATTGCTGACAAGTACGTATGTGGACTATTCAAATAGTCTTGGCCTCTCTTTTTGGTTTCATTTAATTGAGAATGATGGTTTGGTGTCTAATGAGAGAATATTATCAACTTATTGTTGAACGAGGGAATCAAAAGGACCGAATGAAATTCATTTCCCATTGAATTAATAGGTCCCCACCTTATCAACTTATTGCTGACAAGTACGTATGTGGACACTACGCCAAATTTTAGCATTAGCGGCATGAGAAAACTGCCGTTAATAGTCCCAAAACTGCCGGTAATACTCAAAACCGCCGGTAATAGTTCAAAAACCGCCGGAAATAAACCGCCGGGAAAACAATTGTCGGAAAAACAACAGCGGCATTAGAAAACCGCCGGTAATACTAAAAATGGCGGTAAAGAACCGCCGGTAATAATACCGCCGGCAATAAAATCGGTGGTTAAATTTTTTTGCTTTCCCTGTGACTCGAACGCGGAACCTCCGGATCTTTGAACGCGCGTGCGACCAACTCGGCTAACCCGCATTATGGTTCAACTAGGATAAATAATATTATTTATATTATACGGGTCGGTTTTATTATAAACGGCGGTAATAAACCGCCGGTAATAAAAATAACCGTACATTCTACTTTTTTCGGCGGTAATTAAAAAACCGCCGGTAAAAGTCACTAAAAACGGCACTCTTTGGATTACCGCCGTTTTAGGGTAATTATTATCGACGGTCTTATTAATGCCGCTAAAAGTGTCTTTTAACGGCATTAAATTAATGCCGGTAATACTATCGCCGGTAAAGCCAAAATTTGGCGTAGTGGGACTATTCAAATAGTCTTGGCCTCTCTTTTTGGTTTCATTTAATTGAGAATGATGGTTTGGTGTCTAATGAGAGAATATTATCAACTTATTGTTGAACGAGGGAATCAAAAGGACCGAATGAAATTCATTTCCCATTGAATTAATAGGTCCCCACCTTATCAACTTATTGCTGACAACTACGTATGTGGACTATTCAAATAGTCTTGGCCTCTCTTTTTGGTTTCATTTAATTGAGAATGATGGTTTGGTGTCTAATGGGAGAATATTATCAACTTATTGTTGAACGAGGGAATCAAAAGGACCGAATGAAATTCATTTCCCATTGAATTAATAGGTCCCCACCTTATCAACTTATTGCTGACAAGTACGTATGTGGACTATTCAAATAGTCTTGGGCTCTCTTTTTGGTTTCATTTAATTGAGAATGATGGTTTGATGTCTAATGAGAAAATATTATCAACTTATTGTTGAACGAGGGAATCAAAAGGACCGAATGAAATTCATTTCCCATTGAATTAATAGGTCCCCACCTTATCAACTTATTGCTGACAAGTACGTATGTGGACGATTCAAATAGTCTTGGTCTCTCTTTTTGGTTTCATTTAATTGAGAATGATGATTTGGTGTCTAATGAGAGAATATTATCAACTTATTGTTGAACGAGGGAATCAAAAGGACCGAATGAAATTCATTTCCCATTGAATTAATAGGTCCCCACTTTATCAGCTGGTGGCAAACAAGGGCCTCATACGTTGTTATTGAAGCTGACTGCAAAAGTCTTCACTGAAAGTTTGCTAAAATAAACAAACGAAATGTCTCAATTGCACATTGAATGAGCTTATCCCCACACACGGTCATTCTTGTATTTAAGGAGGATTGTGTGTGAAATTTTTTTGCTCAAATCCAATATTGGAAGACTCCGCACTTCATTAATTTGTTTGTTTGTTTATTTGTTTGATTGAAGATTCGTCCATTTGGATTGGAGAAGCCAGTAAATGTTATTTTTTTGTTATTGTGGAAATTAGTATTTTGCGAGACTTGATTTAAGTGAGAGTTTTGGTTAAGAGTTTCTGATTGCACTTTTGGTGAGAGAATTTATAAGAAATGGTCATACAATATAATATTGCAGAATGAATGAGCATTGGATCCACATTATAATATTGCATCATTATAATGTATGACCTATAATGACTTGCGCCAGTTGACATGCTAACCAAGGATGGAACAAAAGGGGTCTAATGGCGGCGACTGCCACGACAAGAATTTTAGAAAATGCAATTATTATATGTGACAATTTTTTTTTTTATCCCAAACTTATATAGTCTCATTACTGCTAGGTTTTTTTCCTTATTTTTTATTATATACTAGTCATAAATCTTCTATTTTTTTCATGAAAGAAGACCCAAAAAAATATTCCAAAACTAAATTTAATGGGCCAAAGTGAAATAATATAAATGATGATGTGTAATTAAGAAAAAAAATATTCCACACTCTAACACTAAAACAACTTAACCTAAAAAAATTAAGGAAATTTAATTATTATGCCATTATCGATGCCCAAAATTAAAATTAGTCTTCGTTTGTACTCCATGTGTAAATGACAAACATCATTTAGTTTAGTTTTTGTTACGTTACTTTAATTTTTTCCGGAGCCGATGACTATTAATATTGTAATGTATTTTTTTATATTTTTTTAGTATATATTTCGCCACTACTAGGGTAAAATTCTGATTCCGTCCTTATGTGTACGTAATAGATAGGCATGCAATGCTATGTCAGAGGCATTTCCAAATCACTCACTTTCTCTAATTGGAAATCAATTCAATGCTAAGCACATGACTATATTGATGGCGTACGTAAACCTCTGGATTAGACCAAATGGGAAGTTTCAGCGTATGTATTTTTATATATATTTCAATATCATGTTAATTGCATTTCAAAAAATTCAGCAAATTTTAAAGAAAAAAAAGTTTTTTCACTTTAGGAAGTAAATATAAATATTTTTGTTTTCCTAATGTAACAGAAGTTCTTGGCTAGCTTAGTGGTAAGGACTTGAGAAATCAACCAAGAGTGCGTGGGTTTGAAACTTGGCAATGACAAGAAAAGATAGTCTAATAGGTTCAAAGAAAATATCACGCGCAATAATTTTTCATCTTAGTTTATGGTGTGATTATTTTGAACTTTCAATCACGGTTACAGACCTGATCTAAAGTGACATACAATCACTTTCAAAAAAGAGAAACAATCACGCCCAAGAGAAACAATCACAACTTATAATCATGATAAAAGAGAAACGATCACGCCTTTTGGCCGTGATTGTTTCTCTCCTTCAATCACGGTTTATAACCGTGATAAAAGAGAGTGACTTACAATCACACCCAAATCCATCACGGTAGCAGGAGCATGATAAAAAACTTACAATCATGGCCAATAGCTATGATCTTTATGGTTTATTGTAGTAGTGATGGGTGTTGGTTGGGTGGTCCCAAGAGGTGCAAAGGGGAACCTGGGCCATTGCACAACTCCAAATATGCTTGTGTAGTATACTAATTTTTAGGTTAATAAGAAAAAAATTATATTGGCTCCTGCAAGTCTGTGAAATTTTTTCTTTAAAATTTCTATATGTGCGGGGTAAAATTTTCAAAATTTCTAATCCGTTATCAATCATTTCTTAACTTGCATGTATAAAATTAAATGGTGGTTGCGCATATCGTATCTTCTTTGAAACTTGCGAGTAGCATTGCTACATATACTTATAAAATACATTTTTTTATTATTTACGTGATTTGGGCCCCTACTAAATACAAATTATGCGTCTGCCACTGGGTGTTTGATGGCCAAGTGATCCGTACGTATTTTCTTAGATATTACTTTCAAGCTAAATGTGAGGGAACTAGAAAGGTAGAATTACTTTTGGTTTTCAAAAAAAGGGAGAAGAAAAGATTTTTAGTTATGACAGAGTGTTCGGACCCGCTTGTGTGCACTCCGACAGAGGCGGCTCTATTTTGAGCCTTCCATGGTCAATTGAACACCCAAACATTTTTTTTTTTTTTTTGCTTAGAATACATGTAAAAATCATGAGCTAACCTTTTTTGAACACCCAATTTAAATATCAATGAACACTCAATTCAATCTTGAACACTTGACCCAAAAAGAATTGAACACCCAACTCAAAACCCGTTGAACACTCAATCGTTACCCAATTACAACCCCTCAATCCACATAATTCATATTTGAACACCTAACACATTAATTACTTCAAATAAAATTCATAATCATAATAAAGAAAGAGAAAAAGAAGCATCTATTGGTATAAGCACTGTGCTCTGCGTTCTCTCCACCTTTATCGTCGATAATCTAAATATGTTAATTTCGCATTCATGAAAATAATTACTTTAAGTTTTTTTTTTGTCTTATTAGCTAATAGAATTACGCACAAAGAAATCAACTACATTGCGAACCCCATTAACTTGAATAAGATTCCTTCGAATTTAAGACTACGATAGAAAATTAAATCATCTCCTGGGGTATGCCCCTTGTAGGCTGTCACGCCCTCAATTTTTAACATAAATAACAATACCATTTTAAATACAAATCCTCACAATAGTACATACGGTACCCCAAATTACAACATAACATACAGTTTCTAAATCTCACAATTTTGTCAACTATATAATACAGTATTTCAAATTAGAGAAAATAGTACAATACAGTTTGATTTACAAAGGAAAGACAAGTTCTTCAGAAAATAACTTTAGCCTGTGATGTCTGCATGCACTTCACAACCTCCAAGACTGTGTCCATGTAGTGTACCTGAAAATGGTAGGTTGAGCTACACTAGCCCAGTAGAGAAATCTATACTCAAACTATGTGAAAATGAGACGAAGTATGCACAAAGAGTGAAAGAATTCGATAAGTGAACATGAGAAACACGAGTTTATCACAACGAAAGACAGACTACGGCCAAAGAGTTCCAAACAACTTGTAAGTATTCCTAACCGTTCACATGTCATGTAGAAGTATTATTAAAATCACATCAATCAAACGTACTCACAATAGGTTCGCAACCATTTCGACACTTCTCATAATCTCAACCACTCCGCATTTCCACCCCTTGCGTTGCAGTTTGCATTTCCACCCCTTGCGTTGCAGTCAACATCACCCATTATTTGGGTCTCTGCACTACCACCCTTTGCGTTGCAGTCTGCATTTCCACCACTTGCGTTGCAGTCGCTTCCTCATTCAAATCCTCAATTACAACCATTCAAATCCCAACAATCATACAACTCATTCAACAAACACTTCTCTAATCTCATGACACAATAAGGCACGTCAATCAAACTGATTTATAGGTCAAACACGCATTGACAATCACATTTCAAAGTATTCCAAACAATCAATCATAAAAGAACATCGACTGACAAATCAGTACACGCCTTTCTCTCTTAGTACAGCACAATATCGTACTGACTCCATAGCGACTCTACAACATACTACTTACTAATATTGATTACTTTGATCTCGTGAAACGAGCGCCAAAAGAGTTTGAAGGATAAGTGAATCATGCGGACACGGATTACTATGCTACCACTCGGATCACTAGAAAAGCTCACGTCTACCAACTATACTTCCCACAACGTCTCACTTAGCCTTCGGTACTCCTAAACAACCTTAAATCACATATTCCATTTACAACAACACTAAGATTACGCTCAATGGGCATCGAAGGAATTTGAATGATCATTAACTCATAGGAACTCAAGTAATCAAACTTAGGGATGGTTTAACAATGTTTAAAATGTGTTAGAAGTGATTGAGAGTCAAAACAGACAAAAGAGAATCAACGGACCAAAACTGTCCCAGAGAGCAGTCAGTGTTCGACAATTCATTAAAAATTCCACATTCAATATTTTTCAATAATTCCAACGCCAAAGGATCACAAACTTACCAATTTTTAAAACCCATAAGGACCCACAACCAATAGCGTCATTTAGCTATAACAAACGATGAAAAACCCGCAGCCCTGTACGCTGCCCAAATTTCCAGATTTCAGTTCAATCTTCTAAAAATCACTATATATCGAGTTCTTAATATTTTTGAGTGATTCCAGTCCCAATAGTCGGGCGATTGAATGAACTTTGAAAGACGCAAAGGAACCCAAGTCAAATCTGCACTCCAAGGGTGGTTAAACAGGGGTTTACCGAGGCTACACGAATCTGCCTGACAGATTGATATACCTCCACTCAATCGATCATAACTTTTTGTGTACTAAGAGTTTTAAGACGATTCCAGTGGCAAATGAAAGCTGACTTCAAGATCTTCGAACCGATATGAAGTTTGCATAAAACGGACATCGGACGAGGAAGTTATGGCCGTTCGAAGTGGGCTGAAACCCAGAAAACGAGACAGATTGCAGACCAGTATTCTAGATATCACCATAAATTCAATTCTCAACGGTTTTGAGTGATTTCAGCGGCATTAGAACGGGCTCTAAGTCTACTCTATTTCATACGAAGGAACCAAAATTCAATCATGAGTTTAAGAAGGCGTAAAACCCCAAAAACAAAGACCCTGTTTCTGTAGAAATTCGGAAATGGAACAAACAACCTCAAACAACGAAACAAAGCACGATCTAGGTACATAAACACCGTTTAAACGCATAACAAGAGTAAGAGATCCCTACCTCATGGGTTTTGAGCAAAACCCGAACCTTTGACCAAGTCAACCAAGCTCCCACGCGGTCCGATCATGATTTTTCTTGGATATTCGGAAAGCCCATGCGCCGTATAACAATTTTAATTCTTGAACTTTGTTCGAAACCACGTTCTAAATAGATGCAATCGAGGAGAGAGTTTTCGGAGGAGAAGAGGAGAGAGAGACTGCCGAGAGAGTGAGAAAGGGAGGAAATGGTTCTCCTGGGGAAATTGTAGAAGTGGGGAGCAATCCCCCGCTTCTCGCACCACACTCACACGTGCACCCTTCACACAATTACCCTTATATTTTCCAACGAAGACGTCACACCGAATATCCGCACTGTCTATCTTGACGGGCTATACATTAACAAAAAAAACAAAAAAAATATATATAGCCTAAAAAAAAGAAAATAATACGAGTCTCTACATAGGCTGTACATTCGGTTAACCTCTTTTAATTTCAAGCTAATTTACCAAAAAAAAAAAAAAATCATCATGTCAACCTAAAGAACAACATATTTTGAGAAGTTCAGTGTAACGCCCCGCTATTTTCTATAAATAAACTCCAAAATACACTACATTTCAAACACTTCTAAGCTCCTAATTTCACCATAAATAAATTACATTACCAAAATAACTTAAGTTGTCTTCTAAATAGTCTTCTAGATGCTCCAAAATTATCAAATCTTCCAAGACCTCTTCAACTTAATCCTTATATGCTCCGACTCAATTTCCACTAATCCGGTTCCGCACCTGAAAAAGAAATTATTCGGGAAGTATACGATACAACAGAATAATAATCTTATATTCAAGTGGAATTAATAAGCGATAATCGACCACCAAGTCGAAACAACAATCACAAAGGACCTCATACCATGTCCTCCTCAGTACATAATCAGTGACCCTCTCCCAATACCTTCCTTACCGAGTCATCCTCGACCCATTCTGGCTATTGGATAGGCTATTGGTGCATGAATTCACTCGATCCCTGTACTAAACAGTTCTATAGTACTCAGCCAACAACTTTATCATATTCGATACTAATTATTCCACTTTCCAATGATATCTACAAGATTGAACAAATATCACGAGATAATCAAAAAGAGTACAAAAATGAGAGTAAAGAAAGAATTTCGGAAGTGGGAAGCATATCGTATACTCTCCGGATTACCTCAAAATATGCCCAGCTGTTATGTCTACGAATCAATGCCTTAAAACATTTTTCCATCTTCCGACTAAATACACCACTAGCCCACCAATCCAAAACATCACTAGCTATTTAGAAAATAAACTCTCAATTTTTTTTCTCTTTTAACTCTCTCTCTCTCTCTCTCTCTCTCTCTTTAACTAAAAATTGAAAATGAGAAGTGAGGTGTGATGTGTGAAGTAGAGGGGAGGGGAGAAGCCTATTTATACTAATGGGAGGAGAATTTAAATCATATCTTATAAAAACTAATAATATCTAAATCAAATCATATATAATCTAAGAAAATCCAACTATATCTAATAATATCTAATCTAATCAAATCTTATATAATCTTATATAATCTAACAATATCTAACAAAATCTTTAATCAAATATAATAAAATCCAATCTAATCTTATCCTAGATTTTTAGAATCATGAACCTAAAGCTAGGGTTCTACAATAGTTGGGTACAATGATATCAATGTTTAAGATATGGAAAAAAATCCTATGATATCAAAGGGTTTTTAATGGCTAGCTGCTAGAGTTAAATTATAATAATAAAAACACTTTAATAAATGATAAAATAATTTTTAGTAAAAAAATTATAATAAAATATTTAATTAAAATAATGACTTGAAAATTCGGGTCGTTACATTCAGTCCCAACATACTTGCTACAGTTTCTTTCAAAAAGGTTTTAGTAGATTAATACACCGATTAAACATTGGCACAAAATTCGTGAAAAAAAAAAAAACATTGGCACAAAATACAAGATCTCATCCAGGACAGCTATAAAAAAAATTTCCTCCTCCATTATCAAAACAATAGTATTTACTATGCAATACGACAACTTTCAAAAATAATAAATTTTTTTTTTGAAAAAACAAGTATATATTTTTAAATTATCATTTTCGCCTTGTAATTAATTTTTTTTAGAATAAAGGTTAGTATTTTTTTGACCGCATGCACTATTTATAGTTCTATATATGACTTTTCGTACTTATATTATTGGTTAATAGATCAGCCAGTAGAGTTAAAGTAATTTTTGAATACCCTATTACAAATTTTTGGAGCCGACACTACACTCCGATGTATTTGGAATTCTAAAGTTATCCAATTTTAATTATGAGTTCCAATCAAAAAATTTTACTTTTCCAATTTCTCTCGTCGAGATAAATCAATAAGTCATAAAAGTTTGACACAAAATAAACAAATGCAAAAAAAATCAAATAAAGACAAAAAAAATTACTTGATTTATTGGACCTCCAATAAAAAAAATTTACTTTTATTTCCCTTTTTCTTTTTTGGAGAGAGAGTAATAAAGAAATAGAAAAGCTTGTGAATAGGTTTCCGTATAGTTACCGAACCATTTCATCAAAATCATTTTACCTTCTATTTTATCTCCTCTGCTACAGCTTGTTTTTGTGTGTTTACCTTCTGTAAAATGGCTATATAGCCAATTTACCCCACCTGATGTACTTGCTCTATAAAGCAACCGATGATTATATACTCCCTCCGTCCCGAAAAGAATGATAATTTTTGAAATTCGTGTCATTTTTTATCGCTTATATCTTTCAATTTTATAATATTTTTCATGAGTTTGAAAACTTTGTATAATAAAACTAATCGAAAACTATCAAACAAGATCCATATTGTATATTTTTTAAGATCCATATTGAAAGATATAATGAATTGAAATTGGCACGGATATCAAAAATTGACATCAAATTTGGGACGGATGGAGAATCAAGTTTCTTTTAATAGGAGATCCCTCGTTTTGTTTTGTTTTGTTTTTTTTTGTCAGCTCGTTTAAACGCTAAAATGCGGGCTTCTTTTACCGTTGGATCTCATTCCGCTTCGAAACCAATGTGTGGGGCCTATAGAATTTAAATATATTTTACGATTTTTACCATGGAAAATGCTATGTACTCCGAAAAAGTACCCAGAAATTATTCCGAATTTGAAAATCGAGGGTTCAAATTGACTTTAAGTGAATCTGGACCATTGATTTTCAAAGTCGGGATAATTTATGGGTACTCTTTCGGGGTACCTAACGCTCCTCTTTTACCATTTGGTTGAAAAAAGTCGGAAGATACTTCCGGAGCTGACATGGTCATCTTTGATTGGATATGCAGGCTCACCAGATCTGGCCCCAATTGATAGAAACCAAATCTCCACGTCACCAGCACCTTTGTGGCCCCCCGTTGCGGTGTCGGTAACTGTCCCACTCCCCATTAATCTTCAGTTAAACCCCTCCCCCTCTCTCTCTCTCTCTCTCTCTCTCTCTCTCCACGTCACCACCACCTTTGTGGCCCCCGTTGCGGTGTTGTTAACTGTCCCACTCTCCATTAATCTTCAGTTAAACCCTCTCTCTCTCTCCACGTCACCACCGCCTTTGTGGCTCCCGTTGCGGTGTGGTTAACTGTCCTACTCCCCATTAATCTTCAGGTAAACCCCCTCTCTCTCTCCCTCCACGTCAACACAGCCTTTGTGGCCCCCGTTGCGGTGTGGTTAACTGTCTCATTCCCCATTAATCTTCAGGTAAACCCTCTCTCTCTCTCTCTCTCTCCAAGTCACCACAGCCTTTGTGGCCCCCGTTGCGGTGTGGTTAACTGTCCCACTCCCCATTAATCTTCAAGTAAACTCTCTCTCTCTCTCTCTCTCTCTCTCTCTCTCTCTCTCTCTCTCTCTCCACGTCACCGCCGCCTTTATGGCCCCCATTGCGGTGTGGTTAACTGTCCCACTCCCCATTAATCTTCAGGTAAATCCTCTCTCTATCTCTCTCTCTCTCTCCACGTCACCACCACCTTTGTGGCCCCCGTAGCAGTGTGGTTAACTGTCACACTCCCCATTAATCTTCAGTTAAACCCCCCCTCTCTTTCTCTCTCCACGTCACCACCACCTTTGTGGCCCCCGTTGCGGTGTCATTAACTGTCCCACTCCCCATTAATCTTCAAGTAAACCCCCCCTCTCTCTCTCTCCACATCACCACCGCCTTTGTGGCCCCCGTTGCGGTGTGTTTAACTCTTTCACTCCCCATTAATCTTCAGTTAAACCCTCTCTCTCTCTCTCTCTCTCTCTCTCTCCACGTCACCATCACCTTTGTGCTGTTGTGGTGTCGTTAACTGTCCCACTCCCCCATTAATCTCTAGTTAAGGGGGTGTTTCACTTTTTGGAAAAAGAACTTTTTAGAAAAAAAATGTAATTTTAAATTCAAAAATTATGTGTTTATGCAAATAATTTTTCTACCAATATAGATTTTGTTTGATAGATCTCATTAAGATATTTTAAACGGTATGAAAAAAATTGAAAAAATATTTTTATTTTTATTATATTTAAATTTAAAATTACCTTTTTTTTTTTCAAAAAGTTCTATTTTTTTGAAAGTGGAACATTACCTAGACGAGTGTACCTAGACCCTCTCCCTCTCTCAAAATTCCGATCTGTACGTCCGTCGAGCATTAGAGAGAGAGAGGAAGGAACTCAAACTATTTCTCTCTCCTCCTCCGGTACGTCAGCTCCTTGATACACTCGCCCCGTTCCAATTTCGCTACTCGATCGTTCTACGTATTAGGGTTCTTTTACTCGATTTGAGATTTACGCGTTTTCGTGATTAGATTGTCTCCTAATGATCAGTCTATCACAATTATGATGATTATCGCAATTGGGTACCTTTTTGTTTTTTTTGTTGAAGATTTCAATTTTTTTCATAACCCATTTTTTACTCCATTCACGCGTCATTTGTAGTTTGCAGTCTGTGCGATAACGGTAGCAGGCGTTACATTGAGAAAAGTAAAAATCTTGCGCCAAAAGCGACAGTTTTTAAGATGAAGAACAGAGAGCGTGCTGCTAACATTGCTCTAGCAGGTGTGTATCAGTCAAATTGCAGTCTGTTTTTATTTTTTAAACTTATTTACTCCATTGATTTTGTACGAAATGTATGGACCCTGCAAAAATATATGGTGGTAAGGGGTGTTGGGTACCAGTGCCCTAAGACCGCTTCAAGTGGGGTCCCACTAACGGACGGGGGTTTGGTCCTAGGATTAATCGAGGTGCGTGGAAGCTGTCCGGACACCTGGTTATTAAAAAAGAAAAAATTATGTGGTGGTAAGGGGGTGTTGGGTACCAAGTGGCGGTGTCCTTAGACTGCTTCAAGTGGGACCCCGCTGGTGGACGGTGGGTATGCTCCCTAGGATTAAGGTGATGCGGACACCTGGTTATAAAAAAATGGAAAAACGATGCCTTTCGCTAGGTACCACATGTCTAGATAATCACAGTTGTCTTTGCTCCAAGCACTGTCAAAACATTTAGGAAACAAACTATCCCGCGTAAGGGGGGAAGAGGCATGTTGGAGTAACATTTACATGATCACTGCATGAAGGCATAGTTCAGGATATTTTGAATTTATACCTTGCACTGACAGTCTTTTTGGTAGCAAGTAACAGTGGTTACTCTCATGATGAACTTCTTTCAAGCTAAATGCTAAGGCTGGAAACATAGATATTCTATAGTTTGTATAAACTTGTATTGATCAGAGAAACTGAAAAGACCTAAATTAGAAAATTATGCGTGCTAGAGTGCTAGTTAAGGAGAACAAGTAGTTTGAGGAACGAGGGAATTACATTGTATCTCTTTATGATTCGAGTCATTCTCTGAACTTCAGTTTAGGAGGACCTATAGCTTTACTAGTAGTGATAATTACAGATTTTTTGCAAGACCAGAACAGCAAGCTATAGGAGCTGTGAAGTAGATGAAATTGGGAGAGGTTGAAGGATCAAATAGAATTTCTACAGAATTTTGGAAGCGTTTGAGGGATGAAAGGTAGAAAAAGTAGTTTGGTTGTTGACTGATAATTTTAAGGTCTTGAATTTTAAGAAAATTCCCTATGAATGGAAGAAAAAGCATGTTAGATCCAATATTTGTGAAAAGGATGGTACTTGAAGTTGCACTAATAGTTGTCGGATTTTTGTTGCAAGTCATACTATCAAATCTGTGTGTAACTGTACCACCTACCAACCTTTGATCAATTTGACAGCATTTTCGGAGTTGGATGGAATATGGACTTGATTCCTAGTTTCCTAAAGCACAATAGTCATTCGTCTGTAAATTGCCCAAAGTTCTGCCGCAAGACAAGTCTTGTTACATCTTTCCGAAGAATGCCTTGATACAGTAGATCTATCATCTCGAAGCAGCTCCACCAAACCCAGTTGGACCCAATTTCCGTTTCGACTTCCAGATCCATATTCAGCTTCCAATTCTCTGCAAAGCCAATTAATAAACCTGCTTTGTCTTAAGTTCTTAACCTGTAAGAACTGGGAGTCTGAAAGGCTTCTTACCTCCTGAACTTGGTTCCTGATGCTTCTAACACCTCCTGATCATTCAAACATAAACAATTGCACCCGTATTGTTGTTTATAGCTTTCCCATCTTTCCATTAAAAATGACACAAAGGATAATCACAGGATGTATTATCTGCAGTAGAGCCAACTCTTTTGAGATTCCAAATTTCCCAGTGCTTGTACAGCTCCCAGTGCTTGTACAGCTCATCTCTAAACCCTGCAAAAATCCATGAAATATTCCAATTGTAAAGGTCTTTAGGAATCCTAAAGACGTGACTTGTACTTTCCAGTGTCTGTCTTACTGGTGTATCAGTTCCTAACAATTATGTGCCAATGACTCGTGATGCTTTTATGGTTATAGGGTATTCACTTCATGTTCCACACTTTTGGAGCAACCAACTTTTGATTTGTTGTCATCATTTTGGCCTGCAGGTTTAACTTTGGCACCACTGGTTCTGAAGGTAGATCCAAATTTAAATGTCATTTTGACTGCTTGCCTCGCAGTTTATGTGGGTTGCTACCGTTCCATCAAATCAACTCCTCCTTCAGTAAGTACGGCAGGCAATCTGTTGCACCATGTCTTCGTTTTCTATATTATGTGCTCTAAAGTCTAAACAAAGGGGTTTAACCTTGCTTCAAATGTGACGTCTTTATTATTGCAGGAGACAATGTCTAATGAACATGCTATGCGGTTCCCTTTGGTCGGGAGTGTGATGCTGTTATCACTATTCCTACTCTTTAAGTTTGTGTCGAAGGACTTGGTTAATGCTGTTTTGACATGCTACTTCTTTGTACTCGGGATTGTCGCTCTTTCGTATGTTCCTTCCGTATGGGTCATTCTATTATGCTTAATACTTGTTGCCGATTGATGGTTTGGAGTGATTCTGCACTATTTACTGATCTTTTGTCCTTTTCATACTTTACAGAGCGACACTTTTACCTGCAATCAGACGTTTTCTGCCAAAGCAGTGGAACGAGGACCTTATAATCTGGCGATTTCCGTATTTTCGTTGTATGTGGTTCCTCCATTTTCCCTTGTTGAGTGTTTAATGTCAATTGTCATTTCTCTTTCTACACCTTCAAGATGCAAAATTGGCATGGATGACTTTCTTCCCTGTGCAAAGAGGCTAACATATGCATGTGCTATGTTCCTGTAGAAAGCTTCTCCAATCCTCCTCCTTCTGTAGTTCAGTTTTGTATATCTCTTTATGTGCTCTCTCTCTCATTAAGTGAAACTGATGGTTGCTGCTCATTAAGTGAAACTGAATTAGGAAACGGTACCTCTTTTTGTTTGGTTTCTGTCCTCCTTCATAGAGTAACATTGACTTTCTCAATGCCCTCTATCAACTTGTACAAACATCCAGTTTTGTCGTTCTGAAGCTCTATATGCCGGCCATTTCTGACAATATATGCACGTCACTGAACTTGTTGACTTGAGTTATGGTTTCCCTTGTTGAATATGTATCTTATCATTGTAATAAAAGCAATCTTTTAGTTTCTCATTGTCTTGTCCTCAACACGGTGCGGTTGGCATGATATATAACTCAACATTCAAGTAAATGGAATATTTAGTTTTCTGCTTTCCGATATGGTACAGTTGACATTAGTTTGCATATGGCATGCAGATTGATGTTTTTCCTTGCACATTTCTTCCACAGCTTTGGAGGTTGAGTTTACAAGGTCTCAGATCATTGCTGCAATACCTGGAACTTTCTTCTGTGCATGGTATGCATCACAGAAGCATTGGCTGGCAAACAATATATTAGGCCTTGCATTCTGCATTCAGGTTTGGTAGCATCATTCTCAAAGGGAAAGCCTTCTCTAACATGCTTGTATTTCTTTAATTCGTCAAATACAAAAAAATGTTTTATTTTTTGCACAACTTGTTTCTTTTTGGTGAGCTCCATTTGTTTGTTGGCATAATTTAAAGGCGCATGGTTTACCTGATTTTATACTCTTCATTTTGCAGGGCATAGAAATGCTTTCGTTGGGTTCATTTAAGACTGGTGCCATCCTTTTGGTATGGAATACAATCTATTGATTTGGTTATTTAGTTTTCAGATGGTTGTTCAAATGGATTGAGACAGCTGAGTCGTGTATTTTTAGATTTGGATTTGTCTTCCAGCACCCCAATATATGTAGCAACATCATGACTTTTGACATTTTATATTGACCATGTAAGAGTGTTTCTCCTGTAACTAAACCAAAAATGTCATTGAGTTCTGCAAACCACTTTCAAGTATACATTTTCCATTTTTATCTTGAGGTGGGAATTGACTTTTCTAAAACCTTCACATCTTGGAGTTCTTTCTGGTTCCTCCAAGTCTAAGCCTTTGTCTGAAGACCTGCCAAAGAAAGTAGCTTTAGAATGGGCAGCATCCTCTATGTAGGTAATGGTTTCCAAAAGATTGAGACTGTTTGGAAAGAAGTAGAGTATCGCTGGGTCTTTGACAAATTTTGATTTATTTCATTATGGCATTTCAATTTTTGTGGAGACTTTCTGTTTCGTGCGCGTATTTGTGGAAGGTTGATTGTCCATAATGGAAGAGAATATACATATGACCTTGGCTGGTCTTTGTTATTGTGGTTTGCAAATTAAATTAGTCCCTTTGTTTCGAAGTTTATCTTCTTTTTTTATCCCCATCCTTCCCTTTACCTTTTGGCACAAAACCTCTTCAGCTGATAACCTTGTAGAAGTTAGAGTTCCATTCGTATTCTGCTGATAACTTTAAGATATTTTCTCTTGGTAGTTCCTTATTCTGATTCTTTTCCTGCTGAAATAAACTGCAGGGTGGACTTTTTGTATATGATATTTTCTGGGTTTTCTTTACTCCTGTGATGGTTAGCGTTGCAAAATCTTTCGATGCTCCTATTAAGGTCAGTTTCTTGATTGGTACCATTTGTATTTTTATACTATTTTCAATCACCTTGATCTTTATATTCTGATTATGACGGGTTTTAATTCTCTGCAGCTTTTATTCCCCACTGCCGATTCGGCACGTCCATTTTCGATGCTTGGACTTGGGGATATAGTGATTCCAGGTGTGGTGTTCAAACGAAATTTAAAATTCTATTTTCCTGAATGTTTGACATAAATAGTTGTTGGTGTTCTTGCTACCTGCTACAACTTAAAGAGTGGTGTCAGGTTCTTTGAAGACCGGGTAGCTTTCCCCTTGCAACTAATTTCACCTTCTTTTTCCAGAAAGTTGGGCAGCTCTTTAAATCTGGATTATTGTATATGCAACTATTATTTGGCCTTATCATATGCTTAAACACTGGGATCAGTGGTTTAGCCTGCTTGACTCATGCGTGGAGTACACGCACCTCTCTCTCTCTCTCTCTCTCTCTCTCTCTCTCTCTCTCTCTCTCTCTCTGTGCCAGAAAATCTTGGATGTTAACCATATCACTGATCAAATGGTTTTTATAGGTGCTAATAATGTAAATCATCAATATATGTGCCGGTGTCATGACAACTTAAAGTGGTTCTTTTTTAATGTTTTGCCTGTGTCTTGTTTTAGGTATTTTTGTCGCATTGGCCTTGCGGTTCGATGTGTCCAGGGGGAAAGAGAGCCAGTATTTCAATAGTGCTTTTCTGGGATATACCTTTGGTTTAGTCCTTACAATTATTGTCATGAATTGGTTCCAAGCTGCACAGGTGCATCTTGATCTTTTTGCTGCATCGTTTTTTTCTTCCTGAAGATACAAAATAATGTGTGTATATGGCAAACCAAGCCATTAAAGATATAACCCAGTCCATTCTTTAGCAGAATCAGACTCTATGCTATGTCTTTGACAGTTCTTCTGCCTAATTTTAATCTTCCATATCACCTTCAGCCTGCACTGCTATACATAGTACCAGCTGTTGTTGGATTTTTGGCAGCTCATTGCATATGGAATGGTGATGTAAAACAGGTTCGTCCGTATTCCAAAGCCCCTCGTATCATGGTTTTTGTTCTGTTGTCCCAACTTTTAGTCACTATTCCGGTGGAAGTGTGCTTTTGGACTGCTTTATCAACCTGCACATTAATCTTGCTAGTATTTGCACTTGAAATTACTAGTTTATGTCTCCCTGGGACCTGGCGCCCTCAAGCACACAGTTCTTCTTGTTTGGTTATGACAGTACAAACTGTTATGCCAGTTCAAAATTTTCCTCCAAGCTGCGATTTTCCGGAGAATCCGGACAACATTTTGTCCACTTTTGCAACCGAGTTCTTAGGTATTTTGGTGATTAGTGGTTGTGACCTAGTGCAGTTGGAAATTCTATCTACGACCAGCTTAGTATTAGTGGACAGTGGATAGCAAAATGTGTAATTAGCAACCCTTGGGGCCAACGTAGTACATGATGTGGACTGTGGAACCCTTGGGTGCTTCAGAAAACCTGCCTGCTCTTTTTAGCTTGAAAAAGGGCTTTTGTGTGGCAAAAACGCAAAGAAAGTGGTAGTTGCCTGTCTCTATCAGAAACATTCAAAGGCAATTTAGCATCTCAAAATGCTATGCTGCTCCCAGTGCCAAAGAAATGAAGGGTTTGCGGTAGGTAGACAGTTGACTCGAAATTTATAGTGGCGTATTGACATCATGATTTCCCCATTGGGAAAACGGACCCATGGACCGAGGAGTTCTAAAAAATTGAGAGTTAGCGGTTTTCTAGTCACCCTGAAAGGCATCTGCATTGCAGAAATCCTTTTAGCGTTGTGTTTGGATCAAGGGTTCCTGGAGGGATTTGAAGGAAAGGAAAATTATGAAAAACCAAAGAACAAACTTCTCTGGCTTATTTGTTCGTATATCTGCGCCTTGCCTTCCAAAATTCCTACGCACATCAATGATCCAAACACGGATGATCCAAACACAGCCGAATCAGCTCAAAGTTAATTTGATTTATGTAGTTCATAAAGCTACTTTCAGATCAATTGTAGAACTTGATTAGTATCAAAAAGTTTTTTTTTTTTTTTTTTTCGAGTTGTTATGTAGTATTTGAACATAGAAACATATTTTACTTGTGTGCTTGTTACTTGGCTGGATTCTTTATTGACTTCTCTCTGTTCATCACTTGTAGCTGTTGGAGTTTGATGAATCTAAGACTGCTACTATATCTGAAGATGGTGATTCCACATCAAGCAAGAAAGTGGAGTGAGGTGAAACCCTTACAAACACAAACCACAGCCGCGGCCAGAAAAGCCTTAAAGCTCGGTCATACTAACTTGTAACAATATTTTCTTTTTGAGAATTTTTTTTGGGAGTTTTTTCTTTTTTTTTGAGGATTATTAAGCCCCTTAAACAATTCAAATGATCTATTTCTCCGTGTTTTAGTACACAATTTTCCCCTGTTCAGTGCTGTTTCTTTCCATGTGGTCTGGGCTTAAACACTTCACTCCCTGATCTTGAAAAATATCGCTTCACCCCTTGTTATTTTAAAATTTTTGCAATTGACCTCGCTACAATTACAAATTCCTTCCAAATTTGTGGATGTTTTCGCAAGCTCCTATTTTTTTCCGAGCAAACCAAATCATCCCAATATTATACAAACCAAACCATCCTATTTTTGCAATTGACCTGCATATTCACATAAATAAAGCCAGTCCAAGGGAACGCTTTCTCTTTGCTTTCTGGTGGAAGTGGTGGTTGTGGTTATTTGGTCGCGTGGTTGCATTGTAAACCAAAATAGTATTCTACAACCGTCAATTTGCAGACGCCTCAGCTTTCAGGAGGATGGCCCAATGAGCTTTTGCTTTAGGAACCTGACTATTTACACAGATTTTCTGTGCATACATCGCAATGTGGGCACAGATCATTCAGAAAAATCTGAAAAGTTAGAACATTGGAAGGTTTGTGTTACTAATTTAGGACGCCGAGTCCCTGCCGTGCTCAATTCTAGCTGCAAGCTGCAGCTCCTAGAAACGCCGTCGTGTTGGGGGCACCTCCAAGAACAATCTTTAATTCCACTTAGTCGTAGGATACACATGGTTGTGAGGCCCACTTAGGAATCCCACACAAGTAATCTAAACTGTTCAGTAATTGTAAAATAATCATTTAAGTGGTTTTGAAAAAAAAATATCAACCCAATCGGATAATTGTAAGTAATTGTCCTAATTTGGTTCAAAATTCAGGACCATAAAATCTGAAAGAATCTTGAAGAAAAGTTAGACAATTATGTACTATGTATTTTCTTAATCTAAACTGCGCAGGTTGTAGGGCTTGTTGAGAAGAGTATATATTACAGTAGATAAATTATCTTGATCAGATATCTAGGTATCAAAATAATTTGTATTTTGTAAATAATTTTTGCAGTGTGCATGTAGTTGTGTCTAGATGGTCTAGATGATTGGTAGTAGTTATTTTCATTTTAGTTGTTTTACGTGATGAAATCGCTTGTAATGCCTTCGGCCTTAATATATCTAATTTTATTTATATATATATATACGGGGTGATTCCGGGGACACCCAAAAAAACACCTCATAGTTCTCGATTAAATTTTGATGATCCGAGCCGCTCAATGTGATCAGAACGTGATTTTAAGGGTACCCATGAGAAATCAGCAAAAAAAATGACCGGGAAGGGCTTGATCCGAATAGTTTCGAACAATTTTTTATTGAACAGTTCAAATAAAAACTGCACAAATCAAGCCTCTCCCGGTCATTTTTTTGTTAATTTCTTGTGGGCACCCTTAAAATCACATTCTGCACACATTGAACGGTTCGGATCATAAAATTTGATCGGGAACTATGATATTGAGATTTGAGGTGTTTTTTTAGGTGTTTTTTTGGGTGTCCATTGAACCGTCCCGATATATATATATATATTTATAGTTATTTTCATTTCAGTTGTTTTACGTGATGAAATCGCTTGTAATGCCTTTGGCCTTAATATATCAAATTTATACATACATATATATATATATATATACATATATATATATATATATATATATACACACACACACACACACACACACACAAACACACACACACTGATATACATCATGGATTAAGTGAGGGATCTCTTATTTTGTTAAAATGCGGGACTTTCATTTCCCGATCAAATTTTGAAAATCCGAACCGTTCAATGTGTGCAGAATGCGATTTTAAGAGTCCTTGCGAGAAATTAGCAAAAAAAATGACCGGGAAGGGTTTCATCAGAGCAATTTTTTTGAACCGTTCAATGAAAACTGCTCTGATGAAGCCCTTCCCGGTCTTTTTTTTTTTTGCTGATTTCTCGCGGAAACCCTTAAAATCATGTTCTAATCACTTTAAGCGGCTCAGATCATCGAAATTTAATCGGGAAGGGGAGTCCCAAATATTATTAAAATGCGGGATTCCTCACAGGAACCTGTCTCAAATGAGGGAGTCCTTATTTTAGTTAAAATGCGGACCTCCTCATTTCTCTCATTTTCCAATCGAATTTTGATGATCCGAGCCGCTCAATGTGTTCAGAACGTGATTTTAAGGGTATCCACGAGAAATCGGAAAAAAAAAAGACCGGGAAGGACTTCATCCGAGCAGTTTTTGTTTGAACCGTTCGATAAAAAACAAACAAAAACTACTCGGATGAAGCCCTTCCCGGTCATTTTTTTTGTTGATTTCTCGCAAGTACCCTTAAAATCACGTTCTGAACACATTGAGCGGCTCCGATCATCGAAATTCAATCGGAAAAGGGAGATCCGCATTTTATTAAAATGAGGTGGTCCTTACGGGAGACAGACTGTGTGTGTATATATATATAATTGAATGATTATGAATCCCTAATCCAAATTCTAAATCACCTAGGATGCCATCCACCACAAGTGCTACTGGATTGAACGACAGGATCAACTCTCACACTTTCTTACAACTCTACCAATTCGTTAGCCAAATCCCATTGGAACTAGTCTTAGGGCTTTTTTGGCTAAATAAGCAATTTGAATTATTTTTTGTCCTTATTAAATTTTTTTTTCGCATTTGTTAGTTTTGTTTGGATGACTGCTTCATCGTGATAAGAGGGATCTACAAAAGCAAAAAATTTCGATCAAAACATAATTTTTTTTGAATAAAAACAAAAATAAGCTAATAAGTCAATTTTTTTTGTATTTATTCAAAAATAAAATTGGGTTTTGATGTTAATTTTACTTTTCAGATTATTTTCGTCATGACGATACAACAATCCACTAAAAATCGATGCAAAACTAATAAATACAAAAAAGAAGAAGGATAAAGACAAAAAATAAGTCACATTGCTGCTTATTTATGTCTTGTTCACTTCATTACTCAACTCAAAAATATTTCTCAACTCAATTATTTTTTTCTTTAACTTTTCAATTATTACTCTCAATTCTCATTCTATCTCTCTCTACTTTTTACATGTCTTTTCAATCATTGCTCTCATTTATTTTTTCATTCATTATCCAAAAACGCTACTCAAATCACAAACAAAACAAAGCATTAGAAGGGGGGGGGGGGGGGGGGGGGAAACCCTTATTAGCATCTGTCTTTTCTCCTACTATAAAGCCCCAATCTAAACCATAACAATTCACAATAGAAAAATGCTCCCGAAGAAAGCTCCGTGAGGCGAGAAGAAGAGCTCTCTCTCTCTCTCTCTCTCTCTCTTTCTGTGCGTTCTTCTTTGTTAGTAACTGTTCATGGCTAGTGCAATGTACGGGTAGGTAGAGAGAGAAACGGGGAAGGTAGTTGTTGTTGATGGTGATTACAGTGATGATGATGATGATAGAGGTCATAATAAGAGGATAAGATGTAGTTGTAGCAGTGAAAACGATGATGGGTGTTGGAAATTTATTATTTTAATATTAAATTTTTGTATGTTTTTTTTTTCTAGATTTTATCAGTCACGTGTATATCTGTATGAGAGGCTCTTATTTTAACAGTTGTTTGAATATCTAAAAGCAATCTATAAGGATTAATCTAGAATGAACATATCTTTCATGTTTATCTATATCTAAGTAAATTTAGATCAAATCTAGTGCATATCTGTCCATATCTAGCAAATCAATCCATATCCTAAATAGATTTAGTCATTATTGGAAAAGATATAGTGCTTGGATTCATATCTATCTTATAAGATTTAGTCATTAATAAAAAGATATGATATGGATTCGTTCTTTCCTATATATAGCTTGCATAAATGATTTTGTAAGCATACAGTAATACTAAGACTTTTCCATTCCATACTCAATTCTTCCTTCCATCTTTGTTCTTTAAAAAACTTCCATCTTTGTTCTCTAAAAAACTAGTCGGTGAGTTTTTAATATGTACGTGAGAGTTTTGGACAAAGTGTAAGAGTGTTTTATTTGTAGAGTTTTGGGTTGTCCTACTTGTCCCTTCCATCTTTGTTCTCTAAAAAACTAGTCGGTGAGTTTTTAATATGAAGGTGTTTTATTTGTGTAGTTTTGGGTTCTCCTATTTGTGCAGAGTAGATTCGAACTATACGATAAATTATCGGGCTGTTATATCTTGGAAGGGATAAGACAGAAATTTTTCTACCGTACCGGTTTATTACAGTAGAGGGCTTGAATCTCCTTAAAAGAGAGCGAAATTTCTGCGACTCAGCTTGTTAATTTGTCCATTGTAAAATTTAAATTTTGATGTAAACTTTTGTAATATCACCAATAATGGTATACGACGAAACGCAGGATACTGTATCGTTCCAAGGAGGACAGGTTTACATTCCCCCTTACAACTCAGCCCTAATGTCGAACGATGCGGAGGCCGACGAGACCAGCCTTCATTACCAACGGTTGACATGGGATGCCCTTAGAAAGAGCATTAACGGGTTGGTCAATAAGGTGAACGCAACCAACATCAAGAACATAATCCCCGAACTCGTCGCGGAGAATTTGATTCGCGGCAGAGGTCTGTTTGTCGATCGTGCATCAAGTCCCAGATGGCCTCCCCCGGATTCACAGACGTGTTTGCTGCATTGGTTGCCGAGGTTAATACCAAGTTTCCGCAAGTGGGTGATCTCTTGTCGAGGAGGATAATTTTGCTGCTCAAGCGAGGTTATAAACGCAATGACAAGGTTCAGTTATTAGCGGCTGTTAAATTCGTAGCGCATCTTGTGAACCAGCGGGTGGTCCATGAGCTTGTGGCTTTGGAGCTGCTCGCGCTTTTGTTGGAGAGACCTACTGATGACAGTGTGGAGGTGGCAGTGGGGTTCGTGACCGAATGTGGCTCGATTCTTGGAGACCTTTGCTCCCGAGGGTTGGATGGTGTGTTTGAGCGTTTTCGTGGGATACTTCACGAAGGAGAGATAGGTAGAAGAGTTCAGTTTTTTATTGAAGGTTTATTTGCAAGAAGAAAAGCCAAATTCCAGGGGTACCCAGCTGTTCGTAAAGAGTTGGACCTTATTGAGCAAGATGATCAGGTAACTCATGAAATATCTCTTCAGGAGGAGGAATTGGACCCCGATAATGGTTTAGATGTTTTCAAACAGGTTCCGCAATTTGTAAAGGAGGAGAAACGATACGAGGAAGTGAAAAAGACCATACTTGGTGATGAGTCTGGAGATGTAGCAGATTCAGATGCAGGCTCAGAAGATAAGGATGATGAAGAATCTGATGAAGAGGACGATGAGACAGAGACAAATCTGGTTAACCTCCGGAGAACAATTTATCTAACAATTATGTCTAGTGTTGATTTTGAGGAAGCTGGCCGCAAACTATTGGAAATTAAACTCGAGCCGGATCAAGAGATGGAACTCTGCATCATGCTTTTGGAATGCTGCAGTCAAGAGAGAACCTATTTGCAGTATTATGGCCTTCTGGGGCAGCGGTTCTGCATGATCAACAAGATCCACCAGGACAATTTTGAGAAGTGCTTTGTGAAACAGTATAGTAATATTCATCGCCTTGAGATTAATGAGCTGCGTAACGTGGCCAAGTTTTTCGCCCATTTACTTGGCACAGATGCTCTTCCTTGGCACGTTTTAGCTTATTTACGGTTGACTGAAGAGGACACTACCTCATCTTCCCGTATTTTCCTTAAGATCCTCTTTCAGGAATTGTCAGAGCACCTTGGGATTCGCTTGTTAAATGAACGTCTTTATGATCCCACAATGCAGGACACTTTTGAGTCGATATTCCCTAAAGATAATCCCAAGAGTGCCAGATTTGCCATCAACTTCTTTACAGCTGTGGGCCTTGGTGGCATTACAGAGAGCCTGCGAAAATACATGAAGAGCGTCCCACGTGTTATCGTGCAGTAATTTGTAGATTACAGTGCCAATCTGATGCTAATAAGGTGAAGCTCTGGAACTGTGGTCGTTACTGACTTACTGTGGAAGCTAATTTATAAACTTCAATTGTTTATAACTTTTCAATGGCTTTTATGGTATCTGTAACTTTCCAATATGGGGTACATAGGCTTTTGGAAATTCCAGTGGTTACATCGTATGTTAGGGCTGCCTTTAGTAGCATTTAGGCAATCTGTGGATTTTACCCAGGTAACGTGTATAACTTCATTGGACTTCACAAAGCAATACTAGTGGTCCTTATTTTGAAATAGTTTCAATTCATTTCCTTCTTGTACATGCTTATATGTTTTCCTGAACTGGCGTATTTCAGAAAATATTTCCCACTTTCGAGGAATTTCTCATTGGAGAAAAAACGATAAGGAGTTTTTGAGAAAAATTTCCGAAGAGTAGGAATCATTCGTTTTGTTGAGTACTTGAGTTCTTCCAACTGATAATTCATTTACTTGGACATTGATCGTCGGAGGATTGAACTGCATTTGTCTCTTGGTTTTTTTCAGAATCATGCTAGTGTTAATTTTTTTCGTGGTTTTAATCATTTATTTACCAATATCCGATCATTTTGAATTTAAATGAATGATTAACTCAGCAGGCTTTACCAGGTGAGGGGTTCGGATAAAAAAGATTGGTCTCAGGGTTCAAACTAATGGCAGGTGTTGTGACTTGGGGTCACAAAACTGATCCCTGGTCTCATTTTTCGTAGTGAGTAATTCCGTGACTCGATCTCCCATCGCAACATGAAAATATATGTCAACACATTAAACTAACACCTTCAAAGTTATCTATCTGCACATTTTGTTTCTGAATTGGTTATACTGAAAGGTGGCTGTGTGATGAGGATAGGGGTGTTAACTGTTCACTCAGCCATAATGATTATTCTCTCTTTTTTGGTTGTGCCATTCGGATTTGATTCTTTGATATATTATTCTTTTCCAATGCCCTCAAGGGTTTTAAAGTATACAGTTCCAAGATGAGCATGCATGACTCAGGTTTGGATAGGACTAGCTTCGAAAGTATGCATGGGTCTGATCATCATGGAAATTCTTTTGGCCGCCAGTCTAATTCCTATCTGTTTTTACCAAACAATGATAATCCTATTCCTGGCCAGGACTCCTCATTAGCTACGAATGATTTTTCTAGGGGGGAAAATTCAGTTTATCATGGTACAAGGCTGCGTAAGATGAGGGATAAATAGGATTGTTGGGATACAGTTTGTACTCCTATCAGAAGGGGCGGTTTGGGAGTGAGGAGATTGAAGTTGTTTAATCAAGCTCTATTGGGTAAGTGGCTATGGAGATTTGCATGTGAAAGTGAAAGATGGTGGAGAAAGGTTGTGGTAGCCAAGTATGGATGTGGATGGGGAGATTGGTCCTCTCTTAATACTAGCTTGCCTTATGGGGTGGGGCTCTAGAAAGGCATCATGAATGGGTGGGATGTTTTTGCAAAGAATATTCATTTGGCGGTTGGAGAAGAGAGAAGGGTGAGGTTCTAGGAGCATGTGTGGTGCGGAGATGTGAGCTATCGGGATGCTTTTCCGAGTATCTATTCGTTGGCTCGTGACAGGGATGTACCCGTTTCTGCTTGTTTTCACCTATATGAGGGAGCGATAGTATGAGATATTCGTCTTCGTAGAGATGTGCACGATTGGGAGGAGGAGGATTTGATGGTCTTGCTATCTACTGGATATAGTATCCAAGGGATAGGAGAAGGGGGTGATGAGCTGCGCTGGGTTTTATCTAAATCAGGCGCTTAGTGGGGGTGGTGATTGTTCTTTTCCGTGGCGTGCGATTTGGAAAATTAAGGCGCCATTGAAGGTGAGTTTTTTTGTGTGGTGTGCGGCCCAAGGCAAAATTCTTATGATTGACAATTTGATTAGAAGGCGAAAAATCATTGTCAATTGGTGTTGTATGTGTAAACGGGATGTGGAGACGGCTGATCATCTGCTCATTCATTGTCCGGTGGCGTGGGAGCTTTGGACTTTGGTGCTTTCTTGGTTTGGGATTCAATGGATTGTGTCGAGAAATGTCATGGAACTTCTTATAGCTTGGGAGGTGTTAGTTTGGGTAGGAGAAGGAAGAGTTTGTGGGCCATGATCCGGTTTTGTTTGACGTGGGTCTTATTGTGCGAGAGAAATTCGAAAGTTTGTGCGAGAGAAATTTGAAAGTTTTTGATGGGTGGAAAAACCTCTATCTAGGATAAAATCTTTCTTGGTGAATAGCTTGCACAATTGGGACAAGGGAGATTGTTTTCCATCCCTTGACCAATTTTTAGATTAGTTTGAGTTTTTCCATTCCGGTAGCAATGTATAGAGCATTTTTGTTCCGTGGCCTTCTTTTGTATAGGGGTGGCATTCCCTTAATGCCTTATCTCTAATATAATTAATTACTTATCAAAAAAAAAATTGTTGAAGGGAGGAATATGGATTATGCGTCTAGCCATCTCCCGAAAAGTTGGTGCAGGACAAGCAGAGCCTTTGGCTTGTAAATCTGAATCTGCTGATACGAGCTTTTCAGTTACCCGAAGAGAACAGTTCGAATAATGTTTATGTTCTTTCAGCTCTCTTTCTCTACTTACCAGTACTTGACCCCTGGCCCTGACCTGAGCCTTCCGCTGTTAATAGACGAAGGTTGCCAAGAGAGACCATGACGAGTTTCTGAAGCAACAGTATGCCTGGAAAGCATCAATAGAAGAGACATGAATCTGGCAAAATCAGTAAACAAAGTAGGTATTATTCTGACCGTAATTTAACTGCAGTCTGTGCGGATATTTGTTCCCTTCATTACTTATACAAAACTAAGCCCATTTGTTATTCAGAACCAACATTCTCAGTAGACCGTTCTTTGATCATTGATTCATGGTGCAAATCGTAGAACAAACTGTAAAAACCTCCTAGACCCTTTGCAGTTACTGTGTCCCATGGCTGGTCCTTTATTGTTGTAGTGGTTTTGTGACCATTTCTGTGTTACGGAAATGTACCGATCTTTCTCTAGCCTATTTGTCATTTCATCATTATGCGTTAGCTGATATAATACAGTATGTTTGTTAGGTCTGCAGCCGAGAAGCCACTAGTTCTAGTGTGAGGATGAAACTGCAGAAGCGAGTTCTTCACCGGATTGACCAATCAACAGCAGATATAGAAAAACTAAAAGACCTTATCTGAACACAATCTCCAAGGGAGAGAATGATGACCCGGTGACAATCCTTGGTTGTTGCACCGGTTAGAACATCTTGTTTAGCATTTCGACTGGGTGGTTTGAAACTTTGTACGTAGCTGTAGAGATGTTTCAGTAAAGATTTTCGACTACTTGGTTGAGTTTTGGCTTCCTCTTCCCTTGCCCCACGTGGCAAGTGTTTACATGTATATTTTTTACTTTGGATGTTTTTTTTACATTAGATACGGCCTCTCTGTTACGCGCCCTGTCTCTCTCTCTCTCTGTACGTAAGTATGGGATATCAACACATAATAGCATATACCTTGTCACATGAAAAAACACGTAGGAGTTTACAATTAGGGCAGCAAACAAGCCGAGCAGAGCCGAGCTTTACAGTATTCAAGCTTGTTTATTAAATTTTTAACGAACTCGAGCTCGAGCTCGAGCTCAGTGAAAACTTAACGAGTCGAGCTCGAGCCGAGCAGGTCTTGGCTTGACTTGAGCTCGAGCTTGTTCACGAGCCTCAACGGACCAACGAAAAATGTAGATATATCATCACATAGGCCTAATATAACCAAAAATATTTTGAATGTGAAGATATATATCTTTTATTTTCCTGTGGAGCGGGAGTGTATTAGTGTGCGTGTGTTCTCCCCTCCCTTGATTGACTGGAAAGTGAAAACGGAAAGAACAAATTATGAAATAACAATAAAAATCTTAAACTTAAGTATATATACCCCGGCTCGCGAGCCAACTCGAGCTGAGCTTATCCTTGCTCGAGCTCGGCTCATTTACAAAACGAGCTGAAAAAATCGACTCGAGCTCGTTCGTTTAACTTCCGAGCCGAGCTTGAACGAGCCACTAACGAGCCAAGCTGCGAGCCGATCACGAGCGGCTCGGTTCGTTTGCAGCCCTATTTACAATGTCCTATAAGATATTGGAATGAGATAAAGAAGTTGTCCTACAATACATTCCGTCTCCTTTGGTTAGGCTTTGTTTGGCACTTCCAGAAAGGAAGAGAAAATATGTAAGAGAGAAATTGAGAAGAAAGCTGAGTATTTTCTTTCGGTTAACTTTACAAGTAAATGAAAAAGAACCTTGAACCAACAAGGATAACTCTCTAAACTATAGGGATGACAATCTCACCCGAAATGATGGTTAACCAAATTGAAACCAATCAGGACAGTTTATACTGATTTTTTAATTGCGGTTGTGGTTTTGGTTAATAATTTGAAAAAATCAGCCGGTTCATTTTTGGTTTTATATGAAGTCTGAGAATGAAAGTTGGAATAGAAACTTTGGAAGATGGATTCACTAGTCTATGACGTATTAATTTGTTGGCATTTTAATTTTTATGTTATTTTAGTGTCTGAACTCTATGTATTCATTCTGTCCTTGTCTTTATGTTTGGAAGAGGAATTTTATATTGACTTTGTTGTGAACTGTAATTTTGTCTGTGCTTGGAAAAGATTGATGCACTTTGTGTTAATTTCATTTACAATTTGCGTTGTTTTTTTCTTTTTTTTTCCTTGTCTCTTTCTTCTGGTTGATTAAGTTCAAGTGATTAAAAATGTTGACCACCAGTTTCGGTAAAAAAACGAACCGAATTGGTAACCGACGGTTTATGTTATGATTTAAATTATAAAAAAAAAACCTCGGTTTTAGGTATAAAATCCGGTTTGGGTCTTGGTTTTACAAACAGTCGAACCAAACCGTACTGTTGCCATCTCTACTATACTAGTAGTACCGAACAGGTAAGACTGGAAGATTCTTAATTTTCCTTTCCTTTCTACTTCTTCTTTCCTTTCCGAATAGAGTCTGTACTTTGAGATAGATGTCATGAGAATTTTGAGGCATTTTGTGAGCTAATAATGGGTTGGGCTGGTTCTCTTGATCTAATAGACAGCAACCCACTAGAGGAAATGTAAAAGTTGGATCATTCTCTCTTTTCGCATGAGAAAAACTTCTTTATCGTCGAGCTTTCCATAAAGAAAGTTTACAGAGTTCAATCTCGGTCATCCAAAAGCGTATTGGATGGTACAGATTGAAAACAATTTATTACCGTGAATAGATTATCTATTAGCGGTAATAGATTGTTTTTAATCCAGACCATCCGAAATACTTTTGGACAGTCAAAATTGAGCGCTTCCGTAAAGAACCGCGATTCCGTGAATAAGTATCTCTCTTTTTCACAGAGGTACTATTTCACAGGAGTACTAAATATACTGTTAAAACAAGGGGACCAGCATTCGGTGTTGTGGGTTTATTCTAACTTTTAGAAAAGCATCAATAGTGGTGATGGTCATTATCAATAGGGTTGGAAAGAGGGTTTGATTTTTCTTTGTCAAGAACACATGCATTATGGACCACCACTTAAATAAAAAGAGATGTTTTAAAGTGTCAACTTCCTCATTCATTTGGCACATGATCCTAATGCAATTTCTGGGACAAATGTTTCTCTGTTAAGGGTTTTGGACTTATTTTAACGTAAAAAGTACTCACACGACTTACAATTCTACCGGTCCCATATAAATACTCCCTCTGTTCCCATTTAACGATTCCTCGTTCTATGATAGTGGAATAAAAAAAATTATATTTTTAAATCGGTAATAGATTTTATATGTAATATGGATCTTTTTTGAGAGAGCTCAATTGATTCTATTAGATAATCTTTTCGAAATCACATATAACATTTTACATTACAAGATATAAGCAATTGAAAAGTGATCCGAACTCCTAAAAAAAGACTGTTAAATGGGGACGGAGGGATTACTTGTAAGAGCTCATAAAAAAGTATAACGTTCTTTTCAAGAGGAGATCATTTGTTTGAGCAGATGCAAGTGTTTAGATAAGACTTTCTAATAACTTAGTTGTCTGAACCAGCTTACGCGCACATTGACTAATTTTGGGGATCCAATTCCATCATCTCTCTATGGAAAGCCAATTAAATTCACAACAAAGTTATGTATGAACTGGTACCAAATTAAGGAGTTGACAACACTTTTCTGAGACCCTTTTTTTTTTTTTGCCAAAATCGATAACAGAGGATATTATTACGCATCAAAATCATCAAGCGGAGCTCCCATCCATCGGTAAGGGATCAAGAATCCACACAGGAGGAGATTGAGTTGATAGACTACACCTCTCCCCAACTAAACCTCTACTAGCCAATACATGCGCTACATTATTAGCAGAGCGCCCAGAGAAAGAAAAAATACAGCTTGCAAATCCCCTCCCCAAAGATCTTTACATCATTCAGCACGACACGCACCTCTTGGCTGACTTCAATTAGGCCATTAATAAGCATATTGATTAGAGTTTGAGAATTCACTCTCAACCACCACTAAAGCCAGACCCAACTGAAGCCCCATCTGAACCCCTCTTCGCAAAGCTATCGCTTCTGCTACGGCAGGACTAGAACAGCCCGCTGAAACCCCCATAGCAGCCGCAACAAAAAACCCTCCATCACTTCGAACTCTAACCTCCCTTCGACGATATAACGTTGATCTTCACATAACCTGATTGTGGAAACTGCCATTTCTCAGGAGCTCTTAGCCGCATCCCCATCTCTAGTGACCCCAACTCCATCTGCCATGTCCCCTACCTGATTTGCCATTTGAAATTTTCGCTAACACCCCACTGCCTTGCCAAAGGAAGTGGAGAATCTTCTTTGGAATGAGGAGCTTCCAAAGTTGCTGCCTCCACCTCTTTTCATCTGTCTCTGCATTGCTCGAACTCCCACTCCCATCCCCCGTCCAGCACCGCTCTTTGGCTTTCAAGATCAGCCGCCACCATATAACCAGAGTTAACCGTATACTTCCCAGATCGAGAAAAATGCCATACCAACAAATTATCACACTCATCTGTCCATGACAAAGGAATATCCAAAATACCTTTAGCATGGGACTCGTCAAATGTACTACGTGTAACCACTTCTTCCTTCCAAGTCTTCATCACCGGCGGATCAATGAGTTGATTTACAGTGAGCAACCCGTCATCCACTACCACTCGTCTAGGCTTAAAATTCCGCGGAGATAGGGACCCAAGGATCAGCATATCAATATGAACCGAATTTCCATTCCCAATTGCCCATCTCATGACTCCCTTCTCCAACACCCTCCGCCCTTCCATAATGCTCCGCCACACCCACGAAGGATTGTTCCCCAATTTCGCTTCCATGAAGGAACAATCTATGAAATACTTAGCTTTAAGGACACGGGCCATAAAACATCTAGGAGCAACCATGAGCCTCCACCCGCTTCTTGGCAAGTAAAGATAAGTTGTATGCACTAAGACTCCGGAAACCCAATCCTCCTTTTTGAACAACTTAGGAGGGAGCAATTCCTAAGTATCACGCCTTGACCACTAGACCAACCCTTGGGGTTAAGTATTGGATAAGATCAACTATATATATAAATCAAAAGGACTTATATATATCTGGTGTATGGTTAAAATTTATACAATCTGAATTAAACATGCATTTATTCTCCAGTCCCACAACATGTTAAATACTCCACAATCCGAATTAAACATGCATTAGTTCTCCAGTCCCACAACATGTTAAATACTCCTTACGTTCCTAATTTAGAGTCCCTTTTGAGAATTCTAACTATTTAAGGGGACATTTAATGATTGCACATACATTTAAATTTAATGCCTATTATTTCCACCATTACCCATATATTCTACCTAATTTATACTCTGCAACACTTTATACACTTTTGGAAAATTACCAAATTTCTCCTTTCATTTTTGGAAAAGAACCGTCATTTTGGAACAATCCAAAATGAAATAGAATAATGAACTCTCAATTAAGAACGGAAGAAGTATAAATGAAGAGATTGCATATTCTATATCTTTCGGCTCAGAATCTCTCCTATTAAAAAAAACAGGTCATTGTTGGGCTAGTGCATCACTATGATGTTGCCAACAAAACAAAAACTAACTAATAAAATACACAAAATTTGACCTCTATGCTACGACTACGAGGAGCCAAGGTGTCGTTTTATTCACTTGTCTCTATTTTAAGACCATTTATTTATTTTTTTAAACCTATGGGGTCGGTTTCAAATTCTTTGTCGGACGACATTTGTGTCCAACATACGAAACAAAACATTAGTGTAATTGACGCGGTGTTGTGGCGGGAGAACAATTAGATATCGTTATGATAAACGACTGGGTTAAATATCGTTATACCAGACGGGCTTTTGAATCCACAAGAAAATGATAAACACCTCGCGTACAAGGAACACATTGAAAACTCTGAATTCATTTTGTTATTGAATTTATTCCCAAGGAGAATTATAGGCAGAGAAACCATAAGATCTAAATCAACACTAAAAGGTAATAAAATCTTTGCCTAAACAAAAAAAAGTTAATAAAATCATGCCAAAATAAGTGGCATTACGGAAAAGAAAATTTAAAGAGTATCAAAACTTTCTATTAAAGAAAATATCCTAAGCAACGTTGCCATAACAAAAGATCCCATCAATGATTCTTCCTTGTTGGTGTTTGTCAAATATTTTAATAAATCTACGGCGATTTGTTCTACATCAACAATTATTTGTATCTCGCTAAAAAGTTATGTTTTCTAAACAAGGGAAATTTATGTTGTTCGAAAAATAAAACATCAGTTGAGTGCTTACGGCTTCGTTTAGTTGTCAGGAATATTGTGTCGAAAATGGATTCTCAGAAAAAGTGAAGTGAGATGAATTAAAGAAAAATGAAATTATTTTCCTATGTGTTCTCTTGCCAAGAAATCTTAAAGAAAAATTAAAATTCCTTCATTTTGGAAGAAACATTTTCCTATGTGTTATTCAGTTTTCTTTCACTAATTCTATTTGAAAAAAGAAAAAGAAAAAGGAGTAGATATCGAAAATGAGAATCCACAATCGTGGCCTCATGGACCAAGAAATATTAAATGATGATGTGGGCGGAGGTTTCCGAGGAATACGAATAACTTCTGGATTTTTTCAGATTTGCCATGCACTTGGAATAACTAATGAATTACAACTCTATTGTACTGCAAATGGTGCATTGATCTTTGCGGCATTAATGCTTTTTGCTGATTGGTTCCATTATCATAAAGCTGCTTTTAAAAGGTCTTATTCGGCTAAATAATTCATCCTGGATTATTTTTTGTCTTTATTCAATTTTTTTTTGCATTTGTTAGTTTTTGCGTTAATTTTTTAAGGATTATTGTTTTGTCATGATAAAAGGAATCTAAAAAGTAAAACATTATTACCGAAACTCAATTTTTTTTGTCTTTATTGAAAAAAATTGGATTTCGATCGTAATTTTTTACTTTTTAAATTTTTCTCGTCATGATGAAGCAATAATTTCCAAAACATTGAAAAATAATAATAAATGCAAAAAAAATTTGAATACGGACGAACAATCCCTAAATTAGCTTGGATTACATAAATTATGTCCATGGACCATGGTTAAACTACGGTTTTATCCCTCCCCAATAGCGTTGCTTCGTTGTTGCCTCGTGGGCAAGCTGTCTTTTTGCAAAAGTCAAAACCATTTTTTCCAGGTAGTCATTGTATTTGGTACAAAGCATTTGGATCCGGATAATTTCCAATCCATGTTTTGAACCGGACATGTTTTGAACCGGAGGAGACAGGCATGATCGTGACAGTCCATTTGCTACAATTAATAGTTCCAATATATTTTTAATGGCTATTATTATGCGCTCTTTGCGCTCCTTGCGCTCAACACTTTCACCAAATTCACGTTCACTCACTAAGAATGTGACTCAACGTCACGATGTGGATTCATCATGACTAACTTTTAGTTACATGATAAAAATCATGTTTGTAGTAATTAAAAATTAGCTATGCAATGCAATATTAAAATACAAAATTATTTATCGCTTTTATTATTCTTCATGCTATATGTTTTGTCTACAGATAGACGTCAAAATACCACTTGTTTTCACTAAAATATAAAAAAATATCATTTAGGCAAGAAAGTTAGGGAATAGTCGTCTTTGAATAGTGTGTATTTTTGGACTAAAATACCGAAAATACTGTTTAGGCACAACGTGAACTCACTATGCAAATTCTAGAAGATGTATTCTCCCCATGACTCAGGAGTCTGAGACTATAGTAAACACAGGATGAGCTCGTGACAGCCAAACAAAACGCAATTGGGAATAGTGTTGTGTAGTGGTGTGCGTAACAAGGTGTGCATCTTCGAGTCGTCAAATTGTGCATCCGACGGCTCAAAAGTGTGCAGTACGGTGTTGTGCATCTCACTGCACAGCACCAACTCGAAATCCAACAAAACGATCCATATTACGGATCTATAAATAATAAGAGCATTTTGTTCACCCGCTTATAAAATAAGCCACTATTATCCACTTGTATAGAGTATAAATTGCGTATCACATCAATAATCAGAGTCGTTAATGTTACAGGGATTTGAATTAACTACTACAAAAAAAAAAATTAGCTTCACCCAATATTATTAAATGCTTAATTGAATAATACTTGTATTAGTTCAAAATCTTAGCCTTAAATTTTGGATCACGAATTGAATAATTTAATCAAGCCCTAATTTTTGCCGGCAAAGATAAATAAAAAAATCAAATAAGCTAATTTTTTCCAGTAAAAGATAAAATAAAAAAAATCAAATAACCTGATTCTTGCCATCAAAGACCAAAAAAAATAAATCAAGATTCACAAATTAATGACACTTTTATACTCACTAGGTAATTCAGTGTAACTCCACACAAAAATAGATAACAATTATACAAATTTTTGAGTGGATGGACAAAATATATCCCGTTCTGCTAAGTTTCTTATTTTTGTAAGTACTTTTTATTTTACGCTTCACGAGACAAGTCATTCTCACATAATACATCACTTTTAATTCAAAATATAAATACTTCCGCTAAGGTTCTTAAAAAATAAATACTTGTTTGTAATTTTTAAATTTAAAAATAATTTATTTACTAAAATAAATTTTTTGATTTTTTTGTGCCGTTCAAAAGAGATCATCGAGATCTATAAAACAAGATCTATATTGCACAAAAAAATATTTCAGTAAATTCATTATTTTAAACTTAAAAATTACAAATAAGTATTTATTTTTTAAGAACGCGGTAATGCGCCTAAAAATAGAAGAGTTGGTCTCTTTTTTTCTTTTTCTTTTTTTAAATAGTACTCCAATTGTTTTCTCTGAAAACACCTAAAAGGAAACTGTTTTTTTTTTATCAGTAAAAGGAAACTGTTTACCGCCCTCTTTTTTTCTTTTTCTTTTTTTCTTTTTTTCCCCGTTCAATTCCTATTTTATTCGGCCTAATCTTTTCCCATCTCACAAGACCCATACGCATTTCTTTTTCACTTTTTCAGTCGTCCAACCCCCTTCTCTCTCCTCTCTCTCTCTCTCTCTCTCTCTCTCTCCCATCATCCAGTTAAATCCTCTGATAAAACTCTCTCTCTCTCTCTCTCTCTCTCCTCTGCTGCACTTCTGCCGCAACTGATTACCAGATCGACCGTTGTTTCCTTACATTCCACTCCACCTTTTCCTGCTGATCTCACCTCCGATTCCCACAGCTCACTCCGCCGCCAAATCATCAGTAAAGTTTCGTCTCTTTTTCGATCGATTCTCCTTCTCTCTCTCTCTCTCTCTCTCTCTCTCTCTCTCTCTCTCTCTCTCTCTCCTAAAAAAGACCTAAACCACAGGTACATTTCCTCACCGTTCTTTATCACTGCACTTGGCGCGGTGATCGCGAAGCATTTTATTAGTTTCCGGGGTACAGTACAGTTAATTGTTGCAGTGCCGTTGTTTTGACTGTAGGAGCGAAGATCGTGACGAATTTGGGATTTTTTTTTGTGAGGTTTAAGTTGTGATTGTGAGGTGTGTGAATGAATTGATGGATGGAGGAAGTGTTTTTGGTTGTGGTGATGGGGGTTTTGGGAGGTTAATTGAGGTTTTTTCGTGTGCGGAGGGATAAGATGACCTCGGATGCTAACAGGACGGGCGGCCAAGGCGAGAGGGACATTGAGCAGGTACGTTTTTTCAGGGGGCTTAGAATTTATTATTCGTTAAAATGCTCGAGTTGATTTCGTTATTCAAAAGCTTTCGTATCTGTACTGGTAAAGATACACTCTGCAGTATTGGTATTTGGTACACAGCCTCTGTGTGTGTGTGTGTGTGTGTGTGTGTGTGAGAGAGAGAGAGAGAGAGAGAGAGAGAGAGAGAGAGAGAACAAGAAGCACGGACATGGACACAGACACATACACGTTATTCTGAAAGTTAGGATAGTTATAAATTGGACACTTGTTGAATGTTGGAAGACAAGAGTTGTCATTATATAGTACTAGTTCATGTAGAAACCAAGAACATTATTTCTCCAAAATTAGGGTAAGGGCACAAATGATATGGACAGTATAAGGAATTAAGGATATAAGGTCACTGTTTTAGTCTTCGCGAGCTAAGCATTCATTGTAGTTTTGACATATCTCAAGTTTTTCTAAAGTTGCTTTCTGATCTCCTTATGCATCCTAGTGCGTCTCCAATGTGTCTGATTAAATATTTGTGTAATTACTAATTAGAAAAGCGGGCTTGTGTTTGGGCTTGTCTGGAGCGTGTCCGACATGTGTTGCACGTGGATATTTGGGGCCAATAAACATGTTCGGGTAATCATACCATAGACGCATCAGTCGAGCTTCTTGAATAGAGGAGGTAGCCAACATTATCTCCCTTTTTATTGGAGAGGTAATCCTGGTGCCCAACCCATGAGACCCTGGGATGGATAGCACTTGCCTTGGTGCTAGTTTCTACCTCTATAGTGGTGACTGTGGTAATATCAATACAAATAAGTTGAAAGCACTAGTCTTCCGAAATCCAAAATGCCTTAACAGTTAACACCATATTTGGCCTTTGGCTTCTACTGTTCTACATTAGTATCAATTAGCCAATCAATTCATTGCACCACTTGGAGTTATTTCTATTTATACACCATCATGTATCTTGCCGAGTTCAACTTACTTTATTCTGCTCTTCTCATGTCCTTATGCACTTAAAGGACCACGTCATGTAGAGACAAGTTTTCATTTCCCATAATGAAGACATCTTAGTTTTGTCCTCGATGGTGTTATTGGTAATTTCTTATTGGCTTGACTTTAAATTTGCCTATTGATGTCTTTTTTTATGGTCTCTGTGCCTTCTTTTTATTAACAACTTAGCCTATCTTCACCTGCTTGAGATGTCAATTCAGAACCATTTCACATATGATGGCAAGATAATCACCAAAATACTTAAATGATTTAAGATTGTGGTGATGTAGTTCTCGAGAATAATGCAATTCCAAAGTGTTTTGAAGTGCGGGAAAAAAAACTGATTTGCAGTTATTCTCAGGAATGCGTATTATTCAGCAACTGTAGTATTATATGATGTATGTAGCATTAAAAAATGCTTGAATGATTCTTTATAGTCGTAATATAGCGGTTGAGAATAACATAATTAGGAAATCTTTTGCAGTTGATCATCAAAAAAAAAACAAACTGTTTTGCAGTTGTTGTAGAGAATATATTAGAAAGTCCATTGTACAGTGTAGGGTAGCATTAAACTTGGACAATTGTCATCTAAAACATTTATACTGAAGTATCAAAGTATCAGCACAGTTAACTTATAGAAGTACGGCAACAAAACCGGAACACACTATTCCACAATTACGATTTGTAAGGCAGGGTCTCCACGATTTTCATTTGCATGTAGTTTTATGGGCACATGGATGTGAATGCTAAATATAACAATTTTGTAAATATTTAACCTTCTAAAAAAGGATATTGCATTCGTCTATGGGTATTGGGTTGTGTACGTTCGCCTGACTTTTGGTTGGATTAACATATTTTATCCTTCTTATTTGAGACAAATTACAATAGAAAAATGTCCCAAGTGTATTTTACTCTCAGTGTGTTTACTGTACTTTTACTATTTTGTACTAGAAAATTGTTGTAGGGTTATGTCTGGTGCTTGTTGAACATAAAACGAAGAGTATTCGATGTTCGGATATATGCTTAAAAGCTGGTCTATTTTTTACTTAAAGGTACGTTTGTAATGTTTAGGACGCTAATCTAGGTTTGTGCTGAGTATGAAAGAGAGATGCATATGGCTTCTTTAGCAACATATCTCTGCCACAGGTACCTAGTTTTTTATTATTTTATTTTAGTTGTTTGTTTGTGCAAGTCTGCTACAGCTACCCATGATGGATGCATTAAGTTTGTGACTCCTCATGCATCAAAAAGGGAGATAAGTGCCAAATAGGGACTTCCAACTGGGTTTTATTATACCATAACCCGTAGGGAAATGTGAAAGTCTGATTTCAATGCCCTCTGCACGTTTATTCCACCTGACTAACTAACCATGTGGGTTCTAGAATAATTTTTGAGATTCCTCTTACTTCTAACATCATTTGTCCCAATACTGTGAATATTTGGACGTTTTGGAGCTATTTCGAGCATTACCCTACTATTGGAAAATATGGTGATTGCGGTCTTCATGGCAAATATGGTGATTGTGGTTAATCTAGATTTTTGGATGATCTTTACAACAGGCTATTAATGCTCTTAAGAAAGGTGCCTATTTGCTCAAGTACGGAAGAAGAGGAAAACCAAAGTTTTGTCCATTCCGCCTTGCTAATGTAAGTTTTTTTTCTCCAATGTTTATGGATATCTATGTTGCTTTTTGTTCTTGTAACCATTATTGATGCTACCACCACTGCCTACAACAAGATTATGTATAAAACTTAAGTTTGATGCTGCTGCTTGCGCATTACTGTTGCCATTTTCAGGTTATGAGGACATGGAGTCTTTTCAACTTTAAAATTATGAAGTCCTTGAGTCTGGAGTTCGTATAGTTACTTATGTCTGCTCATCTCTAGAGTCTGAAAGACTTGTTACATACATATATAGTTCAAATTTTGTTAATCTTTCAAATCTATGTTGAAATATCACTGTAATAGGCGCAGTACTATTGTCATCATAAACATGAGGCGACATGTGAAATATTCAGTAGCTTGTATTGTACGTTAATCAGCCGCGAGCAGCATTTTATCTGTTAATGTCTGTGACTTTACAAAACCATCTGAGCCATGATAACAACCCAGGACAATGTTCACGATTGCTAACCCCCCCCCCCCCCCCCCCCCCCCCCCCCCCCCATGTGATGTGTCTAACACTAACCTCATGTTGCTACTAAGTTCACTAGTTGATCTGTATGATAGTAGAAACCAGTCTTATAGTGGTTGACCATTGTTATTATTGTTACCTTTCATTTGCCTAAGATAGGAACTAATCTTCATGCTGGTTAGTGATTGCATATAACCAACTTCCGTACTGTTTTTGTATGCATCCTACACTGTGTTTCTCTATTTTGACAAGCATATTCTGACCCAGGAAATTTAAAAAAAAAAAAATGCTAACAAGTCTTGCCTGAGCCTTCTGTTCTTTAGTCCAACTTTTTTTGAATTTATTTTGTGCCTAATTGTACAATTGGACTGTTGATAACTGCCTTAACAAAATGGCATGAAACCAATATATTTGTTCATGGCAAACAACCAGCTTGTTAGAAAATTGGATGCTAGATAAATCATCATCATAGTTTGTACTTCCATTGCGACTTAAGGTATATGTATTCTTATATTTTGTCTTCTCACATATCTCTGCATATGCTTGCTTGTAAACAACCGGCTTGTTAGAAAATTGGATGTGTGATGCATAATCATCACGTTTTGTACTTCCATTGTCAGTTTACTGTATATGTATCTTATATACTGTTCTCTTTGTATGCTTGTAAGCTTGTTTAAAAATTGGATGCTTAGATGCATCATCCATTGCATTGTGCACTTCCACAGTCACTTTTAGTATAACAATTTATGTACTTCCACAGTCACTTTTAGCCTAACAATTCTGTGTATTTGTTTTGACTATCATCCTACTCAATCATCTGGCAGTATTTGTTGTGTTTTGTCAAGTAGCATCTCCCTCCTTTGATTTCACAAAACTGAAACTGGAGATTTCTCTGCAAGAAGTCTATCAGGATTAAGAACTGGTAGTGTCCCTGTATATATGTTTCGGCTATCTTCATACTGAATCATCTTCTAATGTAGGTTTGTTCTATTGTCAAGTAGCATCTCCCTCAATTTCGCACTATTGAAACTGGAGATTTCTGTTCAGGAAGTCTAGTATTAGTAACTGGTGGTGTTACTGCTTACAGGATGAATCTGTATTAATCTGGTTCTCAGGGAAAGAGGAGAAGCATCTCAAATTAAGTCAAGTGTCCAGAATTGTTTCAGGGCAGCGCACTGTAAGTTCTTTTTCTTTGAAGAAAGCATATCTCTAAATACTTCGACAAGTATACGGGACTTGGATGATTTGTGTGCAAATTGATAATAGTTCCATTTGAGTGTATTTAAATTGCTTAAAGCTATAATTAATTGTGAGACTGATGGCGCATTGATCTTCAAGACCTAAAGTAGGCTGAGTACAGCTTTCAGATGGCTAAAATTTTTATAGTTCTCATCTTCTTGCAGTATCTAATTTGCTTTTCAAAACCCCTGTGCCCCGCCAACCTCTCTCCATTATTCTGGCCGAAATAACTAAATTTGGTGCTTCTTTTTCTGAAACTCTCAACTGCTTGTTAATGGCATCGTACAGAGTGATAAGAGTTAAAGTGGGCTGGTACAGCTTTCAGATGGCTAAAATTTTTATAGTTCTCGTCTTCTTGCAGTATCTAATTTGCTTTTCAAAACCCCTGTGCCTCGCCAACATCTCTCCGTTGTTCTGGCCAAAATAACTAAATTTGGTGCTTCTTTTCTGAAACTCTCAACTGCTTGTTAATGGCATCGTACGGAATGATAAGAGTTGGGTGCTTGGCGTGTATACTGCTATAAAATCTCCAGGAATGACTGAGTGAAAAGCTTGATGATAAAAAGAAGGAAAAAGGGGGCAAACAAAATCGTTGATTTTGATCTTCTATTTGGACCATTTAAATCATCACTCACACGCATTGAATTGTGAGTTTGATGTTATGTACAAATTCCAGAATGGTACCTAGGCTATTTTCTGTCCATATGTTTTCTCATGGCATCCAGAATGTGAATTAGAAATTTACTTGCTAGGCAGTATTTGAGGCAATTTTTCTTTTTGTAAAGGACTAAGAAAATTTTGGGAAGTATTGGTGTACCATGAACATGAGGGACGTCCTTGAACAACATGTCAACATAGGTGCTTGGAGTTCGCTGCTGTGAAAACCAACTTATTCTGAAGTGTGAAGAATCTAAGTTTGAGGAGCATTGGGTGATATTAGCATTTGTTTCATTTCAACTAGTGAAAATAAATGGAAAATAGAAGACAGCAAAGCTATTTCGTGTACGTCCCATCAAGTTGGAGTGCTTGTGGGCTAGACAGGATAATAAAAATTCTCTGTTTTGTATTCACATGAAGTCGGTTGCCTCAGACCATTTTGTGTTCTCATCCATGACAGCTTGAGGTTTCACCATTTTACCGAGAAGTGGCTATTTGTTTCCTCGTCCTTCAAATGTATGAAGGAAAAGAGAGTTTTTTTTCCTTATAGATAAAAGTGAAAGACGGATTTTTGATATTCTCACCTCACACTAACCCACCACGAAGGGGGCTAGTTTACATTGGATAAACTTATCTTATGGATGTCGAAGTCAATTAATTTTTTCATACAAAAATGTTTTTGCGAAGTTTGTGATTGTTCGTACGAGTACCTACTTATAAATCTGGTTTCGGTG